>NC_140933.1:65858894-67091394 GCF_014529385.1 Adiantum capillus-veneris
CCATGTTTCATTGTCCTCATTCATTGTATTAGGAACAACTACAAAATAAGAAAAGAAAAAACACAAAGAACTATAAAAGAAGAAAGGAAAAACACACTCCAATCCACCTTCAAAAATGCGAGCCGACGTGTTGCGCTACCGTACCATTCAATGAAAAAATATATTTGAAATACTTTTCGTTTGGAAGAATTTACATCTAGCATGTATACTAGAAAAAACATTCATCTGTAGACATAGTAGTACAACCTTTCTTGGATATAATCTCAAATGTAGCTACCCCTATAATCTCTAACAATTGATGCACTTAACTTTGTCTCCTTCCATAGCATTTTTCGAGTATATATCCCTTTCATGCAGTGACACCCTTGCCAAATTAGTCATTCTCTTGTTCCACTCAATGCTAGATGCTAAATGTGAATTTGCATATGTCCTATTATATTCTACAGATGTTTTATAGCAAGGCCCACCAAGCAAGACTAGTTTTTTTTTTAAATATTGTTTCAATATGCATCCAAGCTAGTGCAAATGAGAGAGAGAGAGAGAGAGAGAAGAGAGAGAGAGAGAGAGGAGTATGCCATTTCTCACATATCCTAGTTTACTGCAATGTCGAATTTCTTTGATGAATCTAAAAACTTCAAATTGTAATCTCAGGTTAGGTTTATACAAGCCGACGACGGTAGGAGAGGGCACAAGTGTCTGCATCTTGCATGACACGCACGGATTGAGCAAAAGAATCACAGGTTTTCTCCAGAGGCACCGTTGCTTGGCCGACCACCTCCCTCCCTCCTGGAAAACTCGGTTACAAGGCACTTTTCAGTGCAAAACGCGGGCGGCACAAGTCAAACCATGATCGTGCGTGCTCAACATGCTGCCACTGAAGTGTGGCTTGCTGAGTGTATCATTCCCTCAATTACATTGTTTTTTGTGCTTTTGGCTTGTGTGAACAGACAACCAATAGAGGTAGTCAAGAACCATTGAGCTTTGCCGTTGGGTTCATTTGAGCCGAGCCTCATTGGAAGGTGAAAATACATTAGATTTTTACATAAGTCTAGATTGTTTGAGAAGTTTGCTATAAAAAAACATGCCAATTAAAATGGTCTTTTGGAAAGGGCAGGGTCCCAAGCCAAGGTAGCGTCAATCTCTTTCTATCTGCACAAACATACATGGCTAAAGAGAGGAAGAGTCTCGAGAAAGTTTGAAACACTTAGTGCCGAGTCGCGCCTGGGAGGTGTGGGGACACTGGGGTTGGCATATTTCTACTAATACTCAGTCGCACTCCATCGCCAAGACAAGTTCCGAGATTTTCGTATTTCCACTGCAGTGTATTGAAAAGGTAGGGGTTAAGCGAAGTTTGCATGGATTTAACCTGCGCAGCCAGTAAATCTGCTGCGTTCGCCTTCAACTGCACGTACATCTCCACTTGCCACCGGCTCGTCCCGGATTGTCTGCGCTCAAACCCAACCAACCATTAGATCTTTAATATCTTCAAGTACTTGGCGTTGGGTGCGACCAGGGGGTTAGTGGGAATAGGGTTAATACTCCGCTATTTATTTGGAAACCTCAGTACCCCTCGGTGCAGATGGAGAATTTGTAGTCGTGTTCATAACATTCCTTTGAGTACCCTATTTTTCACTTTGTATTTGGAATAACCACCCTCATTTGGTCACAAAGAAGGAAGTTAGTAATTGAAGAATGATATCCATTAAATCATGGGGCCACTATGTCCAAGAATTGTTAATGTCAATGTTACAATAACCAAGGTCCATAGCATGCAATAGCAATAGCCAAGGTCAATAAAAATACAATATCTTTCATTTGTTGTACCATTATCTATGTGACATGCCCATAAATGGTTCCAACTATTACACCCAAGGGGGATGTTCCCTCAAGGCCTAATCAAGGAGACACGAGAAAAATTCTTCTTTCACACTTGTGGTGGTGTTTCAAAGCAATAGGTAAACCTTGACAGGTTTGCCTTTTTTGATGAAGTATCTTGTTTTTTTCTGCTCGATTTAAAGCTCGCTCGAAAAATCTCGCTCGCAATTTAGAATTCCTTAAAAAATATTTTTACTAATACATTTTCTAATTTTTGCTATTCATTTTGTTTCCAACACATTAGACATAGACATACATGCTAAGTCTATGTTAAAGCTAAGCATTATCGGCCTATGGTCAAAATTTGTTTTTTTTCTTTTGTGTGGGGGTGGGGGTTTTTTTTTTTTTGGGGGGGGGGGGGGGGGTGTTTAAAAATTCGATACTAACATTCTTTGAAGTAATAAAACACCCTTTTTTTTCCTTAAGAAACTTTTTTTTTCCAAAATGCAATAGAATCCTCTTTTAGTTAATTTAATTATGTTAATTGTTTAAAAACTTTATTTTGAGCTCACATGTTTGTTTAAAACCCCAAAAACACACCACCAACACAAACACCCCCCCCCCCCCCCCCCCCCCCCAAAAAAAAAAAAAAAAAAAAGAGAGAAAGTTGCAGAGTAGTAGTATCTTTGATCTACGCAGCTAAAAGATTTGATGAGACAAGTGTGGATAGAGTAAGCATGTAGGAAGGGACAAAAACATTGCTAGAACGTCACAAGGAGATTTTAGGATTCAAAACGTTATAGGAATCTTTAAAACAATCACTCACAATTGTATTGATCGTGTGGGAGTTGATCCAAAGTTAAAGAAAATGTATTTTTTGCATTAACTAAAACTTTGAATTATTATAAAAGGCTTGTTTCTCTCTTGGATTTGCTCATTTTAAGAAACGGTGATACAAACGAAATGAACGATATCATGAAAGCATTGATCATCGTGATTCTACTATGGAAGGGGAGGAGCACAAACTTTCATCTTCTCATTTTGTTGTTAACTTTAGTCAAGATCCAGACAACTCTCTGTTTATTTGTAGTGTCCACTCCAAATGGAGCACCTAGGTGCCTGAACACAGTGCCCTTGTTTATAACCTCTCGAGAACATTCCGCGATGTCGAAGGTGTCACTTTCTGAGAGAGATATCAATCTTGATTTCTCAATACTACACATTGAGCCGGAGGCAGAGGCAAACAACTGGACAATCTCAAGGGCTTTTCTTAGCTTAATGAGCTTTGAGGAAAAGTAAAGAGTCATCTGCAAAGAGCTTTGCCAGTAGCTGCTTTCCTCTAGGCAGTGAAAGACCTTGAATTTCTCCTTTTGTTGCAGTGTCCTCAAGTGAAGTCATCAAGGGGTGAGAGCCAATAGCAAAAAGAAGCGAGGCATGGGGGCAACCTTGCTTGATCGAGCGTTTGACCTCAAACCCTTTCACTATCTTGTTGTTGAAGAGGAACTCATAGTAACTTCCTTCCCCCAACGTTCGGACTATGGCACACATTCTAGGTCCAAGCCCAGAGCCTTCATGACTGCCTCAATGTAAGACCATGAGATTCTATCGTAAGCCTTATCCATATCAAGCTGGAGGAGGACACATTCTTGCTTGGTGAACAAAGCATATTCAATACCAACCATGGCAGCCAAGATGTTGTCATAGATTGACCTACCTTTTATGAATCCATGTTGGTGGGGTGTGATGATTCTATTCAAGGTTGGAGCCAGCCTTAGAAAAATCACTTTAGCATTGATCTTATACGCAACTCTCATAATAGAGATAGGCTGCGGTGCTTCAACAAAGCGCAACAAACAAACTTGGGGATAGGTTTGATCAACCCTGTTTTCAGGTTGGCATCCAAATGCCCCTCGAGCAGAGCCCTGCTGGCTAGTTGCACTATCAGGATTTTAATATCTTCCCAAACTCTTTGAAAAATTCGCCAGTAAGCCCATCCCACTCAGGGGATTTTTCTTTCCTCATAGCGTGTAAGTCACTCCAACATTCATCGACAAAGATAGGCCTCTCCAATGCTTTAGCTTTGGTAGGTAGTAGGTCACAATTAACCATACCAAGCAGCAAGGCTCTAGCCTCCCCGATCACTTGAGCACAATCTTTCGGTTGACCAATAAAGATGGTCTATGAGCTTGGCCATAGAATTTTGATCTCTTGCAACATTCCCCCTCTCGTTTAGTAATTCTAGAGTCCCTTCTTCTTTTGACTTTGAGAGCTCTGAAGAAATGTGCCTGGTTAGCCGGCTTGACTTTGAGGGCAAGCTCTCTGGCTAGTAGTCTGGTCTTGTTAATCTCCTCAACAAAAACTTATCTACTTCTCGAATAATTTGGATGGCTCGCATGTGCATGCTAACAAATTTAAATGTATCTATGAAGAATTTGAGAGAATTGGCCTTTTTGAAGCTTCATGAGATGAGTACTTTATTGTCATGAGTGAGACTCCCTCCGCCTCCGACGAAGGGGCCTTTGGGGACGAAGGGGCCACCAAAGGCGACAAAAAAGAAGAGAAGCAATTCAAAAAAAAGTACAATCAGTATCATTAAAACCAAAACAAAATCATATATCTCAAAAAAGAAAACCCTTCTTCGACCATTTTGTGATGGATTGAATGCTCTGTCTTACTTTTCTTAGTCCGCTTGGTGGACAAAAAAGCATGTAAAAACAACCAAGGAAGGACTAATTTGTCACACTGAGCGGCCAACAAATAAAATATTAAATTTTGTCAAAATCCATTGCATTTATTGTGTATATAGTGACCCACAATGTTAGCTCTCTCACATGCTCAAGCGGAAAAGCTCACATAGTTACACAATACTATAATATACAACATGTACAAAGTGCCACCAACCCAAGAGTAGCACAAAGAGGCACTAAAAAAGCAATAACTCTCTCTCTCTCTCTCTCTCTCTCTCTCTCTATCTATCTATCTATATATATATATATAATATAATATATATATATATATATATATATATATAAATAAATAAACAGATAAACCCGACCACAAACCAATATAAAAGCAATAAATCTCTCTCTCTCTATAAACAGATAAACCTGACCACAAACCATTTCTCCAACCATTATCACCCATAGTTTTGCCTGTGTTATTCACATAAGCAAATTAGACTCTTGCAAACATGCCTCCTAATATGAGGGATTTATTTATAGTAAATTGGCTTTGAAGAGGCCCCTTCTCTATTAATAGCCCATAGGAATGGAAAACACCTCCCTTGGGGTCCTATGTAGAGTCCACATAGTTATGCCCTATCTTGCAACCCCTACTACCCCTTTCCCCTTCTTGCTTGTCCAATCTTTAGGAAATAAGGAGACACCATGTGCTACATGTTGGTAAGAGAGCAAGAGCAGTAGGAGAAGTTCTAGATAGATCTAAGAAGGGACAGTAGAGGCTAGTCCAAGAACATTGGAGTACCCGAAGTAGTTCAAGAGAAATCCAAGAGAGATAGAGAGATCGAGACTCATGTTTAGCAAGAGCACGTTTAGGATCAAGAGGGAGGTGAGTGAGAATTGGTGGTCTGAGAGAAGGCTCAATAGGCGTGGGCTCGAGAGGAAAGGGAGACGTGATCGGATGCGTTCATTAACACCAACATGTTTAAGTATTCACCAAACTTTGTTCAGTGTCCAATAGCTATATCAAGGTGGATTTTGGGTAGGTGGCCGCTCTGGTTGCAAGTCTGGAGGAGACATGTCACCTTGCAACATTTGAGAGAGAGAGAGAGAGAGAGAGAGAGAGAGTTGGTGAGAGAGAGAATCCTTGGCTACGGTTTTGCAAGTACTTCACTACCAACGATGGAAGTATACTCTACTTTTCATTTCAAAGGCCTTAAAGAAGCTTCCCTTTTTTTTTTTAATAGAAAAACTCAGAATTCGTGCGTGAATTGTATTAAACAAAGCATAAAGTTACAAAACCAACCTCAAGCTCGCATCGAGCCTTGAGGTGCTTAAGATTACAAGCGGATGCTTACGGCCTTTTATCGAGGCCTAATACCACAATGTGTGATACAAAATTCTAGGCTTTACTTATCGCCTTTCGATATCATGGCATGGGTAGCCCTAGACCAATCACCTTAGGTTTGCTTGCACCCGAGCGTCCATATCAGCACTCTTCTTTCTTGTATAACCTTTGCGAAGCTTGCCACATCAAGATCTCCTTCAAACATATGGCGGTTCCTTGCCTGCCACACATTATGAAAAAAGAAGTATCTGATAGTTTGAGTGCAGATGACAAGGGAAATATTTCCCAACTTCTTGTCTGCAAGGAATAAATCAGTTTTGAAGAATCCGATTTGCCATGTCCTTTGGATAAACTTCCTTTTTCTTATAAAAAATGGAATGGGATGCAACTATTTCTTCACTCTCATCGAGGGCAACATTTTTGTGGCCTTGACTCAATGGGTCTCAACTTAGCTTTGAGTTAGTTGAAAAACCAAATCAAACGGTTGAAGGGAGGGGGAAAAAAGAAAAATCCACTTGATCAAGTAAAAAAAAAAGAGTTTAATTGCAAAAAATGTTGATTATTTCGTAAAATTTTATCTTTGAATTTTTCCTATTTTGTATGTTTGGGAAATTGAGTTTTCCCCAACACTGTTCAATAGAGAGAGATGGAGAGTCTATCAGTCAGCCCTAAAATTAGAAGCCGTGCTAAGGGTAAAACAAGATAAGAAAAAGCATTTTAAAAAAATGGGGTCGTTGCAAAGTTGATCGAGTCAAAACATTAAAAGAAACCACTTCAGCTGCTACGATGGTTTTCTTCTCGAGAGAGAGAGAGAGAGAGAGAGAGAGAGAGAGAGAGAGGAGAGAGAGAGAGAGAGAGAGAGAGAGAGAGAGAGAGAGAGAGGAGATCTTCACTTGCCGTGAAAGAGTGTCATTAGACCCGCTCTGTGTAAAAGAAAATGAGGTGTTGGTATATCCTCTCCCCCCCCCCCCCCCCCCCCCCCCCCCCCCCCCTCTCTCTCTCTCTCTCTCTCATACCTTCACACCCTTACGGTGTGCTTGCGGTGGAAGGAAAGAAAATGCATGATCTAGCTTTATGTACACAGAGAAAGGTGGCAGAGCTCAAAGTGACACCTGCAGGATGAGGTATTCACCCACAGAAAAAAGATTGGTGTAGATTGTGTTCCCACAAATTAATGCTCTATGGAAATCCCTTGTGCTTTATTGTCATGAGTGAGACTCCCTCTGCCTCCGACGGAGGGGCCGCCAAAGGTGACAAAAAAGAAGAGAAGCAATTCAAAACCAAGTACAATTAATATCATTAAAACCAAAACAAAATCATATGTCTCAAAAAAGAAAACCCTTCTTCCACCATATTGTGATAGGTCGAATGGTCTGTCTCACTTTTTTAGTCCGCTTCTTAGACAAAAAAGCATGTGAAAACAACCAAGGAATGACTAATTTGTCACATTAAGAGGATAACAATGAAAATATTAAATTTTGACACAATCCAGTGCATTTATTGTGTGTATATAGTGACCCACAATGCTAGCTCTCTCACATGCTCAAGCAAAAAAGCTCACACAAGTACACAATATACAACATCTACAAAGTGTCACCAACCCAAGAGTAGCACAAAGCGGCACTAAAAAAGCAATAAATCTCTCTCTCTCTCTCTCTCTCTCTCTCTCTCTCTCTATAAACAGATAAACCCAACCACAAACCATTTCTCCAACCATTATCACCCATAGTTATGCCTGTGTTATTCACATAAGCAAATTAGACTCTTGCAAACATGCCTGCTAATATGAGGGCTTTTTTAACAGTAAATTGGCTTTGGAGAGGCCCCTTCTCTATTGATAGCCGGAGGAATGGAAAAAACCTCCCTTGGGGTCCTACGTAGAGTCCACATAGTTCTGCCCTATCTTGCAACCCCTACTACCCCTTTTCACTTCCTTCTTGTCCAATCTTTGGGAAATAAGGGGACACCATGTACTACATGTTGGTAAGAGAGCAAGAGCAGTAGGAGAAGTTCTAGATAAATCTAAGAAGGGACAGAGAGGCAAGTTCGAGATCATTGTAGTACCCAGAGTAGTTCAAGAGAAATCCAAGAGAGATAGAGAGATCAAGACTCATGTTTAGCAAGAGCACGTTTAGGACCAAGAGGGAGGTGAGTGAGAATTGGTGGTCTGAGAGAAGGCTCAACAGGCGTGGGCTTGAGAGGAAAGGGAGACGTGATCGGATGCATTAATTAACATCAGCATATTTAAGTATTCACCAAACTTTGTTCTGTGTTCGAAGAGACCTCAACAATGTGTGTGTGTGTGTGTGTATGAGAGAGAGAGAGAGAGAGAGAGAGAGAGAGAGAGAGAGGAAGAAGAAGAGAGTTTTAACGTCGTAGGAATCTATCCCAAGAGACCTTAAATATCTAGCCGAAGAGGAGTTGAACTCAAGACCTATTATTCAAGAGGGAAATGGCATAACCAATCTACCACACTTGGGTGATAGAAAGGTTATACCATTTTCCTCTTTTTATTAGCACACACACACACACACCCACACACCCCCGAGAAGAAGAGAGTTTTAACGTCGTAGGAAACTATCCACACACACACACACACACACACACACACACACACACACACACACACACACACACACACACACACACACACACACACACACACACACACACACACACACACACACAGAGAGAGAGAGAGAGAGAGAGAGAGAGAGAGTTGGTGAGAGAGTGAGCGAATCCCTGGCTACAATTTTGCAAGCAAAATGACAGGGAGAGCATCAAGGGATCCCGATCACCTCCTGCGAAGAAATTCATGAAGAGCATATGAGGGAAGCTCCTAATAGTGCGTCCAAGAAGTCTTAGTTGCATATGGAGTATATGAGTGAAGAGTCAGAGAGAGCTAGAGAAAGAGGAGCTGAGCAGAGAGGGTTGAATCTTGGAAGAGGATACACTATATGCAAAGGGTAATAGAATTTAAGTACACTACATGGAGCAGGCGAGTTCAACGCATGCACTTGAGTGCTAGCTTGCTATATCACAAGGAGCTTTGGACGTGTTTCTAGATAGCAAGTTAGAGCACACGCTCAATAATTCCTAGTTACAAGTAGGAGTTTTCACATTTAATCTAGCAAGTAAGCTAGCAACTTTCTAACTCATCGAGCAAATCACAAACTTCTATATAGTAACTTGCTCTTAGACGTTCTGATCTAGTAAGTCATAAACTCCTGTATAGACTTACCTGTTCTTGGACGTCTTTATCTAGTAAGTTCATCTAGTAAGTCATGAACTCCTACATAGTAGCTAGCTCTTTGGCATCCTCATCTGGTAGTTTATAAACTCCTATATAGCAAAGGGTGTTTCATCTGGTAAATTTTC
Source organism: Adiantum capillus-veneris (assembly GCF_014529385.1). NCBI lineage: Eukaryota > Viridiplantae > Streptophyta > Polypodiopsida > Polypodiales > Pteridaceae > Adiantum > Adiantum capillus-veneris. The sequence continues at coordinate 65,868,114 of NC_140933.1, forward strand.
ACTTACTATGGATCAAGTAATTGACTCTTATTGTAGTAAGTTTGTCTATCCCTAATTTCATTTTAGTAAAAATTCATTAAGCATATTTAAACAACTAATTATTGACAAATATCATGGTCACTCGCTTGATCATCAATTACTAAGTTTCTTAATTGATTAATTTTTTTTCTAATATAAATAAGAAAACAAAATAAAGTCTCATAGTTATAGACAAAGCTATAAAAGGGAAGGGATCAAAACATTTTATATCTCACACACTCTATCATTGATTCGCAAGTACCACCTGGACTGCACACACTGTCCTTAGAGAGGAAAAGATATTACAAGATGATGGAGATTATTGTAATTGTTTTGAACAATTTCTGTTATATTCCTCCAAATAATATCAATGATACAATCCTAAACACAAACTAGATCACAATCTATACGAAGAAAACATCCAATTCAAATGCGAATTGGATACCCTAGAAGTACAGTCCACGTTGTGTTGATTATTCAAAAGTATCATTAACTTCTCAAAATATGTCCATAAGCTTGGACCACAAGCGTCAAGTTATAACTTTATTAAGTCAAAATACTTACATCTTCCATATTATGTTGGAATACAAGGTCAAAATATTATTGTGGAGGTGTATTTAAAACCTAGACTTCTTCAAAGTTTTCAACAAGCCTAGTTGATCTTCTTTTGTGGTACAAAGGAGCACAATCGGGTAAGAGTTTTGAATGAGTCAAAGCTCTCAAACATGGTTGTTGAGAGAATGTTTGTTTATCTAGAAATAGATATCACCATTTACTTGAGTAAATGGTAAATGGTAACCCTTAGGTAAGAGTTTCTAACGAGTCAAAGCTCTCAAACCATAGTTGTCGAGAGTAAGTTTGTTTATCTAGAAATAGATATAAGTGTTACTATTTACTTGAGTACATTTAATGTAAGTAAAGTTCATCCAGCATTAGGAAAATTTTGAACTCATTTTTGGGCCTTTTAAGAGTGCCACATCATCAAAGTTGTACAAAAGAAAGCAACCCGGTAGACCCCTCTAAATATTGCTTAGCACTACAAGAGGCTATTCATATTAGCGACGCTTACACAGCGACGCTAAAAAAAAATAAATCCCGGCGTCGCTATGAGCGTCCCAAATTTCTTTGGAAATTTGCGACGCTCATAGTGACGCTCATAGCGACGCTCATAGCAACGCTCATAGCGACGCCGACTGGGCTAAAAAAATAACAGAGCGCGCCCAAAAACTCAGATCTCATATCTGAGTTTTTCGGCGTCCTCAAGCAAGGAGCAAGTAACGCTCTCTCTCTCTCTCTCTCTCTTTCTTCTCCACACACACACACCCACAAACAAACACACACACATGAGGAGAGGAAGGAGAGCCAGGTATGCTCCTTCCCTCTCCTCACTCTCATGTTCCTTTCCCCTCTTTCTCTCTCCCTCTCTCTCTCTCACACACACACACATACACACACACATAGTGTTTTTGAGAGAGAGAGAGATAGATAGATAGATAGTTCTATTATCGTCCTGGGAGGTCAAATATGACCTATGGGACCAAATGAACATGTCACGTGGTGTGAGTGGAGTTCATAAGTGACTCTCGATGCTCAAAAATGGCTGAAATGAGCGTCGCAATAGAGAGTCCACATCGTGGTTGGGAGAGGAAGGTATGTAGGGAGAGCTCATGGCTGAATATATGGGGAAAAGAGGACCTAATGTGGTCAAAAGCTGAGCACTCAAGTAGTGTGTGGTACTCACTCTCTCGCACTTGACGAGGGCATAAGGTGCAAAGTCGATGACACTCCTCGCCAGTGCCCCAACGTCCTGTCTCGCAGCGTAGAGAATGGGAGCTAAGACGAATGGAGGCAATGGTGCGGATCGCACTCAACGGGATGGGCTCAAGGATGTAGGAATGGGTTCGGTTACCTCGTTCCGAGAAGAAGAGAGATTTGTAGTTTGGGGCAACGTGTGTGGTGTAATGGCTGAAGCGAGAACCTCCAGATTTCTCCCAAGCCATGATACATTGGCGTTGTAAGAAGGCCTCATTAACTTGGGAGTCGATCGACGCATCCTTGACCAAGTGACATGCATCCCATCTTCCAAACCATTTCTTGATATCAAGCATCCACCCCGAACTTAGTATTTTGCTCTTGCATGTCTTTTGAACCTTTTGACTTGCTTCATATGCGATTCTAGGAAGTCGATGCAAAGGGCTACGTTGTGTCTTACGCATGTACTCCACAACCCTTTCCATGCCCAAGACCTCAATGGGAAGCGATCCGGACTCAAGAAGTAAGAGCATGTAGGGTGTTTGTGTCTTGACTTGGAGAAAGTTGGTGAGAAAACGCTTTTGGACATTCTCAAACTCTTTCCAAGTAGACTTCCCGATGCTTCCACCCCACACCTCCACTCCATAAAGAAGCACCGGTGTCACCAATGTGTCAAAGAGGTACTTTTTGAGAGCCCAACACTTGATCTCTCCTGCATTGCACATGTTCTCAAATGCATAATAAGCCCTCTTTCCGGCTTCCAAGCGACGTATTGCACAATCCTTCCATTTATGATTGGATGGAACCTCAAGGCCAAGGTACTTGAAGTGATCTACCACTTCAAGTTTCTCATTGTTGTATACAATGCATGGATTTTCGTCATTGAGGGTCTTTACAAGCATAACCTTGGTTTTGGATCCATTCACGATCAACCCGCTATGTAGGCAAAAGCGTTCCAAGACACTCATAAGCTTTTGTGCATCTTCTAAGGTATGTGCCAAGAGCACTACATCATCGGCATAAAGCAAAAGCATGATCACCGCATTTCCAATCTTAACCTCTTCTATGCCTTCTTGCTGCATAAAATCAAGAACCATGTGCTCCAATTCATCAATGAGTAGCCCAAAGAGGGTTGGGGAAAGTGGGCATCCTTGTTTGACACCAATAGTGCTTGCAAAAAATTCTGAAATTCCATCTCCCATACGTAATCGACATATCACTTTTTGGTAGATGCGAAAGACTGCATGCATAAATTCTCTCGGCACTTGAAGGCTTTGCATACGTCTCCAAAGATTTCCTCGCGGTACCATGTCAAAAGCTTTCTTGAAATCCACAAAGCAACAATACAACTTTTTTCCTTTCAATCGAGACGCTTCCATAAGAACTCGAAGAGTGACAAGGTGATCAATAGTGCTATGATGCTTTCGAAAACCTGCTTGGCCAAGCGCACGTTTGCCATTCTTTTCAGCCCATTCACTTATCTTCATCTCCATGATACATCCAAATAACTTTGCCATCAAAGAACCAACCATTATAGTGCGATAGTTGTTCACATTGTTTACATCTCCTCCTTTGTGCAAAGGTTTGATCCAATTTGCACTCCAATCATGAGGCATGCCATACTGAAGTGCAAGGTTAAACATATCGCATATCCAATATCGTGTTTTCTTGCTTGTCCATTTAATCATTTCAGCCTTGACACCTTGAAGGTCACCTGCCTTGCGAGTAGCAAGTTTCTCAAGCCCGCGGCATACATCTTCAATGGTAAAGAAGGGAGACATAAATGGAAGGGAGCTACAACCCTCCATCTTATCAACATTGGGTTGCTCATAGAGGTTCTTACAATGCATATACATATCCTCAAGAGTCAAGTCACCAAAGCTCTCAACGCGCTTGCCTTTTAGATTTTGCCAAAACTTGCCACATGCATGTGCTTTCTCTTGTGCTAAAAGAAGTTGTTTTTCGACTTCCCACCTTCTCCTCTTCTTTTGAACAAGTGCTTTGTATGTGTGTGAACATTCCAAGTAAACTTCCTTGTCTTTGATTGCATCCAATCTTAGCAAGTGTTTTCGGGCTTGACTACATTCCATGTCAAACCATTTCTTCTTGGTGCTACCCTTCTTAGACCTTTTGCAAGACATGTGTTTCGCCGAAAAGCATTCCTTCGCACAAGAGAAAATTACTTCTTTGAAAACTTTCCACTTGCATTCTAATGTTGGGCTCCCTTGATGCTCTATCATGCTTAACATTTGGTCCACCATATCAGCATATATAAGTGCTCGTTTGAAGTCTAGACGTAGGTACAAATGATTCACATCATGATTGGAGGCTACATGCTCGGGCCGTTTACCACACTTGAGGTCAATACATAACATCCTATGATCCGATTCCGGATTCCATTCACCAAGTGTAAAGCTTTGTATGCATTCTAGAGTGGCTTCTGAGAACAACATATAGTCAATCACGCTAGCACCATTGTGCTTTCTACATGTAAAGTCATTGGTGCCTTGCCATAGAGATACACCATTTGCAATGAGCATTCCGGTACTATTGCACATATGTAGAAGTGACTTTCCATAGTGATCCACTTCTTTTGCATCATTAGAACTTCGATTATACATGTATGAGTCATCCACTCTTCTTGATACATGCGGCATGTCGACTTGTTGTGTGTCGTGTTGTAACATATTTGTGCGAGCATTCATGTCTCCAAAAACAATGACTTCACCTTGATCCTTGTAATAAGCAATGTCTTCCTCTAGTTCAACAAAGGGCTGATCTCTATCCATATTCAAGCGAGCATAAAAGTTGGAGTCATAGTGAGGAATGTAGCAGCCGGCCACAAACATGACTTGACCATTTGGTGGGCTGATTTTCAGCCATAAGTAGCGTTTATACTTATCTTCTTTGACAATGGAAACATCTTTCAAACCCTTTTTGGTCATACATGCTATGCCTCCTTGGCCTCTTCGTTGCTTTGCATTTTTGGCCCACATCAAAGAATGTACATCGTATTTGTCAAATCCAAGAATTCGTTGCGCATCATGCTCCCATGTTTCGACAAGAAGTATCACATCGGAGTCATTGGTAAGCTCATCAATGCCAATTCCCGCATTCCATGGATACCCGTTACAATTCCAAAAGCTTATTCGCAAGCGTGAGTTGGTCTCATAGATCATGTGTCCCTATTTGTTGGGTGGACTTGCATCCTCCTCAAGTGCCTTTTCTTCTTGAGATGATACCTTAACCTTCTTGCTTCTTTCCTCGTATGCTTTGCGACGTACATTTTGTTGCATAAGAGTGCGATCCTCATATACATTACAACCCGTTCCTTTGAGGTAGATCCAACCATTGTCAAGGATGATCTTTCTCTTTACCTCATCAGCCATGGTACATACAATAGGTCTTTCTCCTGAGCGAGGGACTCCTTGTTTTCCAACTCGATGTGCACCATAAGCCATGATTCCTGACATGCCAAAGTGTGTAGCAAAAAACTCTTCAATAGCAACCGCAAGAGATTGGGGTGTTTCCATGCTTTCCTCCTTGATTCCACGAATGACGATGTTCTTTGAGCGTTTTTGTCGTTCTTGCAATTCTTGAGTGTCCACATTCTCTACATTCTTTGCTTGGACAACGGCTTGCGTGATAGGAGATGTAGAAACCACGTTATCCTTACATATATCAGCCCATGATTTGGATGCATTTCTCATCTCACATACATCATGTCGTATTGTATCTATCGTTTCCTCTTTCAATACATGATCACTCTCAACTTTGCTCAAGCGCTCTTTCACTACAAGAGAGAGAGAGAGAGAGAGAGAGAGAGAGAGAGTACAAACATAAACAAAAACGCACACACACATACATAAACAAAGAATGTACACACACATTGAGAGAGGAAAAGAGAGAGAGAGAGCATGCATAAACAAAAAACGCATGCATTGAGAGAGGAAAAGAGAGAGAGAACATGCATAAACAAAAAGCGCACACATTGAGAGAGGAAAAGAGAGAGAAAACATGCATACGATCCAAAAAAATGCACACACATTGAGAGAGAAAGAGAGAGAAACTAATTTAACGTCGTAGGAAACTAATTAAAATTAAAAGACCTAAAGATCTAGCCGACGAGGAGTTGAACTCAAGACCTATTATTCAAGAGGGAAATGGCATAACCAATCTATCATACTTGGCATGGGTGATAGAAAGGTTATACCATTTATCTCTTTTTATTGGCACACACATCCACACACGCACACACACACAAGAAGAAGAGAGTTATAACGTCGTAGGAAACTATCCTAAAAGACGTTAAAGATTAGGTTAGATGTAGACTTACGTTAAATTAGATTTAGGTTTATTTAAGTTAAATTAGATTAGATTTAGGTTTATTTTTAATTAGATTTACGTTTATTTACGTTAGATTTAGATTTACGTTATATTAGATTAGATTTAGGTCTCCATAGACTGCGATGCCTGCATGAAGCGGGTGAAGAAAGCCCTCAATGGAATTTAGGGTATTGCTGCCTTCACTCATGGTGGGCTCCGTCGATCCAAAAGTACTGGTGAAATGTCTTCAGAAGATAGGGAAGAAGGTGGATCTTCAGGGCGGCAAGAGTCACTACATCCCCGACACAATGACCATCTAGACAACCTCTAGTCATTCAACAACAACTTCAAAGTTAGTAACAGAGCAAGAACGGTCGAAAGGGCCAATTGCTGTCGTCAGATGTGGATGGAGATGAGGCAGCGTCACCGCCGGAAGTTAACTCTCACATCTTTAGTGATGAGAATGCCAACTCTTGCCGAGTTATGTGAAAAATTATGTGTTAAATCAGTTTTAAGATTCTTATAATCCCTGTTAGTTTAGTTCTTTGTTTTTAATATAACATAATTTACGTTAGATTTAGATTTATGTTATATTAGATTAGACTTAGGTTTATTTAGGTTTACCCACCCACACACACACACACACACACACACACACACAAGAAGAAGAGAGTTTTAACGTCGTAGGAAACTATCCCAAAAGACGTTAAAGATTAGGTTAGATGTAGACTTACGTTAAATTAGATTTAGGTTTATTTTTAGTTAGATTTACGTTTATTTAGATTTACGCTTATTTACGTTAGATCGAGTCCACGCAAGAATTACTTACGGTTTAGGGTTTAGAGTTAGACGAACAGTGAAAAGATCTACTGTGAAAAGATGTTAAGATGCTGTGAAGTGCTACAGCTAGAGAAGAGGCAAAGGGGTTTTGTCCACTACATGCAGTATCATGTAGACGTGGGTCTGTAGATTTCTTGTACCCACAAATATAGGTATTGACCAATAAAGACGAGATTATAACCCGGTGGTTCTGATCTCCGTGCACCTCTAGACCGAGGTGTGCGGGGATTGGACATGACTAGAGAATGTGAGGTAGAGAGAGAGAGAGAGAGAGAGAGAGAGAGAGAGAGAGAGAGAGAGAGATAAGACAAAGAATGCCAATAGAATATTAAATTTGTTGTCCAGGTTATAAGATTTTTATCCTCATTATGAGTAGTGACGAGGATGTGGGACCGTCCAACCGAAACACCTATCTCTCAACGAGGGTCTTATGTCCTTGTAATCAATGCAAGCATGCTGTGCGACGGAACAGACGTGTTTCTTTGCAGCACGTTCGTGAATTTGGCGAGTTCGATCCATCTATTATAGATCGAGTTGTTGCCAATTATAACTCGTCGGACTCTAACGCTGGCCAACAAGCAGCAATCTTGCAACCCAATAGACGTGTTTGCAGGCGCTTTGGTCAAGCAGTATATGTGAGGCCACAAGATGTAGCCTCTGACAGCTCGGGGGATGATCATGCAGAGCACATTCCCAACGAGGCAATGTTTGAGCCCGAGATTGATGAAATGATCGAGACGATCATGGATTCAGAAAGGCTTATCTATGATGATATGAAAAGTGAAGCCGATACGCCATTGTATAATGGAGCACGTATGTCTAGATTGAAAGCACTCCTGGTTCTTCTCAACATGTAGGCAAAGTTTGGATGGAGTGACACTAGCGTCACAGCGCTTTTCAGGTGATCTATTACAATTATTTTACTTTAATAAAACTCTAAATGTATAATGATCTGATAGATTTTTACACGACTGTATCATATTTTTATGTTGTGTAGATTGCTTAAAGAGCACATACTACCAGCTGACAATGTGATGCCAGATTCCCGAGATGAAGCAAGAAAGATTTTGCGAAACTTGGGGATGGATTACAATTCTATCCAGGCTTGTCCTAATGACTGCATTCTTTTCAGAGGGGAATACATAGACATGGAGAAGTGTCCGAAATGTGATTCCGAAAGATATCGAGTAGATCTCCATGGGACAAAAATTCCACAAAAGGTTTTGCGACATTTTCCTCTTCTTCCTCGCATCAAGCATTTCTTCGAATGTAAGTCCATGGCCGCCCTAGCATCATGGCATGAGGAGAATAAATCTTCGGATGGTGTGCTATGAATTCCTGCAGATTGCGCAGCCTGGAAACATATAGATGGAACATGGTCGGATTTTGCCAGGGAAGCTCGAAATTTGCGCTTAGGCCTGGCTATGGATGGCGTAAATCCATTTGGTCAAAGATCAACATCTTACAGTGTATGGCCCGTTGTCATCGTCAACTACAACATTCCCCTGTGGTTGACTACGAAGAAGGGGAACCTATGGCTAAGCTTGATTGTGCCAGGGCGATATAAAGTGGAGAATATGGATGTGTATCTTCGTCCACTATTGGAAGAGCTACAACAATTGTGGATTGGCATAGAGGTGGTGGATATGAGCCGACACATAGGACGACGGAATGCTTTGATCAGAGGCATTCTAATGTGGACCATGCATGACTATCCCGGGCTAATAGAATGCTCAGGTGATCTATTGACACTCCTCACTCAGACACTGTAAATCTTTTTTTTTCCCATAGTTGATCTATTATCATGCATATACATGCAGGGCTTCAAACAAGTGGATACAGAGCATGTGTCACATGTGGACCTAGACTGAATGCACGTAGGGCGCCCTCACTGAAGAAGCAAATCTACGAAGGTCATCAAGCGTATCTTCCAGAGAATCATATGTTACGCGACGGCTTTTTGGGAAGAGAGCCACCAAGGATGTCTGCACAAGCATGGTTAGAGCAGAAGGAGATGTGCGATGACGGATTGCCTCCACGGATGAAGAGACTATCTCTATGGTACGAGTTACCATACTGGCCCCGACTCATGATCAATCACTTGCTCGATCCAATGCACATATTCAAGAATGTGGGTAATCTACTATGGGACCATCTGACCGGCAAGAAAGATACTTTGGGAGCCAGAGTTGACCTTAGAAATGTGGATCGTATGGAGCAATATTGGCCGCAAACAGCATCTGATGGATCGATAAAACTCCCTAAAACACCATGGATTTTCACAGGAGCCCAAGAACGCAAAGTAAAAGAGACCATTCGATCTTTGCGGACCCCCACTGGCGTAATGCACTCGCTCCGAACGTGTTTTACTAAAGACGGAAAGCTTACCGGTTTGAAGTCACACGATTGGCATAAAATGTGTCAGGTACGTTCATAGTGGACTTTAATATCATTGCATAAAATGTGGACTTTAATATCATTGTTGCACATACTTTACAGTTTATTTTACCGGTTGCCATTGAGGGATGTTTGTCTCTCGACATCCGTAACACAATCTACAAACTTGCAAAGCTGGTGAAATGGGTCTCACAAAAGAAGATTTACGTAGACTCCATACCATTCGCCAAACTAAATGCTGCGGAGCTTGTGTGCATGTTTGAGAAACATTTTCCTACTACCATGCTAACCATTCAGGTGCATCTTCTTGTTCACATAGTTGATGAGGTGGCAATAGTTGGCACAGTTCATTCCAGATGGATGTTCTTCTTAGAACGTTTCATGAAAACGCTTAAGGGATATGTGCGTCAAAAGGCACGTCCGGAGGGTAGCATGGCAGAAGGTTGGTTGGTATCAGAGTCCCTAGTGTACATTGGAGAGTGGCTAGACGGATTTGGTAAAGCCCGAGACACGCTATGGCGAACCATAGATGATGAGCGCATATCTGGGATTGTCATGTGCAATCTCGGTGTTGAGAAGAAGATGACGGAAGATCTAGAGGCTAAAATCAACCGATTTTGCATGCTTCACAATCCAGTGATGCAAAAGTGGATTTCACAATATGAGGATGCAAAGCAAGAGCGACAAAGGGCACGAATCGAGTGGAGACGGGGAAGACGACCATCGATGCACTATCCGACGGGTCTGGAGAGCCTACCAACCTTCATGAGCTTAAGATGGTTGCACAACCAATTGAAAAGCGCACAACAATGCGGTGACGAAGTGACTGAGGAAGAGTGGGAGTACTCTCGGGGTTGCGCGACCAAGGTAAATTTGCAATGTACGACATGCTAGTGACTTTATTTCTAAACGAATAAACGGCCACTCATAATCTTTGTTCGTTGTAGTATGAGTCATACACAGCAGCATGGTGTAAAGGTCGACATTTTAGGGTGGAACGGATCGACAAAAAGAGTTTTACTCAAGATTGTGGAATCATGGCAAAATTTGAACAGTCTAGTCGACGACGTTCCTTTGATGCAGATCCTGTGGTGGCGGAACTCACTTACTTTGGCACGCTGCAAGAGATTTTGAGGATCGATTACAGAGGATTTTTTGTCGACTTGTTCGACGTGCAATGGTTCAAGATAATCATGGAGGGTCGCAACGCTACTGTGCGTAGAGGAGAGTCTGGTTTTCTTGAGGTGGATTCTACTAAGAAATGGACTGATCTAAGAGACACTTTCGTACTACGAGAGCATTGTGAACAAGTAAGTATGTAAATAGTTAACATCCCCCTTTTACAAGTTATGTGCTTGAAAGCTCTCATGTAAGTTATGTGGCTCTGGCAGGTAATATTTCATCCTACAAAGTCTACATCAAACTGGTGGTACGTCATAGAGGTAGCCCCTTGTAGTGCAAGGACGTATGAAGGCTACCATGTGCCAATCACAACGGCATCAATGGAGGAGATCAGAGAAGATGCTCAATGAGAAGCCGCTGCGGTGGTGCCAGACGAGCATCAAGATGCTACTACTCTATATGGGGTGCATGCAGAGGAGCTACAAAATGAAACAGAGGATATGTGTTTAAACGAAGAGCTCTATATAGATATAGGAAGTTATGCTGAGCTATGCGAGGATGAGAGAGAGATCTCTTAAAGCCACAAATATTGTATTTGAACAATTTTGCTCCGTGTTGTAAAAGCTCTGGCTCTCTAAGTACCTTCCATGGTGTATAACGCTCTTTTCTACTCGCGCTCACATCTTTTGATTGAAAATTCTAAGTTTTCGACTTGCCTCTTCTATCACTCAATTCATTGCGTCATTGTATTTATATGCCTCATTATGTCATTGTATTTAATGGTCTTTGCGTCATTGTCTACTCTATTCATTCAATATTAAGATTAAATATTCGTGTATTTAATGCAGGTATGGATGATGAGGAGTTTCTTTCTTCTTTGTCACCGCAGCAGAGACAGTGGTACGTGGAGCGTCATCGCTCTGGCGCATCATCGCGCGTTCCTACTCCATCCGCATCTCCCTCTCTTTCGGAGCATTCCGCGCGCTCCGAAGCTTCGGCGTCGACAAGACGATCTTCACACTCGTCTAGACACCGGCGCTCTAGTGGTGGCGGTGGCGGTTGTTGTGGGGATTCCGCCGCCGATGCCTCCACATCGCCTCGTGTTCGAAGAGGCTCTTTACCCTCCCCTTCTTTGCCCGCCCCCACACCAGCCACAGCATCGCCATCTACGCCAGGTTTTGCGCGGCTGACTGTTCCTAGCAGCTACACACCTCTACCTACTCCGCCAGGAGCCACCCCACTCGAAACTCCTCGCTTCGGGGCCCAGACGCCGGTGGAGACACCTGACATCCGTACCCCCATCCACACGCCTCTAGAGACCCCTGCCGGGACACCCAGGTTCACGCGTCACCGGCCACAGGGCTTGCCTTACTCCGTCGACTTCAGCGGCGGCATCATCATGGATGATGACGGCAAGAAGGTGATCTCGCGCATGCGTGGTCTTTGCTCTCAGCTGTTTAGACACTACATACTAAACAAATGGAGTGAAGTACCAAGTGATTTACAAAACAGAGTCATCAGCATACTTCATGATGAGTTTCCTGTTCCAACACGGGATCAGTGCTTCAATGAAGACCTGATGAATATTTAAATGCGCAAATACTGCAAACACAAGCGTTCCGAAGTGCAAAAAGCAATCAAGAATGGGTGGAACAGGTCAGATTGGCTGGCCAAAGAAGATTGGAAGAATGCGAAGAAAGCAGCGCGCGAGAATCCCGACAAGTGGAAGCAACAAAAGGATGTAGCCAGAGCGCGAGTAGAGGCAGGGAGCTCGTACCACTTGGGGAGCGATGGATGGGCATCATTTGAGGCCGATTTTGTAAGTGTTTTCGCATTGCTCTTTATGTTCGATAGTTTAGGGTTTATGAGTTTTTTAATTCTAACATAATGAAATCTTTGTATGTTTTGACAGTGGTCGATGACAGGACGTGATCCCACACCGTACGAGCGCGAGTACGCAGGCAGGAAGGGCTTAAACGCCCTGATGGACATTCTCAGTTCTCGCGGCGGCATGGTTAGTATTAGGGTTTACTCTTTTCTATTTTTTGTATTGTTTTATAAATGTCGTTATATGTTTATACTTACTGAAAGCTGTCTTGTTGTCTTTTTTTGCAGAATCCGACAGATACGCCGCTTGGACGCGATGAGACGTCTGACTAGACGACGTCAGTTTAGCCGTAGCTAGATAGCATTAGTTTAGGGTTTCTCATAGCTTATGTATCATGAGACGGATTTTATACGTCTTTTTGAACCATGTATATTATTACATTTGTCACCGTAGTTCCTTTTGCCAATCAATTCTTTATGCCTATGATGTTGTACAATTGTCATTATTACATTTGCCAATCAATTCATTTTACCTATGATGTGTACAATTGTCAATTTTACGCTTGTCAATTTTGCAAACAATGCGTCTTGTGGGTGACTATTTTGGGTCTATTATCTACCCTTGCACTTTTTTTAAAAAGTGAATCAAGTACAATATGGTTGATGGGTGGCAGGGCATTCAATGCCCTGTCACCAAAAAGAAATTCTCTCGGGCGTCGCTATAACCGTCGCTATTTATGGCTCTGTAGCGTCGCTATGAGCGTCGCTATAGTCTTCTGTGTAAACGTCGCTATGAGCGTCTCTTTATAGCGACGCTTATAGCGACGCATTTAGGGACGCCTATAGCGACTCATATAGCGACGCTCTCGTAGCGACGCTCGTAGCGACGCTGGGGGTTATAAAAACCCAATGTATTTCCGTCGCTAACAGCGTCACAAGAGCACACAACCTCTTGTAGTGTAGAACCCCATGATATGACCTATCATTGGAAAGTTCTTGAAAAATGGATTCTAAAGAGCTAAAGCAACCCGATAGACCCCTCTAAATATTTCTTAGAACCCCATGATATTGCTTAGAACCCCATGATATGACCTATCATTGGAAAGTTCTTGAGAAATGGATTCTAAAGAGCCAAGGTCCGAAAAGTTTGGATGACTTCTATGAAAGTTATGCCATTTTTTTTCAATCAGCCAGGTTTTTCTACCATTACGATAATCTAAAATCACCTTTTTCTAGATCTACATGAAGGCAATGTCCGATACATGCATGCTATATATCAATAGATAGCATTTGAAGAGTAGATTCTAAATATCCAGCCTCCGACAAGTTTGGATCTTATTTGCAAAAAATTTACCGATCCCCACTTTTTGAAAGCTATGCCACATCAACAATTCTTACAAGGCCCATTTTTGAGTCCAAACTTTTCCTAATGGATAAGTGAGAAATTTTAATAGAAATGCTTAAAATAAAATTAGCGGAAGTATATTAAATTAAAACATCTACATCATTTATATACCTATGACCCCCAATGCACCATATATAGCTTCATAGACCTTAATTAATTCTAGTTGTATCCAAATGCATTGAGTTGCATCATATTAGAATATATAGATCCTTTTAGACTAACCTATCAGGCTTTACTACACACAATTATAGCTACTTAGGTTTTATTGTATAAAAACCAATTGAAGTAGATCTAACGCCACGTAGTAAATTGACTCCTCTAAACTCAATTTTTCTTGGTCAAACTCATTTCAATAGAATGAAACTCGATTTCACACTTTAGGTCCACTCAAAACTTTATGTATGATTTCAATGACAGTCACAAATGAGTGAAATCATACATACATCCGATCAAAACATCAAGGTTATGCACCCATGTTTTATCAATTGTTACTTGAACTTGTTACACTTTATTGCACTCAATTTAACTCGTTTACAATTAAAGTTCTCTATGTCGAACGCGTTTGACATTCAGTCAACGTGAAGTTTAATTCAATTTATCTCAATCCCACTCATTTGATGCCTGTAGACCTAGTTGTAATGTACTCAATTTGGGTTTAGGACAACTTTATTCGAAATGCTATTGATTGGGTCTAGCATTTGACTTAATTGCTTTAAAATGGAGACAATTGAGGCCTCATGAACAATGCTATGGTTCAAATTCTCTTTAAATTGAATTCAAGTGATCTAATTGGATTCAAATTTTTTGGTTTGCATTTTGTTGGACTCATTTGCACTTAATCATTTGAACTAAAGGGACATGTTAATAGTGCATCTTGGTTTTCAACTAAAAAATAATAAGACTACTTGCTTACCATCAATCATGCATGCTTTCTCTTAGACTCTTTTAAGTTCTCCATTGGTATTTTTTGGTAAAAGATATAGTTTTCTTTGAACATATTAGTACTTGGATTGAAAAATACCCCATATGCACATACCTTTCATAAAACACTAAAATACAATCAAAATTAACCAAGTAAGTCCCAACTCGTTTATTGAGCAACATGCCATGCCCATGATTGATACCATGTGTTTTTGTAATGTACCATGCCTTGCAGATGCCCAAGAAAGTAGTGGGAAGCTCTCGCCCCTATATGGTTGGGCTAGTCTACTCATGTAGAGTGATAGTCCTTGTCTGTTAGCTCAATTGCTATTGGTTTTGTGTTTTCTATTGTATGCAGTCACCTTATTATGTTATATTTTGAACCTCCATCTCCATTGTGTGCATGTTTGCTTGCAAGAGGTCAAGCTCTATCATTCTCTCTCTTTACATGGAATCAACTTAATGGTTGTGTGGCTAAGGGTTATAAGCAGCAAGCAAAAGCGGTTAGATGTTAATTTCTTAAATGGAAGATTTTAATATTAAGCGGGAACCTCAAGGAATCCTACATATGAAAATAAAAAAAGGAAGCCTTTTGCAAATGCAAATAAACATTTTATATCTCTCGCTCCTATGTATCCAATTTGACAACCCTATAAGGTATCCACCTTTGAGTCAATTTTGCAATGTCATACATTTTCAAGTCTTGTATAGTAGTCAACCAAAAGTTTTTGATCTTTTGATGGTAAATTTATGGGTAATATAGGTAAGGTTGGCTATAGTTACACATGTTACTCAATATAGGTTCATGCTCCTAGTAAGGCTTTACAATCATCATTGTATGACTCCTTGTTTAGCAATGCATTCCATAAGTCTAATTAAGGGGATGGTGCATTCTACCATTAATTATGGCAAAGGAAAGGAGAATGGTTGTGATTACACGTGTGAACCAAATAAAAAACTTTCCTTTACTTTACCATTAATTATGGCAAAGGAAAGGAGAATGGTTGTGATTACACGTGTGAACCAAATAAAAAACTTTAACTGGAAGCACACTAGTGTCATTTGATTGTATGTTTTTGCACATTGTAGACAATTCATGTGCCATTATTTCATCTTTCTTTAGTGTTTACCGTGTAGATTTGGCACACTATGTGGTTTTGAATGAAGAAGGGCAACCTTTAAACAAATGCAAGGGATCCTCTAAAGGTGCTTTACATCCAGAGCAAATATTTGGGCTAAGCCCTCTAACAAGAATCTTGTTTCCAATTGAGAAAGCTTCCCACAATAACTCGCAACTGAACATCTTTGTTGAGCTCGGTCATTTTACAGCTTGGTAAGGTAGCTTAGGAATGAGAGGCATACATTAGAGGCACTAGATCCATGGCTTTTGCAACCAGATGATGGAGACAAGCAATGTTAAATCTTATAGTTCTGGCTAATGACCATCTTGCCAAGGAAAAGTTTAGAGCTCTCTTTTGTACCTCATTGGTTTCACCGCAAATGCAGATGATGAAATAAAATCTAATATTCACCTATCCCAAATGATTTTCTCATATTGAATAGATCATTTAATGTGGGAAAATGAATGAAACAAGAGTAAGTGAATATAGATATGTGCTTTTAGCACCTACCCATATTTCCCTCATGTTGTGCCTAAAGCCTATTGGATGGCCTTTAGGGAGGTCCAATGAGAATTTATATGCATTTACTTAACTAACTAATCTCTCTCTCTCTCAAAAGGGGAAAGAAGGACACTTGTCCAAATGCTATCTCTATTGCTTATGGATCTATCTCAACACGGGGCCAAGGTTAAAGAGGTCCAAATGAGAGATGGTATGTCAAAGAGCAAGGTAGTCTATGTTCTCAAGGTAGTCTCATGAAAATGCTCACTCTAATTCTCTTAAGGGTGAGTGGGAAGAGGATAGCCAATTTGTTAAGAAACCCAAAAACCTTGGCACTAGTGAGAAACCTGATTAGTTTGCAACAGTGACTCCATGACCCAGGAGCGCCATGAGCCTCTATCCTCAAGCATCGAGTGCCCCACGAGATGCGTAGGGCAAGACGTCTTGATGGAGGATACACATGTTACTTATGAATATTATCTATGAAACGTGGTTGGGCAAAGGTCACATACCATCGGCAAGAAAGAGCCACACGTAGGCATCACCATTGCTACCTAATTGATGTAGCACATGTATTGGAAAAAGCGGAGAGATCTCATAGCAACAATCTAGGAACCTCCTCCTCGGGTGACCCACCCTAGGACTTGAGTGTTCAAGGGTAAGAGCCCTAGAAAAATGAGCACCAAGTGAGCACAAGGTACCTGTCCCTCTAGCGAGGACCCAACCAAGCATGACTAGCTGCTGACGGTTTGTACCGATGCTTGAGTTTGGAAATTACCTCTATATTCAAAACCTGAAGGTGAAAAAAACTAAAGAGTTTGAAGAAATTTAGTGTAAAACCTTCCAAATATAGTGAATTTATAGTTAATTTTTTTATGCACAGGTTTTCTATTTTTTATTATCTCAAGATGTGGTTTCTACACTAATTGAGTGTCCTAAGTATGACCCTCATTCGCGGCCGCTTTGTGAACACGCTTTTGCCCTATTTTTGAAAAGACGAAGAGACTTTCTATCTTCGCTCTGCATGCAAATTCACGCTGAGGATGCATAGGATGACGATGCGAGAGGCCACCCAATATAGTCGTTCTAAAGCTCGCGAGCAGGTTCCCAAGGGGCCATTGATGCATGGCGTTCACAGAGGTAGGGTCTGCAAAAAACAACAACAACGGATCGTACATGGATGTAATGAGCAGATTGCAGTGACATGCGAGAGACTTGGGCCTTGCTTGGAAACACACGGAGAATGAAGTAGGCCTTCAATCATCAGTATAACAAAGAATGGTTTTTTGGCTTCTTGGTTATGCACAAAATTTCAATTCTCGGTCATGGAATAAGCTAACAAGTTCAATTAGTAGAAGTAGTAAGTCATCCACATGGTAATTGTAGTCACAGATGAGGAATAGTCATCTTGTTGAAAATTTGCCTTTGTTTAATGTATCCTTGTCGTTGCGAGGCAGTAGCTGTAAACATGAAACATGTTCTTTGGGATTGAGAGGGGGCTCTGTATCAAATGTGGACCTGCTGAACTGCGGTTTGCAATCCGAGCAGAGCTAAACGAGGTGGACAATTGCAGGTACTAATTGGCTTGAGCGATTATTCTCAGATGTTTTGATCTGATTGTGCCTACAACAAGGCATTGTTTGATAATGAGTGTAGATTGCTTGAGGGAGTAGTGAGTACTTTGTATTGTCGAAATTAGTTTGCAGGTACAAAATATCTAAATTTGTGATGTATTTGCATACAAAATAGGGTGATCGACAAATGCCTAACTTATGACTTCCTCTACAAGCAATGCAAGATCAGAAAAGCATTGGTGGTCTGGAGCGCCTCTGCCAAGAGTGCTCCCCAGAGTATTGGATTCTTGTATTGGATGTCTTCCAGAGTAGGAAAATTTATAAGTCTCTTCCTAAGGATTGCAGACCTATATGCGATTGCTTGAAGCACCTTGCTCGGGTGATCGGTGATTTTGTATGAAATTATGATTTGCAGAAGGCTAAATTGGAGGGTATGCAAATGTATGCGTCCTACCTGGATGGCTGGCAAAATCTGTTTGTTATTGCTGGTTCGCATGCCTAGATGGAGACCAACTAATTCGAAAAGATATTCCATCTTTTGAATTAGATGACGGAGGGTTTCCGTTCGCCACCTTCCCTGATGACTGGGATGCTCTATTAGATACCGTCGTCCATTTCACGACCAGCAGCGTGGGAATTGTTAACAACATTCCTTCTTGCAATGCTGGTGACGATTATAGGAATTTTTGCACCCACTTGGAAGCTCTTCCTGATCAACTAAGGAATGAAGTGCTGTTTACTGGTGCCTCTTTTAAGGAATGTGCTTCATTAAGAGGACAACCACCGGTTGATTTCCATTTTTTCAACTAGTTTCAGTTAAACAGCATGTTTAATCATATAATGACATCTATGGATGTGAACAAACTGAAGGCAGAAACTGCACCTTACAAAGAACAAGTAATGCAAAGAATAAGCAAGCATGGACCTCCTTCCTGGTTCCGCCTTATTGATTTGAAATCCATAAGGGTGCACACGAGAGTGATTTTGGTGGATGGGCTCGATCATTACGATGACTACACTGCAATCTCTCATACATGGGGCGAGGAGGTGTATCATGTTTTTGATTGTGAATGCGCCTGCGATTAGTGCTCTGCCAACATACCACTTGTTCCGGGGAACCATGCCCTTGGCATGCTTCAAGGCATCAAGAAGTGGTTGGGGACATCCTCAAGATGTGTGAGCGCTTGATGGATGCAGGATCAAATTTCTTGTGGCATGATGGTGTGTGTATTGCGCAGCATGATGAGGCAGAGCTGGATGAGTCCATCCGTCACATGGGATGGATCTATGCTACTGTGAGAGATACCGTCATATTCTTGAATTATGTTGGGAAGCTGGAAGCAGTGCTCCCGCTCCCACCATGCGAGGCATTCACACTGTGGTATAGAAGGGTATGGACACTTCAAGAGGCCATACTATCACGTAGAAAAAGATATTGCATTCGGGTGGTCTCTTGCGAATCTTGGCAAGACTTTACCTCAAGGCTAGTCCATTCTTATGAAGATGACTCTTGCATTCCATTACTAGAAGAAGAAATTTTTTGGGAACACTTGTTGAAAGTATACTCAGTAATCTGTGTTTGTGAAGCTTCGACGATGCCGAGGGTGCCTGCTTCTGCCGATGAGATGGTTTTGAGGGATCCGTGCATAGCCAATTTGTGGCTGGGTAATTTGCAGAGTTGGATTCAGCTTATGAGATTTCATTTTTTCACGTTTCCTACCTTGGCTGTGGTGTGGGCTGATTCTTGTAGGTTACGTGAGAGCAAGAATCCTGACGATCACCTCAACAACGTGCTTGGATTGGCAGGCATCATAGATTTCACCGCACATAAGGGAAAAGACATTGAAGCCTCAACTGTGTAGTGTTTCAATAAGGCTAGGGAGGGTCTAATCCAAGAAGCATTGTTCTGGGTGAATGACTACCATGACAATGAGAAATGTCACTCTTGGCTGCCCAGCTTGTGCAGAAAAGTAAGTACTGCACTAGGTCCGTTGGGCGTGCATGTGAGGGAGGATTTGTCTGATGATGCACTGTTAAGTGTGTAGTGTTGGAGAATGGCATGCTAGAGCTCACAGGAAACATGTGCTTGTTGCCTGTGGAGTTCATGTTTAACGGGCAGCTAGACAATGTACAATTAAATCACTAGACCAATGTACAATGTACAATGTACATGTTTAACAGGCAGCTAGACAATGTACAAGCTGGTAAGAAGAGAATTCCTAGTTGTGCTATATGGTGAGATAAAACTGCTATATAGCTAGAATGTGGACCTTGCTTTCTTGCTATATAGTTAGAATGTTGTGGCTATAACCAGCTAGGAGTATTCTCACTATTACATGTTTGCAATCTTACTAGATACGTGTATTCGATCTACTAAGTTGCCTAGCAATTATATATTTTTTACTGTATAGAAATGTGTCCAAAGCTCCTTGTGTAGTAATTGATGGGTCATGAGTGCACCTAGTCCTTTGCCAAGTTTAGTGCACGTCTCCAGCTCAATGCTAGCGCGAAGCTATCGCTACTGAGGCTGTCAATTCAGAGATGGAAGTGGAATTGATGTTGAGGCTGAAATGCAAACGTTAACATGTGGACGTAGGCACTCTCTATTTAATAAGTATATAGATACATATAAATTGGAAGGGCATGCAACTTTTTCTTTAAGTTTTCTACGTACTTCAATACCAACGGTGGAAGAATATTGTACTTTTCATTTCAAAGGCCTTAAAAGAAGCTTCCCTTTTCTTTTTAATTTTTTTAATTTTTACCAGCAAAACTCAAAATTTTGTGAGTGAATTGTATTAAGCAAAGCTTAAAATTACAGAACCAACCTCAAGCTCAGATCAAGCCTTGAGGTGCTTGAGATTACAAGCTGATGCTTATGGCCTCTTATCGAGGCCTAATACCACAATGTGTGATAAAAAGTTATAGGCTTTACTTATCGCATGTTGATATCACAACATGGGTAGCCCTAGACCAATCAATCTGACGTTTGCTTGCACCTGAGCTTCCGGATTAGACCTCTGCTTTCTTGTATAATATTTGCGAAGCTTGCCACATCAAGATCTCCTGCACACACACGGCGGTTCCTTCCCTACCACACATTATGAGAGAAGAAGTATCTGAGAGTTTGAGTGCAGATGAGAGGGCAACACTTCCCAACTTCCTGCCTTTAAGCAATAAACCAATCTTGAAGAATTCAAACTGCCATGTCCTTTGGATAGATTTCCCTTTTCTTATAAAAAATGGAATGGGATGCAACTATTTCTTCACTCTCATCGAGGGCAACATTTTTGTGGCCTTGACTCAATGGGTCTCAACTTAGCTTTGAGTCAATTGAAAACCAAATTAGATGGTTGAAGGGAGGGGAAAAGAAGAAAATCCACTTGATCAATTTTTTTTAAAAAGTGTTTAATTGCAAAAAATATCGAATATTTTGCAAAATTTTATCTTTGAATTTATTCTATTTTTTATGTTTGTGAAATTGAGTTTTCCACAACATTGCTCAAGAGAAGGAGAGATGGAGAGTCTACCGGTCATCCCTAAAATTATAAGCCCTACCAAGGGTAAAACAAGATTAGAAAAAGCATTAAAGAAAACATGGAGTCGTTGAAAAGTTGATCGAGTCAAAACATTAAAAGAAACCACTTCAACCGCTATGATGGTTTTCTTCTCAGAGAGAGAGAGAGAGAGAGAGAGAGAGAGAGGAAATGTTCACTTGTTGGTGAAAGAGAGTCACTAGACGCAGCTCTATGTAGAAGAAAATGAGGCATTGGTATATCCTCCCCCCCTCTCTATTTCTCTCTCTCTCTCTCCCACATACCTTCACACCCTTCGAGCCTGCTTGCGGAAGGAAAGAAAATGCACGACCTGGCTCTACATACACAGAGAAAGGTGGCATAGCTCGAGTGACACCCGCATAATGAGGTATTCACTTGCAAAACAATAGATTGGTGTAGATTGTGTTCCCGCTAATTAGTGCTCTAAGATAGTCCCTTGTGCTTTCTTGGCGACCAGGAGATGAGTACGGGGAGTCGCGGACCATGCCATGCTAGCTACAGTCAAGTTCAGGCCTAAAGGTATTATGGGAGGGGAGAAGAAGGGAAATGCTACCACGTGGATGAGTACTTTAGTCTTTTGAATATACGGTGTACGTATAATATGCTTTAAACGGACGTATTATATGACGCCTATCTTTATTTGGCTTTATTATACGATGCCACACAAGCAAAACCACCGTATCGTATAATTTCTTAGAATCTCGATCGAAATAAAGCTCTTTATATACTGTGAAAATGGATTGCTTGGCTCATTGTATTGATCTCTCTTCCCTTATATCATCTATAGGTGAGCTTTACAATATCAAGAAAAACATAAAAAAGTCGGTTTAAATTTAGTCATATATGTTTTTTAGTAAAAATTTAGAGCTTTGAATTTTTTTTAAAAAAGGCTTTGGAGTTTTGAGTTATCTGCTCAGTGTGAAGTATATCTTACACTAGGAGGTAAACTAACTAGGATAGTTAATGATTACTTGCCTTGTGTAGAGGAAACTCACACTTGGAGGTGATTTAAGATAGTTAAAGTTAGCATTTATTTGCTTTGTGTTGAACTATGTTCACACTTAAAAGTAACTTTAGCTAGATAGTTAAAGTTAAGAGTTATTTGTGGTGTGTAGAACTATGTTCACACCTCGCAGTAACATAGGTTTGATTTATCTTTCCTTCTTTGATGTGAATGAATTCTTAGCGATGAATGTCGATGTAGACGATTTCAGCCCTTTCGCTGCCTTCTTTGCTGGCACTCATTGACAGTGTGACAACAGTGATGGCACTTCACCGACCTCCCACCTGATGCTCTCAGTTTGTGGTTAGAACAAGCAACACGAGATGGAGAATTTACCTCTTGAATGCTGATGACACTGCAGCCTGGCAGTAGTACTTCAATGAAGGCAGCTAGTGCCTCCTTCGTCTCCGCTTCTTCCGTCCTCTAGTTAGAGAATTCCTTCAGCCATTCGTCCATGATTGATAGTGGGTGCCACTTTCAACATTGTAAACTGAAGGGTCTTAGAAGCCTTCCTCAGTGGGGGCACCAAATGATGGGAGCAAAGCAAACCCCAAACCGTGACGGCCTCTAAAACGCCGGGGACCGAATGGCGTGCCTGGAGCCTGTCCACGGTAAAGCGAACAGGGGGCACCACCTAGCTTTGAGCGGCTAGGACACAGACCATGATGATATGAACACCGCAAACTTACACACACACACACACACACACACACACAAAGAGAGAGAGAGAGAGAGAGAGAGATTTGAAAATGAAGAAAGCCCTCGGGTGTGCGAGGGACAATTGTTTCTGCAGTATTTACAATCACCTTTCTTCAAGAGAGGCGGTGCACCGTGGTGATAGAGAGATAGGGAGAAAAGATGGTGCAAACTACTTGGTGCGTTCTCTAAGACGACTCAATGATTGTGAAGCTTGCTACCAAGAGCGTGTATACCTGTGTCCATCGACCATTGGAGTCGAGAGGTGGAAGTGGCTCCCTTCGCATGGTGCAATACCCAAGGCAAACCAACACACAATCCCCCTCCCCGTGATGCCAATAGTGTCAACTCTTCCCACTACACTCTACCAAGTGCTGACCTCTCATGAACTGCCCCCCCCCCCCCCCCCCGATAGTGACCTCTCAGTGCCAATTTATAGGTGTTGGCTGCATAGATAAGCCCGGTGTGATTAGATTAAGCTAATCGGTGAGACAAAGCAAGTGGTGGGCCCGGTGTGGTTGACCCTTGCTTTGTTTTGGGAGGTTATTAAAAGATGAGAATCTCTAGGTGGGCCTTTGTGACCATCACCTAGAGAGAGGAAATTTACAAAGTGGGAATTTTACAATGGCTTCGGTGAAAACTAAAGAAATGATGAAAATAACCTACAAATTACTGAAAACAGTGGCATGGTTGCGTAATGCCGCCCAATGGTGTGTTTCCAGTGCGTCGTTTTAGTGCATACTTCTTTTCGGGGTTGGCCGGGGCATGCCTTCGACGCATTTCCTCTTTTTGTTGTTGGCGGCGCGTGCTTTGGGTCCTCCTTCTTTTTGTCGACGTCATAGTCGTAAACCTCCTTCGGGTTTTTTTGTATTTGTGTGTGGTGCGTATATGCGTGTATGTGTGTATGTATTGGTGCATGAGTGGACGTATGTGTGTATGTATATAGATGTGGGTGCGCATGCGTGCATGGGAATGTGCTTATGTATAATATATATTATTTTTATATTTTTATCTTTTTTCGGGTCTATTGACGGCGGCCTGCTACACGAGGATGAGGGGTGGGGGGGGATGGTGTGTGTGTGTGTGTGTGTGTGTGTGTGTAAGCGTGGGGTGTGCGCGTGTGTGTGTGAGAGAATTCTGCGCCTTCTCAGGCCCGCGAGGGGGAGAGAGTGAGAGAGTTTACTGCGGGTGGGTTGGAGCTGTGTGCAGAGCGTGAGGGAGAGAAGGGGATGAGTGGGGAGAGAGAGAGAGAGAGAGAGTGTGTGTGTGGTGTGTGTGGAGATAAGGGGGGAGAAACTCCCGTTCTTTGCGCGCTTTCACAAGCTGGGACGAACGATAGAGAGAGAGAGAGAGAGAGAGAGAGAGAGAGAGAGAGAGAGAGAGAGAGAGAGAGAGAGAGAGAGAGAGGATGGGTAGGTGCGAGGGTGTGTGGCGCTGGAGCCTTCAGGCTGGGTCCGGGAGAAGGAGAGGGGAGGTGGCGGCGTGGCGACAGAGGGTGATGAGGGGGGGGGGGGGGGTTAGTCAACGGGCCTTTTGGGAGTTAGAGAGAGAGAGAGAGAGAGAGTATATAATAAAGGCGGGTTCCCACCGGGGGGGGGGGGTTATAAAGTTGGTGGTCCGCCAGGGTTGGGGAAGAAAATAAAAGGGGGGGGGGGGGGGGGGGGGGAACATGGCCGAAGGGGGTGTGGATAAGAGGAGAGGTAGGGGTAGTGGGACAAGGGAGGGAGAATGAGGCCGAGGGTGAGGCGAGCGGGTGGGGAAGAGAGAGGGAATATTTTCCTGTTACCGGCTTGCATAGAAAGCAAGGGAGGGAGTTGTTCTATGGGGGGAGAAAGTGTGCGGAGAAGAATACGGGAGAGAGAGGGTTCAAATGTGGCTTGACACAGAGCGCGAGAGAGAAAGAGAGAGAAGGGGGGGGGGGGGGGGTGCTCGAGGCTCGCGCCTGGCAGAGGGTGGACGGTAAGGAGGGGGGGTTATTGGGATCAACAAGGTGTCGGTAAGGGGAAGAGAGGATATTAGAGAGAGGTATGTAGGGAAAATGAGAGAGAGAGAGATATCTCAGTCGATGCCCGCCGGGGGAATAAAATCACAGGGAGAGAGAGAGAGAAGGGGTATCTGAAACCGAGGGTGGCCTGCTGCGCTGGGGCATAGAGGAACGGAGGCATGAGGGTGATAAGGCCGGCCAATCGAAGGGGGGGGGGTGCCATGCCCGTAGAGCGTTGTGAGGTTGACAAGGCATTGCGAGCCTTCCAACGGTGTCGCCAAGGCTCCGGCAGAGGAAAAATAAGTTTTTCTTCTTTTTTTCTTTTTTTTTTCTTGATTTCCAAAAATCGGCCATCACTTCCTCTACTGCTTCAAGGTAGAGAGAGAGAGAGAGAGAGAGAGAGAGAGAGAGAGAGAGAGAGAGAGAGAGAGAGAGATCCCACAAAAATGATTAATTATGGCTTATAGAAGAGATTACGGTTTGGGTTATGGCTTCTTTAATTAGAGTTGGCTATGGAAGCTTGGATTAGAGTGGCTATGGAAGCTTGGCTTAGGATTAGAGTGCTCAAATCTTATGGCTTCCTCCCTGATACAGTAGAGTATGAAAACTTAAATATCTCCTAATTGGTGCAGAATAAGTCCTTGTGCGTGAGATGCAAAAATGTTGAAAACGTTGTTTCCCTTCATTGCGGCCCGTTTTTACAAAAAACCCGTTTTACAAAAAATTTACAGACTAAGACTTTTTCGGCCTCCCTCATGCAGAGGTGTGGAGTCTCGCACACACTTTCGTTTTTACCACTGACCACATGTCTTCCTCTACCCATATCCTAAGAGCCTTTTCACATGCAAAAACCTTTTCTTCAAGCATGAAATCTCTACGCTTAGGCCTTCATAACCATATAAAACATGCACTTCCTAGATCTCCTTACTTTTTGTCGAGCCCTAGTCACTGCTCAAGAATTGTCTAAGATTTAAATAGGCTTTTTCTGCTTCCCTTTGCTCTTTTTCCCATCATGGAAGCGGAGCCGCATGATAGCGCAACGCCTGTGAAATATACCAATAGACTCGACCAAAGACAAAGAGTCTTTGTCAAATATTCGCAAAAGATCGACAAATGGTTTGGCCAGAGTGACAATTCTCTCTACATTGCGGCAAAAAACTTGCGAGTTCACAAGCTGTATACACCTTGTAGCTGCCTCATGGTAGCTATGATACTTGTTGAGCCATGCATCCCACTGTCTATCACCTACTGTTTCAATCAATGCAAGATTCACTTCTTTCAAGGTGGCAAGAACATAATATGTGGTTGCAAACCTTGTCGCACAAAATATCTGCAAAGTTTTGTTGGATGATTTTAATAAAAAAAGAGCATAAAAAATTTGAGGCTCTCTAATAAATTTCACCATATTATTAGCATCCAGTAGCGTTTGTTTTATGACGGCAATTTTTCCAATGTCTTTTAATATCCAGCTCAACCATTGCTTATCTATGTAAAGTGCCATGTGCCGTGTCAATGAGAGGATATAGCGTGTGCCTACGGAAGCAAATGATCACACTCCCCAGCCAACTCCTTTTCACGGACATGCTTCTATGTCAGCAACATCAAATCCTAGCTTAACCATTGCTTATCTATCTAAAGTGCAAGCTTAAAGCTTTCACACATTACAATAAATGTTAATATTGTTCAAAACTTGGAATTGATTCTCATTGGAAATGAGGATTAATTGCAATCTTTGACGATTGTCATATCTACTCGAAGTGCGAACATGAAGTTCTCACACTCCATGATAGATCTTTGAAAACTTATCTATTTGCATTTGATGTACGTGTACAATCACACAATATGATAGATGTAGCAATCCAAATAAAGATAACGTAGTATCAATGTATCTAGACATGAGATTCTTAAATTTTTATTCCAGTGAGAGCATATTGTGATGGCTCTACATAGGACAACAAAATTTCTATCTATGTTCACTTTGAGGTGAGAAAGTATCTCCACGTCAAAACCGAACTTACCTCAATAAAACTGACCTCTATTCTATTATATTTTGCTGACAGATAACTTCATGTGAGAGTACACTTTGCACACAACAATAATCTCTAAATTATATCATTAATTCACTTCCATGTGTCAGTAAATTGAGCACGTAGCAAGTAATTCCTTAAAAATAAACACCTTGTATGATTGAGAGTTTGAGCTCTACACAACATACAAAGTTTACATAATTTGATTCTAAAACAAATAATTAATAAAAATTTAACAAAACATTAAATTAGATTTTATCAAAATTTCAAAATTTTTACTTTTTTACTTTTTAAATTAAAAACAAAATTTAACTTTTTGATCTCTTATTGACATGGAATACCTTTTGTGAGGAACACTAGTCTCAACAAGGCGCATTGCCGGTATATATATATATATATATATTAAATTCAATACATCTTTCAATAAATAAAAAATTTGTCCTAAACATCTTTCAATCGAAATATACTTCGATCAAAAAATTGAGAAAAAAAACGTTGTCCCCTTTTGCTGACGTATCACCCTTTTGCTAATGGCACTCACTTCTCTTCTTTCCATGCTTCCTACTCCCTCCCCGGTTGTCACATTGCAATTGTGTCTATTGCGTTGCAACCGCAGGTAAGAGCTCTACGCATTAACGTAAGCATTTCATAGTAACTCGTAGCTTTTGGCATCGCCAACCCGCGGCCTAATTTTATCATAAGTAGAAATTCAAGCTTCAAAAGCATAAACGAAGTATAGGTGGGGTATTAAGGCATCATTGCTAAGCATTTAGATGCTACCTAGGTCGAAAATAACTAGGTCAGATGTGAGATGTGAGACCATAAGAATCTGTGTTTAGGTCTTATAAACATGTCTTTGAAGTTTCGTAACGTTTGGATGTCGTTTGATGCTGTAACGGATGTGATGTGTTTGTGGATAAGGGATTAGCTTTTGACGATTTCAGTCATTTGAGTGTAGCTTGAGCTAGATGTGAGTTGTTTCTTTGTTTTTCAAGAGATTGACAACCTCTTGTAGCCTCTATGTACTAGTCAAGTGAGATTCGTCCCATGGATTGATAATTATATTCATGGTTCTCTCTATGTATACAATAAGATAGGAGTGAGGTTAGACACCCATCTCACATTTGGTGTCTTGTGAAGTTATCTTATAACTTTCTCTAGGATCTGCTAGAGTGAAAAATTTCTTCTTAAAATTGCATAGCTTAAGATTGTCATCTTTTGCTGTGTAGAGGTAGCTTGGAAGTAGGTTGTACTTGCTAAGTACCTTTTATGATTGTAGGATTGTAGGATTAGATAAGGATTTTGAGAATGATTGATGGACTAGACAAGTCTTAAGAACAAGGCTCAGAAAACCATAAAAGAAAACGAGTGTTTGTGGACACTTTTCACAACCCCTTTGCAGTAGAACCTAGGAGTAGGGTAAGTAGAATCCGAGGTGGAATCTTAGAACATTGATCTATCCAAAAGAATCAACTGTGAGTGTTTATGTGAAGTTGCAACCAAAAGGCTATCAACCATTGAATCCGAATGGAGAGTATGCTTTAAAAGTTGTATGAACCAATGGGTAAGCTTAAGGACGCATTGAGGTAAAAATTTCATGAGTTTGCAAAAACTGAGATTATTTACTTTTTCTTGACATTTGAGGCCAAATTAAGTTTCGACTTGACACAAAGGCTTAAAATAACTCATGAAAAGACTGTCCAGTGATAAAGTTCAAAAAAGTGCTCATTTTAGGCCTAAAGTAAATAATCACGATTATTTACTTTCAGCTCAAAAGTGACCAATGTTGATACAAGAGACTTTATGCATGTGTACAAACATCTTTTGTAAAGGCACTAGAATTTGAATCACCAAACTGACCAGAAACCTGGTAGAAACTGAATTCTGTACTCACTTTCAAGAACTTGAGTGTAAATTGGGAAACTTTTGTTCAAACTCAGTGAAACTTGACTTATAGGCTTATATTGATGTGATAAACAAGCGTACATGCTCAAATGACCAAAAAGATGTAAAAATTGCCAGGAGTAAATAATTGCGATCATTTACTTTTGTCCCATTTCTCAAATTTTTTGACCAATCCAGCATACCACTAGTTTTACCATGTTATATTAAGCCCACAAACCAAATTTGGTAAGATTTGGATCATTGTATTGAAAATTGTGGCCAAATTTGCAAATTCAGTTTGTAGACATAAAACTGTCGACCATTTGAACAAGAATTATCCAAACTTAATGAAACTTGGCTAGGGGGCTTAAGTTGAGTTGCTTAACAAATCTGTGTCAAGATTGTGACAAAAACTTGCAAAAAAATAGCATGAGTAAATAATCGCGATTATTTACATCTGCTACAAAATTAGATATTTTTGCACATTTGAGTATACTGCAAGGTCAAGCATATCAAGTAGACCACACAAATCAATTTTAGTGAAATTTGGATCACAAAAGTGAGACTTAAGCCAGATTCTCGAAAACTGAGTCTCCGGACACAAAACAGTTGATAACTTGAACAAATATTGTTTAAACTTAGTGAAACTTATCCAGAGACCTTAACAAGTTGCATACTTGGCAAAACAAGCCAAAAGGTGTAAAAAACTAAGAAAAGTAATAATCACGATTATTTACTTCTGATACACAACGACAACATTTTTTACTTTTGAACTTGACCAACATAATACAAGGCCACCGGGAAATTTTGGGTTCAATTGGATCCAAATTAGTACATGTTCACTCAATTTCCAGGTTGCAGATTAGCATTTGGATTTTTACAAAAGTAGAATATGAAAGTCTCAATTTCTGACTCACCGAGCTTAAATTGAAGTGAAACACATAGACCAGTCGCAATAGATAGCAAAAATTGTACAGTCTTTGTGAAAGGATAGCTAACTTGATTAAAACTGATACAAGAATCAGGTTATAGACAAGGAATTGAAAGCTTGACGAAAGTGGCAATTAAGTCAAGTGGAAGAAGTTGACAACAATCTGATGGTAAGTACTCTATCTAGGGCTTCATGAGTCTATATGAACAGATCTGGTCGTATACTAGTAAATCAAGACACATTTTGCGAGACTGCTAGTAGAGTATCCATCGAAGAGAGCATGAATCAAGGCGATCACTTGCACACTGTTTTTGAGTAAGTCTCAAACACTTTTTAAGAATCAACATTTGAAATGTCTTCCTATTCGACTCATTCAAAAATCGGAACGAGAGTGCGATATAATCACATACTCTCTTTTTATAAGACTAATTGCCATGGATCTCAGGTTTACCTGGATTCTAATGAAGAGTATGCCATTCGCATTGATGACCATGATATAGAGATTGAAGAGGAAATCTAGTCAAACAAACAAGGAAAAATGTACATGGATAAAAACGAAACTCAGTATTTACAAGTTGAAAACCCTGACATGATAGACAAATGGGGGTTAGAAGTAAATACCATAATTCTAGATATGGCAGCAAAAGAAGGACCACACTTTAGAATTTGAGGGATACGATCAAGTTGATTTGAAGCCTTTGAAATGGTGTAGCACGAATAATCCTAGGATCCGAGTCTATTGTTGGAGGATAGAAATGTCAAAGATCTTCTATGGACTTTGCATGCCAAATCAAGACAGTTAACGTCCATGAAGATCATCTATATCTTCCAAATCAAAGATAAGGGTTCAAGAAATCCACCAACCTACCTATTTATGGATTGTTATAGCAATAAATTTGTTATGATGTCTCTTGAGGAGGTGGAACAAACCAAATACCAAGGGCAATCCATAAGAGATTGGATATTGGACTAAGGACTAGAAACTATTCCAAGAGATGAACTCCGCGAGAGATCTTTTGAGAGTAATGTTAAAAAACCAGAAACCACCTCATCACAAAGAAAACCGAGTGACACTAAAGCCATTCCAAGGCTACATGAGTCACTATTTCCAACAGACTGGTTTGAAGGACCGGAACAGGACCAACTACCACGAGACCGGGAGTTGACCTAAATAGACGTGTCAGACCAGCTAATTTTCAAAAATGAGTTAGAAAATATAGAGGATTTTGGGATCCATAAGACCACTTAGCAAGCTTTAAACAAGCGCTAAGAGCAGAATGCATATTTGATTTCCATACTCAATCCGAGGGATTTGGAATGACATTAGAAGTAAAAGCACTGACATGGTTCCAAAACATTCCACCAATGTCAATCATGGACTTAAATACGTTAGCTCAAGGATTTGTAGCTGCATGTTCCAAAACGGGGATCAAACATAATACGATAGTTCAAATCTATAGCTTCAAACAGAAACAAGGTGAGTCTATTATGAATTGTGCAACTAGAATGAAACAATACATCGCCAGATGCCCAGAACTAGAGATACCTGTAGAAGAAAGACTAGTATCATTATTTCTAGAGGGACTGCTAAATAAGGGACTTCATGCTATACTATATAGCAAGAAGCATATGATCCTAGTAGAGTGTGTGTCAGATGCTATTGACTTAGGAGATAGTTGTGATATTTTCAATGAAGAAGATGTCCCTAAGGATAACCTAAGTGAGAAAACAACATCCACCAAACCAGCACAAGTGGGAACTGCTGTAGTACCACTCACAGCCATAGAAGACATGCTCAAAAGGATGAATGACATAATGAATAACATGCAAAAAGAACCTATGAAGGGACCAGCGTGAGGGATACCTTAACAGGTACAACCTATTAGGCCACAAAAATGGTGTGCAATCAAGGGTAAATGGACCAACCATGAGATCAATGAGTGCTATTATCAACCAAAGTATGATGGGAATTTTCAATACGTGCCTATGAGGCCACATGGACAACCCATGTACAGATATTAACCTAATATGGCTCCAACTCAAAGACCACCGATGGGTATGGAAATACCTCAGCCCGTGTTCGGTCAACAACCTCCATATCCTGGACATAATGCAGTGCCTATAAAGTACATGCATTCAGAAGGAGTCATAGATGAACAAGCACTAGTGCCTGCTACACCCTATGTTGAGTATAGTCCGTCTACACTAATGGTAGAAGGAGATTGGTATAGTTCACATCCACCACCAATGGAAGAACCTGTGACTTATACTACACTAAAGCTTGCATCAATGTACTATGTAGCTAATCAAGGTATTAGACCTATGATGGTAAGACCCATGATTAAGCCAAGAACTGGAATATCTCATAACTGTGGTGAAAATGATCATTGGAAAAATGAATGCCCAGAGCCTGATAAGAACCTTAAGCCAGCTGAAGCTTAATGCATACAATGTTGCAAAAAGGGAGGAAACTTCCTTGAAGATTGTCCAAAAAATCCTTTAAACAAGGGTAAAATAGAAGTGAACGTAGTCCAAGTGATACCTAGTAGCTCAATTGAGAGTGAACCGATTTTGATCAAGGTAATCACGAGATCCCAGGCTAACAAAAGAAACATAACTCCTCTGAGGATTCGGAAAATACAAAAACTTCCTCTCAAAAGACCAAGAGAAGCAGAAACAAAAGGTATGAGGCGAGAAAACAAAAACAACAGGCTGAAATCGAGGAGAAAGCAAAGAAATTACTCCAAGAAAAAGTGAAAGAAATTGGAAGCGAAAGAAAGGAAACCACCATGAAATCTGGAGGATCAATTTTGGTAGACAAAATTTTTGAGCCAATTAATGCAGCCTTGGAAGCTTACCAAGCGGGACTTAAAGCAGCAGGCCAAAACATGGAAAAAAAATAGAAAAACTATCCTTCTCCAGACATGGAAGCAGCTAAGCTTGAATCTTATCAAAATTTGGTAAGAATTACTCAAGAGATAGTGGAAAAACAAAAACCCAATCTCGAGAGTATGGAAAAACCTGTGGAGCTTGTGGTAGGAACCAGTAAAGAAAAATTCAAAGTGGCGGTAGAACCCCACATTGAAACAAAAGATCTAGAAATCATAGTGCCTGATAGTGAAGATGCCTTAGATGGAATTCCATTCATAGAAGAAGAGTGGTCAAGACACTTATGGGAAAAAGTTAGAGAGATTAATGATGGGAGTCTAACTTTGAAGTCAGCCCCTATAGAGGAAGTTTGGTTAGACAATCTACCTCTTGATATGGACATGGATGTACAATTCTTGTATGGGGATTGCAATTCTAAAGCTTCAGGAATGTCTAAACCATTGACTTTGAAAACATTACCCTCTTACTTACAAGATAACGAAGATCAATCCATAGTGTGTAAACGACTCAGATAAAGAGAGCGGAACAGATCCTAAAGGTAGACAACATCCATTCCATCATGTCTACACCCATTCAATGCACTCTTACTTTAGGAGAACTGTTAAAAATCAGACCATATTTATGGAATGATCTACAGAAAAGTCTAGAGAAGTGGAGTTAACAGGGCTAATCACAAAAATTTGGAAAAATTGAAACACAAATTGGATAACAAAGAGTTTCGATCTGTTCCATTGAATAAAGTCGGAGAATACTACGAAGGGGAAGAAGGAAACACAACCCTTCCAGTGAGATATAATGATACAGAAACCGTGTCAATACTAGATAGTGGGGCAGGCATAGCCATAGCCACGAAACTAGTATTGGAGCCATGGACACAACCAGCCATTAGACAAACTCGAATGAAATTGCAGTTGGCTGATGGACACATCAAAAGACCCTTAGGACTGCTTGAAAAAGTGATAGTTAATTCCTATGGGATTGAATATCAACACACTTTTGCCATAGTGGACTTTGGGAAGAAACTCAATTACGGAATCATCTTGGGAAGACCTTTCATGCGACAAGTACAGCTTATCCAGGATTGGAAAAACAATTATCTGTACTTGAAGCAAGTGGGATCAATAACAAGGGTTAATCTAAAAGATCACACTTATCGAGATGTCATGAAAACACCCATACAAGAATTTGACTTAGTCTCTTCGGTTGAAACGAAGCTTCTATCTTGGTTGAACAAAGACACACCTATTTGGATGTGCGGAGCCTCAGAAAACGGAAGCTTAAAACGAGAAGAATGTATGTTAGAAAGGGATTGCATAGATGACACCTATGTACCTGAACCCTTTCCAGAGCATTTGTTTGAGCCATTTGAGTGGAATCAAATCTTAGCAACAATGGATGTATGTGTAAATACGTCTATGCCTACTGAATTTTGCAATGAGGATGGCTATGACATAATTAACCATACAAATGATCTCAACCCTTCACATTGAAGAATAAATTCAAGACTCCAAGGACTTGATGAAGGCTGAACAAGTCTTTTCAGACCTCTATTATGATGCAACATATGAGTTAGGAGAACATTCAACTATCTCAGATCATTCGGGGTTGGAAAAAGAACATGTGAGAGCTAGACTACTCATGAAAGAAGGGGAGAAAAAGTTTTTTGACTTTCCAAACCAGAAACCTAGAAGACAAAAATGGTATAGAAGAAAAAGAGACACGAGAAATTTGGAAGCTAGACCTATGCCATCAATATCTAGTAGGACACAGTTCCTGATGCAAATAGATGCACGTGATTGCATCAATGACAAAATCAGTAGTAGGTATCCTTTAAACAAAAAGTAGGAAATATCAAAAACATCGAGAAAAATGAGAAAGGAAACTCAAGAAAAGCCTAAATATCAGGACAGGGATTCAACCATGACACGAGCTGAACGAAGAAAGAAATACCAAGAGTTGAAAAAACCTCTAAAGGAGATATATACAAATGAAATGAAAACCTTTGAGGAGTAAGGTAACGATGTAATGAGTGTTCCATCCCATTACAAGAAATATACTCTTCAGGACCAAAAATTCATAGTCGAACAACCTGTCAGGGAACTACAAAAATAGGGCAAGTCCTATGAAGGACCTGAAAATGCAAAAAAGATAGATCTGGCCGCACCAAGAGAAGAGCCTAGACCTACCTACATTGCAAACGACCTGACGAAAGAGCTTTTGTTAAGCTTACTAAAAGAATACCGAGATATATTTGCTTGGTCCTATAAAGGTCTCAAGGGTGTTGATCCAGTAATCTGTCACATACCATACAGATGAGAGATGATGCGAAACCAAGCAGACAAAGGCCATACACTTATAATGAGACATTTGCCAGGAAGATCAAAGAAGAGATAGAAAAGCTAGAGGAAGTCGAATTCATTTATGAAATTGAACACACAGATTGGGTGTCTCCAATTGTGGTAGTACCTAGGAAAAATGGAAAATTAAGGGTGTGTGTCAATCTCAAGAAAGTGAATGCAGCTACCATTAGAGACAACTTTCCTCTTCCAATCATTGAGCATGTTTTAGAATGATTTTAAGATGGATTTTCGAGATACAATCAGCTTTTGGTTGACCCCAAAGATCAGTATGAAAGTGCCTTTGCAACTGAATGGGGTATCTTTGCCTATCGGGTTATGCCTTTTGGGTTAACTAATGCTCCTGCCACCTTTCAAAGATTGATGAGCCATGCTTTTAAAGAATATCTTCGGAATTTCTTGGAAGTATATATGGATGATTTATGTGTACATTCATTAGTCCGGACTGATCATTTTGAACACCTCAAAAAAGTATTCAAAAAATGTAGATTTTATAGGATTTTCTTAAATCCTAAAAAATGCACATTTATCGGTAGATAAGGAAAAATTCTTAGACATATAATGTCTGAAAATGGTATAGCTACTGATATGGATAAAATTAATGTTATTGTTGATTTGCCTAGACTGACAACAATAAAAGGGGTTCAAGCTTTCATGGGACATTGTGTATATTACAGGCGATTCATTTGCATGTACATATAATTGCAAAACCCATGTACAAATTGATCACACACTTTGAATGGACTGATGAGTGTGAAGAATCATTCACTAAGCTTAAGCAAGCTCTCATTTCAGCTCCAATATTAAAAGCACTTGATTGGGATAAGATATTTCACATACATGTAGATGCTTCCATTTTGCCATTGGGTGTATCCTAGCTCAAGTAGGAGATGGGAAAGTTGATTTTCCTATTTCTTATGCTAGCCAACAGTTGAATATGGCAGAGAAAAATTACACAAACACAGAAAGAAAAGGATTAAGGTTGATCTATGCCATCAGAAACTATAGACACTACCTCTATTAGCAAACAAAGTTGTGTTCTTTGTGGACCGCCAAGCCTTATTGTACTTGGTCAACAAGACATGCAACACAGGAAGAATACTGAGATGGTTCATCATTCTTTTGGAATTTGATTTCACTGTAGTTGTGAAAAAGGGCACCACTTGTCAAAGAGCAGATCATTTGTCAAGGATTAATTTAAAAGAACCACCTAAGGGAGTAGACAATGATCTACCCGATACATATCTGTTCTCCACGGAAATGATACCTCGATGGTCAAAAAATATGATATCATTGATGACCATAGCTCAAGTGGGTTTGCAAATACCACTTCCTGTTACAACTGGATTAATTGAGCAATCGGCTATGTATCAATTACTAGCTAGAAGGTTGTACAAAATAAATCGAGATGGAATATTGCTTTTATGCATTAATTCCAAGGAGAAAACACAATACCTAAGTCAAGCACATATTACCGTAGTAGGATATCACTTTGCGAAAGACCAAGCTATGCAATGAATCTTGAGACTTGGAGTATTTTGGCCAACTATGAGAAGGGATGTTCATTCATTTGTAAAAAAATATCCTCAATGCCAAAAACAAGCGTCCATACCTCATGTGACATTGTTCCAAATGTCACTTGTTCCTTAGTGGAGTAACTATCTAGTTACTTACTTATCAAGCCAAAAATTTCTTGAGAATATGAGTAAACTCCGCCAAAGAAAAATTGAAACTAAATCAAGAGACTATGATCTTATTGGAAACCAATGGTATTGGAGAGGTAAGGATCAACATTTGCGTCTTTGTGCAAATGAAGATGAATATATTCCCATTATAGAACAAGCACATGCTGGAGTAGCTGGAGGTCACTTCTCTAGTGAGACCACCACAAGATAAATCTTAATGGCATGCATATGGTGGCCAACACTTTTTGCAGATGCCAAGGAATAAGTTTGAAGGTGCGATGCATGTCAACGAGCAAAAATGCCAACCCGTGTAGATAGCATGCCCTTAGCACCAGTGATGGGAGCTAGGGCTTTTGCAAAATGGGGTATAGACTTTGTTGGGCCAATATAACCACCTGCTTATAGAACCCAAGCTCAATATATCATTGTAGCTACGGACTATTTGACCAAGTGGGTAGAGGCTAAAGAAACTCAAAGGAATGATGCCAGAACCACAGCTGCATTCTTATATGAGAATGTGTTCACAAGATATGGATTTCCAATAGAAATTGTCAGTGATAGGGGAACTCATTTCCTCAATGAGGTAATTGAGTATTTGCTTAATGAATTTTATGGTCATCCATAAAAAATCAGCTCCCTATCACCCACAAGAAAATGGACAAGTTGAGCATGCAAATAAAATTCTTAGCTCGGTATTAAATAAAGTGGTTAGTTCAGGATGGACAGATTGGGAAATGAATCTCCATGATGCTCTATGGGTTTATAGAGTTTCATTCAAGACATCTTTAAATGCTACACCCTTTAAGCTTTTTTTTGGTCTTGATGTCATACTGCCAATATAATTTCTATTGCGAACACTAAGGGTAGCTAAGGATCTTGAGTGGACTGGACATGAATTGTCAGAGAGACTTGAAGATTTAGAAAAGCTTGATGAGCAAAGGCTAACTGCTGTAGCTCACATCTATGTACAAAAGTGGAAACAAAAGCAGTTTTTTAATTCCCATCTCATTACAAAAATCTTCAAAAAAGGGGACTTAGTTTTAGTCTATTCCCTTAAGCAACACATTCCCAAGTTTAAGAAAAAGGGAAACGGACCTTTTATCATTGAAGATGTATCGCCAAGTGGAGCAGTCAAATTGTCCACCCTAGATGGTGAACCAATGTCTAATTGGATTAATGTATGTCGCTTAAAGAGATACAATTTTCCGCTAACGAATGAATTGCTAGAAAAGATGCATGTAGCAAAGCAAAGAAAGATAAAACGATAGCATCTTATTGATGAAGTTCAAGAGGAAGCTCTCGGCTTCGGGTACTCAAAAGGAAATATGCTTTTAAAAATCAAGAAATATCTATTCCCATCAACACTCTGGAACTAGAAAACCAACTATGGGAATTATAGAAAGATGTGGTGTTAACTGATGATGAATGGTTAGATGGGATGTACCTTCACATCAAAGTACTGCTAAACAATCATAGCACAAATGCATTGGTTGATACAGGATCTCGAATAAATGAAGTCAGTTATTCCATGTATAAGAAAGCAACAAGTCAGTCTTTGACAGCAGGAATATCGACTATTAAACGATGCAACAAGAACCCAACATCGACATTGGGAATAGTCAACTTAAATGTGATAGTACATGGATGTTCATGCCCTCATCAATTTTTATGCTTACCAGATGAACACATGAATGAAACAATGATTCTTGGAATCTCATGGATGCGGACGTTCAAGGCAATACCAGATTGGGATACCAACCAGATCAAGCTATCACCTAAAGGCGGACAACTCATTGTTCCAATTGCACCAAGCAAAGAGGAATGAAAAGGAGGTTACCAGCAGCAGAGAAAACCACAGAGAAATCAATCTTCTCCATCCTATAGACAATCATATGCTCCCAATAGCATGCAACGAGTCAGGAAAATTTGGGTACCAAAAGCATAGCTTAAGGACGAGCCGATTCAAATTTGGGTGCCTAGAACATCATCTGCTGTATCAAAGATGGTTCCAAGGTTCAAAACACAAAGAGGAGCATCTTCAAGCAGCAAAACTAAAACCAAATGGATTTGGAAGAAAAAGGAGCACTTATCTTCTCTTCAAACTATAAAACCGATGGAGCAATGGAGAGTTAAGTCTCAAAAGACTCAACCACAACATTCTGACCAAGACAAACTAAGATATCAATGGCGGGTAAAAGCTTGACAACCACCAATATTGATACTGATAGCTCAGTAAATCACCGTGCCAAATCATTCTGATGGTACAATCAAGCAAAGAGCACACATGTTACGAATTGCTCTTTGGAAGACAACAAAAGAAAACCTCAACATCAGAAACCCTTGACCTAACTACTCAAGACCCAGCTCTTGCACATCGTAATGGTTTGAATTGCATTGATCTTCAAAGCATGGTAGAGACAACCAAGGCTATTCCTAGACACGATTGTCAACCCATGCACAGAGTTGTCCCGGAGTATGCCATCTAGGAGGGGTGGAAGGGAACTAAGTAATTAAGGGCAATGTTTGAAGAGGGAGGAAAAAGTTTGATGTCAATGTGTGAAGTTTTTGCAAAATAACCTAATAATTCCCTTAACAAGTCATCAACAGGGGGTATTTATCTGATAACATCTCCTTAATGAGTATAAATAGTGTATATACTATGAGAAAATCATCAAAAAATTGTATTTTTTTGTTATTTGTTATTGTTTTTCTTGATATTGGGACTTAAAAATGGAAAAATATGACAAAAAACAATAAAGCTTTGTTTTTTAATAGATTTTCTTAATTATTGAATTTTCACTTTGCTTTTTTAGTGCATTTTGTTATTTTCGTTGATTTTTTTCAATAAACAGGTCAAAAATTAATAATAAATAGCAAATAAGCTCAGATGAAGAAATTGAAGATACAATGGTGATCAAAAGGACAAGGTGAGCAGGCACAAAAAAATTTCAATCAAATTGACAGATGGAAGCGGGAAGCCTAAATTAGACGGCCAAGGCCTACTTTCACAAATCCTTGCAGAATGAGCTACCGAAATTCGATTGAGGAAATTTTTGAGACTAACATAGATTTCATAGCCTAGTAGGACTGACTGGGGAATTTGGGAAAAAATGGTTTGGGAAGTCCGAGTATAGATATCCAAGGTAGTCTAAGATCACCTCATTTCCACTAGTCTCCCTTAGAAAAGAGAGCTCTCGACCTTCTTCGTGCACGATTTCTGGTGTCTAGAGTTGCCGTTTCACACGAGACATGAGGGGTAACTTCTATGCTTATCAATGATCACTTCTATATGGCCAGTAGCAAGTCTAAGCTCAGGGGAAAAACCCTAGAAATCGAGCAGTGCACGAAGTCCTACGACAAAAAATTGACCCTAGCGGCCTGTCAGCTCAACCAAATCAGACGAGACTTGAACTATAGCATGTATCTATATAATAGAACACGTCTATATCACCAGAAGACCATTCGGCAGGGGTCGAGGGGGGTCCCAAGTAGAAAACCTAGGTTTTTACTAGATACCATAATTGGATTCTGACTTCACAAACAACTTATAGACTGGGTCTATACAAAATGTACATGTATGGTTTCATAAAAACAGTCAAGGCAAGCTCTCAAAAAGCAAAAAATAGCTCGAAGGATACAAAGCGTCAAATTTGACATACGAAGTCAAACTGACTCCAAATGGGCCAAAACTGGATGGGTAGCTTCAGGACTATGTAGCAGACAAGTCCATAGCGTCAAAAGTGATCAACCAACTTCACAGGCCATCTAGTCACAAAAGCCGGTAATTTTAGAGTCGACAAAGCACGAAGTGATGCCGAGACAACAAAACTTTACCAAATTTAATTTATGACTTGTTTTAGATGTATTGAATATGTCTAGGTCATAAAATTTTCAAGTGTAGCAAAAAAATAAAGTGTTGTAAATAATTGCGATTATTTACTTCTATACTCTTTTGTCTTGAAAATGGTACCTTCAATGCGCCTATTACTTGTACACAGCTATTACATGACACATTTCAAGTATGAGCCAAAATGATCAAGAAAAACTTGAGAATGGTCAAAAAACGCAAAGGAGTCCTTCCAATCCAAATTTTGAGTTATCTGTCACATTGTTATTCCAAATCATCCCATATCTCATACAGAGGGTCTACATCAAGCCTAGTTTCACCAAAAAATATTCATTTTGATGAAAAAGTTAATAAGCGGGAGTATTTACTTTCTTGCCAAAATGGGTGAAAATTGCAACTTTGACCTTGTGGGACCAAAGCACATGATGTCCTAAGCCCACTTACCAAATTTGAGCTAATTTGGATCTCAGAAACTGAAAATCCCTTTATATCTATTGTTTCAAAAATTGAAAGCCTAAATCTGGCACCATTTCCACCCCTTGCACTCAATTGATCCCACACTTCACTCAGAGCACCTAATTACTATATATTTCAAGCCTATCATGTCAAAATTGCAAAAACTTGGAAAACATCCTCAGGTAAATAATCACGATGATTTCCTTTTGTTGTAAAATTTTGCTTAAACTTTTTGATTTTGATATTTACATGTTTTTATGCATCTATGCATGCTCCAAATACGATTTGAAGCAAATTGGACTCAATTTGCCGAAAATACTTAAGGGTATTTCAGAGTGAAATTTGCAAAATTTTCTGAGTTTGGCACTATATTCACTTAACAGGATCAATGAAAGCTGTCGAGAAGGCCAGGAAAAGGGTGTCCCAAAAAGAGAATCTACAAGAGCTACAACTCTACCAGCTAGACCCAAGTTCAGTCAAGATGGCCAAGGCAACATACTTGTCAAGAGAACAGCTTGAAGAAAACAATAGAGCAGTTTTCACTGGTAGGTTTAAGAGTGAAGAAGGAAACCAAGTAGAGCCGCAACTGCTACCAAAAGAGATATATGATGTAGCTGCAAAGTCAGACACAAAAGAAGGCTGGGCCTCAGAGACTTCTACAACTAGGAACCATGCAATGTGGATTTCTAGAAAGCCTATGAATTATTATCTACTATTAAAGAGGATGGATCATCCCAAATCATTGACCAACAAGGGCAGAAAGTAGAAGTGGTAATGACAAAGGCATTTTTGGCCGAGGCACTGAAGTTGCCAAATGAGGGATGACAATGCGGACCCGAGATAGAAAGAAAACAGGCACATTCACCAAGGAGACTACTGATCCAACTTTTTCCGACCTCATCCAAAGGAAGTGGAAGAACTAGCACGTCTATACCATCAACACTTCCATTTTTTAGCAAAGAGACCGCCACGGTACACCACCCCAAATCATGCGGTTGCGATACCTTCACCCAAGTGTTGAAGTCGACAACCAGGCAACTAATTGATCATGCTAAGTAAGTGCTAACAATGCTGAAGGGCACCAAGAAATAAGGTAAAATCACCTATCTGGGTGCGCCTGGAGTATTGATGAGAATAGCATATCATGCTATTGGCATGGCATCTAACTCTCCTTGTAGAGTATCGATGATGAGTTCCATCTTTCTAGCCTTAGCACTACAGCTAAGTGCTACTGTTTGCATTTTTCCTGACATCTGTTGCATCTGCTTGGCATATTTGTTTACTTGCATGATGACTTCGTCACCTGTCTCCCATTCTTCACACTATGTAGGCTACCTAAATGTTTCATCAGTCTCAATGTGTGGCTTCTTGCGTGGTGCTGTGGTGTCTGTTTGTTGTTGCGGCGGGGGTTGTTCTTTACCTTGAGGCGTTGCGGTTGCCTCGCCTAATTTGGTTTCTTGAGGCCTCGGGGGGTTCACTATGTGTAAAACTACCGTATCACATGCGTTCAAAACATGTTTGTAAAACCCCTTATCTGTGAATTTTGTTAAGAATATAATGTATCCTTTTCTTTTAAAATCTGTAAGTTTTTTTCAAATTTGAAAAAATAATGCCCTTCTGTATATATATTTCTATAAGTTTCAAGAACTTTAAATACCCTTCTGTTGAACTCACGTGATAGGCTACATTTTTATTAGGTGACCTACCCGGCTTGAGGCCTTCTGTATATATATTTCTATAAGTTTCAAGAACTTTAAATACCCTTCTGTTGAACACACGTGATAGGCTACATTTTTATTAGGTGACCTACCCGGCTTGAGGCCTTGTGGATGCCTCTGCGGTTTCCTGTTGGGTGGTCGTAGATGGTTTTGACTCTCTTTATTCAGTTGGCCTTGGTTGTTCAAAACTTGCTGCTCCTTGTTCCTGGTGTTTAGGCTCTTTTTCTTTGGCTTCCTCCTCCTCATTGGGTTTAACTGTTGGTGAAGTGTGAGGGCTTGGCATTGGGTGGTATGCCTATTCCGTAGAGGGTAAGGTTAGCTTTTGAGACATCTCCTCCTGATAGTGTTGTGTCTCACATTGTTTTGTAGCCTCCAGTTGTCTTTGTTGCTCGACCGCGTCTTCTATTGCTTTCCTCTCAGCTTCTTGAGCTTCTTTTAACTTGAGGGCTTTTGTCTCTGCATACATGCGTTCAAGGAAGTCTGTGGGGTCCTTTGCTTCCTTCCTTGCAGGGTTCTTGTTTCTAGATCCTCTTATTTCTCTTGAAAACCATTTTTTCGGGTCCTCATCTGTAGCTTGGTCACTTCTGCCTTCTTTTGCTGAGGTTCTTCTTCGTGTGCAGCTACAGCTTTCTTCTTCATATCTTCAACTCTGGCTCGGATTTCCTTTTTTTCTGATCTGTCACTACTATGAGCTTGGTGGGAGCTTTTGGAAGATTCTTCATCTAACTCATATACTCTCTTTGATGAGCACGTAGTTCTTGCAGAAGGCTGTGCAGACACAATCCATGTGTTCTGATATGGGGCTAGCCGAACAGGATGATTATCATTTCAGATTTACAGAGACAAGTCAAGGAGCTGAAAGATGAAGCCGAACAACATGAGCTAGCCAAAGAGAAGCAACAGAAAGAAATGGAGGAGCTAGGAAGACTTCTAACAAAGTTATCAGATGCATGCAAGACCAAAGATTAACAACTGACAAAGATAGAAAATGAACTCCTAACCACAACTCTGTCCGTACAAAAGTTCCAAGTGCAGCTCGATGTAGCAAACATTTCTCTGCAATACTCAGAGAAAAGGGATCAATGATTAGGAAACTTTTTTTGAGATAGATCAAAGAAAATCCTGTTGTCGCTTCAATAAAAGGTACAGATGAAGTCTATAAGACTTTGGAAAAGAAAAACAAGAAACTTGAGCTAGAGCGAAGCTAGAAAAATCACAGAGAAGAGACCTTGAACTGATGCGTGTACAACGAGAAGAACAACT
The DNA here is from genome assembly GCF_014529385.1 of Adiantum capillus-veneris. Lineage (NCBI taxonomy): Eukaryota > Viridiplantae > Streptophyta > Polypodiopsida > Polypodiales > Pteridaceae > Adiantum > Adiantum capillus-veneris. The sequence continues at coordinate 65,912,215 of NC_140933.1, forward strand.
GCTCATGGAGATAGTAGAGCTAAAAAGTGTCAATCAGCCTGCTGAGCAAGGGACAACTAGAGACACAAGAAGAAGCAGGCCCCTCAGAGCAGTCTACTGGAATTTCATTTGTTTCTTTTATTGTTGAGATGGACAAACAGTGGGTAGAAGGGCTAGGAGAAGAAGAAGATTTTTAGGTACCACTGACTGATGTTGAGCAAGTGCCGATGGTCCAACTTTCTAGAGTCGAGGAAGATGCACTCAAAGAACAGGTTGCCGAGGAGACAGATGCAAAATGGAAAGCATTGATGGATTGGGAGTTGAGAGTTCTCCACTCAGTTAATGTCACTCAACTCACTCCCAACCAAATCAATGCACAATGGCATCGACAATCATTGACATACCCCTTGATCAAGGTAGAGCTACTACATGTAAAGGATATGCAGGCAGAAGGCACAGAAGATGTCCACCACAAGTGGAGAAAGAGCTGTTTGAACAAGAATCCAAGATATCTGATTCTATTCACAAGAGCACCTGCCGCACTACGAAAAGATCCAACATTTTGTCTTGTACCAAGGGTAAGGTGGGGGAAGGTGGAGCCATTGGGGAGGAGAAGGCATGGAGCTCTCTCTCTCTCAAACGTGGATCTCTCTCTTTCTCCCTCTCTTTCAAAAACTCTCTCTCTCTCTCTCTCTCTCTCTCTCTCTCTCTCTCTCTCTCTCTCTCTCTCTCTCTCTTGGTGGGCTTGGAGCTCGTGGAGGCCGTGTGAAGACACAGGCCATGGGCATGGCCCCTTGAAACCACAAGCCATAGCAGATCTTCATAAGAACACTAATGTCTTCTATCGTAACATCCCTCATGGATCCAACGGTTTATTTGAGCAGAACCTGGTTAAGTAGGAGGTGCAATGAAACAAAGAGTAACATCTTGATTTTCTACATTGTTGTCCATTTGTAACCATCTGATGGTACTGGTTCCTATCCAAACATAGTGTGTAGACTCCATTTAGAACGCTCATGAGCATGGTAAATGAGTTTATCACAACAAAGATGTACCAAAAAAGTACCTCTTGTCACTTTCCATGAAAGTAACTTGCTGACATAACTCATCAGCCAAGTTTAAGTCCTTGACTTGTTACAATTTTCATCATCAGCAAACAACCCAACCCTAACATGTGTGCAAGGTTGAGAACTTGAGTTATACATGAAGAGACTACACGTAGTCGCAAACATGCTTTAACTTATAGTAAGCAAACTCTAAGTAGAGCAATAAATGCTTACCAATTGAATCGCTTGGTGCTAACATACGCACTTTGCATATCCTTCAACACCAGATTACATTTTATAATCTGTCTATCCCTTTGGATAACTGACAATATTGAGGTGTGTTTCCCCCACGGTTTATGGACAGTCTTCCCAGACGACTGGTAAATGGGGAATCACAATAGCGTATAACATTGTTAAGGAATCCACAAACACCCAAACCAAGCCATGACCTCTTTTGGTGATTAGTAGACCCAAAAGGAATCTCATAGAGATAGTGCACATAGAGTGAAAAATGCTTCATAAGCAACAACTTGAGGAATATGCATGCCATTCCAAATCAGCCTTTGCTAAACACTAGGGCCCATAACACCTTGTGTGCATGCATCTAGCAAAAAACAGATCCGAACCTGTATATCCCTCGTGATCCTTGCCAATACTTATGGCAAATGTGATGCGCCTAGCACACATTAAAAAGGAATGTAAATAGTTCTGAAAAGAAAGTAAATACTTTCAGTGCAATCTCTTGCAAGCTTTGCTGAAATTTCAGAATCACAATATACGGTGAAACATTGATCACTTCTTCGTACAGACAATGAAACTTTTTCATTAACAACTTATAGCCTTGCTAGATGTATAAACAACTATTTGTAATGTTGTTTAGCAATACTTGTAGCTGAACAAGTCGTTCTAAGTATCCGACAATTTTTGGCCACGAAAGTGTTCCTGATACGTCGTGCTAAAAATGGTCTAGAAAACAGATGTGACCAGCACCTAGGGACTTTGTCGTGACACATATTTGAAATAGGGGGTGACAGTGTCAGTCCCAAAGACTCATATTCACCACATGTGGAAAATGTCTCAACTAAGGATGTCTGAAAAAAGAACATCCTACAAGTACAAGATGTACTTGTGTGTGGAGCTAACGCTAAACACTCTACGACAAGAGTGAGAGGGACCCTCATTCATTGCTCTACATTGGCTAAACCTAACTCCTTGAGTTCGTAGACCATGTTGTATCCCCTGTGACAACATGTGACAAATCAAATCCTACAAGTGGATTCATAGCAGCATAAGGCAAAAAGATAGATTGGACAATTGGCCCAACATACATTGTGCCAACATGCCCTTGGCATGGCTCTGTAACATTCAAGTGTACTTGTACGTCTTGAAAAACCAAGCAAAGAATACTAAAAATGGAATAACACCAAATCAATAGATGCGTACCTGGAGATTTGAACGTAATGTTCACTTACCCGTATTCTAATGGAGAGGAGCACGTCCCCTACTTGAAAACACAAACAGCATTGCACTGGGAACCCTGGTGTTTCCTTTGAAAACCAAGCCCTTGGATTAGAATCTACACAGTCAAACCCCTTGGTAAGACTCTTTGTAGAAACTGCTCAACAAGCAGATAACGGTAGCCAACATAGTCAACCGTGTACAGAATGATTGGAATCAACTTGAAAAGTGTGTTCGTTTGCTACCGCGTGGTAGATTGCGAAATTCATTTCTTGAAAGTATAACTGGGAGAGATCAATTGTGATCCTCAATGCAGATCAAGTTATGATCCTTAATGCCTATGGGGTGATGTAGCAATCACCCGTCGGGTCTTACCCCAAAACAGTATGTCCATAGACACTCCGTAGTGCTTATAGAGAGAGAAGGAGACCCACACAAGTGAATTTCTAAGCTCTTACGGTCAGCCATGCTGTCGCAACTGATTGCTACATCTATATTTTCTTGTAGAGATCAGCTGCTATGAGTTGAAGGTTATCAAAAACGCAACTTGAATATCACACTGAAAACATGTAATGCAAAAATGACACCCTTAACATCCGTAATGACCAGACTCTTGCTTGTCCATTAATGTCAATGTGTACTTCCTTCGGTAGATCTAGAAAACAATCACCCAAAGAATGCCAATAGGTGGGTCTTACCCTTGGCCTGACAACGGTTCTTTACCTGTTTGGCTTATAGCCCTTATGCAAAATAGTGTTCAATGGACAAACCAATGAAGACTAATTTGAGTAGCATCTTAGCCAGGTTCTAGCTGTGAGTTAGAGAACCTTGGCGCAAGCTGACTCACGAGCAAAACATGTATCAAAAGCTTCTTAGAAGATTTTTTCCTTAGAGAGAGAGATAGAGAACGAAAAGAAGAGTATCCTGGGCTGAGGAACTTTCCTTAATTTTTGAGACTGTGTGCCCAAGCTATGTGCTTGTACGCATCTTATTCCTGACTTGAAGCTTATCGTATAAGCATTCCCCAGTTTTCCACCTACCTTGCAGGGGTCGTTATTGTATGAGCACAACTTAGCATCGGCACTTTGCCCGTAAAGTAAGTCCTAGAGTTAGGTTCCGTTTAGTGATGTTGTGAGTTGATAGCAACCAAAAATCATATTAAACAATCCATTTGTGAATCTACACGTGTCAGAGTTGCAAGTGTAATAGCAGAAGTGTAATTCATGAGGCGGTAAAATTGAACCCACCTAAGTAGCATGCCTTGCATCCGGCCCTTGCCGAGAGTGATGGCTTCAACCGTGAGAACCAAAACCATGAGTGCCTTGCACAGTTTAGAGTGGTAGGGATTCTGTGAGCTGATATTCCCTATATCGCCAAAGCACTTTTCTTTGCAAAATGCAAGTAATTGCCAAGTAAAGTTTAAACATGAAAAAACAAGAAAAACTTAAACTTGGCTAACCTAGTCGTTCTTACTGCAACCAGTTGTCATGAAATTTGGAAGGAAAAACTCATTCCAAAATGGTGTATATCCATATCTCCACAGACGCCACCTTATATATACACCTGTTTGGTACATAATGAAATAACCTCTAAAGACATTGCCTATTTCTTCCCAATTTTGTATAGTCATACCATATGCCAATGTGGGGAGTCGCAATGCATATAACTTCCTACGGCCTCATTGCCAACAGACGCTATTGGCGACAGATGTCATAGAAAAACAAAGTCTACCGTGTCGACCATTCACAAAAAATAGACCTTGTCCATTTGTATATCTGCTAGAAAAAATGGAATTATGTGTGCAAAGTATATGCATCTCATACAAACTTTAAGTCTTATGAATGATATCCGTGATCAATCGTATAACCTAGTGGTCAATCACATGCTCAATAAACAAATATGAATTGCGTACCTCCTTAAGTACACCTGCTAACAAAGCTTGCCATCATAAGAACCAAATGAGTTGCAATCAAAAAGAAATCGAGAAATTATGTTCCAAACATTATTGTTTGGTTTAAGAGATGCTCTACTTGTTGTGCTGCCAAGGGCCTTGGCTGATGCGCAAACAAATTGGAAACTTGTGGCAATTCAATGCTGAAGTTGGGTTATACAACTCGTGGCCATGAGCAACTGTCAACGAGCCTTGCTCTTTTGTCCTAATTAAAAAAAAAACAGTCTTTAAAGATTGGAGAAAAATAGACATACTATCTTTCTCAAATCCTTAGAATGTGTGATTGGTGATTGCTGGCTTCTGAGAATTGTCTTTAGGATCGACCTTGCCAATCATCAATTCGGCCATGCGAAACTGCTTCGGACCCATTAGCCGAACGAACATCCGGCCTTGTCGTAGCATTAAAAGGAACTTTCGGAAACCCATCTGTAGAATTCTGCAAAATATCCTCACATAGGGATTAAGAAAATTTTTGGAATTCTGAAATGGAAAACCTGATGACCATGGTGTTTGTGCGTATGTTTCTTATGAAGCTCTTCATATCATTGATACCCTTGAGAAACATCTAGCATGCCGCATAACCGACTCGGCGAAGTGTCCCTATCAAAAACCACTATGGTAAAATTGTTCCGACAAAAATTCAAAATTTTGGATACCTCCCTGACAGGAAATTCAAAATCTGCATGCTACCTTGAGTAGGTGTGGTCACTTTAGGTTCCTAAAAGTAGGCTCTTTAGGTGAGAACCGTGGCCTTGTGTGAGACTTTTCCAAAAATAGCAATTTTTCCTTCTAATTCGGGAGGTCTTGCCCGTTTTGGAAACCACTGTGTGGTGCATGGAATCGCAAGGGCTTGGGCTTGAAGGGAGCTCCCTGTGGAGGAGGGGGAGGATACACGACCTCGTGGCCATAGCCGGCCTGAGTAAGCCACACCCTCTTCGCTTGCGAGCTCGCGCTGCTGCAGCACGCTGTTTGTGTGTTTTTGCTTCAAAAAAGTTCAACATATTCACATTGCAAGGCCTTTTGGCCATTAGCGTTGAGCCTTGGCCATTTTAGGAGGCCTTTCCCATAGGCAAGGCACCACTTCAGGTGCGGGGAAAGCAACAAGCACTTGGCTTTTCATCAAATCTCAAGACGGACGGCTACGCTGAGTTATTGCAGAAGAATTCTAGATTCTGAGTATTTTTTCGATTGCGACAAATTCAAGTGGGGTTCAAGCAACATCATAGCCGAAGCTTTCAATAATAAAGCTTCTTTTCAACGGTGACGCTTCAACCAACTACACTGCACCCGATGTGAACAAGTTTATTGGTAAGCTTGACTTTCTCAATACCTTCAATGTCATCGGCAATTTGAAGTTCCTCGGTGATTTCACCTCTTTGCCAATTCTACCGTGGCTTGAAATTCACCTTCTTTACGACCGCCGCCGGTGAAGTTAGCACGGCTCACCACCGACCTCTGTGTTTAATACGGCTACGAGCTTTTCTGCACTCCAAGGAATTGTTCTCTCTTTTTTTCGCACAACACAGATTCACCATGAGTGCGGAAATTGATGATCATTACATGTTCGACTTTGAATACCTGGAATTGGCTCCACCTGTAGATATCATGGGGCAGGATACTCTCACGGAGGGTACCATCGTGGCAATAGGAATGGATGGTGCAAACCTAGGTAATCTAACTCTGTCTCCTCATTTATCAACCCCTCCTCCTCAGAGGGTGTTGGATATTCTAGAGGATGAAAGTCAATTGCCGGATGCCAGGGAGTTTGTCCCTCGATAGGACTGGCAAAATTTTGATGCCCGATTTTGCAAGCTAGCTGTAAGGGTCCAAATATTGGTGACGCAAGTAGAAAATCTCACACAATTAATTTACCATATGTTACCAGAACCAGCTTCTCACTCGCCAGCAACCCAAGGGGTTGTCTGCCCAGCAGTTATGACCAAAGAGGTCCAGCAGGTACAAGAGAACTCGGTTGTCGATACAGATTTTGTCGTGACCAAGGTGGCTAGGAAACGCCTCTCACAATCAAACTTCCAACGGGAAAAGCGTAAAAAATTATGCTTTGATTGCTTAGAAACGCATAAAAAAAAGCAGTCTCCACATGTTCGACAAACGTAAACATGATGCATTAGTTAGTGATTCAACATAAACTCCATGTTTTGGTGCAAGGCACATTAGTTATATGTTTTTCTATGTACAGGTGACTTTTTTAGAGTATTGCCTATTTTTTTTCCATTTGGGTAGGATTATGCCCTAATATCGTTTCTAAAACCATCATTTTTGGTACAACCAACTCCACGTGCAACAAGGTTTTTAATTCATGCTACCATTGACTTGGGGGGGAAGAGTAGTGGCAACCAACTTTAGGGCATCTACATTAATCAGGACCTCATTTCATCGAATCACTACCAGTACCATCGATGCAAGGCATTTTTGGTACTAACTTTTACGGTAGCCACGGGCTTCCCTGTTTATATGCAAGGCATGAAAGGAGGAATGAACTCCACCACTTCATGGATTACGCTATCACACTTGCAATTCTGTCACGGATAGAATAAACAAAGGGATTGTGTAATAAGATTGTTGTTGCTATCACCACACAACAACACTAAAAGGAACCTATCTCTAGGACTTACTTTACGGGCAAAGAGTCGATGCTAAGTCTTCCTCATACAATCACAACTCCTGCAAGCTAGGTGGATTGGAATAAGTTTTCTGTTACCTCCCTCATCGGGAGATTCATACCGGAAAACTGGGAAATGCTTATACGATAAGCTGCGAGTCAGGCATACGATGCATAAGAGCACATAGCTTAGGCACAGACTCTAAAATCTTAAGGAAAGTTCCTCAGCTTAGCATGCTCTTCTTTTTGTTATTCATCTCTTTCTCTAAGGAAAAAAATGAAAATCTTCTACGATGTTTTTGTTACATATTTCACCAGTGAGTTCTTCTGAGCCAAGATGCTCTAAAAAGGGTCAGCTAGTAATTGGGCAAGGTGCCAGGTGCCATCCGCATTAGTCTTAATCGGTTCAACGATTAAACACTAAATTCCATGAGGGCTATGACACACGCACGCCGGCAAAGAGCCATTGCTAAACCTAGGATAAGATCCACTTGTTGGTAACTTGAAAATTGTCAAAAAACGCAAAGCAGTCCTTCCAATCCAAATTTTGAGTTATCTGTCACATTGTTATTCCAAATCATCCCATATCTCATACAGAGGGTCTACATCAAGCCTAGTTTCACCAAAAAATATTCATTTTGATGAAAAAGTTAATAAGCGGGAGTATTTACTTTCTTGCCAAAATGGGTGAAAATTGCAACTTTGACCTTATGGGACCAAAGCACATGATGTCCTAAGCCCACTTACCAAATTTGAGCTAATTTGGATCTCAGAAACTGAAAATCCCTTTATATCTATTGTTTCAAAAATTGAAAGCCTAAATCTGGCACCATTTCCACCCCTTGCACTCAATTGATCCCACACTTCACTCATAGCACCTAATTACTATATATTTCAAGCCTATCATGTCAAAATTGCAAAAACTTGAAAAACATCCTCAGGAAAATAATCACGATCATTTCCTTTTGTTGTAAAATTTTGCTTAAACTTTTTGATTTTGATATTTACATGTTTTTATGCATCTATGCATGCTCCAAATACGATTTGAAGCAAATTGGACTCAATTTGCCGAAAATACTTAAGGGTATTTCAGAGTGAAATTTGCAAAATTTTCTGAGTTTGGCACTATATTCACTTAACAAGATCAATGCAAGCTGTCGAGAAGGTCAGGAAAAGGGTGTCCCAAAAAGAGAAGCTACAAGAGCTACCACCCTACCAGCTAGACCCAAGTTCAGTCAAGATGGCCAAGGCAACATACTTGTCAAGAGAACAGCTTGAAGAAAACAATAGAGCAGTTTTCACTGGTAGGTTTAAGAGTGAAGAAGGAAACCAAGTAGATCCACAACTGCTACCAAAAGAGATATATGATGTAGCTGCAAAGTCAGACACAAAAGAAGGCTGGGCCTCAGAGACTTCTACAACTAGGAACCATGCAGTGTGGATTTCTAGAAAGCCTATGAATTATTGTCTACTATTAAAGAGGATGGATCATCCCAAATCATTGACCAACAAGGGCAGAAAGTAGAAGTGGTAATGACAAAGGCAATTGTGGCCGAGGCACTGAAGTTGCCAACTGAAGGGATGACAATGCGGACCCGAGATAGAAAGAAAACAGGCACATTCACCAAGGAGACTGCTGCTCCAACTTTTTCCGACCTCATCCAAAGCCAAGTGGAAGAACTAGCACGTCTATACCATCAACACTTCCATTTTTTAGCAAAGAGACCGCACGGTACACCACCCCAAATCATGTGGTTGCGATACCTTCACCCAATGCCAACCCCTCACACTTCAACAACATTTAAACCCAATGAGGGGGAGGAAGCGAAAGAAAAAGAGCCTAAACACCACGAACAAGCAGCAACAAGTTTTGAACAACCAAGGCCAACTGAAGAAAGAGAGTCAAAACCATCTACGACCACCCAACAGGAAACCACAGAGGCATCCACAAGGCCTCAAGCCGGGTAGGTCACCTAATAAAAATGTAACCTATCACGTGAGTTCAACAGAAGGGTATTTAAAGTTCTTGAAACTTACAGAAATATATATACAGAAGGGCATTATTTTTTCAAATTTGAAAAAAACTTACAGATTTTAAAAGAAAAGGATACATTATATTCTTAACAAAATTCATCTATAAGGGGTTTTACAAACATGTTTTGAACGCACATGATACGGTAGTTTTACACATAGTGAACCCCCCGAGGCCTCAAGCAACCAAATTAGTCGAGGCAACCGCAACCCCTCAAGGTAAAGAACAACCCCCGCCGCAACAACAAATAGCCACCACAGCACCACGCAAGAAGTTACACATTGAGACTGATGAAACATTTAGGTAGCCTACATAGTGTGAAGAATGGGAGACAGGTGACGAAGTCATCATGCAAGTAAACAAATATACCAAGCAGATGCAACAGATGTCAGGAAAAATGCAAACAGTAGCACTTAGCCGTAATGCTAAGGCTAGAGAGCTAGAACTCGTCATCGATACTCTACGAGGAGAGTTAGATGACAGGATGATTATCATTTCAGATTTATAGAGACAAGTCAAGGAGCTGAAAGATGAAGCCGAACAACACGAGCTAGCCAAAGAGAAGCAACAGAAAGAAATGGAGGAGCTAGGAAGACTTCTAACAAAGTTATCAGATGCATGCAAGACCAAAGATCAACAACTCACAAAGATAACAAATGAACTCCTAACCACAACTCTGTCAGTACAAAAGATCCAAGTGCAGCTCGATGTAGCAAACGTTTCTCTGCAATACTCAGAGAAAAGGGATCAATTATTAGGCAACTTTTTTTGAGACAGATCAAAGAAAATGTTGTTGTCGCTTCAATAAAAGGTACAGATGAAGTCTATAAGACTTTGGAAAAGAAAAACAAGCAACTTGAGCTAGAGGGAAGCTAGAGAAATCACAGAGAAGAGACCTTGAACTGATGCGTGTACAACGAGAAGAACAACTGCTCATGGAGATAGTAGAGCTAAAAAGTGTCAATCAGCCTGCTGAGCAAGGGACAACTAGAGACACAAGAAGAAGCAGGCCCCTCAGAGCAACTAGCTCTACTGGAATTTCATCTGTTTCTTTTATTGTTGAGATGGACAAACAGCGGGCAGAAGGGCTAGGAGAAGAAGAAGATTTTTAGGTACCACTGACTGATGCTGAGCAAGTGCCGATGGTCCAGATTTCTAGAGTCGAGGAAGATGCACTCAAAGAACAGGTTGCCGAGGAGACAGATGCAAAATGGAAAGTATTGATGGATTGGGAGTTGAGAGTTCTCCACTCAGTTAATGTCACTCAACTCACTCCCAACCAAATCAATGCACAATGGCATCAACAATCTAGATGTCCACCACAAGTGGAGAAAGAGCTGTTTGAACCAGAATCCAAGATATCTTATTCTATTCACAAGAGCACCTGCCGCACTACGAAAAGACCCAACATTTTTGTCTTGTACCAACGGTAAGGTGGGGGAAGGTGGAGCCATGGGGGAGGAGAAGGCATGGAGCTCTCTCTCTCTCTCTCTCAAGCGTGGATATCTCTCTTTCTCCCTCTCTTTCAAAAACTCTCTCTCTCTCTCTCTCTCTCTCTCTCTCTCTCTCTCTCTCTCTCTCTCTCTCTTGGTGGGCTTGGAGCTCGTGGAGGCCGTGTGAAGACACAGGCCATGGGCATGGCGCCTTGAAACCACAAGCCATAGCAGATCTTCATAAGAATACTAATGTCTTCTATCGTAACATCCCTCATGGATCCAACGGTTCATTTGAGCGGAACCTGGTTTAGTAGGAGGTTCAATGAAACAAAGAGAAACATCTTGATTTTCTACATTGTTGTCCATTTGTAACCATCTGACGGTACCGGTTCCTATCCAAACATAGTGTGTAGACTCCATTTAGAACGCTCATGAGCATGGTAAACGAGTTTATCACAACAAAGATGTACCAAAAAAAGTACCTCTTGTCACTTTCCATGAAAGTAACTTGCTCACATAACTCATCAGCTAAGTTTAAGTCCTTGACTTGTTCCAATTTTCATCATCAGTAAACAAACCCACCCTTACATGTGTGCAAGGTTGAGAACTTGAGTTATACATGAAGAGACTACACGTAGTCGCAGCATGCTTTAACTTATAGTCAGCAAACTCTAAGTAGAGCAGTAAATGCTTACCGATTGAATCACTTGGTGCTAACGTACGCACTTTGCATATCCTTCAACACCAGATTACACTTTAGAATCTGTCTATCCCTTTGGATAACTGATAGTACTGAGGTGTGTTTCCCCCACGGTTTATGGACAGTCTTCCCAGACGACTGGTAAATGGGGAATCACAATAGCGTATAACATTGTTAAGGAATCCACAAACACCCAAACCAAGCCATGACCTCTTTTGGTGATTAGTAGACCCAAAAGGAATCTCATAGAGATAGTGCACATAGAGTGCAAAATGCTTCATAAGCAACAACTTGAGGAATATGCATGCTGCTCCAAATCAGCCTTTGCTAAACACTAGGGCCCATAACACCTAGTGTGCATGCATCTAGCAAAAAACAAATCCGAACCTGTATATCCCTCATGATCCTTGCCAATACTTATGGCAAATGTGATGCGCCTAGCACACATTAAAAAGGAATGTAAATAGTTCTGAAAAGAAAGTAAATACTTTCAGTGCAATCTCTTGCAAGCCTTGCTGAAATTTCAGAATCACAATATACGGTGAAACATTGATCACTTCTTCGTACAGACAATGAAACTTTTTCATTAACAACTTATAGCCTTGCTAGATGTATAAACAACTATTTGTAATGTTGTTTAGCAATACTTGTAGCTGAACAAGTCATTCTAAGTATCCGACAATTTTTGGCCACGAAAGTGTTCCTGATACGTCGTGCTAAAAATGGTCTAGAAAACAGATGTGACCAGCACCTAGGGACTTTGTCGTGACACATATTTGAAATAGGGGGTGACAGTGTCAGTCCCAAAGACTCATATTCACCACATGTGGAATATGTCTCAACTAAGGATGTCTGAAGAAAGAACATCCTACAAGTACAAGATGTACTTGTGTGTGGAGATAACTCTAAACACTCTACGACAAGAGTGAGAGGGACCCTCATTCATTGCTCTACATTGGTTAAACCGTACTCCTTGAGTTCGTAGACCATGTTGTATCCCCTGTGACAACATGTGCCAAATCAAATCCTACAAGTGGATTCATAGCAGCATAAGGCAAAAAGATAGATTGGACAATTGGCCGAACATACTTTGTGCCAACATGCCCTTGGCATGGCTCTGTAACATTCAAGTGTACTTGTACGTCTTGAAAAACCAAGCAAAGCATACTAAAAATGGAATAACACCAAATCAATAGATGCGTACCTGGAGATTTGAACGTAATGTTCACTTACCCATATTCAAATGGAGAGGAGCAAATCCCCTACATGAAAAAACAAACAGCATTGCACTAGGAACCTTGGGTGTTGCCTTTGCAAACCAAGCCCTTGGATTAGAATCTACGTAGTCAAACCCCTTGGTAAGACTCTTTGTAGAAAATGCTCAACTAGCAGATAACGGTAGCCAACATAGTCAACCGTGTACAGAATGATTGGAATCATCTTGAAAAGTGTGTTCGTCTGCTACCGCGTGGTAGATTGCGAAATTCATTTCTTGAAAGTATAACTGGGAGATATCAATTGTGATCCTCAATGCAGATCAAGTTATGATCCTGAATGCCTATGGGGTGATGTAGCAATCACCCGTCGAGACTTACCCCAAAACAGTATGTCCATAGACACTCCGTAGTGCTTATAGAGAGAGAAGGAGACCCACACAAGTGAACTGCCGAGCTTTTATGGTCAGCCATGCTGTCGCAACTGATTGCTGCATCTATATTTTCTTGTAGAGATCAGCTGCCGTGAGTTGAAGGTTATCAAAAACTCAACTTGAATATCGCACTGAAAACATGTAATGCAAAAATGACACCCTTAACAGCCGTAATGACCAGACTCTTGCTTGTCCATTAACGTCAATGTGTACTTCCTTGGGTAGATCTAGAAAACAATCACCCAAAGAATGCCAATAGTTGGGTCTTACCCTTAGCCTGACAACGGTTCTTAGCCTGTTTGGCTTATAGACCTTATGAAAAATAGTGTTCAATGGACGAACCAATGAAGACTAATTTGAGTAGCATCTTAGACACGTTCTAGCTGTGAGTTAGAGAACCTTGGCGCAAGCTGACTCACGAGCAAAACATGTATCAAAAGCTTCTTAGAAGATTCTTTCCTTAGAGAGAGCGATAGAGAACGAAAAGAAGAGTATCCTGGGCTGAGGAACTTTCCTTAAGTTTTGAGAGTGTGTGCCCAAGCTATATGCTTGTACGCATCTTATTCCTGACTTGCAGCTTATCGTATAAGCATTCCCCAGTTTTCCACCTACCTTGCAGGGGTCGTTATTGTATGAGGACAACTTAGCATCGGCACTTTGCCCGTAAAGTAAGTCCTAGAGTTAGGTTCCGTTTAGTGATGTTGTGAGTTGATAGCAACCAAAAATCATATAAAACAATCCATTTGTGAATCTACACGTGTCAGAGTTGCAAGTGTAATAGCAGAAGTGTAATTCATGAGGCGGTAGAATTGAATCCACCTAAGTAGCATGCCTTGCATCCGGCCCTTGCCGAGAGTGATGGCCTCAACCGTGAGAACCAAAACCATGAGTGCCTTGCACAGTTTAGAGTGGTAGGGATTCTGTGAGCTGATATTCCCTATATTGCCAAAGAACTTTTCTTTGCAAAATGCGAGTAATTGCCAAGTAAAGTTTAAACATGAAAAAACAAGAAAAACTTAAACTTGGCTAACCTGGTCGTTCTTACTGCAACCAGTTGTCATGAAATTTGGAAGGAAAAACTTGTTCCAAAATGGTGTATATCCATATCTCCAGAGACACCACCTTATATATACACCTGTCTGGTACATAACGAAATAACCTGCAAAGACATTGCCTATTTCTTCCCAATTTTGTATAGTCATACCATATGCCAAATGTGGGGAGTCGCAATGCATATAACTTCCTATGGCCTCATTGCCAACAGACGCTATTGGCGACAGATGTCATAGCAAAACAACAGACGCTATTGGCGACAGATGTCATAGAAAAACAAAGTCTACCGTGTCGACCATTCACAAAAAATAGACCTTGTCCATTTGTATATCTGCTAGAAAAAATGGAATTATGTGTGCAAAGTATATGCATCTCGTACAAACTTTAAGTCTTATGAATGATATCCGTGATCAATCGTATAACCTAGTGGTCAATCACATGCTCAATAAACAAATATCAATTGCGTAGCTCCTTTAGTACACCTGCTAACAAAGCTTGCCATCGTAAGAACCAAATGAGTTGCAATAAAAAAGAAATCGAGAAATTATGTTCCAAACATTATTGTTTGGTTTAAGAGATGCTCTACTTGTTGTGCTGCCAAGGGCCTTGCCTGATGCGCAAACAAATTGGAAACTTGTGGCAATTCAATGCTGAAGTTGGGTTATACAACTCGTGGCCATGAGCAGCTGTCAACGAGCCTTGCTCTTTTGTCCTAATTAAAAAAAACCAGTCTTTTAAGATTGGAGAAAAATAGGCGTACTATCTTTCTCAAATCGTTAGAATGTGTGATTGGTGATTGCCGGCTTCTGAGAATTGTCTTTAGGATCGGCCTTGCCAATCATCAATCCAGCCATGCCGAACATCTTCGGCCCATTACCGAACTAACAGCCGGCCTTGCCGTAGCATTAAAAGTAACTTTCGGAAACCCATCCGTAGAATTCTGCAAAATATCCTCACATAGGGATTAAGAAAAATTTTGGAATTATGAAATGGTAAACCTGATGACCATGGTGTTTGTGCGTATGTTTCTCATGCAGCTCTTCATATCATTGATACCCTTGAGAAACATCTGGCATGCCTTATAACCGACTCGGCGAAGTGTCCCTGTCAAAAACCACTATGGTAAAATTGTTCCGACAAAAATTCAAAATTTTGGATACCTCCCTAGCAGGAAATTCAAAATCTGCATGCTGCCTTGAGTAGGTGTGGTCACTTTAGGTTCCTAAAAGTAGGCTCTTTAGGTGAGAACCGTGGCCTTGTTTGAGACTTTTCCAAAAATAGCAATTTTTCCTTCTAATTCGGGAGGTCTTGCCCATTTTGGAAACCACTGTGTGGTGCATGGAATCGCAAGGGCTTGGGCTTGAAGGGAGCGCCCTGTGGAGGAGGGGGAGGATACACGACCTCTCGGCCATAGCCGGCCTGAGCAAGCCACACCCTCTTCGCTTGCGACCTCGCACTGCTGTAGCACGCTGTCTGTGTGTTTTTGCTGCAAAAAAGTTCAACATATTCACATTGCAAGGCCTTTTGGCCATTAGCTTTGAGCCTTGGCCATTTTAGGCGGCCTTTCCCATAGGCAAGGCACCACTTCGGGTGCGGGGGAAGCAACAAGCACTCGGCTTTTCATCAAATCTCAAGACGGACGGCTACACTGAGTTTTTACAGAAGAATTTCAGATTCTGCATATTTTTTCGATTGCGACAAATTCAAGTGGCGTTCAAGCAACATCATAGCCGAAGCTTTCAATAATTAAGCTTCTTTTCAACGGTGACGCTTCAACCAACTACACTGCACCCGATATGAACAAGTTTATTGGTAAGCTTAACTTTCTCAATACCTTCAATGTCATCGGCAATTTGAAGTTCCTCAGTGATTTCACCTCTTTGCCAATTCTACCGTGGCTTGAAATTCACCTTCTTTACGACCGCCGCCGGTGAAGTTAGCACGGCTCACCACCGACCTCTGTGTTCAATACGGCTACGAGCTTTTTTGCACTCCAAGGAACTGTTCTCTGTTTTGTTTACACAACACAGATTCGCCATGAGTGCGGAAATTGATGATCATCACATGTTCGACTTTGAATACCTGGAATTGGCTTCACCTGTGGATATCATGGGGCAGGATACTCTCACGGAGGGTACCATCGTGGCAACAGGAATGGATGGTGCGAACCCAGGTAATCTATCTCTGTCTCCTCATTTATCAACCCCTCCTCCTCAGAGCGTGTTGGAGATTCTAAAGGATGACAGTCAATTACCGGATGCCAGGGAGTTTGTCACTCGATAGGACTGGCAAACTTTTGATGCCCGATTTTGCAAGCTAGCTGTAAGGGTCCAAATATTGGTGACGCAAGTAGAAAATCTCACACAATTAATTTACCATATGTTACCAGAACCATCTTCTCACTCGCCAACAACCCAAGGGGTTGTCTGCCCAGCAGTTATGACCAAAGAGGTCCAACAGGTACAAGAGAACTCGGTTGTCGATACAGATTTGGTCGTGACCCACGTGGTCAGGAAACGACTCTCACAATCAAACTTCCAACAGGCAAAGCGTCAAAAATTAGCTTTTATTGCTTAGGAACGCATACAAAAAAGCAGTCTCCACATGTTCGACAAACGTAAACATGATGCATTAGTTAGTGATTCAACATAAACTCCATGTTTTGGTGCAAGGCACATTAGTTATATGTTTTTCTATGTACAGGTGACTTTTTCAGAGTATTGCCTATTTTTTTTCCATTTGGGTAGGATTTTGCCCTAACATCGTTTCTAAAATCACCATTTTTGGTACAACCAACTCCACGTGCAACACGGTTTCTAAATCATGCTACCATTGACTTGGGGGGGAAGAGTAGTGGCAACCAAGTTTAAGGCATCTACATTAATCAGGACCTCATTTCATCGAATCACTACCAGTCCCATCGATGCAAGGCATTTTTGGTAGTAACTTTTACGGTAGCCACGGGATTCCCCGTTTATATGCAAGGCATGAAAGGAGGAATGAACTCCACCACTTCATGGATTACGCTATCACACTTGCAATTTTGTCACGGACAGAATAAACAAAGGGATTGTGTAATAAGATTGTTGTTGCTATCACCACACAACAATACTAAAAGGAGCCTTCCCCTAGGACTTACTTTACGGGCAAAGAGTCGATGCTAAGTCTTCCTCATACAATCACAACTCCTTCAAGCTAGGTAGATTAGAATAAGTTTTCTGTTACCTCCCTCATCGGGAGATTCATACCGGAAAACTGGGAAATGCTTATACGATAAGCTGCGAGTCAGGCATACGATGCATAAGAGCACATAGCTTAGGCACAGACTCTAAAATCTTAAGGAAAGTTCCTCCGCTTAGCATGCTCTTCTTTTTGTTATTCATCTCTTTCTCTAAGGAAAAAATAAAAATCTTCTACGATGTTTTTGTTACATATTTCACCAGTGAGTTCTTCTGAGCCAAGATGCTCTAAAAAGGGTCAGCTAGTAATTGGGCAAGGTGCCAGGTGCCATCCGCATTAGTCTTAATCGGTTCAACGATTAAACACTAAATTCCATGAGGGCTATGACACACGCACGCCGGCAAAGAGCCATTGCTAAACCTAGGATAAGATCCACTTGTTGGTATTCCTTGGACGATTGTTCTCAAGATCGAGCAGCTCTACCCAGTGGAGTACGCATTGACGTTAATTGACAACCAAGCGTCTTGTCATTACGGATGTCATTACGGATGTCATTACGGATGTTTAGGGTGTCATTTTTGCACTACATGTTTTTAGTGCAACGCTCAAGTAAGGTTTTGATAATCTTAAACTCACACCGGCTGATATCTACCACGGAGTATAGACCCAGCAATCAGTTGTGACAGCATGGTTGTAATAGATTGGTAGTTCACTTGTGTGGGTCTCCTGCTCTCTCTATAGCACTACGGAGTGTCTCTGGACATATTGTTTTGGGGTAAGACCCGGCGGGTGATTGCTACATCACCCCATACGTATTAAAGATCATAATTTGATCTGCATTGAGGATCATAGTTGATCTCTCCTAGTTCTACTTTCAAGGAAATAATTTTGCGATCTATCACGCGGTAGCAGACGAGAACACATGTTTCAAGTTGATTCCACTCAATCTGTACACGGTTATCTATGTTGGTTATCATTATCTGCTAGTTGAGCACTTTTCTACAAGAATTCCGCAATCTACCACATGCGGTAGCGGACGGACACAATTTTCAAGTTGACTCCAATCATTCTGTACACGGTTGACTATGTTGTTTACCGTTATCTGCTAGTTGAGCCGTTTCTATAAAGAGTCTTACCAAGGGGTTTGACTACATAGCTTCTAATCCAAGGGCTTGGATTGCAAAGGCAACACCTAGGGTTCCTAGTGCAATGCTCTTTGTTTTTTAGGTAGGGGACGTGCTCCTCTCCATTTGAATACAAGTATGAGTACATTACGTTCAAATCTCCAGGTACGCATCTATTGATTTGGTGTCATTTCATTTTCAGTATGCTTTGCTTGGTTTTTCAAGATGTCTAAGTATGCTTGAATATTATAGATACATGCCAACGGCATGTCGGCACAAAGTATTTTGGGCCAGGTGTCCAATCTATCTTTCTGTCTCATGCTGTTACAAACCTACTTGTAGGGTTCAATTTGGCACATGTTGACACATGGGATACAACATGGTCTAGGAACTCAAGGAGTTCGGTTTAGACAGTGTGGAGCAAGATAATGAGGGTCCCTCTCACTCTAGTCACGGAGTGTGTTTGCAGTTCCTCCACACACAAGTACATCTTGTACTTGATGGATGTCGCTTTTTTGGCCATCCTTATTTGAGACATATTCCACATGTGGTGCATATGAGTGTTTGGGACTGACACTGGTGCCTACTTCTTAATGATGTGTCGCGACAAAGTCCCTATGTGCTGGTCGCATCCGTTTATTAGAGAATTTGGAGCACACCGTATCAGGAACAATGTTTGTGGCCAGAAATTGTCGGGTACTCAGTATAGATTTGTTGCGATGGACAAGTGCTGTGAAACCACCTTAACGGAGGGTCGTTTCTACATATAGCCAAGTATGATAAGTTACTGAGAATGGCTCATGGTTGGTACCTAGGTGTGACTGATCTTTCACATTCTGTTAGGATCCAACTCTTGTTGAAAGGCTTTCACTTACGTACTGTGGAAAGTCCCATCATGGAATTGCGGTTTGTATAAATTTGTGTTGAATGCATGCACACTAGGTGTTATGTGTCCTAGTGTTTAACACTAATTTATTTAGAACGGCATGCCAATTCATGGATTTTATTCTTTCTGCACCTTTTTGCACTGCATGTGCAATCTCTCCTGCAGATTTATTATGAGTTTACACCCTGCTATACAAGGCGCTGGATCAAGATGGGTGTCTATGGTTGGATGGTATAATCATATCTATGAGCTTACTCGAGTCCACCCGATTCAACCTAGTTGGTTGTCTTCACTCCATATAAACTGTATGACTGGATACTCAATGATTGAGTCCTAGTTTACCGACGGTGAGGGAAGATTGTCTGTAAGTGGTTGGGGAACAACACCTCACTATTACTGCTGCTATTCATCTCGTTTTGGATGGGAAACTTACAAATATTTATTTTGCTAAAGGATCTTCTAAGAGCATATGTTAGCACAATGCATTTTTGAATAGACAATTTTCTCCCTATTCTAGAATTTGCTTAAGTATGGTTTTCAACTTTGAACACCTGCTGTGGTGGGGTTGGAGATTTTTTCAATAGGTTCATACATCAAGGACTTACAAGGTGTGCTGACAAAGTATGTTGGCAAGTAACCTTAATTAAGGATGAACATGTAGTTTTTTTTTTTTCGAGAAAAAGATCCTTCTATTAGTTAATGAAAGCTGCCCATAGGGCTACATCCACCTCTGCAAGAGAGGGCTACAACAAACATGATGGGGAGACTCTTCCAATGAAAAAACAGCATATATACAATGGGGCTAAATCAAGAGATGGGAGGAGGGAAAATCCACACAGGTGGACAGTAGTGCCATCTGAGCACCTCCTGGACCATGGAGTAAAACGGCCCAGGGCGCCAGAGACGAAGGAAAGCCTCGCGGCGCTCCCGCATGCGGTCGGAGCTGCCCTGTAGTCCCTCAAGCTCTCCTCTGAGAGTATGGATCAGCTCTAGCCAAAAGTCACGAACAGTCTCTGCTGGTGGTACAAGGCGAGCCTCAAAGATGCGGAAACAACGGGCCCGCCAGATGAACCAGAGAGCTAGGCCGCTGATGAGCTCCCAACACTCCGCTCTCTCACTGCTCCACTCCTGTGGAGTAAGGTCTGTAGCAGGCTGGAGTGTAGGTCGCCCCCCTGTATCACTATCATCCTGCTGGTGGAAGATAGCTCAAACTGAAGTGCCGGGCCCGTGAGGGTGGACCAAGCCGCCGCCCCCCAAGTGTACTGTCGAGCCGTGGAGAGGGCAGTCATCAGCCGAAGAACTCGTAGCCACACCTGCTGGGCCGAGGGACAGTCCCAAAGACAGTGTCGCTGACTCTCCACCAACTGGTCACAGGCTGTACATGCGGCCGAGAGACCACTATGTACAAGCCAGCTCCCTACTGCTGTGGCTCTGTGTGCAACCAACCATTGGAACAAGGTGAGGCGCCTCGGCTGTCTGCAGTCCCACAGCCTCTGCCAAAAAGCTGCCAAGAACTCAACAGTGAGACCCTCCTCCTGCCAATGACGTGCTGCAGCGGGGCGGGCCTCTCTCTATGCTGCAAGTATATGACGTCCAAGGCGAACAATGTACTGAAAGAAAGGGACTCCTGGGCGGTCTACAGACGAGAATGGGTCCCTCCAAATCCACTCACCAGGATCCCACTGTACTCGTGCCAGTGGACAGCACTCCCAAGCCCATAGCCTCCAGTGTCCTGTCTCAAGAGCTGCTGGGTCAGGGTCTATGACGCAAGTCCTCCCACAGATGCCCACAACTCGGATCCTCTGGAAACAACACTCTGCTTCCTGCGGGGCCTCTACTGCAACTCTCCGTAATCGTCCCCCACCCTGAAGCTCGAAGAACAGGGCTGGGACAGTCTCTGAGCAAGCCCTGACTGAAATGAGAACCTCCAGTCGTGTGAAGGCTCCCATCCACCGGGGTGCTACTGGCTCGAGAGGCGTGAGCCAATCAGCTGGAACTGACTCTGAGATGTCCTGACACATGCTCTGAACCCCTCTCATGCCCTGTAGCTGGACAACCTGCACCTCCTCTGACAAACCTGTGAACTCTAGCCAGTCACCTAGAGAGCGCGCAGGACCTGCTGCCATGGGACCCTAAGAAACATGAGGCCTACTCCCAACCAAGTGGCCTCTCTGAGTGCTAACCATGGGGTTCCAGATGAGGGGCTGCCGTAGGCGCTCCTCCGTGCACGTCGGTTGTCGCTGCTCTAGGCCACGCCGCAATAGCTCCCAAGAACGAAGCAAACTCACAGCGAATCGATCCTCCAGTCTCCTGCTCAAACCAACTCGGCGCAACTCTGTAAAGATCCATCTGGTCGAAGGTTTCCAAGGGCCTCCTGACTGAGGCACCCTGGCATGAAGCCTCTGCAACAAGAACTCCTTCCAGGGCTCCTCTCCTGGAAGAAGTCCTCTGACGACGAACTTCCCAAGAAGGGCTCTGCTCTGCTGTGCAGGATCAATGATCCCAAGCCCTCCCTGAGAACAAGGAAGTGTGATGACCGACCAAGCCACCTTGGCTCGGGCAATCTGAGTGTCGCGACCTGACCAAAGGAAGTTCCTGATCAGCCTCTCTACCTGGCTGATGCAAGAACTCGAGAAGATCCAACAAGAAGTGATGTACCACATAGTCGCCAACAACACCTGGTTGGCAACTACTACTCTACCAGCCAGTGAAAGTCGTGCTGAGCTCCAATGTAACAGCTTTCTCCTGATGGACAGGAGAAGAGGAGCAATCTGTTGCTCGGGGGACAAATCCAAACCAACCTGACAACCCAAGTACCGAACTCCAGCCCCTGGAGGAATCCACCTGAAACCCTCTCCTGGCATCCAATCTGGCACAGGAGCACTACCAACTGCGAAAGCCACTGTCTTTCTCCAGTTGATCAGTGCGCCCGATGCACAGCAGAAGGTCTCCAAAGACTGCCCACATCTGTGTAAATTGGCCTCCTGGCCCTCTAAGTACAAGGCTGAGTCGTCGGCAAACTCAGCGTCCAGAAGCTCATCTCCCCGTATAGGGAGTGCCAAGCCCCTCAAACCAACCTGCTGTGACACCAAAAATCTTCTCATCGCCTCCGTATAGAGCAGAAAGAGAAACGGGGCAAGAGGACAACCCTGTCTGACTGATCGTGTGAGCATGAAGCGCTCACCTCTACCTCCTGCCAAAAGCACCTGACTGTGGGCCTGTCTGTACAAAGCTGACACCCCTCTGATCCAAGCCTCTGAGAAGCCCATCTTGCGTAGCGTGCCCTCTAGAAAGTCCCAGTCAACTCTGTCGTATGCCTTCTCAAAATCGAGAAGAAGAATCACAAGGTCCTCCCCACGGAGCCGTGCAAGGGAAGAAGCCTCCCAAAAAGTGAAGATGTTGTCAAGGATACTGCGTTCCTTGACAAAACCTGTCTGAGTCCCATGTATAAGGCTCTCCAAAAGTGGCTGAATCCTCAAACTCAAAGCCTTGGCAAGAATTTTGTAGGGTGAGTTGAGAATGGTGATGGGGCGCCATTGTCGAATCTCATCCAAGGAGCCACCCTCCTTTGGAATGAGGTAAATCAGGCCCTCACTCATGCTATTCGGCATCACTCCTATGTGCAGAATGTACTGAAAGGCACTACAAAGATCTGGGCCAAGCGGGTCCTAGTACTCCAAGAAGAAGCTGAAAGTCAGCCCATCCCCACCTGGACAGCTACCACGAGGGAGGGCCCTAAGAGCCGTGTGCAGCTCCTCAAGATGAAGAGGTAACTCAAGCCTCTAGCGCATCTCCTCAGTCACAAGACAGGCCATCTGTGCCCAAACCTGCTCCCTGCATGCATCTTGTCTCTCTGACTCGGGCTCAGCCGACAGTAGCTCACGGTAAAAGTCAGTAGCAACTGCACGCATATCCTCTGGCTTACAAACAACTGACCCATCGGGTCTCCTCATTTGATTGACCTTGGCATGCGAGTGCCGAGGTCCCACTGTCTCAAAAAAAGCACCTGTCACTCTGTCACCCACCTGAGTCCACTGAGATGCCTGTCGGTGAAAGGAAAACTCATGGCGCCTCTCCTCTGTGCAAGCAAGCTCCTGTCGAGCCTGCTGTAACTGCTTCTCCAACCATGGACTGTCTGGATGCTGCTCCTGCATCCTCTGTAGTGAAGCAATTCCTCGTCTGAGACGCTGCTTCTCCTCTCTCGCTGAAGCCCGTCGAGCCAAAGACTCCTGGAGAAAGAAGTGGCTAAGCTGAACTAGGCCTGAGGCCACTCTGTCTGCAGGTGGAGCCTGGCTGTCCATGCCCTCTGTCCATAGAACCTCGACCCTCTCTCTGAGTGCTGAGTCCAACAAGACCCGCTCTGGGATGCGAAGCATCGTGCTCCCACTCCTCTGCCTGTCTGCCACTGTGAGGATCACTGGTGCATGGTCCGAGAAGGATTTCCCTGCCAGGATGCCCACTGATCCCCCCAAGTCACTGAAGTGGTCACTAGTGTAGAAGCGATCTATGCGCGATAGATTCACTCCTCCCACTTTGCGGTCCAATCTAGAGAAGTCAAGACTCTCTGGAGGCCTCACAAAGCCAGAATGCTGCCATGTATCCGAGACCCTCAACGTCATACAAAACCTCTCCCAAGCTGCTAACTCGACTCCATGCAAAGTAGCATGGCTGCCCCCGATCCTGTCAGAAGGGTCCTCCAACATGTTGACGTCCCCTCCTACACACCACTGGTCAACCTGTGGCAAAGACTCAACAATATATGACCAAAACTCTGCACGATCACTCACCACATTGGGCACATAGATGTTCAGGAAACCCACAAGGCTACCCTGAACCTGCATAGTAATCCACTGAGCCCTGCCTGGTACAATAATCCCTCTGCCCACAATGGCCTACTGTAATGAGTCCGCAATAGTCATACATACCCCACCCTGGATGCCTCGAGGTCCAAAAGCAGCTGACCAAAAGGTATCATAGCGTGCACGCAAAATCTAACCACATCGCCGATTGCGGCTCTCAAACAAATGGTGCTCCTGAAGCATAAGGATATCAATCTCTCCTCCCACAAGGCAACGCTGAAGCTCCTGACGCAATCGGCCCCGCTGTCGCTGAAACTGGGGCCCACGTAGTCCCTGCACGTTCCACGAGACGATCCTCATGGGGAGCAAGAGAGAACAGATGCTGCCGCAGCAGCAAGACGAGCTATCTTCGAAGCAGGCTTGGATGGGGAGTAATCCGCATCCGAGCGTCCTCTAGATAGGCGAGACTGCAGTGAGTGCCTGGTCCAAGCCCAAGTAGAGCGAACCGTGCATAAAGCAACCTCCTCTGTCCAGGAGTCCTCATGAATGAATACATAGCAAGGCAAACACTGCGTATCAGCAAAAAAGTACACCACAATGTGTCTACATCCTGCTGAATCTGGGGGTGTCACCGCAAACTTGGCCAGTGGCCACAAAGTCTGCAGCAAATCTGTAACGCCCAGTTCTCCCATGTGGTGAGAGAACTCGAGAACCGGTGTATGCAACCATCCCACCACTGAGCCGAGGGACCACTCTATCTCAGTCCTGCCACAGAGAGGGAAGGAGAAACCAACTGCTGATCCAAAGCCTCTGTCCCCCTAGCGGTGAGGAACAAAGCGTGGACTCTGAAGAAGGCTGCCTCTTGGTCTGCTGCGGAATCGCCAAGAAAATGAGTAAACCTGTAATCGAAGAAATCCCAACGGCATTGGAGGTCAAAGCTCGTCAAACCACGAGGGATAGCTGCAAGAGGAGATGTCTGAATCTGCAGTGGGGGCCTCATGAAAGGCTGACCCTCTCTCACTAGGCGACTCGTGGCGAAGGCGCTGCCAAGAGATCTTCTAGCCGCCGGCGAGGGTCCAGTCTCCTGAGTTGACTGTGGTACTGAAATAGAAGGAGGGGGAGAAGGGGCTGGGGGGAGGCGGGGGAGAGGAGAAGCGGGGTGGGGCGGCAGAGACATGGGGGGGGCGAGGTGGGGAGTGAGTGGTAGGAGAGGGCGGGGGAGGGCATGAGGAGGAGGAGGGGAGATCGGAAGGCGGAGCGGGTGACGAGGGTGAAGTGGAGGTGGTGGCTGGCGTAGGGGGCTCCTCCTACTCAAGAGGACCAAAGCGGTTCCCCGTGGGAACCCAATGCTGCTGAGTAGGCATCTGGGGGCCACTCTGAGTGCCAGGCTTTCGCTGTGGCCCCTGGCATCGACGGCCACGGGCCTGCTGCCACCCCTCCTCCGCTGGAGCCCCAGGCTCGGAGGGTGGCGCTGAATCTGTGCTCTGTGTCGCTGGCTGTGGCTGCAGCCCAGCCTTGGCAGGCTGGGGCTGAGGCTGGGGTGCGGGTCGTGGTCTCCTCCGTGGACAGGCCTTCGCTAGGTGGCCCATCTGTCTGCAAATGAAACACTGGTTCGGGAGACCCGAGTACTCCACACTCTGTCTAAACCAACCCCCACTCACCCGAGGCAGAAGGATGACCTTCGGGAGCGTGTGGGTATCTCTGACCAAAACTCGAACTGAAGGGATGCCAGCCGCCTTGGGAGCTACTGATGCTTCCGTACGAGGTGTCTCCAGGACAGTTCCGATGGCGGAGCCAATCCTGGAGACAAGTGGAAGGTAATCCCTCCGTAAACCCGGAAAGCAGACTGAGATGGGGATGTCCGCCTCCTCTAGTAGCACATCCGAAGACAGGTCAAAACCATGTCGCCACTGTCGAAAGTGGGCGTGTGATGCTCGGATGGCCAATGGACTCATAGCTATGACCTTGGAGGCCATCTCGGAAGTCTCGAACTCAATCTGGTAGTACCCCCGTCCGAGAATCTGGACATCCAAGATCTTGCCCACCTCTGCGAGGAGGCGGGCCTGGAGAAGGTCTCGCAGCTCTCCTCTGTTGGGACGAGTGCCGAGAACCTTACAGATGACAGAAGTCGCCTGCAAGCGTTCTACCTCTGTGGCAAGGCTCCCTTGCTCTGCCGGCGTAAGAGCAAGTCGAATGGTGGGCTCAGCGGGGTCGGGCGAGGGGGCTTCAGGCGAGTCCCTCTGAGGTGAAGCTGGAGCCTCCATCTGTGTCTACTACTGAGTCGAAGAAGCAGGCGGCGAAGAAGAAACCTGCAAACAAGTCAGTCAGGCACTTTTTCGAAGAGAAAGTGCTGCCGAGCCAGGTGCAGAGGGCCTTCGGGAGCGAAGAGGATGGGGGGGGGGGGGGGGGGGGGGGTGATGAGGAGACAGCGAGGGCGAAGAGGGCAGCCGTGCAATGTGCGGGTGCACAAGCAGCAGCGAGCGGGGGGGATGGAGCGGAGAAGGCAGAGCGAGAGGAGGGCAGCGGGCTGCGACAGCTAATGGGGCAGCGTGCGCAGATAGGGGGGGGCAGCGGGTGGGTTGAGAGGCAGTGCGCAGGGGCTGAAGGGGGTGGGGGGGCAGCAAAGGGGCAGCGGGGGAAGGGAGGGGGGGGAGGAGAGCGATGGCGCTACAGCAAAGGGGGGGGGGGGGGCGAGCAGGAGTAGCGGGCCTTCAGATTCAAGGAGTCAAGACCCATGGATAGATGAACATGTAGTTCTATGTGTTCCAATATGTTCAAAAGACTGACATAAGGACACACCCTACTCTACTTCTTCATAGCTATGAAGTTTTTTAAGATACTCACGCGAGTTGGAAATCTAGCTCTCAACTTCATGGATAATTGCGCCAAGGTTTTCTTGCATTATTCCAGTACTTTATGAAGGTTTGAAAAATGGTTATGCCTTTGGAAAACTCTTAGTTATGGTTACTCCTTTACAGTACTCAAGTGAGTTATAAATGGAGTTACCATCTAGACCCAATAGTGTAAGACCTAGGGTAACTGAACATAGGATCCTCCTCCCTACCGCCCCTTATATAGGCCTAGCTCCTAGATCTTGCCCTAAGCGGATCCCCAGTCCGCACTGGTCTAGTCCAGGCCCTTGGCCTAGGTCCCTGACCCCCTAGGTTGGGCCTTGCCCCATAGGACCCTTTGTCTTGACATTACTCCCCCCTTAAGGAAGAGTTTTCGTCCTCGAAAACACAAGTATTAATATCTTCTTAAGAATACTGATGTTTTCTGTATTGATGTTCCATATGTGAGCCACTTGTCTGTATAACCGATAATTGGTGCAGTGAGGAGGTTCAATGAAACCAACAGCAACATCTTGATTTTCAACATTGTTGTCCTTTTGCAACAACTTGGGTCTAAATGGTAACTCCATTTATAACTCACTTGAGTACTGTAAAGGATTAACCACAACTAAGAGTTGTCCAAAGGCATAACCAGTTTTCAGATCTTCTGAAGGTACTAGAATAATGCAAGGAAACCTTGGCGTAACTTTCCATGCAAATGTGATCCAGATTTCCTACTCGTGTGAGTATCTTGAAAAGTGCATAGATAGATAGTGTCCTCTTGTTAGAATTCTGAATCGTTTGGAGCACAAAGAACTACATGTTCATCCCTAATGAAGGTTACTTGCCGACATACTTTGTCAGCATACCTGGTAAGTCCTTGACGTATGAAAATATTGAAACAATCTCCAACCCCACCACAACAGGTGTTCAAAGTCGAAAACCGTACTTAAGAAAATTCTAGAATAGGGAGAAAATCATCTATTCAGAAATGCATTGTGGTAACGTATGCTCTTAGCATAAGAAATATTTGTAAGTTGCCCATCCAACACGAGATTAATAGCAGTAGTAAGAGTGAGGTGTTGTTCCCAAACCACTTACAGATAGTCTTCCCTGACTGTCGGTAAACTAGGACTCAATCATTGAGTATCCAGCCATACCTTTTATATGGAGTGAAGACAACCAACTAGGTTGAAAGCGGGTGGACTGGAGTAAGCTCCTAGAGTTTAAACCATCCAACCATAGACACCTAGCGCCATCTTGAGCCAGCGCCTTGTATAGCAGGGTGTAAATTCATAATAAATCTGTAGAAGAGATTACACATGCAGTGCAAAAAGGTGTAGAGAGGATAAAAGTCCGTGAATTGGCATGCCGCTCCAAATAAATGAGTGTTAAACACTAGGGCCCAAAACACCTAGTGTGCATGCATTTAACACAAAAATATCCAAACCGCAATTCCATGACGAGACTTTCCACGGTACGTAAGTGAAAGCCTTTCAACAAGAGTCGGACCCTCCGTTAAGGTGGTTTCACAACAGTTGTCATCGCAACAAATCTGTACTGAGTGCCCGACAATTTTTGGCCCCACTGAAACTGTTCCTGATACTGTGTGCTCCAAATGGTCTAATAAACGGATGTGACCAGCACGTAGGACTTCGTTGTGACACATCATTAAGAATTAGGCACCAGTGTCAGTCCCAGAGACTCATATTCACCACATGTGCAATATGTCTCAAAAAAGGATTGCCGAAAAAGTGACATCCATCAAGTACAAGATGTACTTGTGTGTGGAGGAACTGCAAAACGCTCCGCGACAAGAGTGAGAGGGTCCCTCATTAGCTTGCTCCACACTGGCTAAATCAAACTCCTTCAGTTCCTAGACCATGTTGTATCCCACGTGACAACATGTGCCAAATTGAACCCTACAAGTAGGTTCGTAACAACATAAGACAGAAAGATAGATTGGACGCTTGGCCCAAAATACTTTGTGCCGACATGCCCTTGGCTTGTCTCTGTAACATTCAAGCATCTTAGACGTCTTGAAAAACCAAGCAAAGCATACTAAAAATCGAATAACACCAAATCAATAGATGCATACCTGGAGATTTGAACGTAATGTACTCATACTTGTATTCAAATGGAGAGGAGCACATCCCCTACCTAAAAAACAAAGAGCATTGCACTAGGAACCCTAGGTGTTGCCTTTGCAATCCAAGCCCTTGGATTAGAATCTATGTAGTCAAAACCCTTGGTAAGACTCTTTATAGAAACGGCTCAACTAGCAGATAACGGTAAACAACATAGTCAACCGTGTACAGAATGATTGGAGTCAACTTGAAAATTGTGTCCGTCCGCTACCGCATGTGGTAGATTGTGGAATTCTTTCCTCGAAAGTATAACTGGGAGAGATCATCTGTGATCCTCAATGCTTAGGGGAGAGAATCCATGGAAGGGGGAAAGGTCTCTCTCGGTTTCTCTCTCGATCACGCCATGAGGCATGGTCTCCCTTTCTCCGGAGTTGGTTCTCTCTCTTGATCTCTCTCTCTCTCTCTTGGGTCAAGCCATCATGGAGTGGAGGAACAAGCCTAGTTGTGGCGTCATGCAAATCCACCATGGTGTGTGTAGGAGTCCTTGGCAGACGAGGACGGGAAGATGAAGCCGGCAGCGTGGGCAACGACCCCTTGGTCGGGGAGAGAGACGTAATGGATCTCAAGAAAACGGGTTGAGAGTGGGCTGGTTGGGATCGGAGGAAGAAGGGAACACCTTTTTGACACAGGACCATGGCCTGTCAAGCAAGCCACACTCCATGGGGCTCACCTTGATCACCTTCGCTAGCGCTGTCTGCAGCAGCACGGCCATCCCTTTAGCTTTTTGATTTTCACATGCGGCCGCCCGTAATCTCAAGGGTTGGCCACTGTCACTATGACCAAATTTTATAGGGGTGCATGCACACCCCCAAAGCTTTGGAGGTGGTCTCCAACACCTAGGATACAAATCAGTGGCCTATTCAATGGTTTGTATGAGCATCTCCAAACCAGCATGTACAAGCGAACAGCTTATTGCAAATTTTTGGGCTTCATTTTTGACGGTTTTTGAACGCCGTAATCGGCATGCAAGTGAAGCACTTCCGCACGGCCAACTTGTCAAGAAAGTCGGATTTCGGCATTGAGGAGATAGTTTTTTTCTCAACTACCAACCACTTTTGGGGTCTCAATCTCTCACACCGCGACAAAAACCAAGACCACGGCAAATCAACCTGACTATGAGTCAACATGATAGGACCATGGCTCCAAAGCATCTTGCTACGAGAACCTTGACATGCAGAAGGTCTGTGTAGCTACAAGCATCCATATACAATTCACGAGCAAGCGCGATATATTCATGCAAGCTCTCACCGCCCGCAATTGGTCGACAAGGTGGCAGGTATGAAACTTTCTTTACAACTTATTTGATTTTGAGTTTATTTTGTAGAACCATTCTACGAATTTGCGGAAGATAGCACGATTTGAGACTCTTCCTTATGATAGAAGGGGAGCTAGTTTCCAGGTATATTTGTCACAGATAAATAACAGGCTGTTCAAGTGGGACCTGTGGCATACCAGTATAGGCAAGAATCAATGCAGCATGGCATGCATTAAACAAATGATGCAAATGATAAGTATTTGTTGAATGTTGCGTTTACTATGATGCTACTGGCATACATTTTTGACATAGTGATTAGACTCACACATGGCTTGAGTCTCTATCGCCTTGACTTGAAGCACAACTGGTCAGCAGTTCAAGGTTCAAGCAGCTGTGAACCTTGATTACAACTTGTTCAATTCTTACAAAGTCCATTTCATGGGTAGGTGTACTTCACGAGATATGGCTACGGGCCCTTTTGGCATGAGTTTTTCTCCCAAATTTCATGACAACTGGTTGCAGCAACAACGACCAGGTTAGCCAAGTTTAAGTTTTTCTTGTTTTTTCCTGTTTACACTTTACTTGGCAATTACTGTCATTGTGCAAAGCAAAGTTCTTTGGCAATTTTATCTGCAGCAAGGCTTCGGGGAACTAGCAAAATAGGGAATATCAACTCACCGAATCCCTACCAATCTAAATTGTGCAAGGCACTTTTGGTTTTGGTTCTCATGGTTGAGGACATCACTCTCTGCAAGGGCTTACCATACCGGATGCAAGGCATGCTACTTAGGTGGATTCAATTCTATCGCCTCGTGAATTACGCTTCCACTATCACACTTGCAACTCCAGACAGACTAAAAAAGGGATTGTTTATAACAACACTAAACAGAACCTAAAATTTTGACTTATTTCACAGGCAAAGTGCCATTATAGTCATTTTTGTAAAGTCACGACCCCATACATGGTAAGTGGGGCAAGCTGTGGCTTGTTTTTTCTCTTTCCTCTTTCGATGACAACATTATACAGGCAGATTATTGCATGATTATAGGATAAGCTGCGAGTCAGGCATAAGATGTCTAAGAGCACACATTCTAGGCACACACACACTAGAAATTTAAGGAAAGTTCCTCAACCCAGCATGTTCTTCTTTTTATTCTCGATCTCTCTCTAAGAAAAAATGTAACTCTTCTAAGAAGCTTTTGATACATGTTTTGCTCGTGAGTCAGCTTCTGCCAAGGTGCTCTAACTCACAGCTAGCACGTGGCTAAGATGCTACTCAAATTAGTCTTCATCGGTTCGTTGATTGAACACTATTTTGCATAAGGGCTATGAGCCAAATAGGCTAAGAGCTGTTGTCAGGCCAAGGGTAAGACCCAACTATTGCCATTCTTTAGGTGATTTTTTTCAAGATCTACCGAAGGAAGTACACATCGACGTTAATGGACAAACAAGAGTCTTGTCATTACAGATGTTTTGGGTGTCATTTTTGCACTACATGTTTTCAGTGCGACACTCAAGTTGAGTTTTTGATAATCTTCAACTCACAGCAGTTGATCTCTACAAGAAAGTATAGATGCAGCAATCAGTTGGGACAGCATGGCTATCCATAAGATCTTGGCAGTTCACTTGTGTGGGTCTCCTGCTCTCTCTAGAGCACTACGGAGTGTCTATGAACATACTGTTTTGGGGTAAGACCCGGCGGGTGATTGCTATATCACCCCATAGGCATTAAGGACCACAATTTGATCTGCATTGAGGATCACAATTGATCACTCTTAGTTATACTTTCAAGGAAAGAAGTTTGCAATCTACCACGCGGTAGTGGACGAACACACTTTTCACGTTGATTCCAATCATTGTGTACACGGTTGACTATGTTGGTTACCGTTATCTGCTAGTTGAGCAGTTTCTACAAAGAGTCTTACCAAGGGGTTTGTCTTCGTAGACTCTAATCCAAGGGCTTGGATTGCAAAGGCAACACCCACGGTTCCCAATGCAATGCTATTTGTTTTTTCAGGTAGGGGACATGCTCCTCTCCATTTGAATACGGGTAAGTGAACATTACGTTCAAATCTCCATGTACGCATCTATTGATTTGGTGTTATTCCATTTTTAGTATGATTTGCTTGGCTTTTCAAGACATATAAGTATGCTTGAATGTTACAGATCCATGCCAAGGTCATGTCGGCACAAATTATTTTGGGCCAAGTGTCCAATCTATCTTTCTGCCTTATGCTGTTACAAACCTACTTGTAGGGTTCAATTTGGCACATGTTGTCACATGGGATACAACATGGTCTAGGAACTCAAGGAGTTCGGTTTAGCTAGTGTGGAGCAATAAATGAGGGTCCCTATTACTCTTGTCACAGAGTGTTTAGAATTACCTCCACACACAAGTACATCTTGTACTTGAAGGATGTTCTTTTTCACACATCCTTGCATGAGACATATTCCACATGTGGAGAATATGAGTCTCTAGACTGACACTGGGGCCATTATTTCAATTATGTGTCGCGACAAAGTCCAACTAGGTGTTGGTCAAATCTGTTTTCTAGACCATTTTGAGCACGACGTATCAAGAGCACTTTCGTGGCCAGAAATTTTCGGATACTTAGAATGACTTGTCCAAAAACAAGTACTGCTAAACAACATTACAGATGGTTGTTTATACATACAACAAGGCTATAGGTTGCTAATGAAAAAGTTTCATTGTCTGTACCTAGAAGTGATCAATATTTCACCTTCTATTGTGATTCAAACGTTTAATCAGCATGGATTCCAAAAGATTGGAACTAAAATTATTTAGTTTCTTTTCACAACTATTTACATTCCTTTTTAATGCGTGCTAGGCGCATCACATTTTCCATAAGTATTGGCAAGGATCATTATGGATATACAGGTTCGGGTTTGATTTTGCTAAATGCATGCGCACTAGGTGTTATGGGCCCTAGTGTTTAGCAAAGGTTGATTTGGAACGGCATGCATATTCCTTAAGTTGTTGCTTATGAAGCATTTTTCTCTCTATGTGCACTATCTCTATGAGATTACTGTTGGGTTCAAGCCCTTATTAGTCAGCTTATTGGTCAGCCCGTGAGAACAAGTCTCAAGGCATGCAGGTATAGACCATTAGTTCGTTGAGTTTGCATGTGGAAAAAGGTGAGGTAGACATCATCTTGCAAAAGCTATGTAAAGGCTTCCATTAAAGAAAAAGAATATAGCGTGAATTTTACTGTGTCGAATCTCTCTCTCTCTTTTGTGGCTTTCTGCTGCTCGTCATCAGCTCGCCATGACCCTCAGGCGGCATCCTCCCTAGCTCCAGCACCAACAACTGGTATCAGAGCCCTTCCAGGCCTCGGCTCTCGGCCCTTGACTCAGCGGGTGGAAACTGCCGCTTGAAGAGGGACAGCGCGAATTTCGACCTTCGTTAAACTGCTCAGAACCGCCATCAACGTGGTCGCCCTGGCTTGGGTAGGAGTTTTCGACGCTGCCTTCATGCCCAAATCACGCTCTGCAAGCGGCTATGAGCAAACCATGAGCTCGTTCATCTTCGTCACGCTGTCTGCAGAGATCATGGAAGGTTTTTAATTTCCTTTTCATACTATTTTAAGTGGCCAGTCCTATTTTTTGACCTTTGGTCTTCAAGCAAGTTGACATTCACACCCTTGGCAAATCATCAAGTCTTTTGTGCACATTTTGGTGATCGGCTTCAAGTTCGAAAGCTGTCAATTTCAGTTTCGGCATTTTCGATAACAAATCAAATTCAATTGTCTGTCAAATATTACATCAAAAGTCGACAAGTTCAATGGATCGGGCTTTCATACTTGGCAGATCAAAGTCAAAGGTTATCTGATGCGGAAAAATCTTTGGAATGTGGTCAAACCTCTTGCAGCCGACGAATCCGGCACATCCGCTGCAGTTACAAGGGCAGTATCTGCTGAGCTACAGAGGAAAGACGAACAAGCTTTTGGTATTATCCTAACCTCCTTAGAAGATGATTTTATTCATTATTTGGATGATGTCGATTCTTCAAGTGCTGCTTGGATAGAGTTAGAGAAGTTGTTTGGTGCCAAAGAAAAGTATTCAAAAATGAGTTTAAAAATGGAATTATATTCCATCCGCATGCGTGAAGATGAAAATATTGCAGCTTTAGCCAATAGACTGAAGAGTATTAGAACTCAACTTGTTTATGTCGAAGCTTCAGTACCAGAAGAAGATCTCATAGCCATTTTGTTGAAAAGTTTGACTGACAAATTTCATCAGATTGTTACTGTTTTAAAAGAGAAAGATCCGTTGCCCTCCTTGGATGGTATCATCAATTCATTGCAGGAAGAAGAACGCAGGGTACCTAGTACCAATTCTACTATTATTCCCAGGGCATATACAGTCTCGAATGCCGTGTCACCCACCAGTTCTTCTGATACTTCCAGTGCATATGCAGTCACTAAATGTGCTGCTACAGCAGCTTCATCTCGACCATTCAATGGAACCAGAACTTGTGCCATTTGTGGGCGCAACAATCATCAGACGAAAGACTGCTTCAAGAAGAATCCTTGTGTTCACTGTGGTAAAACAAATCATCCGTCAAATAAGTGCTTTCAAAAGGGTAAAACTCAAATTCATGTGGTTGAGGGAGACACTGAATCTCCAATATATTCCGTTGATGAGGAAATTTATTATATCAACTCTTTTCATGTTATTTAGTCAAAATAAATTGCACGGGCTATAGACACTGCCACCCATAAGTGGTAAGACCTCCCAATTTATCAGTTTTTTGTTCTCAAGTACCATTTTGTCCGCTCCTCATGAGGTTACTGGGTACACCTTAAACCCAAGGTTTGGCAGTGAACCAAAAACTCCACGTTTGGTAGCTAATTTTTTGACCTACACCCTATCTGTTTAAGGGGGGGTTACTGATCTAGCACCAGGTTGTGGATACACCAGAAATCCTTGGTTGTGAGAAAACCTAAAACTCACGGTTGACGAGTCACCAAAAACTCAAGGTATCATGAGTTGCTTGTCCAGTTCGGGCTTGAGGGGGGGATTGTTGGGTTCAAGCCCTTATTAGTCAGCTTATTGGTCAGCCCGTGAGAACAAGTCTCAAGGCATGCAGGTATAGACCATTAGTTCGTTGAGTTTGCATGTGGAAAAAGGTGAGGTGGACATCATCTTGCAAAAGCTATGTAAAGGCTTCCATTAAAGAAAAAGAATATAGCGTGAATTTTACTGTGTCGAATCTCTCTCTCTCTCTCTCTTTTGTGGCTTTCTGCTGCTCGTCATCAGCTTGCCATGACCCTCAGGCGGCATCCTCCCTAGCTCCAGCACCAACAATTACTTCTGGGTCTACTAATCACCAATGGAGGTCATGGCTTGGTTTGGGTGATTGTGGATTTTTTAAGCTAACCATGACGGTTATTCCGGACATTTTTGATTCCTCAACAATGTTATACGCTATTGTGATTCCCAATTTACCAGTCATCTGGGAAGACTGTCTATAAACCGTGGAGGAAACACACCTCAGTGCTGTCAGTATCCAAGGGGATTGGCAGATTACAAAGTGTAACCTTGGGCTAAAAGGATATGCAAAGTGAGTACATTAGCACCGAGCAATCCAATTAATAAGCATTTATTGCTCTTCTTGGAGTTTACTTACTCTCAGTTAACACATGTTGCAACTAGGTAGTCTCTTCATGTATAAGTCAGGTCTCAACCTTGAACACTCATTAGGGTGGGGTTGTTTACTAATGATGAAAACTGGGAACAAGTCAAGGACTTGGCTGATGAGTTATGTCAGCAAGTTACTTTCATGGACAGTGACAAGAGGTACTCTTTCTAGTACATCTTTGTTGTGATAAACTCGTTTACCATGCTCGCGAGAATTCTAAATGGAGTTTACACACCATCTTTGGATAGGAACCGGTACCATCAGATGGTTACAAATGGACAACAATGTAGAAAATCCAGATGTTAGTCTTGGTTTCATTGAACTTCCTACTGACTCGGGTTTCGCTCAAATGAACCGTTGGATCCATGAGGGATGTTACGGTAGAAGACATTAGTGTTCTTATGAAGATATATACCATCACTTGTGTTTTCGCGGACGAAAACGCTTCTCCAAGGGGGGAGTAATGTCAGGACAAGGGTAGGACCAGTCATGGCCAAGGGCCACGATGGTTATGTAGTCAAGAGGGTGCACTTGGGTCTAAATGGTAACTCCATTTATAACTCACTTGAGTATTGTAAAGGAAGAACCATAACTAAGAGTTGTCCAAAGGCATAACCAGTGTTCTGATCTTCTGAAGGTACTAGAATAATGCAAGAAAACATTGGTGCAACTTCCCATGAAGTTGAGAGTCAGATTTCCAACTCGCGTGAGTATCTTAAAAAGCTTCATAGCTACGAAGAAGTAGAGTAGGGTGTGTCATTATTTCAGACTTTTGAACATATTGGAGCACATAGAACTAAATGTTTATCCCTAATGAAGGTTACTTGACAACATACTTTGTCAGCACACGTGGTAAGTCCTTGACGTATGAAACTATTGAGAAAAAATTCTCCAACCCCACAATAGCTGTTCAAAGTTGAAAACCGTACTTACGCAAATTAGGGAGAAAATATCCTATTCAGAAATTCGTTGTGCTAATGTATGCTCTTAGCAGATCCTTTAGCAAAATAAGTATTTGTAAGTTGCCCATCCAACACAAGATGAATAGCAGTAGTAAGAGTGAGGTGTTGTTACCCAACCTTTATAGATAGTCTTCCCTGACTGTCGGTAAACTAGGACTCAATCATTGAGTAACCATCCATATATGCTATATGGAGTGAAGACAACGAACTAGGTTGAAAGCGGGTGGACTGGAGTAAGCTCGTAGAGTTTAGACCATCCAACCATAGACACCCATCCTGATCTAGTGCCTTGTATGGCTAGGTGTAAACTCCTAATAAATCTGTAGGAGAGATTGCACAGGCAGTGCAAGAAGGTGCAGAGAGAATAAAGTCCATAAATTGGCATGTTGCTTCAAATAAATCAGTGTTATACACTAGGGCCCATAACACCTAGTGTGCATGCATTTAACACAAATTTATCCAAACCGCAATTCCATGAGGAGACCTTCCACGGTACGTAAGTGAAAACCTTTCAGCAAGAGTTAGACCATAACAGAATGTGAAATATCAGCCACACCTAGGTACCAACCCTGATACATTCTCAGTAACTTAGCATACTTGGTTATATGTAGAAACGACCCTCCGTTAACGTGGTCTCACAGCACTTGTCATCGCAATAAATCTGTACTGATTACCCGACAATTTTTGGCCACTAAAATTGTTCGTGATACGGTGTGCTCCAAATGGTCTAATAAACGGATGCGATCAGCACGTAGGGACTTCATCATGACACATCATTAAGAATTAGGTGCCAGTGTCAGTCCCAGAGACTTATATTCACCACATGTGGAATATGTCTCAAATAAGGATGGCCGAAAAAGCGACATCCATCAAGTACAAGAGGTACTTGTGTGTGGAGGAACTGCAAACACTCCGCGACAAGAGTGAGAGGGACCCTCATTATCTTGCTCCACACTGTCTAAACCGAACTCCTTGAGTTCCTAGACCATGTTGTATCCCATGTGACAACATGTGCCAAATTGAACCGTACAAGTAGGTTCGTACCAACATAAGACAGAAAGATAGATTGGACTCTTGGGCCAAAATACTTTGTGCCGACATGCCCTTGGCATGGTTCGGTAACATTCAAGCGTACTTAGACGTCTTGAAAAACCAAGCAAAGCATACTAAACATGGAATGACACCAAAGCAATACACTTACCTGTATGCAAATGGAATAACATAATGTACACTTACCTATGTGCAAATGGAATAACATAATGTACACTTACCTATATACAAATGGAATAACATAATGTACACTTACATGTATGCAAATGGAGAGGAGCACGTCCCCTACCTGAAAAACAAATAGCATTGCACTGGGAACCCTGGACCCAAGTCCTTGGATAAGAATCTACGTAGTCAAACCCCTTGATAAGACTTATTTAAAGAAACTGCTCAACTAGGAGATAACGGTAACCAACATAGTTAACCATGTACCGATTGAGTGGAATCAACTTGAAAAGTGTGTTTGTTTGCTACCGCGTGGTAGATTTCGGAATTCTTTCCTTGAAAGTAGAACTGGGAGAGATCAATTGTGATCCTCAATGCAGATCAAACTATGATCCTTAATGCCTATGGGGTGATGTAGCAATCACCCGCCGGGTCTTAACCCAAAACAGTATGTCCATAGACACTCCGTAGTGCTATAGAGAGAGCAGGAGACCCACACAAGTGAACTACCGATCTCTTACAACCATGCTGTCACAACTGATTGCTGTGTCTATACTCCGTGGTAGAGATCAGCCGGTGTGAGTTTAAGATTATCAAAAACTCACTTGAGCGTTGCACTAAAAACATGTAGTGCAAAAATTATACCCTAAACATCCATAATGACATCCATAATGACAAGACGCTTGCTTGTCAATTGACGTCAATGTGTATTCTATTGGGTAGAGCTGTTTGATCTTGAGAACAATCGTCCAAGGAATACCAACAAGTGGATCTTATCCTAGGTTTAGTAATGGCTCTTAGCCAGCGTGCGTGGTTCATAGCCATCATGGCAATTAGGGTTCAATCGTCGAACCGATGAAGACTAATGTGGATGGCACCTTGCCCAATTTCTAGCTGAGAGTTTTTAGAGAATCTTGGCTCAGGAGAAGTCACTAGTGAAACATGTAACAAAACTTCGTAGAAAATTTTCATTTTGTTCCTTAGAGAAAGAGATGAAGAACAAAAAGAAGAGCATGCTGGGCTGAGGAACATTCCTTAAGATGCTATGTGTGTGCCTAAGCTATGTGCTCTTACGCATCCTATGCCTGACTTGCAGCTTATTGTATAGGGATTCCTCAGTTTTCCGGTATGACTCTCTCGATGAGAGAGATAGCAGAAAACTTATTCCAATCCACCTAGAGTGCAGGGGTCATGATTGTATGAAGACGACTTTGCACTGGTTTGGCAGGTTTCCCCTGAAATAAGTCCTAGATTTAGGTTTCCTTTTAGTGTGGTTGTGTGTTAATAAAAACGGACAATCATTTTAAACAATCCGTCGTCGCTGATTTTGTCCTTGACAAATTTGCGAGTGTGGTAGCGTAATCCATGAAGTGGTGGAAGCCCGTGGCTATCCTAAAAGTTACTACCAAAAATGCCTTGCATTGATGGGATTGGTAGTGATTTGATGAAAATAATTTTCTTGTACTGACGGGACTGGTAGTGAGTCGGTGAAATGTGGTCCTCATTAATGTAGATGCCCTAAACTTGGTTGCCACTGCTCTTGGCCCCAAGTTAATGGTAACACAATTTAGAAACCGTGTTGCAAGTGAAATTGGTTGTACCAAAAAGGATGAATATTTCAGAAAAGAAATTAGGGCATAATCCTACCCAATTGGAAAAAAATGGGCAATACTCTGAAAAGGTCACATGCACGTATAAAGACATATAACTACTCTTGCACCAAAACTGGAGTTTATGTCGAATCACTAACTAATGCATCATGTTTACGTTTGTCGGACATGTGGACACTACTTTTTTTGATGCGTTCCTAAGCAAATAAAGCATAATTTTTTACTTTTTGCACGTTGAAAGTTGGATGGTGATAGTCCCTTCCTATTCACGTTGGTTGTGCCCCGATTTATTCCGACAACTGAATTATTTTGGACATGTTGGATGTCTTCGGTCTTAACTGGTAGATTGACAACCCCTTGGGTTGCTGGCAAGTGGGGAGTTGATTCTGGTAGCATTCTGTAAATAAGTTGTGTGAGATTTTCTACTTGCATCAGCAATATTTGGACCCTTACAACTAGCTTGCGAAATCGGGCATCAAAAGTTTGCCAGTCCTGTCGAGTGACAAACTCCCTGGCATCTGGCAATTGACTGTCATCGTCTAGAATATCCAACACTCTCTGAGGAGGAGGGGTTGATAAATGAGGAGACAAGATAGATCACATGGGTTTGCACCATCCATCCCTGTTGCCACGATGGTACCCTCCGTGAGAGTATCCGGCCCCATGACATCCACAGGTGGAGACAATTCCAGGTGGAGGCAATTCTAGGTATGCAAAGTCAAACATGTGTTAATCATCAATTTCCACACTCATGCCGAATCTATGTTGTGCGAACAAAAGAGAAAACAGTACCTTGGAGTGCAAAAAAGCTCGTAGCCGTATCGAACACAGAGGTTGGGGGTGAGCCATGCTAACTTTGTCGGTGGTCGTAAAGAAGGTGAATTTCAAGCCACGGTAGAATTGGCGAAGAGGTGAAATCATGGAGGAACTTCAAATTTCCGATGACATTGAAGGTATTGAGAAAGTCGAGCTGCCCAATAAACTTGTTCTCATCGTATGTAGTCCAGCAAGTTGCAAGTCGTCTAATGTAGACTTGATGAACCAAAAGCTGAATTCGAAGTCGGATTTTAAATCCCAAGCAACCACGAAATCAGCAATTGACTTGCAACCGAGGATACACTTGAAAACACCGATCAATTCGTAGTGGCCGATAACTGGATTTTCATCTTATGCAAATGGCAAACCGGTTGGAATTTGTGGTGTGTGAAACTGCAAAATCTGGTTTGCAGCCGGTTCGAAATACTCAGTTGTTCCTGCTTGCTCAAAAAAATTTTGTGGTCATTTTCTTTCCATCGGATGACGAGAACTGAGGGGAGGCTTGCCCGCACACGAAGGCTCGTCCTTGTGCTACCTTGCCTATGGGAAGGGCGACCTAAACTGGCCAAGGCTCAAAGCCAATGGCCAAAACGCTTTGCAATATGAACTTGTCGAATTTTTTGAAGCAAAAAATTACACAGGGAGCAGTCGACAGCGCGTGATGAAGAAGATGCTGTGTGTGTGCTTGCCCAGGCCGGCTACGGCCACGAGGTCGTATATCCTCCCCCTCCTCCACATGGCGCTCCCTTCAAGCCCAACTCCTCACGATTCCGTGCACCACACAGTGGTTTCCAAAATGGGCAAGACTGCCCGATTTAGGTAGTTCTTTGCTAAAAATGGAAAAAATCCCACTAAAGCCACGGTTCTCACCTAAAGACCCTGTTTTTAGGAGCTAAAAGTGACCACTGCTAGAGAGAGAGTGGAAGAGAGACTCCTAAGCTCTGCTACTAGTGTAAGAACTAGGGAAACTAGACCTGGGATCCTCCTCCCAACCTCCCTTCATATAGGCGGTCTCCTAGCCCCTTGCCCTAGATGGATCCCCTGTCCACACTGCCTAGCCCGACCCTTGGCCGTAGTCCATGACTATCCTAGTTCTTAGGGTACATGACCCTTGTCCTGACAGTAAGGACATGGCAAGCATGTGAAGCACTAAAAAAGAAGCGGCCTACATGGCTAGACTATCCACGATTGTCAACTCTAGGACAAGGAACATCGACGTCCATAGCCTCAAAAGTGATCAACCAACTCCACAGGCCATCTAGTCACAAAATCCTGTGATTTTAGAGTCGACAAAGCATGAAGTGATGTCGAGACAGCAAAACTTTACCAAATTTAATTTATGACTTGTTTTACATGTATTGAATATGTATAGGTCATCAAATTTTGAAGTGTAGCAAAAAAATTAAGTGTTGTAAATAATTGCGTATGACACATTACATGTATGAGCCAAAATGACACATTACACATCTATTACATGACACATTTCAAGTATGAGCCAAAATGATCAAGAAAAACTTGAAAATTGTCAAAAAACGAAAAGGAGTCCTTCCAATCCAAATTTTGAGTTATCTGGCACATTGTTGATCCAAATTAACCCATATCTCATACACAGGGTCTACATCAAGCCTAGTTTCACCAAAAAATATTCATTTGAAAAAGTTAATAAGCGGAAGTATTTACTTTCTTGCCAAAATGGGTGAAAATTGCAACCTTGACCTTATGGGACCAAAGCACATGATGTCCTAAGCCCACTGACCAAATTTGAGCTAATTTAGATCTCAAAAACTCAAAATCCCTTTATATCTTTTGTTTCAAAAACTGAAAGCCTAAATATGGCACCATTTCCACCCCTTGCACTCAATTGATTCCACACTTCACTCATAGCACCTAATTACTATATATTTCAAGCCTATCATGTCAAAATTGCAAAAACTTCGAAAACATCCTCAGCTGTAAATAATCGCGATTATTTACTTTTGTTGTAAATTTTTGGTTAAACTTTATATTTACATATTTTTATGCATGTTTGCATGCTCCAAAATTGATTTGAAGCAAATTGGACTCAATTTGTCAGCAATTCAGACTCAAGGGCATTTCAGAGTCAAATTAGCAAAATTTTCTGACTTTGGCACTCTATTCACTTAACAGAAGCAGTGAAAGCTGCCGAGAAGGCCAAGAAAAGGGTGCCCCAAAAAGAGAAGCTGCAAGAGCTACCACCCTACCAACTAGACTCAAGTTCAGTCAAGACGGCCAACGCAACATACTTGTCAAGAGAACACCTTGAAGAAAACAATAGAGCAGTTTTCACTGGAAGGTTTAAGAGTGAAGAAGGAAACCAAGTAGAGCCGCAACTGCTACCAAAAGAGATATATGATGTAGCTGCAAAGTCAGACACAAAAGAATCCAATAGAAGGCTGGGCCTCAGAGACTTCTACGACTAGGAACCATGCAGAGTGGATTTCCAGAAAGCTTATGAGTTATTGTCTACTATTAAAGAGGATGGATCATCCCAAATCACTGACCAAGAAGGGCAGAAAGTAAAAGTGGTAATCACAAAGGAAATTGTGGCCGAGGCACTGAAGTTTCCAACTGAAGGGATGACAATGCGGGCCCGAGATATAAAGACAACAGGCACATTCACCAAGGAGACTGCCTCTCCAAATTTTTTCGACCTCATCCAAAGGCAAGTGGAAGAACCACCATTTCTATACCATTAACACTTCCACTTTTTAGCAAAACCCCGAATCATGTGGTTGCGATAGCTTAATCCAAGTGTTGAACTCGACAACCAAGTAGCCAAATGATCATGCGTAGTATGTACTAACAATGTTGAAGGGAACCAAGAAAGAAGGTAAAATCACCTGTCTGGGTGCACCAGAAGTATTGATGAGAATAGCATATCATGCTATTGGCATGGCCGTCAATTTGCCTCCAGCCCCATATCAGAACACATGGATTGTGTCGCCACAGCCTTCTCCAAGAACTATGCGTTCATCAAACATAGTGTATGAGTCAGATGAAGAATCTACCAAAAGTTCCCACCAAGTTCATAGTAATGAGAGCTCAGAAAACAAGGAAAGGCGAGTCAGAGTTGAAGATATGAAGAAGAAAGCTGTAGCTACACACTAAGAAGAACCTTAGCAAAAGAAGGCGAGG
Organism: Adiantum capillus-veneris; assembly: GCF_014529385.1. Lineage (NCBI taxonomy): Eukaryota > Viridiplantae > Streptophyta > Polypodiopsida > Polypodiales > Pteridaceae > Adiantum > Adiantum capillus-veneris. The sequence goes on from NC_140933.1 coordinate 65,955,784, forward strand.
TTTGAAAGAGAAAAACAAACTTATGAAAGAAGTGACGAAGCTGCAGATGAGGACCCGGAAAAGTGGGTTCCAAGAGAAATAAGGGAACTTAGAAACAAGAACCCTGCAAGGAAGGAAGCAGAGGACCCCACAGACTTCCTTGAACACATGTATGCAGAGACAGAAGCCCTCAATTTAAAAGAAGCTCAAGAAGCTGAGAGGAAAGCAAGAAAAGACGCGGCCGAGCAACAAAGACAAGTGGAGGCTACAAAAGAAGGCGAGACACAACACTATGAGGAGGAGATGTCTCCAAAGCTAACCTCACCCGCTACAGAATAGGCAGACCACCCAATGCCAAGCCCTCACCCTTCACCAACAGTTAGACCCAATGAGGGCAAGGAAGCCAAAGAAAAACAGCCTAAACACGAGGAACATGCAGGAGCAAGTTTTGAACAACCAAGGCCAACCGAACAAAGAGAGTCAAAACCATCTACGACCACCCAACAGGAAACCACAGAGGCATCCACAAGGCCGCAAGCAACCAAAGTAGTCGAGGCAACCACAACGCCTCAAGGTGAAGAACAACCCCCGCCGCAACAACAAACAGCCACCACAACACCACGCAACAAGTCACACACTGAGACTGCTGAAACATTTAGGTAGACTACATAGTGTGAAGAATGGGAGACAGGTGACGAAGTCATCATGCAAGTAAACAAATATGCCAAGAAGATACAGCAGATGAGAGGAAAAATGCGAACAACAACACTTAGCCGTAGTGCTAAGGCTAGAGAGCTGGAACTCGTCATCGATACTCTACAGAGAGAGTTAGATGATAGGATGATTATCATTTGATATTTACAAAGCAAGTCAAGGAGCTGAAAGATGAAGCCGAACAACACCAGCTAGACAAAGAGAAGGAACAGAAAGAAATGGAGGAGCTAGAAGGACTTCTAACAAAGTTATCAGATGCATGAAAGACCAAAGATCAACAACTGACAAAGGTAACAAATGAACTCCTAACCACAACTCTATCAGTACAAAAGATCCAAGTGCAGCTTGATGTAGCGAACGCTTCTCTACAATACTCAGAGAAAAGGGATCAATGATTACACAACTTTTTTTGAGACAGATAAGAGAAAATCCTACTCTCGCTTCAATAAAAGGTATAGATGAAGTCTATAAGACTTTGGAAAAGAAAAACAAGCAACTTGAGCTAGAGCGAATCTAGAGAAATCACAGAGAAGAGACCTTGAATTTATGCAGGTACAACGAGAAGAACAACTGCTCAAGGAGATAGTAGAGCTAAAAAGTGTCAATCAGCTGCTGTTGAGCAAGGGACAACCAGAGACACAAGAAGAAGCAGGCCCCTTGGAGCAACTAGTTGCTGACATTTCCTCTCTTTCTTTTGTTGAGATGGAAGCACAGTGGACAAAAGGGCTACGAGAAGAAGAAGATTTTCAAGTACCACTAACTGATGCTGAGCAAGTGCCTATGGTCCAGCTTTCTAAAGTCGAGGAAGATGCACTCAAAGAAAAGGTTTCCGAGGAGACAGATGCAAAATGAAAGGCATTGATGGATTGCGAGTTGAGAGTTCTCCACTCAGTTAATGTCACTCAACTCACTCCCAACCAAATCAATGCACAATGGCATCAACAAGCATTGCCATACCCCTTGATCAAGGTAGAGCTATTACATGTAAAGGGTATGCAGGCAAAAGGAACGTATAGAAGATGTCCACCCCAAGTGGAGAGAGAGCTGTTTGAACAAGAATCCAAGATATCTGATTCTGTTCACAAGAGCATGTACCGTACTACAAAAAGACCCAACATTTTATCTTGTACCAAGGGTAAGGACATGGAAAACATGTGAAGCACTAAAAAAGAAGGGGCCCACATGGCTAAACTATCCTCGATTGCCAGCTCTAGTACAAAGAACATCAACAAAGGAATACATGGTGAGAACCCTAACGGGCGCAATGAATTTCTTCAAAAGCCTTCCTGACCTATCATGTGCCATGTTATATAAAATTTATGGAATGCTGCTCACACGTATTCAAGCCTTTCACGATCCACAGCAAGCATGAGCTCCATGGATGTCATTCCTCAAAGGCAATAAGGGCCTCTACTATGACTTAAGTGGTGAGCGTTCCGAAGAAGTCCTTTACGGCTTATACGCCAGATGCATGTTTTTGCCCTCAAGTAATATGTTGGCATTTGAGGAAGCATTTTATACAGGTTTCTTCACTTGGCGAACAGAGATATTTGGGCCAGTGTGATAAGAAACCTCACATCTAGAGTTTTTGGCTATTCAGCCATTGAGCTTTAATATAGGGTCACCATGCAGTTCTTGTAGTTTCCTAACAAAGAAAGAAGGATCAGAGTTGTGTCAAGAGACGACACAGTCGAGAAGGGGGGGGGGATGTTAGCAGCAAGCTAACTTGGATACCATTTTTCGTAGCTGGAGCTACAAGCTTCCAGACTGTATCAACCTGCCTTTAGTTAGAGCTCCCAGATTATTAGTTTTGACCACCAGAAACCTTGGCTAAGGTATAAAAGCCAATTTTTGTAAGTTTTTATAAGTTTTTGGATAATAGATACACAACATGATCTAACGACGCTCACTTCTCTCCTTCTCATCTTCCTACTCCCTCCCTGGTTGTCACATTTCATTCGCCTCTGTTGCGTTGCAACCGCAGGTGAGAGCTCTATGCATTGACGTAAGAATTTCATGGTAAACCATAGCTTTTGGTGTCGCCGATGATTTCATCATAAGTAGTAATTTAAGATTCAAAATCATAAACTAAGTATGGGTGGGGTATTGCGGCATCATTGCTAAGCATTTAGATGCATTGAGAGTCGAAAATGACTAGGTCAAAAACTCATTGTTGTTAATAATCATGATTTTTGCACTTGACCTAGAGTGAGATTTTTGAGACTATAAGCATGAGTGGTTAGGTATTATAAACATTTCCTAGAAGTTTCTCAATGTTTTGATGTTGTTTGATGCTGTAAGGGATATGATTTGTTTGCTGATGAGCGATTAGCTTTTGGTGATTTTAGTCATTTGATTGTATCTTGAGTTAGATGCGAGTTGTTTGTTGTTTTCCAAGAGATTGACAACTTCTTGTAGCCTCTATGCACTAGTCAAGTCAGCTTCGTCCCATTCATTGACAATGGTTCTCACTATGTTTGCAATAAGATAGGAGTGAGGCTAGACACCCGTCCACAAAGGCATCTCCCTAGACTTTCCTCAAAAAGAGTGGCACGTAAGTTGCATTGTCTGCTATATGGGATATATGGTGCTACATCAGCAAAATCATTGTTTCATATAGTTTCTTATTCATTCAATCAAAGTATAGTTTCTGTATTTTTATCATAATAAATTGTTCTATATTATAGTGATCTGTGATCCTTTTATCATTCTTGGATTTTGTATTGATTTCTTCCTAGAGATGAACTCTAAAACCCAAAAACAAAAAAAATATGTTTATGTTCAATGAGCTTTTAATTAGAAATAAAGTCTATTTTAGTAACAAAAAATAAAAAATAAGTTTACACTGTGATATTTAGACATATTGGTTAATTTATTTTGGGTAGAGTAAATTTAGTGAATGCTTACTGTGTGTAGAAAAAGTTCATATTTGAAAGTGATTTAATTTAGTAGTTAACTATTTGTGTAGATTCATGCTCACAATTAAAAGTAACTTAGGTAGACTTAACTAGTGGCTTCATGCCAAGTGTAGAGCAATGCTCACATATTGGAGGTAATTTATGTAAGTAGAATAGTGATTGCTTGAATTGTGTAGAGTTTGACTCACATTTGGAAGTGGTGTAGGTAAGGCAATCAAAATTATCTCTCACTCGTAGAGTTTGACTCACACTTGAAGGTCATTTAAGTAGGTTTAGAGGATTTCCTACCATGTGCAAAGTTTACTCACACTTGAAGGCTTATAGATGTAAATTAGGTGAATCTTTGTCATGTGTAGAGTGAAAACTCACAGTGAAGATGAATATTTAAGAGTTAAAATAACAATATATTTTGAAATGTCAATGCTATGAACATTGTATGGTTGTTGATTTTTAAATAAGAAAGCATTGGTAATGATTTGGTTTTTGAATATAGTAGGAATGGTTTGTATAGATTGAAACTAGTTTGAGCTATAGTGTTGATGGATAGTTTTGTTGACAAACAAATGCTCCCAGTTGTTGGGTTCAAGCCCTTGTCGGTCAGCCCGTGAGAACAAGTCTCAAGGCATGCAGCTATAGACCATCAGTTAGTGGAGTTTGCATGAGAAAAAAGGTGTGGTTGATATCACCTTTCAAAAACTATGTAAAGAATTCTTTTTAATGGAAATAGATGAAGTAGCGTGTTATTTTTTCTTGGCTTATGTCGACTTCTTCTTCTTCTTCTTCTCTCTCTCTCTCTCTCTCTCTCTCTCTCTCTCTCTCTCTCTCTCTCTCTCTCTCTCTCTCTCTCTCTCTCTCTCTCTCTCTCTCTCTCTCTCTCTCTCGTCCTTCTCTGCACGCTCTGCACCACCATGGCTCCTTAGCCGCCTTCACAACAACTGGTATCAGAGCCCTACCGGCCTCGACCCTCGGCCCTCGACAAAACCCTCGCGGGTACAGCCGCTTAACAACAGGAACGAAGCACAGTCGACCTGCTTAATATCGTGTAGAGTATACATGAACAGCATCGCCTTGGATTAACCAACAAATTTCGACACTGTGGCCTCTCCCAACTCGCCATCTACAGCCTGTTACGTCAGCTTTTTCCATCAGCGCTGCTTGCTGTTATAGAGAATTTTCCATTTCTGGTTCTTTGCTTATTAATTTTTTCCACCTTATTTAAAGTCTTTGGATTTAAGCGAGAAGAACCCATTCAACACCGTCATCGCCTGCCATAGCTAGGCTTCATCAACACATAGTCTTGCCGAGCTACTCAAGTCAGTGTGTGAATCGACCAAAGGTTTTGACGACATCTCAAGACTATAGCTTCTCTTTAAATGATTCGGTTTTAAGAGAACGGTGCTCGTATGTGAATTTGAAGGTTTGTGCTCAAGCTAAAGCCGTTGCAAACGGGATATTGAATGAAGATCAGTCGCTGCTGGTTCTTCTTGGTTATTTTATGCTACGGATCCAATGATATGCTATAAGGTAATTCAAAATTCCATTAACGAAGATCAAACATCATTGTTCGCAAGCATAACAAACACGACCAAGCTATCCTTTGCATATCGAATATGGCATCAAAAGTCGACAAGTTCAATGGATCCGGCTTCCACACTTGGCAGATCAAAGTTAAAGGCTATTTGATGCGGAAAAACTTATGGACCATGGTTAAGCCTCTTGCAGCTGGCGAATCTGGCGCATCCGCTGTAGTTAGAAGGGCATTATCTGCTGCTGAGCTACAAAGGAAAGACTAACAAGCTTTTGGTATCATTCTAACCTCCTTAGAAGACGACTTTATTCATTATTTGGACGATGTTGATTCCTCAAGTGCTGCCTGGATAGAGTTAGAAAAGCTTTTCGGTGCCAAAGCTAAATATTCAAAAATGAGTTTAAAAATGGAATTGTATTCCATCCGCATGCGTGAAGATGAAAACATTGCAGCTTTAGCCAATAGATTGAAGAGTATTAAAACTCAACTTGTTTATGTCAAAGCTTCAGTACCATAAGAAGATCTCATATCCATTTTGTTAAAAAGTTTGAGTGACAAATTTCATCAGATTGTTACTGTTTTAAAATAGAAAGATCCGCTACCCTCCTTGGATGGTATCATCAATTCATTGCAAGAAGAAGAACGTAGGGTACCTAGTACCAATTCTACTATTTTTCCCAGTGCTGCATATACAGTTTCGAATGCTGTATCCCCCACTAGTTCTTCTGATAATTCTAGTGCATATGCAGTCAATAAATGTGCTGCTACAGTAGCTTCATCTCGACCACTCAATGGAACCAGATTTTGTGCCATTTGTGGGCGTAACAATCACCAGACGAAAGACTGTTTCAAGAAGAATCCTTGTGTTCACTGTGGTAAAACAAATCATCCGTCAAATAGGTGCTTTCAAAAGGATAAAACTCAAATTCATGTGGTTGAGGGAGACACTGAATCTCCAATATATTCTGTTGATGAGGAATTTTTTTAGATCAACTCTTTTCATGTTGTTTAGTCAAAATACATTGTACGGGCTATAGACACTGCCACCCATGAGTGGTAAGACCTCCCAATTTATCAGTTTTTGTTCTCAAGTCTTATTTTGTCATACTTCTCATGAGGTTACTAGCTACACCTTAAACCCAAGGTTTGGCAGTGAACCAAAAACTCCATTTTTGGTAGCTAACTTTTTCTTACCTACATCCTATCTCTTCAAGGGGGGGTTATTGATCTAACACCAGGTTATGGATACACCAGAAATCCTTGGTTGTGAGAAAACCTAAAACTCACGGTTAACGAGTACACCAAAAACTCGAGGTATCATGAGTTGCTTGTCCAGTTCGGGCTTGAGGGGGGGATTGTTGGGTTCAAGCCCATGTCGGTTAGCCCATGAGAACAAGTCTCAAGGCATGCAGCTATAGACCATCAGTTAGTGGAGTTTGCATGAGAAAAAAGGTGTGGTTGATATCACCTTTCAAAAACTATGTAAAGACTTCTTTTTAATGGAAATAGATGAAGTAGCGTGTTATTTTTGCTTGGCTTGTGTCGACTTCTTCTTCTTCTTCTTCTCTCTCTCTCTCTCTCTCTCTCTCTCTCGTCCTTCTCTGCACGCTCTGCACCACCATGGCTCCCTAGCCGCCTTCACAACACCAGTAGCATGCAACGAGTCAGGCAAATCTATGTACCAAAAGCACATCTTAAGGACGAGCCGATTCAAATTTGGGTGCCCAGAACATCATCTACTGTACCAAAGATGGTTCCAAGGTTCAAAACACAAAGAGGAGCATCTTCAAGCAGGAAACCTAAAACAAAATGGATTTGGAATAAAAAAGAGCACTTATCTTCTCTGCAAACTATAAAACCCATGGAGCAATGCAGAGTTAAGTCTCAAAAGACTCAACCACAACATTCTAACCAAGACAAACCAAGACATCAATGGCAGATAAAAGCTTGACAACCACCAATATTGATACTGATAGCTCAGGAAATCACCGTGCCAAAGCATTCTGATGGTACAATCAAGCAAAGAGCACACATGTTACGAATTGCTCTTTGGAAGACAACAAAAGAAAACCTCGACATTAGAAACCCTTGAGTTAATTAGTCAAGACCCAACTCTTGCACATCATAATGGTTTGAATTACATTGATCTTCAAAGCATGGTAGAGCCAACCAAGTCTATGCCTAGACACCATTATCAACCCATGCACATAGTTGTCCCAGAGTACGCCATCTAGGAGGGGTGGAATAGAACTAAGTAATTAAGGACAATGTTTGAAGAGGGAGGAAAAAGTTTGATGTTAACATGTGAATTTATTGCAAACTTACCTAATAATGCCCTTAACAAGTCATCAACAGGGGGAATTTAACTGATAACATCTTCTCAATGAGTGTAAATAATGTATATACTATGAGAAAATCATCAAAAAATGAAATTTTTTTGTTATTTGTTATTGTATTGGGACTTAAAAATGGAGAAATCCAACAAAAAACAATAAAGTTGTGTTTTTCAATGGATTTTTTTAATTATTGGATTTTCACTTTGCTTTTTTAACGCATTTTGTTATTTTCCTTTATTTTTCAATAAACAGGGCAAAAATTAATAATAAATAGCAAATGAGCTCAGATACAGAAATTGAAGATACGGTGATGATCAGAAGGACAAGGCGAACAGGTACAAAAAATCTCAACAAAATCGACAGATGGAAGCGAGAAGCCTAAATTAGGCCTAGGCCAAGGCCTACTTTTGCAAATCCTTGCAGAATGAGCTACTGGAACTCGATTGAGGAAATTTTTGAGTTTAACATAGATTTCATAGCCTAATAGGACTAACTAGAGAATTTGGGAAAAAATGGTTTGGGAAGTCCGAGTATAGATATCCAAGGTAGCCTAAAATCACCTCATTTCCACTAGTCTCCCTTGGAAAAGAGAGCTCTCAACCTTCTTCGCACGCGATCTCCGGAGTCCAGAGTCGCCCTTTTACAACACCGTTTCACACGAGACATGAGGGGTAAGTTCTATGCTTATCAATGATCACCTCTATATGGCCAGTAGCATGTCTAAGCTCAAGGAAAAAACCCTAGAAATCGAGCAGTGCACGAAGTCCTACGACAAAAATTTGACCATAGCGGCCTGTCAGCTCAACCCAATAAGACAAGACTTGATTTGTAGCATGTATCCATATAATAGAACACATCTATATCACCAGATGACCATTCGGTAGCAAGGATCGAGGGGGGTCCCAAGTAGAAAAGCTAGGTTTTTGCTAGATGCCAGAATTGGATGCTGACTTCACAAACAGCTTATAGACTGGGTCTATGCACAATGTACATGTATGGTTTCATAAAAACAGTCAAGGAAAGCTCTCAAAAAACAAAAAACAGTTCAAAGGCTACAAAGCATCAAAATTGACATACGAAGACAAACTGACTCCAAATGGGCCAAAACTGGATGGGTAGCTTCAGGACTATGTAGCAGAGAAATCACTACAACATAACATCAAGATATCGACGCAGTATATATCGACGGGTACCTTTCCATGCGCATATCGATGTACTTTCATCCCGTCGATATATGGATCGAAATATCCGTCAACATGCGCATGGAAATACGCGTGGCAAGGCATACTTTTCCACGCGTATATCGACGGATATTACCACGAGTATATTGACACACATTTCGACGCAAAAAATTGGGGGGAAAAAAAGGGAAACCCGCGCGCATGGGCCATTTTCGCCTGCGACCCGCGCACTCAGATCTTGGCCGAAACCTGTTGCGCAGGTATTATGAAACTCCTCCCAACCCCTCTCTCTCTCTCTCTACATCGTGTGTGTGTGTGTGTGTGTGTGTAGGAGAGAGAGAGAGAGAGAGAGAGAGAGAGAGAGAGAGAGAGAGAAATGTGTGTGTGTGTGTGTAAATAAGAAATTAAAAAGCTAGAGAGAGAGATAGATGTGTGTGTGCGTGTAGGAAATTAAAGAGAGAGAGAGAGAGAGAAATGTATGCGTAGGAAATTAAAACTAGAGAGAGAGAGAAAAAAATGTATGCGTAGGAAATTAAAACTAGAGAGAGAGAGAGAGAGAGAGAGAGAGAGAGAGAGAGAGAGAGAGAGAGAGAGAAATGTATGCGGAGGAAATTAAAACGAGAGAGAGAGAGAGAGAGAGAGAGAGAGAGAGAGAGAGAGAGAGAGAGAGAGAGAGAGAGAGAGAGAGAGAATTAATGTATGCGTAGGAAATTAAAATTAAAGAAAGAGAAATGAAATGAAATGTTATATTAACGTCTTCAAAAGGCCAAAGTGACTTATGAGACGAGAAAGTTACAATGTGGTGGATCTGATACAAAGTTAGAGTAACAAGATGACAAAATGACAAAATAAAACATTATGGAATCCTAAACTGTTGGGTGTGGACTAAGCAGCTAAATAGCTAGCTGGGATAGGTAGATCATAGGAGATCCAGCATTGGTCGTTGGCGGATCTCATCAATCTCCTCCATGGTCAGTAGTTTGACCGGGCGTTGTGCATGTCGAGCCAAAGTGACCAGGATCCTCTCATGCAGCCTCTGTCGATGTTGTGTAGTCCTTTGCCGTCGTGGGTGTCTAGATCTCCCTAGCTCAATCGCTCGTTCGATCAGTATACCTCTGGTGTAAAGCGATGAGCTCTGCTGTGGTAGAGAGGGAGAGAGAGAGAGATGTTCGTATAAATTAAAGAGAGAGAGAGAGAGAGAGAGAGAGAGAGAGGGGGAGAAAGAGAGTGATATATATATATATATATATAGAGAGAGAGAGAGATAGGAAAGTGGAAAGTGAGATAGAGAGAGAGAGAGATAGGGAAATAGGGAAATAGAGAGAGAAAGAGAGAGCGAGATCGAGAGAGAGAGAGAGAGAAAGAGAGAGATCGAGATCGAGAGAGAAAGAACGAGAGATAGGGTACGTAGAGAGAGAGAGAGAGAGAGAGAGAGAGAGAGAGAGAGAGAGAGAGAGAGAGAGAGAGAGAGAGAGAGAGAGAGAGAGAAATAGAGAGATAGAGAGTGGTATATATATATAGAGAGAGAGAATTAACTAGAGATAGCTACAGAGATAGAGAGAGAGATATAGATAGTAGACAGAGAAAGAGAGAGAGAAAGATTTAGGTTGGCTGACGAATTGTGTGAAAAGGATAGAAACTCTCCCTATCTCTCTCTCTCCCCCTCTAGAAGAAACTATGGAACTAAAAGAGGCAAAGGGGTTTTGCCCGCTACACGCATTGCCATGTACACCTGGGAGTGCACGTATGTGTCTACCCATATAGGATTTGACCAATAAAGACGAGATTTTGACCCGGTGGTCCTGATCTCCGTACACCTCCCGATCGAGGTGTACGGAGATTGGGCAAGACTAGAGAATGCGAGGTAGTTTACATTGTGAGGAGTATATATATTAAAACAACATTCATAATCATTGTAGATGGCAACGTCATCAACTAACATGGAGGAAAATATTGCATGCTCGTGCACGCTCTGCAAGTATCAAATCCTGCGCAAGCGTAGGATATGTAATGAGCATGTGCACAAGTACGGAGAGTTTGCTAGAGAAACCGTACAGAATCTACTATACGACTCCTACGGAACGGGCATTGATTTTTGTGACATAGCACCTACATCTGAGAGAGAGAGAGAGAAAAGGATTTTCCGTGAAGGTCCGACCAATATAGAGCCAAGGATGGAAGCAGAAAAGAGCTTACAGCAGACAGAAGATGACGGCATGGAGGAGATGCTAGACGCCTTCTTCCAGAAAAGCGAGGAGAACGCTAACGAAGCATCACCAGAAGCCATGCGCCTATCTCCTGAAGACATGTTGAGGAAGTTGGCACGTCAACCAATCTATGAAGGCGCCAAAATATCTGTGCTTCGTACTTGTCTGCCGTTTTGAATCTTCAATCAGTGTACGGGTGGTCAGATGCAAGCGTCACTGCTTTGTTTAGGTACGTAATTTACAAAAGAGATTTTCCGATTGCAACGGTGACGTGCTTGGGGAGCTTTTTAATTTAATGTGGCTTAAACAGGTTGTTGCGGGAGCAACTTCTCCTAGCTAGCAATGAAATTCCCCCCTCCAGGCCAGACGCAAAGCAACTATTGACCTCAGTTGGCTTGGACTACAACAAGATTCATGCATGTCCAAATGATTGCATTCTTTTTTGCAATGAATTCGCAGATTGTCTATCGTGTCCTAAGTGCAAAGCAATGCGCTACAAACAAGATGCGGTTGGTGAGACGGTGCCAGCTAAAGTGTTGCGGCATTTCCCTATTATTTCTAGGATAAAAATCATGTTTTGTTGTGGTTCCATTGCAAAGTTGATGCAGTGGCATTCTACCAATAGATCCACTGACGCAACATTTAGGGTGCCCCCAACTGATTCAAAGGCTTGGAGGCACATTGAAGATACCTGGCCACATTTTAAGAGTGAACCACGCAATTTGCGTTTAGGCATGGCAATGGATGGAGTCAATCCATTTGGCTTGAGAAGCTCGTCATGGAGCAACAGAGGTTTTGACACCTTTCGCTATGAGTTTGTGAGTTTCCAATCCAATCCTAGCTATGGCGTTTTTTTAAACGTGATGAATCATGTATTCTTATTACTTTGATTTTTGTATAAACGCAAAATCTTGCGATGCATCGAGCCCCGACACGCCAGGAGGAGACAAATGGATATCGCAGAGGTATCTATGAAGTATTGAATGATCTTGATGCTTCAGGAGAGCCTGTAGACTGGGAGGCCTTAGAGTCTCGTTGATCGATTGAGGTGAGACGTTAATATGTGTGAGTTGATTTAATTGATAAGTATATGTGAAGTAATATCAATACTAATTTTGTGACTTGCCCTATGTGCAGGTTGTGACACGTAGTCATCAGTGGATTTTATATATATGCTTTGTGAGACACAGACACGCTTCTGTGTCTCTTTTTTCTATAGACATATATGGTTATGGTTATTGTTCAGACATGGTTATGGTTATTGTTTTCCTTATGGTTATCGCTATTGTCATTGTATAGACATGGTTATTTCTCCTATTCTTGTATAGACATGGTTATGGTTATGGTTATTGTTTTGTTTATGGTTATGTTTAACTTTCTGGTTATGCTTATGGTTATTGTTTTTTTTATGGTTATGGTTATCTGGATTATGGTTTTGATCAATATGGTTATGGCCGGTTATGGTTTTGCACAAAGTTCATTTCATTTCTTTCAGAGGCCTTAAATCTCATGTGAGATCCTACATGGATAGCATGTAGAAGGCGTATACATATGTTTTTTTTTGAAAAGTTTATGTTAAAACGAAGGAAACTCTGCCGAAATTTTTACGAAAGCACGGTTGATTTTGGTGCTGCTCGCTTTCTTGGACAGAGGATAGGCAGTCTGGCTGTGGCTATGTCCATATTTTCACTAGGCACAGGCCAGGCTGCCTGTCCTCTGCCCAAGAAAATTCTTTTTTGTTATGGTCGTCGCAATCTGCGTCGCTAACCCCGTCGAAATATGCGTTGATAACAGTAACTTTCGACGTTTATATCGACGCATATTGCGATGTTTTTTTAGGGACACGTATTTCGATGATTTTTTCGACGAGGTGAGTCGAAACCTGCGTCGAAGGCCCCCTTTTTTGTTGTAGTGAGTCCATAGCCTCAAAAGTGACTTACCAACTCCACACGCCATTTAGTCACAAAAGGCGGTGATTTCAGAGTCGACAAAGCACGAAGTGATGCCGAGACAACAAAACTTTACCAAATTCAATTTAAGACTTGTTTTAGATGTATTGAATATGTCTAGGTCATCAAATTTTCAAGTGTAGCAAAAAAATTGAGTGTTGCAAGTAATTGGGATTATTTACTTCTATACTTTTTAGACTTGAAAATGGTACCTTCACTTCACCTATCACCTTTACACATCTATTACATGACACATTTCAAGTATGAGCCAAAATGAACAAGAAAAATTTGAAAATTGTCAAAAAATGCAAAGGAGTCCTTCCAATCCAAATTTTGAGTTATGTGTCACATTTATCCAAATCCCCCATATCTCATACACATGGTCTACATCAAGCCTAGAACCAAGTTTCACCAAAAATTATTCATTTTTATAAAAAGGTAAATAAGCAAGATTATTTAATTTCTTGCCAAAATGAGTGAAAATTGTAACTTTGACCTTAAGGTACCAAAGCACATGATGTCCTAAGCCCACTGACCAAATTTGAGCTAATTTGGATCTCAACAACTCAAAATCCCTTTATATCTTTTGTTTCAGAAACTGAAAGCCTAAATCTGGTACCATTTCCACCCCTTTCACTCAATTGAGCCCACACTTCACTCAGAGCACCTAATTCCTATATTTCAAGCCTATCATGTCAAACTTGCAAAAAGTTGGAAAAAATCCTCAACTGTTAATAATTGTGATTATTTACTTTTGTTGTAAATTTTTTCTTGAACTTTATGCTTTTGATCTTTACATGTTTTTATGCATCTATACATGCTCCAAAAAAATTGATTTGAAGCCAAATGGACTCAATTTGTCGGCAATTCAGACTCAAGGGCATTTTAGAGCAAAATTTGCAGAATTTTTTAACTTTGGCACTGTATTCACTTAATTGTGCAATGCAAGCTGCCAAGAAGGCCAAGAAAAGGGTGTCCCAAAAAGAGAAGGTGCAAGAGCTACCACCCTACCAACTAGACCCAAGTTCAATAAAGACAGCCAAGGCAACATACTTGTCAAGAGAACAGCTTGAAGAAAACAATACAACAGTTTTCACTGGTAGGTTTAAGAGTGAATAAGGAAACCAAGTAGAATCACAACTGCTACCGAAAGAGATATATGATGCAGCTGCAAAGTCAGACACAAAAGAAGCCAATAGAAGGCTGGGCCTCAGAGACTTCTATGACCAGGAACCATGCGGTGTGGATTTTGAGAAATCCTATGAGTTATTGTCTACTATTAAAGAGGATGGATCATCCCAAATCACTGACCAACAAGGGCAAAAAGTAGAAGTGGTAATCACAAAGGCAATTGTGGCTAAGGCACTGAAGTTGCAAACTGAAGGGATGACAATGTGGGCCCAAGATAGAAAGACAACAGGCACATTCACCAAGGAGACTGCTGCTCCAACTTTTTTCCACCTCATGCAAAGGCAAGTGGAAGAACCAACATTTCTATACCATCAACACTTCCACTTTTTAGCAAAGAGTTCGCCACGGTACACCACCCCAAATAATGCGGTTGCGATACCTTAACCCAAGTGTTGAAATCGACAACCAGGCGGCCAATTGATCATGTGTACTATGTGCTAACAACATTGAAGGGCACCAAGAAAGAAGGTAAAATCACCTATCTAGGTGCGCCTGAAGTATTGATGAGAATAGCATATCATGCTATAGCATGGCTGACAATTTGCTGGCAGCCCTAGATCAGAATACATGGATTGTGTCCGCACATCCTTCTCCAAGAACTACGCGTTCATCAAAGAGAGTATATAAGTCAGATGAAGAATATGCCAAAAGCTCCCACCAAGCTCATAGTAGTGAGAGCTCGAACAACAAGGAAAGGCGAGCCAGAGTTGAAGATATGAAGAAGAAAGCTGTAGCTGCACACCAAGAAGAACCTCATCAAAAGAAGGAGAGGTTTGAAAGAGAAAAACAAACGTATGAAAGAAGTCGCCAAGCTGCAGGGAGGACCCGGAAAAGTGGGTTCCAAGAGAAATAAGGGGACCTATAAACAAGAACTGTGCAAGGAAGGAAGCAAACGACCCCACAAACTTCCTTGACTGCAAGTATGCAGAGGCAAAAGCCATCAAGTTAAAAGAAGCTCAAGAAGCTGAGAGGAAAGCAAGAGAAGACGCGGCCGAGCAACAAAGACAAATGGAGGCTACAAAACAAGGTGAGACACAACACTATCAAGAGGAGATGTCTCCAAATCCAACCTCACCCGCTACGAAATAGGCAGACCACCCAATGCAAAGCCCTGACCCTTCACCAATAGCTAGACCCAATGAGGGTGAGGAAGCCAAAGAAAAAGAGCCTAAACACGAGGAACATGCAGCAATAAGTTTTGAACAACCAAGGCCAACCGAACAAAGAGAGTTAGAACCATCTATGACCACCCAAAACCACAGCGGCATCCACAAAGCCTCAAGCAACTAAAGTAGTCGAGGAAACCGCAATGCCTCAAGGGGAAGAACAACCCCCGCCGCAACAACAAACAGCCACCACAACACCGCCCAACAAGCGACACCCTGAAACTGCTGAAACATTTAGGTAGCCTACATAGTGTGAAGAATAGGAGACACGCGACAAAGCCATAATGCAAGTCAAAAAATATGCCAAGCACATGCAACAGATGACAGTAACAGTACGAACAGCAGCACTTAGCGGTAGTGCTAAGGTTAGAGAGCTGGAGCTTGTCATCGATACTCTATAAGGAGAGCTAGATGACATGATGATTATTATTTCATATTTACAGAGACAAGTCAAGGAGCTAAAAGATGAAGCCGAACAACACCAGCTAGCCAAACAGAAGCAACAGAAAGAAATGGAGGAGCTAGGAAGACTTCTAACAAAGTTATCAGATGCATGCAAGACCAAAGATCAACAAGTGACAAAGGTAACAAATGAACTCCTAATCACAACTCTGTCAATACAAAAGATCCAAGTGCAGCTCGATGTAGCAAATGATTCTTTGCAATACTCAAAGAAAAGGATCAATGATCAGGCATCTTTTTTGAGACACATCAGAGAAAATCCTGCTGTCGCTTCAATAAAAGGTACAGATGAAGTCTATAAGACTTTCGAAAAGAAAAACAAGCAACTTGAGCTAGAGAAAAGCTATGAGAAGAAGAAGATTTTCAGGTACCACTGACTGATGCTGAGCAAGTGCCCATTGTTGAGCTTTCTAAAGCCAAGGAAGATGCACTCAAAGAACAGGTTGCCCTGGAGACGGATACAAAATGGAAAGCAGCGATGGATTGGGAGTTGAGAGTTCTGCACTCAGTTAATGTCACTCAACTCACTCCCAACCAAATCAATGCACAATGGCATCAACAATCATCGCCATACCCCTTGATCAATGTAGAACTATTACAGGTAAAAGAAATATTATACAAGGATATGCAGACAATAGGCACAGAAGATGTCCACCCCAAGTGGAGAAAGAGCTGGTTGAACAAGAATCCAAGATATATGATTCTGTTCACAAGAGCACTTCCACACTACAAAAAGACCCAAATTTTCGTCTTGTACCAAGGGTAAGGACATGGAAATCATGTGAAGCATTGAAAAAGAAGCGGCCTACATAGTTAAACTATCCACGAGGAATAGCAACAAAGGAATACATGGTGAGAACCCTAACGAGCGCAATGACTTTCTTCAAAAGCCTTCCTAACCTATTATGTGCCATGTTATATAAAATTTACAGAATGCTGCTCACATGTATTCAAGCCTTTCATGAGCCACAGCAAGCAAGAGCTCCATGGATGTCGTTCCTCAAAGGCAATAAGAGCCTCTGCTATGACTTAAGTGGCCATCCTTCCGAAGAAGTCCTTTACGGCTTCTACACCAGATGCATGTTTCTGCCCTCAAGTAATATGTTGGCATTTGAGGAAGCATTTTATAAGGTTTCTTCACTTGGCGAACAAAGATATTTGGGCCATTGATAAGCTACCTCACATCTAGATTTTTTGGCTATTTAGCAATTGAGCTTTAAAACAGGGTCACCATGCCGTTCTTGCAGGTTCTTGACAAAGAAAGAAGAATCAGATATGAGAAAGCCTTATACGCACTTAACACTAGGTTCGTAACCTAACAGGACATAAAAGTGTTCTTCCAAGGTTTTGAAAAAAACCTCCAAAACCATAGTAGATCCACTCATTTTGTATAATCCTTTCATGAGGTTATAGTTCAAGGCCTACTACACATGGAAAAATATAAGAAACTTGTAAAATTTCTCATATTTTGGTCACACCAAGCCTCCAAAGTTGATGGACCAGTACATTTTCATCAAAACAGTCATTTCTTACGTTTTGTTGCATAAAAATAAGATTAGGGATTTTTGTATGACTTGAGATAAATTCCCTAGTTAACTTCAATGGGTTGGTGATCAGAACATATGATTGCTTCTCACTCACTATTTTTTGTTTTGTCAAAAGAAATAGGTACAAAAAAGTTGAATTTTTACCATTCTGCAAACCTATCATCAAAGTTTCTATAGCCACGCTCAATACAAATAATATATGCATGTTTTCTTAGTTCCCTATTGTCTTTTAGGTTCATAAGGAGTCATGGAGCATGCCAAAAGAATAATACATCTCTTACCAAGGGGAATCTTGGGGACAAAGATGAAGTGCTAAATACAACAAACATGGAAAAACTGGGTTCAACATTATGAGTTGTAGAATCCCATAGAAACTATTCAATATCTAGCCAAATTTCATCCTTATGACTAGATATGGTTACTACCTAAAAAATTCATGTAGTTGTCACAAGAAACTAACAATATTGAAAAAGCTATACTTGATATACTAGAATGTTTCGTTTTCTTCTATAATTGAAAAAATCAACCATCGTTGTGTACTATGCAAAATAGGGTATTAGGTGCCCAAAACTCAAGGAATATTAGCTTTATGTTACAATATGCGACATAGAAAATCAAAACTTCATTTGGATATCATGAAAGCCACCAAAAAAATCATAGAAGAGCTAAAATTGGCTAAAAAACTGGATTTGACCATTTTTGTAATTTGGTCATAAGTTACAACTTTAACATTTATTTCTCCCTAGAAGCATCAGGACATGTTGAGGACTACTAAAGATAGTTCTCTAGCATTATAGACGTCACAAACATGAATTCTAGAGTGGTACAGTTGCAAAAAGTTGAAAAAATCCAAAAACAGGACCTGTTTTTTCACACAGTTTAGGTTGTGAAATGTTGTGCAAGGACAAGGTTAAAGATGGAATTGATATTCCAAAAAAATGTCGAGTTTTTTTCAGCTCATGAGACAACTTTCTAGATAGATAGCACCTCAAAATCCATTTTGAAACTCTTGACATAATTCAAGGAAAATGGTCACTTAACAGGACATAAAAGTGTCCCATTACCAACCTAGTGTTAAAGACTACCTCTCCAGTCGTCAACCCAAAGACTACTTCAGCCCATGAAGTTGTATCAAGAGACGACATAGTCGAGGGGGGGGGGGGGGGTTAGCAACAAGCTAACTCGGACACCATTTTTCATAGCCGGGGCTACAAGCTTCCAGACTGTATCAACTTGTCTTTAGTTAGAGCTCTCAGATTATTAGTTTTGACCACCAAAAACCTTGGCTAAGGTATAAAAACCAATTTTTGTAAGTTTTTGGATAATAGATACACAGTGTGAGCTAACGATGCTCAGTTCTCTCCTTCTCATGCTTCCTAGTCCCTTCCCGGTTGTCACATTTCAGTCGCGTATGTTGAGTTACAACCGTAGATAAGAGCTCTATGCATTGACGTAAGCATTTCATGGTAATCCATAGCTTTTGGTGTCGCCAACCCGAGGCCTAATTTCATCATAAGTGATAATTTAAACTTCAAAATCATAAACTAAGTATAGATGGGTATTGGGGCATCATTGCTAAGCATTTAGATGCATTGTGGGTCGAAAATGACTAGGTCAAAAACTCATTGTTGTTAATAATTGTGATTTTTTCACTTGACCTAGAGTGAGATTTGAAACCATAAGCATGTGTGCTTAGCTATTATAAACATGTCCTAGAAGTTATGCAATTTTTGGATGTCGTTTGATGCTGTAACGGATGTGATTTTTTTTTCGATGAGCGATTAGCTTTTGGTGATTTCAAGCATTTAAGTGTACCTCGAGTTTCATGCGAGTTGTTTGTTGTTTTCCAACAGATTGGCAACAGTGTAGCTTTGTCCCATGGATTGACAATGGTTCTCGCTATGTCTGCAATAAGATAGGAGTGAGGTTAGACACCCGTCCCACAAGGGCATCTCCCTAGACTTTTCTCAAAAAGGGTGGCACGTAAGTTGCATTGTATGCTATATGGGATACAATGAACGGACGTATAATATGGTGCTACATCATCAAAATCATTGTTTCATATAGTTTCTTATTCATGCAATCAAAGTATAATTTATCAAAGTATAATTTCTATATTTTGATCGTAATAAATTGTTCTATATTATATTGATTTGTGATCCTTTTATCATTGTGGGCTTTTTTATTGAAAATTTTGTATTGATTTCTTCCTAGAGGTGAACTCTAAAACCAAAGAACAAAAAAAAGTATTTTTATGTTCAATGAGCTTTTAATTAGAAATAAAGTCTATTTTAGTAACAAAAAATCAAAAATAAGTTTACACTATGATATTTAGACATATTGGTTAATTTATTTTGGGTAGTGTAAATTAGTTAGAGTAAATTTATTGAATGCTTACTGTGTGTAGAAAACGTTCACATTTGAAAGTGATTCAATTTAGTAGTTAACTATTTGTGTACACTTGTGCTCACAATTAAAAGTAACTAGGTAGACTTAACTCGTGGCTTCATGCCAAGTGTAGAGCAATGCTCACATATTGGAGGTGATTTATGTAAGTAGAATACTGATTGCTTGCATTGTGTAGAGTTTGATTCACATTTGGAAGTGGTGTAGGTAAGGCAAACAAAATTATCTCTCACTCGTAGAGTTTGACTCACACTTGAAGGTCATTTAAGTAGGTTTACAGGATTTCCTACCATGAGCAGAGTTTACTCACACTTGAAGGCTTATAGATGTAATTTAGGTGATTCTTTGTTGTGTAGAGTGAAAACTCACACTGAAGATGAATTTTTAAGATTTAATTAACAATATATTTTGAAATGTCAATGCTATGAACATTGTATGGTTGTTGATTTTTATATAATAAAGCATTGGTAATGATTTGGTTTTTGAATAGAGTAGGAATGGTTTGTATAGATTGAAACTAGTTTGAGCTATAGTGTTGATGGATAGTTTTGTTGATGTTCATAGACCCCTTTACAATATGATGAAAGGATACTAGTGAAGCTACATAGATGAATTGATAACAAGAAAGACCTCATCGAGATTTAGGTTTAGTTCTTGTGACCACAAATTTAGCAGGAATGCACACAGGATAAAAGCACGTGTGTTTAAAATACCTCAAAAGTTGCTGACTTGCAAAAACCCTCCCAAAGGTATTCAAGAAAAAATTTGTGAATGGGTGCTCAAGGAAAAGAAAAAAGTATGTTAGTCCAAAAGTACTCAGTTCAATGAGAGAGAGGGATGTGAAGATGAAGTAGATCAGCCCCTCTGTGCATGGTGAACAATACTCCCTCTCTATACTACATACAATCATGCATCTGGTGTTTCAAACCCCACACCTACCTGTTATCATTTAAAAGGATGTGGTGTAACCTCAATTGGTGGCCAACAGGTGCATAGTACTTTTACTTTGCATCAGAAATTTGATAAGAAATGGTTGCTTGAACCGCATACTAAATTGGACTCAAGATTTTGTTTCTTGTGAAATTCCCTTTAGTGTAATCCGTAATCCTATCTTAAAGGATGCTTTGATTAGCACAACAAAGAAAGGATTTGTGGCACTTGATTATAACAAGATGGATACAAAATATATAGATAAACCCAAAGCTTCATCAAAGAGCATTTTGAAGCGCACATTTGTTAAGTACATTTCACTGTACAAATGTACACTTTCTCTTGATGGATGGAAAAATGTAAAATGAAACCTTGATAATGTGATTTTCATTTGTCTAAGGGCTCCATTGTCATTGAAGAAATTGATACATCCCTAAAAGAAAAAAGAAAAAAATTCTAGTAGGTATCTATGAGCGTGCATTCTCAAAAGTTGTTGGGCCAAAAAATGTTATTGCCATTGTCATAGAAAATTCATCTAACTACAAAGGTGTAGGGCATGCAATAAAAAACAAGTATCACGAGCTTACCTAGGTTCCATGTGCTACCCACACTTTGAATTTGATTCCGAGAGATTTTGGAGAAGTGTCGTCTGTGAGGCAAACTTTAATAGGCACTAATCATGTTATCAAACTCAGTAGAGAGCATGCTTCTACTTATGCTCTATTTAGAACTAAGTCCCCCGGCAAGAATCTCTAGATCTTTTGTGAGAAATGGTTTATGATGAATTTCTACATTCTTAAAATTTTGCAATAGGTTAAGCCGATCCTTTGTGAAATGGTTTAAGATAGAAGATGGGATATTTGGGTTGACAAGTATCCCCACTATGAACCAAAACCACTAAGTGCTTTCAGCTTGTGAACTATCATGTGTTCTCGAGAAATTTGTAAACATTTATGACTCTTAAAGAGCCTTTCATGAATCTAGTATGCTTGGTTGATAAAAATGCATTCATGTTTGGGTGGTTCTACTGGTACATACATGAGGTTGTTCCCAAGCTAAAAGAGAGCACATCCTCTGCAATACGAGAGAAAAACATGCTATTCACTTTTGCTGAGAAACACTAGGATCAATTACACACCCCTTTACATGGAACATGCTTTGTATTGGATTCAAATTTTCAAATGCACAATCAATCTGCTAATAATGAGGTCATCAATAATGTTAAGAAATTGTGTGCAGCATAGCTATTGGGTGAGCTAGATGGAAAGGTATAGCTTACACGCAGAGGATAACTTACACCAATAGACAAGGGATTTTAGGGGATCCATATATGGCACATATATAAAATCAAGACATCGAGGGCACTTGTTTGGTGTAAGGATTATGGTTGGGAGAAAGTGGAGCTACAACACGTTTTCAGAATGTGTGGGGTCTAGCTGGAAAGGTGAGGAACCTCTGGCTAGGAGAGTTCATGATGAGAATCACAAATACTTTGTGAAACATTGTTTATGGGAAATCACTAACCCTCTCCCTAAATATGGTTTCCAATATAAGAGCGTTCATGACAAAAAAAGTCCCAAACCCTCTCTCCTATCGTGCTTGGAATCTGCTTGTTTCCATAGTTGAGATTGTGATGAAAGAATCATGAAATTACATTCAATTTCACTTGAAAAGATCAATAAAAAACACTTAAGTCTCATCCATGAAACCTGAATTCTCATACAAGCACAAATAACAATTAAAACCCAAACCTCTTTCATGGAATCATGTAGCCTCGCCCCCAATTATAAAGGTGTAAATTTTTCCACTAAAAACCAGCATTCTCTCTCTTACCCACAGAATTCTAAGCTGATGTGTCAAATTTTGGGCCATTTTTCCACTTTGGACCAAAACTAGGTCATTTTCAGTTCATTTTTTATCCAAAAAATGCCATTTTTAATGTGAAAATTCCCAGACAGAGTTTTAAAAATCTCTAAATTTGTGGGATCACTTGCCACCATGAAACACTTGGAATATGTACATCATAAAACCAAAGTAGGAATCTTATCAAGTGGAAAACCATGCAATAGCATCACATCCAAGGTCACGACTCCCCAAATTCGTATGTACATAATAGCGATCGTAGTAGCCGCTTGAGCTTAGATCACAATATGTACATGATTTTTTTTATTTCCATACATCAAAATACATCAAAATTGAGGTGAATGTTTTTATTTCACTTTGTGCATGTTCCACAACACCACATCCACCCCCTTTGAACCTGCACATCCTCCGGTATGTGCCGCAATAGTAGTTGTTATGCATTAAAACTCATGGTCAAACACCACTTTATCCTCATTTTTCATATAGTTAGACTCATCTTTCTCTTCACTAGGTTGTGCATCAAATGGGTCAATATCCCCTCTTCTTTTGAACAAATTACCCCTTTTCTTGCAACGGGAAATTTCATTTTGGTCCCATCTAGCTCACGCAAGGTGTAAGTTGTATTTTCATGCACATGCTTGGCAACATAAGGTCCAAACCATCTCTTTGCAAGATTTCTTATTGCAAATATCTGTTTTTCAAGGCTACTATCATACAACAACACCCACTGACACCTTCTTCAATGGATTTTGGTCTGAGCCTATGTCTCTTGTCAAATATGTCTTTGTTTTTCAAACTTGCATTCTTTAGTCGAGCTTTTGCAAGCTCAATGTCATCACGCCTTCTTTCCAATTGTTGTATGTGAAATTCAAGAAGTACTTATCTACTCATTCCATCTTCCCAAGGCAATACACTCCATGTAATAACTACATCTTCAATTGGCATCATAGGTTTTTGACCATGCATGAATTCAACATGCATATATCTAGTGACTAAACTATGTGTCGTACGGTCAGCCCACAATGCAAATGGCAGTAGCCTTGGCCACTCTCAAAGCTTACCTTCACAACAATACTTAGCTAAATCTTTGGTTATTGGAGGATTCCTACTTTTACTTTTTCCATTTCCCTTGGGGTTATAAGCACAAGTTAAAGCTAGTTTGATGCCCATTCAAGAGAATAATTCCCGTGCTTCATCAACATCCAGCTCTCCTCTATTTTGAGTTATTTTTCTCACACATCCATAACGATAGATGACATATTTCAGAAGAAATTTATGTACAACTTCTGTATTCTTTGTTTGCAATGCATGCCCTTCAACTTGATTAGACAAATCTTCTCTTAGAGGCACCAAATACCTTGTTTTCCAAATTCCTAAAGGCATTGTGACTAGATCAACAACCCATTATAGTGCATGACCAATGTGTACGTAGGATGCAATCCATCATGATGACATACGTTAGAATACATTTGGCATGTGACACAAGACTCCACAAAATTTTCTACATCCTTCTACATGCCTTTCCACCAATATCTCTCTTTCACTTTGGTAAAAGTGCCCATATACCTCGATGTACGACATATAGGATTTCATGAAGCTCTTTCATAATTTAGCTAAGTAGGCTTATCACATACTCCTCACAATGGAGTTCCATCTCTGCTGTTTGGATGTTTCCATAGGTATCTATCCCTCAAGAAGTATCCATATGCTTTCTTTTTTATCCTTTTGAATTTTTCTTCAGTCAAGCTAGCATGCTTCTGAAAAGTAGTCAGGTAGTGAACTATAGCAGCCATTCATCCTAGTAAAACTCATGTGAGAAGGACTTAAGTAAAGACACAATGCATATATTATCACATTTCACATGAGAAGTTGTGTAGAATTTTGTACCCACATCTTCTTCCTCATAAATCGTATCATCCTCATCTTCATACCTTTCCCTTGAAAGCATATCTCCCATTGGATTATCTTCTCCTAGAATGTGATTCAACTCTAGGTTTGAGGACTTTATATAAGAAATCCACTTAAACATAGCAATGTTGGGAGTATAACAACTTGAAATCATCCCTAGAAGTGGTAATCAATTAGTCTCCAAAACTACGGATGCTCCAATCAAGTACTCTTTGTCACACTTTAATGCTATAACCACTCCTCATAACTCTCTTGATACATGTTGGATATGCTCTTTGGTGAGAGATTAGAACCTTGGCCTCAAACTTCACCACATATCTATGTTTCTCTTCATTGTCTTGTCATATTGCCCATCCTATCCCTGTTGGACTAGTATCTATTGTCAGAATCACTAGTCTTCCACACTCATAGTTGACCTTCCTCAAAGTTGGTGAAGATAGAAGCAATTGCTTTAACTTTCTCATAGGTTTTACATGTACATCATTTCATTGAAACCTTTGGTTTTTTCCTAGAAACTGATAAAGAAGATCTGCAACATGTGCATAATGTGAAATCCATTAGAGATAGAAGACAAATGCACCTAAAAATCTTCTCACCTCTGTGATATTTATGCATGATTCTTTCATCCAATCTATTGCATCCACTTTAGATGGACAAGGTCGGTGGGCATGAAAACTACAAAGATGTCCTGCAATCAATATTTCTGCAACCCCAAACAGTGACTTTTGGCTAGATGAGGTAAGGCTCACTTCTTCTAGCCGTGTTAAGGTCCGACGAGGTCGGTGGCCATGAGGACTATAAAGATGCCCTGTAACCAATATTTCTTCAACCCCAAACATTAACTTTTGGCCAGATGAGGTAAGGTTCAATTCTTCTAGCCTTGTTAAAATTTTGTCACAATCATTGATGTGGTTTGCTGCATACTTGTGGCACCCCATTGAATCTAGAGCCTCATATTTTTTAGCTACGTTGCATCCTTGGTTTACAACATCATCAAGATATGGCATTGTAATTTGAGGTATCAAGTCACGTATGACTTTTTCCATATCATGCATCATGTATGAAACCAAATTGTTTTCTCTATGTGGTAAGGTGCACATCCTTATCAAACCCAAGAGTGTCCTCATGATAGTCAAGTCCTTGATTTCCATTGCTAGTAGTTGGATCTTATGACACCCCGAGTAAAAATCCCCTATAGAATATTTTGCCTCGTATGAATTTTTCCATATCATGCATCATGTATGAAACCAAGTTGGTTTCTATATGTGGTAAGGTGCACATCCTTATCAAACCCAAGAGTGTCCTCATGATAGTCAAGTCCTTGATTTCCATTGCTAGTAGTTGGATCTTATCACACCCAGAGTAAAAATCCCCTATAGAATATTTTGCCCTTCTTGCAAATGCCTTTGTAAACTCATCTGGCCCTGTACCCATTTTTGTAATTCTGACTTTGTTGACACGTTGTAGGTCTTGAATGAAGCATAGAGCTCAATTTTTTTTTTTTCCTTGAAAAAGATTCTTCTATTAGTTCATGAAAACTGCCCATAGGGCTACATCCACCTCTGCAGGAGAGGGCTACAACAAGCATGGTGGGGAGACTCTCCCAATGAAAAAACAACATATATACAATGGGGCTAAATCAAGAGATGGGAGGAGGGAAGAGCCACACAAGTGGACAGTAGTGCCATCTGAGCACCCCCCTGGACCATGGTGTAGAAAGGCCCAGGGCGCCAGAGTCGAAGGAAAGCCTCGCGGCGCTCTCACATGCGGTCGGAGCTGCCCTGTAGTCCCTCAAGCTGTCCTCTGAGAGTATAGATTAGCTCTAGCCAAAAGTCATGAACAGTCTCTGCTGGTGGCACATGGCAAGCCTCAAAGATGCGGAAACAACGGGCCCGCCAGATGAACCAGAGAGCTAGGCCGCTGATGAGCTCCCAACACTCCTCTCTCTCACTGCACCACTCCTATGGAGTAAGATCTGTAGCAGGCTGGAGTGTAGGTCGCCCCCCCTATATCACTATCATCATGCTGGTGGAAGATAGCTCAAACTGAAGTGCCTAGCCCGTGAGGGTGGACCAAGCCGCTGCCCCCCAAGTGTACTGTCGAGCCGTGGAGAGGGCAGGCATCAGCCAAAGAACTCGTAGCCACACCTGCTGGGCCGAGGAACAGTCCCAAAGACAGTGACACTGACTCTCCACCAACTGGTCACAGGCTGTACATGCGGCCGAGAGACCACTATGCACAAGCCATCTCCCTACTGCTGTGGCTCTGTGTGCAACCAACCACTGGAACAAAGTGACGCGCCTCAGCTGTCTGGAGTCCCACAGCCGAGGCACGTCACTTTGTTCCAGTGGTTCCAAGAGCTGGATTGTGAGGCCCTGCTCCTGCCAATGACGTGATGCGGCGGGGCGGGCCTCTCTCTGTGCTGCAAGTATATGACGTCCAAGACGAATAGTGTACTGAAAGAAAGCTTCCAAGAACTGGATTGTGAGGCCCTGCTCCTGCCAATGACGTGCTGCGGCGGGGCGGGCCTCTCTCTGTGCTGCAAGTATATGACGTCCAAGACGAATAGTGTACTGAAAGAAAGGGACTCTTGGGCGGTCTGTAGAAGAGAAGGGGTCCCTCCATAGCCACTCACTAGGATCCCACTGTACTCCTGCCAATGGATATCACTCCCAAGCCCATAGCCTCCAGTGTCCTGTCTCAAGAGCTGCTGGGTCAAAGTCTATGACACAAGTCCTCCCACAGATGCCCACAACTCGGATCCTCTGGAAACAACACTCTGCTACCTGCGGGGCCGCTACTGCAACTCGCTGTAATCTTCCCCCACCCTGAGTCTTGAAGAACGGGGCTGGGATAGTCTCTGAGCAAGCTCTGGCTGAAATGAGAACCTCTAGTCGTGTGAAGGCTCCCATCCACCGGGGTGCTACTGGCACGAGAGGCGTGAGCCACTCAGCAGGAACTGACTCTGAGATGTCCTGACACATGCTCTGAACCCCTCTCATGCCCTGTAGCTGGACAGTCTGCACCTCCTCTGACAAACCTGTGAACTCTAGCCAGTCACCTAGAGAGCGCGCTGGACCTGCTGCCATGGGACCCCAAGAAACATGAGGCCTACTCCCAACCAAGTTGCCTCTCTGAGTGCTAACCATGGGGTTCCAGAGGAGGGGCTGCCGTAGGTGCTCCTCCATGCACGTCGACTGTCTCTGCTCTATGTCACGCCGTAAGAGCTCCCAAGAACGAAGCAAACTCACATCGAATCGGTCCTCTAGTCTCCTGCTCAAACCAACTGGGCGCAACTCTATAAAGATCCATCTGGTCGAAGGTTGCCAAGGGCCTCCTTACTGAGGTACCCTGGCACGAAGCCTCTGCAGCAAGAACTCCTTCCAGGGCTCCTCTCTTGGAATAAGTCCTCTGATGAGGAGCTTCCCAAGAAGGGCTCTGCTCTGCTGTGCAGGATCAATGATCCCAAGCCCTCCCTGAGAACAAGGAAGTGTGATGACCGACCAAGCCACCTTGGCTCGGGCAATCTGAGTGTCGCGACCTGACCAAAGGAAGTTCCTGATCAGCCTCTCTACTTGGATGATACAAGAACTCAAGAAGATCCAGCAAGAAGTGATGTACCACATAGTCGCCAACAACACCTGGTTGGCAACTACTACTCTACTAGCCAACGAAAGTCGTGCTGAGCTCCAATGTAACAGCTTTCTCCTAATGGACAGGAGAAGAGGAGCAATCTGCTGCTTGGGGGACAAATCCAAACCAGCCTGACAACCCAAGTACCAAACTGCAGTCCCTGGAGGAATCCACCTGAAACCCTCTCCTGGCATCCAATCTAGAACAGGAGCACTACCAACCGAGAAAGCCACTTTCTTTCTCCAGTTGATCAGTGCGCCCGATGCACAGTAGAAGGTCCCCAAAGCCTGCCCACATCTGTGTAAATTGGCCTCCTGGCCCTCTAAGTACAAGGCTGAGTCGTCGGCAAACTCAGCGTCCAGAAGCTCATCTCCCCGTATAGGGAGTGCTAAGCCCCTCAAACCAACCTGCTTTGACACCAAAAATCTGCTCATCACCTCCGCATAGAACAGAAAGAGAAAGAAGGCAAGAGGACAACCGTGTCTGACCGATCGTGTGAGCATGAATCGCTCACCTCTACCTCCTGCCAAAAGCACCTGACTGTGAGCCTGTCTGTACAAAGCTGACACCCCTCTGTCCAAGCATCTGAGAAGCCCATCCTACAAAGCGTGCCCTCTAGAAAGTCCCAGTCAACTCTGTCGTATGCCTTCTCAAAATTGAGAAGAAGAATCACAAGGTCCTCCCCACGGAGACGTGCCAGGGCAGAAGCCTCCTAGAAAGTGAAGATGTTGTCAAGGATACTGTATTCCTTGACAAAACCTGTCTGAGTCCCATGTATAAGGCTCTCCAAAAGTGGGTGAATCCTCAAACTCAAAGCCTTGGCAAGAATTTTGTAGGCTGAGTTGAGGATGGTGATGGGGCACCACTGTCGAATCTCATCCAAGGAGCCACCCTCCTTTGGGATGAGGTAAATCAGGCCCTCACTCATGCTATCCGGAATCACTCCTGTGGGTAGAATGTACTGAAAGGCACTACACAGATCTGGGCCAAGCAGGTCCCAGTACTCCAAGAAAAAGCTGGGAGTTAGCCCATCCTCACCTGGACAACTACCACGCGGGAGGGCCCTAAGAGCCGTGTGCAGCTCCTCAAGCTGAAGAGGTATCTCTAG
Source organism: Adiantum capillus-veneris (assembly GCF_014529385.1). NCBI lineage: Eukaryota > Viridiplantae > Streptophyta > Polypodiopsida > Polypodiales > Pteridaceae > Adiantum > Adiantum capillus-veneris. Next base: position 65,984,810 of record NC_140933.1, read on the forward strand.
CCTCTGGCGCATCTCCTCAGTCACAAGATAAGGCATCTGCGCCCAAACGTGCTCCCTGCATGCATCCTATCTCTCTGACTGGGGCTCAGCCGACATTAGCTCACGGTAAAAGTCAGTAGCAACTGCACGCATATCCTCAGGCTCACAAACAACTGACCCATCGGGTCTCCTCAACTGATTGACCTTGGCATGCGAGTCCCGAGGTCCCACTGCCTCAAAAAAGACACCTGTCACTCTGTCACCCACTTGAGTCCACTGAGATGCATGTCGGTGAAAGCCAAACTCATGGCGCCTCTCCTCTGTGCAAGCAAGCTCCTGTCGAGCCTGCTGTAACTGCTCCCCCAACCAGGGAATGTCTAGATGCTGCTCCTGCATCCTCTGTAGTGAAGCAATGCCTCGTCTAAGACGCTGTTCCTCCTCTCTCGTTGCAGCCCGTCGAGCCAGACTCCTGGAGGAAAAAGTGGCTAAGCTGAGCTAGGCCTAAGGCCACCCTGTCTGCAGGTAGAGCCTAGTTGTCCATGCCCTCTTTCAAGAGAGCCTCTACCCTCTCTCTGAGTGCTGAGTCCGACAAGACCCGCTTTGGGATGCGAAGCATTGTGCTACCACTCCTCTGCCTGTCTGCCACTGTGAGGATCACTGGTGCATGGTCCGAGAAGGATGTCCCTGCCAGGATGCCCACTGATCCCCCCAAGTCACTGAAGTGGTCACTAATGTAGAAGCGATCTATCCGCGATAGATTCACTCCTCCCACTCTGCGGTCCGATCTAGAGAAGTCAAGACTCTCTGGAGGCCTCACAAAGTCAGAATGCTGCCATGTATCCGAGACCCTCAGAGTCATACACAACCTCTCCCAAGCTGCTAACTCGACTCCATGCACAGTAGCATGGCTGCCTCCGATCCTGTCAGAAGGGTCCTCCAACATGTTGAAGTCCCCTCCTACACACCAATGGTCAACCTGTGGCAAAGACTCAACAATCTGTGACCAAAACTCTCCACGAGCACTCGCCACATTGGGTGCATAGATGTTCAGGAAGCCCACAAGGCCACTCTGAACCTGCAAAGTAATCCATTGAGCCCTGCCTGGCAGAATAATCCCTCTGCCCACAATGGCCTGCTGCAATGAGTCCGCAATAGTCATACATACCCCACCCTGGATGCCTCCAGGTCGAAAAGCAGCTGAGCAAAAGGTATCATAACGTCCATGCAAAATCTGACCACATCATTGAATGCGGCTCTCAGACAAATGGTGCTCCTGAAGCATAAGGAGATCAATCTCTCCTTCCACAAGGCAACGCTGAAGCTCCTGACGTAATCGGCCCCGCTGTCGCTGAAACTGGGGCCCACCTAATCCCTGCACGTTCCACAAGACGATCCTCATAGGGAGCGAGAGAGAACAGATGCTGCCGTAGTAGCAAGATGGGCTATCTTCGAGGCAGGCTTGGATGGGGAGTAATCCACATCCGAGCGTCCTCTAGATAGGCGAGCCTGTAGTGAGTGCCTGGCCCAAGCCCAAGTAGAGTGAGCCGTGCGTAAAGCAACCTCCTCTGACCAGGAGTCCTCATGAATGTATACATAGCAAGGCAAACACTGCGTATCAATGAAAAATTACACCATAATGTGCCTACATCCTGCTGAGTCTGGGGGTGTCACCGCAAACTTGGCCAGTGGCCACAAAGTATGGAGCAAATTTGTAACTCCAAGTTCTCCCATGTGGTGAGAGAACTCGAGAACCTGTGTATGCAACCATACCACCACTGAGTCGAGGGACCACTCTGTCTCAGTCCTACCACAGAGGGGAAAGGAGAAACCAACTGCTGAGTCCAAGGCCTCCGTCCCCCTAGCGGAGAGGAATAGAGCATGGACCCTGAAGCAAGCTGCCTCGTGGTCTGCTGCGGAATTGTCGAGAAAGCGAGTGAATCCGTAATCGAAGAAATCCCAGCAGCGTCGGAGGTCAATGCTCGTCAGACCACGAGGGATAGCTGCAAGGGAAGATGTCTGAATCTGCAGAGGGGGCCGCAAGAATGGCTGACCCTCTCTCGCTAGGCGACTCGTGGCAAAGGCGCTGCCAAGAGATCTCCTAGCCGCCGACGAGGGACTAGTCTCCTGAGTCGACGGTGGTACTGAAGCAGGAGGAGGGGGAGAAGGAGCAGGGGGGGGTGTAGGAGAAGAGAAGCGGGGTGGGGCGACAGAGATAGAGGGGCGAGGTGGGGAGTGGGCGGGAGCAGAGGGCGGGTGAGGGGAGTGGGCGGGAGCAGAGGGCGGGGGAGGGGATGAGGAGGAAGAGGGGAAATCTGAAGGTGGGGTGGCTGGCGAGGGTGACGTGGAAGTGGAGGCTGGCGTAGGGGGCTCCTCCTGCTCAAGAGGACCAAAGCAGTTCCCCGTGGGAACCCACTATTGCTGAGTAGGCACCTGAGGGCCACTCTGAGTGCCAAGCTGTCGCTGTGGCCCGTGGCGTCGACGGCCATGGGCCTGGTGCCACCCCTCCTCTGCTGGAGCCCCAGGCCCGGAGGGTGGCTCAGAATCTCTGCGCTGTGCCGCTGGCTGTGGCTGCGGCCAGCCTTGGCAGGTTGGGGCTGAGGCTGAGGTGTAGGTCGAGGCCTCCTCCGTGGACAGGCCTTCTCTAGGTGGCCCATCTGTTTGCAAATGAAGCACTGGTTCGGGAGACCCTAGTACTCCACACTCTGTCTAAACCAACCCCCACTCACCCGAGGCAGAAAGATGACCTTCGGGAGCGTGTGGGTGTCTCTAACCAAAACTCGAACTGAAGGGATGCCAGCCGCCTTGGCAGCTACTGAAGCTGTCGTACGAGGTGTCTCCAGGACAGTCCTGATGGCGGAGCCAATCCTGGAGAGAAGTGGAAGGTACTCCCTCCATAAACCCAGAAAGCAGACTGAGATGGGGATGTCTGCCTCCTCTACTAGCACATCCGAAGTCGGGTCGAAACCATGTCGCCACTGTCGAAAGTGGGCGCGTGATGCTCGGATGGCCAGTGGACTCATAGCTATGACCTTGGAGTCCATCTCGGAAGTCTCGAACTTGATCTAGTAGTACCCCTGTCCGAGGATCTGGACATCCAAAATCTTTCCCACCTCTGCGAGAAGACGGGCCTAGAGAAGGTCTCGCAGCTCTCCTCTGCTAGGATGGGTGCCGAGAACCTTGCAGATGACAAAAGTCGCCTGCAAGCGCTCTACCTTTGCGGCAAGGCTTGCTTGCTCTGTCGGCAAAAGAGCAAGTTGAATGGTGGGCTCAGTGGGGTCGGGCGAGGGGGATTCAGGCAAGTCCCTCTGTGGCGGAGCTGGAGCCTCCATCTGTGTCTACTGCTGAGTCGAAGAAGCGGACGGTGAAGAAAAACTGCAACCGAGTACGCCGAACACTTTTCCGAAGAAAAAGTGTTGCAGAGTCGGGTGTAGAAAAGCTTCGGTGACAATGAGGAACAGGGGGGGGGATGGAGGGAAGGATAAAGAGGCGAGCGAGGGTACAAAGGCTACGGGCGGGGGGGTTGGGGGGGGGGGAGGGAGAAAAGAGCCAAGGAATGGGGGGGGGAGAGCGGGCGGGCTAGGGGGCAGCTAGGGGTGAGGGCGGCGGGCAGTAGGGGGCAGTGGTGGCGGGCTGGGTTGGGTGAGGGAAACAGCGCGAAGGCGAGAGGGGGCAGGGGTAGATAGCGCGAGGGCGAGGGGAGCAGCGTGGGGGGGGCTGGGGGCAGCGCGAGGGTGAGAGAGAGAGGGGGGGTGAGGGGAAGTGATGGCACAAGGGGGGGGGAGCATGCAGCAGCAGCGAGCAGTCCTAATCAAGAGAGACTCTTCTTATTGTTCTTTATAGAGCTCAATTTTTCTTTGGTATTGTAAACCAGCTGCTTCAGTAGGGTACACATGAACGATCACAAATCCCCATCTTTATCTTTTCATTGAGTAAGTCTATAAGCTTTGGCAAGAGTGCTTCTGGCACTCAAATTGGTCGTAGATTCCAAGGCACATGAGGTACAATGGATATTACCATTGGTTCCACTGTACAGGTATGCACACACCCTATCTCATACGGACCAAATGCAAAAGATTTTCCATGTTTGTAGAGCATCTCTTCAAAGAATTTCCTTTCAAATTGTGTCAGGGAGTCATTTCTTTCAACTTTTAACATCTTCAATGACTCTTACATAAACTTATGCCATATTCTATTTGGATCTCAAAGACTAGGTTTCAAAGAAGCCTACTCCATTTTTTCCCTACAATCTGTAGGCAAAGGCAGTTTCATTGGTTTCACCTTCTTACAATCTTGTACTTTGTCTCCACTCGCATTTTTAGATCTTTTTGTTCATTGAAGCACTCCTCATCTTTGAAAACTTCAATGATTATATACATGTCCATAGAAGCTACTGTTACCAGGTCATTTTTATGTTGAAATTTGGAAACTACTATATCATTAAGATCACCCATAGCGTCTACAAAAGAAACCTCTTCAAAATAGTTCAAATGTACTCATCCTCATCTAGAAAATCATGGTTTTTATAGTTTCTATGTACACTAGTTACATGTTTTTTTGTTCCTCTCTTTAAATCTCAAAGCATTGTAAAAGATATTGATCCATCCTTTGCCACTAGGGAACCCGTAGAAAAAGCTTTGTGCCCTTTTGGATCAAGCTAGAATTGTTTTCTTCTTGTATCACTACACTCCCTCTTTACAATGGTACTCGGTCAAAACCCCTCATCTCCCTTTGATCTCAAAATTCCTTGCTTGGTTTTGGTACAGATAATGGTTTTGTAAGTTGTCATGATTCTCTTATGGTAAACACAAACTATGAAGAATTGAAAATCTCATTTTCTATCTTTGCTTTTGACCCTCGCATAGTCAAATCCATCATCCACTACTTTTGCCTCCATTTGCACTGTGGTGATGTTTGGTTGTCCAAGTATTAGAGGATAGCTTGACATGTCTTGAACTTTCACATCCCCTATAGTTACATTAACATCTGGACAAGAACCATAGAGATCCCCGGATGAGTTGTTTGCAACCCTAATCATCCACCCATGGTCAATACTAATTAGCCACTTTCACTTCATATAGATACTCTTAGACATGAGGTTAATCTCCGAATCATGGTCTATGAAGGCCACATAAGGCTCGTCAAGATCTCCCACCTTAAGGTTTTTGTTGTAGCCCTTGCCCAATGGTTTCTAGAATACTAGCTCTTATGAATGGCTTTCTCCTCCTTCATCTTCAAACTTGGCATGTCTATTTTTGCCGCTTCAAGACTCGTAGCAGCTTACAACATTCTCAGCTTCATCTCTTTCTTGTACTTGTATCAGGTGCGTCTTTGAAGCACTCTTTTCAGCCTATGATTGGATACACTCCATTAAATCTTGTTGCTTTCTTCTTATAATATCCATGATTTCCTCATGGAACTCTCTCTTTGCAATTCCAATGTCTTCTTACAATGTAAACTCTACCTTACTATTTAACATTAGTCCTGTAATTGGACACTCAAATGTCCTAAGACACTTGTGTGTCTTGTTTTCCTACCAAGTTTTGTCAATTTATTTGTGGAGCTAGAAAGAAGTCTTTTACACCTTCCTTCTACCATAGGTTGGTTATGAGGGAAAGAAAACGATGGAGTTTTCTTCATGTCCAAATACAATCCCTATGAAGAGAATTATGGTAAGTTTTAAGTCATAAATTTTAGTAAAATTTCAAGCTATTTTGGTTTTTTCAAAAAAATCTTATATTTTTTTGTGGAGGTTGCGTTTTTTATGTTTAAGGAAGCTTAGTGTTAGTACTTAGTGCTATAAAAAAATGGAATACCCTTCAAAGGCTAGTTTCCAAGTCACATGCAAGTTATAAACATAATTTCATACTATCATACGAAATTATGTCTATAACTTGCTAGTATTACCACAATTGATACATATTACCACAATTTTTGCCTCATTCTTGTACATATACAATGAATGGTCTGCATCAGACATGTCAAAACCCAATGAATTGAGGAATTACACAATCCTCTCATACCAAGCTCTAGCTACTTGCTTCAGCCCTTACAATGCTTTCCTAAACCTGCATACAAGGTCACGTAGCCTCGTATTTTCATGACCTTGTGGCTGCTCCATATATACGGTTTCCTCCAAGTCTCCATTCAAAAATGCATTCTTTGCATCCATTTGCTTCAACACCCATTTTAATGCGGCAACCACTGTAATAAACACACGAAGAGGAGCCATCTTAGCTATGAGGCTGAAGGTATCCTCATAAGCAATCCCATAAGTCAGTGCATAACCTTTGGCCATAGTCTAGCCTTGTACTTGCTCACACTGCCATCAACATTATGCTTTGTTTTGTAAACCCACATACATCCAATTGCCTTCTTTTGGTAATGGAACCACTTCCCATGATCAATTTTCATAAAGTGCACCCATCGCTTGTCTCCATTTTTCATCCTTGACAACATCCTCGAGACATGTGGGCTCCACTTCCTCTATAATCTTTTCCATAAATGCACAATGATGAGCCACATAGCTGTCATAAGTCACTCTTTGCACATGATTTCTTTCTCTTTCGGACCTACATGATCCAAGATCACATCCAGGTGCCCTATTCCTAGATTGCATTCTTCTTGCACCCAGAGTCTTCATATAGGGTATGCCGAACTCCTCATCCAAACTCTGCTCAGAACCACTACTATCGCCATCATCATAACCAACACTCAAATTTGGAACTCTAAGGGCATCTTAAATTTTTTCCTTTCCTTTTCTTGACACATTGAAAGAGTTTGCAGGTCTCACTCCTTCATGTAGCCTGACACTCCATGGATTCTCACCATGACTTTCAACAATCATTGTTACGTTTCCCAGCTCTATGGCTATACCATTTTTTGATACAATATGCCATGTCTAACCATAAATATTCATTTTTTAAAATTTAAGCAAATCCTATATAGGCGGCGTTTCTCGAGACACATTATAAATGCTCAAAATTACTCTATCTTTTTGTTAAGTGCACACAAAGATTATCCATGTATATTTCTGGGAAATTTTGTAGATATATATTGAAAGCATGGATCATTAGCCTTTGGAATGTTGTTGGTGCATTGGTCAAACCAAAAGGCATGACTTGATAAGCAAAAATCCCCCATTTTGTGGCAAAACCCATTTTATGTTGATCTTTAGGATCTATGGTCAATTGGTTGTAGTGAGAGAATCTATCTAAGAGAATTTAATCCCCTTTTATGGCTACTTATTCTAGAAAATGGAATGTGATAGGAAGAGGATAGCTATTTCTACTATGGCAACGTTCACCTTCTTGATATTTACACAGACACAGAGTCTTCCATTCTTTTTTGGCACCACCAAAATAGGGGTTACCTAGCCATTATGTTCTATTTTGTAGCTGAACCAAGCCTCCTTGAGCTTCTCAATCTCTTCCTTGATATTTTTGGCAAATGTCTCAGTGTATGGTCTATGTCTATTAGGCTTAGCATCATCTCTCATACGGATAGTGTAATGACATATTGCAAGATCCACCCCCTTGAGATTTTTATAGCACCAAGTAGAGACATCCCTAAACTCTTTTCATGTTTGAATGAGAATATCTTCCTCTTCTTGTGATAGATTTCTAGCTATGTATGTGGGTCTTGACTCTTCTCTAGGCTCTGCAAGTTCAAGAAGTTTGGTGTTCTCAGGGCACTTCGTAGGATCTCCCTCATTCTTTAGATTGTTGCAAGGGTTGCTCAACAATGATTTTTTGATCTTGCAAAGTATATATTTTTATAATGAGATGTTAGCCACTTGTATTTGTGCATAGGCAGCCACATCTTGTGCTCATGTGTCAAAAGGTTGTCTATTCTTATATACCTATATCGAAGCATATTATGCTGAATAATAAGAAGTCTATCATTTTTGTCACCATACTCTAGTGTACTGTGTGCCCAATATCAAGTCATAAGCTAATTCTATTCTAGTCATTATTATGCCATGAATGGCACACTAGCACATCCACCATAACCCTACAAACACACACACACACACACACACACACACACACACACACATGCAAACTCCAAATTGATGCAGGGATTCCAAAACCGTTCAAGCCAAAAGTCATAGACTGTTATTTATTGAGAAAAAATCTTAATCGCATTGGATTTTGGAGTTTAGGGATTCAAAATAAGCCTTGTACAGAGAGCTATTTACATACATAGACCATGAAAGGAAATGAAAAGCTAAGAAATGTTAGATTGCTAATGCAAAGATGCAAAAAAATTCCTAAAAATGTCGCACAAATTACCTAATTAATGATGCAAAGGAGCCTAATCAATTCCATTGTTTTTAATTATATCATTGTGGGTAGTGTCACTTTAGTAGTACATATACCATCATTAATAGAGTTTAAAGAAAGATGATTACTGTATGCAATGTGAAATGAAAAGAAGGTTTGATTGAAGATTACTATGGTAATCGATCGTCAGCAACAACTGCGCCTTGACCACCCCCAGCCCAAGCCTTGAGTTGACCTCCTCAGCACAGTTTTGAGAAATAATATCTCTTTGTTGCACATACTACTAAGCCATGCAATTTTACATGTGCACTTTGTAGCTCTCTCATAGCCTAGCTCGCAACCTGTATTGCGCTAGCTCACACATTTCAACTCTCACCTTACTTTCCATGGCCTGTCACTCAACCTCAAGGTATCTGCCTGTGCTTAAAACCCCACCCATTTCACTATTTTCACTATGGTTCTACACCCATCAATTCTTGCGACCCCTGTATTTTCTTCCTCACACCTACCCTTCAGCCTCGCGTCATCCTCTAACCACACGTCTGCTCGCCTACCTCTGTTGTATATATTTGTGTGTGTGTGTGTGTGTATATATATATATATATATATGTATGTATTGTCAATTTTATTTTTCATATATATATATATATATATAACTTGCAAGCAGTTTCTCCCACGGCCACAAACTCTGCACCTCAATAAGGCCATAAAGGTCATTCCCATAGCCAACATCTTTTCCTCTTCTCGCAGATCAATCAAAAAGAAAAAAAAAACTTTTCAATTCCTGCAAACCCATCAACAGCGAATAAACCTTGCTCTAAAGTTGGATTTAAAAAAAACAACCCATCTCAACCGCCTCGGCTATTCTTCTTGCGACACCAAAAATTATCTTCCCCAATTGTTCTTATACATGTGCCCACCAAAGATTTCATGTTTTGTGAAGAGGTACTCCATGAATTTGGAGAGTGACTTTACAAACAATTTGTAAAAATCATTACAATTGATTGTTCACAAGGAATAGACATTGCCCAATCACGTAGGTAAGACCTTCCTCTCACCGAACACTGGAGTGCATCAACATGGGAGAAAAGGGAATCAACAAGTTCAACTGCCTTGGTTTTCACACATGGAAAGCAAAAACTAAGCGTTACTTAATGAGAAAGAAATTATGGTATGTCATTAAACCACGAGTTGAAGATGGTAGCGTAGAAACACGACAAAGCTTAGCACAATTTGTAGCTAAAGATGAGCAAGCTCTTGGCATTGTGCTCAAATCCCTTGACGATAACTTTGTGCGTTATTTAGATGATTGCACCACTACACATGAAAGACGGAAAACCTTCGAGCAACATTTTGGTGCTATTGCCAAGCATTCTAAAATAACATTAAAAATGAAACTTTACGGATTGCTTATGGAGCCTGCAGAATATGTGTCATCTCTCATCGATAGGCTCAAAAGTATCCGCACATAGTTGACATGTATAAAATGCCATGTTAATAATGAAGACCAAATTGCTTTGCTTCTCAAAGCACTACCATATGCACGTTTTGGCCAAATCGTAACAGTGCTCAAAGAGAAAGGCCCACTCCCTAAAATGGAAGATGTAATAAGATCTCTTCAAGAGCACAAAAAGAAACTCTAAGGCAGCCCACAATAGACAAATGGTGCTTATGTGGTCTCATCCAACCGCTATAACTGCAATCACAAAAGGAACTTAAAGTTAACACACTATGGTAGAACAAATCACCTTCCAAAGGATTGCTATGAAATCAACCCTTGTCACATTTGTGGCAAGAACAACCATGCTACAAAGTATTGGAGGTTCAAAGATAAACCTCAATAGGCAACAAATCACAAACAGCTTTTCAAAGATAAAGCAAAAGCAAAAATCAACCTTGCCACCACTGAAGATTTTGATGACGAGAACGACAACAATGCTGGCTTGGTATATGATGATATACTGTGAGAATTCTCTTAATTGTACCTTACCCTCTATTTGTGCCAGGGCAGGCTTGTGTGTGTGCCTATACCCTGATATTTTGTATTCCTAAACCCTTTGTGTCTAGGGAAGGAAAATTTGTGTTCAAGGGGAGGCTTGTGTTTTGTGTGCCTTCCACCTAGAAAAGTCATGTGTCAATAACCCATGTAAAGAACCCTTACAATCCTTGTGTAGAAACTAGCCACTTTTATTTATGCATAGGCAGCCACATCTTGTGCTCATGTGTCAAAAGGCTCTCTATTTGTATATACCTATATAGAAGCATATTATGCTGAATAATAAGAAGTCTATTGTTTTTGCAACCATACTCTAGTATATTGTGTGTCCAATATCAAGTCATAAGCTAATTCTATTTTGATCATTATTATGCCATGAATGTCACACTAGCACATCCACCATAACCCTACAGACGTTTGGCTCCTATTATGTGCTCTTTTTTAGAGTATGATTCCTCTATTGTAATCATTTCTTCTTCCAATTGATTTGTGGCATCATAGTAGTGATCAAAGAATACCTGTTGCTTCTTGATCATTTCAATAATTACCATCTTGATTGTTGGGACTATGTCATTGCCTTCCTTGTCACAAAAGTGTGTAGGTTTAAATTTGTTAACACATACATCCAAACTGGCGAGAATTTAAGTCCACTCAAAGGGTTTGAACAAATGTGCAGGGGATTGTTTAGGTATGTATTTTGCATCATTCACTTCTCAATTTGAAACGCAGTCTTCCCTTTGTAAACTGCTCGTTTCCACTACAAGAGGCTATTCATATTAGCGACGCTCACACAGCGACGCTCAAAAAAAAAATTCCCGGCATCGCTATGAGCGTCGCAAATTTACAAAGACATTTGCGACGCTCATAGCGACGCCGACTGGGCTAAAAAAATAACAGAGAGCGCCCAAAAACTCAGATCTCAGATTTGAGGTTTTCGGCGCCCTCAAGCAAGGAGCAGGTAACGCTCTCCCTCTCTCTCTCTCTCTCTCTCTCTCTCTCTCTTTCTTCTCCACACACACACACACACACACACACACAAGGAGAGGAAGGAGAGCCAGGTATGCTCCTTCCCTCTCCTCACTCTCATGTTCCCTTCCCCTCTTTCTCTCTCCCTCTCTCTCTCTCTCACACACACACATAGTGTTTTTGAGAGAGAGAGAGAGAGAGAGAGAGAGAGAGAGAGACAGAGAGAGAGAGAGAGAGTACAAACATAAACAAAAACGCACACACACATACATAAACAAAGAATGCACACACACATTGAGAGAGGAAAAGAGAGGGAGAGCATGCATAAACAAAAAACGCACACATTGAGAGAGGAAAAGAGAGAGAGAACATGCATAAACAAAAAACGCACACATTGAGAGAGAAAAAGAGAGAGAAAACATGCATAAACAAAAAAACGCACACACATTGAGAGAGAAAGAGAGAGAAACTAATTTAACGTTGTAGGAAACTAATTAAAATTAAAAGACCTAAAGATCTAGCCGACGAGGAGTTGAACTCAAGACCTATTATTCAAGAGGGAAATGGCATAACCAATCTATCATACATGGCATGGGTGATAGAAAGGTAATACCATTTAACTCTTTTTATTGGCACACACATCCACACACGCGCACACACACAAGAAGAAGAGAGTTATAACGTCGTAGGAAACTATCCTAAAAGACGTTAAAGATTAGGTTAGATGTAGACTTACGTTAAATTAGATTTAGGTTTATTTAAGTTAAATTAGATTAGATTTAGGTTTATTTTTAATTAGATTTACGTTTATTTATGCTAGATTTAGATTTACGTTATATTAGATTAGATTTAGGTCTCCATAGACTGCGATGCCTGCATGAAGCGGGTGAAGAAAGCCCTCAATGGAATATAGGGTATTGTTGCCTTCACTCATGGTGGGCTCCGTCGATCCAAAAGTACTGGTGAAATGTCTTCAGAAGATAGGGAAGAAGGTGGATCTTCAGGGCGGCAAGAGTCACTACATCCCCGACACAATGACCATCTAGACAACCTCTAGTCATTCAACAGCAACTTCAAAGTTAGTAACAAGAGCAATAACGGTCTAATGGGACAATTGCTCTCGTCAGATGTGGATGGAGATGAGGCAGCGTCACCGCCGGAATTTAACTCTTCTATCTTTAGTGATGAGAATGCCAACTCTTGTCGAGTTATGTGAAAAATTATGTGTTAAATCAGTTTTAAGGTTCTTGTAATCCCTGTTAGTTTAGTTCTTTGTTTTTAATATAACATAATTTACGTTAGATTTAGATTTATGTTATATTAGATTAGACTTAGGTTTATTTAGGTTTACCCACACACACACACACACACACAAGAAGAAGAGAGTTTTAACGTCGTAGGAAACTATCCCAAAAGACGTTAAAGATTAGGTTAGATGTAGACTTACGTTAAATTAGATTTAGGTTTATTTTTACTTATTTTTACGTTTATTTATATTTACGCTTATTTACGTTAGATCGAGTCCACGCAAGAATTACTTACGGTTTAGGGTTTAGAGTTAGACGAACAGTGAAAAGATCTACTGTGAAAAGATGTTAAGATGGTGTGAAGTGCTACAACTAGAGAAGAGGCAAAGGGGTTTTGTCCACTACATGCAGTATCATGTAGACGTGGGTCTGTAGATTTCTTGTACTCACAAATATAGGTATTGACCAATAAAGACGAGATTATAACCCGGTGGTTCTGATCTCCGTGCACCTCTAGACCGAGGTGTGCGGGGATTGGACATGACTAGAGAATGTGAGGTAAGAGAGAGAGAGAGAGAGAGAGAGAGAGAGAGAGAGAGAGAGAGAGAGAGAGAGAGAGAGAGAGATAAGACGAAGAATGCCAATAGAATATTAAATTTGTTGTCCAGGCTATAAGATTTGTATCCTCATTATGAGTAGTGACGAGGATGTGGGACCGTCCAACTGAAACACCTATCTCTCAACGAGGGTCTTATGTCCTTGTAATCAAAGCAAGCATGCTGTGCGACGGACAAGACGTGTCTCTTTGCAGCACGTTCGTGAATTTGGCGAGTTCAATCCATCTATTATAGATCGAGTTGTTGCTAATTATAACTCGTCGGACTCTGACGCTGGCCAACAAGCAGCAATCTTGCAACCCAATAGACGTGTTCGCAGTTGCTTTGGTTAAGCAGCATATGTGAGGCCACAAGATGTAGCCTCTGACAGCTCGGGGGATGATCATGCAGAGCACATTCCCAACGAGGCAATGTTTGAGCCCGAGATTGATGAAATGATCGAGACGATCATGGATTCAGAAAGGCTTATCTATGATGATATGAAAAGTGAAGCCGATACGCCATTGTATAATGGAGCACGTATGTCTAGATTGAAAGCACTCCTAGTTCTTCTCAACATGCAGGCAAAGTTTGGATGGAGTGACACTAGCATCACATCGCTTTTGAGGTGATCTATTACAATTGGTTTACTTTAATAAAACTCTAAATGTATAATGATCTGATAGATTTTTACACGACTATATCGTATTTTTATGTTGTGTAGATTGCTTAAAGAGCACATACTACCAGCTGACAATGTGATGCCAGATTCCCGAGATGAATCAAGAAATATTTTGCGAAACTTGGGGATGGATTACAATTCTATCCACGCTTGTCCTAATGACTGCATTCTTTTCAGAGGGGAATACATAGACATGGAGAAGTGTCCGAAATGTGATTCCGAAAGATATCGAGTAGATCTCCACGGGACAAAAATTCCACAAAAGGTTTTGCGACATTTTCCTCTGCTTCCTTGCATCAAGCATTTCTTCGAATATAAGTCCATGGCCGCCCTAGCATCATGGCATGAGGAGAATAAATCTTCGGATGGTGTGCTACGAATTCCTGCAGATTGCGCAGCCTGGAAACATATAGATGGAACATGGTCGGATTTTTCCAGGGAAGCTCGAAATTTGCGCTTAGGCCTGGCTATGGATGGCGTAAATCCATTTGGTCAAAGATCAACATCTTACAGTGTATGGCCCGTTGTCATCGTCAACTACAACATTCCCCCGTGGTTGACTACGAAGAAGGGGCACCTATGGCTAAGCTTGATTGTGCCAGGGCGATATAAAGTGGGGAATATGGATGTGTATCTTCGTCCACTATTGGAAGAGCTACAACAATTGTGGATTGGCATAGAGGTGGTGGATATGAGCCGACACACAGGACGATGGAATGCTTTGATCAGAGGCATTCTAATGTGGACCATGCATGACTATCCCGGGCTAACAGAATGCTCAGGTGATCTATTGACACTCCTCACTCAGACACTGTAAATCTTGTTTTTTCCCATAGTTGATCTATTATCATGTGTATACATGCAGGGCTTCAAACAAGCGGATACAGAGCATGTGTCACATGTGGACCTAGACTGAATGCACGTAGGGCGCCCTCACTGAAGAAGCAAATCTACGAAGGTCATCAAGCGTATCTTCCAGAGAATCATGTGTTACGCGACGGCTTTTTGGGAAGAGAGCCACCAAGGATGTCTGCACAAGCATGGTTAGAGCAGAAGGAGATGTGCGATGACGGATTGCCTCCAGGGATGAAGAGGCTATCTCTATGGTACGAGTTACCATACTGGCCCCGACTCATGATCAATCACTTGATCGATCCAATGCACATATTCAAGAATGTGGGTAATCTACTATGGGACCATCTGACCGGTAAGAAAGATACTTTGGGAGCCAGAGTTGACCTTAGAAATGTGGATCGTATGGAGCAATATTGGCCGCAAACAGCGTTTGATGGATCGATAAAACTCCCTAAAGTACCATGGATTTTCACAGGAGCCCAAGAACGCAAAGTAAAAGAGACCATTCGATCTTTGCGGACCCCCACTGGCGTAATGCACTCGCTCCGAACGTGTTTTACTAAAGAAGGAAAGCTTACCGGTTTGAAGTCACACGATTGGCATAAAATGTGTCAGGTACGTTCATAGTGGACTTTAATATCATTGCATAAAATGTGGACTTTAATATCATTGCATAAAATGTGGACTTTAATATCATTGCTGCACATACTTTACAGTTTATTTTACCAGTTGCCATTGAGGGATGTTTGTCTTTCGACATCCGTAACACAATCTACAAACTTGCAAAGCTGGTGCAATGGATCTCACAAAAGGAGATCAACGTAGACTCCATACCATTCGCCAAACTAAATGATGCGGAGCTTGTGTGCATGTTTGAGAAACATTTTCCTACTACCATGCTAACCATTCAGGTGCATCTTCTTGTTCACATAGTTGATGAGGTGGAAATAGCTGGCACAGTTCATTCCAGATGGATGTTCTTCTTAGAACGTTTCATGAAAACGCTTAAGGGATATGTGCGTCAAAAGGCACGTCCGGAGGGTAGCATGGCAGAAGGTTGGTTGGTATCAGAGTCCCTAGTGTACATTGGAGAGTGGCTAGACGGATTTGATAAAGCCCGGGACACGCTATGGCGAACCATAGATGATGAGCGCATATCTGGGATTGTCATGTGCAATCTCGGTGTTGAGAAGAAGATGACGGAAGATGTAGAGGCTAAAATCAACCGATTTTGCATGCTTCACAATCCAGTGATGCAAAAGTGGATTTCACAATATGAGGATGCAAAGCAAGAGCGACAAAGGGCACGAATCGAGTGGAGACGGGGAAGACGACCACCGATGCACTAACCGACGGTTCTGGAGAGCCTACCAACCTTCATGAGCTTAAGATGGTTGCACAACCAATTGAAAAGCGCGCAACAATGCGGTGACGAAGTGACCGAGGAAGAGTGGGAGTACTCTCTGGGTTGCGCGACCAAGGTAAGTTTGCAATGTACGACTAGTTAGTGACTTTATTTCTAAACGTTTGAACGGCCACTCATAATCTTTGTTCGTTGTAGTATAAGTCATACACAGCAGCATGGTGTAAAGGTCGACATTTTAGGGTGGAACGAATCGACAAAAAGCGTTTTACTCAAGATTGTGGAATCATGGCAAAATTTGAACAGTCTAGTCGACGACGTTCCTCTGATGCAGATCCTGTGGTGGCGGAACTCACTTACTTCGGCACGCTGCAAGAGATTTTGAGGATCGATTACAAAGGATTTTTTGTCGACTTGTTCGACGTGCAATGGTTCAAGATAATCATGGAGGGTCGCAACGCTACTGTGCGTAGAGGAGAGTTTGGTTTTCTTGAGGTGGATTCTACTAAGAAATGGACTGACCTAAGAGACACTTTCGTACTACCCGAGCATTGTGAACAAGTAAGTATGTAAATAGTTAACATCCCCCTTTTACAAGTTATGTGCTTGAAAGCTCTTATGTAAGTTATGTGGCTCTGGCAGGTAATATTTGATCCTACAAAGTCTACATCAAACTGATGGTACGTCATAGAGGTAGCCCCTCGTAGTGCAAGGACGTATGAAGGCTACCATGTGCCAATCACAACGGCATCAATGGAGGAGATTAGAGAAGATGCTCAATCAGAAGCCGCTGCGGTGGTGCCAGACGAGCATCAAGATGCTACTACTCTATATGGGGTGCATGCAGAGGAGCTACAAAATGAAACGGAGGATATGTGTTTAAACGGAGAGCTCTATATAGATATAGGAAGTTATGCTGAGTTATGCGAGGATGAGAGAGAGATCTCTTAAAGCCACAAATATTGTATTTGAACAATTTTGCTCCGTGTTGTAAAAGCTCTGGCTCTCTAAGTACCTTCCATGGTGTATAACGCTCTTTTCTACTCGCACTCACATCTTTTGATTGAAAATTCTGAGTTTTCGACTTGCCTCTTCTATCACTCAATTCATTGCGTCATTGTATTTATATGCGTCATTACGTCATTGTATTTAATGGTCTTTGCGTCATTGTCTACTCTATTCATTCAATATTAAGTTTAAATATTCGTGTGTTTAATGCAGGTATGGATGATGACGAGTTTCTTTCTTCTTTGTCACCGCAGCAGAGACAGTGGTACGTGGAGCGTCATCGCTCTGGCACATCATCGCGCATTCCTACTCCATCCGAATCTCCCTCTATTTCGGAGCATTCGGCGCGCTCCGAAGCTTCGGCGTTGACGAGACGAGCTTCACACTCGTCTAGACACCGACGCTCTAATGGTGGCGGTGGTGGTTGTTGTAGGGATTCCGCCACCGATGCCTCCACACCGCCTCGTGTTCGACGAGGCTCTTTACCCTCCCCTTCTTTGCCCGCCCCCACACCAGCCACAACATCGCCATCTACGCCAGGTTTTGCACGGGTGACTGTTCCTAGCAGCTACACACCTCTACCTACTCCGCCAGGAGCCACCCCACTCGGCACTCCTCGCTTCGGGGCCCAGACATCGGTGGAGACACCTGACGTCCGTACCCCCATCGACAGGCCGCTAGAGACCCCTACCCGGACACCCAGGTTCACGCGTCACCGGCCAGAGGGCTTGACTTACTCCGTTGACTTCAACGACGGTAGCATCATGGATGATGACGGCAAGAAGGTGATCTCGCCCATACGTGGTCTTTGCTCTCAGCTGTTTAGACACTACATACTAAACAAATGGAGTGAAGTACCAAATGGAGCGAATACTGCAAACACAAGCGTTCCGAAGTGCAAAAAGCAATCAAGCATGGGTGGAACAGGCCAGATTGGCTGGCCAAAGAAGATTGGAAGAATGCAAAGAAAGCAGCGCGCGAGAATCCCGACAAGTGGAAGCAACAAAAGGATGCAGCCAGAGCGCGAGTAGAGGCAGGGAGCTTGCACCACTTGGGGAGCGGTGGATGGGCATCATTTGAGGCCGATTTTGTAAGTGTTTTCGCATTGCTCTTTATGTTCGATAGTTTAGAGTTTATGAGTTTTTTAATTCTAACATAATGAATTATTTGTATGTTTTGACAGTGGTCGATGACAGGACGTGATCCCACACCGTACGAGCGCGAGTACGCAGGCAGGAAGGGCTTAAACTCCCTGATGGACATTCTCAGTTCTCGCGGCGGCATGGTTAGTATTAGGGTTTACTCTTTTCTATTTTTTGTATTGTTTTATAAATGTCGTTATATGTTTATACTTACTGAAAGCTGTCTTATTGTCTTTTTTTGCAGAATCCGACAGATACGCCGCTTGGACGCGATGAGACGTCTGACTAGACGACGTCAGTTTAGCCGTAGCTAGATAGCATTAGTTTAGGGTTTCTCATAGCTTATGTATCATGAAACAGATTTTATACGTCTTTTTGAACCATGTATATTATTACATTTGTCACCGCAGTTCATTTTGCCAATCAATTCTTTATGCCTATGATGTTGTACAATTGTCATTATTACATTTGCCAATCAATTCATTTTGCCTATGATGTGTACAATTGTCAATTTTACGCTTGTCAATTTTGCAAACAATGCGTCTTGTGGGTGACTATTTTGGGTCTATTATCTACCCTTGCACTTTTTTTAAAAAGTGAATCAAGTACAATATGGTTGATGGGTGGCAGGGCATTCAATGCCCTATCACCAAAAAAAAATTCTCTCGGGCGTCGCTATTTATGGCTCTGTAGCGTCGCTATGAGCGTCGCTATAGACTTCTGTGTAAACGTCGCTATAACCGTCGCTATGACCATCGCTATAAGCGTCTCTATATAGCGACGCATATAGCGACGCTCTCATAGCGACGCTATTAGCGACGATTTTAGCGACGCCGGGGGTTATAAAAACCCAGTGTATTTCCGTCGCTAACAGCGTCACAAGAGCACACAACCTCTTGTAGTGTTCAAAATCCCCATGCATCCAGATTGGAGTGTCCCCACAACGGCAATTAGTCATTAGGGAGAGAATGGAGTCTAGGAGGGCCTCTTGATTTGGCAGTTTAGGGGAGTCAAACCTTTATTATTAAGAAAGCAATCAAAGGACAACTTTTGAATTCAAACATGTAAAACGGCTAGTTTATTTAAATTCAAATTTTCCCCCCAAAATGAAATTTGAAATCTACCGGGAAAAAGTATATCATGTAACATATCTATGGAAAGAGCTTGGAGTGTAGATTCTAGATCTATAATCTCCGCTCAGATCGGAGATCGTATGTAGGAGTCATGCAAGGCCGAAAATCATAAATTTTTCCTCCCCCTTTTTGGGGGGGGAAGTGCATCCTTTGACCACTCTTACACCTCTCTTACACACCCACCGTTCTTGCACACATGGCATGTATCTATTTGTCCAAATGTTCATCACCTCCATAATCTCATGGAAAATAAAGAGGCCCTCCTAGACCCCATCCTCTTCCTAATGTCTTGCTGAGGTTTTCGAGTCCGGTTCTTGTATAGGCGTCTTCAGGAAATCCTTGAAAGAAGTTTCTTTGAAATTTACTCTAGTGACTGCTCCCACTTGTTTCACGTAAAGATGATTATTTCCCCAATCTTGGATCAATTGTATTTGTCTCATAAATTGTCTTCTCACGTTGATTTCATAGTTGAGTTTATTTCCATAATCTATAATGGTAAAAGTGTGTTGGTAGTCAATTCCACATGATTTGACTATCACATTTTCTAGTAAGCCCATCAATTTTTCAATGTGTCCATCTGTTAGTTGTAATTTCATCATTGTTTTCCTAATTGTTGGTTTTTTTCGGGCTTCATAGATGGATTTTGTTGCTATGGCTATGCCTGCCCCACTGTCCAAAATAGCCATGCTTGTTATGCCATTGTATTGTACTAGAAGGGTAGTGTTTCCTTTATTTCCCTCATAGTAGTCTCCTACTTTGTTCATGGGTATAGAGGTGATAAGTTTTGTCCATATCTCTTCATTTGTAAATTTTCCAGATTTGTTTGAGATACTCCCTTTAGGACCATCTTTTCCATGGTGGAATGCAAATCCCCCATAGGTGTGGTCAAAACTTAAGTAGCTCACCCAATGTGATTATGCATTGGATTGGAGTTGACATAATGGATTGCAGATTTATCACATCCAAGGTTTTGTTTGGTCTATTTACTTTTATAGTTTTATCAGCCACCGATTTCTCTTCATTTTCTCCAAAGTATGAAGGTAGTGTCTAAGCGCTCGAGCTTTTGTAAATCCTGTCTGCTCGAACTCTCGATTTCCACAAAAATATTGTTCATCTAATTCCATGGGTGGTCTATCCAACCATACCTCTTCAATTGGAGCCGATTTCAGAGTCAGACTCCCATCTTTTGCGTCCTTAAGTCGTTCCCACAAGTGGTTTGGCCAATCTTCCTCAACTATGGGCACTCCTTTTGACCCCTCCTCACTACCGAAACTAACAGTTTAGGCAAATGTGAAACATCATCCTCTAATGTTTTCAGTTCTTCCTTCTCTTGTGCTTTTTCTATGATGGTTTTTGTTAGAATTTCTTTAGATTTTCCTATGATTTCTAGCCTAAGGTTTCTATTTTTCCAACATGGATTGCATGATTTGCACTAAGTTTTTGTACACTTCTAATTTAGATGCTTCCATATTAGGTGCTCGATATTTTTTCCATTTGGTTTTCAATGTTTGACCAGCTTTCAATCCAGCTTGGTAAGCATCCAAGGCTACATTTATTGGTTTTTATATTTTTTCAACCAATACAGACCTTACCATTTTTGCTTCAGGTTCCTTAAAATATGATGATAGTGTCTACATATTTTCCTCTACCTCCTTTCTTGGACCTTATTTTGTAGTTTTTGTCTCTTGAGTTCATATCATTTGTATTGTTCCTTCCTAGAGTCTTTGGATGAGTTGCTAGTTATGTCCGATCCACTTGTATTTTCTTGCTTATCCTTCTTGACCCCTGCCCTCGTCACTACTCAAAATATAATTGTGGGTTCCCATTTTGATGAACTACCTGTCACAACTTGAACTATGTTCATGGTGGTCTTCCCTTTATTTGCTCGATTCCTAGGACAGTCTTCAAGAAAATGTCCACTCTTGCAACCACATTCTCTACAATTTGCCTCTATATGTCTTGCATTCTTATCTGGTTGAGAACAATCATTTTTCCAATGGTCATTTGCACCATAATTATGAAAATTTTTGGTTTTTGGTTTAGGCATTCATCTGATTTTAAGCGGTTTAGCTCCCTAGTTTGCAATGAAGTAAATAGGTGTTGTATCTAAAGGTGCTTAATACAATGGCTCTATCAAGACCAGATTCAATTGATCATACCATTCTTCCTCTACCCGCACAGCTACTGAACTTGCTTCTGTAATGGCACTAGAGACTGTTCATCCACCTATCCCTTAGGCAACATGTATTGAACTAGTATAACCTTATTCCCTCAACGTGGTGGCTGTTGGACTAACAATGTTTGTGGTCTCTCCATTTTCATGGGTGATCTTTGTATTGGTGCCACATTTGGCGCGTATCTATACATTGGTTGTCCTTGTGGTCTTATTGGCACATATTGGACATTTTCATCATATTTGGGCTTATAATATCACTCATTTCTCTCATGGTTTTTCCATTTTCCTTCAATGGCACACCATTTCAACGATCTATTTTGTCCCACAGGTTATTCCTAAGTTGATCCCTATCGTGGCTCTCTCATAGACATCCTTTGTGTTGAGGGAGAAGGAGAGAGCACAGAAGTAGAACCCCAAAGTGTGTAGAATACACACATGAGATGATGTATATATAGAGGGGACCTGGGTGCCATATATAGAGAAGCCATATATTGAGTAGCTTCACATATAAGCTCAACACCCCCGCTCAAATAAGGGTCCCTAACTGTGGATGAAAAAACCCTTGGGGGATCAAGGGAAAAACCCACAGCTCTATATACACCCACCGTTATATTATAAAAATCATTGAATATACAAATGTTTACGAGGAGCTACATCACTCCTTTTACAATGAATGTTTTATGAGAAGTTACATTACTCTTATCCTATCAAATACAATAATGAATACAAAGGTTCAATAAAGAGGTGTAAAAGCTATCGATTATCTTGTAATCAAAAGTGTCTCCGTGAATCTGCTGTGTAGCTTGTCATCAATATCGCATCACCAAACATGTCTTCATGTTGTCATCAATATGGCATCACCAAACATATCTTCATAAATCTTTTATTGTCACCAAGTTTGTCTTCATAAAATCAATTCTTTGATCAATCCTACATAGATCATAGACTCCAAAAAAAAAAATGTCATGAAAATTATTAGCATCGTTAATGAAATAATTACGTTCACAATGCCATAAGAGATGGTTCGTGACGCCACTCTTTTGACGACATATATACGCACGACAACATATGGTACATAAAGTATAAACGTAAAAGTACAAAATGTGTGATTACGTGATACAAATGACATGTGTATATACTACATAAAACAACATTTATCAATGTAGTGATCAATGAATACCATCAAAGTATTGACAAAATATCATCATTATATCAATAAAAATGAATAAATGATCATGGTATCAACGAAAAGCATCATGATATCACCGAGAATAATCATTGTATCAACGAAACAACATCATGGCATCACCGACAATAACCATGGTATCAACAAAACATCATCATGGCATCACCGAGAATAACCATGGTATCAACGAAACAACATCATGGTATCACCGAGAATAACCATGGTATCAACAAAACATCATCATGATATCAACAAAAATCACCATGGAATCAACGAAATATCATCATGGAATCACCGAGAATAACCATGGTATCAACGAAATATCATCATGGCACCACCTAGAATAACCATGGTATCAATGACATATCATCATGGTATCAACGAAAATCACCATGACCAAAGTATTAACAAAACATCATCATGGCACCATCAAAATCACTATGGTATCAATGAGAAATTATCAATAAAACGACGTAAACTATATCTCTAAAAGAATAATTATACGAGAATCAATGAACGTGTATATCATATATCAAAAGATCATGTACCAACAGTAGCTCGATAGAATTTGGACGATCATCAACGGCTCGACTGAATGGGAACGATGTGTAACTGGCTTCTGCAGCAAAGTTATATCAGTAAGAAATATATGATTGATGAAGAAAAATATAATTGAGAAGTTTTCAATTATGAGAAAAATCAAAAGCAAAAAGTAAAATTTTGATTTTCAAACATATTCGCAGTCCGAGACGATAACCCAAAATCGGTGCAGAATTTAGAGAAACTTTCTTCTGCAAAGTTATAGACCACATCGATTCCAATCCCCATCGCGGGTAGTTTCTTCTGCAAAGTTGTATAACACATCGATTCCGGTCTCTCACGCGGGTAGTTTCTGCAAAATCGTTTTTCAATAAGCAGAAAAATAGAAAACAAAAAACGGAAATTGCTTTTTAGGTATGTACGCAGTCCGCGAACGATAACTCAAAATCGGTGCAGAATTTGAAAACACTTCCTTCTGCAAAGTTGTAGACCACATCGATTTCGGTGTCTTCAATAGGTAGTTTCTGCAAAATCGTTTTCAATTAGCAGAAAAAAAAAAAACCGAAAAGCAAAAGTTGCTTTTCAGGTATGTACGCAGTCCGCGAACGATAACTCAAAATCGGTGCAGAATTGGAAAACACTTCCTTCTGTAAAGTTGTAGACCACATCGATTCCAGTGTCCCTTGGCAGTAGTTTCTGCAAAATCGTTTTGAATTAGCAGAAAAATCAAAAACAAAAAGCGAAAGTTTCTTTTCAGGTATGTACGCAGTCCGCGAATGATAACTCAAAATCGGTGCAGAATTTGAAAACACTTCCTTCTGCAAAGTTGTAGACCACATCGATTCCGGTGTCTCACGCGAGTAGTTTCTGCAAAATCGTTTTGAATTAGCAGAAAAATCAAAAACAAAAAGCGAAAGTTGCTTTTCAGGTATGTACGCAGTCCGCGAACGATAACTCAAAATCGGTGCAGAATTTGAAAACACTTTCTTCTGCAAAGTTGTAGAACACATCGATTCCGGTCTCTGTAGTGAGTAGTTTCTGCAAAATCATTTCTAATTAGCACAAAAATCAAAAACAAAAAGCGGAAGTTGCTTTTCAGGTATGTACGCAGTCCGCGAACGATAACTCAAAATCGATGCAAAATTTGAAAAAACTTCCTTCTGCAAAGTTGTAGACCACATCGATTCCGGTCTCTCTAGCGGGTAGTTTTTGCAAAATCGTTTCTGCAAAATCGTTTCCAATTAGCAGAAAAATCAAAAACAAAACGCGGAAGCTATTTTTCAGGTATGTACGCAGTCTACGAACGATAACTCAAAATCGGTGCAGAATTTGAAGAAACTTCCTGCTGCAAAGTTGTAGACCACAATGATTCCAATCTCTTTAGCGGGTAGTTTTTGCAAAATTGATTGTGATGAGGAGAAAAATTGAAAACAAAAACGTACTGCTCTGATACCATGTTGAGGGAGAAGGAGAGAGCACAGAAGTAGAACCCCAAAGTGTGTAGAATACACACATGAGATGATGTATATATAGAGGGGACCTGGGTGCCATATATAGAGAAGCCATATATTGAGTAGCTTCACATATAAGCTCAACACTTTGCATATTGGTCATCATGTCATTAATTCGTTTAAGCATGTCTTCTATAGCATTGGCAGGAGTTTCTACAGTTGGTCCTATTTTCTTATGGGACAATGCCCTAGTTTGGCATGGGTAGTTCAGATCAACTCTATGACATTGTTTTCTTCACAACAATAGACTCCAAACCTAGGGTTGTTAGTGGATAGGCACTTTACAGGTTTAATATCTATCAGATCATATCCTTCTAATTCAAGCACAGGAGGTTATTTCTTCACCCCCTTATTTGGAATTAAAGTGTCAACTTCCAATCCCCATTTGTCTACTGAATCGGGATCTTGTATCTTGATGTATTGCACTCCATTTTGGTCCATATAGAAGGTGTCTTATTTGTTTTCCCTAACCTCCTCTTCAAAATTGATGGTCTGATCATCTACCCTTATGACAAACTGTTTGTTAAGATCCAAGTAATTCTGGGCTTCATACTTCTTGATTTTAAAGAAGGTCATAATTTGCTTGAACTTGAGAGGGGTCCCAATTCTTGGTTGAGGCAAAAAAGAAGACATCTTGGAGAGTATGACACTTCTTCCACAATATCTTCTAAAGGCCTCCCTTGGTTTACACTCTCTTTGGTGGATGCTCTACTCCTATTCTCTCCCAAGGTACCCAAGTTTCCCAAAACTCTACCAGATCTTAAGTTCATATATGGGCTTACACAACTTATTTGAATAAATAATTCAAACCTCGAAAGTTGTCTTTTGTTTTAGACACAATGCTTTTGCTTCTTGTCCACTCATTTTCCACAAAGTCGTGATTCCCTCCACACCAACACTTCAACCGTATGTGATTCCATGATTGCATAGGCTATCTTTGGCCCACCTAAGATGAATGGACTTCACTATGGGAGTAAATTTAATTTTATTCATCTGGATAGGGTCCTCACATCTTGACAAAGATATTCTTGGTCTCAAATCCCTATTTCAACATATTTTTGCCAGTGGGACTTGTCTAGGTTCTTATATGTCATTTGAAGCTTGTTTAATGTGTTTCACAAAGTTTGGACTGTTTACTAGAGTTTTGTTACCCTTTTTGGTCATGTTGCAAAGGTTTCCATTTCTTTGGTGTTTTTTTTCCCTTGCACAACTCCAAACTTGTTCAAACTTTCTCAATAACTTTATAATGTTCCAATGAGACCCTATGAGGTTAAAATTCTGTAAAATTAACTCTCTGGCTAGAACTTTGTCTTCGACGTGCCTAAGATTAATTTCACCACAATTTGACCTTTTACATCATAGATTGATTTTCCCACAAGTTTTAAGATTTATCCATACCTTGGTTTCAAGATTTAGCCAAAACTGACTTTACCTTTCTTAATTTTCTCAAAAGCTAGCATTTTTTTCCAGCGTTGGACTTGACTAGGCCTTTTAGTGGTCCAAATGATACCAAAATCAATGGGAATAGTCTAATCAAATTGGCATTCCACCTTGCAAGTTCAGTTTCACAGTTTTAGTCCCAGAAACCCCCTGTCTATCTTAGGTGCACCTAAGATAGATTTGAAAAATTTGTTGGTTTTGTTTTTCAATGCACCACAGATCAGATGCAGTTCTAACTATTTTCTACTTACCCAACTCCTAGTGAACTTTAATAAAGAGTGCAGAATGAGAAAAAATCAATTTTCAATATCAAAACTCTAATTTCTACTTAGGTGATCCCCTTCCCGACCACTAGCTAGTCTCAAGGACCCTTCACCTAACAGGAATTTGAAATTCAGGTCATCCCTCAAAATGACATTAGAGTGAACATCTAGTTGATAAGGTGAATCTTTTTTAATGTTGACAGAGTCATGCATTTATACTATTGGATGAAGGGGGAAGAAACCAATTTGGAAAAAGTCCACTTTATATGGTTGTTAAAGTTAATTAAAGCTTTGTGATCACGTAAAATTTTTGAGTGATCACATAAATATTAAATCCCTGCCTAATATGTCCTACTAAACCAATGCTTGCTCCCTAGGTCCTTATCAAGTATCTCTACTCCCAGGCACCTCTCAACAATAATTAACTCAAAAAATGTATTACTCTAGTCAAAACTAGAGGAAGTAATGGAAATTTAAGTGAATGCTTTGGGTATTTCTCTAGTTTAGGTTACCTCATCCCCGAAAACAACACCTAAATGTTGGCCGACTGCCAAGCCTCATCATATCAATGCTAGCAATCATATACATGTGGTAGTGATGTGTGTCAACACACTTGGGACCGTCGGGGCATTTTTCCCTCACTAGGAGGTTTTTTCCCCTATGCATTGTATATACTCCCATCACTCTAGATCTATCTTATCTCTCCATTGCACAATAAGTAATATACACTATGTTATGTGCCTTAAGCTTCCTTCAGTTTCTCCAAGTTGTGTGTGTTTTCTTGCAACGCTAATTCGGTATTAGAGCAGGTTGTGTCCTTTCACGCTTAGTGCCAGTAGCTCCAGCACATGCCTGCTCACTTTCCGCAATTTTTGTGAGATTTGGCAAGTGCTTGCAAGTTGACAAATATTTTGGACTCATTTTGGTCTCCGTTCCCACTACAAGAGTGTTGCGTAGGCAATTTTCATTTTGTGTAGAATTTATGTCTGTGCCATTTTTTGCATAACAGGTCCCTTATAGTCTTCTACGGTCTGCATTATATAGAATGTGTTGTTTTTGCTTTGTTTCTCCTCTTTTTGAGTAGTTTTCACATCGTGCATCATTTTCCATGGCTGACAACAACACACATGTGTTTAAGATGTTTTCTACTGAGGATAGATTGGATGGGGACAATTACCCAATGTGGGCTTATATGATGCAACATGTCCTTGTGCCAAAGGGTCTATAGAATATATTGTATATATGCCCATCACTCTAGGGCTATCTTATCTTTCCATTGGACACTAAGTAATACACTCTCTAGTGTGTGCATTGAGTTTCCTTTGTCCTCTTCAAGCTCTGTGTATTTTCCTACAACTCTAATTCCAACAAAAGCGAGAACTACATGCATAAAATGTCAATTTGTGGGACGTAGCTGACCCAACTAGTGCATGGAGGCTACAAGAGATAGGTAATCTCTCCAAAATCCCAAATCCAATGTGCTCTTACCTAGATGGGTTTCACATGTGTGTCAAACATCAAAAGACACTTTCCTTATTGCAAGCTTAACTCAATGAATTTGTGTATCTACGATGCTCCAAATGCAATGAAACTTACTCTCTAAAAAAATCACATCAAAGATAAACAACCTATTTTGGGCAGGCAGATTTCAGACTCTGAAGCACCTTATAGATTCCTTAAGATGTGCTCTATCTATTCATATGGTCAAAAACCATTTTAGATGCGTGTATTGTGTGTAGGGAATGAAAATAGCTCGTAGACAGACATGATTAAAAACAAAATTTCATCGTGTAAAATTTACATAGAAAGAAACAGCTTTCACCTGCGAGCACGTTGGTATGCTCAAAATCACAATGCAACATCCCATGAGAGATACACAAACAATCAAAAAAATAAAGAACCCACAACGCTATATTGCAGCCTATGCTCACTTTCATTATCCAAAAAACTTAGGTCACAAGTTACAAAAAATGGATTTCTAGCTAATTAGGCTAGAAAAATGGATTTCTAGCTAATAAGGCTTAGAAACTTCATTTAATTAAAACTTTGGAAACTCTCGGCCCCTTTACACTTTTTGACAAGCAATAATACTACAACTTTTGACTTTTACGAGATTTCTCATAATTTAATACAATCAGTAGGGATGAAATTAAAGGGTGATGTCCTTTTGATGCTTTTGTTAGATAAGCAACTAATATAGAGGCTCCAATGAACCATTTTGGAATATTTTTTCTTGTGAGTGTGTCTCTCAAACGATGATTTTGACCACATGTAGTTGGTTGTGCTTTGCGCTTGGTTTTTTTATCGACGTGTTTTTTTTTATCAATGAGACAATGGGCCGTATTTTCAATGTTTTGCTCATAGGTTGTGCTTTCTTGAAGTTTAGACTATGTATGATTGTGTGGGGAATTCCATAGAGAACTTTTAAGCATGGTTTTGCGCAGTCTTATGCTATGTATGCAATTGCCAATATAGCTTGAGCTAGGTATAACTTGTAGGTAGAAGGTTTGTAGGCTTACAACAGTTGTGGATAGATACAAGTCCATATAGCCACTCGTTTAGGAGTGCGCCAATTTTCTAGGGTTGGCAGTGCATGTATACCATTTGAGGATTTTTTAACTTCTAAGTGTCTGTATGAGTTAGTGGTCAAGTTTGACTTCCACTTTGAAAAGTTTTTGTCAGCCTGGACATGGACTAGTGTTTTTCTATCCACCCTCATAGGAGTGAATATTTCATATGCTCATGTGACTATAGATTATAGACATTCATAGGCTTTACTGTTTTTTTGCAAATTTTATAGGGAGTTATCTTGTGGGATGTGTTTGGTGCGTGTTTGATTACTACTTGCATATATGGTTATGTGATTTACGTTCAGTTGATTTTTTTTTCCCTAGATTGTGTGCTTGTAGATAGCACATTGTGGAGCTATTTTACACACTTGTGAGCATTGGTTTAGATGCATTTGATCATGGGTTTCATCATTGTGTAGTGGTCACGTCATCTCCCACTTTGTTGTCAGTTTGGCATGGTCTATGGTTGAGATTTTGCGGGTTTGTAACTCAGTTTACAGCGAAGACTCTGCCAATTTTTCTCCAAGATTTTTTCTCCGTAGATACTTGGCATCCAAATAGCAGACATGTGTGATAGTTAAGAGTCAACTATCATGACTCGTGTGAGAGACAACAGTCTTGTAGTTTTCGATACATGCGATGTTGGAATTGTGGTCACACAGGGCACATTTGACATCGTTGTTTCAAAAGTATGAGGCAACAATGGATATCTATGCGTGCTGCAAATGAGGTTTTGACACATGCTAGAGTGGTGGCTTCATATGCCAGTGATAGTGATGTCATGTTTTCCTTTAGCTTTCCTCCTCCTTACATATTTTCTAGAAGTGACACTTCTCCACATTGGCTACTAGATGAGGATGTAGTTTTCCATGTCACACCACATTGTGACTTGTTTAGCACCTTCTCTAGTGGAATCTTTGGATGTCTACACTTGGCCAACGGTTTGTCATTTGACATTGCAGCTGTATGAGATGTTTGCTTGTCATTTCCAAATGGTGCATCCTATACGCTGCATCATGTGTGCTATGTTCCTTAATTGACACAAAGCTTGATCTCAGTAGTGAGATTGTTAGCAGATTGTGGGTGTCGGATACTCTTTAGAGAACAATCTTTCTAGATGCATTGCGGTTCATAAGTGATTGCCAAGGGAGCCTGTAGTGGCTTGGCTTACCCTATGTATGTATCTGAGGTTTGAGATGGCATGGTCTCAAATTTTTTTCTTCACAGGTGAGCTCCACCATGCTCATGAGAGAGATAATTTAGTTGTGCAAGATGTACTAGTAGACTCTATAGAGATAGAGATAGAGGTAAGTATGGAGCCTGATTTACCCCTTGTAATTTTTTGTGTTAAAAATGCACATTTGTAAGGACCCCTTATGAGGATTAAAAATCATGCATAAAGAAAAATCACCCGACGAAAACCCAAATTCTGGAATATTCCTTTTCATCCAAATATTATGGTTAGACAGTAGCCAGAAAGTGGTCAAAAAATAGCCGGTCAATTGGTTGGTCGCCCCTGGTAGGGCCGGTGGCCGATTTCAAATCAAACTTATCTTCTCAAGGGTGGCCACACTTGGGTGCATGGGAAAATTAAACTCGGACTTGTCTACACAAGGGCGACTACACATGGCTGCCTCTCATGAGAGAGGGCATCCCTTTTGGCCTATAAAATGATGACTTTTCTACACACAAAAATGGACTGCAGAGGTGAAGCATTGTGATGGATTGTGAAGTTGATGCAACAAGGTGGACGAGAGTAAAGCAAGGTGGGAGCTCCAAAAGTGTATAATTCTTTTGTAATCTGCTTCTTATTTTGAAGTACTAAATCCATTTAGTGGCTGGTTTTTGTGGACATAGCCCACATTGGGTGAACCATGTATATTGTTTTCTCTCTCTCTCTCTCTCTCTCTCTCTCTCTCTCTCTCTCTCTCTCTCTCTCTCTCTCTCTCTCTCTCTCTAATCTCTCGTGTGTGAAAATTATCTCTCTCCATTCAATAAACTACCCAATTATCTACTTAGCTGCATCCTATTTCCTAGCAACTCGTAGGAGAGTGAGGTTTGTTCGTATAGCTAAATTTTTGCAAGGAAAGGATTCTTTGAATTGAGTGACAATAATGGCGGAGGAAGGGAAGCTCAAGATTGAGAAGTTCAATGTAAATAACTACCAACACTAGAAGATGCAGATTGAAGACTACCTGTACCAGAAGGACCTTTATTTGCCACTATGTGATCTGACAGAGGCAAGCAAGGAGATTCTATGGCTTCACAGATTCTTAGAAGACCTTGGATTCAAACAAGACAATTGTGTCTTGTACAAAGATAGACAAAGTGCTATACATCTTGCAAAGAACTTGGCTTTTCACTCAAGGAAAAAGAACATTGAGGTGCGATATCACTTCATACGCACTCTTTTGGAACAGGGACAACTAAAGCTAGGAAAGGTGCATACAAGTGAAAATCCTACATATATGTTTACAAAGGTTTTCAACAAGGAGGAGTTGAACTTTTGCTCATCTTCAATTGGCATTCAAGGATAAGAAGCAAGGATGGAAAGCAATCACAGGTTTGGTTTGGAGATCAATCTCCAAGTGGGAGATTGTAAAGTATGGAGCCTGATTTACCCCTTGTAATTTTTTGTTTTAAAAACACATATTTGTAAGGCCCTTGTTATGAGGAGAATCTATCGTGTGCGAGGAAAAATCACTTGCCAAAAACCAAAATTCTGCAATATTTCTTTGCGTTGAAATATAATGGCCGGACGATGGGTGAAAAGTGGTCAAAAAATGGCCGATCACTGGCTGATGGCCTGTAGTCAATGGCCGATGGTCGATGGCCAAATTCAATGGCCGTGGATGATTTTGAATTGGACTTGTCTTCTCAAGGGTGGCCACACATGGGTGCATGGGAGAATTCAACTCGAACTTGTCTACACAAGGGTAGCTACACACGTCTGCCTCTCATGAGAGAGGGTAGCCCTTTTGGCCTATGGAAGGAAGCCTTCTCTACACACAAAAATGGATTGAATAGGTGAATCATTATGAAGTTGATGCAACAAGGTGGACAAGAGGTGGTGAGAGTGAAGCAAAGTGGGATCTCCAAAAGGATATAATCCCTTTGTAATCTACTTCTTGTTTTGAAGTACTAAAGCTATTGAGTGACTGTTTTCCCATGGACGTAGCCCACATTGGGTAAATCACGTATATCGTGCTCTCTCTCTCTCTCTCTCTCTCTCTCTCTCCTCTATAATCTCTCGTGTGTGAAAATTATCTCTCCCCAGGAAGACCTTCTAAGGAATTATATTTCTCTCTCTAGAATTTTATCTTGAAATGCACTTGCACTTAGTAAGTACATTGAAAAGGACAAATAGACACTCTGAAAAGTGAGTCTAACTTTTTGTCAATTCTTGAAAACGGTCACTTTTTCATTAAATGCGTGTGTCTTTTCCATAAGGTAGGTGCATGTCATTCAACATGGCTTTCATCATCACTCAAACCAAAAAAAAAAAACAAAAATATTATCTAGTGTTAGAATTTGAAGATTTTGGCACCGCTAATGCATGTGGAATACCCAAAAACCTAAAAAATGGATGTCTACTTGCCCTTTTTCTGACACTTGGAGAAGGAGAAAAGACCAAAAAATCCCTAAAAATGGTTTTTTGCACTACAATGCATGAGGGGCATTTTCCCCTACCTCATGAAAATGACACATATATTTAATGAAAAGGTAATCACTTTCAAGGACCGTTGTTGGTTCATTGAATTAGTGGGCGACACCTTTTTCATATTTTTGCTAATATTCGCCTATTTTTCTATGTAATGTTGGCCCTTCTATTATCGTAGAAGCTCTTTTTTCTATCTCTTCAAAAAGACGCTCCAAAAGACCTCCAAAATTTCATGATGGGAGTGCTTTAGTGAGACATAGAAGGTGTTGTCATTGTTTGTGCATGCAGAGATAGAACATGTATGCTCCCTAGAGACACATATAGAGATGACAAACATGGAGTTCTGTGATATTCTCATGCTAGAGACTGATGACTTGGTGCCAAGATGCATAGTTCCACCTATGGGTGATAGAGACATAGCCATCCTAACATCTAGAATGCACATGTACAGTTCCACCTATGGGTGAGAGAGACATAGCCATCTCAGTGTCGGCCGTGACACATACATACGCAATGAGAGTCCTCATGATGCACTCTATGTAGATATCACAAGGAAGGCTAGGACAGTTAGGTTTGTGTAGATTTTATCAATGTTTGTGTATCTGATGTAGGATATACTAGTGTCTAGGATGAACCTAGTTGCTATAGTGGGAGAAGTTGTATGGTGATTGACATTATCATGCTGCATAGTGGAGTTTTGCAGACCATACATAGTATTCTACAAGATTTATATGCAGGCTCTAATGTGGATATGCACGCTGGCTTTTCACTAGAGACCACATGACTACATGTAGATCGATCGATCAAGCTACTGGGCATAGGTTGAGAGAGTCTCTCACTGATTTTCTTGTACGTAATAATAGTTTAGCTAGTAGGACCCACTTATCATCACATTTTCCTTTGAGTGGGAGATTGTTGGGGTAAAGGCCACTTTTCCTTGCCGCCCAATTGCCTAGGCTATGGGAACCCACCCAATGAGCATGACCTTATTCTTGTACATTAACCAAGAATAAGGATCTCCTCACTTTAAGGCTAACTCTAACCACAGACCTTGCACTCCGTCTCCTTCTTCCCCTTCTTGTACGCATTGCATGCATTCCGTACTGCACAACAATGTTTAATGCCAAAAAAAATACTTGCATGGTTTCCAAATATAAGAGCTACATTTGAGAGTCATTTCGTGGACTTGTTTGAACCCTTTGGATGGAATAAAATATTGGCTACTTTAGAGGTGTGTGTGAATGAGATAACGTCCCAAAAAAAATGTGATGAGGAAGATTTTGATATAATGCCCTTTGAGGGGTGAATGATATCTTGGAACCAGAGTTGGAATTGGGGAGGCTAAAAAACAAACATTAATTGATCACAACCACATAGTGGATGAGGTTTCCTTTCGAGATATAAGTGATGAAATTGATGATGAGTTCAAATATTGGTGAGATGATGATCTCTATATTGATAGTGATGGAGCAAAAGACTCCACACTCACACACCCAGACAACTCGACAAAACAAAATGAATTTAATTAAATTCCACCCCACACATGCAACCACTCAAGAGATCATTGCAAACTCTCCCCACAATCCCTATTTAAACTCCAACACCTCGACCTACAAGCCATTGCATGCCTGCAGACACTACAAGGTGAGTCGAGTTGATCAACACTTGAAATATCATACAGTTCCTTTCAAAGGTAGTCATGGAAGTACCATGACAGTAAAGAGGCTCTTTAGGTACTCTGGATCTTTGAAAGAGTCTACAATAACTCACAACGGTAGTCTTGAAAGTACCTTAGAGTTCTTTTCAAAGGTAGTCATGGAAGTACCATGATAGTAATGAGGTGCTCTAGGTACTTTGGAGGTAAAAAAAATCATTGAATACCTCATAGAGTGATGGGTTTTATTTTGAAAAAAGTCTGAGCCTGTGATGGGTTGTATTTTTTCTTACACAGGGTGAGCTTTACAGGAGGTTCTAAATACTCAGATGTTTTGAGGGATTGAAACCTTGGTGTTTTCGTAAGTTGAAGGACTGTTACACATGCTACTGTAGTGCTCATATTCAGATGATATATCTCAAGGAAGCATTCAACCACATGAGACACAGTAAGACAAGCATGCACGGCGATGGGTGTGGTTGCATGTGTACTATATGCTTGCCAAAAGAGGATCCAAGTAAGTGTGAAGCTGCCACGTACACATACACTAGTGTAATCACATTGGTTGAAAGTGTGTTATGTGAAAAATCATGGACTCCGCATTTCATAAGTTTCCTTGCTTGAAGGGAGAATGTCCTCAATGTGGGTCGAAGAGATTAATGCTTTGTCCAAACAAAACACTTGAAAGTGCAGCCCAAATTTCTATTAAGGTGTTTGAAGACGTTGCCTCAACCCATTCTCAAGGCAAGAAGCGCAAGGATGTTCTGGTGAAGGAAATGGGATGCCTTTTTACACCAATTTTGACTATTTTTTTACTTTTCTGGACTTGACCAGTTTAGACCAATTTATATTTTGACTATTTTTATACTTTTCTGGACCTAGTTTTGACCAGTTTAGACCCCTCGCAGGCATTTTGCGCGGGAAAAATACTAAACGGACTCCAAAATTCATCAAATTTTGCATTCTTGGTCCTTGATACCTAAAAATCATTTCCACATGCCCAAATTCCAGTCTTTGAGGACGGTTCGCGCACCACTGCATATCAGGCACCACAGATAGACAATTACCGCATGTGTCAAACTTCTGAGCGGTCGAGGGTGCCCGCATATCCCACTTCCATTATTTACATTATAGAAAGATAAAAAACATTCCCTAGAACCAAAAGAAACCACTTGGGACCACATCCAAGGCTTTGATACCTTGTCCAGATAGGTGCGTGCGCCCGATCGGCACGCAACATGACTATTTGACATATATACATCGTTCGTCATACTTGAAACTAAATATCACATTAGAAAATGTTCCAAATTCATGTAAACACCTCTTTATATACACATTTTCATGCATATATACACTACTATGTACATAGAAAAAAGTGGTTTATCATCATTGCCCAACCCCAGGTTGAGCATTTATGCTCAACACTCACACCAAACAGTGACATAAGCCTTCAAAAGTGGTTGCATACCTTCTCCTGGATCATATGGAAACTCATCCATGTGCATAGAGACAACTACATGCCCAAGAAATTCACCCCTATCAAAGATAAAAGCATCCTTTTTTTGGCCAAAATGAGACCGCCCACCTAGATCCCAAGCATGATATGGATCACCTTGAAGGTTGCTACATGCCATCTCACACCATAAGCTATCACAATCACTCAGAACCATAGATGCCTCAAAATGAATCTCATGACGCGAGCCCATCCCATCAATAATCATAAACCTCACATCATCTCATTGATGAAAAAGTTTCTCTTCATTTCCATGCCCAAGAGACCATCAGTCCAAGCATTAACAACTCCACTCCAAAACTAAAAACGCTATCACCAGCATCCTCTTCTTCTATAGAAGGCATATTCCACTTGAAAAGATGGAAGCATGCATACAAAGCCACATAGCACATCATAACCAATTCTTCATTATGAAAACCCACACCAAGGATCACTAATTGCCAATCAAGATCTTTGTGGATAAAAGGATATGGCCCATCCATACATCAAAGAATGTGCAATGAATCCATCAGATCATTGTGCAAGTAAAAGATCACTCTAAGTTCCTTTTCTATCGCATCCTCAAGAAATTCATACTTAACAACCAGAGGGCATGTATCATCACAGACATCCCTTGGAGATGGCACTAGCATCAAATCCTTGCACACATAAAACTCATTCTTATCACCTTCATGGAGAAATACCTTTGCATCACAACCACTAGAGAGTTTCCCAACCCCTAGCTCTGGTAAAGCACATGTACCCAAGGTCCAATTAGCCATCATGGCATCACTCTCTTCTATGTCATCCTCATATAATGTGGAAACCCCACAACCATAGCCCATTAGCTCATCATCAACGCAAACATCCATGACTTGTTTCTGCAAAGCCCCTTCCCAAAACATACATTGCTCTTTGTGCAAGGCTACCATATCCTTCATAGGATCTTGCAACTCTATGTCATCATTGCATACATCGCTACACCAACTCTCATCAGAATCAGATGTACCCCCATCATATGCTGCCTCATACTTGTTGATTTCACTCTCCTCATCTTCATTTTCCATGCTAGCAAGAAAACTTTCACATTCATTTATTGTTTCCTTAGCACCCTCCACCATAGGCACGTGTATGGCTTCCACAATTGCTTTACTTGCTTCATTCATATTTGCTGGAAGCATATAGTCATTTGCACAAGTCTCCAAATTGTTACCCTTCCCAACATGAGCATCAACAACTGTGACTTTATGCACATAAAGGTCATCTACACTATCCATACCAGGTATTGACAAAGGGAACTTCATGCATGTAGCAACACACAACTTTATCTCTTTTCTTAGTGCTATCTTCAATGGTTTACACATGGATTTGGGCTCTTTCTCTTGAAATTTCATTCTAAAAATTGGCCGCAACAAACTCGTGAATACATGTATTCTTTGGCTATTGGTAAAAACAGAATAAAATTCCTCTTTAGACGTGGTTGCCACATGCAATAGAGCATCTTTATAAACTCTCCAAGAATCATCAAATCTTGAACAAAATTTTGCAACTGACTCATGCTCTTGCATAAACAAACTAGTGGGCATATTCCCATGCATCTTGGTGAGGAATCACCTTCTTGAACAGCTTCAAAAAGAATCTCTTAAACCAATCCCAATTCAATTTGTCATCATGTTACAAGCCCTCAAACGATTATCTTGCATTACCTTTGACCACCAGATTGATGCCTGCAAGCTTTTGCGCCTCACTTGGAACTGCACGATGTCGGAGGATATGTGCTTGAAACGTGAGCTGAAAAGGTGTCGGGCCTCTGACTGTGAGAGGTGTGACAGAGAATAGGAACAAAAGGTGCAAATGGTTATGGAAATCACTGTAAACTTCAATTAGTCAATTCAAGCTTCAAGTACAACTTAATCCTTAGCCAAGGAGGGTTGTTAGCCATTTGCACCTATTGTTCCTATTCTCTTTTAGACCTCGCACAGTTAGAGGCCCGGTTCCTTCTCGTCTCACGTTTCAAACAGATATCCCTCAACATACGTGGTGAACCCGATGTGAAACGAACCGGGGTGGGAGGTAAAGATGGAGAATTTGGAGCAGATGATGAAGTTGATTGAAGAATTAAGTGCAAATGGATTTTATGATAAGTCAACAGCTCCAAATTTTTTAAAGATTCTTCAATTGGTTCAAGGATACTTGAAATGGAGACTGTAAAGAAGAAAAATCAAATGGATGAAGCTTTAGATAGTATCCAATGAAAGACGAGTCTTCAATGGATATGATCCAGAAGGTTACGTGGAGTGTTATGATTTGGAAACCAGGTTAAGAGGGATACCAGAAGAGTTAATTATCAGATCTTTTGAGCAATTAGTGAGTTCCAATTTGAAGGAGCAGATTCAAGAGGTTACCAAATCCTACAACAACGACTGAGAATACTTCAAAGTTAAACTATTGTACAAGTAAGCTATGAGCATTATGCAAGCTATCAAGAACAAAGTCCAAGCCTACCAAACTACACAGATATTCAAGGACAAGCACAATCAAAATTAGAAGTTGTGATTAATGAGTGTATTGTACAAGATGCTACCTTCTTACACGCTAATGATGAAGATATAGTTGAATCTGTGTATGAAAGCTGGGTTTAGCAGATGCCTTGCATGAATTAGAAGTCTTTGAGGGTGAGGCTCTATAGCCTCAAGATACACAGGGGCAATTTTGCAAAGAACATATACATGCAGTACAGGAGGACAAGAAATTAGGGGATGAAAACAATGAATTGGCTAAAGCTCAAGAAGAAATTGTGCAGGTGAATGAGTGCAACCATATTCAAGTAGACATGCATGAAGATTCGGTTTCAATTGATACTTTTGCTACTAACTCAAAATTAGAGCAAAATGTTTTTGGTACTAATTCTACCATAGAGTTGATTGATGATACAGATGCTATAGGTCAAAGAAAGGCAGCAATTGAGAGCAGTAGGACCATGGATTTGGGTATAACAAATTTGCCGAATTTGAATATACCAGATTTTGAGGACTTGGTTAAGCAAGAGTATGTCTTTGAAGATCTGTAAAATGTTGATTTAGAGGGATTGCAAACTCCTTCATTGACAAGTTGCTGTGAAGCCAAGCTACCAAAGGGGAAAACTGATCTTGAATGTGATGATGATGATTTGGATGGGGTGCAGACTTCTTCTTTAGCAAGTTTCTGTAGAATTTATGACACAGGGCTCACACTATGGCAGAATGATCATGAACTTGGTGATGTTGATTCAGATGGGGTGCATAGTGAAGTGCAATCTCTTGGTGTTGAATATGATTGGTTTCATTGTGCCGATGATACAGACAGGGCAGTAGATGAAATTTTCAATGTGCAGGCTAAACTTTGTGCTATAGAAGTGTAAGGATGTTTAGATGAGGGTGAAAGACTTGAAGAAAAATTTACAAATAGATGTGTTTAGTATGCATGTCATATGTGGAAGCCTTAGTTTACACGAGCCTGAGATGTGCAGGGATGGAGGAACCTTCTAAAGAACTGGACCTAGATCTTATGTGATTATTGGATGAATCTTTGGAAGGATTCTCAAATACAAATGCTAAGAATATCAATCAATCTAGATTAATGCATGAGAAAGTTTGTTCAGATGCTGTTGATGATGGCCTTATGTAGTTATTGGATGATTCTCTACTTGATTTTAAACCTCTACAAGATAGAGAATTATTTTATGATGCATGTTGCGAGCCTAATGAAGAAAGATTTCCAAGAGACTTAATGTATTTGGATATGCTTGATTGGGATTCCAATACTAGTAAGATTGAAGGTGCACTGCCAATGCTTTTACCTATGATTGATGATCGATAACTAGATGAGCCATTTGCAGAGGGGATATGGCAAATATATAATGCTATCTCATGCTATCTGGGATCTGATGTTACCCTATGATGTAGGGGATTTTGAGCTAGCTTTTGATCCAGGAGGTGACATATATATGCATGGTCCATGGAAATTGACCTATATGCCATATGATCTAGGCTGTTTTCATGGTTATTTGTGGGTTAATTTATGTTTATGCTCTTCTGATTGGAAATTCTTGTATTTTCCCTATGAGGATGGTTCCAATTTATTTAAAGGAATGCTCACAATGGGGCAAATGATTGTTTTTCTGTTTGATCCCCGGGGCTACTTAAGTGCAAGTTGCTGATTTGAAGAGTACTAGTTATCTGTTGTAGCAGGTTGCATGGCACAAGGTTTTGGTTTCTAGATTATGCTAAGTTAGCAAAAGTTTTGGTTAGGCGTTCAATAAGATCATCAAGCCAGTTGAAGCTTTTTGTATGCAATGTTGCATAAAAGGAGGACAATTCCCTAAAGATTGTCCGAAAAATCCAGTAGTGAACGTAGTCCAAGTGATACCTAGTAGCTCATATGAGAGTGAACCTATTGTTCCAATCAAGGTAATCACCAGAGGCCATGCTAAGAAAAAGAAGCATAACTCCTTTGATGATTCAGAGAATAGTAAAAGTTCCTCTCAAAAGACCAAAAAAAGCAGAAGCAAAAGATATGAGATAAGAAAACAGAAACAAAGGACTGAAATCAAGGAGAAAGCAAAGAAACTATTCCAGGAAAAAGTGAAAGAAATTAGAAGTGAAATCAAGGAAACCACCGTGACATCTAGAGGATCAATTTTGGTAAAAAAAAATTTTGAGCCAATCAATGCAGCCTTGGAAGCTTACCAAGCGGGACTTAAAGCATGCCAAAACATGGAAAACAAATGAAAAAACCATCCTTCTCCAGATATGGAAGTAGCTAAGCTTGAAGCTTATCAAAATCTGGTAAGAATTACTCTAAAGATGCTGGAAAAACAAAAATCCAAGCTCGAGAGTATAGCAAACCCTGAGGAGCTTGTGGAAGAAACAGGTAAAGAAAAATCCAAAGTGGTGGTAGAACCCCACCTTGAAACTAAAGAACCAGAACTCATAGTGCCGGACACTGAAGATGCCTTAGATGTAATTTCATTCGTAGAAGAAGACTCGCCAGGACACTTATGGGAAAAAGTTAGAGAGATTAATGATGGGAGCCTAACTGAACTCAACTCCTATAGAGGAAGTGTGGTTAGACAATTTACCTCGTGATATGGACATGGATGTACAATCCTTGTATGGGGATTGCGGCTATGAAGCTTCAGGAATGTCTAAATTAATGACTCTGAAAACACTACCCTCTTTCTTGGGAGATAAAGAAGATGAATCCATAGTGTGTAAAACCACTCAAGTAAAAAGAGCGGAATAGACCCGAGGTAGACAACATCCATTCAATCATGTCTACAATCATTGAATGCACTCTTACTTTAGGAGAACTATTAAAAATCAGATCATATTTATGGAATGA
This sequence comes from Adiantum capillus-veneris, assembly GCF_014529385.1. NCBI lineage: Eukaryota > Viridiplantae > Streptophyta > Polypodiopsida > Polypodiales > Pteridaceae > Adiantum > Adiantum capillus-veneris. Next base: position 66,025,934 of record NC_140933.1, read on the forward strand.
TCTACAAAAAACTCTAGAGAAGGTGGGGATAACAGGGCTGATCGCAACAAATTTGGGAAAATTGAAACACGAATTGGATAACAAAGAGATTCGATTTGTTCCAGTGAACAAAGTTAGAGAATACTACGAAGGGGAATAAGGAAACACAACCCTTCAGTGAGATATAATGATATAGAAACCATGGCAATATTGGATAGTGGGGCAGGCATAGCCATAGCCACGAAAGAAGTATGGGAATCATGGGGGCAACCAACCATTAGACAAACTAGAATGGAATTGCAATTGGCTAATGGACATATCAAAATACCCTTAGGACTACTTGAAAAAGTGATAGTTATTTGCTCTAGGATTGAATATCAACACATTTTTGCCATAGTAGACTTTGGGAAGAAACTCAATTACAAAATCATCTTGGGAAGACCTTTCATGCAACAAGTACAACTTATCCAGGATTGGGAAAACAATTATCTGTACTTGAAGCAAGTGGGATCAATAACAAGCTTTAATCTAAAAGATCACACTTATCAAGCTGTCATGAAAACACCCATACAAGAATTTGACTCAGTCTCTTCGGCAGAAACTAAGCTTCCATCTTGGTTGAACAAAGACACACCTATTTGGATGTGCGGAGCCTCATAAAATGGGAGCTTAAAACAAGAAGAATGTATCTTAGAAAGGGATTGCATAGATGAAGCCTATGTACCTTAACCCTTTCCGGAGCATTTGTTTGAGCTATTTGAGTGGACTCAGATTTTAGCAACAATGGATGTATGTGTAAATACGTCTATGTCTACACAATTTTGCAACAAGGACAATCGTGACATAATTCCCATACGAATGATCTCAACCCTTCACATTGGAGAAAAAATTCAAGAATCCAAGGACTTAATGAAGGTTCAACAAGTCTTTTCAGACCTCTACTATGATGCAACAAATGAGTTAGAAGAACATTCAGCTACCTCAGATGATTCAGGGTAAAAAAGAGAACATATGAGAGCTAAACTACTCATGAAAGGAGGGGACGAAAAGTTTTTTGACTTTCCAAACAAGAAACCAAGAAGACAGAAATGGTATAGAAGAAAAAGAGGCATGAGAAAATTGAAATCTAGACCTATGCATTCAATCTCCAGTAGAACACAGTTTTTGATGCAAATAGACACACGTGATTGTGTCAAAGACAAAATCATTGGTAGATATCCTTTAAACAAAAATCAAGAAATAGCAAAAACATTGACAAAAACAAGAAAGAAAAATTTAAAAAAAAACCTAAATACCTAGACAAGGATTCAACCATGACACGAGTTGAATGAAGAAAGAAGTATCAAGAGTTGAAGAAAGCTCTAAAGGAGATATATGTTAGAAAATAAGACGTAGCTAAATAGATTTGTGAGTAGATTACTTAATGGAGAGAGATAGATTTTACACACAAGAGATTATAGAGTAGAGAGAGAGAGAGAGAGTACACACGATATACGTGGTTCACCTAATGTGGGCTACGTCCACGGGAAAGCAGCCACTCAATGGCCTTAGCACTTCAAAAGAAGAAGTATCTTACAAAGGGATTAAACCCTTGATAGAGCTCCCGCCTTGCTTCACTCTCACCACCTCACACTCACCTTGTTGCATCAACTTCACACTATGAAATGTGTGTAGAAATGGCCTCCTTTTATAGGCCAAAAGGGCTGCCCTCTCTTATGAGAGACAGCCATGTGTAGCTGCCCTTGTGCGAATAAGTCCGAATCGGACTCTCCAATCCGCCCATGTGTGGCCGCCCTTGAGAAGACAAGTCCGCTTTTGAATTCGGCCACCGGCCATTGAATTCGGCCACCCGCCAACGGCCATTGACTTCCGACCACCAGCCATCGGCCATTGACTTCCAACCACAGGCCACCGGCCATTGACTTCCGACCACCGACCATCGGCCATTAACTACCGGCCACCGGTCAACCGAACGGTTGTTTTCTGACCACTTTCCTGCCGCCGTCCGGCCATAATATTCCGACGAAAAAATAAGTCTCGGGGGACCTCCGCCCCGAGGCCTCTAAAGTTGCCCCTGATTCTTGTCCGTGAAAATTTTGGTTTCCGGTGAGTGATTTTCCTTCACGCACGATGGCTTCTCCTCATAATGGGGGCCTTACAAATGTGCGCTTTTACCACAAAAAATTAGAAGGGTAAATCAGGCTCCATACTTAACAATCTCCCACTTGGAGACTGATCTCCAAACCAAACCTGTGACTGCTTTCCATTCTGGCTTCTTATCCTTGAATGCCGATTGAAGATGAGAAAAAGCTCAACTTCTCCTTGTTGACCACCTTTGTAAACATGTCTGCAGGATTTTCACTTGTATGCACCTTTCCTAGCTTTAGCTGTCCCTCTTCCAAAAGAGTGCGTATGAAGTGATATCTCACCTCAATGTGCTTTGTCCTTGAATGAAAGGCTGAGTTCTTCGCAAGATGGATAGCGCTTTGGCTATCACTGTACAAGACACAATTTTCTTGTTTGAATCCAAGCTCTTCTAAGAATCTGTGAAGCCACATAATTTCTTTGCTTTCCTCTCTCATTGCTACATACTTTGCTTCCGTGGTAGAAAGTGAAACCACTTTCTGCAGCTTTGAAGCCCAGCTTACTGCTCTGCCTCCAACCGTGAACACATAGCCAGTAGTGCTCCTTCGAGTATCTTTGTCACCTGCCATATCTGCATCAGCATACCCTTCTAGAAAAATATCAGTTCCTCCAAACTACAAAGCATTTGTTGTTGTCCCTTTTAGATACCTAAGTATCCACTTCACAGCTTGCCAATGCTCTTTACCTGGGTTGTCCATGAACCTACTCACAACTCCCACTGCATGTGCAATTTCTGGCCTTGTCCAGACCATAGCATACATTAGAGAACCTACCGCTGCAGCATATGGAACTTTAGACATATAGGCTATCTCCTCTTGTGTCTTTGGACACATATCCTTCGTTAGTTTAAAATGACCAGCCAAAGGTGTAGAAACTGGTTTTGCATTTTGCATTGCAAACCTTTCTAGTACCTTCTTGATGTAATCTTCTTGAGATAGCTTTATTGTCTTCTTCGTCCTGTCCCTTGATATTTTCATACCAAGTATCCTCTTTGCAGCACCTAAATCTTTCATTGAAAAAGATTTGGACAGCTCCTCTTTTAGGTCTTTGATGTCCTGCATGTTAGCACTTGCAATCAACATGTCATCAACATACAACATTAGGATGATGAATTTCCCATCTCCCAAATTCTTTGTGTAGACGCAGTGATCCAAGTTGCATCTTGTGAATCCATGATCCAACATCCATCGATCAAACTTCAAGTACCATTGTCTTGATGCTTGCTTTAAACCATACAAGCTCTTCTTTAATCTGCAAACCATTTTCTCCTTACCTTTTACTTCATACCCCTTTGGTTGAAGCATGTAGATTTCCTCCTCTAAGTCACCATGAGGGAATATCGTATTTACATCCATTTGCTAGAGATTTAGATCATGAGCAGCCACAAGGCTTAAGACATTAAGCCTAATTGAGTTCATTTTTACAACAGGAGAAAATATTTCATTGAAGTCAATACCTTTCTTTTGAGAAAAACCTTTTACCACAAGCCTGCGGGTTTCCTGCGGGTGATTTTCCTTCACGCACGATGGCTTCTCCTCATAATGGGGGCCTTACAAATGTGCGCTTTTACCACAGAAAATTACAAGGGTAAATCAGGCTCCATACTTAGCAATATATACCATTGAAATGGAAACCACTAAGGAAGAAGGTAAATATGTAATGAGTGTTCCATCCCATTACAAGAAATATACTCTCCAGGACCAAAAAATCATAGTCGAACAACCTGTCAGAGAACTAGAAAAACAGGGCAAGTCCTATGAAGGACCTGAAAACTCAAAAAAGATAGATCAGGCCGCGAACTAGGAGAAGAGCCTAGATCGGCCTACATTGCAAACGAACTTACAGAAGAAGAAGAAGAGATTTTGTTAAGCTTACAGAAAGAGTACCGAGATATCTTTGCTTGGTCTTATAAGGATCTCAAGGGTGTTGATCCATAAATCTATCAACATACCATACCTATGAGAGATGATGTGAAACCAAGCAGACAAAGGTCATACACTTATAATGAGACATTTTCCAAAAAGATCAAAGAAGAGATAAAAGATCTAAAGGAAGCCAAATTCATTTAAGAAATTGAACACACATTGTCTCCAGTTGTGGTAGTACCCAAGAAAAATGGAAAATTACGGGTGTGTGTCAATCTGAAGAAAGTGAATGCAGCTACCATTAGAGGTAACTTTCCTCTTCCAATCATTGAGCATGTTTTAGAATGAGTTGCAAGAAAATAATCTTCATGTTTTTTAGATGGCTTTTTGGGATACAATCAACTTTTGGTTGACGCCAAAGATCAGCATAAAATTGCCTTTGCAACTGAATGGGGTATTTTTGCCTATTGGATTATGCCTTTTGGATTAACTAATGCTCCTACCACCTTTCAAAGATTGATGAGCCATGATTGTAAAGAATATCTTTGAAATTTCTTGAAAGTTTATACGGATGATCTATGTGTCCATTCATCAATCTGGGCTAATCATTTTGAACACCTCATAAAGGTATTCAAAAAATGTAGACTTTATAGGATTTGCTTAAATCCTGAAAAATCTACCAAAAGGGAGTAGACGATGATCTACCAGATGCATATTTGTTCTTCGTGGAAATGATACCTCAATGGTCGAAAAATATGGTATCCTTGATGACCATAGCTCCAGTGGATTTGCAACCGGATTGATCGGGCAATTAGCCATGTATCAATTACTAGCTGGAAGGCTGTAAAAAAGAAATCAAGATGGAATATTTCTTCTGTGCATTAATCCTGAGGAGAAAACCTAATACCTAAATCAAGCACATATTACCATAGTAGGACTTCACTTTGCGGAAGACCAAACTATGCAACGGATCTTAAGACTTGGAGTATTTTGGCGAACTATGAGGTGTGATGTTCACTCATTTGTAAAAGAATATCCTCAATGCCAGAAACAAGCACCCATACCTCATGTGACATTGTTCCAAATATCACTCATTCCTAAGTGGAGTAACTATCTAGTTACTGACTTATCAAACCAAACATTTCATGAGAATATGACTAAACGTCACCAAAGAGAAATTGAAACTGAAGCAAAAGACTATGCTCTTATTGGAAAGCAATTTTATCGAAGAGGAAAGGATCAACATATGCGTCTTTGTTCAGATAAAGATGAATATATTCCCATTATAGAACAAGCACATGCTGGATTAGGTGGAGGTCACTTTTCTAGTGAAACCACCGCATGAGAAATATTAATGGTAGGCATATGGTGGCCAACACTTAATAGGGGAATTTGTGGAGAAATAGTTTGGGAAGTGCGAATATAGATATCCAAGGTAGCCTAAAATCACCTCATTTCCACTAGTCACTCTTGGATATGAGAGCTCTCGACCTTCTTCGTGCGCGACTTTTAAAGTCCATAGTCGCCCTTTTACAGCACCATCTCACACGAGACATGAGGGGTAAGTTCCAAGATTATCAATGATCAAGTTGATATGGCCGAGTAGCAAGTCTAGGCTCAAGAAAAAACCCTAGAAACTCAACAGTGCACGAAGTCCTATGACCCAAAATTGACCATAACGGCCTATCAGCTCAACCAAATTCAGCGAGACTTGAAGTGTAGCATGCCCCAATAGAATAGAACACTTATATATCACGAGATGACCATTCGGCAGGGTCGAGGGATCCCAAGTAGAAAATCTAGGTTTTTGCTAGATACCAGAATTGGATTCTGACTCCAAAGACATCTTATAGACTGGGTCTATACACAATGTACATGGATGGTTTCATGAAAACAGTCAAGGCAAGCTCTTGAAAAGTAGAAAACAGCTCGAAGGCTACATAGCATCAAATTTGACATATGAAGTCAAACTGACTCCAAATGGGCCAAAACTGGATGGGTAGCATTAGGACTATGTATCGGACAAGCCCATAGCTTCGAAAGTGACTAACCAGCTCCACAGACCATCTACTCACAAAAGTTGGTGATTTCAAAGTGGACAAAGCTCAAAGTGATTTCAAAGTGGACAAAGCTCAAAAGGATGCCGAACGTCAAAACTTTCACCAAATTCAACTCAGGTAAAAGAAAGACTATACAAGGATATGCAGGCAGAAGGCTCAAAGGATATCCACCCCAAGTGGAAGAAGAGCTGGTTGAATAAGAATCCGAGATATTTAATTATGTTCACAAGAGCGCCTATACAGCCCTTCAGAATGACCCAACATTATATCCTGTACCAAGGGTAAGGACATGGAAAGCATGTGAAGCACTAAAAGAGAAGAGGCCTACATGGTTGAACTATCCACATCTACCATCTCCAGACCAGGGACCGGCAACATAGGAATACATAGTGAAGACCCTAATGGGCGTCATGAATTTCTTTAAGACCCTTCCTGACCTCTCATGTGCCATGTTATATAAGATTTGTCGAATGGTGCTCACATGTATTCAAGCTTGTCATGATCCAAAGCAAGCAAAAGTTCCATGGATGTCTTTCCTCAAAGGCAATAAGGGTCTCTATTATGACTTAAGTGGCTAGACTTCCAAAGAAGTCCTTTACGGCTTCTACGTCCGATGCATGTTTTTGCCCTCTACCAATACGTTGGCATTTCGTGAAGCATTTTGTATAGGTTTCTTCACTTGGAAAATGAAGATATTTGGGCCAGTGATAAGCAGCCTTACATCCATATTTGTTGGCTTTTCATCCATTGAACTTGAAAACAGAGTACCATGTAGTTCTTGCAAGTTCCTGACAAAGAAGGAAGAATCAGATATGACAAAGCACTACATGCACTTAAAGACCGCCTCGCGAGCCGTCAACCTGAAGACTACTTCACTCCATGAAGCTGTGTCAAGGGACGACACAGTCGAGGAGGGGGGGAATGCTAGCAGCAAGATAACTCGGATAACATTTTTTGGAGCTTTCATTGTAAAAACACTTATTATTTTGATGAATTGGGAATATTATAACTCCTACTTTCTAGATCAACAGTGTCATTGATGAACCGGGGCTACAAGCTTCTAGATTGTATCAAACTGTCTTTAGTTAGAGCTCCCAGATTATTAGTTTTGACCACAAAAACCTTGGCAAGGTATAAAAGCCAATTTTTGTAAGTTTTTGATAATTTTTGGATAATAGAAACACAGCGTGAGCTAATGGCGCTCACTTCTCTCCTTCTCGCACCTTGTATTCCCTTCCCGGTTGACACATTGCAATGTTTTCTGTTGCGTTGCAACTAGAGGTAAGAGCTCTACGCATTGACATAAGCTTTTCATGGTATTCTGTATCTTTTGGCATCTCCAACCCGCGGCATAATTTCATCATAAGTAGGAATTTAAGCTTCAAAATCATAAACTAAGTATAGGCAGGGTTTTGGGGCATCATTGCTAAGCATTTAGATGCATTGTGGGTCAAAAACGACTAGGTCAAAAACTCACTGCTGCTGTTAATAATTGTGATTTTTGCACTTGACCTAAAGTGAGGTTTGAGACCATAAGCATGTGTGCTTAGGTCTTATAAACATGTCCTAGAAGTTTCATAATGTTTCAATGTCGTTTGATGCTAAAATGGTTGTGATTTGTTTACCGATGAGCGATTAGCTTTTGGTCATTTCTGTCATTTCAGCGTAGCTTGAGTTAGATGCGAGTAATTTGTTGTTTTCCAAGAGATTGATAACCTCTTGTAGACTCTATGCACTAGTCAAGTGAGCTTCATCCCATGGATTGACAATTATATTCGTGGTAGGCTCGTTATGTTTGCATAGGATAGGAGTGAGGTTAGACACCCGTCCCACAGGTTGCTTCACACACACCACATTCTATTGCTTCAACATTTCATCACAAAGGACATCATTTTTGTTATTCTTTCTTTCAACATCATTTGAGATACAAAAATATTCTTCCAATGCAAGAGAACTCACAAAATCATTGATGCCATCATTTTCTTCATCATCAAGAAGTGAAAGATCATTTTCATCACGATTTTTCTTCATTGTTTCATCACAAAGCTCATCAAAGCATTCATTTGCTTTAGAGTTGTAAACATTTCTTTGGTGATTTATCTCATGATAATTAACAAATAAATCTATTTCCTCGTCATCATTTACAATATCAAAATTATGTGTTTCTTTAATACAAATAAATGGAGGTTGGCCCGCAATGATTTGGTTGATGGTGCAAGATGTGAGTATGGGGCTACTTAGGGACTCTCCTTGGAACTCTTGGCTCATAGGTTCCTCTCTATTTTCTCCATTTGACATCCCATTTATACCATTCCCATGTTCATCATGGTCGTCATCATCACTTGAGTAATCATCTACTCCGTCAACAACTATGATATGACATGCTCTCAATAATTTTTTAATGAAATTTACCAGAAGCAGCTTGTGAAATTTTTGAGTGTTCTCTTCCAACTCTTTATTGTGATTCAAATGCAAACAAGAACTAGGTGTGTTCCCTCCATGATTACAACAATAAACATATGCTTTCTCTAATGCATCAATAAACTCATCCACCCACGCCTTTGGTTTATCAAAATTATTGTGTACAATGTCATGTTTGAAAATATATAATTTCTTTAAAAGATTTAGTGAGGAATGAAGTGCTTTGTGGTTATCACGATCACAATGAGATGTCTGCTTAGTTTGACACTTGTCCTATTTGTGGTGGTTAGTTTCCCCACAAAAAATTCAAGGTTGTCTGTAATTTTTCTCCATGACGTCATTTTACGTCAATGATGTATTTGAAATTAGATAGCATGATTTTCAAATTTCTTATCAATGTGTCAAGGACAAGCTTTGTAGCCAAAATTTATGCCGACCACTTCCACACATAAAAGTTTATTCTTTTTGTTGAGCTATATATAGTATCTCTATATATACCACCCTGGTCCCCTCTATATAAACACATCTTGTGTGATCAATAGACACACTTTGGGGCTTATACATGTTGGTGTCTTCTCTCTCTCCTCTCGTCTACATGCGCTCTCTCCCTCCGGTTCAACATGATATCAGAGCAATGGAGAGAATAGACATGACATAAGTTTTCTTGTGATTTTTTTTTCTTAAGCTAGTTCAGTTGTGTTGATGGTTTAGAGAGAAGCACAATCGACGTCTTGGATGCAAGTGCAACTGCAAGACTGAGTGTAAATCAGCGCTATGACTATGGATATTTAATCACAAAAGTCGTATAGAATAGGCTTACAGTTCTCGCTATGAAGTTTCTAGATAATTAGCATGCATTTAGGGTGTGTGAACAGAAGAATAGCGACTACAATATGAGTGTATGAGTGTATCGCATGACACTTTAGGACTCTGCCAAACATCACAAGCAAAGGTTTTTGAAATTTTTCTGGAATTCTGGTTGGTTATAGTTTTGCAAGTGGGCCCTGCACTGCCTTCTTGCTGGCCTTGTTGCTCTCGTCAGCTTGCTCTTAATGCCTTAACACTAGAATGGTAACCTAACAAGACATAAAAGTGTCCTTTCAGGGTTTTGGGAAAAAATTCCAAAACCATAGTAGATCCACTCATTTTGAAAAATCCTTTTGTGAGCTTATAGTTCAATAACTACTACATATGGAAAAAATGAGAAACTTGTAATTTTTCTCATCCCTTGGTCACTACGAGCCTCCAAAGTTGATAGACCAGTGCATTTTGCCCAAAACAACAATTTCTTACGGTTGATTGCATATAAATAAGAGTGGAGATTGTCCCGTTAACTTCAATGGGTTGGTGACCAAATCATATGGTTGCTTTTACCTCACTAATTTTTTTTTGGGAAAAAAAAATAGGTACAAAAAAGTTGCATTTTTGCCATTCTGCAGACCTATCATCAAAGTTTCCATAGTCACGCTCAATACAGATACTATATACATGTTTTCTTAGTTCTCTTTGGGCCTCTGGATTCAAAAGGAGCCATGGAGCATGTCAAAAGGATAATGGATCTCTTACAATTGGAACCTTAGGGGCAATGATAAAGTACTAAATACAGCAAACATGAAAAAAATGGGTTTAGCATTATGACCTCTAGAAACCCATAGAAACTACTCAATATCTAGCCAAGTTTGTAGTCTATGATTAGATATGGTTACTACCTACAAAATACACACAATTGGCCTAAGAAACTAGCAATATTGAGAAATTTATACTTGCTACTTTAAAATGTATCGTATTCTTCAGCAATCAGAAAACTCAACCATCATCATATACTATGCTATATAGCATATTAGGTCCCCCAAAACTCAAGAAGATTAGCTTTATGTTATACATTACACTTGCACAATCAAAATTGAATTTGGATATTAAGAAATCCACCAAAAAAATTATAAAAGTGCTAATTTTGGCCAAAAAACAGGATTATGCAATTCTTGTAAATTGGTCATAACTTTCAATTTTAACACTTAGCTCTCCCTACAAGCATCAAAACATGTTGAAAACTATGAAGGCCTAACCCCTAGCCATCTAAAACTCACAAACATGAAGTATAGAGTGCTATAGTTGCCAAAAATTGAAAAAAAGCCAAAAACAGGACCCGTTTTTTCACACAGTTTAGGTTCAAAAATGTTGTGCAAGAGTAAGGTTAATGGTGAGATCGATACTCAAAAAAAAATGCTAAGTTTTTTTCAGCTCATAAGGCAACTTTGTGGATATATAGCACCTAGAAATTCATTTTCATACTCTTCAAATAATTCAAGCAAAATGGTCACTTAACAGGACACAAAAGTGTCCAAGGACATAAAAGTGTCCTGTACCATTCTAGTGTTAAGGCACTAGCACCTCCTGTCTGCTCACCAGTTCAGGAAACAAAGCTTCAGATAGTGCTGCCTGTATAATCACGACGAACCGTGCTGTCTCTGCAATCACGGCTATGGCTGACCGGGGGTGTGACGAGCAAGTAACTCCAGCCAATCCTAGCTGGCATGCTTTTTTTAAAAGATAATATAACGTTATTTTTATAGCTTCTTTTGCGCTACCCCGTAAATTTCTTTGGAGCCATATATAGACTCTACTATAATTAGCGCTACGTCTTCTAACCTCTGCAGCTCGTACAACTTCGATCTGGGTAGCTGCTGCAGTCTGAGCAGACAACCCTTATGAGCGACCAGGTGTGTGTGTGCAACGACCAGAATGGTCACATTCCATCCCGTAGGCTGCTTGCAATAGTGTGCATGGTACCGCGCATTTTGTTGCAAAGAAAAGCGCAGAAACTAGGAGATGGTGAACAACATGGAGACATAGACGGGACTGCAGAAACACTTTTACAAAATCTGTCTGCTACGTTCATGATAGAATAGCATTAAAATAAAATATGATGTTGTTTTTAGAGTATGTATGCCCTGATTTAGCACAACTTGCTCGTGTGTGTGCGAGACGACGCTGTCTGCTATTTGCTCTAGCTCGTAACGCTATGAAGGATAGCAAGACAACGGCCTATCCTAAGAGCCATCTTTAGCACATTTCTTGATTGGCTATGCTGTTCTTCATCATAAGAGGTCGGGAAGTCACGGCTTGACCTTCTTTCGCACTCAGCCATATTTAATGCTCGTCTTCGCTTGTGCTTTCTCCACTTTTATGTTCGCTCATAGTGGTATGTAGATGATTTGATGCGGGCAATAGACTCGGACTGAATCACAGATATTTCTGGCCTTCGTCCTCACTAGGGACTGCCTTGTAGCCACCTCGACCTTGCCATATTTAGATTGGAAATTTTAGGCATTAGTTCTTGTAATTTGTTGCTATTGATCTCATTGCAATTTGTCATAAAATACTTCACGTCATTTTATGATCGTTTTATGTGATCGTATACTAACTATGTGATGGTTTTCATGGGAATCATCGATGTAGAGATGACAAGATTTACCAAGCCATTACTACTGACTAGTCATTGTCTTGAGGTTTTGCAGATTTTGCACAAAACTAGCATCTCTGGTGCCATGGTACGTAAAACCATGATGATTATTCCTATTTCAAAGTTTTTTGAGCATCTCTAATGCCATAAAGAATTCCGTGATGCCATGGTACGTAATGCCATGATGATTATTTCTATTTCAATGTTTTTTGAAAGCATCTCCCGGTGCCATGGTACGTGAATCCATGATGACGATTCCTATTTCAATGTTTCTATAAGTGTCTTTTATGCCATGGTGAATACCGTGATGCCATGGTACGTAAAGCCATGATGATTGGTATTTCATAATTTTTACTTGTTGAAAGCGTCTATGATGCCATGGTACGTAAAGCCATGATGATTGTTATTTCAAAAATTTTCTAAGCGTTTTTAATGCCATGGTGAACATGTGATGCCATGGTACGTAAAGCCATGATGATGATAGCTATTAGTTGAGATCTGGGGGACCCCAATGTGTTTATTACATGCCGGCTTTGTATATATTTGTGCACAAGTGATTACATTGATGTTACGTTTGTTGCTATGTCATCTACACATGTGATTGCATCGGCATTATGTTTGTTTCTATGTCGTCTCTAGAGCGGCGTCATGAACCGTCTCTAAGGATAATGTGAAGTATTTATTTTTAACCTTCACGTCTCGATATGTTTCTTGAGTTGATGTTATTTACAGGATGAAAGACACATCAAGCAGTGTGTAGATGGGCTCAAAGATATTGAAGCGGCTCAAACATATTGAAGAAGTTCAAAGATATTGAAGAATCTTCATCAATTCAATTGTATGTATAGTGTTGTTAAAGACCCTTGAAAGGGAACATTGTAAAACAGGAATGATGTATCTCCTGCAACACTTTTATTATTCACAAGCTTCATATTAAGAGCATGATAATTGTCTCTTAGAAACAAAACAAAAAATCATCTTTGTAGGCATCAAGATCTTCTACGTACGATAATACTGTGAGCATGAATCTCTTTTGCTGTTAGCTTTTAGTGTAGCCAAGACTGCACAAGAGGGGAGTTACCCTACTCCTTCATCATAGATTTAGACAATTGGAATAAAGTCACTAATTTCCTTTGTGATTTCAGGGACAATGATGGGTCGACATTATTCTATTGCATGACTTTATCAAGTATGTGCACTAAATTTAAAATTTCCTTGATTGAATTAAAAACATAGAGCTCTTTCATGTGTATATTGCTAGAGAGAGGTAGAGAAAGCTGAAGTGTTTGCAGGAATAATTGATTTAAATTTAGCAAATCTAGACATCTTTTAGAAATCAGCAAGATCTGGATGTGATTCCTAAGTTTGTGAACTTCTAGTGCATCCAGATGTCTACCTGACATGATAGAGTGTCTTAGGGTTTCGACGATCGTGACTTGCTTGCAAATGGACAAGGGAGGCTAATGACGCTGCCCAAAGGTCCTAAGACACAAGGAAAGGAGATTGAAAGGTAAAGTGATACGACAGTTCTTATCTTATTCATGAACACTACAGGAGGTTGTGTGCTCTTGTGATGCTCTTAGCGACGGAAATACATTAGGTTTTTATAACCCCCGGTGTCGCTAAGACCATCGCTAACAGCGTCGATAGGGGAACGTCGCTATAAGCGCTGCTATAACGGTTGCTATATACATCGCTATAACTCTCGCTATATAGCGACCATCATAGCAACATTTATAGCGACGCTATAGTACCCTATATAACGACGATCATAGCGATGCCCGAGAGAAGAAAAAATTGGTGGCAGGGCATTGATCACCCATCAACCATATTGAATGTTTCATTAATTGATTCACCTTTGAGAAAAAGTGCAAGGGTAGATATAGACCCAAAATAGACACCCACAAGACAATATAACCATTAACTCCATCATCCATAGTATGTATTGTTTGCAAAATAAAGATACAAAACTGACAAGCGTAAATTGATGAAAGTAAAGCAATGACAATTGTACACATCATAGGCAAAATCACTTGATTGTTAAACTTTGCAAATGTAATAGTTACAACACCATTGTCATTATTGAAAAAGTTTACATGGTTTTCAAAAATACCTATAAAAGTTGTCTAATGATACATATGACAAAAAGAAACTAATGCTATCTAGCTACGGCTAGACTAACGTCGTCGAATCAGATGTCTCATCGCATCCAGGTGGCGTATCTGTCGAATTCTGCAAAAAAAACAATAAGACAGCTTTCTGTAAGTATAAACATATAGCGTAGTTTATCAAACAATATAAAAAATAGAAAAGAGTAAACCCTAATACTAACCATGCCACCGCGAGAACTTACAAGAATGCCAACCATCTCTTTCTTTTTTGACGTAGAACTTGAAGATGCTTGTAGCTTTGGAATGTTCAAAGGCTAGCAGCAAAACAGAACGCGTTCTTCTTCTATTCAACTTGAGCGATGAAAGAGGCAAGTCGATAACTCAAAATTTTCAATCGAGAGAGAGAGAGAGAGAGAGAGAGAGAGAGAGAGAGAGAGAGAGAGAGAACGCACACAATCAAATCTTGCAGTCAAAAAACCACGTCGTGGGGCTGCATGTGGCCATGGATTGCCCAGGATATGAGCACTATACAACATGGAAGGTACCTAGAGAGCCAGAGTTTTTATAAAATGGAGCAAAATTGTTCAAATACAATATCTATGGCTTTAAGAGGTCTCTCTCTCATCCTCGCATAGCTCAACATAACTTCCTATATCTATATATGTTTAGACAGTAGATCTTTGTCTGTAGCATGCAAGTACGCCATTCTTGCAATGTAGCTGATGCATGCTCAAAGCACTTAATACTAGAATGGTAACATGACACTTTTATGTCCTCGGACACTTTTGTGTCCTGTTAAGTGACCATTTTGCTTGAATTATTTGAAGAGTATGAAAATGAATTTCTAGGTGCTATATATCCACAAAGTTGCCTTATGAGCTGAAAAAAACTTAGAATTTTTTTCGGAGTATCGAACTCACCATTAACCTTACTCTTGCACAACATTTTTGAACCTAAACTGTGTGAAAAAACGGGTCCTGTTTTTGGCTTTTTTTCAAATTTTGGCAATTATACCACTCTAAACTTCATGTTTGTGAGGTTTAGATGGCTACAAATTAGGCCTTCATAGTTCTCAACATGTTTTGATGCTTGTAGGGAGAGCTAAGTGTTAAAATTGAAAGTTATGACCAATTTACAAGAATTGCATAATCCTGTTTTTTGGCCAAAATTAGCACTTTTATGATTTTTTTGGTGGCTTTCTTGATATCTAAATTCAATTTTGATTGTGTAAGTGTAATGTATAACATAAAGCTAATCTTCCTTGAGTTTGGGGGGACCTAATATGCTATATAGCATAGTATATGATGATGGTTGAGTTTTTTGATTGTTGAAGAATACGATACGTTTTAGAGTAGCAAGTATAACTTTCTCAATATTGCTAGTTTCTTAGGCCACTTGTGTGTATTTTGTAGGTAGTAACCATATCTAATCATAGACTACAAACTTGGCTAGATATTGAGTAGTTTCTATGGGTTTCTAGAGGTCATAATACTAAACCCAGTTTTTTCATGTTTACTGTATTTAGCACTTTATCATTGCCCCCAAGGTTCCAATTCTAAGAGATCCATTATCCTTTTGACATGCTCCATGGCTCCTTTTGAATCCAAAGGCCCAAAGGGAACTAAGAAAACATGTATATAGTATCTGTATTGAGCGTGACTACAGAAACTTTGATTGTAGGTCTGCAGAATGGAAAAAATGCAACTTTTTTGTAGCTATTTTTTTTACCCAAAAACAAATTAGTGAGGTAAAAGCAACCATATGTTTTGGTCACCAATCCATTGAAGTTAACCGGGCATTTTATCTCATGTCCTACAAAAATCCCCACTCTTATTTATATGCAATCAACCGTAAAAAAATTGCTGTTTTGGGCAAAATGCACTGGTCCATCAACTTTGGAGGCTTGTAGTGACCAAGGGATGAGAAAAATTACAAGTTTCTCATTTTTTCCATATGTAGTAGTTATTGAACTATAAGGTCATGAAAGGATTTTTCAAAATGAGTGGATCTACTATGGTTTTGGAATTTTTTCCCAAAACCCTGAAAGGACACTTTTATGTCCTGTTAGGTTACCATTCTAGTGTTAATTCTTACTCTAGATTTGACGGGTTGTGGTGTGTGTGTGTGTGTGTGTGTGAGAGAGAGAGAGAGAGAGAGAGAGAGACCCTTGGAACCGTCATCTTGCATCACTAATTTCTGTGTAGGCTCAATTTGCTCTTCCATTGGCTGATTGTGACGGCTTATTGTATGGAAGCAGCAGTCGAACATGCAGGTGGGATTGCTGGTCCGCATGGACTGTCGAGGCTGTGAGTGCAGGAAATTTTCTCATGTAGGAAAACGGAGTCTTTTTCAGTGTTTTTCATATGAGCAAGTGTTTTTCATACAATGCACTGAAATCTAAAAACTGCTAGTCCATCAAACATAAATCTAGATCTAATTTAATCTTAAACTCAAAATAAACCTAAATCTAATCTAACGTAAATCTAACTGAAAATAAACCTAAATTTAATCTAATATAACTTAAATAGACCTAAATCTAATCTAATGTAAGTCTACATCTAACCTAATCTTTAACGTCTCTTCGGATAGTTTCCTACGACGTTAAAACTCTCTTCTTCTTGTGTGTGTGTGTGTGCGAATAAAAAGAGGAAAATGGTATAACATTTCTATCACCCAAGTGTGGTAGATTGGTTATGCCACTTCCCTCTTGAATAACAGGTCCTGAGTTCAACTCCTTGTTGTCTAGATCTTTAAGGTCTCTTGAATTAGTTTCCTACGACGTTAAATTAAACTCTCTTCTTCTCAGGTGTGTGTGTGTGGGTGTGTGTGCATGCCAATAAAAGGAGGAAAATGGTATAACCTTTCTATCACCCAAGTGTGATAGATGCCATTTCCCTCTTGAATAACAGGTCTTCAGTTCAACTCCTCGTCGACTGGATCTTTAAGGTCTCTTGGGATAGTTTCCTACGACGTTAAGACTCTCTTCTTCTTCTTCTTCTTCTTCTCTCTCTCTCTCTCTCTCTCTCTCTCTCTCTCTCTCTCTCTCTCTCTCTCTTTTCCTCTCTCAATGTGTGTGTATGCATTCTTTGTTTATGCATGTATGTGTGTGTTTTTTGTTTATGCATGTGCTCTCTCTCTCTCTCTCTCTCTCTCTCAAAAACACAATGTGTGTGTGTGTGTGTGTGTGAGAGAGAGAGAGAGAGGCAGAGAGAAAGAGGGGAAGGGAACAAGAGAGTGAGGAGAGGGAAGGAGCATACCTGGCTCTCCTTCCTCTCCTCGTGTGTGTGTGTGTGTGTGTGTGGAGAAGAAAGAGAGAGACAGGGAGAGCGCGGGTTACCTTTGCTTGCTTGAGCGCGCACCAAAAACTCAGATCTGAGATCTGAGTTTTCGGACGTTCTTGGTTATTTTTTAACCCCTATCGGCGTCGCTATGGATGTCGCTATGAGCGTCGCTAAGTTACTTATAACTTAGCGATGCCTATAGCGATGCCGTGGGTTTTCAAATTTGAGCGTGGCACTGCGAGCGTCACTAATATTAAGTACCTTTTGTAGTGGAACTATCCGACATTGGTTGCAAAGTGGATGGAGGAGAGGACCTCGTGAGTTTTGAAACTTGACCTTGAGACTTTTGGTCGAGCCTCAACTTTTCAAAGAGTTCCAAATGATCAATAGGTTGAATCTAGTGTAGCCAAGACTGTACAAGAGGGGAGTTATCATGCTCCTTCGTCATAGATTTAAATGATTGGAATAAAGTCACTGACTTTTTGTATGATTTAAGGGCAATGATGGGTCACCAGTATTCTATTGTATGACTTTATTAACTGTGTGTACTAAATTTGGAATCTCCTTGATTAAATTAAAAACACAAATCTTTTCAATGTGTCTATTGCTAGAGACACGTAGAGAAGGATGAAGTGTTTGCAAGATAATTTTACTGCATCAAGACATCTTTTAGAAATCAACGAGATTTGGAGGTGATGCCTAAGTGTGTGAACTTCTAGTGCATCAAGATGTCTATCTAAGTGACATGATAGTGTGTCTAAGGGTTTCACCTATTGAGACTGGCCTGGGAATGGAAAAGGGAGGCTAGCAAGGCTTCCCACAGGTCCTAGGACACAAGGAAGGGAAAGTGAAAGATAAAGTGATACGGAAATTATTAGTCAAGCACTATCCGGAATTGGTTGCAAAGTGGATGGAGGAGGACCTAGCAAATACTCCTAAGTTTTGGAACTTTACCTTGAGTCTTTGGTCTAGCTTCAACTTTTCAAAGAGGTCCCAATGATCGGCGACTTGAATGTATTGTAGCCAAGATTGCAGAGGAGATGACTTTTTCAAATTTTTGCACTGTTTTCTCTATTTTGGGACGAAGTTTCTCCTTTTTTCCTTGTCTCAACTTACATTTTTGAAATCCATCATAGAACCCTATGGGTAATAGTCTAAAATGAGCTAAAGTGTTGTGACGATACAAAACATATTTCAAGCAACCAACTGAAGTAGAAGACTTAACCTTCCTACCCATAGGTAATTTGACTGTGAGGTATGATTAGGGTATCCAGGTAGAATGAGGTTTCTAATGTATCTAGGAGAGATGAAAGAATGTTTACTCCTACAATCAACCAATAAGTTGAAATGCTTACCTTGACATGCTGCTCGGATTTGAGTTACTAAAAATTGTTCATTCACTCCTCAAAGTTTGATTGTAGTAGCATGAAAATATGCTTTTTCTTGATTCCCTTTGTCTCTAGCACCTTGAGCTCTCTTGGCTTGAACTCTTTCACAAGGTCATTGATTTCCTCCTCTTCCTCCTAGACAAGGTTGTTGGTTGAAGTTATTTCCATTGAGGATTTTTTTTTTTTGTTGGGCGGTCCATTTCACATAAAAGGTGGGTTTTCTAGTCTAAAGTTACTTTGATTTTAAGGAGGCCTTTGATTCTGGTTGAAGTTTTTGCTCAATGAAGTTTTGTTGATGTTCTAGGTCTAAAATTTTTGAAGTTTCGGTTTGGGTTAATATTTTTGGGTTCATAATTGTCTACCAGTCTTATGATGCTTAAGTTATGGAATGGAAAATCTATGGACCGATGGTCAAGATCAAGACAAGTGTAACGTAGATTATCTTGCATGGCCTTCATACATAATAAGTTCTTCCTTCTTTGTTGTAAGTTTTGAGACTTTTTCATCCTCAAGATGAGGTATTTTGATCTCAAGGACAGGAGCAAAATTTAGTTTTTTCTTCCCCTACTCAAGCTGAATGGTCTTACCCACATCAAGAACATCTGTAAAATTGGTAAGCGAAAGACTCTAAGGTCTAGTCTTCATAGGATTATGTAAGCCTGACACAAATGATGCCACTTTGACTTCTCGAGTCATTCCCGCTTAGAGCGTCTGCAAAATTGGTAAGATAAAGACGATCAAGTAAGCCTGACACAAATGATTCCACTTTGACTTCCCGAGTTATTCCCACTAGAGCATATTTCACAAGGGTCAAGAAATGTTCATAATACAACTGCACGTCTTTAGTCCTTTGAGTACAATCAAGAAATTCATCCAAACGGTCCAAACAATATACTTTTTTCTAATAACTCTTCTTTAGTTGAGTCTTTAGAGAATTCCAAGTTGCTGCATTAGGACCAGCATTGTTACAATGGTCTCTCCACCAACACTTGGCCATCTTCTCCAATTTGACCTCATCAATAATAGCATTTTTCTCTGTAGATGAATGAGCCAAGTCCAAGTAATCATCCCTATGCTAAATCCAATCTTCAATAAATTTGCCTGCATCTTTGCCCTCCTAAACTTGTACAGCATAGCATCAACTTTTGAACAATCAATAATTGTTTGTTGATAGAGGCACAATTGGTACATTGGTATTTGCAACGGTTTCATTTTCTCTCAGAGGCATGGTAGCTTACTACACCATATCAACCAAGATCGCTCTTAGTACAATATATACTACTCCGCTCTAAGTCACTCTTATTAAAATATGGTTGGAAATTAAGAGTAAGGCAAGAGAGTGGAAGAAAGAATAACACATGAATTAAATCAATTCTACATGGCAAAAAACTGTAGTTCATAAATTTACACTATGTCTCAAAAACTTCAATAATTTCTAATGGTCCCAACATAATGTACTCTATAATAGCCATTGTGACACCCTTCGACTACTAGATCATAGTGGTCCCATTGTGGGAGTATGTCTAGTGAATTATCCTAGTAATTCTTCACCATTTTTGGCTTGAACATCTCCCTGGTGGCATGAGAGTTGTACCATTCCTATGTGAGTGAACGTCTCATCATAGGTACTCCCATGTTGCTATGAATTGTCACATTCTTGTATGTGAAGTTGTCATCAAAATAAGTAGATTATTTGGAAAAATTGTTTTGTGTCTCCCATCCATGAGTGCTTTATATACTTGAACAATCCGCTAAGCACTTAGACCTATTGTAGGCGTTGTACAAGACCGTGGATTGTGGACTTTCCAAATAGGTCAAACCCAACAATTGGTATTAGAGCTTTTAGCTAGCATATATCTCCTAATCCATTTTGGATCCTAAGCATCCTCATTGTACTAGGTTGTCATGGCCCTCTCTCCCTTAGCCATTGGAATTGTTAATTCAATATCCCTTTGCATTGCATATTAATCGTCGTGCCGACTACATTGTTTTCTTCTTTTGAAGTCCTTTAGTAATGGGATACGTACTATCGGTGACGCTACCCTTTCTAATTGATATTATGTAATTTGTTCATATTTGGCTGAGCTCTATCGCAAATTTGAGAAAGTTTTCAAGCGTGCGTATCCGTAACACTTAATTTTGAGCTCTCAAGATTCTTAATTAGCGGAGGGTGTGCTAAATTCATCATTCTACCTTGGTCTCTTTTGCTCATAAGAATATTTATATAATCTTTTGGATTATGTGTGTGTGTGGCTGTGAAGACAAAAAGGCATGGGATCCACCTCTTTATTGCCCAAGGCCCCAAGCTTGATGTTGTGTTTTGACCAATCAAGGTTCTGTGCAACCTCATTATGAAGCTCGTTGTGAACCCTCAATCTACACTCGTCACTTCCATGAGCCCCTAGGATTCTTTATCTACTCGGCTACTACCCCATCTATACTACTACCTGCAAATAGCATATAGAGCTTGCCCAAAATCACCATATCCTACCTACAACACTGCCCCAATTTGTTGCTCCCTATGCGTAGCCTCGACAATCATCTTCAGCCCCTGCACAACCTTCACCTGCATTAGCAGCATCGCTGTCTACTAGTACTGATTTCTTGCAAGAGCTTGCCTAAATTTTCTTGGCCTTACTCCGATTACTTTCCAATGCAGCAATTTGCATTGCCTTATCTGCTCAAGCTCGGCACTATCATTTGGTAGCCCTCGGCATCTGCAGTGGAGTATTCTGGGTTATCACACGCAGTTCCCTGCAGATTGCGCCGGTTTTGGGGGGGGGCACCTACAACTCATAGCTCTCAACTTCCAACGCAGCGAGCGGGTTGGCTCCTCCTCAAACACTCCAGCTCGTCTTACTTGATTTCGACAAAGACCTTAAGCTGTCATCGATTATGTCGGCCCTGCAACTCCTTGTTAATGGGTGGTTGTTTTTTTTATTTGGAATTTCTAAGCCTTGTTCCCACAATGCTTTTGAAGCTCAAGAAGGCACCATTCCCTCACAAAATTGCATTGCCCTTCATAAGAGGCTCTTTCTATGGGTTTGCCTTACAAGTCATACAAGCACATGTTTATCTCATGAGGAGGCTTCACAACAATGACACTAAGCACAACGCATCCCTCATTGTAATGTATGTAGGTAACCATGTTTTTGTATGCAAGTTGTAAACAGGTTTAGATCGACACTTCCTATGTGTCAAGTATATGGTAAGACCGCATGTCAACTTTAGCACACACCATATACGCACCACATTTTCTATATACGTGTGTATTGTACCATTAGATAAGAAAGGTAATCATCAACAAATGCCAAATTTATGAAAAAAAGTTCTATTTTTTGTCTTTTTATTAATAAAGAAAGGACCCCTCCACCTTTAGGCCTACAAGTTTGACCACTCACTTTTAGGACTAGCCACACCCACCATTCCAGTCCACATGGCAGTCCCCCATTTGCTCATTCCTTAATCCCATTTTCAATCTCATGGAAAATAAAGAGGCCCTACTATACACCATTTCCTTCCTAATGTATGCATCTATTTAAAAATCCTACTCTATTATGAGATCTTTGCCCTATAGATTGGCATGACGATTGCCACTTTTCTTCTAGCCTTGCAAGCTTTAACTTTAACATTTTCATCCCTTTTACAATGTCATCTAATATGGATTTTTCACTCTTTGGAACTACAATAACAAGGTTTATAGGACTCTTAGGAACACTTGGGGCTTGAGGAGGGTTGGCTATCATTTTATCTCTTTGTCATTGTCGCTTGGCTAGAAGTGATACAGCATCTTTGACCTCATGTGCATACTTTGTGTGACACTAAACTCAATAGACCTATATCTAGTCATATCGCTCAAGTTCTCACCATACATCTTATGTGTCAGATTGTTATGCTTTG
This sequence comes from Adiantum capillus-veneris, assembly GCF_014529385.1. NCBI lineage: Eukaryota > Viridiplantae > Streptophyta > Polypodiopsida > Polypodiales > Pteridaceae > Adiantum > Adiantum capillus-veneris. The sequence goes on from NC_140933.1 coordinate 66,048,547, forward strand.
GTCATTTCTAGTTGTGTGATAAAGAGAAGCCTCTTTCTTTTGATGAAGCACAAAATTCAAAATATTAGATGGCTACCATGCAATTAGAATACGATAAACTTATAAGAATGACACAGCCCGACTTTATGTGATTTGCCTCTTGGCAAAAATGCCATTGGTACAAAGTGGGTTTACAAGTTGAAACATAAGACAAATGGTGAGATTGATCACACACTTGTTGCAAAGTTTATGCACAATAGAAATGAATTGACAATGAAGAGATTTCTATTCCCACTTTTTGTATGGCTACTATTTGTTTTCTATGTCACGGTAGCTCATCTTGTATGGAATGTACATATATCATACATTGTTACTACTTCCTTGAATGGTTTTATACTTGAGGAAGTATGACGTGTAGCACATCCTTGGAGTTGTGTCAAGAAAGGATAGGAGATTAAAGTTTGTAACACATTATGTAAGCCCACATTTGGTAGTTATCCCCATCTAATTTGTACTTAACACATCATGTAGGCCCACATTTTGTAGTTATCCCCATCTAATTGTTACTTAGCAGCAAGCATCTGTGTTTTTGTACTTATGTGAAAATTGATCCAAAAGCAAAAAACAAAGTAAAAATTCTTTATATATATCATAGCCTAAGGAGGACTATAAGAGAAATGTTCTACAAAAAATACAGTGACAAAAATTATGCACAAAAGGAGGAAATTGCCTAGACATGGTAGTATCTCTAGTGGAAATGAAGGTTGAAATGAGTTCAAATCTAACAATCTACTACTGGTCATTAAAGCTCACTCAACTCAACTGAGCAAGAGTCGCTAGCAATGGAAGTGACTATGCTCAAAAGGATACAACTTGATATAATATTGAAATTAGGGTTGCAAGGTTGCAGGTACAGCTTAGAGAAGATGAATAAGCTCAAGGCACACATGAGAGTGTAATTGCTTAGTGTGAAAAATAGAAAGATAAGTTAACCCTAGAATGATGGGCGTGCTTGCAATGCACAAGGGGAAAAACTTGCTAGTGAGGGAAAAAATTCCATGTCTCTAAGTGTGTTCACACACGTCACAACCACATATATGGCAACAACTACTAGCTCAAAATTTTGCACCATCACCATTGTAGGTACTCTATGTAGCTGCATCTTCTCTACATACACACAAAGATATTTTGTTATTAAATCTTTACCATCAAATTGATCCATTTTTTCACTACTGATTGAAGGGATTTAGCTGAACAAAGCTCCATTCTGTTAGAATCTTTTTGTTGCTAAATCAACATATATAGAAAACACTTGAAACATTTGCATTCCAACTGGATCAAACTGTGTCTCATATTGATCTTGTTAGTCCATAGCTCTCTAGGGGTCCACACAGGTCAACACCTATCAAATCTCTAAAAGAGACAGAACCAAGACAAAATGTTAATCTTGACTAGGGCATGGAGGCATGCCAAGAGGTTTTCAGGCTCTTGTCTGAACACAACACATTCCACTACAACACCCGATGTGTACTCAATCTTTTGAAACAAATATAAATTAAATGCTACTTGCATTAGACGATGTATTTAAGAAAACCCTCTTGTTATGCTTAAATATATTAGCTAGAGGGTCTTTTGAAAATATGACCTTGCATTTTAGAAGCTATCATGATCAAGAACTATACTCATCAAGTTGACCCTTGCAAGACTTCTCATTGATGCTTTGAATAAATCGACTTTATAAGCTCAAGAAAAAATGAAACAACCTTGTAGAAAATTTAACGTGACTTTTTCATAATTATGCTATAGATATATGAAAGTTTCATGTGAAAAAAATTAATTTTAGAGTATATAATATATTGGAAAGCTCTACATGTTTGATATGGACATTTCAAACATATCATTGTATACAAAGAAAAATATGTATTTGACGTATTTGTGAGTTTTAGAAAGTGATATATTGCTTACCCCTTCCATTGAGGACTCAAGGTAGCTAGTAGAAGGGCCTTGGTATACATCAATTATTAGATCATTTCAAATATTCAAAACTACGTAAGATAAAACATTGATATTTTCACTCTCGAGACATAAGCATTCAAAACCTCAAATAATATTAAACTTTCCACATATATCAACTGAATGTATGAAAGTTTTTGAGATGTCAAGCTCAACATGTACGACTCCTAAATGACTACCAGTGACATTCATCTCATCACTCACGCACCTTGGTGGATATGCATGTCTTTGCCGGTGATACTACAACTCTTATGTTGTATTTTCCCTTATGTTTTGAAGACCTCTTATCTTTAGTTTTGTGAAGAAGAACAAGTATAGTGTGTGTGTGTGTGTGTGTGTGTGTGTGTGTGTGTGTGTGTGTGTGTGTGTGTGTGTGTGTGTGTGTGTGTGTGTGTGTGTGTGTGTGTGTGTGTGTGTGTGTGTCATTGCAAGAGCTCAAGATCTCTCCTTCTCTATCTCTTCACAAGGTATTAGAGCCTGGTTGTGTCTGAGGAGCTTGGAGCAGCAAGCAGGTGCGCAGTCTGGGAAGCAGCTTTTGTATTCTCGGGACTCATCGTTAATGATCTCTGATTGAGGTGATTTATTTTGGAAAGACTGCATCTCAAGGTTCTATACAATTCTTTGGACTAAAACTGTGCAGGTAAATTTCCATTCAAGGCGTGTTATGACCCCCGTTTTGGAGTTAGAGTGTGTTCGCATGCAAAAACACAAAGGTTCAGGATTCTGTAGATTTTTATATAGGTAGTGCAGAAAGATTTGGTTTGGTTGCAGTGTTCACATATACTATTTAGTACAGTGAAACAGGTGTATATATGTAGATTGTGGTTATAGATGATAATCAACTATTTTTAGCAGGCTGCTCGAAGACTATGTAAAGGTTTGGAAACATTTCATCCAACAATGATGGTTTTAACCAGGTTGTCAATGATAAGTTGGACAAGAACAACTTCCATGCTTGAAAGTTCAAAATGACTAATTTCTTGTAGAGCTTGCGATGAAAGCTTACTACATCACGAATGGACATGACGTGGACAATGAGAGAGCACACCATAGAGAGAAGTGGGTACTTGAGTGGATAAGATGAGTGTGCGCAAACTGTACAAAGTGAAAGAGAGGTCATTAGGTTTTTTTCTTAAGCATTTATAGGCATTTACAACATGTTCACACTTACCTTGGTCACCCAAGTTGGGCGGACCCTAACAATCGTCCCCTTCAACCAAACTTGGTGTCATGATCATCATCATGTGCCTCCTTGAACTAAGTTCTCCACTCTCATGACACAACAAGTTTTTGGGTATACTCGCTAACCGTGAGTTAAAGGTTTTGTCACTCTATCGAACTACCATTATGCGGGCTTTTTGGTTTACCCCCAAACCTCGGGTTTAGGTTTCCCAGTTAGCATCATGAGAGTGGACTACAAAACAAACTAGTGCCTTTTATATTCCATAAGGGAAGGTCTTACCGCCAAAATCATCATACTTGCTTAGATAGTGTCTAATCCCTTTACAACATAATCTTACTTATAGACATCTTTTCTCAAATGTGTTGTGCATAGAAGTGTGAACGCCCTCTAAATGTGTTTGTAATTTGCTTGCCAATAGTACAGGACTAACAAAGGTATTGGATATAGCATGAAGGAGATTTTAGATGCTTCTATTTCCCTAGGAGTAAGGTGACGTGGACATAAGGGACTTTACGATACTATGAAGAATTTCCTTCACTTTCAATTGGGACTCGCTTTAGCTGTTTTGAAGGTCATCACTTCCCTCTTTGTGCTATATATGTATTTCCTACCCGCTTATGCTTTCATAGCACAGGACTTTACAACCCAAGCCATGTGCGCTATGTACTCATCACTAATGCATTGCTAGGTTTATTATGGCAAGAGCTAAAATGGAGCCATTTGTTTTTTCAGAGATTACAATTTTAAGCAAAATAGAGATAATGTCTTAGAAAGAATGCTAGAGCGGATAAGGCCATGAAAAAATTGGATAATAAAAGAAAATTCAATTTTTTAAAAACCAAATCTACTATCGTGTTGATTTGCCGTCAGCATGAGGCCAATAAGTATGTGGTATGGCATCGCTTTGTCTACTACCGGCCTTGTTATGAACTCAACCCTCACCACAACCTCGAGCGCTACGCCGCAGCCACTGAACCTTGTCCTTTTTCGCAAAAATTCCTCCAGCTCCAGTGCCACCATCCCTCCTCGCTTATGCCCCAGAGTAAGCTCGAGTGGCTTATCAAATTTAACCTCAATGGTCTTGCTAGCACCAGTGGTTCTTTCTCTGATCCCAATAAGGTGGATAGTTGAGCTTTCTTTGCACCCACTATTTTCTATCTCCATTCTCACAAGCCTTGTTTCTAGTATGGGTATGCCTAAGAAGGAAATTTGTGAGTTTGTAACTGTGGGTGTTAATTGATACAAAGAACTTGATTTCGTGAGCAAGGAAGAGGTCGCACTGGTGACAGAGTTCTCACACACACTTCTTCCTTGTCCGTCTTTCCTTGGGTAGTTCAGCTCCTACCTTGGCTAAGCTTGCTCCTACTGCCTTCTTGCCTTGAGCTCTCAGCCAATCCTTGTCTTGCTCGTACACCAACTGATCCTTCTCCTTCTCAAATTTTTTTTTGACCTCCTTAGTTTCTCAGATCAATACCTCCAAGACCTTGCCCCAAAGCTCTAATACCAATTTGTAGAGCTTGGGACAAAATATTATTGCATCATGATCGAATGGACATGGCGTGGAGAATGAGAGAGCACACGATAGAGAGAAGTGGGTACGCGAGTGGATAAGATGAGCATGAGCAAACTATACAACGTGAAAGAGAGTTCATTAGGTTTTTCTCTTAAGCCTTTATAGGCATTTACAACATGTTCACACTGACCCTAACATTTCTTTATGGAAAAAGGTTATTGGGACTACATTGATGAAGAGCATGAGGTAGCAGTGCTACTACCATAAGACGGTGTAAGTGCTGTGCAAATTAAGACATTTAAATAATGGAACCAGGGAGCTCGGAAGGTCATGTAGTGGGTTTATTTCACTGTGCAAGACACTATGATTAGGCATATATAGGATGCTCAATCTCCTAAGGAGTCTTGGAACACTTTGATGTCATTGGATGTGACCAACACAAAGGCAAGGAAGGTGCAGCTAAAGACTGAGCTGAATCATGTTGAGAAGAAAAGTATGTCCATCAATGACTATTCATTGAAGATAAAGAGCATATGTGAGTCACTTGCATTGATTGGTATTGCAGTAAAAGTTTGTTTGCGAGGTTTGCGTCCTGAGTACAAACCGTTTAAAACTGATGTCCATCTTCGAGAAAACATTCCCTCAATTAGACATCTAGTGTCCCTATTGATTATGGAAGTGAAGGAACTTGACACTACAAGAAGTCGCTTAAATTTTGGTGTCAAATTTATCGGCGTTAATCATGGGCGTCGATATATGTGTAGGTAAGTATGGAGAGAGATAAATTTTTTTTAACTTTCAGTTTTGAATTTTCGACGCAGATTCCGATGTATCTTTTGGCGCCTATACCGATGTCTCTTCCGACGCCTGTATAGATGAATGTTTCAATGCCTGTACCGATGGAACCTGCAAAAACAAACCTGCGGGTCTTTCCCTGCGCATTTCTCTAGTTTTTGTTCCTCTTCTCTTGCCCTCCTCCTCTTCACCTACTGCAGATCTGTTGCCTCTAACATCTGCGGCAGGTGAAAATTTTGCTTGTGGACTACTCTCTAGCACCAAGGTGAGATGCTTTTCAAGTTTGTTTCTAGGTTTAGGGTTTAGGGTTGAACATAGTGTGTGTGTACAGTTTGTAGGTTCAAGGACATTTACAAGACTCTTTGTTGCTCAAAATTTTAATGCATATGAGTGCTCAAAATTTGAATGGATATTAAACTAATTTGTATATTGACAAAATAAAATTTCATGCTTTAAGTTTTTATGCCATTTTGTTCAAAAATAATGCTTTGGAAAAAATTTGTTTTGAAATTATGGTTTGTGTTGTGAAATTATGGTTTGGGGTAATTTTATTTCGAAACTATGCTTTGAAATTATGTTATGAAATTACGCTACCATCTCGTCATGTTGTTTTGGAATTATGTTGTTTCAAAATTATGCTATGAAAAAATTTTGTTTTGAAATTATGTTTTGAAGAAATTTCGTTTTGAATTATGTCATTTTTGAAATTATGCGATCGATTGACAAGGTTTTGGTTAAGTTTAGTTTAAGTTATAGGTTACGTTACAGTATACCTAGGTTATAAGTTAAATTAGTTGAATTATACGTTAGGCTAAGTTAGGTCATAGGTTAAGTTAGATTAGGTTTATGTTATAAGTTAGATTTATGTTAGGTTAGTTTATAGGTTAGGTTATAGGACGTTAATTAGGTTAGATAACCATCCAGGCTAGGTTTAAGCTATGGGTTAGGTTAAGTTATAGTTTATAGGCTAGGTTAGCTAGATTATAGGTTAGGTTTAGGCAACATGCTAGATTATAGGTTAGGCTAGGTTAAGTTGTAGGTTGTATATACATAAAAGGTTAGGTTAGGTAAAGGGTTAAGTTAACTAATGTCTAGGTTATAGGTTTGGTTCGAAAAAAATATGATGCTCCCAATTGAAACATTGGCGGTTTATAACCATGATGTCAGTAGCTTACAAAATTATTGCGAAGTCAATTACCCTAAGACTCTCTCTCACTCTAGAAAAGGGTATCACTCCTCACCGACAAGGTGTCATAAGGGAAAGATCTATTTAAGTTAACACCTTGATAGCTGCAATGATTGGATTATATTACACACCATTCACCATGCAAGATTGTGTCAGTTATAGGTTAGGAAACGAGCTAGCCACAAATAGTAGAAAAAACACAAACGAACTTCGATTATGCTAGGTTATAGGTTAGGTCTAGGTTATAGGCTAGGTAGGTTAGAGGTTAGGTTAGGTTATAGGTTTCTAGATAAGGTTATACGTTAGGCTTAGACTATAGGTTATGTTAGGTTAGAGCTAGCGGAAATTTAAGAGAAGAAACAACACATGCAAACGGACTTTGAAGATGACTCGTGTACTTCAAAAAATGCAAACAGACTTTAATTTGGTTAGGTTATAGATTAGCTTATAGGTTAGGTTTAGGTTTAGGTTACAAGTTAGGCTAGATTATAGGTTAAGTTTAGGTTTAGGTTACAAGTTAGTCTAAATTATAGGTTAGGTTAGAGCTAGAGATAAATTAATAGTAGAAAAAACGCAAACGGACTTCAAAGATGACTAGTGTACTTTAAAAATTGCAAAGAGACTTTGGTTAGGTTAGGTTATAGTTTAGGTTTAGGTTATAGTTGATTATGCTACGTTAGGTTAGGTTTAGGATATATGTTAGGTTAGATTATAGGTTAGGTTAGAGCTAGCGATAAATTAATAGTAGAAAAAACGCAAACGAACTTTGAAGACGACTCGTGTACTTCAAAAAACACAAACGGACTTTGGTTAGGTTAGGTTTAAGTTATAGGTTAGCTTAGATTACAGGTTAGGTTAGAGTTAGTGGTATATCAATAGTAGAAAAAATGCAAACGAACTTCGAAGATGACTCGTGTACTTCAAAAAACACAAATGGACTTCGGTTAGGTTAGCCTATAGGTTAAGTTTAGGTTTAGGTTTAGGGTTATGTTATGTTAGGTTAGGTTAGGTTTATTATCATATATGATGGCTTCTTGAGCCTATGATAGAAAAAAAGAATATCCATATGATTAACTTACTATGAAGAGCCTTAGGACCCAGCTGTCCATTTTAGGGAATAGGTAGGGAAGAAAGATCGTTATAATGTATACTCGACTCCCCTTGGTGGTTTTTTGTGTTGAGGGCCACACATGTTCCCCATGCCTCTAGTAATGCCAAAGGGTAATGGCAAGAAGAGTAAGATAGATCGTAATAAGGGCCTATGGTTCGGGCGCTTGCTGCTACTTCCGCTCCTCCCCTCGTACTTGCACTCCCCTTGCACTACCCCCCCTGTCGCCTGCCCCCCTCTAGCGCCCGCCCTCAGCCCTGACTACCTGCTAGGCCACCTGCCCCCACTGCGCTACCCCTGCCTCTGTCTGTCCACCCTAAGCCCCCGATGCCTGTTGTCCACTGCCCCCCTTTTTGTTGCCCTCACCCGCTGCCCTCTCCCAACCTGGTTTTCCCTCCCCCACCTCTCTTTGCTCACTGAACCCCCCCCCCCCCCCCGGCCCCGCTCATTTATTTTGGCCTTTATCACACCGAGGTTCTTTTGTCGATTAGCTCTGGCAGTGCTGGTTCTTTGACAGTGCTTGCCGGGGTCCTTTTGCAGAAAAATTGCTTTACCCACTTTCTCTGCCACAGCAGTAGACACAGATGGAGGCTCAAGCTCTGCCACAGAGGGACTCCACTGAAGCCCCTTCGCTCGACTCCTCTGAGTCCAGCATTCGACTTGCTCTATCATCAACAGAGCAAGCGAGCCTACCTGCAGAGGTAGAGTGCCTGCAGGCAACTTCTGTCACCTGCAAGATTCTCGGCACCAGACCCAGCAGAGGAGAGCTGCGTGATCTTCTTGAGGCCCGCCTTCTTGCACAAAGGTGGGCAAGATCTTCGATGTTCAGATTCTGGGATGAGGCTACTACCAGATGGAGTTCAGGACCCTCGAGATGGCATCCAAGGTCATCGCCATGAGTCCATTGACCATCTGAGTAGCTCGAGACCACTTTCAACACTCAGACATGGTTTTGACCCTACTTCAAATATTCTAGTAGAGGAGGCAGACATTCCCATCTTCGTCTGCTTTCCTGGTTTGCGGAGGGAGTACCTACCACTTTTGTCCAGAATAGGCTCAGCGATTGGGACTGTCCTAGAGACACCTCACACTGTAGCCTCAGTAGCTGCCAAGGCGGTTGGCATTCCCTCAGTTCGCTCTTCCAAACCAGTGCTTCATTTGTCAACAGATGGGTCATCTTGTGAAGACCCCCCCCTCCCGCTCCATTTCCACAGTCGACCTAGGGGTCAGGGCCATCTCCGGCTGCTAGGAGATCTCTTGGTAGCGCCTTTTCCACAATTCGCTTGGGGAGAGAGGGACAGCCTTTCTTGCATCCCCCTCTATAGGTACAGACATCTCCTTTTGCAACAGTCCTTCGTGGTCTGATGAGCTTTGACATTCAGCGCCAATGGGACTTCTTTGACTACGACTTTTCACGTATTGTCGGCGACCCCTCAGCAGACCATGAGGCAGCCTGCTTCAGGGTTCATGTTCCGTTCCTTGCAGCCGGGGGGATAGAGGCCTTGGACACAGCAATTGGCTTCTCTTTTCCCCTTTGCGGAAGGGACCAGACTCTGTGGACTCTTGACTCAGTGTTGGAGTGGTTGCATACACAGATCCTAGAGTTCTCTCATCACATGGGAGACCTAGGAGTTACAGACATGCTTCAGACTTTGTGGACATTGGCCAAGTTTACGATGACCCCTCTAGATACAGCAGGATGTATACACATTGTGGTTCACTTCTTTGCTGATACGCAGTGCTTGCCATGCTATGTCCACATTCATGAGGACTCCTGGACAGAGGATCGCTCTATTTGGGCTTGGGCTAGGGACTTGTTGCAGTCACGCCTATCTAGAGGATGCTTGGATTCGGATTGCTCCCCATCCAAGCTAGCCTCGAAGATAGCACGTTTAGCTATTGCGACAACATCTGTTCTCTCTCGCTCCCCATAAGGATCGTCTCATGGAACGTGCAAGGACTTGGTGGGCCCCAGTTCCAGCATCGGTGGGGCCGACTGCGTCATGAGATTCAGTGTTGCCTTGTGGGAGGAGACATTGATCTCCTTATGCTACAAGAGCATCATCTGTGTGAGAGTCTCATTAGACGTTGTGGTCAGCTCTTGCATGGATGATATGATACTTTTTGGTCAGCTGCTTTTGGACATGGAGGCATCCAAGGTGGGGTATGTATGACTATTGAGGATTCTTTGCAGCAGGCCATTGTGGGTAGAGGGATTATTGTCAACCTTCACAGGTGTGAGCATGACCTTGAGACCTTCTTTTGTGCATCTGGTGCACTGATCAACTGGATAAAGACAGTGGCTTTCTCGGTTGGTAGTGCTCATGTGCCTGACTGGATGCCAGGCAAGGGTTTCAGGTGGATTCCCCCAGGGACTCCAGTTCGGTACTTGGGCTGTCAGGTTAGTTTGGACTTGTCTCCTGAGCAGCAAATTGCTCCCATCCTCCTGTCTATCAGAAGGAAGTTGTTACATTGGAGCTCCGCATGACTTTCTTTGGCTATCAGAGTTGTAGTGGCCAACCAGGTGTTGTTGGCTACTATGTGGTACATCACTTCTTGCTGGATCTTCTTGAGTTCTTGTACTCGCGGGCCTGTTGCTTTTGCATCTTTGAGGCTCGCCCTGTACCACCAACAGAGACTGTTTGGGATCTTTCACTTGAGCTGGTTCATACTCTCAAAGGACAGTTCGAGAGACTCCAGGGCAGTTTCGACCACATGCGGAGCACAGAGAGGATTTCCTTCCACTTTGGGTCCTGGGTCTTTTTTCACCATGGTCCAGGGTGTGCTCAGATGGCACTACCGTACACGTATGTGGCTCTTGCCTCCTCCCATGCCCTGATCTAGCCTCATTGTACATATGTTGTTTTTTCATTGGGAGAGTTTCCCCATCATGACTATTGTAGTCCTCTCTTGTAGAGGAGGTTGTAGCCCTATGGGCAGTTTCATTAACGAATAGGAGGATCTTTTTCTTGGAAAAAAAAAGGTTAGCTTAGCTTTAGGTTATAGGCTAGGTTAGATTAGAGCTAGCAGAAAATTAATAGTATAAAAAATGCAAACGGACTCGTGTACTTCTAAACACGCAAACAGACTTTGGTTAGGCTAGGTTATAGGTTATATGTTTTAGGTTATGTTAGGCTAAATTAGGTTTAGCCTATAGGTTAGTTTAGATTATAAGTTTGGTTAGAGCTAGTGGCAAAAAGTAGAAAATGCAAACGGATTTCAAGAATGACTTGTGTACTTCAAAAAATGAAAACGGACTTCAATTAGATTATATTATAGGTGAGTTTATAGGTTAGGTTTAATTTGGTTATAGGTGAGGTTATAGGCTAGGTTTAATCTGGTTATAGGTTAGGTTATGGGTTATAGTTTGGGTTTAGGTTATAGGTTTGAAAATCGCTAGCACAATTGGACTTCAAAAGTGCACACAAAGTTCAAAAACACAAATATATAGGCTTTGGCTATGTGGTCCTAATCTCCGTGCATCTCTAGACTGAGGTGTATGGGGATCGGGCATGGCTAGAGAATGTGAGGTTGTTAGAGCTGTGGCAAATAGTTGAAAAAACGCAATCGGACTTCAAAAGCGCCTTGTGTACTTCAAAATGAAAACGGAAATTGATAAACGAAGTAAAATAACATAATCGTACTTCAAAAGCGCACACAGACTTCAACAATCTTAATATATAGTTGTTGACCAATAAAGACAAGATTATTACCCTGTGGTCCTAATCTCCATGCACCTCTAGACTGAGGTCTGCGAGGATCGGGCCTGGCTAGAGAATGTGCCGTTGTCATGTATTGTCATGTAGTTAGTAGTCTGTAGCTATAACAACTAGAGTGTTTTAATTATTTGTTACATCATTGGTAGATAAAGTATGGACGATAGGATGGTGTGTCCTTGTGCGCATTGCAAGCATCGGATCTTTCGAAAATGAAAAATCTATGACCAGGACATACGTAATCATAGTCTCTTTCTGATAGAGCTGCGTTATCGATCTCATGATCCAAAGAAAATAGATCAAATTCCGCAAGTAGATATTGCTCCAACTTGATCCCAGAGAAGACGCTTTTCAAACAGATAGCCATCGACTAAGTCCTCCCAACCAATATCTGATGTGGCATTCCAAGAAGTAGAGATGGAGCAGATGCTAGATGTGTTCTTTGACATGGATCCCATCATTGAAAACATAGAACACGACAACATTCAACGCAATACTGCGGACCAACCTCAGCCATCCCGTTGGTACAGCCAAACTGTGTCAATCTATGGAAGTGCAAGAAGTCGAGGCATGGCAGTTTGCAGGCAAATGGCAAAGACCTTGAGTAGATATTTGATGGAGCTAGGAGCCAGGTACACCAAGTTGGAGCACTCTCTAGTCAAAATTGCAAGTGTTTTTTTGTTATCACAGGTGGCAAGAGCATATGCTTATATCCCAAGGTTGGGAACGAGGCAAGGGGTGCTGGATGCAGGTGCCATGAAGTTTATGCTATGGGATTTGGAGCGAGATGTCTACAAGAGACACTACTTGCCAGGGTATGTATGCTAAATGTGGAGTTTAGAAAGGTCAAAAATGTTTTTCCAACTCAACAAGTCGGAGAGCAGTTCGGCCAATTGAGAGTTATGGTGGCGCAGTCTAATCAACGGTCATATCAGTCACCACCTCTCTAGGCGAAGATCTTGGCACCCGAGGACAATTCTTGTGGAACGGTCCTTGTTTCTTGACGGCCAGGAAGCTCAAGTCTTTTGTTGATGATGCTAAGGCGAACTACATTGAGGTTTCTTTGAAGGGAAGTTTGTTGATCGGGTCCATGCAGTGTATGTGAGTGTATGTGAAAGGAGGCCAACCTCAAATTTTTTAAAAGATGAAGTTCAACTTGGACAAAAAAAGATAATGATGCATGGCTGTGTGAAGGGCGGCCTAAGTGTGGTGTTTTTATATATATATAAAAATTAATACAAAGTCGCCTGCAGTAGACGAGCAGAGCGGGATGGAAGGTCGACACTTGAAATTGCATGCAGAGGGTGGTGGCGCCACCTGGGTGAAGCCATACGGAGTTGCATGAAGCGGGGTCTCGGGCCAGTTTTGCAAGAGAGGGAGCGACCAATAGCGAGGTCGCTATTGGCCAGGGCAATTGAGGGCAGAGCCGCCACCTGAGGAGGGCGCATGAAGCGGTGGGAGGACTGCAGGAGGCAACGAGCTGCAACTCCTCAGGGACTGGAAGAGCATTGGAGAGCAGGGGACTGGCCAACATAACGAGGTGGCGGGGCTGAATACAACAGGGGCAATGGTTTCCAAAAAACGGGGTGGCGGCCAGTTGATGGGAAGGAGGCGGACAGGGCTGCCATATTCGGAGGGAGGTCTAGAGGAGGCTGGGGCCTTGTTGGTCATACAGGGGCTTGATGAAGCCGTAAGCAGAAAGGGAGAGCTTGTTGAAGACTAGCCAGGCCTGGCGAGAGAGGAAGAGGAGGTCGCGAGCTGTTAAGGCTGCAGGGCAGCGCTACAGAGGGACTCGGGAGCCAGCATGTGAAGGGGATAAGGGGCCGTTTGAAGGCTGATATAGGGGAGCCGTCAGAGGGCGGCATCGAGTGCCTAGAGGGCGGATGCAGACGGGGGTATGGGGAGCCAGTCGCAAGAGAGGAAAAGGTGGGCATGTATGGGTTGCCCGTATAAGCAAGGTCGCAGGTCGCTACGAGGAGGATTTTTTTCCATAAAGCCCTTCATTATACACCTCCTTTTGAAGAATTTAGTAGTGAAAATGGCATAGGTTTCTCTGCCAATCGTGTCAATCTCCTATCGCACTCTCATGCTTATGCTGATCTCATGGACCTAGATGGTTTTTTGTGTTGGTGCCTTCTATGTGAATGCAGTGTAGGCCATTGATATCGAAGTGTTTACTGGTGTTAGATGCATAAATTGGGTGCAAGCTTAGCCGGAATAGATGAATGTTAGAGATTTTGCAATATTGTGTGAAAGTTAGTTGATTTTGAAATGCTATTGTTGATGTGAAGGTGCTCAAAAGGGTTATAGGCGACAACCTCGCTGACATGCTTGGTGTGCTAGTGTGTATAGTCAGGGTTGGTCGGGATCGGGCTTGGACAGTAATGGTTTGCAGATAGGGAGTCTAGGTGTGTGTTAAACAGGGGATAGGGGTGCTGTGAGATCACTGAGCTATATAGAGGCATCGAGTTTATGTGCTGGTGGTTTTCCCTTTTCCCACTTTCCATCTTGTGGTGCCCCCACTGAGGACCCACTGATTGCTTCCTAAGAAGGTGTTCGTGAGTCAAACTGAAGCAGGAGTTTGGGCCAGTGTTCAAAGGAGATGAGGATGCAGATGATTGGCTTTCCGATTTTGAGCTGTTCATGCTGACAGTATTGCGGATGCCCGTTGATGAAGCAAAGCTCTAAACTCTACCCTTGCTGTTGCGAGGTAAAGCAAAAGTTTGGTTCGATGGCTTAGAAGATGCACACAAGCAGACTTGGTTCGGATTTCGCGAACAATTCTTACAAAGCTATCGAAAGGTGGTGTCAGCTTCGGAGGCAGATGCAAAGATCAAAGGCCTCCAACACCAAGACGTAAGTACCAATTTTGATGCTTTTGTTGATAAATTTGAAGCTTATTGGGGGGATTTGGTGGCTGCTACCCAAGCAACCAATGCGGGATATTTGAAGCTCGAAAGGTTTCTATCATGCTTTCATCCCTATGTTCGTGAGAGGGTGGATTATGAAAATCCAAGCACTTATGATGAAGCCGTCAGAATTGCCAAAGGAAAGAGTCGAGATGAAGAAGAAGATGGAGGCAGGGTTGTTACAGTCGGCAATCACGGTAACCAGTGGACCTAAGCCCAAGAAGATTGATGAGCATCGAGAGGTAAAAGCTCCTTTTTTTGTTGATATGCATGTAATCAAAGCACGTGAAGTTGATGCCAGGCTAGAAGAGGTAGACGAAGTGCCAACCAGGTCTCAAAAGGTGCAAAGAGGTATATTTAGGGTGCCGCCCAGTTTGCTTCCTCAAGAAGATGAGGTGATAGAAGATCTTAAAGAAGAGGTGCTAGTTCTAGAGCCAGCAACGAGGAAGGTAGCAGTGGTCCAAGAATTGACAAGTGCAAAAGAGGAGTCCGAAAATTCTCATAGCTCTAGTAGCAGTTTGGACACAGATAGCATGTGGGAGACAGAGTCCCGGTCTTCGAGTTACGAAACGTATGATGTTTTTCATGTAGACGAAGTGGAGAACAGTGTATGCGAGTTGCCTGAAGCCATTTGGAGGTCGAGGAGAAGCATAGTGCAAGTGTGGAGATGCCTTGTGTGAATCTACCCATCGAGCAGCCATCTCTCGTGTCTTGTGATGGTGAGTCCCTATTGGAGAAAGAGTTATGGTTTGATTATGCATCAGACCTAATTGAAGAACAAGTTTTTGAGGATGATTTGGAGAATCTAGAAGCAGAAATAGAGGTATGTCGAAGTGATTTGTCTATGCAGGGGGTGGGGGCCTTGCCTAATTGGTGAGCATGTCGAGGTGTGCTTTGAAGTTTCACAGTTTGTGTGTAGCCGTGGAGAGTTAGCTCCGACACAAGACTCTATGGAAACTGATATAGGTGCAGCCTATGAGGGTGAGGCTCCATGCAAAGAGGAAGGTGACACCAACCTTGCAGATGATGAGGTGTTTGTAGAACAGGTTGTCGTTCTAGCAGGTCATCTTCTTGAGTATGAAGAGATGGTTTTGGGGCCATTTACAGAGGGTTTGGATATACGTTTGCAAAGGGATCAGGTTTGCTTGGCTATGCAGCAGGTAGAGGCAAATGGCAGGGTATTGTTGCTTCATGCAATGCTATGGATACATGTATTATGGGAGGTTGCTTTACAGGTGTCTTTGTGTCAGTGGCGAGATTTTTTTGAAGAAGACTATACTATGGAGGGCTCTCTAACATGTGACATGATAGCAGCGTATGGTACCGGTGCTTCAAGTGAGCAAAAGCATGTTTATGGTTGGCATGAAGGATTATGGATTCAGGGTGATGAAGCTCAATGCTATGAAGAACTGGAAGGATGGCCTATCTATTGGCCTCCAGGTGCAAAGAAAGACTTGAAGATACATGCTTTACAGGTGGATGGCCACGGCCAATGCTTTATATTTGATCCAGGCGGACTCTATACCATGATTGGAGAAGCTTCGAGCTTTCCATTTCACCCTGGCAGGGTGATGCAATAGAAGATGCTTTTCTCTCTATCTCTGTCCTACCTATATAGCCACTATTCCTTATGCAGTCTATAAATCTATGTTATATCATTTTCTCTATGCAATCCTATTATATCTAAATAATACTGTGGTTGAGCATGAATGCTCAACGAGGGGGTGGGAAATGATGGTACAACCAAACTGCGTCGATCTATGGAAGTACAAGAAGTCGAGGCATGGCAGTTTGCAGGCAAATGTCAAAGACTGTGAGCAGATACTTGATGGAGCCAGGAGCCAGGTACACCAACTTGGAGCACTCTCTAGTCAAAATTGCAAGTGTTTTTTTGTTATCACAGGTGGCAGGAGCATATGCTTATATCTGAAGGTTGGGAACGAGGCATGGGGTGCTGGATGCACGTGCCATGAAATTTATGCTATGGGATTTGGAGCGAGATGTCTACAAGAGACTACTTGCCAGGGTATGTATGCTAAATGTGGAGTTTAGAAAGGTCAAAAATGTTTTTCCAACTCAACTGGTCGGAGAGCAGTTCGGCCAATTGAGAGTTATGGTGGCGCAGTCTAATCAACGGTCATATCAGTCACCACCTCTCTAGGCAAAGATCATGGCACCCGAGGACAATTCTTGTGGACGGTCCTTGTTTCTTGACGGCCAGGAAGCTGAAAGCTGAACTTTTGTGTTGATGATGCTAAGGCGAACTACATGGAAGTTTCTTTGAAGGGAAGTTCGTTGATCGGGTCCGTGCAATCTATGTGAAAGGAGGCCAACCTCAATTTTTTTAAAAGATGAATTTCAACTTGGACAAAAAAAGATAATGATGCATGGCCGTGCGAAGGGCCGCCTGAGTGTGGTGTTTTTATATATATATAAAAATTAATACAAAGTCGCCTGCAGTAGATGAGCAGAGCGGGATGGAAGGTCGACTGTTGAAAATTGCATGCAGAGGGTGGTGGCGTCACCTGGGTGAAGCCATATGGAGTTGCATTTAGCGGGGCATTAGGAGATTTCGGAGGTCTTTTGGAGGGCCTTTTGGAAGAGAGAGAAAAATAAGCTCCTCCAATGAGAGAAGAGCCTACGTTACGTAGAAAAATAGATTGATATTAACAAAAATATAAAAGGTGTCCCTCTCCTCATTTAATAATCTAGTGGTCCTTGAAGACGATCACTCTTTTTCATTTAATGAGAGCACCTTTTTCAGAAGGTAGATGCGGTGCATTTGATATGGCTTACGTCAGCACTAAAATTCAAAAAGTCACAAAACTATCAAGTGGTGGAAAATTTTGAAACTTTTGATACTGTCAATGCGTCCGGAACGCCCAAATATCCTAAAAATGAATGTCCAATTGCTTCGCTCCGACATCCAAAGAGGCAAAAAATGTCAAAAACCCCTAAAAGAACATTTTACTAATGGCGCGCAAGGGGGCATTCCAAAGTTTTGGAATGCCTCCTCGCACGCCGTTAGTAAAAAGCCCCTTTTTTCTTTTTTTTAGAGAGCTTTTTGAGAGAAAAATGTCAAAAAACCTTTAAAAAGGGGCTTTCTTGAAAGATAAGTGTCCAAAAATCACTAAAAGGAGCTTTGTACTAACGGCGCGTAGGGGGGCATTTTAGAATTTTAGAATGCCTCCTCGCGTGCCTTAAGTAAAAAGCCCATTTTTTGGGGTTTTTTGATATTTTTTGTCTCTCGGATGTCGGAATGAGACAAGTAGACATTCTTTTTTAGGGTATTTTGGCGTTTCGGACGCATTGGTGGTGTCAAAAGCCTCAAAATGTATCCCTATTTTACAGTTTGTGACTTTTCAAGTTCCAGTGATGACGTAAGCTGCATTGAATGCGCCGCACCTGCCTCCTCAAAAAGATGCTCGCATTAAATAAAAAAGTGACCGTTTTCAAGGACGATTGGGAATATAAATCTACTTTTTAGAGTGTCTGGTTCTCCTTTTGGACGTACTCACAAAGTGGAAGTACATTTTAAAAAAAGTTTCTAGAGAGAGAAATACAATTTCTTACAAGGCCCTCCAAATGACCTCCGAAATTTTCTAATGGTTCGGGCCAGTTTTGCAAGAGAGGGAGCGACCAATAGCGAGGTCACTATTGGCAAGGGCAATTGAGGGCAGAGCCGCCACTTGAAGAGGACGCATGAAGCAGTGGGAGAACTGCAGGAGGCAACGAGTTGCAACTCCTCAGGGACTGGAAGAGCATTCGAGAGCAAGGGACTGGCCAACAGAACGAGGTGGCAGGGCTGAATACGACAGGGGCGGTGGTTGCCAAAAAATGCGGTGGCGGCCAGTTGATGGGAAGGAGGTGGACAGGGCTGCCATATTCGGAGGGAGGTCTACAAGAGGCTAGGGCCTTGTTGGTCATACAGGGGCTTGATGCACCCGTAAGCAGAAAGGGAGAGCTTGTTGAATCCTAGCCAGGCCTGGCAATAGAGGAAGAGGAGGTCGCGAGCTGAGAAGGCTTAAGGGCAGTGCTACAGAGAGACTCGAGAGCCATCATGTGAAGGGGATAAGGGGCCGTTTGAAGGCTAAAGCAAGGGAGCCGTCAGAGGGCAGCATCGAGTGCCTAGAGGGCGGATGCAGACGGGGGTATGGAGAGCCAGTCGTCGCAGGAGAGGAAAAGGTGGGCATGTATGGGTTGCGCGTATAAGCAAGGTTGCAGGTCGCTATGAGGAGGATTTTTTCCCATAAAGCCCTTCATTATACACCTCCTTTTGAGGGATTTAGTAGTGAAAATTGCATAGTTTTATCTATCAATCGTGTCAATCTCCTATCGCACTCCCATGCTTATGCTGATCTCATGGACCTGGATGGTTTTTTGTGTTGGTGCCTTCTATGTGAATGCAGTGTAGGCCATTGATATCGAAGTGTTTACTGGTGTTAGATGCATAAATTGGGTGCAAGCTTAGCTAGAATAGATGAATGTTAGAGATTCTGCAATATTGTGTGAAAGTTAGTTGATTTTGAAATGCTATTGTTGATGTGAAGGTGCTCAAAAGGGTTATAGGTGACAACCTCGCTGATATGCTTGGTGTGTTAGTGTGTATAGTCAGGGTTGATCGATATCGGGCTTGGATAGTAATGGTTTGCAGATAGGGAGTCTAGGTGTGTGTTAAATAGGGGATAGGGGTGCTATGAGATCACTAAGCTATATAGAGGCACCCAGTTTATATACTGGTGGTTTTCCCATTTTCCCCTTTCCACCGTCCATATCGATGGCATGATTGCAACGATAAAGAGGGCGATATGATGCAAACTCTTGCAAGCATGCCGCTTTACAGTGGTGCAAAAATCTCATATCTCTGTAGTGCTTTGGCAATGCTTAATTTGCAGTCTGCCTATGAGTGGTCTGACGCCTCAATCATAGATCTTTTTAGGTAAATATATTGTATCCTAAGCATGATAAATTGCATGTCCTCAGTTCAATAATGTGAACACGGGGCTGACTTGTTCATGTAACGACAGGTTGCTCAACGAGCAAATCTTGCCGAAAGGGAATCACATGTGCCCTACCCGTCCAGCCGCTAAAAACCTTCTTATTAATTTGGACCTGGATTATCACAAAACACATGCATGTCCTAATGATTGTATACTTTTTTGCAATGAGTATGCAAATTTGGAACAGTGTCTCAACTGTGGATCAAGCAGGTATAGAGAGGGCACACAAGGAAAATTTATCCCTGCAAAGGTCCTTTGATACTTTCCTATCATTCCAAGAATAAAGAGCATGTTCAGGTGCAAGTCCATAGCCTCTTCACTCAAATACTAGATCGATAGATGATGTGATGCGGGTACCTGCTAACTCTCGTGCATGGAAGCACATAGAGGAAAGTTCGCCTACATTTAAGAATGAGCCTCAATGTATGCGCTTTGGTGTGGCTATGGTGGACGGTGTAAACCCATTCAGATTACAGAGTTTTTCATGGAGCACATGGCCTATTTGTCTGGTTGATTATAATCTTTCACCATGGCTAGCTATAATTAGCTATTATGGTAGAAGACTTGTACCAAATGGCACTCACCACAAAATGGGGAATCTTTGCTTATAGGATAATGCCTCTCGGCTTGACCAATACACCAATCACATTCCAAAGGCTAATGACGCACGCTTTCAAAACGTACTTATGGATATTTTTAGAAATATACATTGACCTTTGTGCTCACTCTATCCTCATGATAGATCACATCAAGCATGACAATGTGTTTTTCAGTTTGCTATGCTAATTGACAGCTGAACAATGTGGAAAAGAATTACATGACCATGGAATGAGAAGGGTTATAAATGCTATATGCTATTAAGAAATTTAGGTATTATCTTTTGGCTAACAATTTTTTTTCCTTCATATACCACCAATCCCTCTTGTATCTAGTCAATAAAACTTGCAATACAGGAAGAATTTTCCGTTGGTTCATCATATTGCTTGGGTTTGATTTTACGGTTGTGGATGAAAAAGGGAAAAACACACTCGTAGTAGACCATTTTTCTAGATTACCAAATGGTGAAGCACCCAAAGGAGTAGATGATGATATACCTAACACTTATCTCTTCAATATCAAGATGATTCCAAAGTGGTCTCAAGTAGTCAATATTTTGACTTATGGTGGTTAATTTGATAAGACTAAACAAACCCATAAAAGCGACAAACAATCAGGCACGCTAAAAACTTTAAGCTAGTAGGTGGACTCTTGTATCATCTAGGCTCTAATGGAATAGTGCGAATATCATTAGTCCAATAGAATATGAATGCTACCTCATGGAAGCCCATGCACATGACATAGCCTTCCATTGCTCTCAAAAGAAAACACATCAGTGCCTAATGCAGCTGGGAGTGTATTGGCCAAATATGCATGCGAATGTACATAGTAATGTTGTAAATTCTGCTACATGCAGGAAAAATCCACAAAAGGAATGTGCCACAGTTTTTTAGATAGAAGTTGCACCTTAATTGAGTTAATATATGGCTGATTACTTGACAACGAGGACAGAGAGCCACTAAGCTGGAAGCTCAAGAATTCACATTGAAAACCAACTCTGCAAGAGAGGGAAGGATAACCAAATTAGAATATTTGCAATGGAAAACAAATATCTACCTATCTTAGAGAAAGCACACATACAGAGGAATTAGGGAGGCCATTTCTTGGGAGATAAGACAATTAAAATTGTCTTAACTGATAGAATATAGTGGCTTACATTGCACATGATGCGGATGAATATGTTAAATGATGGAATGATTGCTAGTGTACCAAGGTACCTATAAAAAAGGATGAGATGCCATTACTACTAATGATCGAAGCAAGGGAATTTGCTAAGTGGATTCTAGACCTTGTGGGACCAATCTCACCACCTGCTTACAAATCCCATGCCCAATATATATCATCACCACGGACTATCTCACAAAATGGGATGAAGCAAAAGATACACAAAAGTAAAATGCTAGAACCACTGCACAATTTCTATATGAAAATGTCATAGAAATTATCAGTGATAAGAGGCACACACTTCCTAAAAAAATCTATTGAAAATCTTCTTGACAAATTCATGGTTGTTCATAAGAATTTTGTCCCATACCACGTACAAACCAATGGATAGGTTGAAGCTACGTATAAAACACTTTGCACAATATTGACAATAAATGTGACGAAATCACAAACAGATTGGATCTAGAAGTTACATTATGCTTGATGGACATATAGAGTGTCCTATAAGACATCCATTGGAATGACACCTTACAATATGGTGTTTGGTCTTAATGCCATTCTACCCATTGAATTCTTAATCCCAACTCTGGGAGTATCTAAGCAACTAGAGTGGATTGGTCATGAATGCTTATCAAGAATAGATTATTTGTAAAAGCTAGATGAGCTAATCCTTCAAGTTGTAGCATTCATATATGCTCAGAAAAGACGCCAAAAGAAGTTCTTTGACAAGCATGTACGATCAAAAGAATTTAAAATAGGGGATTACGTCTCGGTAGAACAAGCACAAACTATCATCTCACATACCCACATATATTTTATGTGGTAGAAGACCATAAAAACAAACACAAACTATTGTTTGGAAAAGCATGACAAAAGATGTACAATGTTCAGATAGAATTGGTACAAATTCAGAATGAAACAGAGAGGCAAACTGTTCCATTGACCAAACTCACAGAAATAGAGCCACCAATGGAAAAGACTACTGACAAGGGCAAAAAACCCTTGCCTACAGGAACCATGCAATGGAGTCCCAAATAATCTTCACAAAAGCTAACACACCAATTCAAGATGGCATTATCCCCATCCACACCATCACCGATAAAAAATCCGACAACATAAACGACAAACAAAAGAGAGAGATGGCTACCAAAGCAACATCTCAAAACAAAGCAGGTTTGGGTCAAAAAAGATGAAATACATGCAAAAAAATCACTTAATACTCATAAGGTAGCAAAGAATATGGTACTATCTCACATACCCGTACGAAACATCCCGTGATCCATCACAAAGATATGGGTACTAAAGAAGTTGGTTCAAGCTCAAAAAACACAATATTTTATTTGGATTCATAAGTGCAGTAAGTTGAATCTAGGTATTCACTGGAAGATGACCCAGAATCAAATGAATGGTCTTAACGAGTATGAAAACCCAAAGCACAAAAGGCATCACATTCTACATCTGCAAGGACCACAAGAGCTAAGAAGACAACACAACCGGAATATGTGAGAGATGAAGGGGCCACCAGCTCTGAGTCAATTGGATCAAAGACTGAGGAGGAAAATATAGAGATCCACTAGTAAGACCCCACCACTCAAGAAGGGCAGCAAGTTTTGTCATATGCCATGAGATTGGAGAAAAGAGAGCAAAGAGCTAAATATGAACAAGAGAAAAAGCTGAAAGCTAAAGAAGAAAGTAAGTAGAAACAAAGGGAAGCTACTAAAACGATTAGAAAAGAAGAGCAAACCCAAAGCTTATCAGACATGATGAGGGCCAAAATTAAAGAACAAACCAACCAGACATCAAAAAGACCAATAGAAGAAGGATTAGAAGGGTGGGAGCATAAAAGAACGAAGACTCAAGATGAGCCTGAAAAAAATGCCTCCAACAGGGAATTAAGGACAAAGAGAAGATTAAAAAGAGGAGAATTTTGATCAAGACAATGTCATAGAAATGATGGACCATATTTACCAATAGGAAGAACAAGCAAGGCGAGGGTAGCAATAGGAAACTAAACAACAAGAAGAACCAAAAATACCAAGCCCTATGCCTACAAATCTAATTCACATGGAGTCCCCACCCAATAATGAAGGCCTTTAATCAGAGTAGGAAAGCCAAGTCCACACGGAAAGTACAAAGGTAAAGGCTCCATACAGACCACTCACAGAAGAGGAGCATGTCAAAAAGACAATTCAAGACTTTCCAGACATGTGCTATAGCCTAGAAGAGGCCCATGCTATGGTGGACCTACCAATGTCCTTTCCAAAGAAGCCCAGCCTAGAGCCAAACACACCCAAACAGGCTATAAGTAAAGACAATCAGTCAGGACTCAGAGGGCTTGCAAAACACGCAAGAAAACCCCATGACGATTGATCAAGAACAAGAAATATAAAATAAAAAGGTAAAAGAAGTAAATCAGTCTGAAGGCTTGTTAAAGATACAACTCAATGAAAATGTGGTATAACTCCCATTCATAGTATAGAACGGTCTTTATACATAAGCCTCTGAAATCAAGAGCCAGTTTAGAAGCTCAACAACAACAAGTAATCCATGCAGTCAAGAAGATACAAGAAATGTGCAAAAAACACCAACGGGCAGGACTCAAATTTTTCCTATACATTCTTAGGGAGGATCCACATGGAGATAGACTAGCCTAGCATAGGCTCGAGACAACCACTCCACCAAAAATCATGCTTATCAAGAAGTTGAGAGCAAAGAGTCCGTCCCCAAACCTAGCGTAGAAACAACACAAGCTACTATTCAAGGGACACTCATCCAAGAGGCAATGTCTAGTATGGCCATAGCTACATTGATATCCAAGCTAGATGAGGATCTAAACATGGAAATCATGTAGATAACTCTCAAATACAGAAGAGAAGAAGAAAATAATAGCAATATCGGCTTAGCAGTGGTCAATATACAGCAAGAGATGGACAAGAGGAGGAGTGAAAACAAAGAGTTGGGCAAGACCAACACTCTTTTAGTAGAACACCTTCATAGAAGAGATGCATAGTTAGAGCATGTCAATGGAGAGCTGGCAAAGTACAGAGAGATGTACGAGGAAGAAAAGATGGCTAGGAAAGTACAAGAGGACATGCTGCAAAGAAGTAAATTTGCCTTGGACCAAAAAGAGAAGCAATATCAACAAGCTCACCAAAGTGCCAAAGAATCAATAGCACTTGCTCAAAAGAAACATATCTCAATAGATGTGCTTAAAAGCCGAATAGCTGATCAAAACAAACAACTAGAGGCATTTACAAAAGATTGCTTTCTCATCCCAACAAGTAGGTTTGAGCAGATTGACATTTACAATAAGTAGATCATAGATTTACAACAAGCCCTAGAAGTTTCCCAAACAATAAGAATCACTTTAGAAGAAGTTGAACACACAAAGAGTAAAGCCATGGAAGAAGAAGGAAAGGAAAAAGGAGAAAGCATTGCGATGCTGATGAAGGAAGTGGAGTTAAGAAAACAACTATCAACGATCGAGCACTTCTAGAAAGTACCACCTAGACAGAAAGGACTCTTGGAAACATGGCCAGAATTTGACCAAACAAAAGAAGAAACAGAGCAAGAGGACATGTACTTCAAAGGCCCAGTAGATGTGGGTACTTCAATTGAACCCCACAAATTACCTCAAGAGTACTTGCATCTACCAAAGGAACATTAGGAAGTCACAAGGGAAGCTGTGGCCAAGAACCTTCACTAGGAGCACCATTTATTGAAATCAAATTACCTAAAGTACATCACTCCAAAACAGCCATGAGAGGAGGTTCCTAAGCTAGAACTTCCCTATCCACTACTCAAATGGCTGACAATAGAGAAGAATAAAGAGATGTTGCCAGCTATTCTGTGAGATGCCAAGGGGAGTTATAGAGAAGCTGATCTTTCAAAATGGACCACAGAATAGATCAAAGGAGATAGACCAGAATGGAAAGATAAATTGATGAGGGAGAACAAGCAAGCAATTACAATAAACTCATTTGCTCCCACTCACCTTCAAACTGACCCAACATACTCCAATCATCAAGAGGAGGTGGGTGGATTTCAAGCAACTACTTGTCTCTTACTCCACATGGCTAAATTACCCAGTTTTCCATGAACCAAGAGAGACACATTCACTCGCTTACATGAGGAAGTCCATCAAACAGATGATCAACCTAGTTTGAGGCCTCTTCTCTTGCTCCCTTCTAGCTCGAGACGTGCTCATAACAGTTTGGCAAGTCTGCGGGGCTTGTGGCCCAAGACCCCTAATTATACTAGTGCTTGAGGAGATTAGAACTTTCTAGGTTCTTCTTGAGGAGGTTAGAATCTTCTAGAACCTTCTTGATCCTTCTAGTCCTTTTAGAACCTTCTAGATACTTCTTCAAATCCTAGAGATTTCTACAAAATTCTAGATTCACTTGAAATATTCTCCAAACCTCTAGAAACTTCTAGAATCTCCTTGATACTTTTAGAACCTTCTAGAATCTTCTAGATCCTTTTAGATTCTTCTAGAGTCTTCTAGTAATGTAGGCGATGACATAGGCAATGATGTAGGTGATGAAAGAGGCGATAACATCAAAGATGATGCATGCAATGACATAGGCAATGCCACAAGCGATGAAATCAACGATGATACAAGTGATGTCATAAGCGAGTAACTTCCATGACACTTGGGTCCTTTTGGGCTTCTTTCACTTTGAGTGCTCCTATGGGTTTTCAACTTGGTGTTTGCTGAATTTTGAGCTCAATTTGTAAGCTTGAAGTCTTTTGTGTCCACCTTTAGTGTATTTTTGGTGGTAAAGTGCAACATAGGAAAGTGCATGAATGATAAGAGCTCGGAGAGGTCACCTAAGAAAAATGTAACCTATCATGTGAGTTCAACAGAATGGTATTTAAACTTCTTGAAACTTACAAAAATCTATATACAAAAGTATACCTTTTTTTCAAATTTGAAAAAAACTTATAGATTTTAAAAGAAAACGGTACACTGTATCCCTTAAAAATTCCACAGATTAGGTGTTTTACAAATGTGTCTTCAATGCACGTGATATTGCACTTTTACACATAGTGAACCCCCCGAGGATAAGAGTGTACTAGGGTGGTGTAGGTTATGTGTCAGCTATGGGGATTTTGCTTGTGTGAAAATTTGTGCAAAAAGTGCTTCAACCATGGCACTTTATCTTCAACCCACCTAAGATAATTTTGGCATTCTATTGTCATTTATTCCCCTAGCTTGATTTATATAGCTTCTATTATATTAGTTAAGGTATGTGATGGCCTTGGTTCTGTATCTTGCACTTGGTGTTGATACCGGTGAATTTGGTTCCTTCTGAGTAGAGTTTAATATGAGGTCACTAGCCTATGGTTGTGGGCCCACTGAAGGTTAGTAAAAGTCAAGTATAGTGTGTAGAGTGCCCCCCTTGACTTCGTGGATAAACGGACCAATATTTTTCACGGAAGTGAAAAATACCACTTTGTGATGGTGATATGGTCATTTTGCCCTATCTTAATGAGATGGAATCTTATGCACCCCCAAATCTCTATAGGTCTTCTACTTGATGGCATCTACAAATGATCAAATTTGGGTGAAAATTTGAGCCTGTTATCTTCGGCACACCTAGGATACTAGGTCAGCTTTTGCACTTTGGAGCTCACTATTGTGTTCTCATACTAGAGATGATCCTATGGACTCAGAATGGGTCTCCCCAATAGTAGTCACACCAAAACAAAATGGTAAGTGGAGAGTCTATGTGGACTATAAACCTCTCAATGCAACCACGAAGAGGGATCACTTTCCCCTGCCATTCCAAGATGAAATTCTCAATGAAGTGGCAGGTCACGAACGATACACAATGTGCGACGGCTACTCAGGATACTTCCAGATTAGCATTACGGAGGAAGATCAGAAGAAGACAAACTTCATCACACCTTGGGGATGCTTTGCTTACACAGTGATGCAGTTTGGCCTCACGAACGCCCCAGCCACATTTCAGCGCTATCCGACCTTTTTTTTCCAACCCTACTTTGGAACATCAATACGGGTTTTCATAGATGATTTTTGCTTCTATAGTTCACGAACCCTTCATTTAAGCAAAGTCTATGATGCCTTAACCAGGCTGCAAACCTTGGGTGGCCAGCTCAACGTGGATAAGTGTCACATTGGTGAAAGCAAAGTCACTCTCCTTGGCCATGTAATTTCAGCAAAAGGGATTGAGGCTGACCCTAGCAAGATCCAGGCCCTGGTATCTTTGCCGTCACCCACCACCGCTAAGCAGCTGGTTTCTTTCCTTCAAAAGGTAAGATACTTAAGTAGGTTCATTCACTTGCTATCTCAAGTGGTCCTTCCCCTACAACAACTCACCCAGAGGGATGTCTTCTCATGGAGTGAAGAGAATGAGCTACAGTTTACTAAGGTAAACCAAATCCTAGCTAAGCTTCCCACCATTTCACCTCCTAAGTGGGACAAGCCATTTTATGTGAACCCTAGTGTAGGAAGTGATACACTCGGAGCCGTGCTAATGCAAAAGGACCCCCAACATTCTTTCATGTGTCCTATTTACTTATCTAGTCGTGTCATGACCCCATCAGAAAAGGGATTTACCGAAGTAGAACACATGGTTCTGGCACTAATGTTTGCCACCACAAAGTTCCGCTCCTATCTCCTCCGTAGACCCTTTGTAATCCTAACAATGAAAGAGGTTTATTCATATGTAATGCAACACATGGATTTCTCATCTCGGATCTCAAAGTGGTTGATTAGATTACAAGAGTTTGACTACACCATGCAAGTAGAAAACTCCACCAGGGCTAGTTTAGCGGGTATTCTCACTCATCGTCATTACGAGAAGAAGCTGAAGGTCAACACGGGAGGGAAGGAAGAAACACCAATGGTAGAGAGTCCTAGGCTGGAAAGAGCTCACTCTCTTTTCTTTGATGGAGCATACAAGAAAACAATGGACCAGTCTGCAGCAGCAGGCATAGTCATTTTCAATGAGCAACAAGAAAGAGTATTCTCTATCGGGCGTTATTACACTCCCACTCCAACAATGAAGCAGAATATGAAGCCCTAATTATTGGGTTGGAATAATGAATCTCACAAGGAATTCAACGCCTAAATGTATTTGACGATGCTTTGCTTTTGATAAGGCGGATAAATGGCACCTGGGTTTGTAAGAATCAGGTTTTACTTGGTCAACTATGGCAAGTTAAGGATCTTCTAAGGAAGTTTGAAGCAGTGAAACTATTTCATGTCCCCAGAGCAGAAAATCAAGAGGCAGATGCTCTAGCCAAAGAAAGAATACAACACGTTCCCGTAGCGGCCATCAAACTGAAGCTACCCCTCTTTCAAGGAAGTGATGCTATGTCGGATGTCGTTAGCTTTTTAGATACAGGAGAATGTTCGGAAGGATACACCAAAGGCCAGAAACAGTGGTTGGTACAGAAGGCTACTAGGTACCGCCTTGTAAACGACCACTTGTATTGTAAGGGCAAGGATCAAATTCTTAGGTAGGTACCAACCTCCAGTGAGATCATAGAGGTAATTTCAAGTTGCCATGATGGCGTCTGCGACGGTCATTTTGCTCTAGATATCACCAATAGGAAGATTCTACAAGCAGGATACTCTTGGCCTAGTTTGAACAGGGATGTACACCATTGGTGTAAAACATGCAAGGCCTGTCAAGTGGCCAGTGATCGCACATTAACCTACGAGCCACAAACTCCTATCATCTCATATGGTCCATTTGAGAAAGGGGGAATAGATGCAATCGGTCCTTTACCAAGGGTCCAATCAGGTAAACTATACATCATAGTGGGTGTAGACTATATGACTCGATGGGCACAAGCAACAGCCACCACCCAAGAGGTAGCAAAGTTCATTTTTGAGCATATCTGCTGCCGTTTTGACACTCCTCTTGAGATAATATCAGATAGAGGACCAGGATTCATAGGTGATTTTGTGGGAGAACTGATGAAGAAGTTAGGCATCACATGCCGACATTCCACACCATACTATCCACAATGCAATGGTCTGGTAGAGAAGATAAACGGAATGATTTGCAAAATCATCACAAAGCAGGTGAACAAACACAGAGGGGACTGGGATAAACATCTCATGGCAGCTCTTTGGGCCTACCGAACAACGTTCCGAACATCATTAGGCTTCACCCCTTTCCATCTACTTTACGGGAAGGAGGAACTTCTACCCATTGAGGTACAGATAGCCCGCTTACGAGTTTTGGCCAGCCACATACAACGTCCAATTTTAAATCTCCAAAACCACATCTTGGATCTGGAGAGGCTCCAACTAGATAGGGAAGAAGCAATCAATCACTATGCAACACAGACAGAACGACGCCGGCTCACTTTCACTCAAGAGCATAAAGAAAAGGGACTGAAAAAAGGTATGTTAGTGCTGAGATACGACAACAGATTTGACACCAAGAAGGACAAGAAATTTCAACCCAGATGGGAAGGTCCATTCATCATCAAGAAATGCTATGACAACGGCAGCTATAAGCTGATGGAAGAAAATGGGAGAATTCACAAGACTAGGGTCAATGGATGGAGACTGAAAAGGTATTTTCGTAGGTTTGATCCAGAATTCATGCTAGACATTCTGAAAGAGGGAGAACCCTCTAACTCCACATCTAAAGATGCAGAGGAAGGGCTAGAAGCAAAAAAGGAGAGGGCTAATGATGGCCGATTTTTGGAAATCAAAGAAAAAAAAAACTTATTTTTCCTCTGCCGGAGCCTTGGCAAAACCGTTGGAAGGCTCGGCAATGTCTGGTCAACCTCACGACGCTCTTATGGGCATGGCACACCCCCCCCCCCCCCTCCCCCTTCGATTGGCCAGCCTTATCACCCTCATGCCTTCGCTCGTCTATGCCCCATGCAGCAGGCTACCCTCAGTTTCAGATACCCCTTCTCTCTCTCTCCCTATGGTTTTATTCCCCCGGCGGGCATCGACTGAGATATCTCTCTCTCTCTCTCATTTTCCCTACATACCTCTCTCTAATATCCTCTCTTTCCCTTACTGACACCTTGTTGATCCCAATAACCCCCCCCCCCCCCCCCCCTACCGGCCACCCTCGGCCACGCGCAAGCCTCGAGCACCCACCCCCCCTTCTCTCGCTTTCTCTCTCACGCTCCCTCTGTGTCAAGCCACATGCGAACCCTCTCTCTCCCATATTCTTATCCACACACTTCTTCCCCCCCCCCCCCCCCCCCCCCCCCTATCTTCACCTAGACCTACCCATCCTCTCTCTCTCTTGGGAGAGTGGCCCTGCAGACAGTGGAAGGAATCTCTCTCTCTCTCTCCATTCCCTTCTCATTCACACACACAACCCCCCTATCCTCTCTCACCCATTCCCTATCACCACCCCACACCCTCACACACTCTCTTTCCCCCCCCCGGTGGGAACCCGCATTTATTATATACTCTCTCTCTCTAACTCCCAAAAGGCCCGTTGACTAAACCCTCCCCCCCCTCATCACCCTCTGTCGCCATGCCGCCACCTCCCCTCTCCTTCTCCCAGGCCCAGCCCGAAGGATCCAGCGCCACACACCCTCCCACCTACCCATCCTCTCTCTCTCTCTGGTTCCCTTGCCCTCGCAGGCCGCTTCTCTATCTCTCTCTCTCGTTCGTCCCAGCCTGTGACGGCGTGCAAATAATGGGAGTTTCTTCCCCCTTATCTCCACACACACACACCACACACACACTCTCTCTCCCCACTCATCCCCTTCTCTCCCTCGCGCTCTGCACACAGCTCCAACCCACCCGTAGTAAACTCTCTCTCTCTCTCCCTCGCGGGCCTGAGAATGCGCAGAATTCTCACACTTTCTCTACACACACCACACACACACACACACCATTCCCCCCACCCCTCATCCTCGCGTAGCAGGCTACCGTCAACAGAGCCGTAAAAAGATAAAAATATATATATAATATATATTATACATAAGCCCGTTCCCACGCACGCATGCGCACCCACATCTATATACATACACACATACGTCCACTCATACACCAATACATATACACACACGCATATATGCACCACACATAAATACAAAAAAACTCGAAGGAGGTCTACGACTACGACATCGACAAAAAGAAGGAGGACCCAAACCACGCGCCACCAACAACAAAAAGAGGAAATGCGCCGAAGGCATGCCCCAGCCAACCCCGAAAAGAAGTACGCGCTACACCGATGCACCGGCAACACACCATTCGCCGACATTACACAACCACGCCGTTGTTTTCAGTAATTTGTAGGTTATTTTCATCATTTCTTTAGTTTTTACCCAAGCCATTGTAAAATTCCCACTATGTAAATTCCCTCTCTCTAGGTGATGGTCACAAAGGCCCATGTAGAGATTCTCATCTTTTAATAACCTCCCAAAACAAAGCAAGGGTCAACCACACCAGGCCCACCACTTGCTTTGTCTCCCCGATTAGCTTTCTCTAATCACACTGGGATAACCATAATCCAAGCAGACAACACCTATAAATTGGCACTGAGAGGTCAGTATTGGGGGGGCGACAGCTCATGAGAGGTCAGCACTTGGTAGAGTGTAGTGGGAAGAGTTGACACTATTGGCATCACGGGGAGGGGGCTTGTGTGTTGTTTTGCCTTGGGAATTGCACCATGCGAAGGGAGCCACTTCCACCTCTCGACTCCAATGGTCGATGCACACACACGTATACACGCTCTTGGTAGCAAGCTTCACAATCATTGAGTCGTCTTAGAGAACACACCAAGTAGTTTGCACCATCTTTTCTCCCTACCTCTCTATCACCACGGTGCGTCACCTCGCTAGAAGGAAGGCCATTGTAAATACTACAGAAACAATTGTCCCTCACCACCCAAGGGATTTCTTCATTTGCACATCTCTCTCTCTCTCTCGTTGTGTGTGTGTGTGTGTGTGTGTGTGTGTAAGTTTGCGGTGTTCATATCATCATGGTCTGCGTCCTAGCCGCTCAAAGCTAGGTGGTGCCCCCTGTTCGCTTTACCTGACAGACTCGAGGCGCGCCATTTGGCCCCCGGCGTTTTAAAGGCCGTCGGGGTTCGGGGTTCGCTTTGCTCCCATCAAAAGAATGAAGGAGATGAATATTATCAAGGCAAGCTTGGCAGGCCAATTAAGGTAAAGGGGAAAGCATAAGAACATCATCATCATCATCGACCTCAACATTAGCATCATGGAGATAGCTGAAATTTTATTTTCTCTATTATCATCTGAATTAAGGCAGGTTAAACCAATGTAAGGAGCTTAAACTCCTCAATTAACATTTAATCAAAGTAGTGGTACTGTTAACTGTCTGCTTTGGGTAATCAAGCTTCAGAAACTTGTTCAAGCTGACATTTTTAAGCTTTATCTATATTAATTGTGTATGTTGCAACTCTCTTCCTCACACCTCTCGCAGCCAGAGGTCCCGCACCTTCTCGGCTCACCTGTCAAACACAAATTCCTCGATAGCACAAAGTAAAAGAGCATGCTGGCTTTGATGCAAAGGACAAAGCTTCCATAATCACAACTGCCAATAAGCGATGGGTGCAATTTCATACGCCGTTGCATGGTGTTGCATTTGTATTAGATCCTAAATTTCAAATGCACCAACAATCGGCCAATAAAGAAGTCATGAGTGACTTTAAAGCAATGTGCTCACAACTATTAGGACAAGAGGAAGGAGACAATGATGATGATATGTAATGGGAGATAGCTTCAGAATTCTCTGATATGGATGAAATAGATGATATGATTGGTGTGTTTGATGGAGATGAAGATACATGACCTAAGGTATACAAGTTTTGCTCGCTATGTATGTGAAAATTAGGACACATCATCATTTTACACATTAGGCAAAATTTGGACTCACAAAGGGGCCCTTTAAAGAGTTTGACTTTACCTCTCTCTACCAAAACGGGCGCATGGATAAATTTTTGCAAACAAACTCCAAAGTTGGCGGAGGTTTGACAGTTAGAATGTCCTCTTCAAGCTCTATCTACTAATATATAGCACGCCATGAGATTCCTCATATTTTAGAAGATTCTTTTTTTGATTCACTTAGATTTCGACAGAGTTGTCACATCATAGGTGAATCAAAAAAAGAATCTTCTAAAATATGAGGAATCTCATGGCGTGCTATATATCAGTAGATAGAGCTTGAAGAGGACATTCTAACTGTCAAACCTCCGCAAACTTTGGAGTTTGTTTGCAAAAATTTATCCATGCGCCCATTCTGGTAGAGAGAGATAAAGTCAAACTCCTTAAAGGGTCCCTTTGTGAGTCCAAATTTTGCCTAATGCTATAGCATGTTTAAACTCTCTCTCTCTCTCTCTCTCTCTCTCTCTCTCTCTCTCTCTCTCTCTCTCTCTCTCTCAAGTTACTTTTGCAATAAGAGTCGTAATTACAGTTAAATACGATACAATACAATTTGTTTCATCAAGAATACAAAAATGGCCAGCTGAGGGGATAAATGATGAGCTCTGATTACAAAAACTGTAGCCCTTTGCCAAAATAGATAGGGTTAAAGTGAGCGAAGTGCTAAACCCAAAGATTGAGTCAGCTCATTGAGTAGTTCATCTATGTTGAACTCAGCACTTTCTTGTGTACGAGATGGGCTTGGAGGTCCTTGCTATGAAGGACCAACCTGATCTGGCAATGGTCCGTAGAGTGTTGCATACTGTTGCAGCTATTGGCTTGGGTCTCTGATATCTCTATATCAAGCTCAAGGATTTTGCTGGACAAAATATCAGGTGTCTCTCCTTAGCTTGTAAGTTCTTACCCTTGGCTTTCCAATGCGACAAGTGTCTCTGATTCTTTGAGAAGCAGAACTATGGGCCGTTTGCGTGGAGGCATTGGATTATTGGCGTGACTTGCAATCACTTTCTCTTCAATCCGACCATGCCCAACGCAAGAGTTCTTGGCGTAGTCTGACCAATCCACGCGTCTCCCAAGGATATCGTGAACATAGCATTACTGTGTAAAGTAGAATTCCATTTGGTTGCTTTTGGCATAACTCTCTCTCGACGTATGAATCTTCGTAGCAACACTCGTGCGAGTCCTTTGTGTTGCAAATGTGATAGTTTTACAGGAGCTGATTCCTTGGCATTGCCGCTAATTCAAAACAAATGTTGGCGCACAAAGTGGCTTGGACATAGCTTATTCACTCCTTAAGGCTGAGAGGCTCGCCTTGCAACCTGAACTCGTCCTCTTCGATCCATGCAATAGCTTCGAGATCTTTCTCCTCGCCATAACACTCTCTCTCTTCTTTGTAGATGGCATGTGCTTCAACGTGGTTAAGCTCTTCTTCCATATCTGTCAATCAAGCGAACATGTCATCATGAGAGAGATTTTTTGTAAAGTTAACATGCTATCTCTTTCAAATCTTCAAAGAAATAGACATGATAACTTAATCTTGCAGCAATAAAGAGACATAATATTTATCACCATGTCGTTGAAAAGAGACAAGATAAGTTGATCAATTACATAATTTACAAGCAGCACTAAAGAGGATAATAAATAATTCATCACTTCAATCATCAGTTGATCGTATAGAAATCATTACAATGTCATAGCCCACTCTATGGGCACCGTTTGAACATAGGGAAAGATCAAAAGCGTTAGGACGGGCTAAGGGATTGTTTCGCTTGCCACTCTCAAGGTGGGTAAGTACATTGCCAAAAAAATACCTTTTGTTTTGCTCTTGCAACACTTCCATGCAACTCAAGAGTCGTTTACAAGTATGACACATGGAGTCCATATCCATGGCTTTACTCCAGGGGGGGGATTAGTAGATATGCATTCTAGGGCAGGCCATGGCAAGTCTCTCTCGCTCTAATTTCTATTTTCTATTTGCAAGTTGCAAAGAGGAGGGAAGCATGTTGTTGTTCTGGTCTTTGTAGATGAATCCCAATATCAATGCCTGCATAGACCCCCTTCTCTCCAAAGTGAAGCATCATGTTGTGGGAGTGAAGATCATTGTGGAGATAATCGTGTGTATGTAGATACTTCAGGGTCTGAAGAAGAGAGTTTATTATCCGCAAAATGTTATTTTGGAATAATTTTATTGTTCCTTCTGTGGTTACATAATCGCAAATGATAGGTTGACTGTTGTCTGCAGTGCACTCTCTTATCCACTACTCTACATGGCCGCCATTTCAAAAATGTGAAATGAGCATTGGACGCTCTATGTGGCCGACCATGGCAAGTGGATAAATAATGCCGCGATGAGTGATGTCCAAAGTTGTAGCTTCGTCCTTGACCTGCTGTTCCACTGTGGGTCCATGCAAGTGGACTTTGAAGATTTTCACCACATACAGTGGCTCTTTAAATGCAGGGTGTGTGACACCTACACGCTTCACGTGTGCCCATATCCCTTCTCCTAGCTGCGGAGACTACATGTTGAAGATTGCAGTTTCTAGAAAAAGATGTAATACATGGGGAGCTGACACTAATCGAGAGCAAGAGTCACACTAGCAGTAGACTCTATTCTAAACATAGTTTTTGGCTCTGCACAGTAGCATTGAAAGAGCAGATTTGCACTCTCGTACGCTTTGCTGCTTTTTCCAGCTTTCCCTTGCTCTTGAACACCGTATACAATTGCTGCAAAGGTTGTATGTGAGTAGCTATGTCTGGCAAAGTAGTGATTTTAGGATTTTTGAGATCGTGAAAAATCTTGGCAAGCTATCCAATACACTGCTTGACCATGTTCAATAATGAACTTGATGTCATTAAAGATATGTCAAAAAAGCAACGGGCATAAATGCGTGCTAAAGCTTCTCAAAGAAAGACTTTGCTAAGGCCTCTGTGAACTGGTAATACTGTTTCAAAGTAGAGGGGTTTAGGCAACGAAGAAGCTCGGGCTCTGACATGTGATGAAAGTGACATACTATCACTTCGAAGGCAAATTTTTGTTGATGTTTTGCTAGCTTAATATCCATCATATCTGCAAGATACAATTTTATAACATAAATGTTGTCAGAGAAGAGGGGAAACTACCAAATTCGTCTCATTTTTGTTAATTTAGATTCCATACACAATTTGACTTAATTCATAGCAAACGACGATATATTATGATTGCAATACATTATACAATAGAGAGGAGAATACACAAAGAGAGAGATGGAGAGAGGTGAACAAGCCAGGAGTGTGAGGTACGCTCATCACAAGAACTGGACCCTGTTATGTGCATTACATAATACACATAAACGATTAGAGTGTGAATGTGAACAACCCAGCTTTTGTGAGGTACGCTCAACACAAGTCATGGACGTTGTTGTAATGTTGATTGATAGTTTAATCAATCTAATCCCTAATGAAGTGTGTGGAACGCACAACACAACCATCAGCAGCGAAAATTTTTAAAATCTTGAATTATGGTCAAACATTGTACATATTTACATCCAAGACAACACCAAGTCATCTATTACTAATGAGTGGCGTATCTACAGACCAGAAAGTACAAAGCGTGTCGTGCTAAGATGAAGATGGCATAGGTATGCATCTCTCCGGATCCACTCTTATGTAGACAAACGTATCCCTCATATTTCTATGTAGTAAGAACGATGATGTGACTTAATCCAATCCTTGATGAAGTGTGTAAAACTCACAACACAAACATTAGTGGACAACTTAACAATTTCAGATGCAGGCCAAATATCGTATGTATCTACATCCAAGATAACACCAAGTCATCTAGTGATCAACAATGACATGTCTTTGAAGTTTGAAACGCAAGAGTAACTAGTGCGTCACACAAAGATGAAGAGGGCATAAACTATGCATCTCTCCACTCTCTGTTTGATGAACAGAACTCTTGTGTGTCTACGTGAAACAAACGATAATTTGAGTTGATCTAAAATTGAGCAACCTATAGGTCACTCTGGAGTGAGAGGTGTAGCATCATGCCTACTTGTCGACCACTAAACCCTAAACTCACCCCATGGTGCGAGATAGACAACTACACCACACGAGTGAGAATCTTAGTCTGTCCTAAAACCCTTCTCTACAGTGAGCCAAGTGGCTGCACAACACGAGAAAAGTGACTAGTTTCTACACACTTCTGGAGTAAGCCATCTTTGTGATAAGAGTAAAACAATTGTACCACACGAGTCTGGCACAACACACAAAAACAAGTTAGAGAAAGAAGAGGATAAGTTGAAAATTTTACCTCGAGCTCTGTCTGTCCCAAAATCTATCTCAAGCTCTGGCATTGCTTTTGATCAAAACCGGCGACGGTTCTTATATGAAATATTTTTTGATTGAAAGTCTTTTCGATCAAAAGATATTTCGATCAATCAAAAAGAAAACAAACGGCTATACAATGATAATACGGGATTTTGGTGTATAATGGCATTCTATATGTATAATGTTTTTGGTACGGGAGTATAATTAAATGCAACGCAGGCTGTACATTCCAAGTGTCAACAAGGCAGGTACAACATGTAGCGATAGGAAGGTGGCAAGGGAGTGTGGTTGATGCTACAATACGTGTGGCATGCAGAAGATAGACAACGTACATGGATGCAAAAAAGATGATGCCACATTCGGAAGGGATACACGAGATGAGAAGGGGAAGGCTAGGGGAAATACCTTTTCTTGAATACATGGGGTACACTCACTAAATACCGATGGCTTGCATAGTACAGAAGAGTGTAGTTCTAGACACAAGCTTTGAATGTTTGAAACTCAAGGGGATCACTTAATAATAATGTGACTATCACGTGAGTGT
This sequence comes from Adiantum capillus-veneris, assembly GCF_014529385.1. Classification (NCBI taxonomy): domain Eukaryota; kingdom Viridiplantae; phylum Streptophyta; class Polypodiopsida; order Polypodiales; family Pteridaceae; genus Adiantum; species Adiantum capillus-veneris. Next base: position 66,086,427 of record NC_140933.1, read on the forward strand.
AGTAGAAGGGGTTATTGAATTATATTCTTTCTCACATTTTTACATACAAAAGGGTACCACAAAATGGAATTGGAGAGATAATTTACAGCATGAAAAGAAAAGGTGTAATTTTTTTTGTCAAAACAAGGATTTTTAGAAATATTACTTGAACGTACGCACATGATATACACAATTTAGATATATTGACCCCACCCTAGGTTTGAAACCTACTCATAGTTGGTAGTTTTGCTCATTCTATAGGAAGTAGGGAATAATGATTTCAAATTTGTGAAGGCATACAAGGCCACAAAAAAGAGTTAAGAGTGTATTGAGTGTGAGACATAGTTCCACCAATCCTTACCAAAAAATTTAGAAAAGATTAAAGAGTGTAGTGGAAGATCTTTAGTTTTAGGGTTTAGTTTGCTTCAATACTAAGAGTGTAGTGTCTATCTCAAATTTACACTCCTATTCCATTTTGCCTCATCGTGCCACATTGCCCGTTTCCATCGCTTGCCCCAAGCCGTCACATTATCGCCACCTAAATTGGCTCCTTCCCATTTTGCTTCACTTTCATTTGATCTCATTGTCCAAGACAATAAATAATCGGTTAATGCATCTCGCTACTGAAATTGGTACCTTTTGGCATCTTTTTCTTTTACTTCACTTTCATTCAATATCAATGTCCACCACCACAAATAAATGGTTAATGCATCTCCCTGCTGAAATGGATACCTTTTGGCCTCTTCCTCGTTTACTTCACTTTCATGTGATCTCATTTTCCATCATGACTAATGATTGGTTAAAGAATCTCCCTCTAAAATCGATACCCTTCAACATTCCCTTTCACATTTTTGGCCTGAAGAAGGCCATAGAGGAGTGGTGGAGAAAACATGAACCTCTCAGGTTCAAAACATTTCACTATTACATTAAATACCTTTGTTTGCACATTGGTGTTTTTATGACCATCCAACTAGATACAATATGAATTTTTCTTCATTTTAGTGTTTTTAAAAGGTGTTTCCATATTGGTGCTAATGTGAGGCTTTAAAATCATCAACACAAAGTCTTATCTTTGCCATAACAATTAATTCAATCGAGGAAAACGTGAAGCTTTTCATGGGTAACAATCACGTCGTTTGTTTTTTTTATGATATTGTGTGTGTGTGTGTGTGTGAGAGAGAGAGAGAGAGAATTAAGAAGTTCCTTAAAATGAAGTGCATTCTTGGGGACAAGTTATTTCAAAAGCACAAGTTATTTCATAATGTCTTATAAATAAAAAACAAAGTGCATTCTTAAGACAAGTTATTTCAAAATTTTAATTGAACTCTCTCTCTCTCTCTCTCTCTCTCTCTCTCTCTCGCATCTCCACAATTTAATGTATAACGAGGATCCTCTCCGTGGATGATAGTTGAATCTCTCTCTCTCTCTCTCTCTCTCTCTCTCACACACACACACACACACACACACACACACACACACACAATTTATTACAGCTAAAGATAATGTCTTCTTGAGGCCACTGCAAAAACTTTACCTTGTTTCCCAAAGGTCACTTACATCCCAAAACCTTCCTTCTAACACTTATCTGTCGTTCCCTTTTTAACCTCAAAGGGAGATTCCATTTAAAGCAACTCCCCTACAATTGCAAGCACATATAGAATCGTAAGCACAAAAAAACAATTGGCTCCTTTCTCACTCTCAGTATAGAGAATCTTCATAGATTCCCCAAATGTATCTCCTCACATCATCAAACCAAGCAAAAGCACCATGAACTTAGTGAAACTCCAACACGAAGGGCTGAACTGAAGTTGCTTGTGTTAACCATCCAAAACGCTCGCGTCTCTACTAGTAATGTCACACCCTTAGTATAAGACAAAATTCCCCATGACTTGAACCCACCACCTACCACACCCGAGGCTATGAGTATCCCATTAAGCTATCGTGCATCACTTGAAATGGAAGTGAGAACATAAAATGATATAACAAAAACAACAAGGTGCAGGGTGCGGATCACATGGTGCTCATTTTGGGATGGTTGCGGTCACGAAGTGATCACTTTGGAAAAGGTGGGTTCACAAGGTGATCACATGTCAATTGGAATTCACATGGGGACCACTTGACGGTCATTTTTTGATGTTCACATCGAGTTTACATGCAGTTCACTTTCATGGTGATCACTTTGGGATTAATCTTCCATCGAATGGTGCAAAACCAAGCTCATCACCCCCAATTAATAGGGATAATTGATCCCACCTGACAAGGGGGTTGTCAAATAATCACAACCCTTCCCATACATGAGAGAGGGAAAAGAGGCCAACTTTCATGGGATGTTTGCCACTCAGCCAATGCAATTGTCAGCCAATGCAATTGCATCCCGTAGTTCTAGCATTCAAACCCAACCATCCGGTTCCCATGCAGAAGCACCACCGAACGCGGACACCCAAGGGAAGCCACCAAAGAGAGAAGAATTGACCCCATCAAGCTACATGACCATCTTGCCTCCCTCAATGAAGAATGAAGAGAACCAAAGATGTGCAGCCAATCGTGACCACCAAACCCCGAGGAGTCCACTATGTAAAAATTTCATATAGCACGTGTGAACAAGGGGCATTTAAATAATCCCTTACCCGTATATTTTCAAGGATTATATGTATCCCTTATGTATGCATTTTTGTAAAAAAACTAGCCCTTACGTATGGAAATTTTCACTTTCTCAAATAAAAACCCCTTTATGTAGATACTTTTTTTTGTATATGTATCTAACTATAAATCCCTTATTTTGTTTGCACGTGCTATCTTACATATTTTCTAGTGGACTCCTGGGGCACCAAACATACAAACCTTGGTTTTGTGGGAGCAAAACTTATCCAGACCATGCCTTGAAGTGTCGCTACTATGCTATTCCTCACGAAGCCAAATCCATGATCACCATCATACCAAGCTATTTAGGGAGCCCACCCCGTCGGAAGGTGGCCCCCGTTGCGACCATGGGAGTCATCCCATTCCATTGGTGGAGGCTCACCATGCTGGAGGCCCACATCACCACAAATAAATAGTGCACAAGTGCCGTAGTTGTAGTCTGACCACACATCGCTCCAACAAACCACCACCACATGGCGGACTTGCGCCCCTGCAAACACAAGAGCAGGCCGTCGCCAAGCCTTAGGGTCCAAAAATGAGGGTGTTCAAGGGTGAAAGAGTTTGCAAGAGCACCGCCATCCAATCCCTCCATCCACAAAGGAGAATCCTAATGTGGAGGCATCTCCATACAACTGCAAGTGACACCACCAAGAGGAGAACCAGAGCCCCCCCAACCTCCCCTCAAACGCTCTCCAAAGGGGACTCCACCCACGAGACACATAGAGAGACCAAGATGAAACAACCCCAGACCCCCCTCACCCCGCAACCAAAACCCTAGAGACCGTAGACTTTTAAGCTTTCAAAACATCTTGAGTGCATAAGTGAATGGTGAGTAGGAAATGAAAAGACCATGAAAGAAAAAAGTCAAAAGACTCTTTGTGTCCATATAAAGAAGAGATGCTCCGGAGAACATTCATACATTTGTGTTTTTCTTTTGCTTATTTCTGGCTTTCTAAAAGAAGTCTTAGAGGAGTGTCGGGTTAGGCATACTTTCAATGTTTTCAGTGATGATGATTGAGACTTGCCTTAAATATTGTTAGTTTAGTTTTAGAATAGTAAATGAATACTTTTATTTCACATTATGACATGCTTGACTTTTCTTACATTGTATTGTTTTAGAATGTTAAAGTGAAGCTTCACCTTGCATAATCCTAGTAATTTCTACAGACACACACACATTGATGAGCTTTTTATTTCACATTTCCTTTCACACCTCACATAGCTTGACTTTTCTTGCATTCTGTAAATTAATTCTAATCAATATTCGAGAAAGTGTCGAATTTCCTCCTCATCACAAAGAAGCGAACTGAAAATATTAGCATAAATTTGCAAGATTTTTGAACTATTTTTTCACATATTTCACCGTTTTATTTCCCATTGCCATGGTTTGCAATTGGCTAGTCTTTAGAAATCCATTTTAGAGTCTTCTTCTCTTTTAGAGTGTCCTTGGACTATACAGGTGGTGAATATATTGTCCAAGAAGGCCATAGGAAGGTGGCAGAGAAAATGTGCAAAGCTATCACCATCTAATGGTCACAATCAAATTAACTTTGACTGCTGACATATTTCAAACAAAACTCAAGTCTCACACCATATAATTCTAATAGATGATGGTTCACATTACTTGGTCTATGCTACAACATTTCAATTAGTTCATCCATGAGACTCGAAGGAATTTTGGCTTTCTAAAAGAAGCCTTAGAGGAGAGTTGAGTAAGGCATACTTTCAATGTTTTTAGTGAAAATTGAGATCTACTTTTAATATTATTTTGGTTTTAAAATATTAATGGATCTTTTTATTTCATCTTTCATTTCACATCTTCACATGGCTCGACTTCTTTGGCATTCTATTCTTTTAGAATGCTAAAAGTAAAGCTTCACTTTGCATAATTCTAATAAATTCTACACACATATATATTTAAATATACAATTAATTTATATATACACATACACATATTAATTTATATATATATAATTACAAATATCATCTATTTGGGTTCTGATTATTAATGAAACCAGTAGGTCGTGCCAATTTTTGAAAGTGGGTTGATTAATAGGAATATGGCGAGATGCTCTTGCAGATTTGAGGAGAAAAGAGGAAGGAAAAAGAGACAGAATGGATGGGAAGGAGGGCACATGGCACGTGGAGGGGAGAGAGAGGAGATAGAGAGAAGCAAAGTGAATACGTGCACAGGCCATGTGTGTACATTGTGGGGGAAGATGCATAAGAAGAATTTTTTTTGTGAAAAGGTCCATCTCCATTGAGGCCATGGCATCGGAACCAGCACACAGAGAATAGATGCACGAGAGAGTTCTTTGAGCATCGTAGGGTAGTGCTCACACTACCCGAGCATCGCAGTGTCCAGTGGTTATAGCAGGCAAGATGGGTCACAAGGTGGAGAATGGGAGAGAGAGAGAGATTGATTAGCCCATACTAGCCAAGAGAGAGAGAGAGAGAGAGAGAGAGAGAGAGAGAGAGAGAGAGAGAGAGTCATATACGTAGAGTGAGGAAAGCGATGGAGAGGGGGATCTCTGTCAGAGGTGATGATGGCATCAGGAAGCATATCTGAAGAGAGAAGTAGATCGCAGGGACTGTGATGGGAGAGTTTGAGGGGCTTTGTGAGAGAGAAAGGACGTAGATGGAACAGGATCCTCAACAGAGAGACTGTAACGGGCAGGGAAGCGAAGGGTGGTAGGAGATCGCATGCAAAATTGCAAGTAGCATGGCGAAGCAGGCCAGAGAAGTTTATGCAGGGCCACTGATGGTGACTGGAACAAGGCTTTTGAAGATTCGTTCGGAATCTTCAGACCCAGTCTAAGTGAGCCTCGTCTCTCTGTCGTCATCTGATTAGGAATCGTGCGAGGCTACAGAGGCGTTCTGCAAGCAGATGGATGGGGACATTTTCTGTTGTGTCATGAGCTTGCATCTCTAGGAGGTGCAAGTAGGGGCAATGATGGCCATCGAGGGCATAGACGCGTTCTGTAGGCGAAGCCAGTCAGCAGTGGGGGGGAGGTCTGTCAGGGACGGGGGATGTCTTTGATACTTCTGCAAAGGATCCATAAACGTCAAAGGATGGCATGCGTGAATCCAAATAGGAAGGAAGACGAGGGCCAAGCAAAGCCAGCGAGAGGCGTCACAGCCACCTATTTTCCTTTCCAAGTAGAAGATTCCGTTGGCATCTTGTAAACTAATTAATTGGTGTTACAATTTTTGACCCAGTAGTTACATTGAATACATCTACCCTAGATTGTTTGGAATTTGCAAGTTTAAAAGGAAAAGAGATCATCTTGTTGCTATCATCAACTGTGTGGAGCTCTAATGACACACCATTGCTGCCTCTCCACACTCATGTCCCTCTCTCTTTTCCTTCGATGTGCAGCTCCTGAAGGTACACCAAACCAGGGAGATTTATGCAGAGTGTTTTACAAGAAAACGGGCTCTTCAATCTTCCCAATCTCTCCTCTCTAAAGGACTGCTATGGATTAAAGAGTAGAATCATTCGGCCATGGAACCTTCAAAAGCTTATTTGTCGCATGGAGATGAGCATGCAAATCTACTCCCTAGACAAGATTCATTGGTGGCGGTGAAGCAAAGAGAGGGAGAGATAGAAAGAGCACCCATGCGTGAGAGAGAGAGAGAGAGAGAGAGAGAGAGAGAGAGAGAGAGAGAGCCGCGTGTTTGCATTTCCATTTTTTTTCCTTGTCGTGCAACGTTTGAAAATGATTTTCCTTTTTCCTATTTCATAAAGGGAGATCTTGGAAGATACTCCCTAATGAACCCCTATGCAAAATTGGATAAACTATCTTTTGAATTGTTGGTATTCAATGTAAATGCCAATTGACACACATACGCGTGCACACATACACACATGTGTGTGTGAGAGAGAGAGAGAGAGTGAGTGAGTGAGTGAGTGAGTGAGAGAGAGAGAAAGAACCTTACAAATATGTTGGCTATCATGACCATTTAAGTTTACTTTGTAATGAAGCCTTGCTATATGCATTTAATCATTTTCATTATGAAAGTGTGTGTGCATGCGTGCAAGCATCTGTCTCTCCCTATCTCTCTCTATTAAAGTATTCCAGGAAAAATAATGTTTCCAAACATAGAACATTTCTTTTCTTTAATTCCCAAGAGGAAATTTTAGAAAATAGCACGATATTAAGTTGAGACAAATTTTTTCCAAGCATTGCTTCGTTAATATGTCAAATGTGATTTGATTGACATACTACACAGTGTAACTACTAGGTCTTTCCCACTTCCATTAATTAATTTCCAAGGATGATTCGTTTCGAATCATCAATTCAAAAGGCAAAGTCACCCTCCACATCATAGACCGCTCGTTCCCCCTGCACGATGGAATTTGCGATCGCCATGGAGGCTCTCTGCATCGCGATGGTTGTTGTCTTCTCCCCTCGTTGATCGTGGCCCAACCCCACAACAAACTGGAGGTGTAACCCCACCATCTCGCCACACTGTGTAAAAAGAGAGAGAGAGAGAGAGAGAGAGAGAGAGAGAGAGAGAGAGAGAGAGAGCATCCTCCATCGAAGCCTTGCAGGCTCTAGAAATGACCTCTTCCTAGCGCCATCGCTAGGGACTGCATCCAGATGATCGCGAAACAATCAATATGTGTCTCGATTGCCTTGCTTGTGTCACACTCCATCCAATAATCACGTTCCAGTGGGACGAATGGCATCTCTCTCTCTCTCTCTCTCTCTCTCGCCCTTTTCGATGCATGACAGCTCTCTCTCTCTCTCCCTCCCTCCCCATGTGTCGTCTCTGCGTTTTTCAACCACAGCATCTCAATAGCTTCTTACGAAAAGAAACACAAAAAAGATTGTAGGGACATATTCTGTGTCTCTACTGTCTTGCTTGTGTCACACTCCATCCAAAAGTCACATTCCAACGGGACAAATGGCATCTCTCTCTCTCTCTCTCTCTCTCTCTCTCTCTCTCTCACCCTTTTCGATGCATGATAGCTCTCTCTCTCTCTCTCTCTCTCTCTCTCTCTCTCCCTCCCCATCTCTCTCTCTTGCCCTTTTCGATGCATGGCAACTCTCTCTCTCTCTCCCTCCCCATGTGTTGCCTCTGCGTTTTTCAACCACAACATCTCAATATGTTCTTACGAAAAGAAACACAAAAAAGATTGTAGGAACATATTAATCACTCAATTTATTACAACAAAAAATGTTGCCTTCTTTAGGCCATCCTGAAATCGTCAACTTGTTTAAAATCTTCACCTTGTTCGTTTTGAAGCCATTACTTATATCTTTCAATTAATATTACAATGCAAAGTAGGTATGTGTCCTAGAGTCTCCAAAAACTTGAAATCCTTAGATTTCAAATGTATAAGTGAATGGTGAGTTTAGGAAATGAAAAGCTGGATAACGAAAGTGAAAAGTCAAAAACTTTCCTTCTGGAATCTCCATACAAAGAAGTGATCGAGTATCCGTTTTTGGTTTCTTATCTATTCTTTTTCTTTAACGTTTAGTTTCTTTGTGCTATGTAATTGTCAAAAACGATTTTGAGATATTTAATTCAAGGGAATATTGAAAGATACCTTGGGTGATTAAAAGGGCATCGGAGGACGAAATGGATGTAGGACTAGTTGGCGATGTGCACAGAGGGTAAGTGACAACTTCTCAATGCAACGAGGTGTGCAACCTCAACCTATGGATCCGATCTATAGAGCGACAAACCATTGTAGAAGGGAGAAGACGTTGAAATAATTTTTCTTTTTGTGTGAGTTGTAATTTCAAGTTGTAGGTATCTTTTTAAAAATAGAGAGACCTTGGGGGTTGGATGGTCAGTGAAAAACCACTACACAATGTATCCATGAACTCGACTCTCATTTAGTGAGAGTTTTAATGTGTTTGAATCGTGAAGAATCTGCACAAGGAATGTGGGGTAATTTGGTGTATCCTCTTGGATCCCAAGTGCTACAGCCAATGCAACTTAGTGCATGATTCCATTTTTCGGCTTTTGGAGCTAACACTACTCTTGACCCTATTATATATATATAAGCTCAGTTACCACATAGTTTTATTCAAAGATCTGAAGGTTTTAGCCTTTCCAAATGCGCTGTAGATAGCAAAATTTGGTAATTTGTGTGCATGCCAAAATGCCTTGTTTTTGGATTGTTCTCCCTCATAGCACAAGGTCATTTTTAAAGAAGAGTATTTTCCACATTCCTTGCACTCATTTGCATATCTTGGTAGCAAGACCCCTTAAGGTATGTCAATCTAGCAATGCAGTTCTAGATCATAATCTCCCATCTGTGATCACCTCAAGCATATTCCTTTTTAGCATCATCGAGGCATCTGTTGGCCCTTTTAAACGGCATCTAGCATACATTAATCATTAAACTTGGCCTGTTTACAAGCACTGATCACTACTCAATAAATGTGTACAGGCTTCAAAGAAGGTTAGCTTGCATTTATTTTCTCTTTTTCCCATCATGGAAGCAGAGCTGCACGACATCGGATGCTCAAAAAATCTCTCAAGATCATTGAAATGTTTGCAATTTTGTCTGGTCTGAGTGCAACCTTAAAAGAATGAAGATTGGCTTCACTCACCAAAAACGACAAAGATTCAATTAGATCCTAAACTAAATTAGCAATAAAATGTGCACGTGAAAATTCACACTCTTCCCCTTCCATACAAGAGCTATTATGAGAAAATGCTTCATGATCCCAGACATATCTTTTGTCTCAATGATCATAAAAATGGAAAAATGAAATTTGAGGGAATTTTAAAACCTATGAAACAACCTCTATACTTCGATAACACAAAATACACAACTATATGGTAGTGGGAAAAGTGGAATTGGGTGATGAGACCCACGGAACAAGGTGGGATTGGGTTAGCTGAAGTATGCAGAAGCCATGTGTGTAAAGCTAGTTGTCTCGATCCTTGACAAATCAAAGGCAAGATTGGGTAGTCATGGCTTGGGATATGATGGTTTTTCCTTGCAAACAGAAGCCCATGGAAGGAGGCCAAAGTACATGACAAAATTATGGATCTAAGACACGGGACTACACCAAGGAGATTCTAAGAAAGTGCAACAAAGTGGCATTGTCAGTAGAATGCAGAGAAACCTTCAGATACATCAGCTGCTCCATTTTACATTGGTCCCCTTGGCTCTCCAAGATTAGAGGAGGATCCTTGAGTATCTTTTGGGAGAAGTTGCTGGGAAGGTGGATTTCAAAAGGATCTTCAAGCTAACACATTTTTGAGATGATGACAAGTGCTACTGGAAAGATGGGGACTAATCGATGGTGCAATATAATCTACTCTTGATAAGTATTATTTGAGAAGCTCTATGCAATAGTCCAATAGCTTTCACCGGGAAAATTTTATATTGAAGATCTTGGAAGTGGCCCAAGGACATAATTTTTTAATACCAAAGACATTAGGGACATATAAGAAGCGTGTTTATATAGCTGAGTCATTCACTCCACTCCTGAAATTGTGGAATGTGAATTGGTAAAAAAAAGAAGTGGTTGAGGTGTCTAAAGAGCATTTGGGAGGTGAAATGGTCAAAATCAATGAAACTTTATCCATAGAAATACAAGAATATGGACAATAGTGGACAAATTTAGCAAGCAAGCACACTTTATTCCTGTCAAAAAGACTATTAAGGCACACCGAATGGCAACTCTCTTCATATCACATATTTTCAAACACCATGGATTGCCAACATCTATCGTGTCACATAGAGATCCTAGAATGACCAGTAATTTCCGAAAAGGTCTCTTTGAAGATCAAGGAAGAAGATTGAATTTCTCTTCGGCATATAACTCGCAAACGGATGGCCAAATTGATATAGCCAATCTTAAGATATTCGATCTACTAAAGATTTATGTTACCGAAGTAGATAAACGCTCACAATGGGAAAAGTACTTACACCTTGTAGAGTATGCCTACAATAATACTGTACACACTTCTACGGGAAAAGCACCTTTTGAAATAATTGAGGGAAGACCTAAAAGTCCATTGCTACTTAAAGTACATGGGAAGATATTCGCTGCCGATGAGTATAGCAGTGACCTACAAGAATCTTTTCAAAAGATTAAGGAGGCTATATCCATCTCTCAACAAAGGCAAAAAGCTGTTGCTGACAAGCAACGGTGGAAGGGCCTTAAAGTTCAAAGAAAATTATTGGATCTTACTTAAGTTTCCTAAGGCTCGATTGAGACAAACGACGGGAAAATCCTACGGGCCATCAAAAGTATTATGCTTAATTATCAAAAAGATACTATGGTCCTTTTCAAATCTTGAAGCCAATCAACAAGATGGCTTATCAACTCAAGTTTCCCAGCCATTGGCTGATACACAATGCTTTTCACATGAGCCTACTTAAGCCCTACAAATGAGAGCAAACAAGTGAACCATTTATTGAAGACCCTCCCAAAATCGAAGACCAAGAAGAGGTGCTACAACCCGAAGCTATCCTTCGGCATGAAAACAAGGTACTACGACATGGTAAGATTATCCGACGATATCTTATTAAGTTAAAAAAGTTATCATTTTGAAGATTCTAGATGGATGCAAGGAATACAGCTTAAGGATAGTATTAACCTTGTCAATGCTTACAATGCTACACTACAGTAAGCACATGTACAAATTTCTTTCAAATGATCAATGTTTTGTCTTATAAGACTGATTCTATTTTTATTGTGCACAAATTTAAATAGTATGCATGCCTAGAATCATGTTTGTGATGACGACGTCTCTCAAACACCAAGTAGAATTTGTCACTCTACTTGAGAGAATGAAATGGATTAAAGAGCAGACATCCTTGCCACGGCATCTATGTCTCACAAGCACCAAATGGATTGGTCATCCATCTTGGAAAGATGTTGTAGGGTAAAAAGGGATTCTCTACCCACTAAGCAAGATTGACTAATGACTAAGGCTTTACATCTTCTACCTCATAGTCGAGGAAGACTATTGTTAGGACACCGGCAAGGCCGGACTAGACAAGGGCAAGGCCGGGCTACGCAGTCTGGAAAGGGAGTCCACATAGGGCAAAGGGCTAGGGGCCATGCTATATAGTGGGTGGTTGGGTGGTGGACTCCTAGGTTCTAGTTCCCCTTCTCTAACATTGGTATCAAAGAGCTTGGTTCTTTTTTTGGGAAAGGCACAGCCATGGAGGAGGGGAGCCAAAAAAACTTGCATGAGCTTTTGCATGTCAGGGTCTAGGGAGGGTGGAACACACCTCCTGTGAAGAAGACCGTGGGCAACTCCCCTTGCAAGGAGAAGCCGCCGAGGCGGGACTTGCACCAAACACAACCCTTGCGGGCTCTATGGCATCGTGTCGGGCGGGGGAGCAATACTCGACCCAGGGCCGAAGCCCCTTGTGCCCTGCAGCAACCGCCATAGCTTCATCTTGCTCCTCACGCCCTACTGCAATGGCCATGGCGCCTGTGAGTATTTGATTTCACATTCAAAAATGCCTAAGGCCTTTGGCTTTAGGAATTTATTGCCACAAGGGGTGATACACACCCCGCCTTAAGCAAGGAGCTCCAATTTCGGAGTTGGTAAGCAGTAAGCATCGATCCAAGGAAATCAAAGGCAGGGCCGGTAAACACACACATCCACACCAATTCTCTACGTATTACCGGCAGAAACTCGAAAATTTAATCAAAGAATTCCGACGGGAGTTCAAAGTACCATTATCTTCCAAAATCAACTAGCGGTTGCACGCATAATTGATTTGGCTACCAAGGAATCAAGGAATTCCCTATACGGAGGACATTTCAGATCAATTTCCACCGGGATACTATCGACTTTGACGGAATTAGCAAGGCTAATTAAACTTTCCAAGTGTTCTCAATATCATGTAGTTTTTTTAATATTTATTGCACCGCACTGTGTCGCCATGGATTCAAATATCAATATGACCTTTGATTTTGAGCAAAGTACACCTGGTCCTGCCCATGATGGCCTGCCACTGGATCCTCTCAAGGAGAGTACCTGCGACGCTATGACAGGTGATGACACTTACGAATTACTCGACATTCAAGAGTTTCGTGCACTTCAGACACGTATGTCAGTCATGGATGAAAATTTTAAAGCTTTAAATGCAAATGTCACTAAACTATCCACATTAGTGATTCAATTAATGCAACAACATTCCAAGGGTCCTGCTGAGACACACATGTATGAGCACATTGCTACACAAGGACAAGGCCCTTTTGATCCAGGGCAAGGCCCAACTGCTGATACTTGCACACTCTCACTGCAAAAGAGGTGGATGAGTTGTTGAAAAACACCAAACCACCGATTTTTAAGGGAGAAGACCGAGACCGCAATAAGGATGCAGTGAATATCTTTCTCAGTAAGTGGGATGGAATTCACGCCTTACGGCGTACTCCGGGCGTAGTCAGAGCTCTGCAAACGAGGTTAACTATGGAAGGCAAGGCCTACAAATGGTGGATGTCTCTCAAGGAGAAGAGTATCATACCACAGGGTTGCGCAACTTTTGAAGCTATGTTTAGCAAATAATTTTTGCTTATAAATGAGGCAGATCGGAATTGGACGGCTTGGGACTCGTGTTCCATGCGCCAATACCCATCATTGCTTGAATATATATCTCACTATCGGGATGTTATCCTCAAGTTGGAAGACTTAGATAACTTTCAACAAGTACGGGGGTTCATACGTGGTCTGACATTAGAGCGTAAGAAGTACATCAAGATCCAAGACCCTAAAACACTTGAGGAAGCCATAGTGAAAGCACATATTCATGATGATCCAGATGAAAAGAAAGCACATGATATTCACGTGCCTGCTAATACACATGGTAATACACGCACTCAATATGGCCACAATAAAGCGAAATTTATAGTAGCCAATTCAGATGCATCTAAAAAACCCAAGGGGTCCAGAGGTCCTCTCTCTCTTGAGGACTTTGATAAAGCTAAGAAAGAGAAATTATGTTTTCAATGTTTAGGAAGCGGTCATGGCAAAAAGGATTGTCCCAAGGGGAAATCTGTTGCTCATGGCAAGGAGAAAGCAGTGCACACGGTGCAACTGTTACCTCTTGAGTCTTCCTCACCATTCTCTACAGTGGAAGTAAAGCACACCAAGGTGGTACATGAATGTTGTCTCACAGCTTCCATGTGGCAACTAACCTTTGGACCACATGAGTTAGTACGTATGCACGGATCTCTACAAGGCCACAAGGTTCACATCTTGGTAGATGACGGTGTTACTCACAATTTCATCAATTATGGATTGGTGAAAAAACTCAAATTGCCTCAAACTCTGAGTACCCACCGCTACAAGGTAGCAATGATGAATGGACATGATACCGAAATCTGGGATACTCAATGCCGAGCTGTTCCATTGGAAGTACAAGGTTATTCCACATGCTTGGATTTTCAGGTTATGAACATGGAAAGGACAAACGTGGTCCTTGGTAGGGAGTGGTTGCATAGCTTAGGACCATCACCGAAGTGTAGGTATGAGCACAACAACTTGATGTTTGAATCCCATGGCGCACATGTGTTTTTGTTAGAAGAGAAGGATGTACCTTCTTCACCATTGATTTGTACCACTGAGCTCATGCAACTCGTTTCTGATAATGAGATAGATCAAGTTTTCTTGTGTTACTCACTGTCTCATTTTCTTTCTAACATTGAATCTGGTAAACATTCCTCAGTGCCACATGCTTCTCTCTCATCTCTTCCACCAATGGCTAATTCCAAACAAGCAAACATTGCTAGTGAGTTACATAAATTATTAAAGGAATTTCAAGATGTTTTTCCTAATGATTTGCCACCAGGATTACTACCGACACGATCGGTGCAACATAGCATCAATGTGGTTGCAGGCTATAAACCTATCAGTAAACCGCCCTATCGTATGAGTTACTCTGAAGCTGCTGAGGTGGAACGTGAGCTTGCTGACTACCTTAGCAAAGGGTTTATACAACCCACTTCTTCACCATGGTCTTCTTCTATCCTATCAGTAAAGAAAAAAGATGGCAGTATGCGCATGTGCGTAGACTATCATGGCTTAAATACATTTATGGTTAAGAATAAGTACCCATTGCTCCGAGTGGATGAGTTGTTCGACAAACTCACTCATGCTCATATTTTCACAAAAATAGACTTCCGGTCAGGATATAACCAAGTCCGTATTTGACTTGCTGATATAACCAAAACTGCATTCCGAACAAGATTTGGACACTACGAGTTCTTGGTGATGCCCTTTGGGTTAACCAATGCGCCTGCAACATTCATGACACTTATGGATAGTACTTGGGCAAATTTGTCATTGTTTTCCTCGATGACATTCTAGTCTACAGTGCTTCTGAAGAAGAACACTTACAACATCTCAGGCAGGTGTTCGAGTTGTTACGAACAAACAAATTATATGCCAAGGAATCTAAGTGTGATTTTCAAAAAGAAGAAATTCACTATCTAGGGCATGTTATTTCAGCTAATGGGCTATATATGGATCAATCCAAAGTGGATACCATCCGGAAATGGCCTTCTCCTAAGAATCTGGAAGAGTTACATATTTTTTTGGGATTTGCAGGTTTTTATCGAAGGTTCGTTAAAAACTATGCTATAATTGATGTTTCCATGATGGATCAACTAAAAGGCAAAGGAAAAGATTTTCAGTGGGGACCCACTCAACAGCACAATTTCGATACGCTCAAGGATGCATTAGCTATAGCTCCCATACTAGCTATTGTAGATCCTTTGAAACCATTCGTTTTGGAAACGGATGCCAGTGACCATGCTATTGGAGCAGTCCTGTACAAGACGGACGGCCAATTGAATTTGAAAGCAAGAAGCTTGATGCAGCTCAGCAGAACTACTTTGCTTATGAGCGCGAACTCTACGCAATAGTGTCTGCCTTAAAAACATGGCAGCATTATCTGTATGGTGCTCAGTTTGAGATTGTGTTTGACCATGAAAGCATCAAATGGTTTACACAACAAATAGATTTGAAGGGTCGGAAAACCAGGAGGGCCAAGATTCTTTAGGAATATGATGCTAAGCTAAGGTATCATAAAGGTCGATACAATGTGGTGGCTGACGCTCTAAGTCGTATGCCGGAGATCAATTCTCTCTTGTTCACGGAACCTCGTAGTGAATTTTTGGATTCTCTCAAAGGCAAATATGAGCATGATGAAGCATATTCCAAAGTGTGGAGCCATGTTCAAATGAGGGATCCTTCTCACTCAAATGATGGTAGTGTAACGTTAACCTCCCCACCTAGTTCTCCTCTGTCGAGTGATGAACTACAGTGATGGAAGCATTTCACCATCGACAATGGGTACCTACTTCATAAGGGGATAGTTTGTGTACCGATGGACACAGACATTCGGTGCCAAATTCTTTATGAGTGTCATGATAGTCCAAGTGCAGGGCACCCGGGTATTAGGAAAACTTATGCTCTCGTACGATGATAGTTTTACTGGCCAGGTATACATGGCTTTGTTGAAGCTTATGTCTTGCATTGCCAAAAATGTCAAGTTAACAAAGCAGAGCGCCTGAAAGCAGGAGGACTCTTTCATCCTTTGGATATTCCCAATGGAAAATGGGAAAGCATCTCTATGGACTTTATTGTGGGTTTACCAACCACTATACGAGGTCATGGCTGGGTATGGGTGGTCGTAGACCGATTGATTAAACTATGTAAGTTCATTCCCACCAAATCAACGGTTAAGACACCAGAACAAGCCAAGTTATTTGTGGACAACCTATACAAGTTGTATGGTTTGCCAAGTAACATTGTCAGTGACCGTGATCCCAAGTTTAACAGTAACTTCTGGAGAGCTGTGTTTAAACGATTGGATACACAACTGAACCTCAGTACATCTGATCATCCAGAAACAGATGGTTAGACTAAACGATTTAACCAAGTGCTAGAGGATACGCTAAGAGCATATGTCAGCAAAAAACAGTCAGACTGGGAATAATACTTACCTATTCTCGAGTTTGCCTACAACAGTGCTAAGCATGTCACAACTGGATTTAGTCCTTTCATGCTAATGTATGGGTTTCAACCTAGGTCATCTATTACGTGGGTTTGGCAACCGAAAAGCTCCAATAGGTTAAAGATTTTCTCCAAGACCACATGGATATGTTGAAACTCGCTTGTCAGAATGTCCGACAAGCACATGATCGATATAAGAAGTATGCTGATGAGAAACGTCGGCAAGTTACCTTGGAGGAAGGGGAGGAAGTATTTTTACGTGTTCCAGAACATTCAGAAAGTCTGAAAACTGGGCCAATACCTAAATTATCTCCCCGATATTGTGGGCCTTTCAAAATACTCAAGCGAGTAGGTGATCGTGCTTATAAATTATTGCTACCAGCACATTCTCGTATTCATCCGGTGTTTCATGTAAGCCGTTTACATAAGCGGTTACATGGGGACGACAATGTCATTGACCAATAGATTTTGGTTGATTTCATTAAACCTCCTACCTTACCGCATGAACATGAACGTGTTCTCAATTATCATGAGTTACGTACACGTCATCATGTACGTCAACAAGCCTTAATCAAGTGGAAAGACCAACCTGAGGAAGGTGCCACTTGGGAAAACATCAGTGTTCTTAAAAAGAAGTTTCTCACTTTTGTTTTCGAGGACAAAAACTCTTCTTAAGGGGGGAGTAATGTCAGGACACCGGCAAGGCCGGGCTAGGCAGTGTGGAAAGGGAGTCCAGCTAGGGAAAAGGGCAAGGGGCCATGCTATATAGTGGGTGGTTGGGTGGTGGACTCCTAGGTTCTAGTTCCCCTTGTTTAACAACTATGAGTTCAAGAAAGAGATAATGTCATAAAATCTAATCTTTACCCAAACCAAATGATTTTCTCATATTAAATTGATCATTCAATGTGGGAGAATAAACGAGAAAAAGGGTTAAAATATATACATGTGCTTACATATCTATCTCAACACGGGGCCAATGGTAAAGGGGTCGAAATGATAGATGGTCTGTCAAAGAGCAAGGCTAACCAATGGAGATTAAAATACCTTAGCGCTAGCTTCATTGAATGCCTCCAATAGTTAGTGTTAAAAAGTTATTTGACCTTAGGTAAGCTGGGGTTGATCTGGAGGTGGGAATCCGACCCAAGCTTAAGGTGCTTGTTGTGCTTGATGACTAAGGTGCTTGAGGTGCTTGCCGACTAGGGAGCTTGAGGTGCTTGTGGAAATACTATCCAAGCTTGAGATGCTTTGTCTTGCTTTCTCACTAAGGTGCTTGAGGGTAAGGTGTTCAAAAAGTCAACAACTATCCCTACAAGGAGGGGGGGAGATCCCTACAAGAGGGTGGTAGAGAGAGAACACACACACCCTCACACAAGGTAAGCTTGGTTCAAAGAGATCATATAGGACACTTGTCAAGCTCCTCCTAACACTATATTAGAGAGTTTGAGACTTTAGAGCCAATTTGGAAATCACCAATATCTTGAAGATTTGGCCATATAGATAAATCTGATTTTTATTTTTTTTAAAGCCAAAGCCTTTTACGAGGTAGTACTTAAAACACTCTTTCGATCCATGCTCTCAAAACTTTAGCTAAGATTGGCCATGTGGTAAAGTTGTAAGCTTTTTTTGAAAGTGGGAATTGGAAAATTTCGAAATTCACTAATATGGTGTTTCCTCATGTTGCTCTCATGATGTGCCTAAAGCCTATTGGTTGGCCTCCCAAGGGGTCCAATGATAAATTAATTAATTTAATTAATTGTTTTATCATTTATTAAGTCCTCTCTCTCAAAGGGAAAAGGGGGACACTTGTCCCAAGGCACCCTTGTTGCTTGATATGCCCCTTGCATGTGATTGGCTAGGCCTGGAGAGATCCAATGATTTTCAAGCATGAGCTACAAGGGGGGGTCGACCAAAGCAAGATAGGGGGTTTCTTGAGGGGTATACTCTCCCACACACACTCTCATTCTGTGAAGTGCAAAGTACAAGAGCTCTGTCTCCTTCTCCAAGCTAGTAGAGAAGTTGGGAGCCTACACCAACACTCTTGGCTATGGATTGCAAATCCAACCAAGAGCCATGCTTCAATGCTTAAGCTTGTCATCTTCTCCATCTTCATTACAATACTATGCTATTATGTATGCTGGCAGGAAGAGTGATGATGAGTGAGGAACTAATTCTTTCTCCTATGAAATGATTCTTCTTTCTCTTCCCTACCTTCATTCCCCGCTACCTCTCTCCACCTTCGAAGGTGTTTGAGGCCTTGGGACTGAGGCTTGGGATAGTTAATTCTTTTTGCAAAGTTTATGTTATGCTCGTGATGCATGAAGCTTTCCACATTCATTGCGTCACCTAGGTCACATAGAACACAAAGATTGTATTGTACCAAGTCTCTCTTGATAGAAGAATTATAATACAAATGCCTATTGGAGGGGGGACCAGCTCCACATAAATCCAGTCCTCAACTATTGTCATGTTCTCTAAACTCTCTCTCTTGCAAAAGTATTGTTCATGTCAAGTTAACTAAATGCTATGTTTACCTCACCCTCTATGCTCACAAAGTAATTTCACAAAAGTGATATCTCTAATTTCCGCTACTATCAAAGTTCATAGGCCATTTCCATTACACACAACATTTCTAAACCTTAATTGTGTAGAAAAACAGGTCCTATTTTGTCTTTTTTCCAAAGTTTTGTAACTATAACACTCTAGAATTCATGTTTGTGAGAATTAGCCTTAGTAGTCCTCAACATGTTCGGATTCTTCTAGGAAGGTTTAATTGTTAAAGTTGAAAGTTATGACAAATTACAAGAATTGTCTAATCCTCTTTCTGGCCAACTTTAGCACTTTCATGATTTCTTTGTGGCTTTCTTGATATCCAAATGAAATTTTGATTGTGTAAGTGGCATGTGTAGCATAAAACTAATCTTCCTTGAGCTTTGGGACACCTTATAGGCTATATAGCATAGTATACCACAATGGTTGAGTTTTTCAATTTCAGAAGAATACGAGACATTCTAGTGTAGCAAGTACAGCCTTCTAAATATTGCTAGTTTCTTAGTCCAATTGTGTGCAATTTGTAGGTAGTAACCATATCTAATCATAAACTTCAAATTTGACTAGATATTGAGTAGTTTCTATGGGATTGTATACGTCATAATGTTAAACCTAAATTTTTAATGTTTGTTGTAATTAGCACTTCGTCATTGTCCGCAAGATTTCACTTGGTAAGAGATTTATTATTATTGTGACGTGCTCCATGGCTCCTTTTCAATCCAAAAGCCCAAAGGGAACTAAGAAGACATGTATATAGTATGCGTATTGAGCGTGACTATGAAAACTTTGATGATAGATCCGTAGATGGAAAAAATACAATTTTTTTGCACCCTTTTTTTTTCTCAAAAAGAAAAACAATGAGGCAAAATCAACCATTCAACTTGATCACCAACCCATGGAAGTTAACAGAAAACTTTATCTCATGTCCTACAAAAATCCCTAGTATCATTTAGATACAATCAATCATAAGAAATGGCTGCTTTGGACAAAATGGACTGGTCCATCAACTTTTGAGGCGTGCTGTGACAAAGAGATGAGAACGTTTACAAGTTTCTTATTTTTTTTCATATGTAGTAGTCCGTTAACTATAAGCTCATGAACAGATTTTCCAAAATTTTCCAAAATGCATGGATCTACTACGGTTTTGATTTCTTTTTTCAAAACCTTGAAAGAACACTTTTATGTCCTCTTAGGTTACCGATCTAGTGTTATTATATGGTTTTTAATAACTTTGAATAAAGTTGTAACCTTCCTGGTGGTGGTATATATAGCCCCATTGACATTGACATGCAAGTGACTTCATTGACTATGTCAATGTACAATGACTTAAGTGACCTTGAGAGTGTCCCATAAACTACAAGCAAAACTAAAACGTTAGAAGAATTTTTCTATCAAAGAGGAAAAAGACATATTGACAATCCTTTTTCCCCATCTTGGAATTTACTTGAGTAAGTGCAAAGTATGTTTCCACGGGATTTAATCCATTTAAGCTCATGTATGTTTATCAACCTCGATCTTTCGTTATCATAGGTATGAAAATGAATGCATACATTTGGCTAAAGACTTCAGATTACAAGAACATTTAATATGTAACGTATTGCTACAAGCAATGTTAAACAAACACAAAACTGTTACAAAACGTTTGCAGATAAAAAACGTCGATAAGGGTCCTCCACAGAGGGATTAGCGAAGGGACACATCCCTATGGTGCACATAGAAAGCTAGAAATCACCACGTCCTTTACCATGCTCTTCTAAATTAAGATCGTGTTTGTGCATCTTTCTTAGGGAACTTTCAAATTGGGAAGCTGTGGATACAACAGAAGAGAATAACAATTCTTGGATATTGCACTCTAAGATCAACAATCCATGCTGAACAATGGAGCTTGAAGCATTTCGATAAAGGTGTGAGCAAAATTATGGTAGAGTACGAGCACTATGTACATGTTTGAAGAGGTTTGCCTCGTTGTAAAAATAAGAAAAAATGGATTTTCTTATTTTTTCCAGCTAATGTATTGCTGCTAAGAGTTTGTGTTATGGGAAGCTCTCTTAATAATGTCGTTGAGGGAGAGGAGAAATGAGCAACAACTAGGAGCTTTAACTAAAATATAGGATGAACCTCAAGGCCTCTTCCTGCTTGCAGGAATATAAGAAATTTTTATAGTATCTTAAGAGCATGGCATTAGCATATGCCATATCTCCATGGCATCTCTCGTGAATCACTATTATATGTTAAAGTCGATTAAGTTTTAATAATATAACCTGTCATTGTACACATGTAACACCTAAAAAGAGTAGAAATAGTCATCCTCGTAACAACACTCCTCATTATGCACAAAGGATTTTCACTTTTAATTAGTGCACACTTTGCCATGTGACGAAGCGAGTCACGCCTGCCATCCTCGTGGTGCAATGTGCAAAGTTTGCTGGCAAAGAGCGATGTAAGCGTTGCATGTGGGCTACGAATAGGAGGAATCTAGTTAAGAGATTGTTTTCACAATGCACCGGTGGACACAACTTTGAAGGAAAAGATGGAGACATTGAGTGAAGATAAAGAAATGAGATAAAGGAGAGGATGCATATGTGTATGTGTGTGTGTTTTTTTTTGAAAGGCTATGCACTTTTCCCCCGATGCACCTAAAGGGGAAATGCAAGGAGTGGGATGCTCCGGGTTCTTGTTTCGAGCGAGCGCTAAGGGCCGAGTCGCACCTAGGGCTAGTAGGGAGAATGACTTCGTCAATTCGTCGTTTATAGTAGCAAGGTAGGTTTCTCGTAACCGTACAAACATTATATTAAGCCCTTCAAAAGTGAAAGGGATACACTATCATCACCGTGAAGAAAACATCAACACATTTTTCTCATCCTTCAACCAATGAACGCTCAATTTCTGCTTTTGGTTGAAATCTTGCCATCGAGCTTCTTTCCCTCCATAGGTTCGACCAACTTTCTTTATTTTCTCAAGTGCCTCTACAAGCCCGACTCTAACTTTCACAAGAAAAAACTCTTGCCGTTCCGTTCAACTATGTGCAGGATGATTCAAGGATTCAATAACCATGTGATTACATGAATTTTTTGTGATTACCATGTGTTATTATTCTATTCACAAAATTACACTTTACGTGTTCACTTTTAAACAATGAACAATGACTTGATAACCCACCAAAATCCATCGAGCTATTATTTTTTCGTGACAGGCCCACTTGGATATGGCAAAAACCTGCCAGAGACCTGCTAGGATATGGAAAAGCCCGGAGAGACTACTGATTTGGGTGGTTTTTGCAGGTTAATAAGAAAATCACATGAACATTTATCGTGATGATGTGTTTGAGAGAGAGAGAGAGAGGTCTTTAATATCGTAAGAAAAAGATCTATCGGATTGGCCTTGAACTCGAGACCCGGTAAGAGAAAGAGAGAGAGAGAGAAGAAGAAGAAGATAAAAAGAGGAGAAGAAAAATAATTTTAGCGTCTTGAGAAACTATCGAGAGAGAGAGAGAGAGAGAGAGAGAGATTTCAATTGACTGGGGTAAAAGATTCGCGTATTGGAGAAAACTGTGTGTATTGTGTACGTGGATAGAAAAGTCGTATTATCGATGGGCAGATGAAATGGCCCCACAATAAGAAAAGAAAGGAAAAGGTGGTGTGCGTCTTGTGTTGCATGACGCGTCAATGACCGACAGCAAAGAAAGTGCGTGGGAAGATGGGACTGCGGCTCTCCCCCTCTCCCCCTCCTCAGTCCTGTCTCTCTTTCCCTCTAGGGCCTATGTCTTTTCTCTCTCTCTCTCTCTCTCTCTCTCACCCACACACAATTGGTCACGTCATCCTTTGTTAGTTTTTTCACGTTGAAGAACTCTCTCTCTCTCTCTCGGCTGCTCCTTCTCTGCAGCAGGCCCGGACACTATCTGCGTCACATGTACTTCTCTGCTCTAAGCTCTGTCATCGAAATTGATGGGACGCTTCATGTGAAATTTGAACACTCCTACTCTGATCAGCTCTCTAGCCTCTCCTCGACGAGACGCACGCGGCACACCTGAGGTGACGAGGTCCCCTAGTATACTGTACTACAACAGACAAGACCGCAGTGTGCAGGACCCAGGTACGTCGTAGTCGATAACAATATGAAGCTTGGGAACAATCATCATGGCGGACTGTGCAGCGTCCAGCACGGCATGTAGACTGCTGCTGAATTCTAGTCCGGCGGCTCTCTCTCTCTCTCTCTCTCTCTCGGCTGTGGCACATAGACAAAGAGCAAGAGAGAAAGGGTGAGGATCATGAGAAAGGGGCTCTGGTCGCCAGACGAAGACGAGAGGCTGGTGCGCTGCATCACCAAGTACGTTAATGGCAGCTGGAGTGACATCGCCCGTAAAGCTGGTAAAATTCATCTCTCCGACTCGATCTCCTCTCTTTTTGCCGCCGTACTTCTGAAGCTGCTCATCATCATCATCATCGTGAGTGCTCCTCATGGTAGCCCCTCATCATTTATGCATGCTACCTCCCTTGCCCCGGCCTGCAGATATCAGACCAGGCACATGAGTCTTCATATTTATTGCCATTATCCCACATTACGTCTTAGCCTAGCTACTTGATCTTTTATTTCCGTCAGCTACTTAATTTCTCATTCGTTTATTCCTTGATAAAATTAAGCGGACGGTAAATTTGCCTCTTAATTATGAGATCAGATGATTCAATTCGCATTAGTTAGCATCTACTGCAACCCAGCGCTAGGTTCTCTTCCCAACTTAATCTCTGCTTAGTCTCTAATTTTGGTTTAATCTGTTTAACAGAACTCTAATTACATCATCATCATCATCTTATATAATGTCTACTACATTCTGCTTAATCTCTGCTTAATCTCTGCTTAGTCTCTAATCTTGGTTTAATCTGTGTAATAGCACTCTAATTACATCATCATCATCATATTATATAATGTATACATTCTGACCCTCACAATGCAACTACTATTAAGCCAATTTTTGAAGGGTGTTAAATCGCACTCCGATGGATGTGTTTCATTTTCCGATCTATTAGACTTCCTAGCTCACTCTATCAATTAGTTATATAACCTTCAACCAGTCGTCCACCAGCCAGAATAGCTACTGCTCGTCGGCGCTAGAGAATCGGCTCTTCAGTAGTAAAATCACACGGTGCATGCTTAATGGAGTAGAACACCAAATATCTCTACTGGCAATCGATGCTAATTTCCTTTGGAACAAATTTAACACACAGGTCTGGACCGGTGTGGAAAGAGCTGCAGGCGAAGGTGGATGAACCACCTCCGGCCCGACCTCAAGCGTGGCAGGTTCTCCATGGAAGAGATTCACCTCATTGTCCAGCTTCAGGAGGCTTTGGGAAATAGGTGACCATGATACTTCCTTATCCTTATTCTAATTACCCAGTACTAAAGGAATTGCAAACTGTATGTTGGGGTTCTCACAAATATGTAGACATAGCATGCGAGCTCAACAGAAGGGTTTATTTAGCCCTACTTTTAATATATTTGTAACAACATACTGAAGGGAAACAATTGAAGGGAACGCACACACAGATTAAACAATAAAAACAATATTTAGAGGGGATGTAGACAGATCGAGCCAGAAAAGGGTGTGATACGTTCACGGAAATTCTACGAATATGGTTAAGTGCTGCCTGGAACGCACGTGATATGGAGGGTTTATATATAGTGATATCGCCAAGAGTATTAGCAGTGATACACACATCATGGGCTAGACAAGAAACCTCCATAATTGAAACATGAGTTTAGTGTTCTGCCCATTCTGAGTGTAATTGTATCCCATGTGGGTAAAATTAGACCTTGTACGGGACGAGAATCTACCAGCATTGAGATGAAGCCACTCTCATAATGTACAATAACTACAATAAGGTAGTACTATCCTAATAGAATGTGGTCATTACATATTTGTACTTCGTTGCGCAAATAAATTGGCTACGTACCAGACTCCCTATACTGAAAATGCAAAGGCATACCATATATTGCTTTTCTTTGAATTTGGGTTAAGTACATTGATAATCTCAAGTTCTGTGCAGGCAAGAGATACCCTAAGTATACTCTTTGTCATTCATTGGTTTGTGTTTGATTTGGTTTGGTTCGATCGTTTTAGACCAAAGAGTGTAAGTGCGTGTCGGACAAAGTAAACTCTTTGTCATTCTTAGCTCATCTCCATGCTGAGGATTCAACCCTTGGCTAGCTAGGTTGCAGTGTCATCAATATAGAAAAAGTATATCACAAGAATTTAAGACAAATTCTAATAAGAATTCCCACATTATAGGCTATGGCAACATCATGAGCTGTTGCGATGGAGGGAGCGCATGCGTAGCTAGATGTGGTTGGGTGCCAGCCTGGGGTGGGGCCCGTAACTCCCTTGTCCCCAATCGCACCTAGCTAGGCATGCGATCCCTCCGAAGAAGCAGCTCATGATATTGAGCCTCATTTGGGAAAACAGTTGTTGTGTCACATTGAAAAATGCCAGAAACATCTTGCAAATTGGGTATGAAAGGGAAGAAGCAATATGAGGGGGAAGAGAAAGACTTGCTACTGTATGCTAAATTTTTATGGATTACACTAAATTCTCTAGGACTAAATTTTTGTTGAGATCCTTAATTCTGAGTCGGCGGCATCATACTCTTCCAAGGGCATCATATTCTTAGCAGCTTTCCCATGTGTGCATGATTAGCATCTTCTATCATTGTCTCCAAATTGTCTTCTAAAGTGAGACTTTTTAGGCACCCAGCTCTATGATTTGACATGGTATTTGTTGAGGTGATGCCGTTAGCTAGCTTCTTTTGAAATAGGGTTTTTATTACTGTGCTTGATCGTTGACACTTCTTTAGCCTTACTTATTTTAGACTCCATTGAAGCTTTCTAAAAAAGAGATTTCTTTTAGGACAAATGTTCCAATCAGGAAAACTGTGTCCTACTTTTGCTCTTCAAAGTTGATTGGCCTGGACTCTGGGACAAATATACTAGATGTACAAATGCAGGAGAAGGGCATGTGTGTGTGTGTGTGAGAGAGAGGGAGAGAGTAGCAACTCGAACCCGCTCGAAAACAACTCTTCGAAAAAACTACATGTGAGATATTTAAGGAGTAAATTGACTATATTTAAAGGTTTTCACAATAAATTTCTCTAGAGTTGGTGGATTTTCTCACCTTTTAAATTGGAAATTTAGAGATAAATCTCGAATTTTGTAGGCAAGATTACACTTAACCTATGTTTCTTAGAGCACTGGAATGTATGTCTGTTTTTCCCCTTTATAAATTTCGGCGTGGGGCAGGATGGGGGGGGGGGGGGGGGGGGGGGGGGTTTGGGTGTGTTTGATTGGTTGGGGGTAATTTAATTGTGTATGATTTGAGGAAGCACATTCATTTGTGTCAGAGCAATTATATCAATAAAAGAAAATGTTGCAAAATGAGGAGGCAATACATATTAAGATCAATACAAAAGCAACCCTTCACTTGTAATGAAGGTCAGCTGGCTATGTAATAAATGGCCAAGATTTGTTTTGTGAGAGACACAGAATTGTATTAATGACAAGGCAAGAGCTACATTGAATCTCTTCATACAATGTAGGTGGTCTGATATTGCTAGCCATTTGGAAGGCCGCACCGACAATGACATCAAGAACCTGTGGAACACACAGATTAAGAAGAAGCTGGCACAATTAAAAACCGAGAACAACTCCTCCACTGATATACCTTCACCCTTTGAGGGAAACAACCAGACAACATATGGAATGAGCAGTACCAGCAATGTTCGTGTCCCCAAGCAATCGATCGAAATGAGCAGCTCGGAGTTTTTGGAGGAATGCGATGACGATCTAGTGATGGGGTTTTCTAGTAGTGTAAGTGGAATACTGGATGGTTCTAGCTGCTCAGCCTCATCATGTGAAGGCTATGCCACAGGCGAGTGTGGCTACAATCAAGAAAAAGACTCTTGCCATTGGAAGCCCGATAGCAATGTGAGCTTAGAACTTCATAGGAATCCCGTGTATATATCTTTTGCCAACACTACCCACATTGACCATGACATTCACCACAGAGAATTTGCTGCAAATGGATTTGACACAGAGAGTGAAGCTCCCGATCTACGACACTGGCCTTGCAGCAGTATCAACTTGCTCACCACCTCTCATTTTGCATTGCAGTCTGATCTAATTCTCCCTGTGGATAATGAAGATTTTGGAGACACCGGTGCAGTTACTCCTACCTTATTGAAGTCCACAACATCCTCCAATTACCATTTCACTGCTCTAAAAACAAATAGCATCGGTGATGCAGCTGGGCCGCAGACTCTACCGATTCATGAGAGCGATGAATGCTGCAGCTTATTAGGGAGCCCTAACCATAGCAAAGTCCACTCTAAACAAGAAATATTTCCTCATTTAAGTAAGAACCAGCAAATTACTTATATGGCTAAGGACCACGAAGGGTGCCATTCAAATGATCTTTACACCATCTGCAATGTTGTGGGTAAGTTGGAATGCAGCCCAAACTTAGATAAAGGCAGCCATAGCGTCAGAATAAATGCAAGTTCTGTGCCAACGTGCATGCGCAGTATTGCGATGAATTCATCAGATAACGTGATGAGTGGGGGTAGCATCAACTATGATCTGAAGGACACCCTTGTCGGTGGAAGATCATGTAGTGGCATGCGAAGCACGAGTGGAGCGGCTGCTGCTCATTGCGATCATGTAGTGACTGCAAGTGCAAAGATATCTGACAACATCCAGCTGCCGTTAATGGTGGAGGGAGCTACAGTCATAACTAATGCAGGTGTGGATCATATGATCAATAGCCAACAACAGAGCATTATAAACTGCGTGCAAGGATGGGATATGGTGGGCGAAACTGCATGCAGTAATAATTACATGACAGTATTGCCTCAGACGGTATCATTACCAGATTGGTGCAAGCATATTCTCATGCAAGGCGACGGACTCCTTTAAATAGCTAATTTCAATTTTTTATATCAGCAATTTCTTCATTTGATTGTGGCTCCCTCCGTCCTGCATTAATGCCTTCGATTGTTGTGTCCATGATGCATGCGATTCTTGTGTCCATCTAATCTTCATGATCAATTATAGCCCGTTATAGCTCCATTTTTTCACTTGATTGGTTGTAAAACTTTAGATACATTCATATGCCTCTCAATAACTTTTCCTTGTAGATAATTCACAAGTTTCTGACATTTTCCAATGTGAGCAAGGAGCTCATTTCTCATGATTTTCACTCTAGGTACTTCACTATGCAGAGACAGAGAGAGAGAGAGAGAGAGAGCCAACAGCTACCCCATACACAATAGCAAGACGCGGGCTCCCCTTGCACTATGCCTCCTGAGCTCCTATCAAAAAAGAGAATCTCCACATAAAACCTACGATTTTTCCCTTTGAAGTGTGGTGCCGACATTCTAGGGTTCAACATCATGAACGATTCCTCGGAAGGGAGGTAGGTGCGGTTTTGGGGATAGGACCTAGGGGAGTGCCCACCCCTACCCCGAGCCGCACCTAGCTAGGCATGTGCTCATGATGTTGTCGTAGTTTATAGTGTGGAAATTATTATGAGAATTTGTCTAAACTTATTGTGATTAAGTGTACATCGCTTGTTGAAATTCCAAATCACATGTCAAATGTTAGGTAGTTGAATTCTCATTAAGATTTCTTATTCCTTTGCCACTTGCAATATTGTGCTCATCATTTCCTCAAATTCGAGGGATCGGACTCCATAGAGATTTACATTGACTGGATTGTTTACTATGGAACTTGGATCGTTGATTGCAAAAAGAAGAAGGAAGGGTACACTAACACTAATATCAATGCTACAAATACACACATCAAACATCTAGAGAGAGAGAGAGCGAGAGAGAGAGAGAGAGAGAGATAGATATGTGCAAGAATTAAGATTCACTTTAAATGATTGGTGTTGGTGTATAAACAGCTTGAAGGAGATTCAAGAAACACAATTAAGTTTGATGATGTTGCGATCTACACATTATCTTAAGGTTATGGGAACCCTCTCACCATACAACCCTTTTATAATGTTTTCCCAAGCAACAAACAAACACAAGAGCTCTTAAGTCACATACAAGCAATTACTACAAAAGAATCTCAAAATGAAAACGAGTCACCCCAAACCAAACGAGATGAGGTTGCCAAGACTGAATTGGAGAGACTCAAGAGAGTTTGAACCGCGATAGCACCCAATTTATTGATTCAATTGATGTACAAGAGTAGGTACAACTTTGGTTGGAAGTTATGAATCACCCACTCCCTTGCAATGCTACAACTAACTCAAAGAAGCTTTCCTATACACCACAAGTAATAGTGTATAGAGAGCTCACTCTCTTTTCCTACAACTAAGATGCCGAATGGTATGCTCAAAGTAGTGAGCAATAGTGTAGAGATCATACTCTTTATAAAGGGAAAAGGGCTCTATTTATAGGTGAGGAAAGCTCTTATTAGGATTATCTCCTAATCAACATTTACATAGAAAACCATGCTTATAAAATTTTTTATACGTTCTTATGAGAGTAGGGCTCTCTTGTCTCTTGAGTCACATGGATGTGGGCTCAAGAGGAGAGAATTATTGAGGTGAAATAGAGAAGATTTTAGAGAAGTGATTGATTTTTGTGTGAGGCTGCCTGCTCTAAGGTAGAGTAGAGTGAGTGCAATTTACACAAAAGGGTTAGCAGTTAATGTCAGTAATCACTAGAAAAAGTTAGTAATATAGTTACAATGGGTAGAATGACTTGAAGGATGAGAAAAGAGGGGCGAATGAAATGGGTGTACCCTTGCGATGGTGAATCCTTGAGGAATCTTGGACTCACCCTTGCGTAGATTGTCGAAAGCGATCTCCGTTTTTCTTATTCTTTTCACGCCACCGCCGTAGTCGAATCACGACGAAGAGAATGAGGGTTTTGTTGATTAAAAAACCCCCCATTTCTTCTAGAGATTAAGTATGCTTAGGTTGTTGTTTTTTTATGCATTCTTGAAAGGGTAGAATAAAATTGTAATATGGGAGTAATAGAGTGAGATATGGAAATGGTGGATGTAGGTAGAGCTTCAAAAGAGATACTACAAGAGCTCACTTGAATTCAGACGTCAAATTACCGGCGTCAATGGCGGGCGTCGATATATGTGTAGGTAAATCTAGAGGAAAATCAACTTTTTTTAAAAATGAATTTTTGAATTTTCGATGACTGTACCGGCAGCTATTCCGGTGCTTGTATCGAGGTACCTTTCAACGCCTGTACCAAACTTTCTTCCGACGTCTTTACCGACACCTGTACCGGTGGATCCTGCAAAAGACGAACCCGCAGGTCTTTCCTTGCGCATTTTCCTCATTCTCCGCCTCTTCTCTTACACTCCTCCTCCTTACCTACTGCAGATTTGTTACCTAACGTGTTTCCGGAGGTGAGATTCTTGCTTGTGGACTACTCCCCAACATCAAGGTGTGAGATTCCTTTCAAGTTTGCTTGTAGGTTTGTGTGTATGTGTGTCTGACATAGTGTGTGTGTGCACGCATTTTTGCAGATTTGAAAACATTTTTAAGATCCTTTCTTGCACAAATAGGCCGCATGTGAGTGCTCGTAAGTTTTATGTATTTTTATTTAATTTAAAATTATATTGTATACTGACAAAATAAAATTTCATTCATTAGGCTTCCAATGCTTTAACTTTTTATGCAATTTTGTTTTGAAATTATGCTTTGGAAAAACTTTGTTTCAAAAGTATTCTTTGGGTAATTTTTTTAAAAAATTATGCTATGAAAAAGTTTTGTTTTGAAATTATGCTTTGGAGAAATTTTGTTTCAAAATTATGCTATGGAAAAATTTTATTTTGAAATTATGCTTTGGAGAAATTTATTTTGAAATTACGCTACCACCTCATCATCATCACGCGATTGATGAGGTTCAAGTTAGGTTTAGGTTTAGGTTATAGGTTAGGTTAGGGTATAAGTTATATGTTATAGATTAGGTTATACGTTAGGTTAGGTTAGGTTAGATTATGTTTAGATTATAGGCTAGGTTAGATTATAGGTTAGGTTAGAGCTAGCGACAAAAAACACACAAACTTCGAAAATGACTTGTGTACTTTAAAAAGTGGGAACGGACTTCGGTTAGGTTAGGTTATACATCAGGTTTTGTTTTTAAGTCAAGTTATAGGTTAGGTTATGTTATAAATTAGGTTAAATTAGCTTATCGGATAGGTTTAGGTTGTATATAGGTTGGATTAGAGCTAGCAATAAATAGTAGAAAAACCGTAAACAGACTTCGAAAATGACTCATGTACCACTACAAGAGAAGGTGACGTTCGCAGTGCGACGCTCAAAAGTGAAAACCCACGGCGTCGCTATGGTCGTCGATAGTTTACTTGTAATTTAGCGACGCCCATAGCAACGTCGACGGGGGTAAAAAAATAACCGAGAGCGCCCGAAAACTTAGATCTCAGATCTAAGTTTTCGACGCTCAAGAAAGCAAAGGTAACCCACGCTCTCCCTCTCAATCTCTTTCTTCTCCACACACACACACACACACACACACACACACACAAACACATGAGGAGAGGAAGGAGAGCCTGGTATGCTCCTTCCCTCTCCTCTCTCTCATGTTCCCTTCCCCTCTCTCTCTCTCTCTCTCTCTCTCTCTCTCTCTCACATACACACACACACACGCGCGCATTGTGTTTTTGAGAGAGAGAGAGAGAGAGAGAGAGAGAGAGAGAGAGAGAGAGAGAGAGCACATGCATAAACAAAAAACACACACACACACATGCATAAACAAAGAATGCACACACACACACAATGAGAGAGGAAAAGAAAGAGAGAGAGAGAGAGAGAGAGAGAGAGAGAGAGAGAGAAAGAGAGAGAAGAGAGAAGAAGAAGAAGAAGAGAGTTTTAACGTCGTAGGAAAGAGAGAGAGAGAAGAGAGAGAGAGAGAGAGAGAGAGAAGAGAGAAGAAGAAGAAGAGAGTTTTAACGTCGTAGGATCTAGCCGACAAGGAGTTGAACTCAAGACCTGTTATTCAAGAGGGAAATGGCATAACCAATCTACTTCACTTGGGTGATAGAAAGGTTATATCATTTTTCTCTTTTATTGGCTCACACACACATCCACACACACACACACCTGAGAAGAAGAGAGTTTTAATGTCGCAGGAAACTATCCCAAGAGACCTTAAAGATCTAACCGACGAGTTGAAATCAAGACCTGTTATTCAAGAGAGAAATGGCATAACCAACCTACCACACTTGGTTGATAGAAAGGTTATACCATTTTCCTCTTTTTATTGGTACACACACACACCCGAGAATAAGAAAGTTTTAACGTCGTAGGAAACTATCCCAAGAGACCTTAAAGATCTAGCCAACGAGGAGTTGAACTCAAAACCTGTTATTCAAGAGGGCAATGGCATAACCAATCTACCGCACTTGGGTGATAGAAAGGTTATAACATTTTCCTCTTTTTATTGACACACACCCACACACCCGAGAAGAAGAGAGTTTTAATATCGTAGGAAACTATGCCAAGAGACCTTAAATACCTAGCCGACGAGGAGTTGAGGTCAAGACCTGCTGAACAAAGAGAAAGAGAGAGAGAATAAAAAACCAAAGAGCGAGAGAGAGGCAGAGAAGATGACAGAGAGAGGTAAGGGGAGAAAACAAACAGAGAAAGAGATTATGCTAAAATTTAAATTAGATTACGTTAGATTACATTTAGATTTATGTTTATGTTGAGTTTAAGATTATGTTAGATTTAGATTTACGTTAGATTAGATTTAGGTTTATTTAGGTTCGATTACATTAGATTTAGGTTTATTTACGTTAGATTTAGATTTACATTTGATTAGATTAAATTTAGGTTTATTTTGAGTTTAAGATTATATTAGATCTAGATTTATGTTCGATGGAGACCATGCGGACCAGCAGTTCCACCTGCATGTTCGACTGCACACACAGAGAGAGAGAGAGAGAGAGAGAGAGAGAGAGAGAGAGAGAGAGAGAGAGAGAGAGAGAGCACGCGCACACGACAGCAAACGATGAATTTGAAATTTAAAATCGTGTTATGAAGTGAGGCCCATTCACATCTACGCAGCTAGTAGCCCCTTTGGTATGTCTTTGACCCTTCAATGGAGCGAATCACCACATGTTCAATTAGGTTAGATTTAAGATTAGATTTTGGATTGAGTTTTTATATTAGAGTCTACCTTCGATATTACGGTAAAATAGTTAGAGTTAGACGAACGATGATCCCTCTCTTCCTCTCTAGGGATGCGACCTTAAGCTGCAAAGCTTTCAACGGCATGATACTCAGATTGGAGGCCAACATGTAATGTGCTAAGTAATCCCTCGAACAAAGATCTACTGTGAAAAGATGTTAAGATGTTGTGAAATGCTATAGCTAGAGAAGAGGCAAAGGGGTTTTGTCCACTACATGCACTATCATGTAGACGTGGGTGTGTAGATTTTTTGTACCCACAAATATAGGCATTGAGCAATAAAGACGAGATTATAACCCGGGGGTTCTGGTCTCCGTGCACCTCGAGACCGAGGTGTGCGGGGATTGGACATGACTAGAGAATGTGAGGTGATTTACAGTGTGAACAAAGAGAGAGAAAGAGAGAGAGAGAGAGAGAGAGAGAGAGAGAGAGAGAGAGAGAGAGAGAAGACGGAAAATGCCAATAGAAGATTAAATATGTTGTCCAGTGTCGGGGGATATGTGTTCGCTACGTGAGCCGGACAGGCGCCTGGACTCTGGCTGTGGGAGGTGTGAAAGAGAGAGAACAAGAAGAACAGATGTAAATGAATCTGGAAATCACCGTAATCATCAATTAATTGATGAACGCTTGAGTACAACTTAATCCTTAGCCAAGGCAGGCTGTTAACAGCACCGTCACTTGGATCCTGCTAACTAGGAGTTTAGGCTCCCGCTTTACAGAATTAACCAGGCCGTTAACGACACCGGGGCTTAACAATTATTTAATTAATCTCTAGTCGATGACGGTGATGGTAATTATCGCTTGTTGCTTCATCTACTTTGAGTTCCCTTAGATTCCACAAGCTTCAATTTTGCCAATTATTCCACAACTTCCTGCTCCTTATGCTTTGCACTGGTTTAATCGTCGCTCACAGCTTTTAACTTCTTCCCACTCTTAAATTGCTAGCCGAAACTTTATCCCTTGCTTGGTTGCCTCGACAGACTTGCGGCCTTGCTTCCTGGACCAAGCTCGTCCTCTTTGTTGTATCCCACCTCGTTATCTTTTCCTCTTCTCCTTGCTATCCTCCTTGCTCGATGCCTTCATCATCTCCCTTTTCTTCTCAAGGACCGAGAGAGGTATCGTTCTTGCTTAAGCCGAGAGAGAGACAGCTTTCCTCTTCCATGTCAAGGACGATCCGAGGACGAGCCCGAGGGATAGATTGCTTCCTCTCCTTTTCTTTGTTTTGCTTCAAATGCCCTTTTTCTTCCCTTCCAATCTCTGGCCAAGCTCGAGAGCAAGAGATCTTGGAGCTCAATTGCCCTCCTTTAATCGATTGAGCACGAAAGAGAGAGGCTCCTTGCGCAACCCCGAGGGAGAGAGCACTGTTCTTGTGCAAGCTCGAGAGAGAGCTTTGTTTCACCCCAAGCTTGCCGCCTCTCATCCTCTCCTCGTTACCCTCCTTGCCAAGCTTTTCTTCGCTCCTTCTTGCTTCGCTTGTTGTGTCCCTCTCATGCAAAAGCCCGCTATTTTAATCCCCTTACTCCCTTAGCAACGAAGGCGCCGTCGTTGCTAGGGAGGCGTAAAGTCCACCTCTTGCTGACGTCGCAGCCCGGATCCCGACCTGCACCAAATGTCGCGAAAGCTGGCCCAAAAAAGAGCACCTAAGCAAGAAGAGCAGCTCTCGCTTCTTCGCCATGCTCAACCGAGCTCCCTCTCACCCAGCGCGAGCTCATTCCCGTCGCTCCTGTCTGCGCGCTGCCTCACGCCGCCATGCCTTACGTTTTTTTTTTCCTTTTTGATTCCCACTAAACCCTTTGGGACCTTATTGGGCGGGCGACCTTTTCTACCGGGCGGCCACTTAAGGTGCAAGCAATGGTGATTGCGCGCATCAAAGATTTTTGGCCTTCATTGGGCGGCCATTCAACTTCGTAAGGGCACCAAATTTGACACGCATATCAACTAAAGCATTCCCAAGCACAGCAACTTTCCTCTTTCATCAGCTCTTGACTATTAATATCATCGTGAATTTCAATGCTCATATCAGCTTCTTAGTGCCATACGACCTCAAGATGCAAGCATAGGTGATTGCTTTGGCCTAAGACCACTCCCTTCGCACTCGCTGCAAAGAGCCAAAGCTTCTTACCGCATCCATGTTGCACACTCCCCGCAATCATTGCATTCCAAGAGACGTCATTTTGGACACGATGCTCTTCAAGTACTTATGTGCTTCCGTACGTGCACCACATTTAGTGTATTTAACTTCCAAAGGATATCGGTTTGCGGTATTCGCTGATTGAAGCTCAAAACCTTCCAGATGGCACTTCATACGAGCCGAGCATATTGGTACGGAACCGGTCCCCGGTGAATCTTTAACGGCCAATAACTTGACAACCGTAAATCCGATCACCGATCTGAAAAGACCAACGTGCTCCAGAAATTGAGAACTTCAGGTCCGTGCATTCATTTCATTTCTATCCCCTCAGCGCAGTTGCCCAATCCGGTACAGATCAGCAATCAACTTGAACTTCAAACTGCCATAACTTCTTCACCGTAGCTCCAATCAACAAGCCGTTGATAGCCATTTTTCGGCTCTTTGTAATTGCCACAATGAGTTACCTCACCCTACCAAAATCACCCAAACACTGTGGCTATCCCTACCATTTCACTGTACATAGGCGTGCGTGAGTCACGGGACTTTTCCCATATCTTCTTAAAAAACCCTCAATTAGCTAGTCATTGGGCTAGTTGAGCCAAAAAAATAAAAAATCTAAGTATATTATGGCCCATTTGTGTGTAAATATTTCATTGTATATAGGGCCTAAATAAAAAGATTTTTCGTAATTATTTTGGTATTTATTTAAATATTTCTACGTAGGGTGTGTTATTTATGCTATATACATTGACTCACCATTACCATATTTTTTCTTACCATTTTGCATACTCTTTATTCCATATAAAAATAATCTCATGCAAGCTTCTCTTATTTTTGGTGTAACTCCATCCCAACAAAAAACCAAAAAAACTAGTTCTATTTATGTGTATATTTTTTCACTATTGTGATTTTTTTCCTTCCTACATCTATTCTCTATTACTCTCATAAATTAGACCATCAAAAATATTCATTTTTTTATGGTAGACTTATGATGTGAGAGATTTATTTTGACCCCTTTATATTTTTTCCACCTATATTATTTATATTTGACATGTACATATATTTTTAGACCCCTCAATATTTGATTTTCTTAGTTGTACTATTCACTTATATCATGATCTCAACAATATCTTCAATTATAGACCTACCAAATAAAGTCAAGGGTAGGTGGCATGCATACATGCACTATGGAGGGCCCACTCTTGGAGGTATTCAAAAGAATCATCCAAAGAAGGACCCCACAAGGACTTTGTGCAGTGGAAAAAAATAGTCGGTTTTGCTGAATTTTTAAAGTTCACTTGCTCTCTGAATTTGGAAAGGTGATACAAACAAAAGTTGTAGCTCGTGGGCTGAATTTTTGCCTCAAATGTTTTCATATTTTTTTGAGCTACGAGCTGTGAGCTATGATTTTATTAGTGGACCCCAGTTTTCCCATGCTATACAGCCACACTCTCTCTTCCACTTTATCATTTTCCTCTTTCACACACACTTCTCCACTCATCATCCCCACCTCTCTCACCACTCCTCTCTGCACCCTACTCACCTTCTCCTCAACCTTGAAGAATAAGAGAAACCATGGTGAACTCATACCTCCCACACACAATTCCATTCCAAAATTGACCACCTAGTCTCATTTTTCCTCCTCCAAATTACCCATATCTATCAAAAAAACCACAAAATTCAGCCTCTTCTCTTAAAAGACAGCATCATGGTGGTTGATTACTCAGCTTCAATTACCTTGTCTCTCAAAGAAGGTCAAGAGTGGAGAAAAAATGTACCGTCAAAGCTAGTGGACCGTCAACAAGCGTCAAAATTGGCCCTACTCAAGACACTTGGAGCATCAACCTTGTAAGAAATCCACCTTTTCTTACCTCTTAAGAGTTTTTCTTCCTTATTTGTATCCTACATGGATACTCCCATTGTAAATATCCAATTCCATTTGTAAATTAATACTAACTCTACTAACACTAACCCACTATGAAAAGTCCTATCACCTCCATTTCTCTCCTCTCTCTTTCCCCACCAACTTCTTGATAATTCCAAGCAAAAGAAATTATATAAATTGCTGAAAATCTAACCCAACCATGGTTAGAGGAGTAACCCTAGCCTTCAAAATTGCTATAAAAGGAGGGTGTAGCTAGCACAAAAGGGGGAGCCATAAGCAAGAGCACTATGCTATAGCTTGAGAAGCCAAGCTCAACCTCTCTAGAAGGAGCTCTTGAGTGGAAGCTCATTGTCTTATGCATGTGCATGTGTTGTAATAGGGGATTAGCAAGGGAACTCTATGCCATTGTAAGAGAGAGAGTGATCATTCAATTGAGAGTAGGAAATCCACTACAAGAGGCTATTCATATTAGCGACGCTCACACAGCGACGCTCAAAAAAATATTTCCCGGCGTCGCTATGAGCGTCGCAAATTTACAAAGATATTTGCGACGCTCATAGCGACGCCGACTGAGCTAAAACAATAACAGAGCGCGCCCAAAAACTCAGATCTTAGATCTGAGTTTTTCGGCGCCCTCAAGCAAGGAGCAGGTAACGCTCTCCCTCTCTCTCTCTCTCTCTCTCTCTCTCTCTCTCTTTTTCTTCTCCACACACACACACACACACACACACACACACACACACACACACGAGGAGAGGAAGGAGAGCCAGGTATGATCCTTCCCTCTCATCACTCTCATGTTCCCTTCCCCTCTTTCTCTCTCCCTCTCTCTCTCTCTCTCTCTCAAAAACACTATGTGTGTGTGTGTATGTGTGTGTGAGAGAGAGAGAGAGGAGAGAGAGAGAGAGAGAGAGAGAGAGAGAGAGAGAGAGAGAGAGTACAAACATAAACAAAAATGCACACACACATACATAAACAAAGAATGCACACACACATTGAGAGAGGAAAAGAGAGAGAGAGCATGCATAAACAAAAAACGCACGCATTGAGAGAGGAAAAGAGAGAGAGAACATGCATAAACAAAAAACGCACACATTGAGAGAGAAAAAGAGAGAGAAAACATGCATACGATCCAAAAAAACGCACACACATTGAGAGAGAAAGAGAGAGAAACTAATTTAACGTCGTAGGAAAATAATTAAAATTAAAAGACCTAAAGATCTAGCCGACGAGGAGTTTAACTCAAGACATATTATTCAAGAGGGAAATGGCATAACCAATCTATCATACTTGGCATGGGTGATAGAAAGGTTATACCATTTATCTCTTTTTATTGGCACACACATCCACACACGCGCACACACACACAAGAAGAAGAGAGTTATAACGTCGTAGGAAACTATCTTAAAAGACGTTAAAGATTAGGTTAGATGTAGACTTACGTTAAATTAGATTTAGGTTTATTTAAGTTAAATTAGATTAGATTTAGGTTTATTTTTAATTAGATTTACGTTTATTTACGCTAGATTTAGATTTACGTTATATTAGATTAGATTTAGGTCTCCATAGACTGCGATGCCTGCATGAAGCGGGTGAAGAAAGCCCTCAATGGAATATAGGGTATTGCTGCCTTCACTCATGGTGGGCTCCGTCGATCCAAAAGTACTGGTGAAATGTCTTCAAAAGATAGGGAAGAAGGTGGATCTTCAGGGCGGCAAGAGTCACTACATCCCCGACACAATGACCATCTAGACAACCTCTAGTCATTCAACAGCAACTTCAAAGTTAGTAACAAGAGCAAGAACGGTCTAAAGGGCCAATTGCTGTCGTCAGATGTGGATGGAGATGAGGTAGCGTCACCGCCGCAAGTTAACTCTCACATCTTTAGTGATGAGAATGCCAACTCTTGCCGAGTTATGTGAAAAATTATGTGTTAAATCAGTTTTAAGGTTCTTATAATCCCTGTTAGTTTAGTTCTTTGTTTTTAATATAACATAATTTACGTTAGATTTAGATTTATGTTATATTAGATTAGACTTAGGTTTATTTAGGTTTACCCACACACACACACACACACACACACACAAGAAGAAGAGAGTTTTAACGTCGTAGGAAACTATCCCAAAAGACGTTAAAGATTAGGTTAGATGTAGACTTATGTTAAATTAGATTTAGGTTTATTTTTAGTTAGATTTACGTTTATTTAGATTTACGCTTATTTACATTAGATCGAGTCCACGCAAGAATTACTTACGGTTTAGGGTTTAGAGTTAGACGAACAGTGAAAAGATCTACTGTGAAAAGATGTTAAGATGCAGTGAAGTGCTACAGCTAGAGAAGAGGCAAAGGGGTTTTGTCCACTACATGCAGTATCATGTAGACGTGGGTCTGTAGATTTCTTGTACCCACAAATATAGGTATTGACCAATAAAGACGAGATTATAACCCGGTGGTTTTGATCTCCGTGCACCTCTAGACTGCGGTGTGCGGGGATTGGACATGACTAGAGAATGTGAGGTAGAGAGAGAGAGAGAGAGAGAGAGAGAGAGAGAGAGAGAGAGAGAGAGAGAGAGAGAGAGAGAGAGAGAGAGATAAGACGAAGAATGCCAATAGAATATTAAATTTTTTGTCCAGGTTATAAGATTTTTATCCTCATTATGAGTAGTGACGAGGATGTGGGACCGTCCAACCGAAACACCTATCTCTCAACGAGGGTCTTATGTCCTTGTAATCAATGCAAGCATGCTGTGCGACGGACAAGACGTGTTTCTTTGCAGTACGTTCGCGAATTTGGCGAGTTCGATCCATCTATTATAGATCGAGTTGTTGCCAATTATAACTCGTCGGACTCTGACGGTTGCCAACAAGCAGCAATCTTGCAACCCAATAGACGTGTTCGCAGGCGCTTTGGTCAAGCAGCATATGTGAGGCCACAAGATGTAGCCTCTGACAGCTCGGGGGATGATCATGCAGAGCACATTTCCAACGAGGCAATGTTTGAGCCCGAGATTGATGAAATGATCGAGACGATCATGGATTCAGAAAGGCTTATCTACGATGATATGAAAAGTGAAGCCGATATGCCATTGTATAATGGAGCACGTATGTCTAGATTGAAAGCACTCTTGGTTCTTCTCAACATGCAGGCAAAGTTTGGATGGAGTCACACTAGCGTCACAACGATTTTCAGGTGATCTATTACAATTAGTTTACTTTAATAAAACTCTAAATGTATAATGATCTGATAGATTTTTACACAACTGTATCGTATTTTTATGTTGTGTAGATTGCTTAAAGAGCACATACTACCAGCTGACAATGTGATGCTAGATTCCCGAGATGAAGCAAGAAAGATTTTGCGAAACTTGGGGATGGATTACAATTCTATCCACGCTTGTCCTAATGACTGCATTCTTTTCAGAGGGGAATACATAGATATGGAGAAGTGTCCGAAATGTGATTCCGAAAGATATCGAGTAGATCTCCACGGGAAAAAAATTCCACAAAAGTTTTTGCGACATTTTCCTCTGCTTCCTCGCATCAAGCATTTCTTCGAATGTAAGTCCATGGCCGCCCTAGCATCATGGCATGAGGAGAATAAATCTTCGGATGGTGTGCTACGAATTCATGCAGATTGCGCAGCCTGGAAACATATAGATGGAACATGGTCGGATTTTGCCAGGGAAGCTCGAAATTTGCGCTTAGACGAGCTTCACACTCGTCTAGACACCCTCTCTCTAGTGGTGGCGGTGGCGGTTGTTGTGGGGATTCCGCCACCGATGCCTCCACACCGCCTCGTGTTCGAGGAGGCTCTTTACCCTCCCCTTCTTTTCCCGCCCCCACACCAGACACAACATCGCTATCTACACCAGGTTTTGCACGGCTGACTGTTCCTAGCAGCTACACACCTCTACCTACTCCGCCAGGGGCCACCCCACTCGACACTCCTCGCTTCGGGGCCCAGACGTCGGTGAAGACACCTGACATCCGTACCCCCATCGACACGCCGCTAGAGACCCCTGCCGGGACACCCAGGTTCATGCGTCACCGGCCAGAGGGCTTGCCTTACTCCGTCGACTTCAGCGGCGGCATCATCATGGATGATGACGGCAAGAAGGTGATCTCGCGCATGCGTGGTCTTTGCTCTCAGCTATTTAGACACTACATACTAAACAAATGGAGTGAAGTACCAAGTGATTTAAAAAACAGAGTCATCAGCATACTTCATGATGAGTTTCCCGTTCCAACACGGGATCAGCGCTTCAATGAAGACCTGATGAAGATTCGAATGCGAGAATACTGCAAACACAAGCGTTCCGAAGTGCAAAAAGCAATCAAGCATGGGTGGAACAGGCCAGATTGGCTGGCCAAAGAAGATTGGATGAATGCGAAGAAAGCAGCGCGCGAGAATCCCGACAAGTGGAAGCAACAAAAGGATGCAGCCAGAGCGCGAGTAGAGGCAGGGAGCTCGCACCACTTGGGGAGCGGTGGATGGGCATCATTTGAGGCCGATTTTGTAAGTGTTTTTGCATTGCTCTATATGTTCGATAGTTTAGGGTTTATGAGTTTTTTAATTCTAACATAATGAAATCTTTGTATGTTTTGACAGTGGTCGATGACAGGACGTGATCCCACACCGTACGAGCGCGAGTACGCAGGCAGGAAGGGCTTAAACGCCCTGATGGACATTCTCAGTTCTCGCTGCGGCATGGTTAGTATTAGGGTTTACTCTTTTCTATTTTTTGTATTTTTTTATAAATGTTGTTATATGTTTATACTTACTGAAAGTTGTCTTATTGTCTTTTTTTGCAGAATCTGACAGATACGCTGCTTGGACGCGATGAGACGTCTGACTAGACGATGTCAGTTTAGCCGTAGCTAGATATCATTAGTTTAGGGTTTCTCATAGCTTATGTATCATGAGACGGATTTTATATGTCTTTTTGAACCATGTATATTATTACATTTGTCACCGCAGTTCATTTTGCGAATCAATTCTTTATGCCTATGATGTTGTACAATTCTCATTATTACATTTGCCAATCAATTCATTTTGCTTATGATGTGTACAATTGTCAATTTTACGCTTGTCAATTTTGCAAACAATGCGTCTTGTGGGTGACTATTTTGGGTCTATTATCTACCCTTGCACTTTTTTTAAAAAGTGAATCAAGTACAATATGGTTGATGGGTGGCAGGGCATTCAATGCCCTGTCACCAATTTTTTTTTTCTCTCGGGCGTCGCTATAACCATCGCTATTTATGGCTCTGTAGCGTCGCTATGAGCGTTGCTATAGACTTCTGTGTAAACGTCGCTATAACCGTCGCTATGAGCGTCGCTATATAGCGACGGTTATAGCGACGCATATAGCGACGCTCTCGTAGCGACGCTATTAGCGACGGTTTTAGCGACGCCGGGGGTTTTAAAAACCCAGTGTATTTCCGTCGCTAACAGCGTCACAAGAGCACACAACCTCTTGTAGTGATCTATCATTTCTCCTACTAGT
Source organism: Adiantum capillus-veneris (assembly GCF_014529385.1). NCBI lineage: Eukaryota > Viridiplantae > Streptophyta > Polypodiopsida > Polypodiales > Pteridaceae > Adiantum > Adiantum capillus-veneris. The sequence continues at coordinate 66,129,297 of NC_140933.1, forward strand.
GTAAGCCCAACATTTGCTGAATCAAGGAGGGTGAATTTGGACTAAGCATGGATACCTTGTCTCCCTTCCAACGTGAAGTCATGGACAATAATGATGTGTAAGTGTCTTGGTGTTTTATTTAAGTTCTTGATAGCTTGTCTCTGGGTATTGTTATCAATTTAGCCATAAATCCCACATGTTGTAAGAGGGCGACAGGGTGGAGAGGACTCCCCTGGCCTTAGGACAGTGATTGGGGTGGCTTTTTTCTTGTGATGTGTTGTGGTGTAATTTACTCAGGCTATGTTGAACAAATACTAATCTCACTTTGATTGGTCATGACAGATTTGTAAGAAGGCATTAGTGCAACAAGCACCCCCTTCCCCCTTCTCTCTCTTTCTTACATATATATATTTATGTTTGCTTGATCATTAACGATACACTTCAAAGCAGCCCGAGCACCATCTCTCTCTCTCTCTCTCTCTCTCTCTCTCTCTCTCTCTCTCTCTCTCTCTCTCTCTCTCTCTCTCTCTCTCTCTCGTGTTTTAGTGTGTGAGAGTGTTCCATTGGTGTTAGGGTTAGTGTAAATTCCTTGCTTGTGTGTGGGTTGCTCTAACGATTCTCCTCTTTTGCGTCCTAGTTCGCTCTTAAACTAGGTGGTGCCCCTTGTGTAGTTGGGTTTTGGCTGGGGGTTTGTTGTTTTGGTTTGTGTTGTGTTGTGCCCCAGCCCCATTGAGCAGCACGAGAGCCTTGAAGGGTGTCTAGAGGTTGCTCTTCTTGTTTCCCGCCCCGGACGGCTTCAAATTGGTGCCCCCATTGAGGACAGGCTTGTGTATGTTTTGTGAAGGTCAACCTTTAGCATAATCAAGTAGCTTGCATGAATCACGAGAATTTGTATGATCCCTTCATTCCCATTGCAAGGCAAAAGGTACACATAATTGTTAGTACTAAGTTGCAATTTCATCGAGTAATTCGTAGAATTTTAGGTCCTCTTAGGTTGGTAGAGATAAACGCATCAGTAAATCCTTTTATTTTGCCTCTCACTAGGTACGACCTTGGTTTGGACTTCTATATTTTTGTTTTGTTTTAAGAATTAGGTCATGCATAGACCATGGATAATGGCCCAGGAATACAGGTTTTTCCCTGTCATTTCACTCCACACATTAGAGTAAACATTGCAATTAGTAGAAAAATCCATTTTCAACAACGTATGGTATTCATGTTTGGTGCCCAAAGAGTAGGAGAAATTCTTGCATCACCAAACCCTGTCATTCTACCTCTTATTGATTATCATAGGTCATTTGATGTGAATTTTTTTATTTTGTTGTAGAATAGATTGCAATTTAGAAAATATTATTGTGTAAAGCTTTTAAAGAAAGAAAAAACGAAAACGCGTCGCTTTGAAATCAATTCAATGGAGAGCTAACGCCAAATGTCTGGATATCCTCTTTTCTTTGGAGAGCCTGGAGAGGATGCAGAATTATTTCTAGCGAATTTCAAGATGTCTTGCCGTATCAAGAGGATAGTAACTGATCAAGAACGTGTAGAAATGTTTGAGGTGGTCCTTAGGAAAGATGCTAGCACTTGGTTTGACTCTTTGCCTGAGGAAGTTAAAGGGAATTACATGGAAGTTTTGAATCGTTTCAAGAAATACTTCTTTGATCCCCAAAACACTCAGAAATTATGGCAAGACATTGTTTCTCATAAGCAAAAAGACTTAGATGACTACTACTTATACAAGCAAAGTTCCTACGTCTTTGGGCTCTATGGATACGAACTGTTGCTAAAAGACTTCTATTGAGCACATGCGTGTTTTTGGCTGTTTGGCATATGCTTTGGTGCCACAACTGCAGCGCAGAAAATTGGATGATAAGGCTGTCAAATGTGTTTTTGTTGGTTATAGTGCTGAAAGCAAAGGTTACAGGTTGTATCATCCGCAAACAAAACGTATTCTTGTTTCTCGGGATGTAGTGTTTGTGGAAGATTCTGTTTAGCCCTTGCTGTCATGTACTAAAAGACAGTAATGTAAGCTCACAGGACATTTATGACACTTTGTTGCCTCTTTTCAGTGGTGGAAATATGAATGTAAGTTCTAATGAGGCAAATGTACAGCCTATGGGGGTTTCTGAAAATGTTTTAGATCAGCCTATTACTGATGCAGATGTACATGATGTACTTGATGAGGAAAGGGCTGAAAATGAGGAGGCTAGAGGTATGCCAAAATGGCTGGTGCACACTGACGGGAGCAAAGAGAACCCCGAACCCCCGACGGCCTCTAAAACACCGGGGACCAAATGGCGCGCCTTGAGCCTGTCATGGTAAAGCAAACAGGGAGCACCACCTAGCTTCAGTGGCTAGGACGCAAACAACACACCACCATAACAAAGTTTTCATCCAAGAGAGATGGATTCTTGGGAGTAATGATGAAGAGGAAAGGGAATGAGATCAAGTGAGAGAGAGAGGGAGAGAGAGAGAGTGAGGGAGGGGGTATAGCGGCTTAGTACTTAGGAACCACAAAAGGATGGCGAATCCGCACACCCTTCACACATACACAAGCTCACTCCAAACACAAGACTAGGTGGCGATTCCGCACACCTCACATGGGCAAAACATTGCAAGAAAACATACTCACAAAACCTCAAGCTTTATTTAGAGAATGAGGCGATGAAATGGGGAGCATAGGGTAGGGGAATGAGAAGGGAGAGCGTGGTAGAGCACATGGCGGATAGGTGGGAGTTGATGGCGAAGACTCGCACGAGGGTTATGGCCATCATCCTTCATTTAGTTGCCCTTCATCTTCCATAGCCAAGGGTGTAGAGTTCATGCTCAAGACAAGCATGGTGATTGCGGTGATGGTGTGGGTGTGTGTGCACTAGGCACACACAGTGCATAGTGTACTCTTTGGTGATGGTGTGTGTGTGTGTTTAGTGTGATGGTGAACCCTCTTTATATAGGGTAGGAGGGGGGAGAAATTCTAGAATTTAGAAATGAAGAAATCATTATCTACACAGGCCATGTGACTGTGGGCCCCACTTGTCTAGCTATGTGTATATGTGCCAAAACAGCAGTCTCATGAGAGAGAGACTAAGAGAGAGAGATGGGTGAATGGAAAAAAGAGAGGTGACATGGAGAATAAAGTAACTACAAGAGGGGAGAGAGGGGAGTGTGTTCAGAGGTGAATCTGTGTGCAGATGTGTGTGAACACAAGAAAATCAGGTAACCACTGGGTGGGGATGGGTCTGTGGGCACCTTTTTCAGTGAAACTGAGTGTGTGTGAGTGTGGGGGAGGCCATCTGGCTACAAGACAAGAGAGATTTCGAATTTTAGAGAGAGAGGGGGGTATTTGGATCATGGGAGAGTATAGGAGAGAGAAAAGGGGGGGTGGGGTATACTGTTTTGGAAGATAGGAGAGGTGGCATGTGAGTTAGGGTGCATTATTGATAAGGACAGGGGGTGGGGTAGCTTCAAGGGAGAGAGAAAGGAGAAAGGACAAGGGGAAGAGAGAGGGGGTTGACCTTTTGAGTGGAGGAGAGGAAAAGGGACACCCGGCGGGGCAACAGTGAAGAAAAAGGAGGCAAGGTGGGGATGGGCTGCCCCGCAGGCATGAGGTGGCCTATTTTACCTTTCTTATATATTTACATAAGCATACTTTATTTTTTTCTTACTTTTTTCCAATGCCTTTTATCACTCCCTCCCTAAGAGGGGGTTTTCATGGGGTGGGGACGAGAGAAGAGGGGTATGGGAGCTTGGCTTGTGAAAAGCCCCCATCATTAGCCCTCCCCTTTTGGCTAGAGGCATTCATGTCTCTAGCTCTGTTTCTTCTTCCGCTTAGCTGTAGGATCCGATATCGAGTTGCCTTCTGAATTAGCCATTCCATTTGGCCATTGGTGAGATTTTTGGGATATTCATGAATCTGTAACAGATCCGGGTGATAGCTTGTTCCTTGGAATAGTGTCAGTTGATTAAAGGGGAAGCCATGGCTTCGAGAACTTTGTGCCAGTGTCCTCCTGGATCCCAAGTGACAAATAGGATCATTGTCTGTAGTTTCCGGACAATAAAATTTTTATGCCAAATTGGACCAAATTTGTAATCACCAGTAGCGAGAGGGGAAATGCGCATCTTGGCTCCTGCAAAGACAGAACTGAAAATTATGATTTCCAAGAGTGTACCAAGAATCCACCATATATGGCCGCCTTGTTGGTGTGGTGAGCTCAAGTTGTCTTCAGAGTCCTGCTTACTGCCATGATTGGAAAAAGCTGCAAGTATATCATGCTTCTTTTGGGTGTGCTCAAACATGTCAGCTTCCTTTACTGATGCTAATAGCAAGCCACCTACCTTGCGGCTTAAATACAAGCGTAATCCACTTACCTTTCTCCAAAGAGAGGATGCACTATTTGTAAAAAATTGTACCAAATTGCGAATGAGGTCTTTATTCTTGCATTCTATCAGGCTTTTGTCTATCCATGGCTCCTTTGCTCTTATCTCCATGCTGATCTTCTCTCTATATGTTAGAGCGGCTAGCCATAGCCATAGGTCTGATGCATCCCATACAAACACAATGCTGTGTTGTGGAGGAATTTGGAACATCCTTAAAAGGTTGGCAGCATATTGATCATCAAACTTACTCTGAACACCCTCACATAAACTGGAGGCATTACCCATCTCCAAGTTTATAACACCCTTTAGTAGACTAGAGGCATTACCCATCTCTAAGTCTATAACACTACACAATAAAGTCTTGCTCGGCTGCCAAGCCTCTGGAGCAATATCCAACTCCAAACCTTCAGTCATACTTACCTCTTCCTTATGGTCCTCTAGTGAAACTGCCTTGATGCAAGATTCCTTTAGCTTGCTACATTGCCCTGGGTCCATGCTGGTGCACAGGCTTCCGTTTTCAAAGCCCTCCCCTTTGCTTGATATGTTGTCCATCTTCTGAAAAGCCTTGCTAACAGGCTGGTTTTCCTCTTCTCTTGTATCTTTCATGACCTTTGCATTCCTCTTACTCTGACGAGGCCTAATCAACACTTTACACCTTCTTACCCTTACTACCCAATGTTGTCGACTGATTGCTTTGGTGCCTATTTCATCCAAGGTTAAAGATGTACTTACATTTGTAACACAATTTTCTTGGCTTACCTCCCCCACCTAGGTAGCATCTTTTGATTCTTTACCCTCTTGTTCCACTGCTTGAGTTCTTTGAATAGTCTTCTTACTTGATCCTTCTTTTGTTACACTCATCTTGACCTCTTCTGCAAGACAAATGATACTTGGTGTGCGGGTACCAATTGGTGGTGGGCGTGGGATGATTGTAAGTGGTGATTGTGGCGGACGTAGAATTTGTGTTGGTGGGGCTACTGCTCGGGGTGGGGGTGTTATTTCTCTAGGGGGTGAAAATTGGTTCCTCCTACCTCCTCTATTATAGTTTTGTTGTGGTTTGGGACAGTAGTACATACCGTGACCATCTTCTCCGTAGTTGTAGCAGTGATACTCCCTGTTTTGTCGTCGTGCTCTTCCAGGGTCTTGATCTCTTTCTTGACTCCTTCCTTGCTGTATTAAGTGGACAGACAAATTCTGCAGTTGGTCAGTAATATGGGCCAACATATCTTGTTGGTCATCTCTTACCCCAAGAGCCGGTGGTGGTGGTGGAATGGTGGTTGTCTTAGTTGCTGGTCGACGCGATGTTCCTGCTTCTATTCACTCGGTTTCTTCGGCTTTCATTCGTATCTTCTTGTCCTTAAGGCGAGCAATCTCAACGGCTAACTCGTACGTAGCCGGGAATCTACCTTTCACCTTCTCCTTGAGAAGCGGCCATAAGCCATGCGTGAACCGATATTTTTTTAGGAAATCGGGTGCAGCTTCCCCCCTTGCCAGTGACTCAACCCACCGTTCCCACAAATCCACAAATTTGGACTCATAGGTGGCATATTCTAAAAGACCGTCCTGCTTCAAGTCTCTCAACTTGTCCCACAACTTTTCTGAAGTGGTACCTCCCCCAAAGATCCTCTTAAAAGCGGTTTTTAAGGGTTCCCAATCATCCTTGGTTGCTTGTGGAAGTGCATTGTACCATGATCTAGCTTCTAGCTTCATGAGATTCTTAAAGATTCTAACCCGGGATTCATCCGTATCTTTGTTGCTCACTACACATGCTACTTCAAAGTAATCTAGGAAGTCTGTTACCAAATCCCCCCCCTTCTTTCCTTTAAATGTTGGAAATGCTACACTTGCCATGATTACTGAGAGAGAGCTAGAAAGACACACTGCTTAACTTGCAAAAGTTTTTTTCTTCTTTACAAGGAGGCATGTGTACCCTCTTATACTAGGACATAGATTAAAACTTCAAACGGTACATTGCCTTGTACCAAAGGTAAGACAAATGGTTGATCTGATGCCAGAACCTCCAAAAACCGCTCCCCACCCGGCATGGTGTCAATGACGTGCTGGTAGTGAGCCTTCAAATCCAGTATTACCTTGATTGAGCGTACACGTGTTGGTATGTGTGATCTGTCTTGAGGTAGGTTGTACTGATGCATGTGAAGCTTAGAGGTGCTTAGTCACTGTCCAAGCTTGTGGGAGAGGGTGGTGTTCTTTCCTGAAACAAACTGAGTAGATCCCTAGTTTCTCTAGTGAGAGTGTGAGCCAATGATTCCGTTATCTGTGCTGCAGCATCAGGTGCGACTTGAAAACTGACTGTGATAATTACCTCGGTGACTTGAGTTACCCGATTCTCAGAGTAGAATAGTGTTGATTCTCTATTGTCTAGAGCTCCTTCCATTTTGTTGTTGTGGGTTGGTTGTAGGTTGCGGACATGGTTTCGACCTTCTCCTTCTTCTTCTTGGCACTTGGCCTATGTATATCCACTGGGTTTGGCGTGTTGGTTGACTCTCCCACTGCAAATCGATTACCGTTATGCCTGGCACTCGAGCTTCGATGGAGATGCGGAGTTCGTCTAGTTGTGCTTGGAGCTCTTCTTCTTCTGTCGTCCAATTAGCAAATTCTGCTAGCCATTCATCCATTCACAATAGTTAAGGGGTTTCAGTCTTGTAAACTGAAGGGTTTCATGAAAAGATCCTCAATGGGGGCACCAAATGACGGGAGCAAAGCGAACCCCGAACCTCCGACGGCCTCTAAAACACCCGGGACCGAATGGCACGCCTCGAGCCTATCATGGTAAAGCAAACAGGGGGCACCACCTAGCTTGAGCGGCTAGGACGCAAACAACACACCACCACAACAAAGTTTTCATCCAAGAGAGATGGATGCTTGGGAGTAATGATGAAGAGGAAAGGGAATGAGATCAAGTGAGAGAGAGAGGGAGAGAGAGAGAGTGAGGGAGGGGGTATAGCGGCTTAGTACTTAGGCACCACAAAAGGATGGCGAATCCGCACACCCTTCACACATACACAAGCTCACTCCAAACACAAGACTAGGTGGCAATTCCGCACACCTCACATGGGCAAAACATTGCAAGAAAACATACTCACAAAACCTCAAGCTTTATTTAGAGAATGAGGCGATGAAATGGGGAGCATAGGGTAGGGGAATGAGAAGGGAGAGCGTGGTAGAGCACATGGCGGATAGGTGGGAGTTGATGGCGAAGACTCGCACGAGGGTTATGGCCATCATCCTTCATTTAGTTGCCCTTCATCTTCCATAGCCAAGGGTGTAGAGTTCATGCTCAAGACAAGCATGGTGATTGCGGTGATGGTGTGGGTGTGTGTGTGCACTAGGCACACACAGTGCATAGTGTACTCTTTGGTGATGGTGTGTGTGTGTGTTTAGTGTGATGGTGAACCATCTTTATATAGGGTAGGAGGGTGGAGAAATTCTAGAATTTAGAAATGAAGAAATCATTATCTACACAGGCCATGTGACTGTGGGCCCCACTTGTCTAGCTATGTGTATATGTGCCAAAACAGCAGTCTCATGAGAGAGAGACTAAGAGAGAGAGATGGGTGACTGGAAAAAAGAGAGGTGACATGGAGAATAAAGTAACTACAAGAGGGGAGAGAGGGGAGTGTGTTCAGAGGTGAATCTGTGTGCAGATGTGTGTGAACACAAGAAAATCAGGTAACCATTGGGTGGGGATGGGTCTGTGGGCACCTTTTTCAGTGAAACTGAGTGTGTGTGAGTGTGGGGGAGGCCATCTGGCTACAAGACAAGAGAGATTTCAAATTTTAGAGAGAGAGGGGAGTATTTGGATCATGGGAGAGTGTAGGAGAGAGAAAAGGGGGGGTGGGGTATACTGTTTTGGAAGATAGGAGAGGTGGCATGTGAGTTAGGGTGCATTATTGGTAAGGACAGGGGGTGGGGTAGCTTCAAGGGAGAGAGAAAGGAGAAAGCACAAGGGGAAGAGAGAGGGGGTTGACCTTTTGAGTGGAGGAGAGGAAAAGGGACACCCGGCGGGGCAACAGTGAAGAAAAAGGAGGCAAGGTGGGGATGGGCTGCCCCGCAGGCATGAGGTGGCCTATTTTACCTTTCTTATATATTTACATAAGCATACTTTATTTTTTTCTTACTTTTTTCCAATGCCTTTTATCACTCCCTCCCTAAGAGGGGGTTTTCATGGGGTGGGGACGAGAGAAGAGGGGTATGGGAGCTTGGCTTGTGAAAAGCCCCCATCAACACTTTGCGTGACAGTAAATTGGATGCACCTTTGTCTAGTCGTACTCGTTCAGGCTCTCGCCATGCATCTTATGCATCAGATTGTTATGCTTTCGCTGTGTCTATCTTACATGATGTTGAGGAGTCTCTGACTTTTGATGAAGCACAGAATTCAGAAAATTGGATGGCTGCCATGCAATCAAAATATGATGCACTTATAGAGAATGACACGTGGACTTTATGTGATTTGCCTCCTGGCAAAAAGTCCATTGGTACGAAGTGGGTTTACAAGTTGAAACGCAGGCCGGATGGTGAGATTGATCGCCATAAAGCTCGACTTGTTGCAAAGGGTTATGCACAGCAAAAAGGCATAGATTATGAAGAAACTTTTGCTCCCACTCGTCGTATGACTACTGTGCGTTTTCTATGTGCATTGGCAGCTCATTTTGGTTGGGATGTATATCAACCAGACATTGTTACTGATTTCTTGAATGGTGACATATTTGAGGAAGTTTATGTAACGCAGCCTCGCGGTTTTGTCATAAAAGGACAAGAGGACAAAGTGTGAAAATTTAACAAAGCTTTGTATGGGTTGAAGCAATCTCCTCGTGCTTGGTATGAGAAAGCTGATACTCATTTGGTCAAAAAAGGCTTTCGTAACATTCCAACAGAAAGCACATTGTATGTAAAGCGTGAGGGTGATGTATTTCTCATCGTGTTTCTTTATGTTGATGATTTGCTCATCACTGGACCAAATGAGAGACATATTGCTGAATTCAAGGCTGATTTGAATGCTACTTTCAAGATGAAAGATTTGGGGCTGTTGCATCATTACTTGGGTATACAGTTTAAGCAGTGTGATGGTGGTATTGCCTTGTGTCAGAAAAGTTACATAGAGACATTGCTATGTAAGTTTGGACTTGAGGATTGCAAACCTATTGCCACTCCCATGGAAACAGGTTTGAAGTTGAGTCTACATGATGCTGGCGATCCTGCTGATGTCACTCTTTACCAAACTGTTGTTGGCTGCCTCATTTATGTATGCAACAGGAGGCCAGATATTCAGTTTGCAGTCTCAAAGGTTAGCAGATTTATGAATAGCCCAGGGTCTAAGCATTGGCAGACAGTCAAGAGGATTTTCCGCTACCTTAGTGGCACTTTACATCTTGGCTTGTTTTATCCCAAGGGGGGATCATTGCCGCCAGACTTACATGCTTTTTCGGACTCAGATTGGGCTGGTTGTTTTGACACGCGAGTGTCCACATCACGTTTTTGTTTCATGCTTGGAAGTTCATGTATATCATGGTTGAGAAAGAAGCAACCTACTGCGGCCAGTTCGAGTTGTGAGGCTGAGTACAAGGCAGTCTTCACAGCTATGGTTGAGTGTGTATGGCTCAGACGCCTTATGGCTGATTTGGGTGTTGGACAGGACACTGCCAACACTATCTACACTGACAGTCAGAGCGCATTGGCAGTTGGGAGGAACCCAGTTTTTTCATGCTCGCACAAAGCACATTGAGGTGCATTACCACTATGTCAGGGAGAGGCTCGCAACAGGAGAGATCAGCTTGGCTTAGGTGCCAACACAGGACAACCTTGCAGATCTTTTCACAAAGGCATTGTCTCGTGAGAAGCTTGAAGCTTTCTGCAAAGCTTTGGGCTTACTCCCCTTTGTGGACTGATCGTGTCCTCAGGGCATGGCACTTCCCTTTACTCATGTGCCAGCTCTCGTTCAACGCATCACTCCAGGGGGGATTTGTTACCATATACATGTGGTAGTGATGTGTGTGAACACACTATGACCGCCGTGGCATTTTTTCCCTCTTTAGGAGGTTTTTTCCCCCGTGCATTGTATATACGCCCATCACTCTAGGGCTATCTATCTTTCCATTGCACACTAAGTAACACACTCTCTATTGTGTGCCTTGAGCTTCCTTCGTCTTCTCCAAGCTGTGTGTGCTTCTCTCCAACCCTAATTCCAACACTTTCTTCATTAAGCTCAAAAGATACATCAGAAAACAATTCTCTATCTTGTAGAGGCTCAAAATCAAGTAGTGCATTATCTAACAACTGCATAAGTTTATCATCTACTGAATCTAAACAAACTGGCTCATGTATGAATCTAGATTGATCAGTATCCTTAGCATCTGTATTTGAGAACCCTTCCAAAGCTTCATCCAATAAGCACATAAGATCTAGGTCCACCGCCTCAGAATGTTCCTCCATCTTGCACATCTCAAGATGCTGTAAACTAAGATTTCCACATATGACATGCATACTAAATACATCTGTTGTAGACAGATCTTTAAGCCTTTCACTCTCATCCAAATATCTTTGCACTTCTGTAGCACAAAGTTCAACATGCACATTGAAAATTTTATCTACTGCCCTGTCTGTATCATCGGAAAAATGAAACCAATCATATTCATCAACAAGAGATTTCACTTCACTATGGACCCCCTCTTAATCAGCATCATCAAGTTCATGATCATTCTGTCATAGTGTAAGTCTTGTCTCACGAATTCTCGATAGAGAAGAAGTTTGCTCCCTCTCTAAATCACCATCATCAAATTCAGGATCAGTCTGCTAGATCGGTAGCTCTAAGTCACAAAAGCGTGTCAAAGGAGTCTGCACTCCCTCTGAATCATCATAATCACGTTCAAGATCAATTTTCCAATTTGGTAGTTGTGCTTCACAAAAACTTTTCAATGAAGGAGTCTGCACCCCCTCTGAGTCAAGCATATACTCTTGCTTAGCCAAGTCCTCAAAATCTAGTACATCCAGATTAGGTAAATCTGGCATACCAAAATCCATGGTCCTGCTGCTCTCAACAGTGTCCCTGCTTTGACCTGTGACATCTGTATCATTAATCAACTCTTTGGCAAAACCTACACCAGTATCTTCAATCACCTCTATGGTAGAATCTGTACCAGCAGAATTTTGCTCTAATTCTGGTTCAGTAGCAAAAGTATCATCTATAACTGAATCTTCCTGCATGTCTACCTGAATATGGCTACACTCATTCACCTGCGCATCTTCCTGAGCTTTAGCCAATTCATTGTCTTGATCCCATGATTTCTTTTCTTCTTGTACTACAGGTACATGTTCTTTGAAAAATTCACCCTGCATAGTTTGAGGCTGTAGAGACTCACCCTCGAGAACTTCTACTTCATGCAAGGCATCTGCAAACCCCAACTTCTCATACATAGCTTTGACTAAGTCTTCATCATTAGCCTGTAAGAAGGTAGCATCCTATACAATAAACTCATCAATCACAGCTTATAAATTTTATCGTACTTGTCCTCGGATATCTGCATAGTCTGGTAGACTTGAACTCTGTTCTTGATAGATTTCATACTCATAAAGTGCTTGCACAATAGCTTCTTTGAAATACTCCCAGTTGTTGTTGTAAGCTCTGGTAACCTCTTGAATCTGCTCCTTCACATCTGAACTCACTAACTGCTCAAAAGATTTGATAATCAATTCTTCTGGTCTCCCTCTTACCTTGGTCTGTAGCTCATAGCACTCTAGGTATCCCTCTGGATCGTATCCATCCAAGAGTCATCTTTCATCGTATACTGCATCTAAAGCTGCATCCAAAGCTTCATCATTTGATTTTTCTTCTTTACGGTCTCTATTTCAAGCAGAGATCCTGGAACCAATTGAAGCATCTTTAAAAAATCTGGCATTGTTGACTTTTCATCAAAACTGTTTGCACTTAAGTCTGCAATCATCTTCATCATCTGCTCTAAATTCTCCATCTTTCCCTCCCACCTCGGCTCATTTCGCGTTAGGTTCACCAAAGATGTCGGGGGATATGTGTTCGCTACGTGAGCTGGGTAGGCGCCAGGCCTCTGGCTGTGGGAGGTGTAAAAGAGAGAGAACAAGAACAACAGATGTAACTGAATCTCGAAATCACCGTAATCACCAATTAATTGATTAACGCTTGAGTACAACTTAATCCTTATCCAAGACAGGCTGTTAACAACACCGTCACTTGGATCATCTGCTAACTAGCAGTTTACACTCTCGCTTTACAAAATTAACCGGGCCGTTAATGACATTGGGGCTTAACAGTTATTTAATCAATCTCTAGTCGATGACCGTGATGGTAATTATCTCTTTTCACTTCATCTGCTTCGAGTTCCCTTAGATTCCGCAAGCTTCAATTTTGTCAATTATTCCGCAACTTCCTGCTCCTTATGCTTTGCATTGGCTTAATCGCCGCTCACAGCTTTTAACTTCTTCCCGCTCTTCAACTGCTAGCCGAAACTTTATCCCTTGCTTGGTTGCCTCGACAAACTTGCCGCCTTGCTTCCTCGACCAAGCTCGTCCTCTTCGTTATATCCCTCCTCGTTATCTTTTCCTCTTCTCCTTGCTATCCTCCTTGCTCGATGCCCTTCATCATCTCCCTTTTCTTCTCAAGGGCCGAGAGAGGTATCGTTCTTGCTTAAGCCGAGAGAGAGACAGCTTTCCTCTTCCATGTCAAGGACGAGCCCAAGGGATAGATTGCTTCCTCTCCTTTTCTTTGTTTTGCTTCCAATGCCCTTTTTCTTCCCTTCCAATCTCTGGCCAAGCTCGAGAGCAAGAGAGCTTGGAGCTCAATTGCCCTCCTTTGATCGATTGAGCACGAAAGAGAGAGGCTCCTTGCGCAACCGCGAGAGAGAGAGCACTGTTCTCGTGCAAGCTCGAGACAGAGCTTTGTTTTACCCCAAGCTTTCCGCCTCTCCTCCTCTCCTTGTTACCCTCCTTACTAAGCTTTTCTTCGCTCCTCCTTGCTTCTCTTCTTGTGTCCCTCTCATGCAAAAGCCCGCTATTTTAAGCCCCTTCCTCCCTTAGCAACGACGGCGCTGTCGTTGCTAGGGAGACGTAAAACCCATCTCTTGTTGACGTGGCAGCCCAGATCCCGACCTGCACCAACCTGCACCAAATGTCACGAAAGCCGGCCCAGAAAGGAGCGCCTAGGCAAGAAGAGCAGCTCTTGCTTCTTTACAGTGCTCAATAGAGCCCCCTGTCGCCCAACCGAAGCTCATTCTCGCCGCTCTTGTCTGCGCACTGCCTCACGCTGGCATGCCTTACGTTTTTTTTTCCTTTTTGATTCCCACTAAAACCTTTGGGCCCTTATTGGGCAGGCAAACTTTTCTCCCGGGCGGCCACTTTGCGATTGATGTGGGCGGCCACTTAAGGTGCAAGCAGTGGTGATTGCATTAAAACTTTTTGGCCTTCATTGGGTGGCCATTCAAATTCGTAAGGGCACAACATTTGACACGCATATCAACTAAAGCATTGCCAAGCACACCAACTCCCCTCTTCCATCAGCTCTTGACTATTAATATCATCGTGAATTTCAATGCTCATATCAGCTTCTTAGTGCCATACGACCTCAAGATGCAAGCATAGGTGATTGCTTTGGCCTAAGACCACTCCCTTCGCACTCGCTGAAAATAGCCCGAAGCTTCTTACCGCATCCATGTTGGACACTCCCCGCAATCATTGCATTCCAAGAGACGTCATTTCGGACACGATGCTCTTCAAGTACTTATGTGCTTCTGTACGCGCACCACATTTATTGTATTTAACTTCCAAAGTATATCGGTTTGCGGTATTTCCTGATTGAAGCTCAAAACCTCCCAGATGGAACTTCATACGAGCCGACCTTGTTGGTACGGAACCGGCCCCCGATGAATCTTTAACGGCCAATAACTTGGCAACCGTAAATCCGATCACCGATCTAAAAAGACCAACGCGCTCCAGAAATTGAGCACTTCAGGCCCGTGCATTCATTTCATTTCTATCCCCTTAGCGCAGTTGCCCAATCCGGTACAGATCTGCAATCGACTTGAACTTCAAACTGCCATAACTTCTTCACTGTAGCTCCAATCGACGAGCTGTAAAGACAGGCCGGTAGAGCAACCCATCTCTTGCTGATGTGGCAGCCCGGACCCCGACCTGCACCAAATTTTGTGAAAGCCGGCCATAAAAGGAGCGCCTAGGCAAGAAGAGCAACCGAGCTCCCTGTTGCCGTCCTCAACCGAGCTCCCTATTGCCGTGCTCAACTGAGCTTCTTCGCCGTGCTCAACCGAGCTCCCTGTCGCCCAGCGCGAGCTCATTCCCGCCGCTCCTGTCTGCGCGCTACCTCATGCCGCCATGCCTTACATTTTTTTTTCCTTTTTGATTCCCACTAAACCCTTAATTTGGGCCCTTATTGGGCCGGCGACCTTTGCTCCCCGGCAGCCACTTTGCGGTTGATGTGGGCGGTCACTTAAGGTGCAAGCAATGGTGATTGCATCAAAGCTTTTTGGCCTTCATTGGGCGGCAATTCAAATTCGTAAGGGCACAACATTTGACACGCATATCAACTAAAGTATTGCCAAGCACGGCAACTCCCCTCTTCCATCAGCTCTTGACTATTAATATCATCGTGAATTTCAATGCTCATATCAGCTTCTTAGTGCCATACGACCTCAAGATGCAAGCATAGGTGATTTCTTTGGCCTAAGACCACTCCCTTCGCACTCGCTGAAAATAGCCCGCATCTTCTTACCGCATCCATGTTGCACACTCCCCGCAATCATTGCATTCCAAGAGACGTCATTTCGGACACGATGTCTTCAAGTATTTATGTGCTTCCGTACGGGCACCACATTTAGTGTATTTAACTTCCAAAGCATATCAGTTTGCGGTATTCCCTGATTGAAGCTCAAAACCTCCCAGATGGCACTTCATACGAGCCGACCATATTGGTTTGGAACAGGCCCCCGGTGAATCTTTAACGGCCAATAACTTCGCAACCGTAAATCCGATCACCGATCTGAAAAGACCAACGCGCTCCAGAAATTGAGCACTTCAGGCCCGTGCATTCATTTCATTTCTATCCCCTCAGCTATAGTTGCCCAATCCGGTACAGATCTGCAATCGACTTGAACTTCAAACTGCCATACCTTCTTCACCGTAGCTCCAATTGACGAGCCGTGAAGACAAGCCGGTAGAGCACTTCAAGGAGTATAGTTCTAGGTCATAAACTCTCATTTGTGGGCACTACAAGCATACACATTTTTGGCATCATTGAGGCATCTACTAGCCCTTTTAAGCCGCATCTGGCATACATGAATCATTAAGCTTGTCTTGTTATCAAGCCCTGATCACTGCTCACTTAATGTGTATGCTTCAAAGAATCTTAGCTTGCATTTTTCTGCTCTTTTTCTCTTCATGGCAGCGGAGTTGCATGACATCAGGTTATAAGGTTTTTACCCTCATTATGAGTAGTGACGAGGATGTGGGTCCGTCCAACCAAAACACCTATCTCTCAATGAGGATCTTATGTCCTTGTAATAAATGCAAGCATGCTGTGTGACGGACAGGTCTTGTTTCTTTGCAGCACCTTCGTGAATTTGGCGAGTTCGATCCATCTATTATAGATCGAATTTTTTCCAATTATAACTCGTCGGACTCTGACGTTGGCCAACAGGCAGCAATCTTGCAATACAATAGACGTGTTTGCAGGCGCTTTGGTCAAGCAGCATATGTGAGGCCACAAGATGTAGCCTCTGAAAGCTCGGGGGATGATCATGCATACCACATTCCCAACGAGGTAATGTCTGAGCCTGAGATTGATGAAATGATCGAGACGATCATGGATTCACAAAGGCTTATCTATGATGACATGAAAAGTGAAGCACAGACACCATTGAATGATGGATCATGTGTTTCTAAATTGAAGGCGCTCCTGGTTCTTCTCAACATGCAGACAAAGTTTGGATGGAGTGACACTAGCGTCACAGCGCTTTTCAGGTGATCTGCTACAATGTGTTTACTTTAATAAAAAACTCTATCTATATATAATGATCTGATAGATTTTTACACAATTGTATCATATTTTTGTTGTTGTGTAGATTGGTCAAAGAGCACATACTGCCAGCTGATAATATGATGCTAAATTTCAGAGAGGAAGCAAGAAAGATCTTGCGAAACTTGGGGATGGATTACAATTCGATCCACGCTTGTCCTAACGACGGCATTGTTTTCAGAGGGAAATACATAAACATGGAGAAGTGTCTGAAATGTGATTCCGAGAGATATAGACGGATTTGATAAAGCCCGGGACACGCTATGGTGAACCATAGATGATGAGCCCATATCTGGGAATTTCATGTGCAATCTCGGTGTTGAGAAGAAGATGATGGAAGATCTAAAGGCTAAAATCAACCGATTTTGCATGCTTCACAATCCAGTGATGCAAAAGTGGATTTTACAATATGAGGATGCAAAGCAAGAGCGACAAAGGGTACGAATCGAGTGGAGACGGGAAAGACGACCACCGATGCACTATCCGAAGGGTCTCGAGAGCCTACCAACATTCATGAGCTTAAGATGGTTGCACAACCAATTGAAAAGCGCACAACAGTGCGGTGAACAAGTGACTGAGGAGGAGTGGGAGTACTCTCGGGGTTGTGTGACCAAGGTAAGTTTACAATGTAACACTAGTGACTTTTTAGATGTTTGAACGGCCACTCATAATCTTTTTTGGTTGTAGTATAAGTCATCCACATCAGCATGGTGTAAAGGCCAACATTTTAGGGTGGAACGGATGGACAAAAAGCGTTTTACTCAAGATTGTGGAATCATGGCAAAATTTGAACAGTCCAGTCGACGACGGTCCTCTGATGCAGATCCTATGGTGGCGGAACTCACTTACTTCGGCATGCTATAAGAGATTTTGAGGATCAATTATAGAGGATTTTTTGTCGACTTGTTCGACATGCAATGGTTCAACATAATCATGGAGGGTCGCAACGCTACTGAGCGTAGAGGAGAGTCTGGTTTTCTTGAGGTGGATTCAACTAAGAAATGGACTGACATAACAGACACTTTTGTACTACCTGAGCATTATGAACAAGTAAGTATGTAAATAGTTAACATCCAGTTTTAGAAGTTATGTGCTTGGAAGCTCTCATGTAAGTTATGTGGCTCTAACAGGTGATATTTCATCCTACAAAGTCTGCATCAAATTGATGGTACCTCATAGAGGTAGCCCTTGGTAGTGCACAGACGTATAAAGACTACCATGTGCCAATCACAGCGGGATCAATGGAAGAGATTGGAGAAGATGCTCAGTCAGAAGCCGCTGAGGTGGTGCCAGACGAGCATCAAACTGCTACTCTCAGAGAGGACACACAAGGAAAATTTATCCCTGCAAGGTCCTCAGACACTTTCTTATCATTCCAAGAATAAAGATCATGTTAAGGTGCAAGTCTATAGCCGCTTTGATGACATGGCACTCAAATACTAGA
The DNA here is from genome assembly GCF_014529385.1 of Adiantum capillus-veneris. Classification (NCBI taxonomy): domain Eukaryota; kingdom Viridiplantae; phylum Streptophyta; class Polypodiopsida; order Polypodiales; family Pteridaceae; genus Adiantum; species Adiantum capillus-veneris. Next base: position 66,147,164 of record NC_140933.1, read on the forward strand.
ACGACAGATGATGTGATGGGGATACCTTCTCATGACTAGCACGCATAGAAGCACATAGAGAATAGTTGGCCTACATTTAAGAATGAGCTTCAATGTATACGCTTTGGTCTGGCAATGGACAGAGTAAACCCATTCGGATTACGGAGTTCGTCATTGAGCACATGGTCTATTTGTTTGGTCAATTATAATCTTCCACCATGGATAGTTATCAAGAATGGGCCATCTATTGTTATCACTGATCATCCCAAGAAAGTACAAAGCAAAGAACATGGACATCTATTTGGTACCACTTATAGAAGAGATCCAAATCTTGTGGACAAGAATCGATGTGGTTGATATGTCCTAACCAATCAGACGACAAAATGTACATGTGCAAGGCATTCTCATGTGGACTATGCACGTTTGGCCAGGCTTTGGTGAGTATTCAGGTAAGTGCCTTTGAAACCCTCACACACATGTTATTCCTAGCTATGCCAACGCTTTTATCTTTTAATTTTGTGATTTTTCAGGCTTGCGTTACTTGGACAATCATGCATGTCCAAAATGTAGTCCTCGACTTAGCTTCCGCCGCTCTAAGTATTTGAGCAAGACAATTTACAAGAAGCATGGTAGATTTTTGCCTAAAGGACATGAGCTACATGGACCAAACATATGCTAACATGACATACATCCACTGAAAGAGAGCTATTGAAAAAACATGTGGCTGGAGAGGGAAGATTTCATGCCACCTGGAATGAAAAGACTTTCTATTTTTCATGAACTCTCATATTGGACTAACCTGCTGATTAATCATCTTCTCGACCCAATGCACATCTTCAAGAATGCGGGGGAGATCATATAGAAAACCATCACTGGAAAAAGGGAGAGCAAGTCCTGAAGAGATGACCTGCAGGCTGTGGGTCAAATGCCAGAGATGTAGCCTTGACTTAAACCCAATGGAAAGTTTGTTGTACCAAAAGTTCCATGGGTTTTGAGTGGTGCAGAAGAGCAAAAAGTGAAGAAGACTATATCTTCATTCAAGACTCCCACTAGGTGCATGCAATGTTTGAAAATGATTATTATGAGAGATGACAATCTTAGTGGTCTTAAGTCCCATGATTGGCACAAATTTTTATAATTTATCTTACCAATTTCCATAAAGGATTATTTGATAGATGACATTAGAAGAACAATCTACAAAATCAATGAGTTCGTATGCTAGATCAGTTCAAAAGGGATAAGAGAAGACATCATCAATGCATCACACTTAAATGCTATTGAAGTAGAGTGCATGGTGAACAAGTCAAACATCCTTACCATCCAAATACATGTACTTGTGCATATGGTCGATGAAGTTGCAATTTTTTGGGGTAGTCCATAGCAGGTGGATGTTCTTCTTGCAGATGTTTATAAAGACTTTAAAGGGGTTAGTTGGTCAAAGGGCTCGTCCCCAGGGTATCATGGCGAAAGGTTGGCTTGTACAAGAGTCTCTTTTTCCTTATCGGTGAATTTTTGGGCTTAATTGATCAAGAGATGTCCGGAATGTGGGCTACTAAGGTCAACGTCAAGGTGACAGGGGACAAGCCGCAGAGACAAGGCATCATTAGGAAGATGAACATCACAATGCGAGAATAGGTTATGAGATTTTTCCTTCTCAATTTAGACATCATGCAAAAGTGGCTAGAGAGGTACGAAGGGCAAAAGCAACAACGCTTGACAGGTCGCCTGCAATTCAAGTGCAACCATACCACTAGAAACCTTCCTTTTTCAAATCATCTTCAAAAATTATCTGACTTTCCAACTTGGCGGTGGTAAGATGATACAATCTTAGAGGCAAAGAGGAATGGAGTGTTGATTACTGAAGAGGAAGACGAGATGTCAAGGGGTTGCGATGGCATGTATATTTTCACAACTTTCTTTTTGAGCTTCACATGATCACATTACTTTACTAACTTTAAGTCTGTTTCAATTTTGTGGCTGCAGTATCACAAATATGGAGCTTTGTGGTTGCATGGGAAACACTTTAGAATGCAAGGGGTCGACAAACAAAGGGTCACTTTCGACAATGGTGTTAGGGCAAGCTTCGTCCAAGAAAGTAGGAGTAGTGCCAAGGATGAGAACACAGAGACTAGCCAACTTGAATACTTTGGCTACATCCAAGACATCTTGAAGATTAGATTTAAAAAGTTTGATATTTTTATCTTTGATGTCAAGTGGTTCAAAGTTATTACCAATGGCCCTAATGCAATTGTGTGCAAAGATAAGATTAGATTGATTCAAGTGAACTCTAGGCGGGTGTGGATAGATGCGCGGGATACATTTTTACTTACATAGCATTGTGAACAAGTTGTGCTCATACTAGATCCACTATGGAGAGAAAATGATGAAAATGATTTGTCTAAACCGCACTGGCTCTATGTTGTTCAAGTTTCTCCACAGAGAAAGCAAGTGTGTGAAGGATTGGACGTTGAGGTCGAAGAGGTGATTCATGACCAAAGTGCAGGGCCGACAGATGATATAAGTTTGGATTTTGAGCTAGAGGTTAGTGGTGAGCATTTTCCTAAACCTAGAGATAAGGTATCAAATACTGAAGTTGATGCGTAGAGCGACGAAGACGTAGAGTTTGATGAGGAAGATACAGAAGCACAGATTGAGATAGACATCTTTGGTGCATCAGATCACATAGAAGCGTCACATCTTGGGAGTGGAGGCTACGACACAGTTTGACATGAGTTTGCAAGTATTATATGTATGCTTTGTATTGTTGAAAATATAGATGTTATTTGAACATTAGGAAGAGAATGTGATCTACGAGGACCTCTTTATTTGGTAGTTCGAGGAAGTCAAACCTTTAGTTTCAAGAAAGTAATCAAAGGATAGCTTTTGAATTCAAAGAGGCAAAACGGCTAGTTTATTTGATTTCAATTTCTTTTCCCAATATGGACTTTAAAATGTAGCAGGTAAAAGCATATCATGTAGCATATCTATGGAAAGAGCTTCACGTGTAGATTGCAGATCCATAATCTCCACTCAAATCGGAGATTATATGTGGGATCAATGGAAGGCCGAAAATCATAAAATTGTCCACCTTCTTTTTGGGGGAAAAAAGTGCATTTTTTGACCACTCTTACACATCTCTTACACACCCACCATCTTTGCACACATGGAATACACCTATTCATCAAAATGTCATGATTAAACCATAGTTTTATAGGAAGTTGTCGTGAAGCACCTTCCGACACGCCGAGAGGAGAAGTATGGGTACAAGCATGGACTTGTGGCCCTTTTGACCCAGCTGCAGGAGGAGGAAGAGAATGTCAACTAGGAGGCATTACCATGAGGGTCTTCTTGATACAATCTTACTCAGTAATCTTGATCGAGTCTTTTTTGTAGCTGCGGTCTTCTTGATACAGTCTTACTCAGTGATTGTTTGCATGTATAATTTTGTACTGCTTATGTTTATGGTTTTGCATTCCGTTTGTGATTATGATTGTGTTATGAGAATTAGGTTATGGTTACGGTTTTGCAATTATGGTATGGAAGAGAGATTATGGTTATGGTATGGCATAAAGGTTTTGGTCATGGTTTGGCAATCAAGTTATGGTTATGGTTTTGCAATGATGGTATGGAAATCATGGTATGGTTAGGGTTTGGCAATCAAGTTATGGTTATGGTTTTGCAATGATGGTATGGTTAGGGTTTGGCAATCAAGTTATTATGGTTTTATAATGATGGTATGGCAATCATGTGATGGTTACGATTAGGCAATCAGATTATGGTTATGGTTATGGTTTTGCAACGATGGTTTGGTTGTTATGGTTATGGTATGACAAGAAAGTTATGGTAATGGTTATAGTATGGAAAGTGGGTTATGTTTATGGTTTTGCAGTTTTTGAATCATGTTTTAATTTGGCTATAAAATCTTTATGCCGTTGTGCCTATGTTTTGGGAGTCGACGTTATGGTTATGCTTTTAAGAACTTGTTATGATTAGGCTTTTGATTTTGTGTTTATGTTCTTTTTACAGTTTTGCTAATCTCTATACACTCGCTCTTTAGCGTCAACTTGTAGGTGGAGTGTGGTTGTTTGTGCACTCTTCCTTTGGACAGAGAGGGATGTTTTCTATTGCTGTAGTGAATGCAGCATCAATTCGCAACCCTCTCTTCCCAAAAAAATTTGTAGGGTTTGGTTGTCAGTACATAATTCGGTACATGTGCTGTTATGAGCCTCGGAACAACCGTTGATATATTAAAAAAAATACCGGTGCATATAACCGTGTGTGTTCCAGCAAATGTAGCAGCATGCATTCGGACGATTTTTGTACCGGTGCATATATCGACGACACAATATCGGTGTGTATTTTGATGCTTATTCTAGTGCAGTTTATTTTTAAAATAAGCTTTGTCTCGTCGATATCTGCACCGATTTTTGCGGGACGTGTTGTAGTGAGAGCTACGGGTGTGAGAGGGGAGACTAATGGTGAAGAGGGTGAGAGAAAAACCATGGAAGTTGTAGGTTTGAGTGAGGAATAGAGATAAATGACTGTGTGTGTATGTGTGTGGAAGTAGGAAAGGAGGTGCGAGAAGATTATGGGTGTGGGCACACTCGAGTCAAAAAAAAATCCTGTCTCATCCGATGGTAGCCCAAAAATTATCAAAACTTCTGAGGTGATTATTCAACTCTTGGTCCACATTTTGTGTTTTACTCATCGCTTCAAATTCGGAGCGGAGATAGATTAAAAAAATCCTACCAAAAATGTCTATTTTTCTTCACAAAAAGTCTTTAGTGGCCGTTGAATTTTCATAAGGCCCCAAAGGTGAGCCTCTCCTTGCATGAGAACATGACCTAATATATTTTTTGAGGTTTGAAAACATGCATGGTTATGGATTATGCACAAATATAATATATGGATATGATGAAAAAAAAACAGATATAATAGTGTTAGCTGTATATACAAAAAATAAATATATCACTAGAACAAAAATACGTGTTATCGATGCGGCCCGTCGCTATCCACGTCACTGTGAAACCAGTCGCTATTAGCGACGCGGATAGCGACGTACATAGCGACGACCATAGCAGAATTTTTTTTTCTTGGATAGAGGGCAGGTAGCCTGGCCTGTGCCCAGTTAAAAGATGGACACAGCCACAGCCAAACTTCCTGCCCTCTGCCCAAGAAAGCGAGCAGCACCAAAATATCAACCATGCTCCCGCACGCAGAAATTTTGGCAGAGTTCCCTTTGTTTTTACATAAACTTTTTTTAAAAAACCATATCATGTATACGCCTCCTACATGCTATCCATGTAGGATCTCACATGAGATTTAAGGCCAATGAAAGACAACGGTACCAACTGAAAAGCATAGCCATAACTTAAAAGCATAACCATAACGAACCATAACCATAACTTAAAATCAAAACCATAACGAACCATAACCATAACTTAAAAGCATAACCATAACTTAAAACCATAACTGGCTATAACCACTTTGATCAAAACCATAATGCAGATAACCATAACCATAAACAAAACTAACAATAACCATAAGCATAACCAGAAAGAGAAACAATAACTGTCTATACAATGACAATGACAATAATCATAACCATAAGGGAAACAATAACTGTCTGAACACTAACTGTTTGTACAAAAAAGAGACACAGAAGCGTGTCTGTGTCTCACAAAGCATATAGATGAAATCGGGTCCACTAATGACTAGGCGCCGCAACCTGCACATAGGACAACTCACAAAATTAGTATTGATATTACTTCACATATACTGACTTAATTAAATCAACTCACACATATTAACGTCTCACCTCAAGCGATCAACGAAACTATAAGGCCTCCCAGTCTACACCTCTCCTGAAGCTTCAAGATCATTCAGTACTTCATAGATACCTCTGCGATATCCATCTGACTCCTCCTCGCGTGATGGAGCTCGATGCATCGCAAGATTCTACGTTTATACAAAAATCAAAGTAATAAGAATACATGATTCATCGCGTTTTAAAAAACGCCATAGTTAAGATTGGATTAGAAACTCACAAACTCATAGCGAAAGGTGTCGAAGCCTCCACTGCCAAGATGAGATGTTCCCCTAGTCATCTCTCGTACCTGCGCGGCCTCACGCTGCTGTCTGAACCGCGTGGCCGCTGTCTGCTCATCCTCCCTGATGTGCAGCCACGTCTCGTGTGGGATGCTCGAAGGCTTCGGCGAGCCGATTCTGAAAGCCTTCCGAGCTGCATCTCGTCAATGTTTGATGGTGTCCCGTGCAACACCCTTGATCCACCGTGCCGAAACAACGAAAGAACCCGGAGCAGGCTGGTACTCTCTCAGGATGGTCTCCACCATGTAAGTGACTTTTTCCTTTTCTTGCTGATCCGAAGACGTCAGAATGCTGGTCGAAAACTGCAGCTCCACGAGCTGGCGAATCCGCTGTCGCATCTCAGTCCCGACTCTATCCGTGTCAACAGAACCATTGAGGCGGTCCGGGGCGGGCAACAAGAAGAGCAACCTCTTTACACCCTTCAAGGATCCCGTGCTGCTCAATGGGGCTGGGGCACAACACAACACAAACCAAAACAACAAACCCACAACCAAATCCAAACTACACAAGGGGCACCACCTAGTTTAAGAGCGAACTAGGACGCAAAAGAGGAGAATCGTTAGAGCAACCCACAAACAAGCAAGGAATTTACACTAACCCTAACACCAATGGAACACTCTCACACACTAAAACAGGAGAGAGAGAGAGAGAGAGAGAGAGAGAGAGAGAGAGAGAGAGAGAGGGAGAGAGATAGTGCTCGGGCTGCTTTGAAACGTATCGGCAATGATCAAGCAAACACAACTATATATTTAAGAAAGAGAGAGAAAGGGGGAGGGGGTGCTTATTGCATTAATACCTTCTTACAAATCTATCATGACAAATCAAAGTGAGATTAGTATTTGTTCGACATAGCTTGCGTAAATTTCACCACAACACATCACAAGAAAAGCCACCCCAATCACTGTCTTAAGGCCAGGGGAGTCCTCTCCACCCTGTCGCCCTCTTACAATATGTGGGATTTATGGCTAGATTGATGACAACACCAGAGACAACCTATCAAGAACTTTAACAAAAAACACCAAGACACTTACGCATCATTGTTGTCCATTTCTTCACGTTGGAAGGGAGACAAAGTATCCAAGCTTAGTCCAAATCCACCCTCCTGATTCAGCAAATGTTGGGCTTACACTAGTAGGAGAAATGATAGATTTCCTACTCTCAATTGAATGATCACTCTCTCTCTTACAATGGCATAGAGTTCCCTTGCTAATCCCCTATTACAACACATGCACATGCATAAGACAATGACCTTCCACTCAAGAGATCCTTCTAGAGAGGTTGAGCTTGGCTTCTCAAGCTATAGCATAGTGCTCTTGCTTATGGCTCTCCCTTTTGTGCTAGCTACACCCTCCTTTTATAGCAATTTTGAAGGCTAGGGTTACTCCTCTAACCATGGTTGGGTTAGATTTTCAGCAATTTATCTAATTTCTTTTGCTTGGAATTATCAAGAAGTTGGTGGGGAAAGAGAGAGGAGAGAAATGGAGGTGATAGGACTTTTCATAGTGGGTTAGTGTTAGTAGAGTTAGTATTAATTTACAAATGGAATTGGATATTTACAATGGGAGTATCCATGTAGGATACAAATAAGGAAGAAAAACTCTTAAGAGGTAAGAAAAGGTGGATTTCTTACAAGGTTGATGCTCCAAGTGTCTTGAGTAGGGCCAATTTTGACGCCTGTTGACGGTCCACTAGCTTTGACGGTACATTTTTTCTCCACTCTTGACCTTCCTTGAGAGACAAGGTAATTGAAGCTGAGTAATCAACCACCATGATGCTGTCTTTTAAGAGAAGAAGCTGAATTTTGTGGTTTTTTTGATAGATATGGGTAAATTGGAGGAGGAAAAATGAGACTAGGTAGTCAATTTTGGAATGGAATTGTGTGTGGGAGGTATGAGTTCACCATGGTTTCTCTTATTCTTCAAGGTTGAGGAGAAGGTGAGTAGGGTGCAGAGAGGAGTGGTGAGAGAGGTGGGGATGATGAGTGGAGAAGTGTGTGTGAAAGAGGAAAATGATAAAGTGAAAGAGAGAGTGTGGCTGCATAGCATGGGAAAACTGGGGTCCACTAATAAAATCATAGCTCACAGCTCGTAGCTCAAAAAAATATGAAAAAATTTGAGGCAAAAATTCAGCCCACGAGCTACAACTGTTGTTTGTATCACCTTTTCAAATTCGGAGAGCAAGTGAACTTTAAAAATTCAGCAAAACAGACCGTTTTTTTCCACTGCACAAGGTCCTTGTGGGGTCCTTCTTTGGATGATTCTTTTGAATACCTCCAAGAGTGAGCCCTCCATAGTGCATGTATGCATGCCACCTACCCTTGACCTTATTTGGTAGGTCTATAATTGAAGATATTGTTGAGACCATGATATAAGTGAATAGTACAACTAAGAAAACCCAATATTGGGGGTCTAAAAAATATGTACATGTCAAATATAAATAATATAAGTGAAAAAAATATAAAGGGGTCAAAAGAAATCTCTCTCATTATGAGGATACCATAAAAAGATAAATATTTTTGGTGTTCTAATTTTTTAGAAAAAAAATAAAATAGATGTAGGAAGAGAAAAATCACAATAGTGAAAAAATATACACATAAATAAAACTAGTTTTTTTGGATTTTTGTTGGGATGGAGTTACACCATATATAAGAGAAGCTTACATGAAAATATTTCTATATGGAATAAAGAGTATGAAAAATGGTAAGAAAAATTGTGGTAATGGTGAGGCAATGTACAGAGCATAAATAACACACACCTAGGTAGAAATATTTAAATAAATACCAAAATAATTATGAAAAAATCTTTTATTTAGGCCCTATATACAAAGAAATATTTACATACGCATGGGCTATAATATACTTATATTTTTTATTATTTTTTATTTTTTTGGCTCAACTAGCCCAATGACTAGCTAATTGAGGGTTTTTTATTTCAGTAAGGAGATATGGGAAAAGTCCCCTAACTCACACGCACCTATATACAGTGAAAGGGTGAGGGTAACCACAGTGTTTGAGTGATTTGATAGGGTGAGATAAATCACTATGGCAATTATGGAAAGCCGAAAAACGGCTATCACCATCTCCCCGACAGTATAGAGCTTGGAGGCACTTGAATCGTGTGCCCCCCCAAGGTGTTCGAGGTGTGCCAAGAGGTGTGTCGAGAGGTGTGCCTGGGTAAGACGAGGGTCGTGAGCGAGGAGGGGTCGAAGCATCTGTGGACCCTCCTCCACAGCAACCACAACCTCCACCTGACGATCGCCGAGATCGGCGAGTGCGCCTGTGCTGCGGAGATGAGGACGTACCCGCCTCTGCACCACCCCTAGGTGTCGAAGCGGCCGTGATGGGAGAAGAAGGCGTCGTACCCATAGGCGTCCTGAACCCTATAGGCGTCCCCCCCGTAGGCGTCGGACCCTCGGGTGTGAAGCCCGGAGGCGTAGTACCGGTGCCTCTGGCTACCCAGTACTGAGAAGCCTCTGCCATCTGAGCAGGCGTCATCCGTGTAACAAAGGCCATGAATGCATCTACACTCATGGAAACGGGATCTAGAATCTCGTCTGCCATACTAAAGTCCTGCACAAAGAAAGTAAAATAAAGCGTCAGAACATATTTGTTTAAATTAACTTTAAGCTTAATTTTAAATCAAAGTCTTCACACAAACACTTACAAGCCTAGGCCTCGACGAGTGAGGCATCATCGATAAGATCTTGCACCCTATCATCGTCTATCTCTAATTGCAATCTCCCCAACTCGTTCTAGCAGATTGTCTTCATCCATTGCATCTTCATCTACAAGTGTCAATTCTGGCTCGTCTACGTCATCCCTCGTATATCTGTCTGCTTCATCTGCCATACCTTCGTCCATCTCATATAATGTCACAGTAGTATGGACATCGACTGACTGACTTTCCTCCAGGAGATCTTGCCCTTCAAATACTTGTTTATTTCTTGGAGCAACCTGAACCACAAACCACCATTGTCGCTCTCAAGGGTCCGGTACAAAGATCACTTGCTCACAATGTTCGGGGAGAGCAAATGTGTCGCTCGCATCTGTCCATGTCTTTGTAGAATATATTTGCACAAGTTTGTTTCCATCTCTGTGTACCGTTGCATTGCGACCAGAAGTAATCACCTTGAACCACTTCACATCCAACAAAATCATCTCAAACCGCCTGAAGCTTACTTTCAGGATATCTGACAACAGACCACAGTAATCCAGGTTGCTAGTGCTCTCATTCGTGTCTCTAGCACTGGCCCTGCTCTTTTGCATGAAACTAACCATTATCCCACTATTAAACATGTTTCTTCTGCTGTCAATTTGTTGTGTTCTGAAATACTTTCCATGCGACCACAGTTCCATGTATGTATGATACTTCCAGTCACATCCAATAGCCAGCTCTTCCTCTTCTAGAGATATGGGTTCTCCGATCTGTCGAGCTACTCTCACTGTCTTGTCCAACCATGCCATTGTAGGGGATTCAGGTAGAGGAGCGATATAGTCTGGCAAGGGTAAGCCTCTAGTCGTTCGACTTTGCCTGAAATCCTGTCTCTCTAGATTGCGTCTCTCTTTCTCTTCTTCGTACCTTTCAAGCCATTTTTGCATCAGCACTGAATTTAGTATACAGAACTTCATGATCTTTTCTTGCATGGTCAGGTTCATGTTCTTCGGCACCCCTTGCCCTTGCGGCTCCTCTCCCACCAATCTTGCATCCTCCTCATCGCTCCACAGTGAAGGCATTTCTGGGTCAGAAACGGATAAAAATTCGGTCGTCAATACAAGAGACTCTTGCACCAGCCATCCTTCTGCCATGCTCCCCTCTGGACGCACTCTTTGGCGAGCAAAACCCTCAAGTGTTTTCATGAATCGCTCTAGAAAGAACATCCAACGGCTGTGGACTGTACCTGCCACTGCAACCTCATCTACTACATGGATGAGCAAGTGCATTTGGATAGTTAGGCAGCTCGTGGGTAGATACTTCTCAATCATGCAAACTGCCTCAATGGAGTTAGCCCTTGCGACTGCAATAGATTCTTCCCGTATCTCCTTGAAAGAGATCCACTGCACTAGCTCTGAAATCTTGTATATGCAGGTCCGCACTTCCTCCGTTAAACACCCCTTGATCACAATTGGAAGAATGAACTGCAAGAACTTATGCCAGTCGTGCGATTTCAACCGTGACAATTGATCGTCACGGGTGAATGCTGTCTTGAGACATCGCATATATCCTGTTGGCGTCCTGAACTCTGAAATCACCCTTTTCACTTGTCGCTCTTTGTTTTTTAGCAATACCCATGGCGCTCTTGGAAGTTTTGTTTGACCAACTGCATTGGTGAATGGCCACAACTCTGGCATCTTTCCAACCGACTGCAAATCATCTCGTGAAGCTCGATTGTCTTTCATTCCCATGATTGTCTTCCAGAGGAGCTCTCCCACATTCTTGAATATATGCATTGGATCCAGCAAATGGTTAATTAGTAGATCTTCCCAGTATGGCAACGTATGGAGAATGGACAAACGTTTTATTCCTAGAACAGGTTGCCCCTCATGTTTCTCCCATCGGCGACGCCACTCTTGTACATGCATAGGACGACACTCGACGCGACCAAGCTGGCCTTCGTGCAAGTGATGGCCATCTAGAAGATAACGGTGGTGGCCTTGATAAATTATATTTCGAAGAGAGGTAGAATAGCGCACATCCAAAGACAGCCCGCAAATTGGACATGCATTGTATCCCGAAGTTGTTAGTCCTGCATATATCAAAGCATGAATCAGGCCAAGGCAAAGGGCTTGCGAATAGCGAGAATTTTGTAAATCAATAACCATTACCAGAAGCTTCTCCGTATCCTGGCCAATCATGCATAGTCCACATAAGAAGTCCATGGATCCTTGCATGCTGTTGTCCTACTAGTTCAACCGCATCTGCTATGTCGATCCCATGCGATAACTCTTGGAGCTTGTGAACTAGTGGAGCTAGATAAACATCCATGTTTTTTGCTTTGAACTTACCAGGTACAATCAAGCTTAAAATCAAATGACCCTTCTTGATAGCAAGCCACGGCGGAGGTTGTAATTGATAAGGCACACAGGCCAAGTGCTCCATGACGAGCTTCTCAAGCCAGATGGATTGACTCCATCCATTGCCATGCCCAAACGCAAATTGCGTGGTTCACTCTTAAAATGTGGCCAGGTATCTTCAATGTGCCTCCAAGCCTTCGAATCAGAGGGCACCCTAAATGTTGCGTCAGTGGATCTATTCGTAGAATGCCACCGCATCAACTTTGCAATGGAACCACAACGAAACATGCTTTTTATCCTAGGAATAATAGGAAAATGCCGCAACACTTTAGCTGGCACTGTCTCGCCAACTGCATCTTGTTTGTAGCGCATTGCTCCGCACTTAGGACACGACAGACAATCTGCGAATTCATTGCGAAAAAGAATGCAATCATTTGGACATGCATGAATCTTGTTGTAGTCCAAGCCAACTGAGGTTAGAAGTTGCTTTGCGTTTGGCCTGGAGGGGGGTATTTCATTGCCAGCCGGGAGAAGTTTCTCCCGCAATAACCTGTTTAAGCCACATTAAATTAAAATTAAATCTCTCGGAGCACATCACCGTTCCAATCGGAAAATCTCTTTTGTAAATTACGTACCTAAACAAAGCAGTGACGCTTGCATCTGACCACCCATACACTGATTCAAGATTCAAAAACGCTAGACAAGTATGAAGCACAGATATTTTGGCGCCTTCATAGATTGGTTGACGTGTCAACTTTCTCAACATGTCTTCAGGAGATAGGCACACGGCTTCTGGTGCTGCTTCGTTCGCGTTCTCCTCGCTTGTCTGGAAGAAGGCATCCAGCATCTCCTCCATGCCATCGTCTTCTGTCTGTAAGCCCTTTTCTGCTTCCATCCGTGGCTCTATATTGGTCGGGCCTTCACGCATAATCTTTTTTCTCTCTCTCTCAGATGTAGGTGCTATGGCGCAGAAATGAATGCCCGTTCCGTAGGAGTCGTATCGCAGATTCTGTACGGTTTCTCTAGCAAACTCTCCATACTTGTGCACATGCTCATTACATATCCTATGCTTGCATAGGATTTGATAATTGCAGAGCGTGCACGAGCATGCAATCTTTTCCTCCATGTTAGTTGATGACATTGCCATCTACAATGATTATGAATGTTGTTTTAATATATATATATATATATACTCCTCACAATGTAAACTACCTCGCATTCTCTAGTCTTGCCCAATCTCCGTACACCTCGGTCCAGAGGTGTACGGAGATCAGGACCACCGGGTCAAAATCTCGTCTTTATTGGTCAAATCCTATATGGGTAGACAGATACGTGCACTCCCAGGTGTACATGGCAATGCATGTAGCAGGCAAAATCCCTTTGCCTCTTTTAGTTCCATAGTTTCTTCTCTGTCTACGTACCCTATCTCTCGTTCTTTCTCTCTTGATCTCGCTCTCGCTATCTCTCTTTCTCTCTCGATCTCGCTCTCGCTATCTCTCTTTCTCTCTCTCTGTCTCTCGATCTCGCTCTCGCTATCTCTCTTTCTCTATTTCCCTATCTCTCTCTATTTCTCTATTTTCCTATTTCTCTGCCATAACTCCTGGAGCTCCACTTCCCTATCCCTCTCTCTCTCTCTCTCTCTCTCTCTCTCTCTCTCTCTCTCTCTCTCTATATATATATATATATATATATATAACTCTCTATTTCCTATCTCTCTCTCTCTCTCTCTCTCTCTCTCTCTCTCTCTCTTTCTCTCTCTCTCTCTCTCTCTCTTTCCTACACACACACACCGCTCTCTCTCTCTCTCTCTCTCTCTCTCTCTCTCTCTCTCTCTCTCTCTCTATTTCCTACACACACACACCGCTCTCTCTCTCTCTCTCTCTCTTTCTTTCCTACACACACACACACACACCGCTCTCTCTCTCTCTCTCTCTCTCTCCTACACACACACACGATGTAGAGGTAGAGAGAGAGAGAGAGAGAGAGCAAGAGAGAGGGGTTGAGGAGGGTGGAGATGGACATAATACCTGCGCAACAGGTTTCGGCCAAGACCCGAGCAGGCAAAAATGGCCCTTGCGCGCGTGTTTCGCTTTTTTTCCTCAATTTTTTTGGCATCGATATACGCGTCACTATACGCGTGGCAAATAAAGCCTTTCCACGCGTATATCGATGCACATTGCGACGCGTATAGCGACGCCTGCTAATGTCGTCGATATACACGTGGAAAGGCATGGCCGTTGATATAGGCACGTTGATATCTTCATTTAGTGTTGTAGTGTATGAAAATATGGGGAATCAAATGAGGAGGTTCCTCATTTGTTTTTTTATGTATATTTATTTACAAGATATAAGAAAAAATATTTGTAGAAAATAGGAATTTAAAAGTGAAAGGCAATGAGGACTAATGGTGAAAGGTATTCTTTTGAGGTTTTTGTGTGGAGTGGATTCACACCAAACATAAGAGAAGCTTGCATGAAATGATCTTTTATAGAATCCATGGTAAAAAAAATCATGGTAATGGTGAGTAAATGTACATAGCATACTTAGGTAAATATCACATACCTAGGTAGAAACATTTAAATAAATACCAAAATAACTATAAAAAATCCCTATATCTGTGCCCTATATACAATGAGATACTTACACGCAAATGGGCCATAATATTTTTTGTTTTTTTTGTTTTTTTTCTAGCTGAGGGTTTTAAAGAGATATGGGAAATGTCTCCCAACTCACACACGACTATGTACAATGAAAGGGTGAAGATAGCCACATTGTTTGGGTGATTTTGGTAGTGTGAGGTAGCTCACTATGACAATTACGGAGAGCCAAAAAATGATTATCAATAGAAACAAGATTTATAGATCATGTCCATGCCTTAGATTAGTTATTAGGTGAAGAACATACCCAAATTTGAAAATTGCAAAAATTAATAGCGGATTAAGATTATGGTGATAAGTTTTAAGATGGAAAATTTAGTAGAGTTTTAACAAAATTTTCACAAATTGAATATAACTTCTTAGCAAGATGAGATTTTGCATAGATTTCAAGGTTTATGGATATGAAAAAGCTTATTGTAACAAGAACTCGAGCTTCATAGCTTAGGTTTTATACCATATTTTTGTTATTATAAAAAAACTCAAATCTTGAAAAGGTTGACAAAGAAAAAAACATTGGTCTTTCAAAGTCTCTTTCATTAACATGATGAAGTTATGGGGCAAAAGGTCTATAATGTATATATAGCTGACATGAAGTTATGGGGTGAAACTTAAGGTTTATAATGTATATATAGACCGACACCCATAGACCGACACCCATCTATAATATATGTATATAAATTGTTGGGTTTTTCAAGCCCTTTGGGTTCCATGGGAACATACCCTAGTAAATAGCATGCGGGTATAGCTCCAATTTAGGTAGATTTTGATGGAAAGTGTCACTCTATATAGTGTAAAGGCTTTGAATAATCAATATAAGTGTTCTCTTTTTTGGTGTCTCGAGGTCTCTCTCTCTCTTGTCATCATTCACCTTCTCTGCATGCCCTTAAGCTTGCCATGGCTTCCTATTGGCATCCTCCCTAGCCTCGCAGCCCTTGCACATGGTATTAGAGCCCAGTGTCATGCAGCTCCGCTCGCATGCTAAGAAAGATTCACATCAAGCTTATTTGAAGCTTACATGATTAATGAACAGTGTTCACGACCTCGTAGCAGGCCAACTTTAATGCTGAATGTATGTCAAATGCAATTTAAAAGGCCAATTGATGCCTTGCTGATCCTAAAAGGGGCCTATGGGAGTTTATGATTTAGAACTGCAGTGCTTGAGGTGCTCTACCAGCCTGTCTTTACGGATCGTCGATTGAAGCACGATGCAAAAGTTATGGCAGTTTGAAGTTTGAGTAATTGCAGATATGTACCGGATTAGGCAACTGCAGTTGAGGGGATAGAAATGGAAAGAATGCATGGGCTTGAAGTGCTCCCTTTGTGGAGTGCATCGGTCGTTTCAGATCAGTAATTGGAGTTCTGGTTGCCAAGATATCACCAGTTTAAGTTTCCTTGGGGACCGGTTCCGTGCCAATTCGATCGCCAAGATCGGAGTGCCATCTGAAAATTTACAGCCTTAGCAGAGTCTTTATGCGTTCTATGCAGCGTGAGAAGTCTATAGGAATTTACGGCTCATCTGATAGAGTCTGGGTTGGTGAGATAATACGGGTTGAGGCCCGACACTACTGAGCTGGATGAATTTTTGGCATTACTCAAGACACTGATATGAGGAGGATGAATTTTCAACATTACTGAAGACACTGATATGGGCGATGAAATTCGAAACCTGACGATGAAAGCTGTACTGGTCGATGTGCATGTTAAATGCGGTGCCGTTACGAAAGTACGATGTTTTTGATGAGCGTTTAGTTAAAAAAGTTCCTTTTAAACAACATTAGTTTCAAGATACGCCCAAAGCTATGGCAAGGAGCTCTGGACTATTTTCATAGAGTGCGAGCCGGAGCCTTGCTTGACACATATGTCAATATGATGCCCATTAGGAGATGTGGTGGCCACTCATAAACGTAAAGGCCGCCGATATTAACCAAGGACCTCAATTAAGGGGTTAAGTGAGTGTGAAGAGAAAGAAAAGAAAAAGGGGAGGCCATGGGTGGCGACGGGCAACAACGCAGGGGGACGAAGCAAGGCTCGCGCTGGTCAACAGAGACATCCGATGATCTCGCATGAGAAGGAAAACTTGCTCAGCTCGTCGAGGCGCCCCATCCGGTATTAATCCCTTCGCATTTCGTGAAGGCCGGGTTTTGAGCTTGCCACGTCATCAAGCTTTTTCCCACGCCACGTCAGTCACGGGGCCGTGACTGCGTGGTGGGGCCTATTTTTGGAAGAGAGGAGGAAGGTATGGCATAGGCAAGGAGGAGGGAATTAGAGGAGACAATCAGGGGAGTACTCGTTCTCTTTATCTGGCTCGGGACCTCAATGAGGTGTGACCTCTCGCTCTCGACAAAGACGAAGCATGAACGTGAGGAGAGTCAATGAAGGAAGGTAAGGAGGAACAAAAACGAGGCAAGGAAAGTGTGACGAGCACGAGGGTTCTTCAAAGCTCAAGAAGGAGAAGTGCTAAAAGATCGGAAGGGAGGCAAAGAAAAGCTCTCTCTATCTCCCTCTCTCTCTCTCTCTCTCTCTGTGTCTGTCTCTCGTCCTCGCATAACAAGGACAGGGCTTGTTATCTCTCTCTCAAGCCAAAGAAAGGGGTATACTCTCTCTCTCCCTCTCTCAACCTTGATGTAACAAAAAGTTATCAAGAAGGCATAGGGGAGAACACGAAGAAGGATTGTGAGGTTTATGGGAAGGGAACGTTAGGCACGCGAGAGCTGGAGAAGGTGAAGCCAAGCACTCTCTCTCTCTCTCTCTCTCTCTTCCTCGGCTAGAAGGAAATCTCTCTCTCTATCGTCCTTCTTGAAGAAAGGAAAGATCTCTCGAGCTCAGTAATAGAAAGCAATACAAATATATAGAGGTCAACAACATTCAAAGCAGGGGCATCCGACATGGAGAAAATTTTTTGATCATTGACGGCATCTTAAACTTAGTTAATCCTTTTTGTTAAATCACGGAGCCGTTAACGGCCCGGGGTAATTGTAATGGGAGCCTAAACTCCTTGATTTCAGTGAACCTAAGTGTCTGTGCTGTTAACAGCTCGACTGGGCTATTGCCTGCAGAATGTACTCAGAGATTAAATTGATTAATTGAAGGTTATGGTGATTGACATATCCTTTTTCACCTATTGTTCTTGTTCTCTTGACACCTCCCACAGTCAGAGGCCGGGCGCGCTCACATACCCCCCCAACATCTTTGGTGAACCCGACGCGAACCGAGCTGGGGTAGGAGGTAAAGTTGGAGAATTTTGAGCTGATGATGAAGTGGATTGAAGAGTTAAGTGCAAACGGGTTTGATGATAAGTCATCAGTTCCAGATTTCTCAAAGATGATTCATTTGGTTCAAGGATCTCTGGTTGAAATGGAGAGCGTGAAGAAAAATCAAATCGAGGAAGATTTGAATACAGTATACGACGAGAGACGACTCTTTGATGGACACTATCCAGCAGGTTACCTTGAGAAATCAAGTTAAGAGGCATACCAGAAGAATCAATGATTAGATCTTTTGAGCAGTTAGTGAGTTCATATTTGAAGGAGAAAATTCAAGAGGTTACCAAAGCCTACAACGGCGACTGGGAATATTTCAAAGAAGCTATTATACAGGTAAGTTATGAGTATTATGATAGCTATCAAGAACAGAGTCCAAGTCTACCAAACTACACAGATATTCGAGGATAAGTACGATCAAAGTTAGAAGCTGTGATTGATGGGTTTATTGTGTAGGATGCCACCTTCTTTTAGGCTAGTGATGAAGATATAGTTAAAGCTGTGTATGAAAAGTTAGGTTTAGCAGATGTTGTGCATGAAGTAGAAGTATTTGAGGGTGAGGCTTTACAACTTCAGGATACGGAGGGTGAATTTTTCAAAGAACCTACACATGGAGTACATGAGGAAAAGAAATCAGGGGATCAAAACAACGAATTGGCTAAATCTCAGGAAGAAATTGTGCAGGTGAATGAGTGCATCCATATTCATGTAGACATGCAGGAAGATTCGATTACAATTGATACGTTTGCTCTTGAACCATAATTAGAGCAACATTTTTCTGTATTGATTCTACCATAGAGTTGATTGATGACACTGGTACAGATTTTGCCAAAGAGTTGAATGATGATACATATGTTATAGGTCAAAGCAAGGTTGCAATTGAGAGCAGCATGATTATCGATTTAGGTATACCAGATTTATCGAATTTGGATGTACCATATTTTGAGGACTTGGTTAATCAAGAGTATGCGCTTGAAGATTTGCAAAATGTTGATTCAGAAGGGGTGTAGACTCTTTCATTGACAAATTGTTGTGAAGCCAATTTACCAAAGTGGAAAATTGGTCTTGAACTTGATGATGCAGAATCAGAGAGGGTGCAGACTCCTTCTTTGACAAGTTTCTATGACCTAGAGTTACCGATCTGCAGACTGATCCTGAATTTGTTGGTGATTTAGACGGGGAGCAAAGTTATTCTTTATCAAGATTTTGTGACACAGAGCTTACACTTTGGCAGAATGACCATGAACTTGATGATGCTGATTCAGAGAGGGTGGATAATCTCTTGATGTTGAATATGATTGGTTTCATTGTGCCGATGATACAGACAGGGCAATAGATGAAATTCTCAATGTGCATGCTGAACTTTGTGCTAGATAAGTGCAAAGATATTTTGATGAGGGTGAAAGACTTGAAGAGCAGTTTACAACAAGTATATTTAGTATTCATGTCATATGTGGAAATCTTAGTTTACAGCAGCCTGAGATGTGCAGGATGGAGGAACCTTCTGAAGCGGTGGACCTAGATCTTATGTGCTTATTGGACGAAGCTTTGGAAGGGTTCTCAAATACGGATGCTAAGGATACCAATCAATCTATATTCATGCATGAGTCACTTTGTTCAAATGCAGCCAATGATGACCTTATGGAGTCGTTCGATGAGGCTCTACTTGATTTTGAGCCTCTAAAAGATAGAGAATTATTTTTTAATGCATCTTGCGAGCCTAATGAAGAGAGTTTTACCAGAGACTTGATGTATTCATATATGCATGATTGGGATTCCAATACTAGTGAGAGTGAAGGTGCATTGCCAATGCTTTTACCTATGATTGATGATCGACAATTGGATGAGCTAGTTGAACAGGGAATATGGCAGTATCCAGTGTTATCTGATGTTATATGGGATCTGATGTTACCCTATGATGTAGGGGATTTTGAGCTAGCTTTTGACATAGAAGGTGACAGATATATGCATGGTCCTGGGCAATTGACTTATATGCCATATGATCCAGGCGGTTGTCATAAAGATTTATGGGCCAATTTATGTTTATGCTTTATTGATTGGGAATTCTTGTATTTTCCTTACGATCCTCGAGGATGGTGAAATTTTTTAAAGGGATGCTCACAGTGGGGCAAATTATTGGTTTCCCATTTGATCCAGGGGGCCATTTAAGTGCTAGTTTTAGATTTGAAGAGTACCAGTTATCTGTTGGAGCAGGTTGCATGGTACAAGGTTTTGGTTTTTCGACTATACTTAGTCAAACGATTTTTTGGTTGTGCATTCAATAATTTTACATGAACGGCTTCCAGTTGACTTCTTTGGACAAATGATAAAGTATCTTCACATCTTTTGAGTTGGTTATGCTACCAGAACTCAAAGTAAAGGACTTGACGGCCATTCCGTGTGCAGACAAAGTAAGGCATACTTGAGCTTGACAAGGTTCCCTAAAGCTAGCTTAATGATCAAGCCATGTGCAACATTAACAGGAGCACTTGAGTCTGGCCGGGTTCACTAAACAGGTTTCCATAATTGAGTGCTTTGGAGATATAGTAGATATAGCTCAAAGATTTTTGAGGGACAGCTACCTAATGATTAACATGCAGATTGAAGTGCAGTTGGCATTGACTGAAGGCTGTGCAGGTTTAGAGGTGGTGGATGTCGTGCAGCTTCAGTCCAATGCTAAGAAAGATGCTAGAAAAATGCACATCAAGCTTACATGATTAATAAACAGTGTTCAGATCCTGGAAACAGGCCAAAGTTTAATGTTGAATGTATGTCAAATGCGGTTTAAAAGGCCAATTGATGCCTTGGTGATGCTAAAAGCGGCTGATGGGAGTTTATGATTTATAACTACAGTGCTTGAAGTGCTCCACTAGGCTGTCTTTACGGATCGTGGATTGGAGCTACAGTGCAAAAGTTACAGTAGTTTGAAGTTTGAGCTAATTGCAAATCTGTATTGGATTAGGCAACTGTAGTTGAGGGGACAGAAATGGAAAGAATGGATGGGCTTGAAGTGCTCCCTTTGTGGAGCGCGTCGGTCTTTTCAGATCAGTGATCGGAGTTCTGGTTGCCAAGATATCGCTAGTTTAAGTTTCCCCAGGGGTCAGTTCCGTGCCAGATCGATCGCTTCAATCAGAGTGCCATCTGGAAATTTACAGCCTTAGCAGAGTCTGTATGTGTTCTATACAGCTTGATAAGTCTACAGGAATTTACGGCTCGTCTGATAGAGTCTGGGTTGGTGAGATAATACGACTTGAGGCCGGTGTCAGTTGCCGGCACTGCTGAGCTGGATGAAGTTTTGGCATTACTCAAGGCATTGATATGGGCGGTGAAATTCGAGACAATATTGACATTAGGGGCTTCCGGCTGTTGATAAGGTTGTGGCATATTTACGATGATAATGTTAGTCAAGGATTGCTGAAGATGAAAGCTGTACTTGGTCGATATGCATGTTAAATGCGGTGGTGTTACGAAAGCATGATGTTTTTTATGAGCGTTTAGTTAAAAAAGTTCCTTTTAAATAGGATTCATTTCGAGATATGCCCAAAGCTACGGCAAGCAGCTCTGGGCTATTTTCACAAAGTGCGAGGCGGAGCCTTAGTTTATACATATGTCAAATATGATGCCCATTAGGGTAAACGTCCCAATTAAAAGACGAGCCCCTTTTTAGAGGCCTATCTACCTCCACAATATTTTATAAGTAAGCCTCACTTTAGAGACACCAAACGGCGAGTGTTTCCGTGGATAGTGCAGCCAGTTTGGACACTCAGCCGTCCGATTTGTGTTCGATCTGAGTTGGAAACGCCTCTAAACATGCCGCCAATACTCTTGCAATATGCTCTACTTTTTGTTACACACGATTCACAAATCAACGTCGTTCTGCGTTGTTCGACCGCCGCTCAAGATGACGTCTTTACGGGAGATAGCTGTTGCGCAGGGCTTTCGAAAGCACATCCTCAATCGAAATATGGTGTAGCACAGCTAGCGCGGCTGCTTGCCCAAGTTAGGCGCCTCTAAACCGGCTCCACCCTACGAGATGTGGCGGCCGCTCATAAATCTAAAGGCCGCCCATATTAACCAAGGACCCAAGCTTAAAGTGAATCTGGCCGCCCACCAAAGACCTAAAAGCATGGCCACCCAATTAAGGGGTTAAGTGAGTGTGAAGAGAAAGAAAAGAAAAACGGGAGGCCATGGGTGGCGACGGGCAGCAGCGCAGGGGGACGAAGCAAGGCTCGCGCTGGCCAACAGAGACATCGGATGAGCTCGCATGAGAAGGAAAACTTGCTCAGCTCGTCGAGGCGTCCCATCCGGTACGAATCCCTTCGCATTCCGTGCAGGCCGGGTTTTGAGCTTGCCACATCATCAAGCTTTTTCTCACGCCACGTCGGTCACGGCGCCGTGACTACGTGGTGGGGCCTATTTTTGGAAGAGAGGAGGAAGGTATGGCATAGGCAAGGAGGAGGGAATTAGAGGAGACATCAAGGGAGGACTTGTTCTCTTTATCTGGCTCGGGACCTCAATGACGTGCGACCTCTCGCTCTCGACAAAGAGGAAGCATGAACGTGAGGAGAGTCGATGAAGCAAGGTAAGGAGGAACAAAAACGAGGCAAGGCAAGTGTGACGAGGACGAGGGTTCTTCAAAGCTCGAGGAGGAGAAGTGCTAAAAGATTGGAGGGGAGGCAAAGCAAAGCTCTCTCTCTCTCTCTCTCTCTCTCTCTCTTCCTCGCATAACAAGGGAAGGGCTTGCTATCTCTCTCTCAAGCCAAAGAAAGGGGTATACTCTCTCTCTCTCTCTCTCTCTCTCTCTCTCCCTGTCTCGACCTTGCTGCAACAAAAAGTTAGCAAGAAGGCACAGGGAGAATAGGAAGAAGGATTGTGAGGATTATGGGAAGGGAAGGTCAGGCATGCAAGAGTTGGAGAAGGTGAAGCCAAGCACTCTCTCTCGTGCTCGCTCTCGTCCTTGGCTAGAAGGAAATATCTCTCTCTATCGTTCTTCTTGAAGTAAGGAAAGATCTCTCGAGCTCAATAATAGAAAGCAATGCAAATATATAGAGTTCAACAACATTCAAAGCAGGGAAATCCGACATGGAGGAAAATTTTGATGATCGACGACATCTTTAACTTAGTTAATCCTTTTTGTTAAATCACGGAGCCTTTAACGGCCCGGATAATTGTAACGGGAGCCTAAACTCCTTGATTTCAGTGAACCTAAGTGTCGGTCCTGTTAACAGCCCCGGACTTGGCTATTGCCAGCCGAATGTACTCAGAGCTTAAATTGATTAATTGACGGTTACGGTGATTGATAGATCCTTTTTCACCTGTTGTTCTTGTTTTCTTAACACCTCCCATAGTCAGAGGCTCTCCTACACGGCTCACGTTTTGAACACATATCCCCCCGACACAAGGCAGGCAGAGAGGTTCAGCATCTCATAGGTGTTTTAAACACCATCGCTTACTGCAGCAGACTTAGGCAAGCTTAGGTAGCACTTGGAGCGTGGACGTCACTAGCAAGGTGCATATCGAAACGTTTCAAAGGAGCAAGGAGCACGCAGAGTTGGCATCACGACATATCAAAACGCCAAGGGTTTGTGGGCAGTTCGTAGGCAGTCTTCTCTGCACATAACATTCCAGAACACTGTCTTGCAAGCAGCTTCTCAAAACGCCCTATAGGCGGTTACCTTCCATGAGCTTATCAAAACACTACCTTGGAGTACTCCTCTGCTACAACATATCAGAACATCCTCTGTAGAAGCATATCAAAACATGGTAGCTTGGAGAGAGTGGGGAAATACCTCATCAAACAAAGCCTCTCAAAATACCTATGATAGAGAGCAACCCATTATCTCTTTCAACCCTAAGAACAACAACCCGACAATATCATGAGCAGTGAGAGCCTCCAAGGCGTAATCCACTATTGAAGGAAACCATACTAAATTTAAATTCTTCAAGCAACTGGTCCTTCACACCACATCCCTTCACTCCCAAATAGCCAGATGTAGTTTATGAAGCAATTGTTGAGTGTGCAAGTTCTTCATCATGAAAAATGTGAAGTTGAAGATTTGAATGTGGCATCGAAATTCGACAAGTTTGACAGATACTGCCAAGTTAAATTATCCGTTCACTACAAGAGATCACCTAAATTCCGACGTCAAATTATCAACGTCAGTGGTGGATGTCGGTATATGTGTAGCTTATTCTGAAGGGAAAAAGTCAAAATTTGAATTTTCAACAGCTATTTCATTGTTGATTCCATCGGCTATTTGTGTGAATATTCCAACGCTGATTTGGGCGTGTATTTTGATGCTTCTATCGACACATGTACCGATGAATTTTGCAAAAACAAAATCCACGGGTTCTTCCTATGGATTTTTGCCCATCTTCTTCTCCTCCCTTGCTCTCCTCCTCCTCATTTTTTGTTGCAGATCTGGTGGCATAGGGCATGCTGGACTCGAGATCTCTACTCACATGCTTGCCCCCATGAACAAGGTAAGTTTCTTTTCAAGATTTGTTGTAGGTTTCTTCACTTTTGTGTGAGTGTGCGCACGACGACATTTCTTCAAGTGCTTCTTGCTCAAATAGGTGGCATGTGAGTGCTCTATTATTCTCTTCGTTTGCATACACACACACACACACACACACACACACACACACACACACACACACATGCACATAAACATGTACGCAAATAAATAAAAATTCATTGTGCAATGTACCTTGGTATCTTAACCCATGGTTCTATGAATTTTTGGCCATAGTTGTTTGTCTAAGACCTCTTCTTGTAGAAATGTGGAGCTCTATGGAGATGACTCTATCCTTCTCAAGGCTCTACAAGATATTGAAACTCATCATCCCCATCTCCAAGATCAATGCAATACTCTGTATTGGGAATGGTTTTCTCTCCAAGATAAATTTGAATTAAAGAATATCATTTTTTTAAAATTTTTGTATTGCAGGACACAAATAACCTCAAATTTGTTTTCTAGGGGTTTTACTTTGATCTGTATATATCACGTAGTTGGGTTTTGCCTATGTCTTTGACATGTGATACACCACAACACATAGTGTGGTTATCGACCTCCTTTTTGAGGCATTTTAACAAAAACTTATGTCATGCCAATACTACCGATACTAACAGGTCACAGAGGCTATATAGAGCAAGAAGTGGAACAAGTTGTACCACTATGGAAGGCCATTATTTTTAAAACCGGTAGAAGTTTCGGTGCAAACGTAGGGAATGTAGATGCTTTCAAAACGGACATATGGGATGCCAATATTAATGGTGATCAAAGTAAACAAAGTTCATTTTTTGAAATGCTCAGTTGAACTTTGTTTCCCATGTAGGTAGACAAAGTTCATTTTGCCCCTTTATCCTTGCTTCAGAGAATATCACACTATCATACATATATATTTCCAATGTAAAATAATGAATGTAATTGATTAACCATGTGTATTTGTAGTAGGTATCATAAAATACATACAGATAGATCCTCCTATATAAAGAGGTGTCTAATAACCATGTTTTTCATCTTTTCATTTATGTTTCATTTACATATTGCAGGTTGTTGTAATGGAAATTTCAAATGGGTTTTTGCAAGGCACATTGCTCGAGGTGGAAATTATTGTTGATATAGGCATAATGTCTTGTGGGTTTGCAATTGGTGCACAAAAAGCACCGAATCCTCAGAAAAAGTGGCACCATTTCGACCTCTCTCTCATTCGCATGAAGGTGCTCATCAAAGTCATGCATGAATAATGCACCATCGTTGTTGATAGTTTTCATCTTTACATCTATTCTCTTATCCCTTGATCTGTCTACCCTTTTGTACTATCATTTTCTTATTCAAGAAAAGGGGGGGAGTCGGCGGGGGGGAGGGGGGGTTCACCAAAATCAAAACATGCCAATCATGTGAGTTTAAAAGTAAGGAATATTGTCTATATTTTCTCATATTTTCATATACACGAGGGTGTTGGAAAAATGATATTGAATTTTGTTTTACAGATTGAATACAATAAGGGGTCCTTTTTTTGGTGGAAAATTCATAGCCAAGCAATTTATAAATAGTCCTTGAACACACACGATATATAGGTTTTAGATATAGGGTGTATACATGATAAGGTGTACCCACTTTCAATAGTTTCTCCCACCAAGACAACCAAGAAACAACCTCTTTTTTTGCCATTCCTACGTACATTTGACTTGCTTGCACTTACATTGAAGAGGCCAGATTTGGTACCCACACAAAACACATAGTTGCAAACACAATGGAAAGCTCTGATCTTCATTTTTTCACATCTAAATGGTAATTTTATTGTGCAAGGACTAAACTGGTTCAGCCTGTCATACCTTGTCATAGCATTGTGACCTTGATGAAGAAATACTTATAACTTTTTATGGGCTTTTTTTCTTTACTTACCCTCTTGCACATGAAATGTTCACTTGGCAAGCAATTTAACTTGATTTATTGATATTTTATGGATCTTTGAATAATTAATATTCATTTTTCTTTGTTAGAATTTCTATTTATAAAGATCTATTATTTTTACACCAGATATCTAATGATGTAGAACTTATATTGCAAGATCCAACGGTAATTTGATAGATTATGACCCAAGGAATGTGACCATCAATAGTTATTTTTAAAAGATCTACCTTAGAAAATAACAAAAACTGCGTAGAGAACCTTGATATAGTATTTTAAAAAATAATAAATAATGTACATTGCTACTCATTTTGATTTTCATATATGTCATAATTCTTAGTATAAGGTCCTCATAGGAAAATAAATGAGTCAATTTGAGTAAGGGAAAGACAGGTTTTCATTGTTTCATTTTTTTCACTTCCACCATTCACTTGAGGTGTGCCTCCTTAGGTTTGGTAAATACCAAACCTAAAAATCTTGACACTTGTCAACCAACCAAGGCTTGGTTCTACTCTCCCAATCCTAGTTGGCTAGTCCACCTCATACTAGTAGGCCACTACATCAGCAAAGGTCCATGTCATCACCCCATCTCACCTTCCACATTACCACAATCAACACTTTGACCGTAACACCTGGCTTGCCATGTCACTCTAACTCATCCACCACCCTCCACTGCCACCATGCATGCCACTTCACCTTAAGTGCCATGTCATCCACCACCTCACATGCCACGTGTAAGTATTCCTTGCATGGCTTGCCACCTCATGAGCGACCAATCATGCACGTAGTATGGTCTGCGATCACCCAAAACATATTGGATGGCCACAAGGATTTTCATGGGTGGGTTTAAGAACCATTTCACAAGCCGTGAAAATTTTCATAGCCATCCAATATGGTATGGGTAGTCAAAGCCCATAATATGTGCTAAAATGTGTCATATCAGCCATACATTCCATTTTAGCGCATAGTATGGTTTGGGACTGTCCAAACCATATTAGATGGCCATGAGACTTTTCACGAATGGGTGTGAGCACCACTTAACTATACCTACAAAGTTTTACAGCCATCCAATATGGTATGGGCAATCAAGGCCCATACTATGCGCTAAAATAGGACATATGGCTCATATAACCCATTTTAGCACATAGTATGTGTTAATTGAGTCAACGTCAGTTAATAGAAGCCGCTAAAGACCGAAGATGTACCAATGCACATCAAAGATCAAAGTGAAGAAGCAGTAAACATTGGAGTTAAACATTTTCCACGTTTTCTCAAAATGGTTACGTATTGTAAATTCCCGATTTATTTCGAGCCATTGTAATATTTTAATGTGTTACGGGCTCAATGGGAGTTCCAAGCTGTAAACAATAGGTTAGTTAGTGTGCCTAGGTAGCAGATTGAGTAAGTGATGGAGCCCTAAAGGCCTTGGGCGCCCGGACATTGCATATTTTTAACCTAAGTATATAAGACAGTGTGTAAAATAAATTAGGGTTCTCAAGCTCAATTGTTGAGAGCACTCTTTGGTGAGAGCTCTTGAGGTGTGTGGCTATGGATTCCTTGAGCTTCTCCTTGCTCATGAAACTTGATTAACACTAATCAATGATTCAATCTCTTTCACTATGCCTCTCTCATGCTTCTTATGGTTGTCTAAGATGCTTAGATTAACTAGATCTTAACTAATTAGTGATTAATCCCTCTCTAATCTTGTGTGATTGCCCTCTTTTGCTTGTGTGTGCATGTAGGTTCGATTGGAGTGTGATGCTCGATAGATCTATGTGTGTGTGCTTATGATTAGTGTGTTGCATGATAGGATTAGTGTTATGTGCGTCTTGCAATCATAGTGTGTGTGATTGAGTTGATTGGAGGTGAAGAGAAGTGGATGTGGAGATTGCCCTTCATTGCGGCTAAGCTCCTCCATAGGCCGAGAAGCTCACCTCATAGAGTTAACCATTTGTGTTTCCATGATTAGCTCACTAACCGTGTGAGTGTTTCCATGCCCTATCCGGATAGCTCATCCATTCGTAATGACAATTTTGTTGGTCATTGGAGCTATTGCAATGATGGTACCGCCAACATTTGGCACCGTTGTTGGGGAAGATGGCCTATGCTAGTGTAATCGTGGCATAATCGAATGTGCTCCCTCATTAATTTCACTTGTGTGTTTATGTTTTTGTGGATTTTGGATGTGTGTACATGAAGCAATGTGTTCATAATTCCCTAATTTTATACCATAAGTGTGTGTTTACACATTCTAATTTCAGACTAACCCCTTGCTAATTTGACTAATTTTTGCTAACTTACTAACTTGCTATGAAGGATTGGAGCATTCGACCATTCAATTGATCTTCAATGGAAAGGTAAACAAAGTGGTATTTTCAACCTCCCTCGAATCTAAAGATGTGTATAATTGTGTAGAGATCCCACCATGATGATGCAATGTAATACAATGCTATGTTGATGCAATGTAGATTTAAAATTTTGCGATTTTTAATTTTCACGCCGTCGTAATGGTGAAATTTTTAAGATTTGGTGGCATATGATTTGACAAGTTTCAATTGCTAATTTGTGATTGTAGGTTGCTAATTGGTGCCTAATTGAATTTATTGCATGATTGGATGGTCAATTTCAAGTGTGTGTGCACTAAAATCAAGTGTGTGCATTCTAATTGAGTTTGAGTATGCTTAATTTTAGGTGTGTGTGCACTATTTTGCCCATGTTTGTGCACTAAAAAATCAATGTGTGCATTATGATTTTTCAATTGTGATGATTGATTTGTGTTGAGCTCATGCTCAACTAATGGTTTGTGGAAGTCACATTGCAAAATCCACAAGTTTAACCCTTTTGTGTGCGCACTTTAAGATTGGTAAAAACTGCCAATTTTTTAGTGTGTGCGCGCCTTAAAAAGTGTTTAATTTGCATGATTGATTCATATTTTGATTATATAATTGACGTGTGTAATGGTTAAATGCTGCGTTTTTGTGCTCAAAAGAGTGATTTACACACTCTAATTGCGTCAATTTTTGACATAATTTTGTCGGTAATTTTACCGGTTTAATTGCCTAGTCTTGATTTTGTTGATAACCTTCTTTGGCAATTGAATTGATGTGATTTGTGTGATTTTGTGTTGCTGCACTAATGCCCAATGTGTGGAGAATTTGTAGAAATTCTTTGGGTATTTTTCGGATAATTTTTATATTTTTTGCTAATTTTTGCATTAATATTCGCTTAATTCCAAAAAATAATAATTTGCAATCTTTACGAGCTATTTTGTGTGTGCATATTTACGGCATCATTTCGTGCCTTCCGTGGTCAATTTTTGAGCGTTTTACTATTACCGAGGGTCGGGTGGATAATTTTATAAAAATTGGTGTTTTTGGAAAAATTTGCTATTTCCAGTGTGCTTTTGTGTGTCGAACATGCTTGATTGTGATTTTTTAAGATTTCTAGAAATTTTTGGGAATATTTTAGAATTTTTTGATGATATTTTGGATTTTCGGGTGATTTTTAGCATTTCGGCTAATTTTCGGCTTAAATTCCACTTTTTTTCGGTTTCCGAGCGTGTCTTTCATGCATGGTCTTTCCTCATCGGATAGATCTTTACGCTCTCTTGGGATAGTTTCTTAGGATGCTAAAATAATATTCTTCTTTTTTCTTCTTCAGTTTCTGTCGCCGTTCTCGCGCTTCGTGACATGTGAACCCACCCTTACACACAGAACACAAGAAGACAAAAAAAAAGGACCTCTTCTCAACGTGCTTGGTGGAGCCTTTGCAAAGTCTTTTGTCTTTTTCCTTTTCTTTTGTGTCATTGACTTTTGTATTTTATTCATTTCATTTTGTTTCTTTTCAATTTCATTTTGATTTCATTTCATTTCATTTTTTCCCTTTATATTTCATTTTGATTTCATTTTCTTTTTTTTTCTCACTTTCATTTCATTTATTTCTATATTAGTAAAAAAAAATGCACAAAGAAAAAAATCATAAACAAGTCTTAAAATTTTCAAAAAAATAGAAAAACATAAAAAACACAAAATTTTAAAAAAGAGTTTAAAAAATCACAAGAAAATTTATAAAAAATTAAAAACTCATAAAAAATACAAAAAGAGTTTAAAAAAATTCTAGAAAAATAGAAAAAACATAGAAAATTCACAAAAATTTAAAAAACACATAGAAAATCATAAAAATTTTAAACTTTCCACAAAAAATTGAAAAAAAACTCACAAAACTCGCTAAAGTTCAAAAATTGACTAGAAAAAACACAATAAATCACTAAAAATTCCTAAAAACTTAAAACTTCACAAAAAAATTAGAACATTACCGGAAAAATTCTTAAAAATCAAAACCTTTCCAAAAAAAATCGTAAAAACTCATAAAAAGACAAGAAAATTTAGAAAATTTAAAATTTCACAAATAATTAGAAAAAATAAAAAGGAAATCGCGAAAGGTGCTAGAAACAGCCTTAATGAGCCCGAAAAAAAAAACCCAAAACAACAAAAATCAAAGCTAGGAAGTGTACCGCACAACGAACAAACCGCGAAGAAGCGAGAGAATCAAAAGAAGAAAAGCCAGAAAAATTACGCCTCGCAAAGCGAACCAGAGATCAGCCAGAGAAAGCAAGAAAATATCCAACTCGAAGCAGTTGAAGGACATACAAATTTTCAAATTTTACATGCTAGAAATTGGCTAGTGCAGGTAAGTGCACCGCATATTAGCTTTTAATTGGACGAGTAGGGACACAACTCACATATGATTGCAGATTAGGCTAGTACGAGCAACATAAATTCTACTAATCAATGCCAAAATATGCTAGGAAACAGTTTTTACAGAACAAGCCAACATGGACTCAAATCGAGCTGAAAATTTGAATACAACAGAGCAAGCCAATAGTAGTAGCAACACATGCACAACTGCACAAGACCGAATTTTACAGCTTTATGGCTACAATGGGGATAAACTTTGTACACAGATTGAGAAGCCCATAAATACTTGATGAGCAGCAAAAGAAACACAGGAGCCAAGATTCTATTGATTAGAGTAAATCCAGATTCAGAGAACTCCCAGATGTTCACAGACTTCAGTGGAGCCAAGTATTGCAAGCTCAAAGATGAAGTGCAAATAGAAGTGCAAAAAATCAACCCAAGTATTTATCTAGAAATATGTACAAGTCCGCAAATCATCCAATTAGTGCATATGCAATCAGGATCATTGTACATGGATTACAATGGTCAGATCTATAATCGAGAACCAGAATTGCAAGATCCAACAGATCAACCAATTGAAGCCAATCTAATTGGAGAACTAGGTCGAAGACGGTACAAAGGTCAAGACGGAGCAATCTATAACTTGATGCTAAGTGTTTTGAAAGAAGATGCTGATAACTTGGTTAGCATAGAAACACAAAATTCTTAGCTAGAGCTTGATATGACACAGCTAGTTGAAATACCACCAGTCATGGCGTATTGCTTAGATTGTGGATGAAAAGGTGGACATTTTCCTGAAGATTGTCCAAGAAATCCAGACAACAGGGACATATCAACTACCAAGCAAGGTACAAAGAAAATTGCAAATGCAAATCTCGATGTAAGTGCATTTATTTCATCACTTTTAATGCAACTAGATGATTCTGCAATACCATTAGAAGCATCAATAAAAGCTCTGTAAGCTCAAAATCAGCATAAGGATGCACAGACACCTGGAAAGCTTAAAATTTATTCTTTGAACAACAAATTCTTGCATAAATTTGGTAAAGGTGTCCATATATCACATATTGTAGAAAAGCCTGTTAGGTTTGCAAATGATTTTTCATCCACTACCACAAGTGTGCAATCATTCAAGAGTCTAAGTGTCACATCAAACATTAGCTTTGTATGGTACCCATAATTCATATGCGCACTATGTAGACCAAAAAGGAAAACTACACAAAAAGGATCAACCAGTGTTTGATCGGCCCACATACCAGCTCATAGAAGTACGTCCAGTGATAGAAAAGAAAGGATGGTTCATTTCAGAGGAAAGAATCTATTATAGACCATCCTCTAGAGTTGAAGGATATTACCCGAGTGAATCCAGAAATCTGTTTAGAGCCAAACTCTCCTCCATATAAAATCAAACTTCGATGTTGTAACGAAACCAACATATACTTTGACCAAAACAATCGCAGATATAGACGAGAGTCTAGCATCTATGAGTCCTTTGGTCTTGAAACCACAGAAGCTCATATCATAGGAATCTACAACTTGACTTGGAGAATAATTTGTCATGTTTCATGGAGATACATAGGAAACTATGCAGAAAGATTACGGATGCCAAATGTCAACAGTGCTACCCAAAGTGTACCTTCACAGTCCCAAAAGGTGAGACTAAATCAGAGACAAACAATTTTGAACTCTTATAATGACGCAGGCTATCGTGATCACACTGTTGGAATTAGGTTTGTAGAGGAGCGCACACATCTTGGAGAAGACGAAGGAAGCTCAAGGCACACAATAGAGAGTGTGTTACTTAGTATGCAATGGAAATATTAATAGCCCTAGAGTGATGGGTGTATATACAATGCTCGGGAGAAAAAACCTCCTTAAGAGGGAAAAAATGCCCCGGTGGTCCTAGTGTGTTCACACACATCACTACCACATGTATATGGGAACAAATCCCCCCTGGAGTGATGTAGTGAACCAGAGCTGGCACATGAGTAAAGGGAAGTGCCATGCCCTGAGGACATGATCAGTCCACAAAGGGGAGTAAGCTCAAAGCTTTGCGGAAAGCTTCAAGCTTCTCACGAGACAATGCCTTTGTGAAAAGATCTGCAAGGTTGTCCTGTGTTGGCACATAAGCCAAGCTGATCTCTCCTACTGAGAGCCTCTCCCTGACATAGTGGTAATGCACCTCAATGTGCTTTGTCTGAGCATGAAAAATTGGGCTCCTTGCAACTGCCAATGCGCTTTTGCTATTAGTATAGATAGTGTTGGCAATGTCCTATCCAACACCCAAATCAGCCATAAGGCATCTGAGCCATACACACTCAATCGTAGCTGTTAAGACTGCCGTGTACTCAGCCTCACAACTCGAAGTGGCCACAGTAGTTTGCTTCTTGCTCAACCATGATATACATAAACTGCCAAGCATGAAACAAAAACCACTTGTGGACACTCGCGTGTCAAAACAACCAGCCCAATTTGAGTCCGAAAAAGCATGTAAGTCTGGCGGCAATGATCCTCCCTTGGGATAAAACAAGCCAAGATGTAAAGTGCCACTAAGGTAGCGCAAAATCCTCGTGACAACCTGTCAATTCTTAGACCCTAGGCTATGCATAAATCTGCTAACCTATGAGACTGCAAATTGAATATATGGCCTCGTGTTGCATACATAAATGAGGCAGCCAACAATAGTTTGGTAAAGAGTGACATTAGCAGGATCGCCAGCATCATGTAGACTCAATTTCAAACCTGTTTCCATGGCAGTGGCAATAGGTTTGCAATCCTCAAGTCCAAACTTACATAGCAATGTCTCTATGTAACTTTTCTGACACAAGGCAATACCACCATCACACTACTTAAACTGTATACCCAAGTAATGATGAAATAGCCCCAAATTTTTCATCTTGAAAGTAGCATTCAAATCAGCCTTAAATTCAGCAATATGTGTCTCATTTGGTCTAGTAATCAGCAAATCATCGACATAAAGAACCACAATGATAAGTACATCACCCTCACGCTTACATACAACGTGCTTTCTGTTGGACTATTACGAAAGCCTTTTTTGACCAAATGAGTGTCAGTTTTCTCATACCAAGCACGAGGAGATTGCTTCAACCCATAGAAAGCCTCTTTGTCCTCTTGTCCTTTTATGACAAAACCGCGAGGCTGCGTCACATAAACTTCCTCAAATATGTCACTATTCAAGAAAGCAGTAACAATGTCTGATTGATGTACATCCCAACCAAAATGAGCTGCCAATGCACATAGAAAACGCACATTAGTTATACGACAAGTGGGAGCAAAAGTCTCTTCATAATCTATGCCTTTTTGCTGTGCATAACCCTTTGCAACAAGTCGAGCCTTATGGAAATCGATCTCACCATCCGGCTTGCGTTTCAACTTTTAAACCCACTTCGTACCAATGGCCTTTTTGCCAAGATCAAATCACATAAAGTCCATGTGTCATTTTCTATAAGTGCATCATATTTTGATTGCATGGCAGCCATGCAATTTTATGAATTCTGTGCTTCATCAAAAGACAGAGGCTCCTCAACATCAACATCATGTGCTTCATCAAAAGAGAGAGGCTCCTCAACGTCATGTAAGCTAGACACAGCCAAAGAATAACAATCTGATGCATAAGATGCATGGTGAGAGCTTGAACGAGTACGACTAGACAAAGGTGCATCCAATTTACTGTCACGCAAAGTGTGCACGAGCCATTTTGGCATACCTCTAGCGTGCTCATTTTTAGCCCTTTCCTCATCAAGTGCATCATGTACATCTGTATTAGTAATAGGCT
This sequence comes from Adiantum capillus-veneris, assembly GCF_014529385.1. Lineage (NCBI taxonomy): Eukaryota > Viridiplantae > Streptophyta > Polypodiopsida > Polypodiales > Pteridaceae > Adiantum > Adiantum capillus-veneris. Next base: position 66,182,088 of record NC_140933.1, read on the forward strand.
GATCTGTAACATTTTCAGAAACCCCCACAGGCTGTACATTTTCCTCATTGGAAATTACATTCGTATTTCCACCACTAGAAAGAGGCAATAAAGTGTCATAAATGTCTTGTGATCTTACATTACTGTCTCTAGTACATGACAGCAAGGGCTGAATAGAATCTTCCACAAACACTACATCCCGTGAAACCAGAATACTCTTTGTTTGCGGATGATATACCCTGTAACCTTTGCTTTCAACACTATAACCAACAAAAACACATTTGACAGCCTTATCATCCAATTTTCTGCGCTGTGTTTGTGGCACCAAAGCATATGCCAAATAACCATAAGCACGCATGTGCTCAATAGAACGCTTTCTATCATGCCATGCTTCATATGGAGTAATAGACTGCAAAGCTTTCATAGGACACCTATTAAGTACATAAGTGGCACACATGATGGCCTCAAGACAAAAAGAATGCGGCAAAGCTTGATTGTTGACCATACTTCGTGCCATTTTCGTCAGTGACCTGTTTTTCCTCTCTGCAACACCATTTTGCTGAGGTGTATAAGGCACTGTACATTGTTTTATCCCACGACTAGCCAGAAATGTATTAAATTCATGAGACATATAATCCCTCCCTCGATCGGAACGGGGGTGCCCATAGTACATTTTGAGACATTTTCAGCCATAGCCAGAAATTGTTTAAAGCACATAAAAACTTTGAACTTCGCTTTAAGCGGAAATACCCATGCATTGCTGGAGTAATCATCAATGAAAGTCACGAAGTAAAGGTAATTGACCAAGGACGGAGTTTGCATGGACCCACAAACATCACTATGCACAAGCTGCATCCTGCATGTGGCCCGAACTGAACCATGCTTTGGAAACTTAGAACGCTGCATCTTACCCAAAATACAGCCTTCACAAACATGTTTGACAGGTGCTTCAAGAGGTGGCAAAGAAGCAACCATATCAGATTTCTACAAACGCAGCAAATTGGCAAAATTCAGATAACCAAAACGTGCATGCCAAAGTTTTGCATCTGAAATAGCCCTTGAATCTGCAACAACATTTGCAAAAAATTTTCTACACTTGTCCTACAAATTGAGCTTATACAACCCACGGCACAAAAAGCCAGATGCAACAATTTCATCACCAAAATTGAGATCATGAACTGTACATCTATCATCCACAAATTTGACTACAAGTCCAAGTTTAGCAAGTGATGATACAGACAAGAGATTCTTCTTGATCCTAAGTACATAAAGTGCATCAACAAGTGTGAAGGAACTGCCATTTGCAGCAGTAAGCACAATCTTTCCAACTCGATCCCTGAACCAGATAAGAGGCATTGTTGGCACAAGTGGCTGAATTCCCATGAGGGACAGACTCGAGAGAGGTAAACAATTCACGATGTGAAGTAATGTGCTTTGTAGCACCACTATCAAAATACCACATGTGAATCTGCAGCAACAACTGACAAGCATGCATCATGGACAGCAGGTTTGTAAGTGCACTCTGCGCTAAAAGCCAATTCTGCATCAACATCAGCAACACAGTCTTCTTTCACAAAAGACTCAACAATGGTTGCATTTGTAGTGGAACCAGCATTTGCAGTGGAACCACCCTCTTTCTTCTTAGCCTCTTTGGCCTTCAACTTAGGACACGACTTGATCAAGTGATCATTAGCTTTACAATAATGGCAACGCATCTTCGTTTTGCCCTTATCACCAGAATTTCCAGATGAATTTTTGCCAACAGAAGCATTAGGAACAGAAGTTTTGCCACTCGCTAGCAGAACCATAAGAAGTGGCTGCATTGCTGTCACCACCCTTTCTTTGAGAAGCAATAAAAGCCTGTTCAACTGCACGCTGCCTAGTTCTGTTTTTTTTGGAAAGTGACTCTTGCAATAGCAATGTGCGTAATGCATCAAACTTGACAACTTCAAGATTTCCTTGGGTCATCAGTCTCCAAGTACTAGCAAAAGTCTGGTAGGAATCTGGTAAGGCATCAAGAACGGTCTGCACAAGGGAACTATTTGAAATGACTTCACCTGCAGAAATAAGTTGCTCATTGATATCCTTGACACCAGCAAGGAAATTGTCCATATCATCTTCCTGGTGCATAATCTTCGACTCCAGCTCTTTACGCAGCAAAGCAATTTTAGCTTCATTGCGGCATGCATAAAGACCTGCTAGAATATCCCAAGCCTGTTTTGCAAATTTTGCTAAACGAATGTGAGGAACAATGGTGCACTTTACAGAAAACACAATCAATGCGTGAGCCTGCAAATCCTTTACATCCCAAAGAGCTTGTTCTGCCGTAGGCAAAACAACTCTAATAGCAGCAATCCTTACAGCAAGACCTGCAACATCCTCAACATCGCCTACATCCTCAGAACCAGGACATACATCAATGCCCTACACAATGTTTCAAACGCCCTTTGACACAAGAACATGTTGCATCATATAAGCGCACATAGGGTAGTTGTCCCCATCCAACCTGTCCTCAGCAACAAACATCTTGAACACATCTGTGTTGTTGTCAGCATGGTAAATGTTGCACCTGATATGAAAATTGCCCGAAAATAGGAGAAATGGAGCAGGAACAACACATGCTATATAACACAACCAAAAAAGACTATGAGGCACCTGTTATGAAAAAAACGGCACTCACAAAAATTTTGCACAAAATGACAAAATAGACTGTACAGTACTGCCCGTAGTGGAAACCGAGGCCGAAATGAGCCTGAATAAAAAATTGTATGTCGGCCTGCGAACGCTTTCCAAAGCTCACTGAAATTAGAGAAAGTGAGCAGGCATGTGCTGGAGCAGGATGCAACTAAGCCCGGGAGGATCCAACCTGCTGTGATACCAATTGTTGGAATTAGGATTGCAGAGAAACGCACACAGCTTCGAGAAGACGAAGGAAGCTTAAGGCACACAATAGAGAGTGTGTTACTTAGTATGCAATTGAGAGATTGATAGCCCCAATAAGGATTCTAGATGTGGACACATATGGACTTCTATAACTACCATACAAATTTCTATTGTGCCAAGACCGGTGTGATCAGGACATAAGGAGTTTTAATTCGAAAATTATGAAGGTTTAGATAAACATTATCTACAACAACAAATTCTCAAGGTTATGCACAACAATCATAAGTGATACACTAATGTTTGCATCAAATTTACCTTAATACTAGTTCTATAAAAGTGTCTTGAGACACTAAAGTGCCCTGTTTTGCGAGTAGCTTGTCACAATTAGTTAGTGAAACTAGTGAGGCGGTCCGAGGCGGGCAACAAGAGAGGCAACCTCTAAATACCCCTCAAGGCTCCCGTGCTACTCAATTGGGGACTGAAAAATCCACAAACAAGAGAAACTACAACAAACCCATAGCCATAATGATGAGGCTGTTGTTTATTTATAAAAAGTATGTACAAGGGAAGTAGAATGATGAGGTTCTAAATTAGGGTCTAATACCTGGATGACCAAAGGGAAAAAACCCAGTGGGAAAAAAGTGCCTTTGGGATACAGGCATTATTGGAGTACTTATTAGCATGGGAAATATTAATAAACTACTGAACGGATTATTTTTTGATAGAAATGGAATTCAAAAAAGAGAAAATATGAGAGGATAGCATGATGGAACATTGGTTTGCCTGTCGTAGTCCACTCAAGGTGCATAGGTGGAAGAGAAAAATAGTGTCTAATGCATATGTCCTATAATGGGACATCCTATTTATGCATACACAAAAATGCATGGAAAACAATATGTTGTGCTATAAAGTTTTGAGGGGTTATTCCAAAAGATGGTGTAGCTATAAAAGCATATGACATGGCTTTGCAAGCTGGCACCCCTTTAAGAATGTTTGTCGTTGACGAGGATATGTGCTTTCATCGTAATGTGCAATGTGCGTGAGTGTTGGACTCTACAACACTCCACAAACTCTAAGTTAATAGACTTCAACTCTTGTGCTCATCTCATCCAGCATGAGCAACACGACTTAGGTATGCTCAACTCTTCCAGCTTGAGTATAAGCCTAATAACTATGACTCGTAGCACACAGTTTAATATGATTTGAATCTTTGGGACTAATTCTTTGCTCATTTTATGGCTTAGAAGCCCAACTGTGACTATGCCCAAGAGTGTTTTTTGCACCCTGGTGACTTGAATTTTCACATTCTAGTGCTTACTACAAATATTTCTTCAGGTAAAAGTAAGATTGAATCCTCCAAAAGAGGATTAGTGAAGGACCAAGTTGGCATTGAAGGTTTCTTTTGCCATACGTGTTTTATCATGTTTGAATCTGCATTCGTGTTGGTTGGGTTGTCCTTCTTTGATTGTGAAGACTCCATTATCTGTTTGATTGTCCGATTGGGCATGTTGATAGGAGTCTTTGATATTGTTGTAGGCCTTTGTTAACTATCGGCATTTGGATTTTGACTAGGAGCATTAGAAGACTTAGAAATCCAAATCTCTTGATGACCTTTGTATCTCCATTGTTGACTTTGTTGAGCTTTAGGTCTTGTTGAGCTCTTGAGATCTTCATGCAAGTTTGTTGTAGTTGAAATTGGCTTGTGGTTGATATACCATGTGAAGAATCCTTGTCCAAGAGGAACATTCTTTGAGATTTGTCTTTGTTTTGTATCATCTTGAAAGTTGTGGTTGACTTAGCATCTTTTGATGTTGTTCTGTTGTATACGTGCTTCTTAGGTATCCTAGGATATTGTCGAGGTTGATACCCAATGGGCCTTCTTTCTTGAGAGGGACTTGATGTTACTTCATATGCTCTAACCTGCGGTTTTGGTACCCATATTTTTCTGTTACCTCCATAGTACATTTGTTCCTTTAAGCTCCATTGTGATGCTATCCATCCCATGTGTTTTTCTTTTTGTGTTGATTTTCTATCTTTAATCCAAACCGGATCATTAACTTTGACTATACTACTCCAAACAAACACCTGCTTGACTTTTCTTTGCTTTCTTGAGTACTTTGGCTGTAATATCTTTGATTTTTTTGTTGCCTCCTTAGAGGTTTCAATTGGGTCAGCCATTAACTTGAAGTTTTGAAAGCGTGACTTGCTTGAAGAAGTATCTGATCCATGAGGGGCATATGATGTCACACCTTCTTTGCTAGTCAGTGGAAGTTCCACTTTAGCTTTACCTTTGTCTGCAAGACTTTTCTTTGATTCCTGTGACTTTTGCAGCTTTGATTCCATTAATAATGGTACTTGAAACTGTTTCTTTTTACCTCTTGGAAAAGAGAGTATTAGCATTTTATCTTCTTTGTAGGCCTTGTGCTGGTCTAGCCATTGATGTCCAAGAATTACATCTACAAGCATTTCCATTGAAGGATTCACCTAAAATTTTACTTGATCTTGATGTTGTTGGATGCTAAATGTAGCAGCCATTTCTTCTTGACATGTAGCCTTACCCATGATTTTTTTGTTACGTGGCTTGTCCTGAGTAATCTCTAGAATACTTTGGACGTTGTCTGCAACCATATTGCAATTTGCTTCTTTATCTAATAGAGCATTGCATCTGACACTTGCTCCTTTTGTACTACTAAGAACTACAACTATTCTCATTCCTGGTTCTACTGAAGATCTTTGTCCTGCTTTTGCCATGGTCTCATCTTGATTTGATTTTGTCTCTATGGAGGGTGACTTAAAACTATGTTTTCCAATCTGACTTTCCTTGGTTGCTTTAGCTGGGAATGAGTGATTGACCTTTGTACATCCTATTGCTTCCTAATTGTCTTTAACCCCATTCTTCTTAACTTCTAGCTTTGGTGGCATTCTCTGCTCAATAGGTTTCATGCTTGCTCTTTGTTTTGTTTGATCTGCAATTGCTATTTCCTGATTTTCTTTAAGCTCTTTTGAAGTTCTATTTGATGGAAATGGATCATCTTCAATAAGATTTTCTTTAAAAAAGTCACCATTTTAACTGTGCTTGAGGACTTTGTGCTCTCGTCCGCGCGGGACCAGTGTTGGTCTTCATTCCTGGTTTGTCTCTGAAGACTGCATCTTATTTTCATTTTGTATCTCTAGCATCTTCTGGGCCATTGGCATTCCCATTATGATCTCATCTGTCATATCCTTTGATGTGATCACATGGAATTGAGTTGTGGTGATCTGTGAACTTATTTCAATGGTGGTGGATGATTCCCCAGCATTCTGCTCGTTTGTCTCCTGATATGCTCACAAATTTAGGAGCATCTTCTAGCTATGGTTGGCCACATCTTTTCCAAGCGCAAAAGGACATGAGGTTCTTATCTAGATAAAAATCTAGCTTTACTTCTCTTCATAGCTTTTCTTTGTTCTCACCAACAATGTTGCACTTGATTGTCTGAGGATTTGTGTTTAAATATTGAATTATATTGTTGTGGTAGTATCCTTTGGTTGAGCTTTATCTGCATTCTCTTTCCTTTGATCACCTCCTTCAATTGATGTTGACTCATATGACTTTGATACTGCACTTTTTGCAATTCATGAGCATTGTCCACCTGCATCTGAGTAGCTCTTGATCTTAATAGATCCACTGTAATTTCTGGAAAAATTTGTCTTTTCGGAGGAGATTTTGGTGGTGACCTAATTATAGCTTTCTAGACTTTAGCTTTTGTTGATTTTGAATTTTCTGTCACTTGTTCTGGAAACTTGAGGCTTTGCATCATCTTCAGATAGTCTTTGACTTCAGTCGGGCCATCCATAGGGGTTTGTTCAAGATCATGATCTTGTTGATATTTGTTACCATGTTCATCTTGATATGCATATGTGAGCTTGATCACATGTAACTGTTTGAATACTATTGGATTTGTCGGTTTTTGACTCTGACTTGTAGAGATCAGTTGAAACTTCTGTCCTTGATGATCTTCATATAAGGATTTGTCTGTAGACTCTGATGTAATCCGGTTCAATTGGAAACTCCCAACAACCATATGATCTTTCAATGGTTTCTGCTTTGAAGAGGTTTGTTGGCTAGAAGCTCTAGGGCTTCTAATTGATGTAGCATTTCCTGCTATTACAGCTGAGCTTGATGGATTTACAGCTCCCCTCTTCCTAGAGTGTGTTACCATATACATGTGGTAGTGATGTGTGTGAACACACTAGGGCATTCTTCGTCTTATCTCTCTCTCTCTCTCTCTCTCTCTCTCTCTCTCTCTCTCTCTCTCTCTCTCTCTCTCTCTCTCTCTCTCTCTACCTCACATTCTCTAGTCATGTCCAATCCCCTCACACCTCGGTCTAGAGGTGCACGGAGATCAGAACCACCGGGTTATAATCTCGTCTTTATTGGTCAATACCTATATTTGTGGGTACAAGAAATCTACAGACCCACGTCTACATGATACTGCATGTAGTGGACAAAACATGTAGTGGACAAAACCCCTTTGCCTCTTCTCTAGCTGTAGCACTTCACAGCATCTTAACATCTTTTCACAGTAGATCTTTTCACTGATCGTCTAACTCTAAACCCTAAACCGTAAGTAATTCTTGCGTGGACTCGATCTAACGTAAATAAGCGTAAATCTAAATAAACGTAAATCTAACTAAAAATAAACTTAAATCTAATTTAACGTAAGTCTATATCTAACCTAATCTTTAACGTCTTTTGGGATAGTTTCCTACGACGTTAAAACTCTCTTCTTCTTGTGTGTGTGTGTGTGTGTGTGGGTAAACCTAAATAAACCTAAGTCTAATCTAATATAACATAAATCTAAATCTAACATAAATTATGTTATATTAAAAACAAAGAACTAAACTAACGGGGATTATAAGAACCTTAAAACTGATTTAACACATAATTTTTCACATAACTCGGCAAGAGTTGGCATTCTCATCACTAAAGATAGAAGAGTTAACTTCCGGCGGTGATGTTGCCTCATCTCCATCCACATCTGACGACAGCAATTGGCCCTTTGGACCGTTCTTGCTCTTGTTACTAACTTTGAAGTTGCTGTTGAATGACTAGAGGTTGTCTAGATGGTCATTGTCGGGGATGTAGTGACTCTTGCCGCCCTGAAGATCCACCTTCTTCCCTATCTTCTGAAGACATTTCACCAGTACTTTTGGATCGACGGAGCCCACCATGAGTGAAGGCAGCAATACCCTATATTCCATTGAGGGCTTTCTTCACCCGCTTCATGCAGGCATCGCAGTCTATGGAGACCTAAATCTAATCTAATGTCACGTAAATCTAAATCTAGCGTAAATAAACATAAATCTAATTAAAAATAAACCTAAATCTAATCTAATTTAACTTAAATAAACCTAAATCTAATTTAACGTAAGTCTACATCTAACCTAATCTTTAACGTCTTTTAGGATAGTTTCCTACGATGTTATAACTCTCTTCTTCTTGTGTGTGTGCGCGTGTGTGGATGTGTGTGCCAATAAAAAGAGATAAATGGTATAACCTTTCTATCACCAATGCCAAGTATGATAGATTGGTTATGCCATTTCCCTCTTGAATAATAGGTCTTGAGTTCAACTCCTCGTCGGCTAGATCTTGAGGTCTTTTAATTTTAATTTGTTTCCTACGACGTTAAATTAGTTTCTCTCTCTTTCTCTCTCAATGTGTGCGTTTTTTTGTTTATGCATGTTTTCTCTCTCTTTTCCTCTCTCAATGTGTGCATTTTTTGTTTATGCATGTTCTCTCTCTCTTTTCCTCTCTCAATGCGTGCGTTTTTTGTTTATGCATGCTCTCTCTCTCTTTTCCTCTCTCAATGTGTGTGTGCATTCTTTGTTTATGTATGTGTGTGTGTGTTTTTGTTTATGTTTGTACTCTTTCTATTTCTCTCTCTCTCTCTCTCTCTCTCTCTCTCTCTCTCTCTCTCTCTCTCTCAAAAACACTATGTGTGTGTGTGTGTGTGTGAGAGAGAGAGAGAGAGAGGGAGAGAGAAAGAGGGGAAGGGAACATGAGAGTGAGGAGAGGGAAGGAGCATACCTGGCTCTCCTTCCTCTCCTCGTGTGTGTGTGTGTGTGTGTGTGTGGAGAAGAAAGAGAGAGAGAGAGAGAGAGAGAGGGAGAGCGTTACCTGCTCCTTGCTTGAGGGCGCCGAAAAACGCAGATCTGAGATCTGAGTTTCTGGGCGCTCTCTGTTATTTTTTTAGCCCAGCCGGCGTCGCTATGAGCGTCGCAAATTTACAAGTAAATTTGCGACGCTCATAGCGACGCCTGGAATTTTTTTTTTGAGCGTCGCTGTGTGAGCGTCGCTAATATGAATAGCCTCTTGTAGTGTTATTAGTGGTTAATCCCTCTCTAATCTTGTATGATTTCCCTCTTTTGCTTGTGTGTGCATGTAGGTTTGATTGGAGTGTGGTTCTCGATAGATCTATGTGTGTGTGCTTGCGATTAGTATGTTGCATGATAGGATTAGTGTTGTGTGTGTCTTGCAATTGTAGTGTGTGTGACTGGGTTGATTGGAGGTGAAGAAAAGTGGATGTGGAGATAGCGCTTGATTGCGGCTCAGCTCCTCCATAGTCCGAGAAGATCACCTCATAGAGTTAACCATTTTTGTTGCCATGATTAGCTCACTAACTGTGTGAGTGTTTCCATGCCCTTGCTGGGTAGCTCATCCCTCCGTATTGGCAATTTTGTTGGTCATTGGAGTTATTGCAACAATGGAACCCCCAATAGTATGGGTCGGGACCGACCAAATCATATATGATGACCATGAGACTTTGCACAAAGGGGTGTGAGCACCATTCAACCACTCTTAAAAAGTCACACATCCATTTTATATTAGAATCTATATGGTTTTCTCTAATGACTATCTACAGGGGCATTTGTATAGTCCTCTACATTGGCATCCATATGGTTATCTAAATATAGTGCTATCCTTTTTCCATAGATCACATGTATATGATAGTCTATATGGTCAATACTATTCTAGTCTATATGGCCAGTTCTATGATCTTCTACATAGGGATACATATGGTCATCTATATGGTTGATGCTATGATCCTCTATATGGTTTCTTATAGGATTGCTCCAAGCCTTTTTAAATCGTTCTTTGTATGGTTAACTAGATTATATTATTTTCTATATCATCATCTTTATTGTTGCATATAAGGTCAACCAGATTGGTGTATACTTAGACAACTAGCTCATCATCGTCTATATGGACAACTAGATTTTTATCAACTAAAGTTTAAAAAGAAATCTCTCTCTCTCTCTCTCTCTCTCTCTCTCTCTCTCTCTCTCTCTTTGTGTCTTTATTTCTGTCACCAGGGGGATCCAGAGGGGGGGGGGGGGGGGGGGGGGGGGGGGCACCCCCGAAGGTTGGAAATAGATGTATTTTTGGATATGAATATGTATATAATTTGTATATAGTTTTACAAAAAATGATATGATATTTATTATGTGGTAGAGAAACTCTTATACACATTTATTGGGGGGGGGGGAGAGAGAGAGAGAGAGAGAGAGAGAGAGAGAGAGAGAGAGAGAGAGAAAGAGAGGGAAAAAGAGTCTCAATAGAGACAAGGAGTGACAAAGATTTGATCCACTCATTCTCTGAGCTAGAGACTCAGTACAATTCTCGTCAAAAAGCCCATGCATGCATGTGGGTCCATGTTCAATCATCTCTCCAAGTCTCATTGAGTGCCACGTAACTTGCCGGGTTGCATGGAATGAAAATGGTTGGAGACGTGTCCACGTAACTCACCGAGTTACGTGGACTTATGACATGTAAGCCATGTCATTGTTGAGATTTTTTGCAAGAAGGCATCCATGTAACTCACTGAGTTACATGGCATGCCTAGGTAGCAATCTAGTAGGCTTTGCCATGTAGCTTGCCAAGTTATGTGGCTTGCTTATGTTGGCATATCCACGTTACTCGGTGAGTTATGTTGCAATGCCGTGTGTGTATCTACATGGAAATAACACGTCACCTTTGTGGCATGATCACACCACTCAGCGAGTTACGTGGATCTTCTTACCAATAACTCTCCGAGTTCTATAGGTATGCCACCCAACACAATTTTCTGCTTCGGACACGAGGGTAACTCAGCGCAAGTTAGCCGCATTGAGGAGGTCATGCTTGGGTGCAGACTGTGGAAAGTTAGTACACTCTATCTTGCATACACCCTATAGTGGCACTCTTGAGTTTTCCTATTCCCTTTCACTCACCCCCTGTTCTTATCTTGTCATCGAATAATTCAATCATCTATTTTGTACAATGAATTTAAGAGAGATTTAAGTTTTGTGTCTCTAATTGTCTTAATCGTGTTTGAATTGTTTCAATGGTTTAAATTTTACTGTAAATTCTTCATTGGTGGAGGGATTGGACATCACTTATGGTATTCAACTTTGTTGATAGTACTGGCAAGAACCAAAGCATCAATTGCACAACTATTACTACCGAGAGAAGTCAAAGGGAAAAAATTCTACACATCACTGGTAGCACTGACATCCATCAAACATCAAATACATGACTACTAATATCAAAAGAAACCGAAGAAAAAAAGTAGACAAACAGCGGGAAACATCCACATCAAGCAAGAATAGTTAATACTACTAGTAGGACAATCGATCAATCAGTACTATTGAACTAATGTGTAGACTCAATATTCCATCAGTAGCATCGGTGGAATGATAATGCCCATACTATCGGCACTCAACTTTACATAAATGCCATTTTTGACTTCCAAAAAAACCAAATCTCAATTTTGAAATTAATAAGTAAATGTATTGTACAGGCAATATAAAAAAAAGACAAAGAAAAAAGGATACAAACAGACGAAAACATCGATATCAAGCAAGGATAGTTAATACTACTAGTAGAAACTAAACTAGTTCTAGTTGACAAACCGATTGATTAGTACTATTGGTACTAATGTGTAGACTCAATATTCTATCGGTAGCACCGGTGGCATGACAATGCCCATACTATCGGCACTCAACTTTTTACATAAAATGCCATTTTTGACTTCCAAAAAAAGAACCCAATACCAATTGTTAAATTAATAAGTAAATGTATGTTAGCAGCGGGGCTAACACAGACTACACCGGTTATGCATCAAGCGGGAGACATCTATGGATGTCAAAATATTTCCCACACACTTTGTATAAGTTTTCGGCTCGCTTGGAGTTCCAAATTTGTATATGGTAGTTTGAGGGCTCAAGCTTAAACCCATAGTAGAAGGGATTGTGGAGAAAGCCCTTAAAAGGAAGCCTTTAGGCAAGGAGGCTTCATTCTTGAGTATCCACTCTTGAGGATCCACTTTTGAGAGCTCCCTCCCTGCCTAAAGGCTTCCTTTTAAGGGCTTTCCCCACAATCCCTTCTACTATGGGTTTAATCTTGAGCCCTCAAACTACCATATACAACTTTGGAACTCTAAGTGAGCCCAAGGCTTATACAAAGTGTGTGGGAAATATTGTGACATCCATAGGTATCTCCCGCTTGATGCATAACCGGTGTAGCCTATGTTAGCCACTGCTAAGATTCCCCCCTTCTTAATTTGGTTCATGTCCTTGTGTGCCGGTGAAGCAACACATGGTGACATGGTAGAAAGCAAGTCCATGGAATAAATGTTGAGCTGCAAAACATAAGAACAAGTAATGAGCATCAAAGGCCACCAAGAATGAGAACATAAAGCACAATGAACAGTAATGAAAAGTGAATTTTTTGCTTCTAAAAGATGGGTGAATCATAGTAAAAAACTAAACAACATAAAGCAAAAAAACACCTAAAGTATCGTGAACATTAAACCACTTGAAATTTCAGATTTATGCATGAAACACAAGCAATAGATTATGACCCGAGGCTAATGCAAGTTCATAAACTTACTAGCCTAAAAACCTTGTGACCAATAATAATAAATCATTCAAGTATAGCATGTCTACGGGCCATAAAAAAGCTCCTAATCTATTAGTACATTGTGAAAGCTTTTTGAAGCTCATGGAAGTTTTGATTTGATCATTCATTGAAAACATTAAAGCACAATACAAGGCTACCACCCCAAGGCAAGTCTAGGTGTGACTCTCGGCTCCTTGAACCCTCAAGAAGGTGTTCCAAAAGCCTACTAGCGTACCAGGGCGACGGCTAACCCTTATCAGCCCAGGGCATCGGTTTAGGGCCTTGACCAAGCGAGCCAAGGTGATTCCCCTCGCCTGCCAAATGCTAATAAGGCACTAGGCCTCACAAAGACACAACATAACATAGAGATTTTCTTTTCATGTGTCTTATAGCATTTTTGCTACTTTTTCTTGACACTTTGTTTCTTCATTGTTTTATTTTTTAGCACTTTTTTATTGCTTCCAACATGAGATGATTATGGCAATTGGACTAAAGGACTAAAGCCTAATCATAGCCCTAGGTCATGACAAAAATTAATGGAGTATTAAAACTATCACTAAGGATATAGGACTAATGAGAAATGAACCTACATTAATTTAAGGCCAAGATCAATTACCTATGATTAGCACACATAAAACTATCACTAAGGATATAGGACTAATGAGAAATGAACCTACATTAATTTAAGGCCAAGATCAATTACCTATGATTAGCACACATAAAACCTAATTTTTTGAGAGTTAATTTTCACAAAGAAAAGTGTTGAAACTATAGTATGCTTAGCTTTTGAACATGAAAAAACCATAGCTTACAAAGAAAAATTACTTAAGCCAAGCATAGAGAATGAAGAGATAAACAAAAAAGAAAAATCATGGAAGGATTACACCTATTCATGCTCTTTGTGCATCCTTGAGCAAGCATCCCCTTTGTGTAGAGAAGCCTCTTGATCCTTTTTATTTGCAAAAGAAGATTTTTGAAGCTAAGCGTAAACACAAGCTACAAAAGCCATTTATTTGAAATCCAAAAGCACACAAAAAGCATTAATGAAAACGTAAAGCTAGGGTCTTGCATACCCGAATTTGCCAAAGGGAAAAAATCCAAGGGAAAAAAATGCCTTTGGTTATGCACATGATGCTCTTTGTATCAAATTTATGCATACATAACACCCATGAGAGATAAAATGAGCTTCTACATAAGCAAATTTTGCAATTTTCACCATCTCTCATGCGTGATTCAAAGTTGGATTTGTTTCTAGCTCAATGAAATATGGAGTTAAAATAGAACAAGAGCTGAAAATAATGCAATTTTTGAATGAAATGAAGTGGCTCTCAGTAGCCAAATTTTACAATTTAAAGCTTTCGAAAAAGTTGGCTAACAACTAGCTCACATGAAACTTTACAATTTTTTTAGAAGCAATGTATGAGCAAGAGATGATTGCAACTTGATGAAATGAAAATGAATGGCTCTTACTGGCCAAAGTTTGTACTTAAAGGCTCTCAAAAAAGTTGGGTAAACAGTAGCTGAAAATGAAAAATTTAACTTTTGACCAAGCTATGAGCTAGCATATATACAACTTTTAATCCAAACAATTGGAATGGCTCTAATTAGCCAAATTTTGCATTATTGCAATGATGACCCCTTCTTCGATCAATGAAAGCCCCTTCAAAACAACTCACATGTTAGTGCTTTTAAGCATTTGTCATTTTAAGTAAGCATTAAAAGCATGCTGAATCACAAGCCCAAAAGTTTAATGCTCACTCTCAGCCATTAAAATAAGCTTAATTTTAGTGCTATGTCACGATTGTTGCATTCAAATTAAGCACGAAAATGTTCAAACAATGTCAAGTTTAAAATTTAATGCACACTTTTCACCAATCATGTATGCATCATCAATGTGGCTCACAAATGAAGCAATGTGAAATCCAATCAAGCCAAGCACTAAAGATGATCAAGAATTATCAGAAATCACAAAGTCTAATGCAATCCATTCAATAAAAAAATCAATTTCATCCGCAACGGATGCATAAGTCCAATGCAAGTCCTCAATCATCAAGTGGACGTGGACCCATACAAATCAAAAGAGAGAAAGTGCTCTCTTGCAAAAAGCCCATTCTTGAGTGCATAGCTCCATCCAACCCCAACATCAAAGCAGTTCATGAGTCTCCATTTTTTAATGTCATTAATGCAATATTGTTCCTACAACCCATGAATAAAATTTTCATTTCGTCATAATGGAATGCTCCAATTTGAAACAAGCTCTCGGAGCTACCTTTTCAATGTATATCTCAGTTGTCGAAGTCACCCATTCGAGATTATGTGCACACACACTTGAATGTTTTGACAGTTTTTTTTTCCCTCTTTGGTGTATGCACACACACAATGATTTTTATGCACACACATGATTTCTTATTGCAAATCAAGCTTAATCTTGACACAATCATATTTCATTAGTCAAAATTGAGTATGAATTTTATCCCAAAACAATCAAATTCGGTACAAAGTGTAGGTCAATTGGTCTACACACCTAATTTTAGCAATAAATTAGCAACACATTGGAATCAAATTAACCACTCAAAAATTGAATGGAGTAGGGCACTTACAATCGATTACATCCAAGCTAATCCTTACTACACGTGATGATTTTATCATGCACACACATGTGTGGCTCTTCCAAATTAGCCCAAAAAATTTTGTAGGTCAAAATCAAACACTAAAATCATCAAATTAGGCATAAATTAGCACTATTAAGTTGATTAAAGTGATGATTACACCTTTAAAAAAGGGATTTCACATACTTTATACTTCAAATGTTAGTGGTTAGGTTAGCAAGGTTAGTAAAAATTAGCATGAAAATGAAGCAAAATTTGTAAGGGTTAGCATGAAATTGGTGAAATTGGAGATTTGGGGTATTCATAACTCAACATTAGCAGCAATTTCTAGCACAAACATCATCAAATCAAACTAAAAATTGAGTTACACACACTCAAAAACCGAGAAATCAGTAATGAAATTACTCTATTCTACACATCCTAAACTCACTAGCTTAGGTTATCGATCCCTCACAACGGCGCCAAATGTAGGGAGGCGTTGTAGCACGATCTAATCGCAACCCACAAATTGTCAAATCGTGGATCGACAACCCGGCTAGGACATGGAAGCACGAGCATCGGATGAATGGAATAGAAGATTCAAGAGATCACCTCTCCATTGCAAGTAGAGATTAGCCATGGCAAGACTATCTCTAAATCTATTTTAATCACTAATCAAACTATTCTTACAGACATCAAGCCCACCGAAGTCCGGCTTGCCATAGACTAGAAACCCCAAGCACACTAATGATAAGCACATGCTACTTACCACATGTCAATCATGACACTTCATCAATAGCTACTCACACAAAGTGAATGGTGCTAGAGCTTCGTAAAACCTATCTACACACAAGCAAACAATAGGGTACACATACTAATTACAAGATTAAGACCCAACTTAATCAACCTAGTTAGTGATGCTAAATATCACAAATCGAATGCTTGTGGAAGAAGAGGAGTGGTTACTAGAAAAAAGTACATACATCTTCCAAATCTAGAATAATGAAAGAGTAATACTACTTCATGACAAGATGAAATGTAGAGAAGAAGTAGACTAATGAGAGAATAAGAATTAGATTAATCAAGAAGAGATTACACTAATTACAATGGTTAGCACTAGCCTCTCAAGCATAGAAATTAAGCTCAAGGCTAAGCCAAAGAGTGAACACTCTAGAGACAGGGAGCTCTCAAAAGTGGATCCTCAAGAGTGGATACTCAAGAATGAAGCCTCCTTGCCTAAAAGCTTCCTTTTAAGGGCTTTCCCCACAATCCCTTCTACTATGGGTTTAAGCTTGATCCCTCAAACTACCATATACAACTTTGGAACTCCAAGTGAGCCCAAGACTTCTGCAAAGTGTGTGGGAAATATTGTAACATCCATAGATATCTCCTGTTTGATGCATAACAGGTGTAGCATGTGTTAGCCACTGCTAACAATGTATAGGAAGTCTACACATGAAATATAGATATACACTAATAGATTCAAAAATCTAAACTTTAGATCCTTAAAACTAAACCAAAGTACCCCAAAACCTCAATGCTAACGATTGAACCTTTAAATGTCTCTTGTTAGTAGCGCCCTCTTAGGGAAGAGATTCACCCTCTCTTCATCTCAGATCTGCTGGTCCTTCTCGATGCTGATGTGAATCATGATGTTCCTGGTGGCCTCTGTTGATAGTGCAAGGCTCACCATAATAGCTTGATGTTGGTCTACTGTCTAGCTTCTCGAATTCTCCTGCAATGAAGGATACTAGTCCTCCTTACTTCAAAGACGTTCTACTCAGAGGATCTACCTAATGATGGGGACTTCGGGGCCCACCCTTAATATGGATTTATTCTTGGTAATTTATTTACTGTGCTCCTTGTATAGTTGTGTGAGTTTATGTTTTTGGGCTGGCCTCCCATGTTTGGGTCGGTATCTTGTTTTGAACCTAGACTGGCCGTTGTGTGTAACAGGGTTGTCTCTTTTGGATGGTCTGTTGTTATGATGGGCCCTCTTGGCACTTGATGTGCATGAGGTTATCTTCTCAATTTTTTGAATTTATGATTTATCTCTAACTCACCAATTCCATTGAGTACTTCCAAATATAATACAAACATTGAACATCATTAATTCATAAACCTTAAATCCTACTAAACATAAGTCATGACTACTAAACCATAAACACCAAATCAAATAGCAAATAAAAAACCTTAAGCCTTAAGCTTTGAACCATAAACGACAAAACTAAAAACTCTAAACCATATGGATATAAAGTGGAGGGATAGGAAATCAATTTGCTATTCAACTTTGCCGATAGTACTGGTGAAAATCAAAGCATCAAATACTCAATGGGTGCTACCGAGACAAAAGCCAAAGGAAAAACACTATACAAAAGCTGGTAGCACCGGAATCCACGAATGCAAGCAACAAATACACAACCAATAATATTAAAGGAAGCCAAATAAATAAAAAGTATACAAACGACCGACAACATCACCATCAAGCAAGCATTAAATACATGGTTGGTACTATGAGCAATTGACAACCAGTTAGTACTATCGCTAATAATGTGTAGATTTAATATTCCATTGGTAATACCAGTGTGAGATGAAAGTGCCCATACTATCGGCAATCAATTTTTTACATAAAATGCCCTTTTTTCCTTGCAAAAAAATTCAATCTCAATTTCTAAATAAATAAATAAATGTATGAGAATTCTACTCATAAAGTATAGATAGACACTACAATATTCAAAACTCTAAAACTTAAATCCTAAACCCTAAAGCAAATTACCCCAAACCATCAATACTAAACCCTAAACTGCAGTACCAAAAACCATCAATCCTAAAACCTAAATAAAGGTACCCCAAACCATCAATGGTAACCACTGAGCCTTTGCACATTAAACATCATTAATTCATAAAACCTTAAATCCTACCAAACATGAGTCATGAAACCTAAACCATAAGCACCAAACCAAACAACAAACAAAAAACCTTTACGATAAACACCAAACCAAAAACTCTAAACTATAAACATCAAACCAAAAAACTTAAACCCTAAACCATAAAGACCAAACCCTAAACCCTAAATCAAAACACTAAACAAAATGTTCTTAATCATCAACCATAATTCATAAAAGGAAAATAAAAAACCTTAAACCTTAAATGTTAAACAACAAACCTTGAACCTAAATCTTTTTCTTTTTTTTGCAAAACTCACAATTGCGAGTGATTGTATTAAAAAGTCACCAAGAAAAATACAAATCCACCTCAAGCTCATGACGAGCCTTGAGAGACAGAAAGTTACGTGTACCTAGCAATGCACTATTCCCAATAACCCAATCCTTTATACATCAAGGCTCGATTGAATGACGAGGGTCTCCCTACGCCAATCCTCCATATTTTGCCTTTTACCTATGTAAGGACATGGGTCGTATGGGTAAGGCCACCGGCATGGCCGGATAGTGTGTACGCTAGGGAGAGGCAATAAGATAGCACGGTTGGGTGGAGACTAGCACACGCATTACCACCGCCCTTTCACTGGTATCCGAGCTATTTTTGGCAGGAGTCGAAAAGCATGTGTGTGCGACGTGCTGCCTCTCTCCCAGGTCCCGCAGACAGCGACGTCTTCGCTGTGCAGCAAAAAGAAGACATGCACATTTTCTTGTGTGCAGCGCGCATGGACAGAAAGCAATAGCTGGTCGCTTCTGCCCCACCTACACCATCCACAGCGCACGACCAAGGCGAGCGACCAAGGAAAACTCGATTGACAACCCTATGTCACCGAGGCTCCGAAGACTTCCATTAGCACTATTGGATGTGCGCATAGGAAGGCTCGCTTAACCCTTGCATGAAGGACTAGGGTTGAACCCACCCCACGAGGTTAAGAGTCCAACACTTTACCATCAAGCTATTGACCCTTGTTGTGTATAACAAGGAAAGATAGCATACTTGTGCTGAAAGGAAAACTAGGAGGAATGGGAAAGCTTCAAACTTCAAGGAAGTAGCTTCACCCTTCCTTTTCACTTCTTGAAGGAAGACAAGTTTTCCTCGAAAATTTCTTTTTTCCTCAAGGAGGTAGCTTCAAAGTGAACAAAAGCCTTCACAAAAACGACAAATTTTTGTGAAGAATCAACAAAGGTGTTCTTACAACGAACGACACATGAAGCGCTCCAATTCTCGTAAGGCGAGGTTTGCATGCAACACAAATAGTGGAGCATACAAAACACAAAGACTTCAATCTCACAAGGTACAAGTTGACGTATTTTTTTTGTCTTTCCGTTAGTGTGTGTTTACCATGGTCAGTGAGGATATCCCACCTACACACACGTTTGATTTTGAGCACATAGATCAAAATCAAAACACCACGGTGCGGCTGACACTAATATTCATGATGACGATGATCTAGGAGATCATGGCCTTGTAGATATGGCTGCTTTCAAGACTTTAGAAAATCAACAAAGCGTACTTGAACGCAACCTCTCCACACTTAATGCAAATGTCACCATCTTATGGAGTTACTTGTGAATTTATGAATTTGTAGACAGCTCAAGGAGCCACAAGTGGCACGATTCAAGGAAACCAAGCTTGCATGACTCAAGGAGTCCAAGAGACAAGTGCTACAGAAGATACAAAAGGTAGCAATGCATTACTTCAGAATATCACCATTCCTAAGTTTCACGGGGAAGAGCGTGATCGCAAAAAGGATGCGGTCAATACGTTCTTACACAAATGGAGTGATATTCATACATTGAGACACACACCGGATATAAAGACGGCTGTGGAAACAAGTCTATCTCTTAAAGGCAAGGCCTATAAGTGGTGGATGACATCTCCAATAGATGCCCGTCCTCTGTCTTGGGCCGCGTCTCAAGATTCTTTCTCCAAAGAGTTTTTGGACTTCAATGAAGAAGATAAGAATTGGTTTGCATGAGATGCATGCCACATGGCTGGCCTCTTTCTCCCATAGTACCTTTCAAAGTATTGGGAAATCATATTAAAACTAGAAGGTCTAGATGAATTCCAAAAGATACGAGCTTTTAATAGGGGTCTTGACAAAGACTATTGTCTTCACGTCAAGACCCAACATCCAAAATTTTTGAAAGAATCCATCAGTCATGCCCAAAGATATGATGATGACCAAGAGAGGAAAGGAAATGTTCCCTACTCTAAGAATACTTTTTCTACTAAGAGCAATGTGGCTAAGAGCCAATGGCGAGGTAGATCTCCCACATGTTCCAAGAGGAATAAGAGACAATCCACCTCTCCACGTCCACAAAAGGCTAAGAAGCCTAAGCACTCACGAGATACTCCACGTGGATATCTTAGCACGACTATCAGGACAATGGTAGGACCAGTCATGGCCAAGGGCCAGGATGGACATGCAGTCAAGGGGGTCCCTATATTTAGCAGGCCAAGGGCCTATATAGGGCATGGCTGTGTGGAGATTAGGATGTTCCAGTCCCCTTGCCCTTACACTGGTATCAGAGCGAGGTCTTTTTTGGGCATGAAGGCGTGGAGCCACTCTTGCCTTGCATGTTCATGCAAAGGAAGCATGGAGGAACCGCCTGCAAGCTTGCTTGACAGGGCACAGGACCGGAGGACGTGGAAGGTCCGCTTGCAATGACCCTAGGTCAGGGGAAGGAAGAAGGTCGATCGGTGCCAAATTGCTTCCAGATGGGATGGATCAGAGCATGAGGCGGGGAGCAGCGCATCTCGACACAGGGCCGAGGCTGCAGACTGAACAGAACCCGTGATGTCTCTCTCTCTTCCCAACCCGCTGCAGCTCTGTGCGCCATAGCTTCTTGAAAGGTTTTTTTTTAAAACATAGGCGCCCACAACGCTTTGGCCTTAGGGCACATATTTGTTAAAAACTTGGGTCAAGTGCCCACAGGAAATTCCCCACACTTCGACTCCAACCTTGGATACGAAATCGAAGCGCACACGGGGAGATGTACAGCCAAATGCATGGGCCATGCGAAATGTGACAGGAAGAGCATTGCAGGGGTTGCCTAATTTGGCATCAACAATTTTTTTAAAAAAAGTGACATGCTTCGGCATGGCCATCCTAAGAGCACCCTCCCACCACCACTTGGGAACTTGTGTGGTGATGCGCACACGACAGCCAAGTTACACCATGTAGGACAGTTCATGGTCGGGCCAAGGGCCACGGACCACTCTCAAATTTTGCAATTTCTATTGCACATGGACACATGCAAGAGGAAATATGGAATTCATCACCCGCATGCAAGGCGATTCAAGATTGAGGATTATGCAAGATGCATACAAAAAACGAGAAACAAGCCATGCATGTGTTGCAAAGGAAGGCTTTAGGGTTCTTCTACCATGGTCAGACTAAGGACACCAAGGATCAAGAGGCCTACAAATTGAATAAGGAAGCAAAGCCGATAACAAAATGTTCCAAGATCGACCAAAAGTATGCCTGGCTTGCATGGCACCATAATCACTTACAATCAGCAAGCTATAGCGGTTTGACGTGCATGTGGACGGGAATTTCCAATTACGGTTATCCAAGGGATAGTGCAATCAAAAATTCAGGCGGAATTGCTACTTGTTGCGGGTCTTTCGGCATACTGCCAGGCATACTGGAAACCTGACAAACTTTCAGGTACTCGTTTGTCTTTTTACACTTTACTGTTGATTTGGTTAAGAAATCATCTACACTTTGTTGGGTTTGCAAATGCCAATTTGTGTCGTGATTGCCGCCCAACGGTTGATGCGTCCCGAATATTCTTATCATTTGCACAATTTGAATAATGCATGACATGCCGCATTAAAATTTCAAAGATTGCAGACAAGCACGGCTTGTATTGACTTTGAAAATGATAAGTCGTTTTTGAATGTATGCATCTACTATGGTGTTACTAGCATACATTGTTGACATAGGAACAATGTCAATTAACCTCACGCATGGCGTGAGTCTATACTGCCTTGAATTGACGCACAATGTGGCAATGGTTTAATTAGATGCCAATGCATACCAAATTTGCAGTGTTTGGGTCTCTCAAGGATATAAACACATTTTGTTCCTTGACTTGACGCAAGGGTAAGTTGCTCGGCATGGCCGACTCCTTGTCACTGTTTCTACACGCTGATGGAGGATGCTTACCACACAATACTGGTTAATTTCAATTGAAATTGCTTGACATAGTCGATTCTTTTTGTTATGGTATCTACTGCCATAGGCTTTCCGCACAAACATATTTATGTGAAGCAAGGCTTCAATCTCCAACTCTTAAGTTGAGATTTTTCCCGTTTGGCGTATGCTATGAGTACACTCCTTTAAGTAATTTCTTCATATGCTTGGAGGATATTTCAGGCCAACTTTCTCTCGCGCAACAGAGATGATTATGCTCTACATTTGAGCGAGCTTTTCTTCTGACATCTCCAGACAACTGGTTCAGCAGGATGACCAGTCCTTTGAGACTTTTACATGCAAGGCTTCTCCCTTGTGCCAAGGTACTGCCCAATGATTTGGAATCACGGGTAGTGGCACACAAGTTTGAAAAAACTGGAAAAATAGGGAATATCACCTCACAGAATCCCTACCAGTATAAACTGTGCAAGGCACTTATGGTTTGGTTCTCACGGTTGAGGCCATCACTCTCCAAAAGGGCTTACAATTCTCCATGCAAGGCATGCTAGTAGGTGGATTCAATTCTACCACGTCATGCATTATGCTTCTGCTATCACGCTTGCAACTCTCTCAAGGACAGACTAAGGATGGATTGTTTCATATGATTGTTGGTTGCTATCAACACACACCAACACTAACAGGAACCTAAATTAAGGACTTACTGTATGGGCAAAGTGCCAATGATAAGTCGTCCTAAAGCACGACCCCTGCATGGTAGGTGGGTCCCAATGAGTTTTCTGTTTTTTGGTTACCTCTCTCAATGCGAGAGTCATACCGGAAAACTGTGGAATGCTTATCCGATAAGATGCAATTTAGGCATAATATGCGTAAGAGCACATAGCTTGGGTACACACTCTAAAACCTTAAGGAAAGTTCCTCAGCCCAGCCTGTTCTTCTTCTCTCTCTTTTTCTTATTTCTCTCAAGAATGATGAAAACTTTCTAAGAAGCTTTTGATACATGTTTTGTTTAGGAGTCAATATGAGACAAGGTGCTCTAACTCTCAGCTAGAAATTGGCCACGATGCCATTCACATTAGTTTTCATCGGTTTATCGATTGAACATTAATCGCCGTAACAGCTAGGATCCACACACAAGCTGGCTAAGTGCCATTGTCAGATTTTGGGTAGGACCCAACTACTGGCATTCCTTGGGTGATTGTTCTTATGATTGAACAGATCTACCCAGTGGAGTACACATCGAATATATCGACATTAATGGACGAGCAAGAGTCTTGTCATTTCAGAGGATTAGGTTGTCCTTTTTGCACTATATGTTTCTAGTGCGACGCTCAAGTTGAGTTTTTGATACTCTTGCACTTATATCAGCTGATCAATACCATGGAGTCTAGAGGCAGCAAAAAATTGAGACAGCATGGCTGTTGATACAAGCTAGGCATCTCCCTTGTGTGGATTTCTTGATCCCTCTATAGCACTACGAGTATCTATGGCATCACAGTTTTGGGGCACCACCTAGTGGGTGCTTATTAAATCACCCCATACGCATTGACGATCATAGTTTGATCTATTCTCCTTATACTTTCAAGGAAATAATTTCGTAATCTACCATGTGGTAGCGAAAAAATTCAACTTTTCAAGTTGATTATCATCATTCTGTACACGGTTAACTAGGTTGGTTACCGTTACTTGCTAGTTGAGTAGTTTCTACAAAGGGTCTTACCAAGGGGTTTGACTACGTAGATTCTACCCAATGGATTAGGATTGCGAACGCAGCACCCACGATTTCTAGTGCAATGTTGCTTGGTTTTTTCACAGGGGGGGAATGTAGTCCTGTGCATTTGAATACGGGTAACTGACCTTTCAATTCAATCCCTAGGGCCATGCCAAGGGCATGGCGAAACAAGTATTTTGGGCCGTCATGTCCAAAGTACATTATGCTGTTATGAATCCACTTGTAGGATTCGATTTGGCACATGTTGTCACAAGGAACTCAAGGAGTTCGGTTTAGCCAGTGTGTAGCAATGAAATAGGGTCCCTCTCACTCTTGTGGCAGAGTGTTTAGAGTTACCTCCACACACAGGTACATCTTGTACTTGAAGGATGTTCTTTCTTCAGACATCCTTAGTTGAGACACATTCCTCATGTGGCGAATCAGAATCTCTGGGACTGACAATAGCGCCCCCTATTTCAAATATGTGTCACGACAAAGTCCCTACGTGCTGGTCAAATATGTGTCCCTACGTGCTGGTCAAATCTGTTCTCTCGACCATTTTTTAAGCACGAACTATCAGGATCAATTTCAGTGGCCAGAAATTGTCATATACTTAGAATGACTTGTTAAGGTCCAAGTACTGCTAAGCAACATTACAGACGGTTGTTTATACATATAGCAAATGAAAAAGTTTCATTGTTTGTACCTAGAAGTGATCACTGTTTCACCTTCTATTATGGTTTAGACGTTTCAGCAAAGCTTGCAAAAGATTGCAAATGAAAGTATTTAGTTTCTTTTTAGAACTATTTACATTCCTATTCATGTGTGCTAGGCGCATCACATTTTCCATAAGTATTGGCAATAATTACCACGGATATACAAATTCGGATCTGTTTTTTGCTAAATGCATGGACACTATGTGTTATCGGCCCTAGTGTTTAGCAAAAGCTGGGTTGGAATGGCATGCATATTCCTCAAATTGTTGCTTACGAAGTATTTTGTACTCTATGTGCACTATCTCTATGAGATTACTTTTGGGTCTACTAATCACCAATAGAGGTCATGGCTCGGTTTGGGTGTTTGTGTATTTTTCAAGTTAACCACGATGGTTATTCCAAACATTGTTGATACCTCAACAAGTAAATCAATCATTGTTAAGTAGGCCCAAAATTTATTGAAAAGTCCCTCAATAGGTATGTGATAGATGTACCAAGCTTTTTTAACCCATATACAAACATTGACAACATTGTTTACTTCTCCAAGTTAAGTGTTGAAGTGCAGTTTTACGTAAAATCTACTAATTTTAGAAAAGTAAATTTTTTTTGAGCTTTTGATGTAAATTGTGTATTTAAAAACCTTTTCATATCTTGAACCCATAATTAATAAGTTTCATGAAATTTTGTTGTAATATAAAAAAGCTATGTTCATTTATTAGAATCTTGATATGAGCCATTTTTGTGGCTTTAACCAGTATTGTGTCTCATTACAAGTCTAGTGTTAAAACATTGAACATAAT
Source organism: Adiantum capillus-veneris (assembly GCF_014529385.1). Classification (NCBI taxonomy): domain Eukaryota; kingdom Viridiplantae; phylum Streptophyta; class Polypodiopsida; order Polypodiales; family Pteridaceae; genus Adiantum; species Adiantum capillus-veneris. Next base: position 66,207,783 of record NC_140933.1, read on the forward strand.
TATTTCCTAAACCTGAACTCCTAATTCATGAACCCTAAACGATATACACCAAATCAAGAAAAAATAAAAACCTTAACCTTAAACTTCAAACCACAAATACCAAACCAAAAAATCTAAACTATAAGCACCAAACAGAAAACCTTAAATCCCAAACCATAAAGACAAAACCGAAAACCAAAAACTTTAACTACTAACCATAAATACCAAACCAACAATACCAAATCCCTAACCAAAAACCATAAAAGGAAAATCAAAAACCTTAAACCCTAAATGGTAAAAACCAAACCTTAAACTTTAAATCTTAAATCATAGTTCTTAAACTATAAACATTAAACCAAAAACTCTAAATCCCTAACATTAAAGATCAAATCAAAAACTTTAAACCGTAGATTCTAAACTCTAAACATTAAACCCAAAATATCAAACCCTAAACTTTAGACACAGAACCCTAAGCCGTAATCCGCAATCCTTAAACACCAAATAAAAAACACTAAATCATATAAATCAAATCGTGAACCCTAAACCCTGGCCTTAAATACCAAACCCCAAAACTCTAAACCTTAAATATTGGACCCTGGACCTTAATCCCTAACCCTAAACACCAACCCTAATCTCTACAAACAAAACCAAAAATCCTAAACCGTAAACTATAAAAACTCAAAATATTTTAGTTGTTGAATTTTAAACCATAATTTTGAAAATATCTTTTACACTCAAATGAATGAACATTGGTGTGCATATTCATCAAAAAGTCTTATGCAATGCAATCCATGTTTAAGTCAATATACATCCATCACATGAGTTTAATTAAATGTGATTGTAGAACGACATTGTATTGAGTATATATGCTGCATATCAAAACAACTATCTCTAATAAAATCTCCAAGTTCCATCCATGACTATACGTATAGATGATGAAGTACTATCACTAATATATTTCCACTCCTCTATATCCTCCATACTAGTGTCATCATCACCGTAAGAAACAAACTACTCATTGACAATCTCAAGGAGGATGTTTTCCTTCTCCATCTTGGGGATTTTGTCTTTCATTTAAAAACTGTGAGGTTTATGAGGAGCAGCCTAAATAGCATACAATCAATGTGCGCAACCATGGAAAGGATCATTAATCTCCATTCAGTGTGTGCAATCTTAATCGTCCTCACTTGATAACATTGAAAACAAATGTTTTTCTCTTTGTTTATCCACACTCTTTTACTTTCTATGTTCATGAACCCATTGGCTACTCTCCTGATAGATGGTTGATGACTGTCTCCATCAGCTCAAAACCAACGAACATAAAAAGTGTACAAATCAAATGATGTTTTAGGTGACATCATAAACTCCTACGATAATACCGTAGTATGTGTACCTATTCACCATATATATGCCAATGCTATTGGTCAAATAGAAAAGAGATTTTAACACTAGACTTGTGATGAACCACAAAATTGACTGAAGCCACAAAAATGGCTCAAATCACGATTCTAGTAAATGAAACATAACATTTGTACATGACATTAAAACCTCATGAAACTTCTTAGGTATAAGTTTGAGATATAAAGCAACTTTTAAAGTACACAGTTTACTTGAAAAGATTATCTTTTTTTTCCAAAATTAGCAAATTTAACGTTGTGAGCGGGATGGAAACACACAGAATGCCTCTATAATGACTTGACACACACTCTTGGGATGATATACACACACGCTATGGGGCACCACTCAGTTTACACAACCCACCTGGCCGAGACAGGAAACACAGCTATGGAGTGAGAGGAGAGAGACTACCCATTTACCCACTCCACACAGAAAGAGAGAGACACACACACACCCAAAAAACTCAGCTCAAATGAGGAGAACTTTTTATGTTTAGATACAATTGAGCCTGGGCTAACACCAATGGGGCAAATAGCTCACACAATATGGGTAAAATATGCCAGATAGAATCACAAACTAGAGCAGAAGCTTCGCTCATAGGAGAAACTTACACAACCAAAATAGAAAAAAAATAGTGAGTAATTTGGCAAAATGGACAGATCCATCGCGTCCAAAACGGCCCAAAACCCTAGTCTACAATGTCAAAGTACTCAAGTCCGAACTCGGATGAGTAGTTTACGGCCAAAATAGGCTCCAAAAACAACAAAAACATAGTTGCGGCTGTTCCTCCTTTTCTCTCCACATTTTTTATGGTATTCTCTCAATTTTTTCAATTCCCACACTCAACGCTTATTACTTGGACACCCTTGGATTTTTAGTTGACCTCAAACGGACCCCGAACAAGCCAAAAACTTGCCTCGTAGTGCATAGTTATCACCCTGTTGCATCCATCCGCACACCTGGCACTCAACTTTTTCCAATAATGCATCGCGCCACCACGTGAAGTGGCCCCAAAAGATGGTCCTCATTATGACCTTTTTGCATAATTATCACAAGGAAACACCCACGTTGCGTCTGTACTTATCCACGTGCAAATCTTGACCACATTCGACCTCCTAACGCCACTAGATGCCATCTGACGCACCTGCTTACCTCATGTCGTCGGCCCGCGGATAGCTTCCTCGAGAAGTTTTAAGTGGTACCAACTCCTCATTATTATAGAAAAAACACACTGATGTTGGTGTTAGTGAAAATCGATGCACTATGTACATGTTGTCCTACATGTACACATGTGGGCCCCATGTAACCACCTGGCTCTGGAAATGGGCAATCCTTTATTTGATGCACCATGTGTATACACATATGCATAATCCCTTCTTCCAAAAAACTCCTAACATAATTTGCCCATCCCCCAGCCTACTAGATCATTCATGATCAGCAGAAGCAACAAAAAGAGATATGAGACTGGCCGCGTCACATAGGCCTCCTCATCCCTCACAGACCTTACTTGTTCTGCAGATAGCTCATCTTGGTCCACCATCATCAATCTAGCATGATAAAATTTAAGACGCAATCCATTTACCCTTGACTTATGTAAAATACCATCCAGGTTAGCCAACTAATATGTACCATTCAGAAAACACTCCACTACCTTGAAAGGGCCTTCCCACTTAATTCGAAACTTCTTTTGGAAGGTGTTGTCCTGCTTACTGTTGTAGCACAAAACCAAGTCATGCTTCTTGATACCCTTACTTTTGACCTTTTCATTTATCTTTGCCAAAGCCTTATCCTGCATCTGCCCATAATGTTCCAATGCACTTATCCTATCCAGCTGAACCTCTTGTAAATGTAAGAGCCTCTCTTTGAATGCATCACTAGGCGGCCCAAGCAACTTCTCTAGCATCTTGACTCCATGCAACTCTACTTCCACAGGCAATAGTGCTTCCTTTCCATATACCAAGTGAGATGGAGTAAACCTTGTACCTGTCTTCACTGAAGTACGGTAAGCCCACAATGCACTAGGAAATTCCAAATCCCAATTCTTTCCTTGGTGCTCTGTCACTTTCGAAAGAATTTGTACCAACTCACCATTGAATCTTTCATTCAAGCCATTACACTGTGGGTAATAAGGAGTGGTATGTTGGTGCCTAATATTCATCTTTGGTCATAAAACATCTAGCAGTTTAGCTCTAAATCCTGGCCCCTTATCCGAAAGTAGCTCCAATGGAACCCCAAACTTGCAACATATTTCATCATACACAAATTTTTCCACATCCTTTGCAGTGATTTGCTTTACTTCTATAGCCTCTGCCCATCTAGAGAGATAGTCCATTGCAATCAAAATATATCTTTTGCCCCTGCTTGTGATAAGTAGCGGGCCTATTGCATCAATACCCCACTTTTCAAACACATCAAAATCCATAATGGTTTTTCGTAGCTCTAGCTTCAACACTCTCTTCCCAAATGCTTGACACCTATTGCAAGACCTACACAAATGGTGAACATCCTTGTGAAAACTAGGCCATACATACCCCTCTTGCAGGATCTTATGCAAGGTAATATTTAGAGCAAAATGTCCACCACATGCACCTTCATGATTCTCTTCCAGCACTCTGTAAAGCTCCTCGCGCCAAGGTACACGCTCTTGGGCGCATTTCTGACACCCCGTTTTTTGTAAATTTGTACATACGGACATGAAGCCCCATGTCAAAAGGGCGTGTGGGATTTCTTTTTGTGGGTTTTTTATCTTGCTTTAGCAAGCACATGTACATGCATTGCAAGTCGCTAGTCTAGTGATAACTGTCGGGCTACTGTAAGTGCCCGTGACTGAGTTTTTTGAAGTGAGCCTTGTATATAACTTAAACTCATGTACAAACTAAAAAAGGTTCAGAAAAAGATCATAAATTGGCAGGTTTTATCTCGTTGTGTCTCCTTGGTTCTCTTGGATGTAGTTTTTTGCCCCGACTAGCCTTCTCTACGTGTAGTCGTGCTGGGACAGCTCTCTGTTCGCGTCAACTTTTCTCATGGGGTCGTATGGAATCAAATTTGGTCATATTTAGATTTCTCGCCAGTCATGTTTCAATATTTCTCTCAAGCCTTAAAGTGACCCAATTGGAGTTGTGCTCATCAGGTCACGACTAGTTCTGTGCAGGGTTATGGCTATGGCAGCCTAGTGGCAAATTGTGTGCTGACAGAATTGGAGGGCATGTATGTATGAATTGTGGAATTGATGTTGAAGTTGTGGGGTTGTGATGTTTAATTGTGAAAGGAGAGGCTCTTGTATTCATATGCATTGGTCGACGTTGTCGAGAAATTTGCGGTCTTGCCAGGAAAGCACCGGGCTTATGGCTGTGAGAGTTTGTGAGAGAACTCAACAAAAACTATATGAAGGAGTTAAACCATAGATGCCATGAAGACTAGGGTTTGGAAAGAAGTGCAATCAAAGAAGACTCACTCTTTCTCTCTTGCACTCACACACACACAAAGAAAGAACGCAAAAGAGAATGTTAAAACAATACGAAGATGAAAACATCAAGGCTATGGTCATATCGTATCATGGGTAATATGAAAGGGCTAATGGATGAGTTAATGGCATTCAATCTTGGCTGACCAAATAGGCTACGAATTGTTCTTTGGAATTGTAGTTTTGTGCTTACCATAATATAGATATTTTGTCTAGTGATTGGGATTAATTGTGTGTACAAATACTCTTGGTTCATAGCAAGATAACTACGCTTACATCAAAAGAAAAGTTATAGTCTATGAGAGGTAGTATGATGGGATCCGATGATAGAAGTATTTCATTAAGCCTTTCTGGGCCAAAGAGAAACACTATACGTTGTTGAAAGTGTATTTTTCGGCTAATCCATACGTTAATTCTAATAGCTCGTACAGAGTGAAAGCGATAGAAATGATCATCATGTGGGTTATTCATCTAGGATAGTATGTGAGAAATGTAGATATGAGAGAAGTGAAGAGATGAGAAGTTTCCCTCCCAAGCCCTATTCTTGCACGTAGGCAATAAGGATACTGCGGGGAGAGATATACCTGTAGCAAAGAGAACCTAGAGACGGTGAATTACTAAGAATGAGAGAGATAGGTTTGGTTAAGGAGATGAGATTAGATACATATATATATGTTGGATTAGAGATGAAAATGAAAACAACAAGAAATCAAGAAAACATCAATGTAGAACACATCTTACTTGAAACCCTTCGGCACCATTATTGATGGGAGAGAGAAGAGGAGAGAATTCAATGTTGATTGATACGCCAAGTACAACACCTTCTTTGATTAGAGTTGATCTTCCAAGGATAGCGTACAAGAATGGATAGTCTTCCTCTAGGAGAAAGTGTAGGCTTGGGCTTATGTTAATGGGGCTAAGTACAATTAGGCATTACTACTCACTCCCTCAAGAATTCCTCTCATCAATGGCTTGAATGCTTGAGTTCTTTCCAAGGAATAAGAGGTCCCCTTTTATAGGTGAAGGGAACCCACAAGGGTTTACACAAGAAGAGAGGAGCCAGTGTGAATAGGAATTGGAAAAGTTGGAAATGAGCTGTCCCTGCATGATGTGGGCAGACTGGGATCCAGTATTTTGATCATATCTCCTCAACCGTGGCTCCAAATAAAAAAGTAAAAATATGGGCAAAAACGTCAGCTCATTAGCTACTATTTTCATTTAAAATTGTTTTCCAATTTGGATTGGAACCTTGTGTAAAAAATTCATCAAAATAGGGTCCATTTATGGCAGCAAAAGTCTTCATGTGGTCTCCTTAGCCTAGACTTTCATTTAATTCCAAAGGACACCTCATGCCATATGAAAGCATGACATTGCTCCTTGACAAAGTTTTGTAATCATGCTTGCAATAATGCATTAAAATAAGTGTATCTTTGAAATCATGCCACCTAGTGTCCCACTAGGATTTGATTCTATCCTAGTAGCTATTTAAAAAGAAATATAAGAAAAGTATAAAAAATACATAGAATATATATATATTGGAGTTTACCCTAGATATAGGATCTAGCTAGGGTGTGAGATGATAATGAAATAGTAAAAATAAAGAATCAATGCTTTTTGCCCCAAGTTAAAGAGGCGGAGCTATTGATGCTTTTCCCATAGTATTTTCTGATGGTAAAGTAAGGATATGTTACCCTTGAGAAAAATAATAGGATGAGATAGAAGGCTTATTATTATACTTAAATATGCATATGTACACTATAGGAAATATAATTATGTATCTAAAAAAATACAAGATAGATCTTGTAGCATGCGTTCTCACTATGTACGTGTCACAGCACGACATCCACCCCCTCTAAACATGCACATCCTCCGGTATGTGCCACATTGTCTCTTTGTAAGATTAGACCTCTTGTACATCTTCCTTGTCTTCTTCTTCACTGGATGATTCCAGAGCTTCATGTTCACTTTGATCTTCACCTGTGTTTTTCTCTTCTTCCTCATCCATATCTTCTAGATCATTGTCTCCTCTTCTCTTAAACATTTTAATCCTTTTTCTTGCAATGGGAATCTTTACTTCTGTACCATCTAGTTCAGACAAGCTGTAAGTAGCATTTTCATGCACTTGCTTTACAACATACGGTCCAAACCATCTTTTTGAGAACGTACGCATGACTGTGTGCTGGTTATCAAGGCTACTATCATACACTAAAACCCAGTCACCTTTGTCAATTGCTTTGTTCCTAAGTCGATGTCGCTTATCAAAATAGTCCTTGTTTTTCAACCTTGCATTTTTGAGTCGTTCTTTTGCAGCTTGAATGTCTCCAGGTCTTCTCTCTAGCTGCCTTATACGCAATGCAAGGAGATCTTCCCTACTAAGCCCCTCTTGCCAAGGTAGTACATTCCATGTGGGAATTGTATCCTCAATCGGCATCACTGGCTTTTGACCATGCATTAGCTCTGCAGGCATGTAGCCAGTTACTGAGCTATGTGTTGTTCGATCAGCCCATAAAGCATATGGTAACAATTTTGGCCACTCACCAACTCTTCCTTCGCAAGCCTTGGCCAAAGCTTTGATGATAGGAGGATGCCCTCTTTCACTCTTTCCATTGCCTTCAAGGTTGTAAGCTGTAGTAAGAGAAAGCTTGATCCCTAATCTAGAAAAGAACTCCCTTGCTTCTTCGGCATCCAGCTCACCTCGATCTGCAGTGATTTTTTCCACACAACCATAACGGCAAATCACCTCATCAAGAAGGAATTTGCACACAGCTTCTGTGGTCTTAGCTCTTAATGCTCTTCCTTCAACCTGGTTAGTTAGGTCCTCTCGTGCAAGAACCAAGTATCTCATCTGCCAGAGTCCTAAAGGCATCGTGACTAGATCCACAACCCATTTATAGTGCATGGCTAGTGGATATGTAGGGTGCAATCCATCACGATGTCGAACATTTGAATACATTTGACAAGTTACACATGACTCTACAAACTGAGATACATCTTTATACATACCCTTCCACCAGTATTTTTCTTTCAACTTGGAGAAGGTTTCCCACACACCCCTGTGTCCAGCCCATAGACTCTCATGAAACTCTTGCATGAGCTTTACTTGAGTTTCTTTTTTACATATAACCCGTTGTGGTGTAGCACCCTTTTGTTTAGGATGCTTCCACAAGTAACCATCCCTTAAAAAGTACCCATATGCTTTCTTGCGTATCCTCTTGAATTCTTGTTCAGACCAATCATCCTGTTTTGTTAGAGTACTCAAGTACCTTCCAATAGAAAGCCAATCACCTTCATAAAGATCTTTCAAGAACAATTCAAGTGAATTAGTCATGCAGACATTGTTACCTTTGACATGAGAGATAGAATAGAATTTTGTGCCTACATCATCTCCCTCATCAATTATTTGTGACTCATCTTCATACCTTGCCCTTGATAGCATATCTGCCATTGTATTGTCTTTACCTGCAATGTGCTTAAACTCGGGATTTAAGGACTAAATGTAGGCAATCCACCGCAACATAGCAATGTCTGGTGTTGAGCAGCTTGTAATCATCCCAAGAAGTGGTAGACAATCTGTTTCTACAACCACACATGCACCAATTAGGTACTCTTTCCCACTTTTCAAGGCTGTAACCATACCCCATAACTCTCTCTTTATCTGTGGATAGTTTCTTTGGCGAGCACTTAGTACCTTTGCTCCAAATCTTACCACATACCTGTGTCCTTCTTTGTCATCTTGCCCTATTGCCCATCCAATCCCTGTAGGACTGGTATCTAGTATCACAATCACTGGCCTTTGAAACTCATAGTCTACCTTTCTCAAAGTCGTTGCTGACTGGAGTAACTCCTTTAGCTTTTTCATGGATTTTACATGTGCTTCTGTCCGTTTAAACTTTTGATTCTTTCTAAGCAGCTGATAAAGAGGATCAGCTACATGTGCATAATGTGGAATCCAAATAACATAGAAAAGACCATATTAGGTAAAGTGGGAAAATCCCAATTCTCAGGTTGGACAACTTTCAATATATCATGTATAAAATATAGAGATTTTGTCAAAAATTTGAGTTTTCTTAAGGTCTCATTCCACTTTATGCACATACAATACACAATGAAAACAACTAAAATATCATGGTTTCAATCAATTGGATTACTAGGAGAGGAGTATATTGCATCCATTATCGTTGTCTATGTTCTACTGTCCTACCTACAACTTATCTCAACATGGAGAGCTTGGTTTCTAGGTCCACCACTTGTCCAAGTTAATGTAAAAGTGACTCAAGGTTCACAACTTGTGAAAGCAAGGATCCATTGAGGAATACAATCCACTTGGCTATTTTTCCTTAATTTATTGCATGTGACATTTAAGCAAGGTCCACTTCTAATCTATAACTTCTTAATTTGAGGCATGGGGCATACATAAAATATGTAGCATATGCTCTATTGCCTCATAGGAAGGTTGGTTTCAAGGTGCACTTATCCATGCTAGCCTATCTTGGAGAAATGATGGAGCTTGCTTCTCTCCTTGTTTCAATGGAGACTAGCTTGGACAAGTGGTGGACCTTTGCTTCTCTCTATGTTTCAATAGAGTTAGCTTGGACAAGTGGTGATTTTGGAACAAAACCCCCATGTAAAACATATCATGGGTATTCCAAGTGATTAGAAAGATTACCATTTAAGATATAACCTTATAGGTTGGACAACTAGATCTTGGCTTGGAGAAATGGTGGACCTTTGATTCTCTCCATGTTTCAATGGAGTCTATCTTGGAGAAATGGTGGAGCTTGCTTCTGTCCATGTTTCAATGGAGCCTAGCTTGAACAGTTGGTGGACCTTTGCTTCTCTCTATGTTTCAATAGAGTTAGCTTAGACACGTGGTGGATCTTCAAAATAAACCAACTACTATCAATGTTGCCTAGCTTGGACAAGTGGTGGAGTGTTTCTCTACTCCATGTTTCACTGGATCTTCGCTTGGACAAGTGTTGGACCTTAAAACAAAAACCCCATGTACAACATAGAATGGATTTTCTAGATTTCAATGGAGTCTAGCTTTAACAAATGGTGGAGCTTGTCTTCATCCATGTTTCAATGAAACTAGCTTGGACAAGTGGTGGACCTTGTAACAAACCCTCCCACGTATAACATATCATTGGTTTTCTAAGTGATGGGAAGGAATACCATTCAAGATATAAACTTATAGCTTGGATAAGTAGTTGACTTTAAAACCAAATTCATCATAATACAATGAAATACACGTCAGCCAATTCCTAAATCTTGAGACCAAACCTCCCATGCTATTATAGATAATATATTGGATAAGTGATGGACCTTCTATTATCTTCCCATGCCTAGTTTAGACAACCGGTACACTTCGCAGCTATAAAGGTTGGACGAGTTGTGGAGCCTTGTTTCTATCCATGTTTTAATGGATCCTAGCTTGGACAAGTGGTGGACCTTGGAAAAAAGCTTCCATGTACAACATATATGAGGTTTTCCATGTTTTAATGGAACCTATCTTGGACAAATGGTGAAGCTTTCTTCTCTCCATGTTGATTTTGGAACTACCTTAGACAAGTGGTGGAGCTTTTCTTTTCTACTCTTCATAATACAATGAAGTATATGTTGGTTACATGGTGAATCTTAAGGCCAAACCTCCCATTTTACTAGAGATTATAGGTTGGACAAGTGGATCAACCTTCTATCATTTCTCCATGACTATATTGGACAATTAGTAGACATAACATCTCTCTATGTTGTCTAGAGATGAGCTTGGACAAGTGATGGACCCTGCTTCTCTCTTCCCTTGGTTTACTAGTTTGAAGACTCAGTATATATACTTTCTTAGATCTAGCTTGAAGAAGTGGTGGACCTTGCATCCACAATCTTAATTCAGTACAAAAAATTATATGAAAAAATAATATAGGAATCTTGGTTTGAAGGTCAAGCAATTAGGTTCCAAATGCACATAATAATATATTTTCCACCCATATTAAAAGAAAGTTAAATATGTTATTACCAAATTGACAAAGGTAACGTCCAAGAATTATATCTTTCCATCTTGTCAGATCTAAATCTTCATCAAGGCGACATGCATGTATACATCAACTTTCAAGCCATTCAAGAATACATGCACTTAGATTCCATAGTTTTGTTTTCAAAGTCTTTTAGGTTCTAAAACTCTTTCACATAAAGTATGTAATGACAAAATTCTTGAAGCAAACATTTGTGCCCAAGAAAAAGATCCCTCACATATTTAAAGTCCATGAATTCTCTGATCCACACTTACAAGTTTTATTTTGACATCAAACATCAATTCTTTCATAGTTCCAAATAAATGCAACCTCGATATGAATTGACAAAAAATGAATTTCTTTTACTATATGACCCAACATAGGCACCAATCAAATAAAAAATGAGTCCCCAAAAATTTGGGTGCACTCTAGCAATACGTCAGAGTCCCCTTACAATAGGATGCACTCCAATAGTACATTGAAGTCCCCTTAGAGTAGGGTGCACTCCATTCAAGTGTTCATAAAATTGACACACCTTTAAAAAAAAAAAAGACTATATCAAATTATACAAATGTTGAAAGATACACACTAGAATAAAAAAAGCATCTTATAGCCATATTTATTCAATGCTTTCGTGTTGACAAGTACACACCAAGGACATAATTTGTCTCAGAATCACTCTCTTATAAACTCTCTTATCTCTTGCATACAACCATCCTACCAACCATGGAATTATGGTTCTCTGCAAGAAGTTTTGAAGTTGCTCGGAAGTTTGCCTCCACATCTTTGGAAATATAAGATATGTCCCTGGCATGTTCCACATCACCCTATATGGAGTGTCATCAAAAATTAAGGTATTGTTTGCATCCAAATCCTCAAATATCTTCCAAATATCACTCAGATTTTTGTGATAAACCCTTGTAAATCCTAACATGATATTTGGATTTTGGCAATTTTTGTTACTCATAAACACCTTGAACTTGGTATACTGCTCAGGAAAACACTTTTGTGTGATGCGTTGCACCCTTGTTAAGTTATAGCAACTCCATATCCATAGCTCAAAGTATTCATCACAAAAATCCAAAAAACTTTGTACGTCTGGTCGCACCACATGATAAACTTCATCTTTGTCATCCACAAGTCGCATGTGTTGAGCCCAAGATGGCATAGAATCTCCATGTTTCATTTCAACTGTCTTGAGAAGTAACCCCTCTAGATCCAAGATAAGTACTCTTTTGATGTCCTTGAAAGCAAGTGGTAGGTGATAAGGAGGTGATTCATTCCTTGGACAAGGTCTTGGAGGAGGTTGGATGGGTAATTCAATAGTTTTCTTCAATTTATGCCAGCATATAGCCAATCCATTTTTCTGTAATGGTTCTGAAATTAAAGAACAAGAACACTTAATGCAAACACAACAATAGACATGAGTTTTACATTGTCTACCCTAAGGTTTTATTAGATACCAAAATCCATCTATGATCTACTCATTAATAGAAAGAAAGTCAAATTAAAATCCTGACTCTTTTTTATGCTACACTCTCTCTTAGTCTCAATACCATGGAGTTCAACTAGACTTAAGTCAACTAATAACTACTACTTGTTGTTAAAGTTATGCTTGAAGTGTATAAGGCTTAACCAATGCTCTAGTGTAGAATGGGTATTTAGGTCTCAAGGTCTACCACTTATCCAAGCAAAGATCCATTTAGATATGGAAACCCAATTTTTCTTAATATAATGATATAGAGTGGACAAGTGGTGAATCCTGAGACCAAGCCACTCATGCTACTAGGGATAATAGGTTGGACAAGTGGTGGACCTTGAATGTAAACCCCCCATGTACAAAGTATCAGGGGTTTTGGGTATTTCAATGGACTCTAGCATCTTGGAAACATGGTGGAGCTTACTTCTCTCCATGTTTCAATGGAGTCTATCTTGGATAAATGGTGGAGCATCATTCTCTCCACGTTTCAATGGAGCCTACCTTGGACAAGTGGTGCACGTTTGTTTCTCTCTATGTTTGAACAGATTTAGCTTGGACAAGCGGTGGACCTTGGAACAAAATCCCCATGTAAAACATATCATGGACATTACAAGTGGTGAGAAAAAATACCATTCAATATATAACCTTATAGGTTGGAAAAGTGGTGGACCTTAACACCCAATTATTATTAATATAATGACATAGAGTGGACAAGTGGTGAATCTTGCGACCAAACCTACTAGGAAAAGTACGTTGGACAAGTGGTGGACCTTGAATACAAACCCCCCATGTACAAAATATTACTCATGCTACTAGGAATAATTTGGTATTAAGGTCCATGTTTCAATGGAGCCTAGCTTGGAAAAGTGGTGGACCTTTGTTTCTCTCTATGTTTCAATATAATTTGCTTGGACAAGTGGTGAACCTTGGAACAAAAATCCCATGTAAAGCATGTCATGGGCATTACAAGTGGTGAGAAAAAATACCATTCAAGGTATAACCTTATAGGCTGGACAAGTGGTGGACCTTGGCACCCAATTAATCTTATTATAATGACATATAGTGGAAAAGTGGTGAATTATGAGACCAAACCTACTAGGGATAATAGGTTGGAGAAATGGTTGACCTTGAATGTAAATCACCCATGTACAAAATATCATGGGTTTTGCGTATTTCAATCGAGCCTAGCATCTTGGAGACATGGTGGAACTTACTTCTCTCCATGTTTTAATGGATCCTATCTAGGAGAAATGGTGGAGGTTCCTTCTCTCCATGCCTAGCTTGGACAAGTCGTGGACCTTTGTTTCTCTCTATGTTTGAATATGGTTAGCTTGGACAAGTGGTGGATCTTGGAATGAAACTCCCATGTAAAACATATCATGGGCATTTCAAGTGGCGAGAAAGGATACCATTTAAGATATAACCTTATAGGTTGGACAAGTGGTGGACCTTAACACAATATAATGACATAGAGTGTACAAGTGGTGAACCTTGAAACCAAACCACTCATGCTACTAGGGATAATAGGTTAAACAAGTGGTGGGCCTTGAAATAAAACCCCCTAAAGTGTTTCAATGGAGCCTAGCTTGGAGACATGGTGGAGATTGCTTCTCTCCATGTTTCAATGGAACCTATCTTGGATAAATGGTGGATCATCCTTCTCTCCATGTTTCAATGGAGCCTAGCTTGGACAAGTGGTGTACCTTTGTCTCTCTCTATGTTTGAATAGAGTTATCTTGGAAAAGTGGAACCCCATGTAAAACATATCATGGGCATTACAAGTGGTGAGAAAAAATACCATTCAATATATAACCTTATAGGTTGGACAAGTGGTGGACCTTAACACCCAATTATTTTTAATATAATGACATAGAGTGGATAAGTGGTGAAATTGGGACCAAACCTACTAGGGAAATAGGTTGGACAAGTGGTGGGCCTTGAATGTAAACGCCCCATGTACAAAATATCACTCATGCTACTAGAAATAATTTGGTATTAAGGTCCATGTTTCAATGCAGCCTAGCTTGGAAAAGTGGTGGACCTTTGTTTCTCTCTATGTTTCAATATATTTATCTTGGACAAGTGGTGTACCTTGGAACAAAACCCCCATGTAAATCATGTCATGGGCATTACAAGTGGTGAGAAAAAATACCATTCAAGCTATAACATTATAGGTTGGACAAGTGGTGGACCTTAACACCTAATTCCTCTTAATATAATGACATAGAGTGGACAAGTGGTGAATCATGAGACCAAACCTACTAGGGATAATAGGTTGGACAAGTGGTGAACCTTGAATGTAAACCCCCCATGTACAAAAAATTATGGGTATTGGGTATTTCAATGGAGCCTAGCAACTTGGAGACATGGTGGAGCTTATTTCTCTCCATGTTTCAATGGAGCCTATCTAGGAGAAATAGTGGAGGTTCCTTCTCTCCATGTTTCAATGAGCCTAGCTTGGACAAGTGGTGGACCTTGGAATGAAACCCCCATGTAAAACATATCATGGGCATTTCAAGTGGTGAGAAAGGATACTATTTAAAATATAACCTTATAGGCTGAACAAGTGGTGGACTTTAACACATATTTCTTCTTAATATAATGACATAGAGTGTACAAGTGGTGAATCTTGAGACCAAACCACTCTTGCTATTAGGGATAATAGGTTGGACAAGTGGTGGACCTTGAATGTAAACCCCTCATGTACAAAATTATGGGTTTAGGGTATTTCAATGGAGCCTAGCTTGGAGACATGGTGGAGATTGCTTCTCTCAATATTTCAATGGAACCTATCTTGGAGAAATGGTGGATCATCCTTCTCTCCATGTTTCAATGGAGCCTATCTTGGACAAGTGGTGGACCTTTGCTTCTCTCTAAGTTTTAATGGAGTTAGCTTGGACAACTGGTGGGTCTTGGAACAAAACCCCTTTGTAAAACATAGCATGGACATTACAAGTGATGAGGAAAAATATCATTCAAGATATAACCTTATAGGTTGGAAAAGTGGTGATGGACCTTGACAAGTGGTGAAGGATACCATTTAAGATATACCCTTATAGGTTGGACAAGTGGTGGACCTTAACACCCAGTTATTCTTAATATAATGACATAGAGTGGATAAGTGGTGAATCTTAAGACCAAATCACTCATGCTACTAGGTATAATACATTAGAGAAGTGGTAGACCTTGAATGTAAACACCCCATGTACAAAATATCATGGTTTTAGGGTGTTTCAATGGAGCCTAGAATCTCGGAGACATGGTAGATCTTGATTCTTTCCATGTTTGAATGGCACCTATCTTGGAAAAATGATGGAGGTTACTTCTCTCCATACTTCAACGGAGCCTAGCTTTGACAAGTGGTGAACCTTTGCTTCTCTCTATGTTTGAATAGAGTTAGCTTGGACAAGTGGTGGACCTTTGCTTCTCTCTATGTTTGAATAGAGTTAGCTTGGACAAGTGGTGGACCTTGGAATGAAATCCCCGTGTAAAACATATCATGGGCATTTCAAGTGGTGAGAAAGGATACCATTTAAGATATAACCTTATAGGTTGGACAAGTGGTGGACCTTAATACATAGTTCTTCTTAATATAATGACATAGAGTGTACAAGTGGTGTATCTTGAGACCAAACCACTCGTGCTACTAGGGATCCTAGCTTGGACAAGTGGTGGACCTTGGAAAAAAGTCCCCCTGTACAACATAGATGAGTTTTTTCATGTTTTAATGGAAGAGAGATTCGACAAATGGTGGAGCTTGCTTATCTCCATGTGGATTTTAGAACTAGCTTGGACAAGTGGTGGAGCTTTTCTTTTTTACTCTTCATAATATAATGATGTATAGGTTGGTTACATGGTGAATCTTAAGGCCAAACGGAGCTCCCATCTTACTAGAGATGATAGGTTGGAAAAGTGGTCAACCTTCTATCATTTCTCCATGCCTATAATTAGACAATTAGTAGAACTAGCATCTTTCTATGTTGTCTAGAGCTGAGCTTGGACAAGTAGTGGACCTTGCTACTCTCTTCCCTTGGATTATTAGTTTGAAGACTCATTATATATACTTGCTTAGATCTATATAATTACTCATTAGTTAGGTTACAAGTGGGTATGTAATTTGTTAGCCTCAAGGGACTTTGAATATTGAATAGTAAGAAAGTCAAGTGCTGGTTTGAAGATCTTTTGCTTATCTAAACTAGACTCTAACTCAATAATAAGTTTCATAAGTTCCACGAATTGTCCTATCTATGCTCCAAAAGAGTCTTAATTGGTTTGTGCTAGATTCTAGCTTCCTTGATGGGGTAGAATCCTAGAAAAATGAGGCACTATAAGTTTTACCTTAGCTCAAATGGATTTTTCACTTAAACTCGACTGCAATTTGGCTATCTAGTCTTTGTCTCGATGGAGTTTAACACTAGATACATAGTAGTGATATTTAAGCTTCATGTCTCTTCACTTGATCGAGATATGAGACCATACTTTCAAGGTCACCACTTGTCTTACCTAAAGACCAATGTGAGACATGGGAGCAAGAAAGCCATCCGATATTGGTTTAAGGACTATTACATAGGCAATCAATAACTTAAGTAAAGCAAAAAGACTTGGATCTTTCACAATTAATAACTTAAGTAAAGCCAAAAAGACTTGGATCTTTGACAGTTTTTTTCAAACTAAAAAAGCACAATCTCATGCTAACAAAACTATAAATCACAATTGAAAGGTTTGAACAAGAAAAAGATCAACAATCTTAATAAGAAGGATACTTTTCATTTCATTTGATGATTACAAACTAAAATAAAGTCTCTCAAGAAATTGATAAACAAAAAATGTAGGTGACTGCTTCATTATTTTGAGCAAAAATATCAAAATCTCTATTGATTGAGCTCCATCTAGTAGTATCCTTTGTAAGATCCTGCAAGAAGGAATAAAAAGAAAGATTTGTTAGATACCATGCACATGAGTGTTCAAGCATGTGTATCAAGAATATATGACATGTCACTAGTACCTTAGGGTTGCTTTCTATCCAGCCTTAGAAGATTGTTCTCAGCTTTCACCTTATTTATATAAGCCTTTGTTGTGGTTGCCTTCAAAACTCCTTTTGTGTTACAACCCAATTGCCTAGCTAAAGTGGTCAATTGTGACGCCTTCATGCTTTCAATGGGTGTACGCTCCTTTGCCAAGATCTCTTGTATTTGGGCTCTTCTCATTTCATTGCGGTGGCTTGTGTCACTTGCATCTTCAATGATAGTTTCATCTCTGTCACCTTTTGCAGGTGGTATTCTTCTTGTAAAGAACACCTTAGCTGACCAAACATCATTTTTCTGCTTCCAATACTCCATGATTTGTTTGTATTCACTATCATTTGTCACTATAGGTTGTCCATAACGATTAGAAGCAATTAAATCACGCACATCCCTTCTCTCATCAAGCTGAATCAAGTATGGCAGTAGCTCCTCCAAGAGCATATTGTCAACCATCTTCTCAGCATCAAATTGTGGTGGAAAAATGCAATTGTTTGCTGGTGAAATACATCCCTTGTAAGGAGAGTCATCAATAAGCACTGTTCTTTGTGGATCACATTCAAACCCCATGGCAATTTTGGCTAGAGGCTTGAACATTGCCTCAACGTTTGGATTGTCGGGTCTAAACAATTTTTGAGTTTGAGCGGTGTAGCAAACATCTTGCGACCAAATTGCAAAGAAAGGCAATGTATCCTCAGCTAAGTTTTTTAGTGCTGCAAGGATTTGATACACATTATTCCTAGTAGCTGTCGACCAAATTGCAACATTAAACCTTTGTAAAATAGTGTTCAGGAATTGGATGCAACCTGGCCTGAGTATAATATATCTTTTTGAATCCATTTGCACTGAGTTGTGGTGTGAGGATGGTTGAGGGGAACGTTTCAACAATAGACCATTTAAATCCAATATAATTGTAAGCATGGATTTCTCAACATCTACGCTACATGACGTAGTACCAATTGGCAATAGCTCGTGAGTGGACTTTTCAGTCTCTTTTGATGTATGTTGCATTTTTGAAGCATCGATTTCTTGGTTCTCATTATTGAAAGCTTGCTCAAGTTGCACAACACTAGACTCTAGTATAGAAATATCATCCATCTTGGGCACTTTAGAAACCATAGAATCTATGGATTCTATAGTTGTTGACTGAACCATAGGAGCATTATCCATCCCAGTTTGTGAATCTAAGAAAACACACACACAAATGGTATCTCAAAACCACTAGAATTTTATTCACCATATTTATATGTAGAACTCCTAGTAAGAAATTTATTTAAGGTAAAGTCGTTGCTAGAATCCTTGCAACCATTTTTAGCATTCGTACACCAAACACCACTTGTCTAAAATACAATCTACTAACTCAACATTTTCCATCCTACACTTTATTAAAGATGAGTACTTAAAGTGAAAACTAAAAGCCACCCTTATTGAGGAAACATGGATACAAGGTCCACCAAATGTCCAACCTAGACTACAAGAAAATAATTAGAGATTTGGCTTAGATTTGGATTCAAAGGCCACCACTTATTCAAGTAAGATAACTCCACTTGTTTAAGACAGTAATGTTTGAAGCCCCACCACTTGTCCAACCTAGACATTGATTAAATTTTGGTAAGATTTATCACAAATCTAGAGTAGAATCAAGATTCTATGGCCAAGGTAGTCAAATATGTTAGACAACACACAAAGCATAAGAGCACTCTAGATTCTCGTTGAGCATAAACTAAACAATAATCAAATGTTATATTCACTTGAGATTTCATCCATGAAAAATGAAAATGATGCATGTACTTGAGATTTCCATCCATGTACAATACTTTACAATGTCAAGTAAAGTTATAGTCAGCAAACAACTCTTCTCCTGCTTCAACTTGACAAATAGTCTCAATGCATACATGGCCATATTCTTCTAACTTGATGTGTGAAGAGGTGCATTTATGCCAAGGTGGCAAATTTGGATCAAATGTATAGCGTACGTTGGGACAGACATTTGTACTGTGAGAACTATTTATATAGCCCGACACGTTTCCTTCTTCTACACAACCAATAATGTATGATTGATCTTCCTCTTCTTCTATGTTTGGATCCTCTAGAAGAGAATATTTATAAGATCTTGGAAATATTTTGCATATCTTTTTCCAGTCTTGAAATCTATACTTATGCCCTCCATAGTTTAGAATAGTCAAACCACTTTCTAGGGTAGTATGCACAAATAGCCCATAACCAGCTCCTTCAATACATGAAAGTCGCACTTCAAAATCCACACCGTTAATATGGAAAATTACATCTTTGGGAATAGGAAAGGTTGGTGTCCCAAAAGGATCTTCATGCCAATCATAGTATGAAATACATCTAGTTTTTATATCACTTAACTCCTTTGTGTCTGCAAAAAGAAGAAAATATTATGCATAAAATAATGAAAATATCAAAGAAAGATATCATTATTTTATAGTCCAATAGTTCCATTGTATGGAAGACTTAGAGTGCCTCTTACATGGTGCCTCCAAGGTTTCCAAAAAATAAAATCATTGGAAAAAAAAGGCCACTGTGTCTCCAATCTATTGCCCATTTGAAGCATAGAGAGAACCAAGGTCCACCACTTGTCCAAGCTAGACATGGAGCATTGACACAAGATCCAACACTTATCCAAGAACCCTATAGTATATGTGGTAACATGGGATGCATTGATGCAACAAAAGTAGTCTAGCCTCCTCATCCATCTCTTTTTTCTTGTAGCCTAGAAGGATTAGTTTCAAGGTCTATCACTAGTCAAAAACTACACATAGAACATTGATACAAGGTTCCACCACATGTGAAACCTATCATCTCTAGTAGCATGGATGGTTTGATATCAAGGTTCATCGCGTGTCCTACCTATACTCTATTGTAGCATATAGATTCTGGTTTGGTGGTACTACACTTGTCCAAACTTGGCTTGTTGTTGATATCTGGAGGTAATCAAGGGTCCTCCACTTGTCCAAGTTAGGCATATAAAACAATTGCAAGGTCCACCATGTGTACAACATATGATTGATTATAGCATGCATGGTCTTATTTCATGGGCAACCATCTTCTCTCCAACATGTGTCCAACCTCGGCTCCATTGAAGCATGGAGAGAAGCAAGGTCCACCACTTATCAAAGCTATTATTTTCTCCCAGTGCTTTCAAAACCCATAATACGTTGTACATGGGGGGGGGGGGGGGGGGGGATTCTTGTTTCAAGGTCCACCCCTTGGCTAAGATTGGATCCATTGAAACATAAAGAGAAGCAAGCTCTACCATTTGTCCAAGCTAGGAGCCATTGAAACATGAAAACCCCATAATATGCTGTATACGGGGGGTGTTTTTCAAGGTCTACCACTTGTCTAAGCTATGGTCCATTGGAACATGGAGAGAAGCAAAGCTCCACCACTTTTCTAAGCTAGGATCCATTGAAACATGGAGAGAAGCAAGCTCCATTGTTTGTCTAAGCTAAGCTCCATTGGAACATGGAGAAAACAAGCTCCACCACTTGCCTATTATTTCATAGAGATTCTGGTTTGAAGGTCCACCACTTGTCCAACCTTGCCTTCATGTATGGAGATAATCAAGAGTGCAATGCTTCTCTAAGCTAGGGACATAAAAGAGTTTCAAGGTCCACTACATATACGATCTATGATGGGTTGTAGCATGGGAGGTTTCATTTTAAGGTTGACCACTTCTCCAGCTCCGCTTGTCCAAACTCAGATCCATTGAAGAATGGAGAATAAAGGTGTACCAACTCTCCAAAATAGGCAAGACAATCTATATAAAACCCATGAATTGTTAATATATGCTATGCTGTGGAGTTTTGTTTGAAGTTCCACTCCTTATCCAAGCTACAATCCATTGAAGCATGGAACTAAGTAAGATATATCTCTAGTCCAAGATAGGATCCATTGAAACATAGAGAGAATCAAGGTCCACCACTTGTCCAAGCTATGCATGGGTAATTGATATAAGGACCACTACGTTTTCACCTATACTATGCTCTATCATGGATGGTTTCATATCCCACCAATTTTCCAACCTATTTAGTAGGTTGTATTATGGGGGTTTGGTTTCAAGGTACTTCACTTGTCTAAGGTGGGTTCCATTGAACCATGGAGAGAAACTATGTCTACCACTTGTCCGAAATATGCTCCTTTAAAACATAAAAACAAGGTCCACCACTTGTCCAAGCTAAAGTTTCTCTCCATTGAAGCATGGAGAGAAACAAGGTCTACCACCTGTCCAAAATATGCTCCATTGAAACATAAAAGCAAGGTCCACCACTTGTCCAAGCTAATATAACAAATGGGTGTTGGTTACAAGGTGTACCACACTTGTCTAAACTAGTCTTCATGCAAGGTCTACCACATGTCCAAGCTATATGAGCTTGTTTTGAAGGTCTACCACACCTCTTGAAATTAGGATCCATGTAAGGTACACCTTTTGTCAAGCTATGCATTTAATGAGTACTAAAACTAAGTAAATTGCAGTACTTAAATACCTTTCCAAGCTCATTAAGATTTTGGTCTCTAAGGCCGGCCACCACCACATGTCTAATCTATGCTCTAATTGATTACTTATGCTAGTTCTCAAAGTCCAAACATAAGCTCCCTTCTAGCAAGGTTAGTTTAAATTTAGGCTCCAGCACCTGTCTAAGCTAGGTTCAATTTATGAAGCATCACCATTTAACCATGCTACGATCTAATGTATCATATCAAGGGGGTATTGATAAAAGGTCCAAAACTTATTGAGTTCAAGCTCTTAAGTAATTAAGTCTTTGTGAGTATTAAATGTTATAGTTTTAGTCTACAGATCCACCATTCAAAAACTCAAGTAATTTACTATTTACATTCAAACCTTGAATGCTTGAGATAAAAAATACAAACTCAATCAATACTATATAAAGCAAAATCTAACATTAAGAGTATCAAATCAGTAACAAGAAACACTAACATGCACAAGAAACTCAAAACATACGTGTCTCCATTTCCAAAAAGTCCTCCATTGACAGAGGATGGTGTTGTTGTTGTTCTTCTTCTCTTTGTGAAGAGCACTCCTCTGTAACAGGCACAATGTCGCCTGATTGCGAAGTGGATTGTTGAAGTCCAGCCCATTTTTCTATATCTTCATGAGACTTAACAAAGTCTAGCAGCATGGTCTCCATGCTTTTTGCCTCCTCCACACTATCAATTAAGCAAATAACTTCTTTTTTCTGTTGTATTCCTTCTTGTGCAACCAAGGAGCCATCACCAAAAACATCAACAAGATTGCGGTCTTCAAAACAATATGTACGAATGTAGTGCTTGACCAAAGCTCTTTTTTTGGCCTCCAAATATTGCAAATCTGACATATCGTTATCTGCTACTTGAAGAAGAGAACAATCAATTGGCATGGAATGTTCCTCTGATCTTCTTCTCAGGTCTTCAAATCCATTGCCTTGTCCCAAGAAGGCAATAACTGTTAGGAATTGAATTGCTCCTTTGCAAGGAGCTGATGGAAAGTGATGCAATGCACCACAACAATGGTAGCTCAGATTATCTCCCATGGCGTGAAAGGCACATTGCAATTTTGTGAAGTTAGTGAAATCCACAAATGCAAGAAAGACAAATCCAGGATCTGTTGACCCTCCAGCAATAGCCAAGATCCCATCCAAAGCATTGTTAAATGTCTCCTCACTCCACTTCAAATTGCCTCCAACGTTTTTTGTCATATCTAAAACACATAAGCCAATAGGCACTTTATTATTGAAGTGGCGCATCAAGTAGAGATTGCCTTCCATTTGTAGGCTCACCACATAGATTGACCATGGCAAATCTCTAGGCTCAATTTTCTCCTTTTGAAGGTGAATTGCCCATTGCATGTATTTTATTGCTCCATCTGGAAAAGCCATTTTCTTTGTTCCACGCGTCAAACTAGATCTGATCCATTCCTCGCATAGCATTAAAATTGTTTTATAAACAACATCATTGATGTTATACATTTTGACCACCTCCTCCCAGTCTTTACATGGTGAAGACTCATTCAAATTGTTGAAGCCTTCAAGAAGTGCATCTTGAATCAATTTGTCTTGCTTCAACTGCTTGATTCGATCATACATGTCAGTTGCATCACCATCCTTTGCACTCTTTGACAGTAAAATCTTCTCATCTCTAATCTCTTCTTGAATAGTCTTTACCTCTGATTCCTCAAGGCCACAAAGGTATCTAAATACAGTTGTTGGGGGTTTCTTATTCTCCTCTTCTAGATTTTCAATGATTTCTATCCAGCAATCATAAACTAAATCAGAGTACGTGACCATGTGTGCCTGTTTAGCAATCCAACTTGCTGCTGCACTCATTCTTGCCAATCGAAGAAAAGCCTAAAAAGAGATAGAGAAATAATTAAACTATTGAGCAAGATTTGTTAATTAAACACTATCAAAAAGACAAAGAAAATAACTTACATCCCATCCGGCACGAGATACATGTCCCTCTGCAATTCCACTTGCTGCCTTTGGTGGTCGTCCTGAGAAGATCCATTGACTCCGTAA
This sequence comes from Adiantum capillus-veneris, assembly GCF_014529385.1. Classification (NCBI taxonomy): domain Eukaryota; kingdom Viridiplantae; phylum Streptophyta; class Polypodiopsida; order Polypodiales; family Pteridaceae; genus Adiantum; species Adiantum capillus-veneris. The sequence goes on from NC_140933.1 coordinate 66,231,668, forward strand.
ATGTCTCAATATTTGGCTGTAAGGTTGCTTGACATACAATGCCTGAGCCTCCTCATTTGCAATGGCAGATATAGCAGTTGCAACAAATGGAGGAGCATTCACAACAATGCGAGCCTTTCTAAATTTATACACGCTAATCAGTCTTTCAAAGATCTCTTTGTTGTTTTGTTCATTGTGAAGCAAAACTTTTGCAGCATAGATTGAATGCTGCCCATCAAGAATCCAATAATGATAATCTTTAGTTTTTTGCTCCTCTACCTCTTCTACTGCCAAAGGAGTCCCCTTCTTTGATTTTGCATTTCGAACAGGCATCAAATATGCACATGCTGCAGGCTTGGTCGTACTCCGTGAAAATCCAAATAACACACTTTCAGCGTGTTTTTTATCCATAATACGTGCATTATAGTGATCAGGAGCAAACCAACAATTTTGAATAGGGATATCAAATTCCCTATATTGGAAAGGAAAATAATTTATGTACTTATTCATTCCACCTGTATCTTTTTCTTGTCCTTTGATGGCCTCAGCTTCTAAAACATCTGGATCCACAATTCTCATCTTTGACATTGAACCCTCTGTTGATGAGGATGCCAAAGATGCCTTGTCTACATCCAAAATGGAACTAGTTCGCTTAGCTTCTACTTTCTGCACTTTTGCTTGCTTCTTTGTGGATGGTGGTCGTGAAGCTTTCACCTTTTTTCGTTGTAGTGTGGCAATGATGGAGCTTTGAAGTTGATCTGCTGTGATATTTGGATTTGATTCTGCAAACTTCCATCCTCGAGAAAACATTGTCTCTTCTTTGTTTCTAGACATGCGCTCCAATGCATATGCTCCTGGAGATAGTTGAAATTCTAGATTCATTGGAACTAGAATGTCAATGCATTCCACCTCTGGATGACTATCAACTACAGAGACAGATGCTTCCACAACTTGTCCAACATCTTCAAACAAGCTGTCATTATCCTTTTTGGCAATAAATAGATGCACCTTATGAAATTGTGCACCCTCTATACCATGTATGTCCAAATACCATTTCCTAAGATCATTGCAAGTATAGTCAACTGAGACAGCAACCCTTGCAACCTGTTTTTTTGGAGCCATCTTTCCTGAAACAAAAAAAACCAAATGTTATTTTAACATATACTTTTTTGTAATGGATTAAGTTTGTGTGAATACAAGTTCCACCACTTGTTCAAGCTAGATCTAAGCAAGTATACATAGTGATCATTTAAGCTAGTAAACTAAGGGAAGGGAGAAGTAAGGTCCACCACTTGTCCAAGCTCAGCTCTAGACAACATGGAGAGATTCGAGGTCTAATAATTGTCTAATATACGCTAACTATATTGAAACATAGAGAGAAGCAAAGGTCCACCACTTGTCCAATATAGGGTCCATTGAAACATGGAGAGAAGGATGCTCCACCATTTGTCCAAAATAGGCTCCATTGAAACATGAAGAGAAGCAAGATGCACCATGTCTTTGAGATGCTAGGCTCTAAGCAAGTATACATAGTGATCATTTAAGCTAGTAAACTAAGGGAAGGGAGAAGTAAGGTCCACCACTTGTCCAAGCTCAGCTCTAGACAACATGGAGAGATTCGAGGTCTAATAATTGTCTAATATACGCTAACTATATTGAAACATAGAGAGAAGCAAAGGTCCACCACTTGTCCAATCTAGGGTCCATTGAAACATGGAGAGAAGGATGCTCCACCATTTGTCCAAAATAGGCTCCATTGAAACATGAAGAGAAGCAAGATGCACCATGTCTTTGAGATTCTAGGCTCCATTGAAATACCTTAAACCCATGATATTTTGTATATGTGGGGTTTAAATTCAAGGTCCACCACTTGTCCAACCTATTATCCCTAGTAGCATGAGTGGTTTGGTCTCAAGATTCACCACTTTTCCACTCTATGTCATTATATTAAGAAGATCTGGGTGTTAAGGTCCACCACTTGTCCAACCTATAAGGATATATCTTAAATGGTATTATTTAACACCACTTGGAATGCACATGATGGGTTTTGCATAGGGGTATGGTTCCAAGGTCCACCACTTGTCCAAGCTAACTCTATTGAAACATAGAGAGAATCAAAGGTCCACTACTTGTCCAAGCTAGGCTCCATTGAAACATGGAGAGAAGGATGCTCCACCATTTGTCCAAGCCAGGTTTGATTGAAACATGAAGAGAAGCAAGCTGCACCATGTCTCCAAAATGCTAGGCTCCATTGAAATATCTTAAACCCATGATATTTCGTACATGGGGGGTTTACATTCAAGGTCCACCACTTGTCCAACCTATTATCACTAGTAGCATGAGTGGTTTGATGTCAAGATTCACCACTTTTCCACTCTATGTCATTATATTAAGAAGATCTGGGTGTTAAGGTCCACCACTTGTCCAACCTATAAGGCTCTATCTTAAAGGGTATTCTTTCTCACCACTTGGAATGACCATGATAGGTTTTACATGGGGGTTTGGTTCCAAGTTCCACCACTTGTCCAAGCTAACTCTATTCAAACATAGAGAGAAGCAAAGGTCCACCACTTGTCTAAGCTAGGGTCCATTGAAACATGGAGAGAAGGATGCTCCACCATTTGTCCAAGATAGGCTTCATTGAAACATGAAGAGAAGCAAGCTGCACCATGTCTCCAAGATGCTAAGATCCATTGAAATACCTTAAACCCACGATATTTTGTACATGGGGAGTTTACATTCAAGGTCCACCACTTGTCCAACCTATTATCTCTAGTAGCATGAGTGGTTTGGTCTCAAGATTCACCACTTTTCCACTCTATGTCAATACGTTAAGAAGATCTGGGTGTTAAGGTCGACCACTTGTCCAACCTATAAGGGTATATCTTAAAGGGTATTCTTTCTCACCACTTGAAATGTCCATGATATGTTTTACATGGGGGTTTGGCTCCAAGGTCCACCACTTGTCCAAGCTAACTCTATTGAAACATAGAGAGAAACAAAGGTCCACCATTTCTCCAAGCTAGGCTCCATTGAAACATGGAGAGAAGGATCCTCTACCATTTGTCGAAGCTAACTCTATTGAAACATGGGGGGTTTACATTCAAGGTCCACCACTTGTCCAACCTATTAACGCTAGTAGCATGAGTGGTTTGGTCTCAAGATTCACCACTTTTTCACTCTATGTCATTATATTAAGAATATTTGGGTGTTAAGGTCCACCACTTGTCCAACCTATAAGGCTATATCTTAAGGGTTATTCTTTCTCACCACTTGGAGTGACCAGCATAGGTTTTACATGGGGGTTTTGTTTCAAGGTCCAGCACTTGTCCAAGCTAACTCTATTGAAACATAGAGAGAATCAAAGGTCCACCACTTGTCCAAGCTAGGGTCCATTGAAACATGGAGAGAAGGATGCTCCACCATTTGTCCAAGATACGCTCCATTGAAACATGAAGAGAAGCAAGCTACACCATGTCTCCAAGATGCTAGGCTCCATTGAAATACCTCAAACCCATGATATTTTGTACATGGGGGGTTTACATTCAAGGTCCACCACTTGTCCAACCTATTATCTCTAGTAGCATGAGTGGTTTGGTCTCAAGATTCACCATTTTTCCACTCTATGTCATTCTATTAAGAATATCTGGGTACTAAGGTCCACCACTTGTCCAACCTATAAGGCTATATCTTAAACTTTATTCTTTCTCACCACTTGGAGTTACCAAGATAGGTTTTACATGGGAGTTTGGTTCCAAGGCCCACCACTTGTCCAAGCTAACTCTATTGAAACATAGAGAGAAGCAAAGGTACACCACTTGTCCAAGCTAGGCTCCATTGAAACATGGAGAGAAAGATTCTCCACATGGAGAGAAGCATGCTCCACCATTTGTCCAAGATAGACTCCATTGAAACATGAAGAGAAGCAAGCTGCACCATATCTCCACGTTATTTTGTACATGGGGAGTTTACATTCAAGATCAACAATTTGTCCAGCCTATTATCGCTAGTAGCATGAGTGGTTTGCTCTCAAGATTCACCACTTTTCCACTCTCTGTCATTATATTAAGAATATTTGGGTGTTAAGGTCCACCACTTGTCCAACCTATAAGACTATATCTTAATGGTTATTCTTTCTCACCCCTTGAAAGACTATATCCTAATGGTTATCCCTAGCTATTATTGCTAGTAGCCTGAGTGGTTTGGTCTCCAGATTCACCACTTTTATTAAGAATATGTGGGTGTTAAGGTCCACCACTTGTCCAACCTATAAGGCTACATCTTAAAGGTTATTCTTTCTTACTACTTGGAGTGACCATGATAGGTTTTACATGGGGGTTTGGTTCCAAGGTCCACCACTTGTCCAAGCTAACTCTATTGAAACATAGAGAGAAGAAAAGGTCCACCCCTTGTCTAAGCTAGGGTCCATTGAAACATGGAGAGAAGGATGCTCCACCATTTGTCCAAGGTAGGCTCCATTGAAACATGAGGAGAAGCAAGGTGCACCATGTCTCCAAGATGCTAGGCTCCATCGAAAAACATTTAACCCACGATATGTCGTAGATGAGGGGTTTACATTCAAGGTCCAACACTTGTCCAAGCTATTATTGGTAGTAGCCTGAGTGGTTTGGTCTCAAAATTCACCACTTTTCCACTCTATGTCATTATATTAAGAATATGCGCGTGTTAAGGTCCACCACTTGTCCAAGCTAACTCTATTGAAACATAGAGAGAAACAAAGGTCCACCACTTGTCCAAGCTAGGGTCCATTGAAACATGGAGAGAAGGATGCTCCACCATTTTTCCAAGGTAGGCTCCATTGAAACATGAGGAGAAGCAAGGTGTACCATGTCTCCAAGATGCTACGCTCCATCGAAAAACATTAAACCCACGATATGTCAAGATTCACCACTTTTCCACTCTATGTCATTATATTAAGAATATGCGCGTGTTAAGGTCCACCACTTGTCCAACCTATAAGGCTACATCTTAAAGGTTATTCTTTATTACCAATTGGAGTGACCATGATAGGTTTTACATGGGGGTTTGGTTCCAAGGTCCACCACTTGTCCAAGCTAACTCTATTGAATCATAGAGAGAAGCAAAGGTCCACCACTTGTCTAAGCTAGGCTCCATTGAAACATGGAGAGAAGGATGCTCCACCATTTGTCGAAGTTAACTCTATTGAAACATGGGGGGTTTACGTTCAAGGTCCACCACTTGTCCAAGCTATTAGTGCTAGTAGCATGAGTTGTTTTGTCTCAAGATTCACCACTTTTTCACTCTATGTCATTATATTAAGAATATTAGGGTGTTAAGGTCCACCACTTGTCCAACCTATAAGGCTATATCTTAAAGGTTATTCTTTCTCACCACTTGGAGTGACCATGATAGGTTTTACATGGGGGTTTGGTTCCAAGGTCCACCACTTGTCCAAGCTAACTCTATTGAATAATAGAGAGAAGCAAAGGTCCACCACTTGTCCAAGCTAGGGTCCATTGAAAGATGGAGAGAAGGATGCTCCACCATTTGTCCAAGATAGGCTCCATTGAAACATGAAGAGAAGCAAGATGCACGATGTCTCCAAGATGCTAGGCTCCATCGAAATACCTTAAACCCACGATATTTTGTAGATGGGGGGTTTACTTTCAAGGTCCACCACTTGTCCAAGCTATTATCGTTAGTAGCATGGTTTGGTCTCAAGATTCACCAGTTTTCCACTCTATGTCATTATATGAAGAATATATGGGTGTTAAGGTCCACCACTTGTCCAACCTATAAGGCTATATCTTAAATGATATTTTTTTTGACCACTTGGAATGTGCATGATATGTTTTACATGGGGTTTTGTTCCAAGGTCCACCACTTGTCCAAGCTAGATCTATTACATATATATTATACATACAATATTCAACTAGATTCCCTACCTATCATGTCCAGTAGCATGGATGCTCTAGCTTGAAGGTCCACCACTTGTCCAACCTATACTCTCTTATGTAAGGGAGATCTCGCTATAAATTCAAAACCTTCCCGCCTAAATTTAAAATATCCCTCCCAAATCTTAAATATCCCGCCTAAATTTTAAAATATCCCGCCCAAATTTTAAAATTCAAACTTTTTTATAAAAATTTAAATTTTACTACTTAAATTTAAAATATTCCACGCGAAATTTATTTTAAATTCAAGTTTACCACAAAAAGATATCATTATACCACCTAAATTCAAATATGCAAACCTCAAATCATTATATTGTACATAAATTCAAACAAATTCAAATTAACAAGCCTAAACTGATATTAGTTTGCATAGATATGAATTTATCACACCTAAATTATGTCACCATGTTAGAGAGAGTGGTTAGAGAATTTGAACAAGGTCCACCACTTGTCCAACCTAGATACCAAGAAGGATTGAGTGTACAAGGTATTGTTTGGAGGTCCTTATAGTCCACTGGTCTCAAGGTCCACCACTTGTGGTAAGGGTCACCAAAAAGTGTATATATTCATCCAAAGAAATACACGTATTTTTGGTCTACATGTCCTAGTTTAAACCATTTATGTCCATTAGGTGTATCACTAAACAACACTACTATTTTTGAGAAACAGAAGTTACAATCATATCTACAAATGGATTAGAGGAAAATCAGCTCAGCATACATCCAGAACTCGCTACAAGAATCGACTTTAACAGATCACGCAAGTAAGTCTTCCATTCAATTTTACTAGTATTACAATGTGTTAGTTATTTGTGATATTTATGTATGTATATATACTATGTGTGCATATCGTAATTAAGTGTAATTGTGTATCTGCATTATGTATGAGTATTACAATGAAATAACACAAATATACATACATACACATAGATAACACAGACGCACACATACATGAGCATGTATTTTCAAGAGAGAGATAGCAAGATACAGAGATAGATAGACAGAGAGAGAGAGAGAGAGAGAGAGAGAGAGATAAATACCTGTTTTTTAGAGAGAGGAGAGAGAAAGATAACAGATTTCACTGTGTTTATGTATGTGGAAGAGAGGAAGACGATGTATGGGAATATGTGCACGTATTTTCAAGAGAGAGACAACAAGATAACAGATTTCATTGTGGTTATGTATGTGGAAGTGAGGAAGACGATGTGTGGGAATATGTGCATGTATTTTCAAGAGAGAGACAGCAAGATAACAGATTTCACTGTGGTTATGTATGTGGAAGAGAGGAAGACGATGTGTGGGAATATGTGTATGTGTGCGGGGATACTTTTAAACTATGTATCTCTGTCTTTTGACGAGAGAGTGTGTGTGCAAGAAGAGTTACAGAGAACCATCTTCTCTATATGGAGAAAGACAGAGAGTGAGAGAGAGAGAAATACCTGTTTTTTCTCTATTCGTGAGGTGTGCAATGTCTCCTGAGAAGACTGCTCGATCCTACCCTTCTGGAAAGCGTTGTGTACGCTGCTGTTTCTTTATCTTCTGCGCGAACTTTCAATCCTGTGCACTCCACCTGTGTGTTGTGTACGATGCCGAGCTTGCTCCTCTACGTGCGCGTATACTCCAACTGTGTGCGATCCGTGTGCGCTTTCTGTGTGTTTGCTGCTCGTCTGCTTTCTCTATGTGCTTTGCTCGTGCGCTCTCTGTGTGCCTAATCTTGATAGGGTTTATTAGAATGCCACGTATGCTACAAGTCCATGTTTTATCATAGGATTAAAAAAAACAAAAGCAATATAAACAAAAGCAATATACAAAAGAAATCATGGTTGAAAATATGAAAAACATGCTTGACCCCGCCCGGGGCGCTGCCCCGGACCCCGCCCAGAACAATATCCCAAAATCAACCTCCCAAGCCCCGCTATCGAGAGCGCTATATTCCACATCCCCATCAAGAGCGCTACCCCCAAACCTCACGTGGAAGCGCTGCCTTGTCACCCCATTGTGGCATTGCCCTAAGACCCCGCATCTGGAGTGCTAAATGGGAACATTCTTCATTAGTGAAATTTTGAACATAAATTATATTAGCATATACTTAAATATAATACAAATATTAACATATTAGCTATACTACTAATTTACTATAGCAGTTCTAGATTATGTCCCATACTATATTTAAGGTGCCAAAGGTTTGGCCTTATGGTCCTAGATTTAGCCAAGTGGTCAACACATATAGGACTAAGTGCACACTGTGCCACAAAACTTGGCCACCACTTCACTTGCCAAAGTTTAGGCCACATGGTCAATCCTAAGTTTCCAATGTTCTTATTATGCCACCTTTTGCCTCGTGGAAAACCTAGGCTTGTTTTCACATACTCAGGCACTTCAAGCCACAATAAATTGTCATTACTCTTCGGCAACCCTTTTGTTCAAGTCTTTGAAAAAACATTGTTTAAGGCCACCCTAAACCATTTTCATTTAGGGGTGTCTAAAACTAGCTTTTTGGCAATTCGAGAAGAAAATGGTCAAAGTTTTATACTTAGTTTTAACCACTTGACCAATTCAAATATTGGAAAGCAAGGTCTTGTAATACTTTTCTTTGGACATCACACATTAAAACTAGGTCCCTCACTTGTCCAAGCTATGCTCTAATACAATAAAGGGCTTTTGGTTTCAAGATGCACCACTTTTCCAACCTTGATTCCATTAAAGAAGCTAGCTCTACTTAGACATTTAATAGCAAGGTCCTGCAGCAGTTCAGATTGAACATTTTCCATGGCAGCTAGGTCCACCACTTATATAAGCTATGCTCTAATAGAGTAAGGGGGTTTTGGTTTCAAGATCCACCACATGTCCAAACTTGATTTGGGAAGCAAGGTCCTATAATAGTTTGCTTTGGACATTCACCATTACAACTAAGTCCACCACTTCTCCAAGCTATGTTCTAATACACTAAGGAGGTTTTGGTTTCAAGGAGAACCACTTGTACGACTTTGTTTTTGGAAGTAAGGTCTTTACATAGTTCACCTTGGACCTTGGACATTGGATACTACAACTAAGCCCACCACTTGTCCAAGATATCCTCTATATATAGCCAAAGGGTTTGGGTTTCAAGATTCACCACTTTTCCAACCTTTCTTCCATTAAAGAAAGGAGGGGCATTATAACTAGGTCCACCACTTGTCCAAGCTATGCTCTGATATAGAAAGGGGATTTTGGTTTCAAGGTCCACCACGTGTTCAACCTTGCAAGACTCAAGGGATACTTGGACATTGGAAAGCATAGTCCTATAGTAGTTGAGAGGTGGCAGTGGGTATTACAACTAGGTCCAACCTATGCTCTCATATAGCAAAGAGGCTTTGCTTTCAAGGTCCACCACTTGTCCAACCTTGCTTCCATTAAAGAAATGAGGGGCTACGTAAACATTGGCAAGAGATGTAGCAAGGTCCTAAGGTGTTTCACCTTGGATATTGGGCATTATAACTAGTCCCCCACTTGTCCAAGCTATGCTCTGATAAAGAAAGGGGATTTTCGTTTCAAGGTCCACCATGTGTTCAACCTTTCTAATATAGAAAGGGGATTTTTGTTTCAAGGTCCACCACGTGTTCAACTTTGAAAGACTCAAGGGATACTTGGACATTGGAAAGCATAGTCCTATAGTAGTTGATAGCTGGTGGAAGTGGGTATTAAAACTAGGTCCAACCTATGCTCTCATATAGCAAAGAGGCTTTGCTTTCAAGGTCCACCACTTGTCCAACCTTGCTTCCATTAAAGAAATGAGGGGCTACGTAAACATTGGCAAGCAAGGTAACAAGGTCCTAAGGTGTTTCACCTTGGATATTGGGCATTATAACTAGATCCCCCACTTGTCCAAGCTATGCTCTGATAAAGAAAGGGGATTTTCGTTTCAAGGTCCACCATGTGTTCAACCTTTCTAATATAGAAAGGGGATTTTCGTTTCAAGGTCCACCACCTGTTCAACCTTGAAAGACTCAAGGGATACTTGGACATTGGAAAGCATAGTCCTATAGTAGTTGATAGGTGGCAGTGGGTATTAAAACTAGGTCCAACCTATGCTCTAATATAGCAAAGAGGCTTTGGTTACAAGGTCCACCACTTGTCCAACCTTACTTCCATTAAAGAAATGAGGGGCTACGTAAACATTGGCAAGCAAGGTAGCAAAGTCCTAAGGTATTTCACCTTGGATATTGGGAATTATAACTAGGTCCACCACTTGTTCAAGCTATGCTCTGATATAGAAAGGGGATTTTTGTTTCAAGGTCCACCACGTGTTCAACCTTGAAAGACTCAAGGGATACTTGGACATTGGAAAGCATAGTCCTATAGTAGTTGATAGGTGGCAGTGGGTATTACAACTAGGTCCACCACTTGTCCAACCTATGCTCTCATATAGCAAAGAGGCTTTGCTTTCAAGGTCCACCACTTGTCCAACCTTGCTTCCATTAATATAGCAAGGAGGATTTGGTCTCAAGGTTCACCACTTGTCCAACCTATGCAAACATTTTTCATGTTGTAGCATGATTTTTTGTTTGAAGAGTATTTTTCTATAACTATGGATTTAACAATGTAATCTTTTTACTTACAGGATGGACTTCAAATCTGGGGAGAAAGTACATATGATACTTGACAATGAAATCGTTGGTATTGGTTGTGTGTGTAGAACAGATCCAGATTCCACTTGTGGTGGTACAAAGATAGGGCTGGGAAATGTCTCCATACTAGTGGAGGAATGCTTGAAGGATGTGGTCCTACCTTTTCCTACAATGGATACTTCATCTCTCCAAGGCTCATTATGGAGTGCTGCTCGATGGTCAAAGCTTCTTTTGAAATATTTTGTATTAAATGGGAACTTAATTGATCCACACAAAAGCTACAATGGTGATGAAGAACATGATCATTCTGATCCTCTAGTTACAGATGCAATACCTATGACAAGCCCAGAATTTGAAGCAATGATTCGAGAGTCTTGGAGAAATCAGAGGGTCCTTTTAAAAGATGACACAATGATGCAAACCATGAATGAAGGGACCATCTTATATGTATTTCCACATGATTATGTCAACTTTCAGGAACTTGGTCCTGCTTGTGTGGGTGTGGGTATTGAAAGAGAAAATGCAAGCATTGATGATGTGGTTGAAGTGGGTAGCATCACTTTGCTAAAGTGGCCCATCAAGCAGACAACAATGTTGAATGGGAGCCCATTACAACACTTTGTTCCTGTTGATGGCATGCATGCTACATATGAGGATGAATCCAACGATGGCAATGTTGGAAAAAAACTTGATGGGAGTAATGTTGTCCAGTTGTCAAGGAAGAGACGATACACTTTCATGAACAGGACTCAAAAATCGAAAGCAGCACCAGCTTCGACTTTTTACCTTTCAAACAAATCAATTCAAAGGGTATCATGCATTGATTGTTGTGCACAAAAATGCAGCCAATTTGCAGATCGTGATATGGTGACAAGGTTACGACAACAATTTTGGGGAGAGTCTCAAAAATCACGCACTAATTATGTTTATGATGTTCTTTCTATATGTTATCTATCAGAAAGATGAGAAGTCACGATACCAATTCACGCTAAATGGCTCTATTGTTTGTTGTAGAGCATGGTATGAGCTACATGGAATACCAAAGACATCATTTTATCGATACAAGGAGAACTTTGAAAATGGTGTGCGCCAATATGTACATGGGAACACATGTACATTGAGAAGGGGACTTCAACATACTAGTTTAGCAAGAGCACTACTAAATGAGTTTGTGGAAAACAACTCTGAGAAGATGCCACATAGAAGTAGAACACTGCTAGATGGCTCAAGAGAGACTCAATTGGTGATTCCATCAACATACAAACAAGTGGATATTTTATGTGAAATCAACACGACACTTGACCAAATGGGCTATGAGAAGAAGCTATCCCAATCTTCTTTTGGTAGAATTTGGAACAAAGAGTACCCACATGTCACTTTAACAAAGACGAGTGAGTTCTCTAAGTGCAATATTTGTAGCTCAATCAAGGCAAGGTTAGAAGCTAAACCTTCTCTTGAAGAGAGAGCTCTTCTCTTGAGGGAGAGAGAAGTTCACATGGCACAACAAAAGAGTTGCAGAAGCCTATATTATGCATGGCGCACGTATTCAGAAACTCAACCACAAAAATATGTATGCATAATCCATGATAAGATGGATCAAAAGAAGACTGCCATTCCTAGATTACGCATTGTTCCCAAGGGTGTGGATTCAGGATATAATCTGTAGGTGGCATTGATTGGCATGATCACTCATGGACATGGAGAAGGTCATTACGGACACTTTGTCTTGAATGGTTTGTGGCCAGCTGATCCAAATCTTACAATTGGCTCAATTGCTAATTGTTTACATAACCTCGAGAGGATAGATAAGCATCCTCTTGGTGATCTAGTAACAAATGGACTTCCAAGGAGCAATATTTCACTACTACATGCTTTGAACTCAAGGGATGCTTTGGACTACCATAACTTGAGTGATGGAAAAGAGCCCATTGTGCACTCGTCAGAAATTGCAGAAGAGGAATTGGGGTCAACATTTCGCAGATTGCCAGAGAACTTGTTGCTACAATTGGATAATTGTGCAGGGGAAAAAAAAAATCGATACTTATTTGCCTATTTGTCAATGCTTGTTGCAAGGGGTGTTTTCAAAACCATCCAGCTGGGATTTTTAATGGTTGGGCATACACATGAGGACATAGACACCATGTTTAGTAGGTTTTCAGAGAAGTTGAGAGTTACACAAACCTATACTTTGCCACATTTGATGGATACATTACGAAACAGCTCATCTTCATCTCCAGCTCCATTTTTTCTCACAAAGATCCCCGATTTCAAGCAATATTGTGATGTCTATCTTTGTGATGGACAAGACATACTTGTTGGACATTCCAAACCGCTTCAGTTCAGGTTCTTTATGCAGGATGAGACACCAATGATGCAATATAAGGCACATGTAGGTGTATCAAGTTGGAGTGGAAGTATTCGCCTTTGGAAAATAGACACAGAAGGCAAGCCAATGTTACCACATGGAGATCCACCTCTAGTACAAATGGCGGAGTATGTCAAGGCCCACGAAGAAGTCATTTTGGGGCTAAAGAACTATATAAAATTTTGGAAAAATTTAGGGAATGGTTCAAGTATTCCGCGATATTATAGACCCGTGATAGATTATTGGAGTAAGGTAATTGAAGAGATTGGAAAAGCAATCATATCAGAGGGAGTCTTGTATGAAATGTTTTGGCCAAAAACTCAAGAATATTCTCATCTACAAAGCACTACAATGAATTTGCAACAAGGAGCAGAAAGATTCCTAGGCCTTGAAGAGTTGAACGATCATTTTTGTGGGCCTCAACGAGATAAGCCAAGGGAAGAGTTTGACCCTATGTCTGATGTGCACCAAGGTGACTTTCTTATGCTTGTTCCGAGTGACACAGAAATCTATCCAGTGTGGCTTGCAATGGCTTTATCTGACATTGATAATGAGCCTACATCACCAAACTACAGAAAACTCTTGATTCAATATTGGGCACCTTGCGCGAGAAAAAGTGGGATGACAGATAGTCAAGCTTACAGTAATTGTTGGAAGGGTTATTGGGCTGTCAACTATAAGGAACCACAAGTGTGGGAAACTATAGATGCAATTGTTTGGTCCTGGAGACCCAACAAAGAAGGACCATTTTCTAGAATAAAGATTCCAGAAAGACATGCTCTAAAAGCCAAAGAAGGCCTCACTCGTGCACATCAGCCACACTTGGATCAAAGTTCAGATATGGTATCAAATGTGGAGTAGAATTATGTGGAGCTTCTATTGTGACTATACTAGTCAATTTGTAAACAAAATCTTTTTTGTATCTTCCTTTGTTTTATGTAATTTATAGTTATTATTCAAATCCATGTGTTGTACATCCTCTTGACTTTTGGTGTTTATCAACACCACAATCCTATGAGATTTTCACTTTATTTACTAGCCACACACCTCAATTTTTTTCACTTTAAGTGGAAAATTCCCAAATTACATGAATTCGATCGATTTGGAGATTCCCATAATGTGAGAATTTTAACAAAATACCTAATATGGTCTTAGAAGACACATTCTCCCAGAAACCTTCTAACCTCAGTGATGCTAGTGCATGTTTCTTTCATTCTTTGGATGGCATCTACCTTTGATGGACAAGGTTTCCTACCATATGGCCCGCACATGTGCCCCACAATGAGCACTTCTTTGACACCAAACATAGACTTTTTCCCTGACAATGTAAGATTCACTTCTTCCAACCTAGACAAAATTTTATCACAATCATTTATGTGATTTACCACAAACCTGCGACATCCCTTGAGATCCAAAGCTTCATCTTTGTCACTTTCTTCACATCCTTTGATAGGAAAATCATCAATGAAAGGCATTGTGATTTGAGGAATAAAGTCACGTAAGACCTTATTCATCCCATTCATCATATGTGCAACCGAGTTGGTTGCTCCCTGTGGCAAGGTACACATCCTTACCAAACCCAAAGGTGTCCTCATGGTTGTCAAGTCTCTGCTTTCAATTGCAAGCTGAGATTGATCATACCCTGAGTAGAGATCCCCCATTGAGTAGATTGCCCTCCCTGCAAACGCCTCTGTAAACTCATCCACAATTGGACCTGTACCTACATTTCTAATTGTCACCTTGTTCACTGGTTGCATATCTTGGATGAAGCGTAGAGAAACATTCTTCTTTGGAACTGTGAACCACCTGTTTGAGTATGGAGCATTCAGTAGCTCTACTAACTTTGGCAAATGAGCCTTTGAAACCGGAATAGGCCGCAGATTCCAAGGCACATGAGGTATTGTGAAAATTAACATAGGAGCTACAATATAGGGATCAACACATCCTATCTCATGTGGCTCAAATGCAAAAGCCTTACCATGCTTTGAAAGCATTTCTTTGAAGCACTTTGTCTCCTCCTGTGTTAGAAACTCCTCGCAACCAATCTGCAACTCTTGAAAGGACTCCTTTGTGAAGGTATGCCCGATCTTTTTAGGATTCCGCAAACTTGGTTGTAAAGAAGCCTGTTCAATCTTTTTCTTGTTGTTGGGTGGTAAGGGTGAAGCTACTGGTTTCACCTTCTTTGCTACACTCTTGTATTTAGTTTCAACATGGACTTCTGGGCCAACTGTTTGGCAAACTTCCACAACTTCATTTTCAAGATGCAAACTAGACCTCATTATAGCATCAAGCTCACCCATAGTATCTACAAAAGAAACTTGTTCACACAAACCCAAAACATTTTCAGTAGGTTGTAGCAACCCACTCTTTTTCATGCCTATTTGTACATTATGCACATATTGCCTCTCATATCTCTTCAAATCTTCAAGTCTTGTAAAACATACTGATCCATTCCTTGTTACCAAGGAGCTCATTGAGAAAGTTTCACCTATTTTTGGATCAGACGAGACCCTTTTTCTTTATGTACCACTGCAATCCCGCTTTACAATGGTACTTGGCAAAAACCCATCATTTCTCTATGATCATGAAACTCTTTGCTTACCTTTGGTAGAGGATGTTCTCTGAGGTTGTCACGATTTCTTTCATGGTTTATACAGACTGTGAGAAATTGGACAGCTCATTTACCATCTTTGCTACGTATTCTAGCATATGCTGAACCATGGTCCATTACCTTTGTTTCCATTCGAACTCCCACAATGTAGGGTTGTCCAAGGATGAGATGATATGAAGATGTATCCTGTACAAAGAAGTTTTGGTCAATCTTTACATCACCTATTGTTACCTTCACACCTGGCATGCTGCATACAATTCACCGGATGAATTGTTTGCCACTTTTACTATCCAACCATGATCTGTGTCCATTGGCCATTTGCACTTGTTGTAGAGACTCTTTGACATTATGTTTATTTCTGAACCATGGTCAATCAAGGCAACAAATGGCTCTTCAAGATCACCTACCTTGACCAAAGTTTCTGTAGTAGCCCTTGCCCAATGACTTCGTGAATTAGTAACTCCTAGGAATATCTTCAACTTCTTCATCATCATTTGAGAAATACACTTGCTTCACTCTCCCACTAGATTGGTAGCATCCTACCACAGCTCCATCATTCTCCTTATTTTGCAGTTGCATCCCTTGTGTCTTATAGGTTTCCCCTTCAACCTGTGGACGAGAAACTTCAGCAAGGGTTTGCCTCTTCCTCTTGATGATGTCAATGATCTCCTCGTGGAATTCACGCTTTGCAATGCCAAGAACTTCTCCCAGAGTGAACTCAATCTTGCTATTCAAGATCCTTTCCTCCAAGACTTTCTTTAAATCTGTAGCAACCTCAATATCAGATTGTAGTTTATAAGTTGGGCCTTTTGTCTTACCTTTTGTTGGCTCTTTCTTCTTTCCTGTTGTAGACTCCTCCATGAGTACTTCAGGTGGAGATGCTCCTTTTGTTGAGGGTGTTTGAGAAGGAATTGAGTCACTTCTTCCCCTAGTTCTAGAAGCTCTTTTTGATGGTCCTTCATCAGCATTCTCACGTCTGCGCTTCTCTTCTACAATTGCCTCATTTTGTTGGCATTTTGTAATGTAGGCATGCACTGACAATGAGTCCACTGGATCATTCCATCCTGTTTCTAGACGTATGCAATCACCTGCTTCATGTAGAATCTCATTTGTAAGCTTTCCCTTTTTAGCTAATTGCATGATATTTGGCCAAATTTGACCATGATGGTCACTCATCTCTTCATCACAAAAATGCTCAATTTTTACTCCATAAGTAGCTGCCTCAACTGAAGAGGTGGCATGCTTAGTTGCCATATCTTCAACTAAGGTTTGCATTCCCCCCTTCCCAAAGTTAGCTCTCAAGGGTAGACCTGTCTCTCTTAAGTGGGTTTTACCATCCTTAAAAAAGACAACATCTTTTGACAAAGCATCACTAAAATCATCACAATCCCTTCTTACATGGTCTGTACTATCACACCAAATACATCTATTAACAAACCCTTCTTTAGGCTGTTGTCTTTGCCTAGGAAGTGGCCCTGATGGTTGGCCTTTTTCTTCAAGCTTTGCAAGCTTCACCTTCAAGTCACGCATTCCCTTCACAAGCTCATCTAGCATGGACTCATCAAACTTAGGAGCGATAAAAGTAGGCTTTACCATTTTGTCAGGAGTTGAGGTGGAAGGAATTGTAGTGTTTAGTACCATCTTGTCCCTTCTTCTTTGTCGTTTGGCAAGCAGTGAGACAGCACCTTCAACCTCATTCCAGTCGGTCTTTAGTCCTTGCTCAGCATCTTTATCTTCAAGAAGAAGCTCCAAATTTTCTTGAAACTCTTTACCTGCAGCTTGCAAGAAAAGATCTGTCTTTTCTGCATCTAGTGTGGCCCTTTCTGTCCTTGGGAGTTGTGCATAGCGCCGCTCAAATTCCCTAAGTAGTTCTGTTATTGATAGTCCTTGCTTTGGCTTGACTACCCATTCTAAGAATGTCCTTTTGGTCACTCTCTCAGAGTCCTCCATGAAATATTCCTCCTTTAAAGCTACTTTGAGTTCTTCCCAATTTCTCCCATGCCTGTCTTTAATTGCCCTAACATGCTCCCTAATTTTTGGAGCAACAAGTAGCTCAAAGCTTTGAATCATCTCACCTTCTGACACGCGATGCAGCTCCATCTGCTTCACATAATCGCGTAAGTACTTGGTTACATCTTTGCCATTGAATTGATCCATTCTGTTGACGACCGCTTGTATGGCCTTCGTTGCTGAAATCTCCCTTCTTTCAGTGGCATGTTGTTGTTGCATGAACATTGCAAATGCTTGAAACATTTGCATTGTTGTTGGGTCAAAATGCATACCCTGTTGCTCAACATGATCACCCATGGTTACCCACAAACTCTCACCCTGGCAGTTTCGCGTCGGGTTCACCAAAAATATGTCGAGAAATTTGCGATCTTGCCAGGAAAGCACAAGGCTTATGGCTGTGAGAGTTTGTGAGAGAACTCAACAAAAACTATATGAAGGAGTTAAACCATAGATGCCATGAAGACTAGGGTTTGGAAAGAAGTGCAATCAAAGAAGACTCACTCTTTCTCTCTTGCACTCACACACACACAAAGAAAGAACGCAAAAGAGAATGTTAAAACAATACGAAGATGAAAACATCAAGGCTATGGTCATATCGTATCATGGGTAATATGAAAGGGTTAATGGATGAGTTAATGGCATTCAATCTTGGCTGACCAAATAGGCTACGAATTGTTCTTTGGAATTGTAGTTTTGTGATTACCATAATATAGATATTTTGTCTAGTGATTGGGATTAATTGTGTGTACAAATCCTCTTGGTTCATAGCAAGATAACTACGCTTAATTCAAAAGAAAAGTTATAGTCTATGAGAGGTAGTATGATGGGATCCGGTGATAGAAGTATTTCATTAAGCCTTTCTAGGCCAAAGAGAAACACTATACGTTGTTGAAAGTGTATTTTTCGGCTAATCCATACGTTAATTCTAATAGATTGTACAGAGTGAAAGCGATAGAAATGATCATCATGTGGGTTATTCATCTAGGATAGTATGTGAGAAATGTAGATATGAGAGAAGTGAAGAGATGAGATGTTTCCCTCCCAAGCCCTATTCTTGCACGTAGGCAATAAGGATACTGCGGGGAGAGATGTACCTGTAGCAAAGAGAACCTAGAGATGGTGAATTACTAAGAATGAGAGAGATAGGTTTGGTTAAGGAGATGAGATTAGATACATATATATATGTTGGATTAGAGATGAAAATGAAAACAACAAGAAATCAAGAAAACATCAATGTAGAACACATCTTACTTGAAACCCTTCGGCACCATTATTGATGGGAGAGAGAAGAAGAGGGGAGAATTCAATGTTGATTGATATGCCAAGTACAACACCTTCTTTGATTAGAGTTGATCTTCCAAGGATAGTGTACAAGAGTGGCTAGTCTTCCTCTAGGAGAAAGTGTAGGCTTGGGCTTATGTTAATGGGGCTAAGTACAATTAGGCATTACTACTCACTCCCTCAAGAATTCCTCTCATCAATGGCTTGAATGCTTGAGTTCTTTCCAAGGAAGAAGAGGTCCCCTTTTATAGGTGAAGGGAACCCACAAGGGTTTACACAAGAAGAGAGGAGCCAGTGTGAACAGGAATTGGAAAAGTTGGAAATGAGCTGTCCCTGCATGATGTGGGCAGACTGGGGTCCAGCATTTTGATCATATCTCCTCAACCGTGGCTCCAAATAAAAAAGTAAAAATATGAGCAAAAACTTCAGCTCATTAGCTACAATTTTGATTTTAAAATCGTTTTCCAATTCGGATTGGAACCTTGTGTAAAAAATTCATCAAAATAGGATCCATTTATGGTAGCAAAAGTCTTCATGTGGTCTCCTTAGCCTAGAATTTCATTTAATTCCAAAGGACACCTCATGCCATATGAAAGCATGACATTGCTCCTTGACAAATTTTTGTAATCATGCTTGCAATAATGCATTAAAATAAGTGTATCTTTGAAATCATGCCACCTAGTGTCCCACTAGGATTTGATTCTATCCTAGTAGCTATTTAAAAAGAAATATAAGAAAAGTATAAAAAATCCATAGAATATATATATATTGGAGTTTACCCTAGATATAGGATCTAGCTAGGGTGTGAGATGATAATGAAATAGTAGAAATAAAGAATCAATGCTTTTTGCCCCAAGTTAGAGGCGGAGCTATTGATGCTTTTCCCATAGTATTTTCTGATGGTAAAGTAAGGATATGTTACCCTTGAGAAAAATAATAAGATGAGATAGAAGGCTTATTATTATAATTAAATATGCATATGTACACTATAGGAAATATAATTATGTATCTAAAAAAATATAAGAAAGATCTTGTAGCATGCGTTTCCACTATGTACGTGTCACAACACGACAACGTGTGCTGTAAATCCATGCTTTGGCAGGGTTTTGCTCCTATGTGACATAGTCTCTTGGGTGGACGACGGCTAGTAAATTCCCAAGGGTCTACTCCTATTGGGCTTGTGGTGTTTCAAAGGGATTTTTCAAATATTTTTTTTTCTTGTAGTCCTCTTTCAACGCTCTTGGGTGACATCGCTATAGAGGTGTTTCAGTTTGTTTGTTTCCCAACAGTGTTTTGGTGCCCGCCAGCGAGGAATCGCTTCAAGTTACCTTCAGTTTACAGGTTTTGAAGACATGGCGTTTAATTTTCTGGATTTTAGTGGGAAATCAAATGAAAGTTCCAAAGATTTCATTGAGAAACTGGAGTTTGCTTGCCTTCTTGCTGACAAGCAAGACCCAGCGTTGGTGCTACGAATCTTCTACTTCTGTTTGAAGGGAGATTCTAGGGAATGGTTGGAAGGCTATGAAAAGGATCTACAATCAGCCCAACCTCCTCAAGTTATGACTTATGAAATGGTAAGTCATGCTTTTCTTACAGACTTTCAGCAGGTGGAAGACCCACAAAAGGTATGGCAGTCTATTCAAGGCTTAGTACAAGATGAAGGCCAAACCATAGAAGACTTTGTCAAGGCATTCAATGCGTTATGGGCAAAGTGGTGTACATATTTGGGGGTTGAAATTCCTCTAGCCATGTTGAAGAAGGACAGGTTTCTTGCAAGCTTGAGGAGTAACCTACGCTTGAAGGTAGACCTTAAGCAGCCCAGGACCTTTGAGGAGGCAGTTGAAATTGCAAAGAATAAAAAGTGGAAAGCAGAGCGTCTTCATCAACTTGGAATCAATGTCGAGCCAAAGCTTGAAGTGAAAGCGGTAGAGCAACCAAGGGTCCTCATCAGGGAGCCAGGTTATGATCAACAAGCTTCTCATGATGTGAATGCCTTTCGCAAGGAGATGCAAGAGGTTGTAGGTCTTATGAAGAATCTTAGTGTGCATATGATGGAAGGTGGAAGAGGTCAAAGTTATGGATATGGACGTGGTTATGGAAGCAATGAGGGTTATACAGGTGGTAGAGGAAGAGGCATGGCTGAAGAGGGGATATGTTTCAATGATACAATTGTGGTGAATGGGGTCATAAAAGCTCTCAATGTGACAAGCCAAAGAGAATGGGTGGTGACATGTTTCCTCTTCCTCCACAAATTCCTTCTCAAGCTCAAGATTATGGTATTGAGATTAAAGGGGAAGCAGGACCAAGTGGATTGACAGCAGAAGAGAAGGGCAAAACAAAAGTGGTAAGCATAATTCGTTTGGAGAAGAAAGAGGATGATTTGGGAGCTATGGTCATGCCTGTAGGTAAGAGGGTTACAAGAGATCATGACATGAGTGATGCAAGTTCTAGCCATAAAAGAGGGAAACAGGTTGAAACAGGTACAGGTAAAGAGAAGAAGAAGAGAAAGCCCAAGAAACATTACAATGCATCCGACTTTCCTTTGGGAGAAGGGCAACCAAATTATAGTCTAAGGGCTGATTTGGTGGGTAGAAAGGCTGATGTTACCTTTGGGCAACTCATGGAGATGTGTCCCAAGTTAAAGAGGCAATGGAAGCACGTAGTCAACCCCATGAAGAAGGAGCTTGCAAGGGGGTCAGTGAGAGTCTTGTTTTTGAATGAGTTACCTGACATATGTCCTACTATGGATGCATGGCATAAGAGGAAGTGCATTGGAGAGGCTTATATTGATGGAGGTGCACAGGTATGTGTTATTACTCAAGCTTGTGTATCAAAGTTGGGAATCAACATGGTGAAGAATTCAGGTTTTCGCATAAAGCTTGCCAACCAATCAAGGGTGAGGTGCTTGTGAGTTGTAAAGGACTTAGAGGTGGATGTATTTGATGTTAAGGTGCTAGTCAATTTCCATGTTACGCCCGCGGGTATTGGTGCTTTCCCTCTCATCCTTCGAAGACCATGGTTACAGGCAACCAAAGCTATACAGGATTGGGGACATGGTACCATCACTCTCTACAATAGAAGGGGTGATAAGAAGAGGTTTGACATGGCTAGCAAGAAATCTTTGGATGCTGATTTTGATGAGAAAAGTGATGAAGAAGAGTCCTCAAGTGAAGAAGAAGACAATGGGGATGATGGCAATGAAGTGGAAGATAGTAGCGATAGTGATCTAGATGTTTCCTCCTTGTTTCTTGAAGAAGAGCATGATGAGAAACAAAGATTTCTTGGCCTTATGGAGAATGAGGATATCTCTGGTCCTTATGAGCAAATTGAAGAGCTGATGCAACCCAAAGTTCAACCTAATGTCAAACAGGAGCTGATACAAGGTATGTTGTCTCCCGACTTGACTAGTCATGAGAAGGGTGAGTACCTACATATGATACAACAATTTCCCCATTTATTCATCACTTCTTATGAGTAAATTAGAGGCTTTAAGGGAGAGGAAATCCACATTCCAATCAAGGTAGGAGCTCAGCCCGTACGCCAAAAGCTAAGGAGAATGAGACAGGTACAACTTCATGCTTTAAAGGAAGAGGTAGACAAGCTTCTTGAAGCAGGTTTCATATGTCCTATGAGCACTGCAGAATGGGTGAGTCCTGTTGTTGTCACACCCAAGAAGGATGGAAAGTGGAGGATATGTGTTGATTTTAAGCCCCTAAACGCAGCCATGAAGAGGGATCCATACCCTCTTCCTTTCATAGATGACATACTTGATTCTATTGCAGGGCATGAGAGGTATAGCGTATGTGATGGATTCTCTGGATATTTTCAGCTCACCTTGGCTTTGGAAGATCGAAAGAAGACCACATTTATCACGCCATGGGGATGCTTTTGTTATTGTGTACTTCCTTTTGGTCTTATGAATGGCTGTGCGTGGTATCAAAAGCGCGTCAACAAGGTGTTCTCTCCCTTTCTTGGCAAGTTTGTGAAGGATCTTATTGATGACTTTTGTGTTTATAGCTCTAGAAAGGATCATTGTGCAAAGCTTGGGATGGCATTGAAGCAATATGATGAAAGTGGAGGTCAACTCAACCCAAAGAAGTGTCGTCTTGCTCAACCAAGAGTGAAGTTTTTGGGGCATATGATCTCAGAGAATGGGATTGAAGCGGATCCTGACAAAGTGAAGGCTTTGGTTCTCCTCCCATCACCTAAAGATACAAAGCAACTTTATACTTTTATTCAAATGGTGAAGTATATAGCAAGGTTCATTCCTTTGTCCTCTCAACTTCTTTATCCTCTACAACAAGTAGCAAGGTTGGATCTTCTACAATGGACAAATGAATGTGAAGAGGTTTTCCAAGGTATCAAAGAGGTTCTTGGTTCTCTTCCTGCTATGCAAGCTCCTAATTGGGATAAGGAGTTTTATGTGAATCCATCAGTAGGTGAGGATGCTATTGGAGCTATGCTTCTTCAATGAGGTAACAATCTCACTACATGAAGCCTATCTATTGTGCTAGCAGGGTGAAGCTAGAGGTGGAAAGAGGCTATATTGAGGTGGAGCTCATTATGGTAAGCGTGATTTATGCATGTAGAAGGTTTAGGCACTACCTTCTCCCTAAACCATTCACATTCCTCACTAGCTACACTCTTCTACCTCAATTGGTGAATAGCCCTACTTTGTCAAAGAGGCTCATGAAGTGGATTGTGGAGCTACAGGAATTCCAATTCTCTTTTCTTGTTGAGGAGAGTACAAGGGCTACATTGGCTGATTTGATTACCTATAAGGAAAGCCCTCTTCTTCTTAAGGAGAATGCAGTGAAGAAGCAACACATGGAAGCTCCTGAGATAGACAATGCCTATCTATTGTTTTTTGGTGGCTCTTACAGGAAAGCGCATGGCGAAGCTTCAGGAGGTGTGGTAATCTATGATCCTCAAGGTGCTTTGGTAACTAAAAGGAGTTTGAAGCTTACCGCACAAAGCAACAATGAAGCTGAGTATGCTACTTTGGAGAAAGGTCTCAACCTTTGTCTTGAGCTTGGTATCCATCGTGTAAAGGTAAGAGGTGATGCTCTTTTGGTGGTTAAGCAAGTACTTGGGGTGTAGCAAAGTAAGAATCCAAGGCTGAAAAATATGTGTTTTCAAGTGAAGAATCTGCTTAAGCATTTTGAAGCTTGGAGTTTAAGGCATGTGGACAGGTCTCAAAATGAAGAAGCACATGGTGCAGCGCAAGCTTCAATTGGGAAATTGTACGTGATAAGGGCTGATTCTCCTCTTTATTTGGTAAGGGAATATTTAGAGAAGGAGGAAGAGTTTCTACAAACAGGTATGCTTCCATCAAAGTTGGAAAAGCCAAAAAAGTATGCCTTCCTACATCGTGCCAAAAGGTATGTTCTACTTGGTGATGCCTTGTATATGAAGGGGGCTGATCTTGTGATGAGAAAAGTGCCTTGGAAAGAGGAAATTTACAAAATTTTAGAGGAGAATCATGAGGGTTCTTGTGGTGGTCACTTTGCTGCAAAGATCACTTTGCATAAAGTCTTGCAGGAGGGTTATGTGTGGCCAAGTGTTCAACGTGATGTTCATCATTGGTGCAAGTCTTGTAAAGAGTGTCAAAGCATGGAAAATAGGGTTCTCAAATCAGAAATTAGAGGCACCACTGTGGCTTATGATGTGTTTGAGAAGTGGGGTATTGATGCAATAGGTCCTCTACCTATGACAGCTAGAGGCAAATGTTACATACTTACTGCTGTTGACTATCTATCCAGGTGGGCCGAAGCCAAAGCTGTTAATCACATCACGAGTAAAGATGTTTCCTTATTTATATATGAAGATATTTGCTGCAAATTTGGCATGCCATTGGAGTTGCTTTCTGACAAGGGTCTAGGTTTCAGGGGAGAGTTGGTGGATTATCTATGTGAAAAGCTTCATGTGCATCGCAGGTTTACTACTCCATATTATCCCCAATGCAATGGCATGAATGAAAGGTTTAATGGAGAGCTTATAAGGATGATTACAAAGATGACAAGAAACAATGTGAAGACTTGGGATTTAGAGCTACCTTGTGCTCTATGGGCTTATAGGACTGCCATCAAAAGGACTGCCATCAAATCAGGTACTGGTTTTTCTCCCGTCCATTTAGTTTTGGCAAAGAGGCTTTACTTCCTATTGAGGTGGAGATACCAGCCTTGAAGATGATGCTAAATCTTGAAGAAGAGCCCAAGGATGCATTCAAGGAAAGAATTTTATATTTGCAATGTGTACAATTGGATAGGGTGTTAGCTTTTGAGCATTATGAGCAGGTCTTGAAGAAAAATCAAGCAAAGGCAAATAAGAAGGTAAAGAACAAGGACATCAAGAAGGGTGGCATGGTGTTTCGTTACAATAGTAAGCTTGATAGCACTTTTCAAAAGAAATTTCAAATCAAGTGACAAGGTCCTTTCTTGGTTTTAAATAGGTTTCCAAATGGTACATATCAGCTTGCTGACTTGGATGGTACCCCACATAAAGCACGTGTGAATGGCTATAGGTTGAAGAAGTATATTGCAAGGTTGATGACTGTGATTGAAGATGAGCCTTCTTTTGAAGAATTTACTGATCGTGTGGCTAATGATGAAGATGAAGTGGAGACTCCATCATGTGGTTTACAGGGTCTCTTTTGTGCTGTTGATCATGAATGATCTAGCAGGCTGGGGTGTGGCAAACTATGTTGGGCGCATTTCTGACACCCCGTTTTTTGTAAATTTCTACATACGGACATGAAGCCCCATGTCAAAAGGGCGTGTGGGATTTCTTTTTGTGGGTTTTTTATCTTGCTTTAGCAAGCACATGTACATGCACTGCAAGTCGCTAGTCTAGTGATAGTTGTTGGGCTACTGTAAGTGCCCGTGACTGAGTTTTTTGAAGTGAGCCTTGTATATAACTTAAAATCATGTACAAACTAAAAAAGGTTCAGAAAAAGATCATAAATTGGTAGGTTTTATCTCGTTGTGTCTCCTTGGTGCTCTTGGATGCAGTTTTTTGCCCCGACTAGCCTTCTCTACGTGTAGTCGTGCTGGGACAGCTCTCTGTTCGCGTCAATTTTTCTCATGGGGTCGTATGGAATCAAATTTGGTCATATTTAGATTTCTCGCCAGTCATGTTTCAATATTTCTCTCAAGCTTTAAAGTGACCCAATTGGAGTTGTGCTCATCAGGTTACGACTAGTTCTCTGCAGGGTTATGGCTATGGCAGCCTAGTGGCAAATTGTGTGCTGACAGAATTGGAGGGCATGTATGTATGAATTGTGGAATTGATGTTGAAGTTGTGGGTTTGTGATGTTTAATTGTGAAAGGAGAGGCTCTTGTATTCATATGCATTGGTCGGAGTGTGCTGTAAATCCGTGCTTTGGCAGGGTTTTCCTCCTTGACATAGTCTCTTGGGTGGGCGACGGCTAGTAAATTCCCAAGGGTCTACTCCTATTGGGCTTGTGGTGTTTCAAAGGGATTTTTCAAAGCTTTATTTTCTTGTAGTCCTCTTTCAACGCTCTTGGGTGACATCGCTATAGAGGTGTTTCAGTTTGTTTGTTTCCCAACAACGTCTCAACACAAGATTAGTCCCTTTCATGTACAAGACATCACCAATCAATTTGTACCTAGATGCTCTACGCACAAAACCATAATTCTTAGACTTATGAATATCCTTCGGAATGATTCCTGTTAGCAAAAACTCCTCTTCTTGAGCCAAACTTTCCCGGCCATGATAAAAAGGTAAATTGGTCCTCAACACAAACAACTCCCCAATCATGCTTTGAGAGGCTTTATGTGCTCTCCATTTAGAGCATGTTCAATGTGTCTGATTCTCCATGCTTTGAACCTTTTTAACAGGCCTTTAATTCTCAAACAAATTTCCTTCAATAAGGTGTTCTTGCTCTTTCACACGCCCAGCACTTGCTTCACAACTAACAAGGCATCACCTTTTATGCTCAATCTTCTAATCCCATACTTCAAACAAATGTGTAATCCGGCTTCCAATGTAGCATTTTCAGCCTCATTGTTACTATGCGCATCCAATTTGAACCCTCTCTTGCATACTAGCTTCCCCTCTGGATTATAAAGTGCTATACCCCCTGAAGCCGCATCATGGCTCTTTCTGTATGAACCATCAAAGAACAACACATGTGCATTGCTGATTTGTGGCACTTATTCAACTACCTTTCTCACCACCTCTTCCTTAGCAAGGAGGGGATTCTCCTTGTAAGTCAGCAAATCAGCTAGGGTAGCTCTTGTACTATCTTCCAGTAGAAAAGAGAACTCAAACTCTTGCAGCTCAATTACCCATTTCTTGACCACATTTGACATGTTAGTGCCATTAATTAACTGTGGCAAAAAGACATAACTCATCAAGAAAACAAAAGGTGGTGGTAGCAAGTAATGACGAAATCGAGCGACAAGCAAATATTACACTGGCCATCACTAGCTCTACTTCCGAGAATTTTCTCTCAGCTATACCAGCTTCACTCGGCTTGCACAATACACTGGCCTCATATAATGGTTGTCCTTCCCCTTTTGCAATAGTATGGCTCCAATGGCATCATCCCCTACTGATGGATTTACATAAAACACTTGCTTCCAATCAGTAGCCTGCATGGCTGACAACCCCCCTAACACCTCTTTTACCTCTTGAAACACTTCTTCACACTTGTCATCCCATTGCAATGGATCATGCTTTTCCACTTGTTGTCATGGATAAAGGAGATGTGAAGACAATGAAATAAACTGTGCCAAAGGTTGCCAATTGCTTTATACTCGTAGGTGATGGAAGAAGAATAATAGACTTAACCTTGTTTGGATCAGCCTCAATGCCATTTTCTGACACCATGTGGCCCAATAACTTCACCCTTGGCTGTGCTAGATGACATTTCTTGGGATTTAGTTGTCCTCCAAATTCATCATATCGAGCCAATACCATCTGCAGCTTCTCATGGTGTTCAGCCCTACTACTGTAGACACAGAAGTCGTCCATAAAAGCTTTAACACAACTACCAATGAATGGTTCCAATACCCAATTTTCTCTCTCTTGATAGAAACATGGTCCATTTGACAACCCAAATGGCAATACCGTGTAGCAATAGCAGCCCCATGGCATAATCAAAGTTGTCTTTGTGTTGTCTTTAAGAGAAATGTTCAATTGAAAATAGCCTAAAAAACCATCACCCACACTGTACCTCTCATAACCGGCCACTGAATCCAGGATCTTATCAATGAATGGAAGAGGATATGGGTTCTTCTTAGTGGCTTCATTTAAGGGCTTAAAATCTACACAAATCCTCCACTTTCCATCCCTCTTTGGGATGACTACTACTGGACTCACCCATTCTGTGGTCTCCACTGGGACTATGAACCCTATCTTAAATAACTTATCCACCTCTTCCCGCAAGGTTTCCATCTGCTCTTGACCCATCCTTCTTAGCCTTTGCCGCACTGGCTTAGCACCTTCCTTCAGCTCTATATGCATCTCTTCTCCTTTGAACCCTCTAATCTTTGCATAAGAAGTAATGAACAAATCACGAAAACTAGCCAGCATGTGCAAATATATCTCCTTCTCCATAGCTGAGAGGTCTCCCCACTGATCATTTGTGTCATCAATTCCTGCTTCTTTGAGAATTAAACCTTGGATTGCATTAGCCCTTCAATCACTTCATAAGGCCCTTCACTTTCATATTTTAACGTCGTAGGAAACTAATTAAAATTAAAAGACCTAAAGATCTAGCCGACGAGGAGTTGAACTCAAGACCTATTATTCAAGAGGGAAATGGCATAACCAATCTATCATACTTGGCATGGGTGATAGAAAGGTTATACCATTTATCTCTTTTGATTGGCACACACATCCACACACGCGCACACACACAAGAAGAAGAGAGTTATAATGTCGTAGGAAACTATCCTAAAAGACGTTAAAGATTAGGTTAGATGTAGACTTACGTTAAACTAGATTTAGGTTTATTTAAGTTAAATTAGATTAGATTTAGGTTAATTTTTAATTAGATTTACGTTTATTTACGCTAGATTTAGATTTACGTTATATTAGATTAGATTTAGGTCTCCATAGACTGCGATGCCTGCATGAAGCGGGTGAAGAAAGCCCTCAATGGAATATAGGGTATTGCTGCCTTCACTCATGGTGGGCTCCGTCGATCCAAAAGTACTGGTGAAATGTCTTCAGCAGATAGGGAAGAAGGTGGATCTTCAGGGCGGCAAGAGTCACTACATCTCCGACAATGACCATCTAGACAACCTCTAGTCATTCAACAGCAACTTCAAAGTTAGTAACAAGAGCAAGAATGGTCCAAAGGGCCAATTGCTGTCGTCAGATGTGGATGGAGATGAGGCAGCGTCACCGCCGGAAGTTAACTCTCACATCTTTAGTGATGAGAATGCCAACTCTTGCTGAGTTATGTGAAAAATTATGTGTTAAATCAGTTTTAAGGTTCTTATAATCCCTGTTAGTTTAGTTCTTTGTTTTTAATATAACATAATTTACGTAGATTTAGATTTATGTTATATTAGATTAGACTTAGGTTTATTTAGGTTTACCCACACACACACACACACAAGAAGAAGAGAGTTTTAACGTCATAGGAAACTATCCCAAAAGACGTTAAAAAATTAGGTTAGATGTAGACTTACGTTAAATTAGATTTACGTTTATTTAGATTTATGCTTATTTACGTTAGATCGAGTCCACACAAGAATTACTTACGGTTTAGGGTTTAGAGTTAGACGAACAATGAAAAGATCTACTGTGAAAAGATGTTAAGATGCTGTGAAGTGCTACAGCTAGAGAAGAGGCAAAGGGGTTTTGTCCACTACATGCAGTATCATGTAGACGTGGATCTGTAGATTTCTTTTACCCACAAATATAGGTATTGACCAATAAAGACGAGATTATAACCCGGTGGTTCTGATCTCCGTGCACCTCTAGACCAAGGTGTGCGGGGATTGGACATGACTAGAGAATGTGAGGTAGAGAGAGAGAGAGAGAGAGAGAGAGAGAGAGATAAGACGAAGAATGCCAATAGAATATTAAGTTTGTTATCCAGGTTATAAGATTTTTATCCTCATTATGAGTAGTGACAAGGATGTGGGACCGTCCAACCGAAACACCTATCTCTCAACGAGGGTCTTATGTCCTTGTAATCAATGCAAGCATGCTGTGCGACGGACAAGACGTGTTTCTTTGCAGCACGTTCGCGAATTTGGCGACTTCGATCCATCTATTATAGATCGAGTTGTTGCCAATTATAACTCGTCGGACTCTGACGCTGGCCAACAAGCAGCAATCTTGCAACCCAATAGACATGTTCGCAGGCGCTTTGGTCAAGCAGCATATGTGAGGCCACAAGATGTAGCCTCTGACAGCTCGGGGGATGATCATGCAGAGCACATTCCCAACGAGGCAATGTGTGAGCCCGAGATTGATGAAATGATCGAGACGATCATGGATTCAGAAAGGCTTATCTATGATGATATGAAAAGTGAAGCCGATACGCCTTTGTATAATGGAGCACGTATGTCTAGATTGAAAGCACTTCTGGTTCTTCTCAACATGCAGGCAAAGTTTGGATGGAGTGACACTAGCGTCACAGCGCTTTTCAGGTGATCTATTACAATTAGTTTACTTTAATAAAACTCTAAATGTATAATGATCTGATAGATTTTTACACGACTGTATCGTATTTTTATGTTGTGTAGATTTCTTAAAGAGCACATACTACCAGCTGACAATGTGATGCCAGATTCCCGAGATGAAGCAAGAAAGATTTTGCGAAACTTGGGGATGGATTACAATTCTATCCACGCTTGTCCTAATGACTGCATTCTTTTCAGAGGGGAATACATAGACATGGAGAAGTGTCCGAAATGTGATTCCGAAAGATATCGAGTAGATCTCCACGGGACAAAAATTCCACAAAAGGTTTTGCGAAATTTTCCTCAGCTTCCTCGCATCAAGCATTTCTTCGAATGTAAGTCCATGGCCGCCCTAGCATCATGGCATGAGGAGAATAAATCTTCGGATGGTGTGCTACGAATTTATGCAGATTGCGCAGCCTGGAAACATATAGATGGAACATGGTCGGATTTTGCCAGGGAAGCTCGAAGTTTGCGCTTAGGCTTGGCTATGGATGGCGTAAATCCATTTGGTCAAAGATCAACATCTTACAGTGTATGGCCCGTTGTCATCGTCAACTACAACATTCCCCCGTGGTTGACTATGAAGAAGGGGCACCTATGGCTAAGCTTGATTGTGCCAGGGCGATATAAAGTGGAGAATATGGATGTGTATCTTCGTCCACTATTGGAAGAGCTACAACAATTGTGGATTGGCATAGAGGTGGTGGATATGAGCCGACACACAGGACGACGGAATGCTTTGATCAGAGGCATTCTAATGTGGACCATGCATGACTATCCCAGGCTAACAGAATGCTCAGGTGATCTATTGACACTCCTCACTCAGACACTATAAATCTTGTTTTTTCCCATAGTTGATCTATTATCATGTGTATACATGCAGGGCTTCAAACAAGCGGATACAGAGCATGTGTCACATGTGGAACTAGACTGAATGCACGTAGGGCGCCCTCACTGAAGAAGCAAATCTACGAAGGTCATCAAGAGTATCTTCCAGAGAATCATGTGTTACGCGATGGCTTTTTGGGAAGAGAGCCACCAAGGATGTCTGCACAAGCATGGTTAGAGAAGAAGGAGATGTGTGATGACGGATTGCCTCCAGGGATGAAGAGACTATCTCTATGGTACGAGTTACCATACTGGCCCCGACTCATGATCAATCACTTGCTCGATCCAATGCAAATATTCAAGAATGTGGGTAATCTACTATGGGACCATCTGAATTGCAAGAAAGATACTTTGGGAGCCAGAGTTGACCTTAGAAATGTGGATCGTATGGAGCAATATTGGCCGCAAACAGCGTCTGATGGATCGATAAAACTCCCTAAAGCACCATGTAAAAGAGACCATTCGATCTTTGCGGACCCCCACTGGCGTAATGCACTCGCTCCAAACGTGTTTTACTAAAGAAGGAAAGCTTACCGGTTTGAAGTCACACGATTGGCATAAAATGTGTCAGGTACGTTCATAGTGGACTTTAATATCATCGCATAAAATGTGGACTTTAATATCATTGCTGCACATACTTTACAGTTTATTTTACCGGTTGCCATTGAGGGATGTTTGTCTCTCGACATCCGTAACACAATCTACAAACTTGCAAAGCTGGTGCAATGGATCTCACAAAAGGAGATCAACGTAGACTCCATACCATTCGCCAAACTAAATGCTGCGGAGCTTGTGTGCATGTTTGAGAAACATTTTCCTACTACCATGCTAACCATTCAGGTGCATCTTCTTGTTCACATAGTTGATGAGGTGGAAATAACTGGCACAATTCATTCCAGATGGATGTTCTTCTTAGAACGTTTCATGAAAACGCTTAAGGGATATGTGCGTCAAAAGGCACGTCCGGAGGGTAGCATGGCAGAAGGTTGGTTGGTATCAGAGTCCCTAGTGTACATTGGAGAGTGGCTAGACGGCTTTGATAAAGCCCGGGACACGCTATGGCAAACCATAGATGATGAGCGCATATCTGGGATTGTCATGTGCAATCTCGGTGTTGAGAAGAAGATGAAGGAAGATCTAGAGGCTAAAATCAACCGATTTTGCATGCTTCACAATCCAGTGATGCAAAAGTGGATTTCACAATATGAGGATGCAAAGCAAGAGCGACAAAGGGCACAAATCGAGTGGAGACGGGGAAGACGACCACCGATGCACTATCCGACGGTTCTGGAGAGCCTACCAACATTCATGAGCTTAAGATGGTTGCAGAACCAATTGAAAAGTGCACAACAATGCGGTGACGAAGTGACTGAGGAAGAGTGGGAGTACTCTTGGGGTTGCGCGACCAGGGTAAGTTTGCAATGTACGACTAGCTAGTGACTTTATTTCTAAACGTTTGAACGGCCACTCATAATCTTTGTTCGTTGTAGTATAAGTCATACACAGCAGCATGGTGTAAAGGTCGACATTTTAGGGTGAAACGGATCGACAAAAAGCGTTTTACTCAAGATTGTGGAATCATGGCAAAATTTGAACAGTCTAGTCGACGACGTTCCTCTGATGCAGAGCCTGTGGTGGCGGAACTCACTTACTTCCGCACGCTACAAGAGATTTTGAGGATCGATTACAGAGGATTTTTTGTCGACTTGTTCGACGTGCAATGGTTCAAGATAATCATGGAGGGTCGCAACGCTACTGTGCGTAGAGGAGAGTCTGGTTTTCTTGAGGTGGATTCTACTAAGAAATGGACTGACCTAAGAGACACTTTCGTACTACCCGAGCATTGTGAACAAGTAAGTATGTAAATAGTTAACATCCCCCTTTTACAAGTTATGTGCGTGAAAGCTCTCATGTAAGTTATTTGGCTCTGGCAGGTAATATTTCATCCTACAAAGTCTACATCAAACTCGTGGTACGTCATAGAGGTAGCCCCTCGTAGTGCAAGGACGTATGAAGGCTACCATGTGCCAATCACAATGGCATCAATGGAGGAGATCAGAGAAGATGCTCAATCAGAAGCCGCTGCGGTGGTGCCAGACGAGCATCAAGATGCTACTACTCTATATGGGGTGCATGTAGAGGAGCTACAAAATGAAACAGAGGATATGTGTTTAAATGGAGAGCTCTATATAGATATAGGAAGTTATGCTGAGTTATGCGAGGATGAGAGAGAGATCTCTTAAAGCCACAAATATTGTATTTGAACAATTTTGCTCCGTGTTGTAAAAGCTCTGGCTCTCTAAGTACCTTCCATGGTGTATAACGCTCTTTTCTACTCGCGCTCTACATCTTTTGATTGAAAATTCTGAGTTTTCGACTTGCCTCTTCTATCACTCAATTCATTGCATCATTGTATTTATATGCGTCATTACGTTGTGAGCGGGATGAAAACACACACAGCGCCTCTATAACGACCCGACACACACTCTTGGGAAGATACACACACACACTATGGGGCACCACTCGGCTTACACAACACACCTGGCCGAGACAGGGAACACACCTCTGGAGTGAGAGGAGAGAGACTATCCACTTGCCCACTCCACACAAACACACACACACACACACACACCCAAAAACTCAGCTCAAAAGAGGAGAATTTCTGATGTTTAGATACAAATGAGCTTGGGCCAACACCAATGGGGCAAATAGCTCACACACTATGGGTGAAAGAAGCCAGATACAATCACAAATTGGAGCAGAAACTTCGCTCATAGGAGGAACTTACACAGAAAAACAGCAGGAAAAGAGTGAGGAATTTGGCAAAATGGACAGCGCCATCGCGTCCGGAACGGCCCAAAACCCCAGTCTACAATGTCAAAGTGCTCAAATCCGACCTCGGATGAGCAGTTTAAGGCCAAAACTGGCTCCAAAAACCCAAAAAACACACCTGCGGCTGTTCCTCCTCTCTTCTCCACGTTTTTTCTGGTCTTCTCTCCGTTTTTTCAGTTCCCACACTTAGCTTTATTAGTTGGGCACCCTTGGCCTTTTAGATGACCTCAAACGGACCCCGAACAGGCCAAAAACTGACCTCGCAGTGCATAGTTGTCACCTTTTTGCATCATTCGCACACCTGGCACTCAGCTTTTTTCCAATAATGCATCTCGCCACCACGTGAAGTGGCCCCAAAAAAAGGTCCTCATGATGACCTTTCTGCATAATTCTCACAAGCAAACACCCACGTTGTGTCCGTACTCATCCATGTGCAAGTATTGACCCCGTTCGGCCTCCTGACGCCACTAGATGCCATCTGACGCACCTGCTGACCTCACGTCGTCGGCCCGCGGATAGCTTCCTCGAGAAGTTTTACGCGCTACCAACTCCTCCTTATTGTAGAAAAAACACACTGGTACTGGTAATAGTGAAAATCGATGCACTATGTACATGCTGTCCTACCTGTACACATGTGGGCCCCACGTAACCACCTGGCTCTGGAAAATGGGCAATACTTTATTTGATGCACCATGCATGGGTATGTACATATGCGCAATCCCTTGCTCCAAAAAACTCCTGACATAATTTGCCCATCCCCTAGCCTGCTAGATCATTCATGATCAGCAGCAGCAAAGAGAGATATGAGACTCGCCGCATCACAAGTCTCCTCATCCTTCACCAACATTTCTTGCTCCACCGACAACTCATCTTGTTCCACCATCATCAATCTAGCATGATACAATTTAAGACGCAATCCATTTACCCTTGACTTATGTAGAACACCATCCAGGTTAGCCAGCTGATATGTGCCATTTGGAAAACACTCTACTACCTTGAAAGGGCCTTCCCACTTAATTTGAAACTTCTTTTGGAAGGTGTTGTCCAGCTTACTGTTGTAGCGCAAAACCAAGTCATGTTGCTTGATACCCTTACTTTTGACCTTTTCATTTAGCTTTGTCAAAGCCTTATCCTGCCTCTGCCCATAATGCTCCAAAGCGCTCATCCTATCCAACTGGACCTCTTGTAACTGCAAGAGCCTCTCTTTGAATGCATCACTAGGCGGCCCAAGCAACTTCTCTAACATCTTGACCGCAGGCAACTCTACCTCCACAGGCAATAGTGCTTCCTTTCCATACACCAAATGAAATGGAGTAAACCCTGTACCTGTCTTCACCGAAGTACGGTAAGCCCATAATGCACTAGGCAATTCCAAATCCCAATTCTTTCCTTGGTGCTCTGTCACTTTCGAAAGAATCTGTACCAACTCACCATTGAATCTTTCATTCAAGCCATTACACTGCGGGTAATAAGGAGTGGTATGCTGGTGCCTAATCTTCATCTTTGCACATAAAAAATCTAGCAGTTTAGCTCTAAAGCCAGGCCCCTTATCTGAAAGTAACTCCAGTGGCACCCCAAACTTGCAACATATTTCATCATACACAAATTTTGCCACATCCTTTGCAGTGATCTGTTTTACTGCTATAGCCTCTGCCCATCTAGAGAGATAGTCCACTGCCGTCAAGATATAGCTTTTGCCCCTGCTTGTGATAGGTAACGGGCCTATTGCATCAATCCCCCACTTTTCAAACACATCAAACGCCATAATGGTTTTTCGTAGCTCTGGCTTCAACACTCTCTTCCCAAATGCTTGACACCTATTGCAAGACCTACACCAATGGTGAACATCCTTGTGCAAACTAGGCCATACATACCCCTCTTGCAAAATCTTATGCAAGGTGATCTTTAGAGCAAAATGGCCACCACATGCGCCTTCGTGATTCTCTTCCAACACTCTGTAAAGCTCCTCCCGCCAAGGTACACGTCTCAACACGAGATCAGCCCCTTTCATGTATAAGACATCACCAATCAATTTGTACCTGTATGCTCTACGCACAAAGCCATACTTCTTAGACTTCTGAATCTCCTTTGGAATGATTCCTGTTAGCAAAAACTCCTCTTCTTGAGCCAAACTTTCCCGGCCATGATAAAGAGGTAAAGTGGTCCTCAACACAAATAGCTCCCCAATCATGCCTTGAGCTGCTTCATGTGCCTCTCCATTTAGAGCACGTTCAATGTGTCTGATACTCCATGCTTCAAACTTTTTTAACAGGCCTTTAATTCTGAAGCACATTTCCTTCAATGAGGTGTTCTTGCTCTTCCACACACCCAACACTTGCTTCACCACTAACAAGGCATCACCTTTTATGCTCAACCTTCGAACCCCATGCTTCAAACAAATGTGTAATCCGGCTTCCAATGTAGCATATTCAGCCTCATTGTTACTATGAGCATCCAATTTGAACCCTCTCTTGCATACTAGCTTCCCCTCTGGATCATAAAGTGCTATACCCCCTGAAGCTGCATCATGGCTCTTTCTGTATGAACCATCAAAGAACAACACATGTGCATTGCTGATCTGTGGCACTTCTTCAACTACCTTTCTCACCACCTCTTCCTTAACAATAAGGGGATTCTCCTTGTAGGTCAACAAATCAGCTAGGGTAGCCCTTGTACTATCTTCCACTAGAAAAGAGAACTCAAACTCTTGCAGCTCAATTACCCATTTCTTCACCACATTTGACATGTTAATACCATTAATTAACTGTGGCAAAAAGGCATAACTCGTCAAGAAAACAAAAGGCCGTGGTAGCAAGTAATGACGAAATCGTCGACAAGCAAATATTACACTAGCCATCACTAGCTCTACTTCCGATAACTTTCTCTCCGCTACCAACTTCACTCGGCTTGCACAATACACTGGCCTCATATAATGGCTGCCCTTCCCCTTTTGCAATAGCATGGCTCCAATGGCATCATCCCCCACTGATGGATTTACATAAAAAACTTTCTCCCAATCAGGAGCCTGCATGGCTGACAACCCCCCTAACACCTCTTTCACCTCTTGAAACACTTCTTCACACTTGTCATCCCATTGCAATGGATCATGCTTTGCCACTTGTTGTAATGGATAAAGAAGCTGCGAAGACAATGGAATAAACCGTGCCATGTACTTCACTTTGTGTATAAAGGTTGCCAATTGCTTCGTACTCATAGGTGATGGAAGAAGAATAATAGACTTAACCTTATCTGGATCAGCCTCAATGCCATTTTCTGACACCATATGGCCCAATAACTTCACCCTTGGCTGTGCTAGATGACATTTCTTTGGATTTAGTTGTCCTCCACATTCATCATATCGAGCCAATACCATCTGCAACTTCTCATGATGCTCAGCCCTACTGCTATAGACACAGAAGTCGTCCATAAAAGCCTTAACACAACTACCAATGAATGGTTCCAACACCCAATTTGCTCTTTCTTGATAGAAAGATGGTCCATTTGACAACCCAAATGGCAACACTGTGTAGCAATAGCAGCCCCATGGCGTAATAAATGTTGTCTTTGTGCGGTCTTTAAGAGCAATCTTCAATTGAAAATAGCCTGAAAAACCATCACACACACTGTACCTCTCATAACCTGCCACTGAATCCAAGATCTGATCGATGAATGGAAGAGGATATGGGTTCTTCTTAGTGGCTGCGTTTAAGGGTTTAAAATCTACACAAATTCTCCACTTCCCATCCTTCTTTGGACTGACTACAACTGGACTCACCCATTCTGTGGTCTCCACTGGAACTATGAACCCTGCCTTCAATAACTTGTCCACCTCTACCCGCAAGGCTTCCATTTGCTCTTGACCCATCCTTCTTAGCCTTTGCCGCACTGGCTTAGCACCTTCTTTCAGCTCTATATGCATCTCTTCACCCTTGAACCCTCTGATCTCTTCATATGAAGTAATGAACAAATCAGGAAAACTAGCCAGCATATGCAAATATATATCCTTCTCCATAGCTGAGAGGTCTCCACTGATCATTTGTGTCATCAATTCCTGCTTCTTTGACAACTCAACTTTGGTTTGCATCAGCCCTTCAATCACTTCATAAGGCCCTTCACTTTCATCCTCATTCGCAAATGCAACTAACCCAATCTCCTGGATTTCTTTGTCCATCAAAAGAAATGCAACATCGGCATCCTCATCACTGCTGGTAGTGCTATCACTATCCTCATCTGTCACCGTGGAAGAGTCTTCATCACTAGACTCATCCTCATCTTCATAAAGCTCCTCTAACCGTTTCCTTGTGTCCATATTATAAAGTTTCTTGGTACCTGTCTTTCCATAGAGGCTAATCGTACCATGTCGCCAATCTTGAACAGCTCCCACTGCACGTAACCATGGTCTGCCCAGTATAATAGGATATGCTCCCAACCCTGCTGGCATCACATGAAAATCAACCACTGCCTTTGCATCATATGCCTCCACTTCTAAGCTCTTTACAACACCCAAGCATTTTACTTTTTGATGGTTTGCCAATCTGATCCGAAAACCTGACACCCCAGCCACTGTGAGACCCATCTTCTCAACGCATGAGTGTGTTATGACGCATATTTGGGCTCCACCATCCACATAACCTTGTCCCAAATTTTTCCTTTTATGCCACACATCTACTATTGGACAAATGTCTGGTAGCTCGTCCATTGCCAACACCTTCACTGAACCTCTCTCTGGCTCTTTCTCCATTGGGTTAACCATCCTCTTCCACTGTCGCTTTAGCTTAGGCACCATCTCTATAAGCTGCCCAAAAGTAACATCTGCCTTCCTGCTCGTCAGATCCTCCTTCAAGTCATAGCTTAATTGCCCATCCCCTAGTGGAAAATCTGAAACATGAAACTTTCGACGAGCTCTCCTTTTCCTCTTGGCCTTGACATCCTCGCCTTCATGGCTCTTTCCTTTCTTCTTACTAGGACCTGAGGCACTTCTTCCTTCCTTATCCTCTGTGGTCCTCTTCCCAATAGGCATCACTAATGTATCCTCTAGCTTTGATGCCTTCTCCAAGGTGACTACACTTAGCACTTTTGTCTTTCCTTTTTCCTCCTGGGTCAGACCACTGGTTCCTTCGTCTCCCTTAATTTCGATGCCATAATCATTTGATCTAGTTAGCACCTGTCTTGGCAATGGATACATGTCTCCCCCCATCCTTGGTGGCTTATCACATTGCGGGCTGATATGACCCAACTCTCCACAATTGTAACATGTGGGCGTCTGCCTCCAAAACCTACTATTACTTTGTCCAGCACCATTCCTAGGTCTTTCTTCACCTCCTGGCTGATTTGCAAACCGCCCTCGACCTCGATTATTTCCCACTTGACCTAGCATGTTTAGGCTGAGATTCTTCATCAGATCAACCACTTGCCTCATGTCTTGCCTTAGGCCATCATCTTGCACTGCTGTAGTGACCACTGCTGGCATAACCTGAGTAGTAACAGGAACCACTGGTTCATGATGAACCCCTGACATGCGCCCTTGTAAAGACTCTATAGGCTGAAATTCAGACCTCATTGGCAAAGACTCCACCCCTAACTGGCTCATTTTCCTCAGCTTCCACTCTTTGTTCCTTGCTACCTCTAGTGCATCTTCATATGTCCTAGGCTTCTTTAGCTCCACTCTCCAACGTATATTCTCCCAAAGACCAGCCAAGAACCTGTCCTTCTTCATCATGTCAGGCGGGGGTACCTGTGGTGCTAAAGCCTTGCACATTCGCTCCCATGCCAATGAAAACTTACGTATGTACGCATCTACTGGCTCACCTTCCTTTTGCACCAAAGCCTGTACTTCTTGCCACACTTTGTCAGGGTCTTCTATCTTCACAAACTCCACTTCCAATCCATGCCTTAGATTGTCCCAACTCAATCTTATAGGTGGATCAGCCATACGCAACTCCTCTTCAAATGCTTTGGACCAAGCTCGTGCATCACTCTTCAAACAAATTTGGAGAAGGCGTAACATTTGCGTAGGGTCATGAATCTGGTTGCTAATGCAGGCAACCTCCATCTTTTCCAAAAATTCTTCCACATCTTCATCACTTCTTCCATGAAACTCGGGATAAGAGAAAGCCATGGCTACCCAAATTATGATGCTTTGAGAACCCCTTCGAACACACGTGCAAGAACCCAAAACTTTTCACTTCCCAATCCCTAGAAACTTCAATGGAGCTCAACTTTAGATAAGGACAAACACATGCACATCAAATGAGTTTTCATAGTTGATCATCGGAATGACAACAGGCAAAGGACATTCCAGGATCTCTCTCAATCTTCTTGGCCCAAACATAAAGACTATGCGCTGCTGGAAAAAGATCTTCCTGGACACATGAACATTAATCTGAATTCTTTGCGTTAAATGAAAAGGAGTGAACTGAGGGCCATTTTGATCATCCATTAAAGCCAACCATGAAGCTCCCAAGAAGGCACACCTGACTCAACCTCTGATTTTGCCAAAATTTCAGCAGCATAACAGCATAAATGGCTCAAAATACCAAAAAACCAGCCATCATAACTTGGGAAAATTTCGACAGAGTTTCCCCAGAAGTAGAGCAGTAGGAACCCAAAATATAGACTGTCTATGTATGCATAAACTGTCAACAATAGAACCCGAGCATCAAGTAGGACTCACTAGTACATAGCCTATGGCGAGGTCACGAAAAGGGTGCTCCAGCTACCTGTATCACCGAAAGGATCTCCACATTTGAGAATCCCCCAGCTCAATAAAAACCTCACGCTATCGACCCTCACACGAAAGCTAATGCAAATCGCGTATAGTCAAGTCTCAGAAATGACTATCTTCCAGACCAAGTCTCAGAAATGGCTGGGACTGCCAAATAAAACCATATATGGCTCCACAAAGGCGTACAATGGCAGTTTCCACAAGTAACGTACAATCCAACAGACAATGCGCTCAAATAGGCGCCAAGTGATGCATTCCCACAACAACTGCAAGTGACATCACTGTACTCCAGCTACCTGTACCTGTGTGAATCACCTGTACCTGTCCCTGTCCCTGTTCCTGTAACCTGTAACCTGTAACCTGTAATCTGCAACCTGCAACCTGCAACCTGTAATCCCGAAGCTCGAAGCTCGAAGCTCGAAGCTCGAAGCTCGAAGCAGAAGGTACTCGAAGAAGATCCTCCGTGGGGGCGCCAAAAGAATGTGAGCGGGATGAAAACACACACAGCGCCTCTATAACGACCCGACACACACTCTTGGGAAGATACACACACACACTATGGGGCACCACTCGGCTTACACAACACACCTGGCCGAGACAGGGAACACACCTCTGGAGTGAGAGGAGAGAGACTATCCACTTGCCCACTCCACACAAAACACACACACACACACACACACCCAAAAACTCAGCTCAAAAGAGGAGAATTTCTGATGTTTAGATACAAATGAGCTTGGGCCAACACCAATGGGGCAAATAGCTCACACACTATGGGTGAAAGAAGCCAGATACAATCACAAACTGGAGCAGAAACTTCGCTCATAGGAGGAACTTACACAGAAAAACAGCAGGAAAAGAGTGAGGAATTTGGCAAAATGGACAGCGCCATCGCGTCCGGAACGGCCCAAAACCCCAGTCTACAATGTCAAAGTGCTCAAATCCGACCTCGGATGAGCAGTTTAAGGCCAAAACTGGCTCCAAAAACCCAAAAAACACACCTGCGGCTGTTCCTCCTCTCTTCTCCACGTTTTTTCTGGTCTTCTCTCCGTTTTTTCAGTTCCCACACTTAGCTTTATTAGTTGGGCACCCTTGGCCTTTTAGATGACCTCAAACGGACCCCGAACAGGCCAAAAACTGACCTCGCAGTGCATAGTTGTCACCTTTTTGCATCATTCGCACACCTGGCACTCAGCTTTTTTCCAATAATGCATCTCGCCACCACGTGAAGTGGCCCCAAAAAAAGGTCCTCATGATGACCTTTCTGCATAATTCTCACAAGCAAACACCCACGTTGTGTCCGTACTCATCCATGTGCAAGTATTGACCCCGTTCGGCCTCCTGACGCCACTAGATGCCATCTGACGCACCTGCTGACCTCACGTCGTCGGCCCGCGGATAGCTTCCTCGAGAAGTTTTACGCGCTACCAACTCCTCCTTATTGTAGAAAAAACACACTGGTACTGGTAATAGTGAAAATCGATGCACTATGTACATGCTGTCCTACCTGTACACATGTGGGCCCCACGTAACCACCTGGCTCTGGAAAATGGGCAATACTTTATTTGATGCACCATGCATGGGTATGTACATATGCGCAATCCCTTGCTCCAAAAAACTCCTGACAACGTCATTGTATTTAATGGTCTTTGTGTCATTGTCTACTCTATTCATTCAATATTAAGTTTAAATATTCGTGTGTTTAATGTAGGTATGGATGATGAGGAGTTTCTTTCTTCTTTGTCACCACAGCAGAGACAGTGGTACGTGGAGCGTCATCGCTCTGGCGCATCATCCCGTGTTCCTACTCCATCCGCGTCTCCCTCTCTTTCGGAGCATTCGGCGCGCTCCGAAGCTTCGGCGTCGACGAGACGATCTTCACACTCGTCTAGACACCGGCGCTCTAGTGGTGGCGGTGGCGGTTGTTGTGGGGATTCCGCCGCCGATGCCTCCACACCGCCTCGTGTTCGACGAGGCTCTTTACCCTCCCGTTCTTTGCCTGCCCCCACACCAGCCACAGCATCGCCATCTACGCCATGTTTTGCGCGGCTGACTGTTCCTAGCAGCTACACACCTCTACCTACTCCGCCAGGAGCCACCCCACTCGACACTCCTTGCTTCGGGGTCC
Source organism: Adiantum capillus-veneris (assembly GCF_014529385.1). Taxonomy (NCBI): domain Eukaryota; kingdom Viridiplantae; phylum Streptophyta; class Polypodiopsida; order Polypodiales; family Pteridaceae; genus Adiantum; species Adiantum capillus-veneris. The sequence goes on from NC_140933.1 coordinate 66,274,694, forward strand.
AGACGCCGGTGGAGACACCTGACGTCCGTACCCCCATCGACACGCCGCTAGAGACCCCTGCCGGGACACCCAGGTTCACGCGTCACTGGCCAGAGGGCTTGCCTTACTCCGTTGACTTCAGCGGCGGCATCATCATGGATGATGACGGCAAGAAGGTGATCTCGCACATGCGTGGTCTTTGCTCTTAGCTATTTAGACACTACATACTAAACAAATGGAGTGAAGTACCAAGTGATTTAAAAAACACAGTCATCAGCATACTTCATGATGAGTTTCCCGTTCCAACACGGGATCAGCGCTTCAATGAAGACCTGATGAAGATTCGAATGCGAGAATACTGCAAACACAAGCGTTCCGAAGTGCAAAAAGCAATCAAGCATGGGTGGAACAGGCCAGATTGGCTGGCCAAAGAAGATTGGAAGAATGCGAAGAAAGCAGCGCGCGAGAATCCCGACAAGTGGAAGAAACAAAAGGATGCAGCCAGAGCGCGAGTAGAGGCAGGGAGCTCGCACCACTTGGGGAGCGGTGGATGGGCATCATTTGAGGCCAATTTTGTAAGTGTTTTCGCATTGCTCTTTATGTTCGATAGTTTAGGGTTTATGAGTTTTTTAATTCTAACATAATGAAATCTTTGTATGTTTTGACAGTGGTCGATGACAGAACGTGATCCCACACCGTCCGAGCACGAGTACGCAGGCAGGAAGGGCCTAAACGCCCTAATGGACATTCTCAGTTCTCGCTGCGGCATGGTTAGTATTAGGGTTTACTCTTTTCTATTTTTTTGTATTGTTTTATAAATGTTGTTATATGTTTATACTTACTGAAAGTTGTCTTATTGTCTTTTTTTGCAGAATCTGACAGATACGCCGCTTGGACGCGATGAGACGTCTGACTAGACGATGTCAGTTTAGCCATAGCTAGATATCATTAGTTTAGGGTTTCTCATAGCTTATGTATCATGAGACGGATTTTATACGTCTTTTTGAACCATGTATATTATTACATTTGTCACCGCAGTTCATTTTGCCAATCAATTCTTTATGCCTATGATGTTGTACAATTGTCATTATTACATTTGCCAATCAATTCATTTTGCCTATGATGTGTACAATTGTCAATTTTACGCTTGTCAATTTTGCAAACAATGCGTCTTGTGGGTGACTATTTTGGGCCTATTATCTACCCTTGCACTTTTTTTAAAAAGTGAATCAAGTACAATATGGTTGATGGGTGGGAGGGCATTCAATGCCCTGTCACCAAAAAAAATTTCTCTCGGGCGTCGCTATAACCGTCGCTATTTATGGCTCTGTAGTGTCGCTATGAGCGTCTCTATAGACTTCTGTGTAAACGTCGCTATAACCGTCGCTATGAGCGTCTCTATATAGCGACGCTTATAGCGACGCATATAGCGACGCTCTCGTAGCGACGCTATTAGCGACGGTTTTAGCGACGCCGGGGGTTATAAAAACCCAGTGTATTTCCGTCGCTAACAGCGTCACAAGAGCACACAACCTCTTGTAGTGTTATAGCACCATTGATGTCTGCTTGCATGCAAAATGAAAAGTTATAGTAATTTCAATCCTTGATATTAAACAAGCAAGGTCAAATAGGCTGCTCAAATTCCAAATGTAGACATGTAAATCTTCCAAATCCTTATTTATCAATGGATCACCCCTATCTCGTGTTACATTGAAGACAGCTATGTGAATCCAATCATGGGGGTAGGCATATGTGGTACGCTCAGGTCCCTGAATTTTTCCTCTTCATATATAGTCATCAACCTCTCCATATGTGGTGATTTTATAATGCAATAAGCCATCAACTTGTCTCTAAACTCTTGAGGCTTAGTCATTTTAAATTGGATGCCTTGATCTTGGGGTTAGGGATTTCACTGGCGTGTTCATGATTGTGTGCTTACGTTAATAACACTAGTAATTACACAAGAAAAAGACGTGATTACGTTAAATATTAACTGGGGGGGGTTCACCATACAGTACCCCCCTATATAACATGTGTTCCCAGGGTATTACAAAACCCCCTCTTTTAACATGTCATAATAAATAAAAGACCGCTTCATTTGTGAAATTTTTCCAAAATTGAATATAAAAACCCCTTATTTTAATGTATCTCTATTAAATTACCTAATTTTTTGCATTTTAAAACCCCCTATCGAGCTCACATTAACATAATTACATATTGCACCCCCCAAGATTATTAACATGATCCTGATGATGACCTGCAAAAACCAATAGAGCTGGTTAGTCCATCGGGTTTAAACATTTTCCCTCTAGACCTGCCGGGCTTTTTAACTTTCTCAGAGGGCTCGGTGGGAAAATAAAAAATCTCGGAGGGCTTAATTATCTAAAGTATAACCCCTTCTAACCGTGGCACTTTGACTAGGAAAATCCGTGGGGAGTGTATCTGAGTTCCGATACAATCATCTCTTTGTGAATTTACCTAAGGTTAAAGAGTCATAGGTCCTTTTTTTGGGCCGAACATGATTCTTAATTCCATAATCACTTCTAAAAATATTTAAATCCTCTACCAAACATAAAGGTGCAAAACCAAGACAATTGTGAATTTGAAGAGTCGTGCTCATTGTTTGCGACAGAGCCATTGGTCCATAAAAGGGTAGAAGTTGGTTTTAGAGGATGAGCATATGCAAATGACGAGTCAATAGTCAAGGGTCAGATTTCCTATACTAGTGTACTGGGTATATAAATATCCTTGAGCTTTTACATTTTTTACCATCATAGATTTGAGTTGATATACATTGTCTCTGCACAATATAAAAGCTATAATCCTTAATTGGGTGAAAATAGCCTTTATATATTGAATTAGATGCATAAGGGGGCTACAATCCTTCATTGGGTACAAGTAGTCCTCAATTGTGTGATTGTATTGAAGATTTCATTTTTATCCATTGGTTTTTATAGAGAGTGCATTATGTATTATGAAAGATTGTTAGTGCATGGCATGACCAATCATAGATATTATTGCTTTTGTGTGTGTTTTAAAAATAATTATCATCATTTCAATGTAGAATTCTTTGTAACATTTAAAAATAGATGTGTCTTATTTTTGGCAAATCAAAGAGAATATATTGATAATCACCATATTTATAGTTGCATTGAAAAAATCATAGCATTGTTTTATTCATAAATTCATGTACAGAGTGCATTGCAGATCTCATACTGTGCATATTTAATTACTCTCTTAGTGAATATTTTTTATTAAATATTAACAAGAAGCAAAATGTTTTTAAAACTTAACATCTAGCTCTTATGCCTTCAATATTAAATTGAAAGAAATAGAGGAAAAATGTTGGCACAAGTGGTACAAAGAAGGCAACGAATAAAAAAGCCCATTGGAAAAGAGTGAGATTATGCTCACAAGATTTGCGGTTGATACATGGAGTGGCAATGTAAACTTTATTCATTAGAAAATCAAGAAGTGCACCATGTATTAGGGACCAATTTTTGGGTACCATTAAAAAGAATTGTAAGCAATGTGAACATCCTCACGTACCTGTAATTGCAGAGCGTTTGAAAGAAGATCTTACCAAAAAGGATGGCAAGAGACAACGAATACGTAGCTATGTTATGAATGAAAGTCAATAGCACTCAAAGCCAAATATTGATTTTGTTGAGCATGTGGTGATACCAACTTACCTTGCTGAATAGCCTGCAGAGGGAGATAAAATGTCAAGAAGCATTCCTTCTGAGCGTCACAATGAAGGTGGACTTGGACAAATGCATCAAACATCATTGCATCAAAGCTTTTAAATGCAGTCTCTGAAGGAAGCACCAACGGCACTCGCGAAAGCAATTTTTTTCACTGAAAGTGCTTAGTCATGGCAAACAACAATCATTGGAAGGCCACCTAGAAGAAAATCGATGAGTTTGGCCCAGGATTTACAGCCCCTTCGTATCACAAGATACGAGATGATGTCTTGGAAAAATGTTACATCAAAGTCAAAGAGCGCGTTTCCAAAATAATAGTTGGGAATATTTCGCTTTCAGGACGCACAATTGTGAGTGACGGTTGGTCTAATATTCAAAGAATGCCACTGCATGGTTGTAATACGCAAAAATTAAACTTGGTGCTGGAGGATTGGTACATTAGTGAAGAAACCACATGGTTCACTAAAATAATTGACACGGCGTGATAAGTTATGTATTTATCTTAAAACGACAAAGAGTGCTTAATTTATACAGAATGTGCATGTAAGTGATGTTGAAACTTCTTGTTGAAACTCAATGTTGCGCGCACTTTTATACACTGTAAACACTTATCCGCAATAAGTGTACTGTGATTACAATTTCAATTGCACGACCTTTGAGCTCGAGCAAAAAGAAAAATTGAAAGACAAAATTGCATGTCTACGTAGGTCCATAAACAAGACTGCTTGGTGGAGGAGTGCAATGGATGCATACCTAGTAATGATGCCCGTTATGTTCGTGATTTGCAACCTTGTTCAGAAGGTGATAAATATGGGCAAAGTGTGGATGACATGGTGGTGAATCCAACAGTCTTGAAAATCCTAAGGAACTAAAGGAGTCTGTAGTAGAAAAGGAATGGTGATTACCTTTCTCTTTCAAACAACAAAGAATTTTGGCCAAGTATTTTCATGCAAGATGAAAGAGCGCTCATAGTCCCTCATAGTTCACTCCATAGTGTGGCTTACATACTCGATTCGGAGTTTTGAAATTTAGATATGATGTTCAATACAGAGTTTGTCAATGATTTATATCACGTGGTCAACACATTCTACTCCAGGTTCAAGATCGAATTGATTGTATCAAATAAATGAGTGTATTTAAACTAAAAGAAGGTCCTTTTGCAAATGATTTTGTACAATCAATGGCAAAAGAGCAACCTTCATGGAAGTGGTGGATGATGAATGGTGGAGAGCATTACTCGACCTTATATTCCCTTGCAATGAAAGTACTAGCACAATATGCAAAAAACTCAAGTTTGGAGACAAACCGGAGTATGTACAAGTATGTTCATAGCACTACCCGCAATAGACAAAGATTTTTTTTTTATTGTATATGTTTTGCAAAAAAATGATTTTGCATCACATCGAAAGTGCTGGCTACGAGGAAGAAATGCCATCTGGGTATATGATTGTCAAAACAAAGACGAAGAAGAGTTCAATGTTGGTGTATCTTAATGCACTAAAAAAAAAATAGAAGAGAATCTAGTAATAAATGTGGAAGTAAAAATACAAGAACACCCACAACACTCGGACTCATGACAAAATAACAACTTTACAAATTCAATATAGCTTGAGAGTAGAATGAAGATTGTGTCAAAAACCATTATGAAAGAGCTTGTGTTTAACATGTTTTGATCATATACAATGCCTCATAGTAGTGATTATACATAATCTGTCGATCTTAATTGTTATAGTCAGAACCTGCATGTGAGAGCCATACCAAGAGTCGACCCTACTCACCTCCCTCAGTTCTCTAGACTGTTTTGGGGAATGAAGTAGATCTATCTACATGTATGTCAGGCCAAGGGCCAAACCAAGGGGTCACGGACTCGGCCAAGGGCCGGCTGCCAGTGGGAAGGGGTCCGAAAGGGGCTAGAAGCCTATTAAAGGGAGGCTGGGCGGATGGACTATGCATGGGAGTCCCTTGGCGCTTACACTGGTATTAGAGCTTCAGGCTATTTTGGGACTGAGGCACGTTTTTTGGGATGCATGTTGCATGCAACCTCTAGTGGAGGGGAAAGAAGCCGAAGCCGAAGAGCTAGGGCGTGGGCAGAACCTCCAAGCCGGGAAGTCGACCTCCCGTCGACCTGCGTCAAATTGCACGTGCTTAGGCTCAGTTGGAGCGCAAGGAGATTTTAGAAACATCTTGTGCTTGGCCCGGCCCCAAAAACCTGCTGCATCGCGAGCTTGCATCTCCTTCGTCATCGCGTAGTGAGCCGCTTTCTGTTGCAGACAGAATTCGTCGAAAAAAAAACTCTCTTCACTTGAGTCACCCTAAGACTCAGTGAAGAGCCTTTGCCCACGGGGTCACGGACCGGCACGGCCGGCTGCCTTCTTTCGAAGCCCTCTTTTCATCGGTGGGCATACACAACACACACCGGTGGTAGCTTCTTGCAACTTTTGCATTCCGCACCTGTTGCAAACCAGATTTTGAAGTTTCGACAAAGTGCAAATTGGTCATCAACCTTCAACCAATTTGGTGGTTGCATACGATGCAAGCCACCTCGGCAGTGACTATCCATTGAGTTGTGTTTTCAACTTCCTCATCGGCTGCCCCAATTGTCAGCAACTTTCAAGTTTATTTGGTGTATTGCATACGACGCAAACCAAACTATTAGCACCTCGAATTTTCTCCGTGCTTTCGAGTGCATCATCCACTTCAATTTTGCTCGTTGTCAAGCTGGTAGTGGTCTAGGATTGAACTACACTTTCAACGTTGGCGTTCTTTCTTCTCAAAGGCATACTTATACGGTTCCTTATCGCATACGGCTACGAGCTCATTGGAATTCAGGTATTTTCCTTTCTTTTCTCGCACAGTACGTCCACAGCATGGATTCGGACATAGATATGCATCATGCATTTGATTTCGAGCAATCCACACCCGTTTCGTCTGCCGATGCCACACGGACGGTTCCTCTCACGGAGAGTAATCGTGCCCCAATGGCAACAGACGATACGTATGAGTTGCTGGACATGAAAGATTTCCGTGCATTGCAAACACGCATGACTGTGCTTGAAACGAATTTTGCACAATTAAATCAGAATGTCACCGCATTATCTGATTTGATTCAATTGCATATACGGCAGTAGGCCACGGGTCCTGCTAGTCGGCCACTTCCGAAGCATGGCTCCACACAAGGCCAGGGGCCGGCTGCTAGGCAAGGCCCTCCTCCTGGTCCACTGCACTCTCTAACCCAAAAAGAGGTGGACGATTTGTTGAAAAATACAAAGCTACCAATTTTTCGGGGAGAACAGCGTGAGCGCAACAAGGACACCGTGAATATTTTTCTCAGTAAGTGGGATGGTATTCATGACCTTAGACGTACCCCGGATGTAGCCAAGGCGCTGCAGACAAGTCTGACTTTGGACGGCAAGGCCTACAAATGGTGGATGTCTCTCAAGCAGAAGGGCATGCTACCACAGACTTGGGCAGCTTTTGAGACTGTCTTCAGGAAGGAATTTTTACCTACCAATGAGAAGGATAGAAATTGGACCGCCTAGGACGAATGTTCTATGCGCAAGCATAAAACATTATTGGAATATATTTCCCATTATCGGGATGTGATCCTCAAGTTGGAAGGGATGGATACCTTTCAACAGGTGCGTGGGTTCATCCGTGGGTTAACTCCCGAGCTTAAGAAGCACGTTAAAACCAAGGATCCACAAACACTTGAGGACGCAATAGTGCAAGCTCACATCCATGATGATCCCGATGATCGGGCATTGCATAGTTCGCATGTGCACGGCACTACACCTGTTTTAACACGTCTACAGCATGTGCATCATAAAAGAAAAAATGTCTCTACTGCATCAGAGACCTCCAAAAAGCCCAAGGGGTCTAGAGGTACTCTCTCAACGGAAGAGTTTGAGAAAGCCAAAAAAGAAAAGTTGTGCTTTAATTGTTTGGGAACTGGACATAGCAAAAAGGATTGTCCCAAGGGGAAATCTGCTACTCAAGACAAGGGGAAGGAAAAAGGAGTACACATGGTGCAGCTTTTACCTCTTGAGTCCTCTTCCCAATTTGCTAATGTGTAAGTAACACACACCGAGGTGGTGCATGAGTGTTGTATCATGGCCTCCATGTGGCAGCAAACTTTCAGGTCACATGAGTTGGTGCGTATGCATGGCTCTATCCAAGGGCATAGGGTGCGGATCTTGGTAGACCATAGTGCATCGCACAATTTCATCAATTACAAATTGGTGAAACGACTGAAATTGCCCCAAACCCCGAGTTCCCATCGCTACAAGGTAGCAATGATTAACGGCCATGATGCTGAGATATGGGACACTCAGGTTAAAGATGTACCTCTGGAAATTCAAGGATACCATACCTCTTTGGATTTCCAAGTCATGAATATGGAGAGGGCGGATGTGGTTCTTAGTCGTGAGTGGTTACATAGTTTAGGATCATCACTTAGACGTAGCTATGAGCATAATAGTCTAATGTTTGAATCCAATGGTGTGCACGTACTGTTGTTGGGGGAGAAGGATGTACCTTCCTCACCACTTATTTGTATAGTTGAGCTTATGAAGCTCGCTTCTGATGATGCAATAGAAGAACTCTTTTTGTGTTACTCACTGTGCCATTTTATTTCCAACGTGGATGATGTTTTTAACGATGCTAAAGTTTTGAATACAACTTTCTCAACGCTGCATTCTTCTCTCTCTCCTCTTCCAGCTATGTCTACTAATTCAAAACAAGCAAATGTTGCTAAGGAATTGAAGGAACTTTTGAGGGAATTCAAGGATGTGTTCCCAGATGATTTTCCACCAAGGCTACCGCCGACACGTTCTGTGCAACATGGCATAGACATGGTTGCAGGCAGTAAGCCAGTGAGTAAACTGCCTTACCGAATGAGTCATTCGGAGGCTGCTGAGGTGGAACATCAGCTTGCTGACTATCTCAGTAGAGGGTTTATTCAACCAAGTTCTTCACCATGGACCTCTCCCATTCTCTTGGTGAATAAAAAGGACGGTAGTATGCACATGTACGTAGATTACTATGGATTAAATGCGGTTACTGTTAAGAACAAGTACCCATTGCCACGAGTAGATGAGCTGTTTGATAAGCTCACCCACGCTCGTATATTTTCAAAGATTGATTTAAGATCTGGGTATCATCAAGTACGCATCAGGCTTGCGGATATACACAAAACAGCGTTCCGAACAAGGTTTGGACATTATGAGTTTTTGGTAATGCCCTTTGGGTTAACCAATGCTCCAGCTACGTTCATGACACTCATGGATAGTGTCTTGAGACCATACTTGGAAAAGTTTGTTATCGTTTTCCTCGATTACATTCTTGTATATAGTGCATCTGAGGAAGAGCACTTAGTACATTTGAAACAAGTGTTTCATTTGTTACACCAAAATCAGTTATATGCCAAGGAATCCAAATGTAATTTCCTCAAGGAGGAAATTCACCACTTGGGGCATGTTATTTCGGCTGCAGGGTTACACATGGATCAATCCAAGGTGAATGCCATTTGGAGGTGGCCATCTCCCAAAAATTTGGAAGAGCTCCAGATTTTTTTAGGCTTTGCAGGTTTTTATCATTGATTCGTTAAAAACTATGCCCATATTGTTGTTCCCATGACAGATCAGCTAAAAGCCAAGGGCAAGACTTTTCAGTGGGGATTGGAACAACATCAAAGTTTTGACAAACTTAAGGACACATTAGCCACAGCTCCTGTTTTGGCTATTGTGGATCCCTTAAAACCATTTATTTTGGAAACGAATGCTAGTAATCGTGCGATTGGAGCAGTCCTTCTACAGGAGGGAAGGCCAATTGCATTTGAAAGCAAGAAGCTGGATTCAGCACATCAGAATTACTCTGCTTAAGAACGAGAGCTCTATGCAATAGTGTTTGCTTTAAAGACATGGCGACATTATTTGTATGGTGCACAATTCGAGATTGTGTTTGACCATGAAAGCATCAAGTGGTTTACACAACAAAGTGATTTGAAGGGTCGCAAGGCCAGGTGGGCTGAGATTCTTCAGGAGTATGATGCCAAGCTATGATATCGTAAAGGGTGGTACAATGTAGTGGTGATTCTCTCAGCCGAATGCCAGAGATCAACTCTCTCCTTTTCACGGAATTGCGGAGTGAGTTTTTGGAATCTCTCAAAGGTAAGTGCGAGCATGATACTGCATACTCCAAGGTGTGGAGCTATGTTAGAAAGAGGGATCCTTCTCACTCCAATGTTGGTAGTGTTTTGTTTCCTCCACACCCAGTTCTCCTTTTTCGAGTGATGAACTGCAGAGATGGAATAATTTTTCCATAGATGATGGGTACCTACTCCACAAGGGGAGAGTGTGTGTATCGACGGACGCGGACATTCGGCGCCAAATTCTTTATGAATGTCACGATAGTCCAAGTGCAGGGCACCCAGGAATTAAGAAAACTTATGCACTCGTAAGATGACAGTTTTACTGGCCAGGTTTGCATGGGTATGTTCAAGACTATGTCTTGCATTGCCAAAAATGTCAAGTTAATAAAGTAGAGAGCCTGAAAGCAAGAGGACTCTTACATCCTTTAGAGATTCCCAATGGTAAATGGGAAAGTATCTCCATGGATTTTATTGTGGGTTTACCAACCACTATTCGAGGACATGACTCGGTATGGGTGGTCGTAGAACGGTTGACTAAACTTTGTCGGTTTATTCCAACCAAGTCAACAATTAAGACTCCAGAATTAGCTAAGTTATTTGTGGACAATCTTTATCGGTTGTATGGATTGCCAAGTAACATTGTGAGTGATCGTGATCCCAAGTTTAACAGTCATTTTTGGAGGGCTGTTTTTAAACGATTGGGTACACAACTTAATTTAAGTACGGCTGATCACCCTGAAACAGATGGTCAGACGGAACGAGTCAACCAAGTGCTAGAGGATATGCTACGAGCATACGTTAGCAAGAAGGAATCAGATTGGGAAGATTATCTTCCTATTCTTGAGTTTGCATATAATAGTGCTAAGCATGTTACAACTGGTTTTAGTCCATTCATGCTTATGTATGGTTTTCAACCTAGATCACCAGTGACGGTGGGGTTGGCAACTGAGAAGCTCCAACAGGTCAAGGAGTTTCTCCAAGATCATATGGAAATGCTGAGACTTGCTCGTCAAAATGTTCGACAAGCACAAGATCGGTATAAGAAGTATGCTGATGAGAAACGTCGGCAAGTTACCTTCACGGAAGGTGAAAAGGTATTTTTGCATGTGCCAGAGAATTCAGAAACTCTAAAGACTGGACCAACACCCAAATTATCTCCCCGTTATTGCGGGCCATTCAAGATACTCAAGCAAGTTGGTGATAGGGCCTACAAACTTGAGTTACCTGCGCACTCGCGTGTCCATCTCCTGGGACCGACACTTAGACAGAACTCCGGTCTATCTCGAATGCCAACCCAAGGGGGTACATCCCTTCATTCAACGATTATATCCGCTTCTCGTAATCAATCTATCCTTGACAGCTTTTCGCACCCAAAATCGTGGTCCTTAGTTTTGATTCTCTTGATCTTTAATTTGAGGATCTGCTCTTTCTTTCTTGTTCTCCCTTGGTTCATGGCGATAACCACTTTTTCCTAACAAGCAGGCACTGCAGTTATCACTTTCCCCTAAGAAGAGGGATCTTGCAATCCCACCTGGTCTCGCTTGTCCCCGATTACCTATTTTTATCCCGCATAGTCCTAGCATTTAGCATAAAACTTTTATTCAACATCCGGCCATCTGACCCTCCGGATCCGCCCACCCACCAAATCATTTCATGAAAATCCCTTCTTGAGGTAGTACTTATCTACTACAAAATGAGGAAGACAGTCTATCAGACATCGTCACACAACAAGCAGTATACAATCTGTTGCATATACTCGTTCAGGGAGATTCATCTGGTTGTTCCCACCAGATCTTTATTTAGAAACTTTTAATTCATTTATTTACCTTTATTTACTATAATTAGCTTGCAACTAGTTTCCTAACTAATCATCCAACACATTTAGTTTCAACCAATTCATCTTGCCTTACTTAGGACCAAGATAATCGGTTACAAGCCATCAAAATGGTAGCACCTTCATAATATTTCCCAGAATAAAGTATTTGAGAAAGGCTCATCAAGTAATTTAATCATTCCTTCTTAAGCATTTTATTTTGATAGGTATAGCACCATCTGGTGAAAAATGCACATGATAGCCCCTATGTTCGTAGCCTTTCCAGTTTCTTTTTACGCAATCAAATCGAACAAATTTCCTTATTTCAATTCACATCATCCTCCCTGAGTATGACCTTCTCATCCAACTATTGGAATCATGCCATACCCGGATTATGACCGTTTTCCAATAAGAAACCGTGGGTACTTCACCCGGCCGGGAAAAAATAAAATAAAGCCATTCATCCCTTATCCCTTGGGCATGAATGACTTAGGTATAACAAACTTGCCGGTTATGTTGCCCTAGCCAAAAAGGGCCAATCTTTGTCAAGTTCCCCAAGAGAATTCTCTCAATGGACCGGTCTTTCAATCAAATTGACCCCAAGAAGATCCATCTTGGTTTCCGGTCATTTCCAGACAATCTTCAAAACTCCTAGTTAAATCTATGTTTTGCAATGGGCTATCCCTATCACCTCTCGAGATTTCTTTTTAACTCCTAGTTGATAATTTCCAGGTTCATTCATTCATCAACCTTAATTTCTACTTTCCTTAATTATCTACCAGCCAGTTTATTTAGGAAATACAAGCGAGTTTTTACCATAGGCATTTCATGGTTAATGTCTCTTCGAAAATGCCAACTTTTTAAGTTCAATCCTCGTTTTGTACGATTCCCACATTTTGGAATCCTTTGCCATCCATGGGGCATCTCCATGGAAGCTTGTAGAGTTTTCGGTAGATCAATTCCGCGAAGTTATCCCCTATCTCTTCCATTCCGTATTTGCAAACAAACTTGAAATTGACAACTTTAGAAATACTCTTCAATACCAAAAATTGAGACACTTCTATTGAGCTTAGAAAACTACTCTTTTCTTATAGTGCCTAGATTTCCATTTAGGAAGCTAAAAGGTCGTCCTATAATTTATGTGTCTTTGAGATTTCCATTAAAGCTCGCTTTGGAGATAAAATGAGAATCTAGAGCTTTCCATTAAAGCTTAGAAGAGAGGATTATAACCATACATTCTTCCTACCGTAAAGAGACATGCAAACCCTAAGTTTGATTACTATAATGAGACTAAACCTTTATCTCTTTAATGAGACAAGGTTTCCATGGAAGCTTAACACTAGAATGGTAACCTAAGCTGACATAAAAGTGTACTTTCAGGGTTTTGGGAAAAAATTCCAAAACCATAGTAGATCCACTCATTTTGAAAAATCTTTTCATGAGCTTATAGTTCAATAACTACTACATATGGAAAAAATGAGAAACTTGTAATTTTTCTCATCCCTTGGTCACTACAAGCCTCCAAAGTTGATGGACCAGTGCATTTTGCCCAAAACAACAATTTCTTACGGTTGATTGCATATAAATAAGAGTGGATATTTTTGTAGGACATGAGATAAAATGCCCCGTTAACGTCAATGGGTTGGTGACCAAAACATACGGTTGCTTTTACCTCACTAATTTTTTTTCGGCAAAAAAATAGGTACAAAAAAGTTTCATTTTTGCCATTCTGCGGACCTATCATCAAAGTTTCTATAGTCACGCTCAATACAGATACTATATACATGTTTTCTTAGTTCCCTTTGAGCCTCTGGATTCAAAAGGAGCCATGGAGCATGTCAAAAGGATAATGGATCTCTTACAATTGGAACCTTGGGCGCAATGATAAAGTGCTAAATACAGCAAACATGAAAAAACTGGGTTTAGCATTATGACCTCTAGAAACCCATAGAAACTACTCAATATCTAGCCAACTTTGTAGTCTATGATTAGATATGGTTACTACCTACAAAATACAAACAATTGGCCCAAGACACTAGCAATATTGAGAAAGTTATACTTGCTACTCTAAAATGTATCGTATTCTTCAGCAATCAAAAAACTCAACGATCATCATATACTATGCTATATAGAATATTAGGTCCCCCAAAACTCAAGGAAGATTAGCTTTATGTTATACATTACACTTACACAATCAAAATTGAATTTGGATATCAAGAAAGCCCCCAAAAGAATCATAAAAGTGCTAATTTTGGCCAAAAACCAGGATTATGCAATTCTTGTAAATTGGTCATAACTTTCAATTTTAACACTTAGCTCTCCCTACAAGCATCAAAACATGTTGAGAACTATGAAGGACTAACCTCTAGCCATCTAAACCTCACAAACATGAAGTTTAGAGTGGTATAGTTGCCAAAAATTGAAAAAAAGCCAAAAACAGGACACGCTTTTTCACACAGTTTAGGTTCAAAATGTTGTGCAAGAGTAAAGTTAATGGTGAGATCGATACTCAAAAAAAAATGCTAAGTTTTTTTCAGCTCATAAGGCAACTTTGTGGATATATAGCACCTAGAAATTCATTTTCATACTCTTCAAATAATTCAAGCAAAATGGTCACTTAACAGGACACAAAAGTGTCCAAGGACATAAAAGTGTCATGTTACCATTCTAGTGTTAAATTTGTAGAGTGTGTGCCCAGAATGTGTGCTCTTAGACATCTTATGCCCAAATTGCAACTTATCCTATAAGCATTCCACAATCTGTCTGTATGACGCTCTCATCAAGAGAGGCAACAGAAAACACAAGTTAAATCGTGACCATCTACCATGTAGGGTCGTGGCTGTATGAGGATGACTTGAAAGGGGCACCTTGCCGGTGAGTCTGGTCGACATTTTCTGTTCTTTTTAGTATTATTGAGTGTTGATAGCAACCAAAAATCCATCCGTACTCTGTCCTTGACAGAGCAGCGGAAGCGTAATCTTTGAAGTGGTGGAATTTATGCCACCTAATTAGCATGCCTTGCACACAGATTTTGAAGCGCTTGGTGAAAATGATGGCCTCAAAAGTGATCATCAAAACCAAAAGTGTCGTGCACAGTTGAGACTGGTAGGGATTCTGTCAGCTGATATTCCCTTTTTTACCAGTTCCCTGAAGCCGTGCTTCCTATAAAATTTCCAAAGCACTTTGCTTTGCACAATGACAATAATTGCGAAGTAAAGTGTAAACAAGAAAACAAACAAGAAAAACATGAACCTGGCTAACTTGGGCATTGCTGTAACCAGTTGGCCCAATATTCCATGGAAGAAAAGTCGCTTAAAAATTGCACATAGCCATATCCACTGCACGTATATGATACAGGTTCGGATCTGTATTATGTATCATATACGCCCGTCTGTTTCTCATGAAATAACCGGTTGGTATATTGTCAAGTCCGTCCCAAGTTTGTATGCTCATAGTAGAGTCCAAACATGGAAGTCTTGCCTGATACTTTTCAGTACACCCACTGCTTGGCATGATTACGGAGACGAATCCATGTTCCAGTGAAAACAAGCCCTAACATTTTGCTTGACAGCTTCCTGAAATGGTCGTTAATGGTTGGTCCTGTCTAGAACCTGCTGCCTTCTGTATCAAGATTAGCAACAGACCGTGTTGATCTCCTAGAGATTCTCTAGCACTACCATGCCCTAACCTGTGTGAGACATGGACAGAAGCCTTGTTGTGAAACAAGATCATTTCTTACTCAAGCCTTGCTTGATTTTGGTGGTCAAACTATTCATTGGTCTTCAGACAACCAAAGTTTGCTATACACAACCCTCAGCATGATCCAACCGTGCAAGGTTTTTATGCCTCGGAAAAGCCATGCGTGCAAGCAAATTTGATAACAACATGGTGCGCAGAAGCCTTGCACACGTCTTGATGCAACATGTTCTTGAGGAAAACAAAGCGGCATTGAAATCTTTTATTGACCTCCTATGCTAAATGCCTTCGAGCAATTTGTTGTATCGTCCATAGTGCCTGCGTTTTCGAGCATCATTGAACCGCGAACCATGTTCAATCTGGAGTCAAATCCTTTCTCAAAATGTAAATGCTCCAAATTGTCACAAGCCATGCTTGTGTTTAGAGTGCTGAACGTGCAGTCATGCACAAGAATTGTCCAACACATGCCATGCATGCTTGCTTGTGCCACAAAAAGCTAGCACGACAAAAGCACTTTGTGCTTGCCATCTAAGTAGTCCCGCAAATCAACATGCTGTGCTGCCAATATGTTGCATGTGGCATGACCATGCATGCCAAGCGTGTTGTAGCCCTAGCAATTTCTTGCACTCCATAATTGTAACTAATCAAGTAAGAAAGGTGAACAAAATATGCATACCATGCCTGTGATTTGTGTGTAGATTGCCTCCCGAAACAGAGAAGCTTCCTTGCCACATGACTGTCATCAGAATTCCTGAATGCATGTTATTGATAGCTTCCGAAGAGGAGGTCGAGTTCATGGTCATGATGTCTTGACATCATGCCGATGGTCTTGCAAAACGGCATTAGCCATCGGATTTATGCTATATTTGACACATTGCGGCCTAGCCGGTCTCCGAAAAAATTATGCAGAAAACTGTCGAACGCCGGGCTGCATTGCTATGCAAAGTGTGCAACCGTACCTGGCAAATTCGCTCCACATGCCCTTTAGAATACATATGTACTTTAAGGGGTGTGTGCCGGTGGTGGGCACACACCCTTAACCAATTAAAGGTGCCCAAAACCTTCCTCTGTAGCAATGGCGGATCATCAACAGCGCCATCTTGAGAAATTTGCTTGCGCTGCCGCCTGCAATGGTCCTATGCACTTGGGCAAGAAACGAGAAGTGTCTAATTTTTCAAGGCAAACCTGTTTGGTTCTGCTCCAGCCCCGTTTGGCCCTGGTCGCTGCTGTGGTTTTGGCTCTGTAAGAAGCGGTACCCGCACTGCTGTCGGCTCCATTGTCCTCCATGCAAGCATCTTTTCACACCATGCAAGGGTTTATGCACCCGCCGTGAACCCATCCCCACCTGTCAAGGGTTTATGCACACGCCGTGAACCCCGACCCCGGTTTGCATGTAGCCCAGAACTCCACATGGAAGCCACGCCCTCCATAGCTTGCTTTCCTCTTCGATTGAGAGAGAGAGAGAGAGAGAGAGAGAGAGAGAGAGAGAGAGAGAGAGAGAGAGAGAGAGAGAGAGAGAGAGAGAGAGAGAGAGAGAGAGAGAGAGAGAGAGAGAGAGAGAGAGAGACAAAACCATGCGTTGAGAAGAAAACCATCTTCCCCGCCATGGCTCCACCCTCTTGCCTCCTCTCCACCTTCTCTGATACCAGTGAAAGGGCATGGGAACTGAACATGCTCATCACCACCCAGCCATGCCCTATATAGGCCCTTGGCCTTCTAAATATAGGGACCCCCTTGACTGCATGTGCGTCCTAGCCTTGGCCCTTGGCCCGGACTGGTCCTACCATTGTCCAGACAATATACTGGGAGTGTATACAGTGTATATAAATTCCTATTGGACCCCAATTTTCTTCTCAATTCCTATTGGACTCCAATTCTCTTCTCAATTCCTATTAGACCCCAATTCTCTTCTTAATTCTTATTGAGCCCCAATTTCTTCTCAATTCCTATTGGACCCCAATTATCTTCTCAATTATTATTGGATGCCAATTTCTTCTGAATTCTTATTGGACCCCAATTCTCTTCTTAATTCTTATTGGACCCCAATTTCTTCTCAATTCCTATTGGACCCCAATTCTCTTCTTAATTCTTATTGGACCCCAGTTTCTTCTCCAATCCTATCTCTTAACTTCATCTTCCAATTAAGTTACTCGATCTAGATAAGTTCCCACGCGGATTTTGATGAAGAAGTATAAAAATAATCTTAATCTTTTTGGAAAAATATAGGGATGACGTAATTTCTTATGCGGAATGTCCTTGTTTTCATTCTGGAGTAAAGTCTCGTTGTCCGGATGACTTCTTTGTCGGTCTTGCTTTTTCTAAATTATTTTCTAGGCTGAAAAAGTTTTGAATGGCTTTAGGGTTTAGCTAGGAACCTTACAAACTCCCCAACAAAAAGAAAGAGTTCTCCTCATCTCCGGACATGCTTTAAAGAGTAGACAGACTCAATCTTTGGTCAACTTATGATTGAAGATGGTCAGTACCTTTAGGATACCTAGATTAAAGGACAGTAAAGCTGGTATGGACCTTGAATAATACATTTCTCTTCCATTTTTAACACTGACTCAAAAGTCTTAATCATAAGGAAGTCTTTAATGACTCGGGGTTACTTTAATTACTCAACTAGGTATTTTTCCTTTGGTGTGACCGGATTGTGTTTCTCTTGTGAGGTCTAAAGATCATTTCTTCATTCACTCTCTATCTAGCCTCAATACGCTTTGTAAAAATCTTACCATTCTTACCTAGACTTTAACTTTTTCCGTTTTGAGCATTGACTCATTTCTCTATTGATATCATCCAACTGATACCATGTTCTTGACAGTTAAGGATTTCATACCGATCTTTCAATTAATCTTGGAATATCTCCTTCCTTGTGTACCCAATTTATTTTCTCCAGCCTTATTTCTCTTATGTCTATAGCTTACCTTTCACTTCGTAATCAGATATTTCACGTATCATAACAATTAGATTTGTAAAACACCATAGACGATTTGAATCTCAAAAGAATTGACTGACTACAGATGCTTGAATTCCATAAATATGACGATTGATTACATTCACATAAAAACTACATCAAAAGGGCCATCGATATCTTGAAGAATAATTATAAGTTGTTCCGAAGAACCAACGAGGGTTTGGACAAAAGGGAGATATTGATTTGATTCCAAAAGATGAATTACATGGGCTCATCCTCCAAAACTTGGAAATTGGGTAATTAGCTGGTCCCAATCTTCCCAGGAAGCATCTTCAACCGGATAGCCCTTCCACTTGATTAGTACTTCTCGAATTGCCCTGTGCCACAATTGCTTCTCTTTAGTTTACAAAACTTGTTCTGGTTTCATTTGAAATTCTTCCTGATTGACGAGAATGGTGCCATCATGATTCAAAACATGTAGAGGGTCAACAACATATTTCTTAAGGAGGCTGACATGAAAAACATTATGAATGCACATGTGAGGTGGTAAGGTTAACCCCTAGGCTTGTTCTCTTATCTTTCTAAGGATTCCAAAAGGTCCACAATATTTGAATGCAAGCTTACAAAATTTCCCTAGCTTTAAGGAGCTGCGTTTGGGTTTGACTCTGAGGAACTTTTCCACCTTCGCTAAAGCTTATAATGGAGCGGTGAAGATCACCGTAGCTCTTCTGCCTATCACTAGCTCTCTTGGGGTTGTCTCTAATGACTAGAAGTTGATGATCCATATCTTCCAGGGTAGACTTAACGGTAGGAACATGAAGATCTGGATGGCTAATCGAAGAGGGACTAAATATTCCTGACCATACAAGGCTTTAAAGGGTGACATTTCGAGGCTGTGATGGTGAGAAGAGTTATAAGCAAACTCAACTAGGGGAACAAACTTGATCCATTGATGTGGCTGTTGATTGTAGTATGCTCGAAGCATATCTTCAATGACTTGATTCACTCACTCAGTTTGAACATGAGTCTCCAGATGATATGCTGAGCTAAGATTCAGTTGCGTACTTAGAGATCGAACATGGCTTGCCAAAACTTAGAAGTAAATTTGGCATTCTGATCACTGATGATTCTTGCAGAGATTCCATGTAGTTTTACTACCTCTTTGACAATACTTGGGCTATGTCAATGGCGGTGGCTGTCTGCTTGACTGGAATTAGATGAGCCACCTTAGTGAGTTTATCTACTTGTGTGTTTCCTGTCTCGGCCAGCTGGGTTAAGTAAGCCAAGTGGTGCCCCATAGTGTATTTGTGTATAATCCCAAGAGTGTGTGTCGAGTGATTACAGAGGCGCTGTATTTGTTTCCATCCTGCGCACATTATTTTGGTGCGCCCATGGAGGATATTCTTTGAGTACCTTCAACTTCGGGGTTGCACATTGCAGACTACAAGCTACACGTTACAAGTTACAAGATACAGGTACAGGTAGCTAGAGTAGAGTGATACACTGGAAAGTGGGAGTCAGTTGCAGTTACCGTGGGTATGCATCATTGGACGCCTATTTGAGCACATTGTTTGATATTATACATTACTTGTGGATACTACCATTGTACGCCTTTGTGGAGCCATACTTGGTTTTATTTGGCAGTCCCAGTCATTTATGAGACTTGGTCTAGAAGATAGCCATTTCTGAGACTTGACTATACGAGATTTGCATAAGCTTTCATGAGAGGGTCGATAGCGTGAGGTTTTATTGAGTTGGGAAATTCTCAAATGTGAGATCTGTTCGGTAGTAGGAGATAGTTGTCCCAGATGATGGCTGCATTTACCTCTTTGAGGTTTACAGAGACATGAAATTTGCCATTCTTTCTGGGTACCACCACAATTGGGGGCACCCAATCGGTGTGTTCAATCTCGTAGATAAACTCTGTATCCTTCAGTTTGTATATCTCTTTCTTAATTTTCTTGGCAAAAGTCTCATTGTATGTATAAGGATGTTGTATGCGTGGTCTGGCATCACTTTTAAGGGTTATCGTGTGCTGACAGATCTCTGGATTGATCTCCTTTAAGTCTTTGTATGACCAAGAAAACACATCTTTGTACCGTCTGAGTGTATCTATTAGAAGTCACTCTTCTTCTTTGCTGAGGTCTGTGGCAATGTATGCGAGTTTAGGTTCCTCGCTTGGTTCTGCTAATTGATGCGTTTGGCTTTATTTGGTCCATCACATGAAGTTCCTAGATCTTTTGGGTCTCGTTTGGGTTTCTGCACCACGATTTTTCTATCTTGAATAGTTCTTCTTTTTCATTTTTGTTTTGTTTGAGTCGGGTTTCATGTATCTCTTCGATATCCCATCTTTAAGGAAATCAGTTGCTTCAACTTTAAGTACTACATTTTTTCGGTTAACAAAGGTACTGAGTGCTCTTCCGTCTTGTTTGTTCATGCTTTTATTATGATATCTATGCTGTCTTCGAGGATTTTGGTTTGGAAAATCATAGTAGATCACTTGTCAATCCTTATGTTTGATGTTATGATCTGAGCTACTAGAAAGCTCGTCATCTACGTTTTCCTCTAACAGCTTATTTGTGGAGTCCTAGAATTCTTCTTCATCCGTTTGGTCAAGGTCCCTTACTGAGATCTCATCCACTATGCATCAACAATCTGCAACTTCTTCCCATCCTGATTTTGGATTTTCTTTAAACTCATCATCCGGAATGGAATGATATCAAATCCTTCCTCATCACAGAATTTGGTCAGGGTCCTCTCATTCACGTATACATCAAGAGTGTCCACTATCTGATGCCATCCAAAAGGTTTGAACATCTGTTCTTGATATGGCTTTGTTACAGAGGCCTCGTCTTGTGTTGACCTATCATGGATGCAATACTCTTTTTTTAAACTACCACCATCAGAAGCTTCACCTGTCCAATTGTGATCTTTCTTTTGTAACCAAGCTGGTATTTCTCATTCTTGGTCAATTGTGGAGTTTAGTTCCTCTTTTGGGGTTCATTCCACATCTCTATAGCTATGGTCCATGACATTGATCTTCGTAGTGACATCCTTGTTTCTTAGAAAGATGTAATCGTAACCCCTTTCTTGTACCATTTTGAGATGACTCATTAATGGTTTGTCCAATATGATATCAAAATTGTTGCTCTCATTGAAATTCATAATGGAAAACATGTGTTCATACGCAATTCCATAAGAGGTAACTAGGATTTGCTCCAAAATGCGAATAGGTCTCTCCAAATATCCATCTGCTAATTGAAGTTTCATTCTAATTTTCCGGTGTGAGCGGGATGGAAACACACACAATGCCTCTATAATCAATCGACACACACACTTGGGATGATACACACACACATCATGGGGCACCACTCGGCTTACTCAACCCACCTCGCCGAGATAGGGAACACACTGATGGAGTGAGAGGAGAGAGACTATTCATTTGTCCACTCAACACAAAGGCACACACACACACACCCCTCAAAAAAACTCAGCTCAAAAGAGGAATATCTTTTATGATTAGATACAATTGAGATTGGGCCAACACCAATGGGGAAAAAAGCTCACACAATATGGATGAAATGTGCTAGATACAATCACAAATTTGACAGCAGAAGAAACTTAGACAGCCAAGAAAGTAGAAAAAGTGAGGAATTTGGCAAAATGGACAGCACCATAGCGTCCGGAGCAGCCAAAAACTCCATTCTACAATATCAAAGTGCTCAGATCCGACCTCGGATAAGCAGTATGCTCAAAACAGGATCCAAAAACAGCAAAAAATTGAGTTGCGGTTGTTCCTCCGCTTCTCTCCACATTTTGCTGGTCTTTTTCTCAATTTTTTAGTGTCCACACTTCACTTTATCCTTTGGGCACCTTTGGCCTTTTAGTTGACGTCAAACGGACCCCGAATAGGCCAAAAACCTGGCCACACAATGCATTTTTGTTACCTTTTTGCATCATCCACACACTTGGCACTCAAATTTTCCAGTCATCCCGCAACCACGTGAAGTGGCCCCCAAATATAGTCTTCATGATGACTTTAATAATCATCACAAGAAAACACCCACGTTGTGTACGTACTTATCCACGTGCAAGTATTGACCCCATTCGACCTCCTGACACCATTGAATGCCATCTGACGCACTTGCTTACCTCATGGCGTTGGTACACCCAAAGTGTGTCCACCGTAGAAGGTGGCATGGGCAGATAGATGCAGGCAAGCAGAAGCATGGCAAAGGACTAGAGCAGCTAGGAGAATCATGGGATGACAGGTGGCAGCGGAGTTGTATGATTGATGCAGCTTATGGCCAAGGAAGGCTCCTTGAGGGGCTAATTTGGGTAGCACATGAAGGAGATGCAAAGTGCATCTTTTAGGTCCAGAAATAAAGACTTGAAGTGTTGAAGAAGCAGGTCCAGACGGCTCATCAAACCGAGCTACGGAGACCATGTTATTGAAGGTTGAAGTTTCAATGAATTGCAAATTCTTGCTGGACAAGGCAACAGGGGACGTGTGGTCAAAGTGGAAGTCCAGGTACATTTGTGTAAAGCTCAATTTATGGAGCCTACGCGTCTTTTCAGATTGCGGATCAGAGCTATGGTTTGCATTTTATGGCCAGTTGAAATTTTTTCGGGGGCCGGTTCTGAGCCCACTTGACTGCATTGGAGGATGTGCCTCACTAGAGTTCTCGGTGATAGTGTACATCATGTGGAGTTAGCACAAAGTCACGGCACGTTGTCAAGAAATTTACGGTCTTGCCAGGAAAGCACCGGGCTTATGGCTGTGAGAGTTTGTGAGAGAACTCAACAAAACTATATGAAGGAGTTTAAACCATAGATGCCATGAAGAATAGGGTTTGGAAAGAAGTGCAATCAAAGAAAACTCACTCTTTCTCTCTTGCACTCACACACACAAAGAAAGAACGCAAAAGAGAATGTCAAAACAATACGAAGATGAAAACATCAACACTATGGTCATATCGTATCATGGGTAATATGAAAGGGTTAATGGATGAGCTAATGGCATTCAATCTTGGCTGACCAAATAGGCTACGAATTGTTCTTTGGAATTGTAGTTTTGTGCTTACCATAATATATATATTTTGTCTAGTGATTGGGATTAATTGTGTGTACAAATCCTCTTGGTTCATAGCAAGATAACTACGCTTACATCAAAAGAAAAATTATAGTCTATGAGAGGTAGTATGATGGGATCCGGTGATAGAAGTATTTCATTGAGCCTTTCAGGGCCGAAGAGAAACACTATACGTTGTTGAAAGTGTATTTTACGGCTAATCCATATGTTAATTCTAATAGATCGTATAGAGTGAAAGCGATAGAAATGATCATCATGTGGGTTATTCATCTAGGATAGTATGTGAGAAATGTAAATATTAGATAAGGGAAGAGATGAGAAGTTTCCCTCCCAAGCCCTATTCTTGCCCGTAGGCAATAAGGATACTGCGGGGAGAGATGTACCTAAAATAAGGAGAACCTAAAATTCGTAGAGAGGATGAATTACTAAGAGTGAGAGAGATAGGTTTGGTTAAGGAGATGAGATTAGATACATATATATATTTTTTTTGAATTAGAGATGAAAATGAAAACAACAAGAAATCAAGAAAACATCAATGTAGGACACATCTTACTTGACAAACCCTTCGGCACCATTATTGATGGAGAGAGAAGAAGAGGGGAGAATTCAACTTTGATTGATACGCCAAGTCCACGCCCTTCTTTGATTAGAGTTGATCTTCCAAGGATAGCATGCAAGGATGGCTAGTCTTCCTCTAGGAGAAAGTGTAGGCTTAGGCTTATGTTAATGGCTAAGTACAATTAGGCATTACTACTCACTCCCTCAAGAATTCCTCTCATCAATGGCTTAAATGCTTGAGTTACTTCCAAGGAAGAAGAGGTCCCCTTTCATAGGTGAAGGGAACCCCCAAAGGTTTACACAAGAAGAGAGGAGCCAGTGTGAACAGGAATTGGAAAAGTTGGAAATGAGCTGTCCCTGCATGATGTGGGCAGACTGGGGTCCAGTATTTTGATCATGTCTCCTCAACCGTGGCTCCAAGTAAAAAAGTAAAAATATGGGCAAAAACATCAGCTCATTAGCTATGATTTTCATTTTAAAATCATTCTCCAATTCGGATTGGAACCTTGTTTAAAAAATTCATCAAAATAGGATCCATTTATGGCAGCAAAAGTCTTCATGTGGTCTCCTTAGCCTAGACTTTCATTTAATTCCAAAGGACACCTCATGCCATATGAAAGCATGACATTGCTCCTTGACAAAGTTTTGTAATCATGCTTGCAATAATGCATTAAAATAAGTGTATCTTTGAAATCATGCCACCTACTATCCCACTAGGATTTGATTCTCTCCTAGTAGCTATTTGAAAAGAAATATAAGAAAAGTATAAAAAATACATAGAATATATATATATTGGAGTTTAACCTAGATATAGGATCTAGCTAGGGTGTGAGATGATAATGAAATAGTAGAAATAAAGAATCAATGATTTTTGCCCCAAGTTAAAGAGGCGGAGCTATTGATGCTTTTCCCATAGTATTTTCTGATGGTAAAGTAAGGATATGTTACCCTTGAGAAAAATAATAGTATGAGATAGAAGGCATATTATTATACTTAAATATGCATATGTACACTATAGGAAATATAATTATGTATCTAAAAAAATACAAGATAGATCTTGTAGCATGCGTTCCCACTATGTACGTGTCACAGCACGACATCCACCCCCTCTAAACCTGCACATCCTCCGGTATGTGCCACATTGTCTCTTTGTAAGATTAGACCTCTTGTACATCTTCCTTGTCTTCTTCTTCACTGGATGATTCCAGAGCTTCATGTTCACTTTGATCTTCACCTGTGTTTTTCTCTTCTTCCTCATCCATATCTTCTAGACCATTGTCTCCTCTTCTCTTAAACATTTTAATCCTTTTTCCTGCAATGGGAATCTTTACTTCTGTACCATCTAGTTCATACAAGCTAAAAGTAGCATTTTCATGCACATGCTTTACAACATACGGTCCAAACCATCTTTTTGAGAACTTACGGATGACTGTGTGGTGGTTATCAAGGCTACTATCATACACTAAAACCCAGTCACCTTTGTCAATTGCTTTGCTCCTGAGTCAATATCGCTTATCAAAATAGTCCTTGTTTTTCAACCTTGCTATTTTGAGTCGTTCTTTTGCAGCTTGAATGTCTCCAGGTCTTCTCTCTAGCTGCCTTATACGCAGTGCAAGGAGATCTTCCCTACTAAGCCCCTCTTGCCAAGGTAGTACATTCCATGTGGGAATTGTATCCTCAATCGGCATCACTGGCTTTTGACCATGCATTAGCTCCGCAAGCATGTAGCCAGTTACTGAGCTATGTGTTGTACGATCAACCCATAAAGCATATGGTAACAATTTTGGCCACTCACCAACTCTTCCTTCGCAAGCCTTGGCCAAAGCTTTGATGATAGGAGGATGCCCTCTTTCACTCTTTCCATTGCCTTCAGGGTTGTAAGCTGTAGTAAGAGAAATCTTGATCCCTAATCTAGAAAAGAACTCCCTTGCTTCTTCGGCATCCAGTTCACCTCGATCTGCAGTGATTTTTCCCACACAACCATAACGGCAAATCACCTCATCAAGAAGGAATTTGCACACAGCTTCTGTGGTCTTAGCTCTTAATGCTCTTCCTTCAACCTGGTTAGTTAGGTCCTCTCGTGCAAGAACCAAGTATCTCATCTGCCAGAGTCCTAAAGGCATCGTGACTAGATCCACAACCCATTTATAGTGCATGGCTAGTGGATATGTAGGGTGCAATCCATCACGATGTCGAACATTTGAATACATTTGACAAGTTACACATGACTCTACAAACTGAGATACATCTTTATACATACCCTTCCACCAGTATTTTTCTTTCAACTTGGAGAAGGTTGCCCACACACCCCTGTGTCCAGCCCATAGACTCTCATGAAACTCTTGCATGAGCTTTACTTGAGTCTCTTTTTTACATATAACCCGTTGTGGTGTAGCACCCTTTTGTTTAGGATGCTTCCACAAGTAACCATCCCTTAAAAAGTACCCATATGCTTTCTTGCATATCCTCTTGAATTCTTGTTCAGACCAATCATCCTGTTTTGTTAGAGTACTCAAGTACCTTCCAATAGAAAGCCAATCACCTTCATAATGATCTTTCAAGAACAATTCAAGTGAATTAGTCATGCAGACATTGTTACCTTTGACATGAGAGATAGAATAGAATTTTGTGCCTACATCATCTCCCTCATCAATCATTTGTGACTCATCTTCATACCTTGCCCTTGATAGCATATCTGCCATTGTATTGTCTTTACCTGCAATGTGCTTAAACTCGGGATTTAAGGACTAAATGTAGGCAATCCACCACAACATAGCAATGTCTGGTGTTGAGCATCTTGTAATCATCCCAAGAAGTGGTAGACAATCTATTTCTACAACCACACATGCACCAATTAGGTACTCTTTCCCACTTTTCAAGGCTGTAACCATACCCCATAACTCTCTCTTTATCTGTGGATAGTTTCTTTGGCGAGCACTTAGTACCTTTGCTCCAAATCTTACCACATACCTGTGTCCTTCTTTGTCATCTTGTCCTATTGCCCATCCAATCCCTGTAGGACTGGTATCTAGTATCACAATCACTGGCCTTTGAAACTCATAGTCTACCTTTCTCAAAGTCATTGCTGACTGGAGTAACTCCTTTAGCTTTTTCATGGATTTTACATGTGCTTCTGTCCATTTAAACTTTTGATTCTTTCTAAGCAGCTGATAAAGAGGATCAGCTACATGTGCATAATGTGGAATCCAAATAACATAGAAGACACATGCTCCCAGAAACCTTCTAACCTCAGTGATGCTAGTGCATGTTTCTTTCATTCTTTGGATGGCATCTACCTTTGATGGACAAGGTTTCCTACCATATGGCCCACACATGTGCCCCACAATGAGCACTTCTTTGACACCAAACATAGACTTTTTCCCTGACAATGTAAGATTCACTTCTTCCAACCTAGACAAAATTTTATCACAATCATTTATGTGATTTACCACAAACCTGCGACATCCCTTGAGATCCAAAGCTTCATCTTTGTCACTTTCTTCACATCCTTTGATGGGCAAATCATCAATGAAAGGCATTGTGATTTGAGGAATAAAGTCACGTAAGACCTTATTCATCCCATTCATCATATGTGCAACCGAGTTGGTTGCTCCCTGTGGCAAGGTACACATCCTTACCAAACCCAAAGGTGTCCTCATGGTTGTCAAGTCTCTACTTTCAATTGCAAGCTGAAATTGATCATACCCTGAGTAGAGATCCCTCATTGAGTAGATTGCCCTCCCTGCAAACGCCTCTGCAAATTCATCCACAATTGGACCTGTACCTACATTTCTAATTGTCACCTTGTTCACTGGTTGCATATCTTGGATGAAGCGTAGAGAACCATTCTTCTTTGGAACTGTGAACCACCTGTTTGAGTATGGAGCACAAGAAGGCTCCAAGATTCCCATTTTGATTTTCTCATTCAGTAGCTCTACTAACTTTGGCAAATGAGCCTTTGAAACCGGAATAGGCCGCAGATTCCAAGGCACATGAGGTATTGTGAAAATTAACATAGGAGCTACAATATAGCGATCAACACATCCTATCTCATGTGGCTCAAATGCAAAAGCCTTACCATGCTTTGAAAGCATTTCTTTGAAGCACTTTGTCTCCTCCTGTGTTAGAAACTCCTCGCAACCAATCTGCAACTCTTGAAAGGACTCCTTTGTGAAGGTATGCCCGATCTTTTTAGGATTCCGCAGACTTGGTTGTAAAGAAGCCTGTTCAATCTTTTCCTTGTTGTTGGGTGGTAAGGGTGAAGCTACTGGTTTCACCTTCTTTGCTACAGTCTTGTATTTAGTTTCAACATGGACTTCTGGGCCAACTATTTGGCAAACTTCCACAACTTCATTTTCAAGATGCAAACTAGACCTCATTATAGCATCAAGCTCACCCATAGTATCTACAAAAGAAACTTGTTCACACAAACCCAAAACATTTTCAGTAGGCTTTAGCAACCCACTCTTTTTCATGCCTATTTGTACATTATGCACATATTGCCTCTCATATCTCTTCAAATCTTCAAGTTTTGTAAAACATACTGATTCATTCCTTGTTACCAAGGAGCTCATTGAGAAAGTTTCACCTATTTTTGGATCAGACGAGACCCTTTTTCTTTCTGTACCACTGCAATCCCGCTTTACAATGGTACTTGTTAAAAACCCATCATTTCTGTATGATCATGAAACTCTTTGCTTACCTTTGGTAGAGGAAGTTCTTTGAGGTTGTCATGATTTCTTTCATGGTTTACACAAACTGTGAGAAATTGGACAGCACGTTTACCATCTTTGCTACGTATCCTAGCATATGCTGAACCATCGTCCATTACCTTTGTTTCCATTCTAACTCCCACAATTTAGGGTTGTCCAAGGATGAGATGATATGAAGATGTATCCTGAACAAAGAAGTTTTGGTCAATCTTTACATCACCTATTGTCACCTTCACACCTAGACATGCTGCATACAATTCACCGGATGAATTGTTTGCCACTTTTACCATCCAACCATGATCTGTGTCCATTGGCCATTTGCACTTTTTGTAGAGACTCTTTGACATTATGTTTATTTCTGAACCATGGTCAATCAAGGCAACAAATGGCTCTTCAAGATCACCTACCTTGACCAAAGTTTCTGTAGTAGCCCTTGCCCAATGACTTTGTGAATAGTAACTCCTAGGAATATCTTCAACTTCTTCATCATCATTTGAGAAATACACTTGCTTCACTCTCCCACTAGATTGGTAGCATCCTACCACAGCTCCATCATTCTCCGTATTTTGCAGTTGCATCCCTTGTGTATTCGAGGTTTCCCCTTCAACTTGTGGACGAGAAACTTCAGCAAGGGTTTGCCTCTTCCTCTTGATGATGTCAATGATCTCCTCGTGGAATTCACGCTTTGCAATGCCAATAACTTCTCCGAGAGTGAACTCAATCTTGCTACTCAAGATCCTTTCCTCCAAGACTTTCTTTAAATCTGTAGCAACCTCAATATCAGATTGTAGTTTATAAGTTGGGCCTTTTGTCTTACATTTTGTTGGCTCTTTCTTCTTTCCTGTTGTAGACTCCTCCATGAGTACTTCAGGTGGAGATGCTCCTTTTGTTATGGGTGTTTGAGAAGGAATTGAGTCACTTCTTCCCCCAGTTCTAGAAGCTCTTTTTGATGGTCCTTCATCAGCATTCTCACGTCTGCGCTTCTCTTCTACAATTGCCTCATTTTGTTGGCATTTTGTAATGTAGGCATGCTTAGTTGCCATATCTTCAACTAAGTTTTGCATTCCCCCCTTCCCAAAGTTAGTTCTCAAGGGTAGACCCGTCTCTGTTAAGTGGATTTTACTATCCTTAAAAAAGACAACATCTTTTGACAAAGCATCACTAAAATCATCACAATCCCTTCTTACATGGTCTGTACTATCACACCAAATACATCTATTAACAAACCCTTCTTTGGGCTGTTGTCTTTGCCTAGGAAGTGGCCCTGGTGGTTGGCCTTTTTCTTCAAGCTTTGCAAACTTCACCTTCAAGTCACGCATTCACTTCACAAGCTCATCTAGCATGGACTCATCAAACTTAGGAGCGATAAAAGTAGGCTTTACCATTTTGTCAGAAGTTGAGGTGGAAGGACTTGTAGTGGTTACTACCATCTTGTCCCTTCTTCTTTGTCGTTTGGCAAGCAGTGAGACAGCACCTTCAACCTCATTCCAGTCGGTCTTTAGTCCTTGCTCAGCATCTTTATCTTCAAGAAGAAGCTCCAAATTTTCTTGAAACTCTTTACCTACAGCTTGTAAGAAAAGATATGTCTTCTCTGCATCTAGTGTGGCCCTTTCTGTCCTAGTGAGTTGTGCATAGTGCCACTCAAATTCCCTAAGTAGCTCTGTTATTGATAGTCCTTGCTTTGGCTTGACTACCCATTCTAAGAATGTCCTTTTGGTCACTCTCTCCGAGTCCTCCATGAAATATTCCTCCTTTAAAGCTACTTTCAGTTCTTTCCAATTTCTCCCATGCCCATCTTTAATTGCCCTAACATGCTCCCTAATTTCTGGAGCAACAACTAGCTCAAAGCTTTGAATCATCTCACCTTCTGACACGCGATGCAGCTCCATCTCCTTCAGATACTCGCGTAAGTACTTGGTTACATCTTTGCCATTGAACTGATCCATTCTGTTGACGACCGCTTGTATGGCCTTCGTTGCTGAAATCTCCCTTCTTTCAGTAGCATGTTGTTGTTGCATGAACATTGCAAATGCTTGAAACATTTGCATTGTTGCTGGGTCAAAATGCATACCCTGTTGCTCAACATGATCACCCATGGTTACCCACAAACTCTCACCCTAGCAGATTCGCGTCGGGTTCACAAAAAATATGTCGAGAAATTTGCGATCTTGCCAAGAAAGCATCGGGCTTATGGCTGTGAGAGTTTGTGAGAGAACTCAACAAAACTATATGAAGGAGTTTAAACCATAGATGCCATGAAGAATAGGGTTTGGAAAGAAGTGAAATCAAAGAAAACTCACTCTTTCTCTCTTGCACTCACACACACAAAGAAAAAACGCAAAAGAGAATGTCAAAACAATACGAAGATGAAAACATCAAGGCTATGGTCATATTGTATCATGGGTAATATGAAAGGTTTAATGGATGAGTTAATGGCATTCAATCTTGGCTGACCAAATAGGCTACGAATTGTTCTTTGGAATTGTAGTTTTTTGCTTACCATAATATATATATTTTGTCTAGTGATTGGGATTAATTGTGTGTACAAATCCTCTTGGTTCATAGCAAGATAACTACGCTTACATCAAAAGAAAAATTATAGTCTATGAGAGGTAGTATGATGGGATCCGGTGATAGAAGTATTTCATTGAGCCTTTCAGGGCCGAAGAGAAACACTATACGTTGTTGAAAGTGTATTTTACGGCTAATCCATACGTTAATTCTAATAGATCATATAGAGTGAAAGCGATAGAAATGATCATCATGTGGGTTATTCATCTACGATAGTATGTGAGAAATTTAAATATGAGAGAAGTGAAGAGATGAGAAGTTTCCCTCCCAAGCCCTATTCTTGCCCGTAGGCAATAAGGATACTGCGGGGAGAGATGTACCTGTAACAAGGAGAACCTAAAATTCGTAGAGAGGATGAATTACTAAGAGTGAGAGAGATAGGTTTGGTTAAGGAGATGAGATTAGATACATATATATATATATTTTGAATTAGAGATGAAAATGAAAACAACAAGAAATCAAGAAAACATCAATGTAGGACACATCTTACTTGACAAACCCTTCGGCACCATTATTGATGGAGAGAGAAGAAGAGGGGAGAATTCAACTTTGATTGATACGCCAAGTCCACGCCCTTCTTTGATTAGAGTTGATCTTCCAAGGATAGCATGCAAGGATGGCTAGTCTTCCTCTAGGAGAAAGTGTAGGCTTAGGCTTATGTTAATGGCTAAGTACAATTAGGCATTACTACTCACTCCCTCAAGAATTCCTCTCATCAATGGCTTAAATGCTTGAGTTACTTCCAAGGAAGAAGAGGTCCCCTTTCATAGGTGAAGGGAACCCCCAAGGGTTTACACAAGAATTGAGGAGCCAGTGTGAACAGGAATTGGAAAAGTTGGAAATGAGCTGTCCCTGCATGATGTGGGCAGACTGGGGTCCAGTATTTTGATCATATCTCCTCAACCGTGGCTCAAAATAAAAAAGTAAAAATATGGGCAAAAACATCAGCTCATTAGCTATGATTTGCATTTTTAAATCATTCTCCAATTCGGATTGGAACCTTGTTTAAAAAATTCATCAAAATAAGATCCATTTATGGCAGCAAAAGTCTTCATGTGGTCTCCTTAGCCTAGACTTTCATTTAATTCCAAAGGACACCTCATGCCATATGAAAGCATGACATTGCTCCTTGACAAAGTTTTGTAATCATGCTTGCAATAATGCATTAAAATAAGTGTATCTTTGAAATCATGCCACCTACTGTCCCACTAGGATTTGATTCTCTCCTAGTAGCTATTTAAAAAGAAATATAAGAAAAGTATAAAAAATACATAGAATATATATATATTGGAGTTTAACCTAGATATAGGATCTAGCTAGGGTGTGAGATGATAATGAAATAGTAGAAATAAAGAATCAATGATTTTTGCCCCAAGTTAAAGAGGCGGAGCTATTGATGCTTTTCCCATAGTATTTTCTGATGGTAAAGTAAGGATATGTTACCCTTGAGAAAAATAATAGTATGAGATAGAAGGCATATTATTATACTTAAATATGCATATGTACACTATAGGAAATATAATTATGTATCTAAAAAAATACAATATAGATCTTGTAGCATGCGTTCCCACTATGTACGTGTCACAGCACGACATCCACCCCCTCTAAACCTGCACATCCTCCGGTATGTGCCACATTGTCTCTTTGTAAGATTAGACCTCTTGTATAGAGCAAGTCGAGATGCTTGATGAAAGCCAAATGGAGCGGTCTAGGCCTACAGATGTTGAAACGTAGGTAAAGGTAGTGTGTGGTGCCATGCTAATGGCTGTGCTGATGAAAGTAGCGGTGGAAGTGTTGGGGTATAAAGCCCAATGTGGTCGCCAAGGTAAGTGGGCGGGCCGCCAGGTATGTACACATATTCTTTTGTAAAAACCTAACAAGAACTCACTATGCTCTACACATTACAGTAGAGCGAGTTCACCATATCTTCGTGCTCTTCTTCTCGCACTCTCTCTCTCGTTGGACATCCGCTCGTACTCCTTCAACTGGTATCAGAGCTCAGATCAAGGCTCGGGGCAGCACTACAGGAGGCTAGAGTCACCAACTGGGATTGGATTGAAATTCAACAGGCGAAGACACGGCCCCAAATCTCATGGGAAAACCCAAAGGGCTTAGTGTTGTCAGAATTTCATTCTAAGGTCATCTCGGCCACCGTTCAGCTTCGCCAAAGGTCTGCGCAGGTCATTTTCGACTACGTGGTCTCGGCAGGTGCAGATCCGACTCTCAAAATTTGGGATTCTCGGCCTACGACTGCAGGTGCTGAGGATACCGACACTCCTAGAGTGTTGATTTGTGGCTGTCTACACATCGAAGGATGGCTCACAGTTCTTGGAGGCGTGTCACATACGACACGGGCGCATCTACACACAGACTGTAGGCGACATCCACTAGTTCATCAGGTAGCTTGTGTTTGCTGCTTGATATTCCAGATTTCATCCTGACATTGCAGGTACTTCCACATGGGATGTATTGTCCGAGATGATGTATGTCTGTTGAGGGTTTGTTGGCTGTGAGTCACGCAGCAAACAACCACCACAGCGGTTACAGCATACAATGGGAAATTTGTGGATGTATGACTTTGTGGGAAGTCTATGTACTGTCAGATTTACTGCAGCCTTTGTTGAGGGTCGAGTGAGGTTTTATCGAGCTGGGGGATTCTCGAATTTTGAGATCCTTTCGGTGATACAGGTCTTGGAGCGATCCCTCGAGCACCCTTAGATAGGCAGCTAGGATGTATTGACTGTGAGTTAGAAAGTTGGGATTGCATCTTTGCTTTACTGCCGTTGAGGCATTGTCACAGTCTATGCTTACAGGAGAGTGAGAGACAATACAGGTGCAGGACAGGTTTACCCGTAGCTTACAGTGTCAGAGAGACAGTGTTTTTTGAGCTATTTTTGGTCTGTTTTTTGAGTACACCAGAGCCATTTTACAAAGGAGACTCTACCGAAATTTATGCAGAATCTGAAGCTTTCTTGGTTCATTTGACAGGTTGATATTGGTTCAGAGGTCAGTTTACAGGGGAAACTCTGTCGAATTTTTCCCAGGAAAGTAAACCACTGTGAAGCGTAGCTATGGCTGGATCACAGGACACTGCTCTTTACAATATCAAGAAGCTGGATGGAACCAATTTCCCATTGTGGAAGAAGCAGATTTGGCACGTGTTGGTACAAAAGAAGCAGATAAAACCTATAAAGCTCAAGGGGATAAAACCAGAAGATATGGACGAAGATGAATGGAGCGAAATGGATGAATTAGCACTTTCTACCATTATGCTGACTTTGGCAGAAAGCGTTTACTTCAATGTAGCAGACGAGATGTCGGCTTATCAAGAATGGTTAAAGCTGAGTGATCTTTATGAGAAGCAGAGTGCAGCTTCACAGGTATACTGGCTTAAGAAGCTTGTTGACTTGAAGATGAAAGAAGGGAAACCTATGTCCAATCATCTGAATGAATTCAACACAATCTCTAGTCAGTTGTCAGCTCAAGGTGTCAAGTTTGATGAACCTGTTAGAGCTATGTTCCTGTTGATCACATTGCCAAAAAGTTGGGACACTTTTCGCACAACTTTGAGTAATTCTGCACCTCCAGATGGTTTGAACATAGCAGTTGTAGAAGGAAGTCTGCTTACTGAAGAAACCAATAGAAAGACAATGGACAAAGGCAAAGGAACAGCCTTAGTTGTCAGGGGAAGGACCAAAGAAAAGTACAAAGGTGGAAAGAGGAATCAGTCTCGTAGCAAGTCCCGCAGTGCTAAAGGAAAGAGTGACATAGAATGCTACCATTGTGGCAAGAAGGGTCACATGAAAAGAGACTGCAGAGAATGGAAAGCAGAAAAAGGCAAAGAGAAAGCTGAAGACCATGGTGAGAAGAACAAGTCCTCAGTGAAGATTCAAGAAATAAATGTGACAAACACTGTTGCAGAGGATGACAGTCTAATGTCAGGAGACATCTACTTCTTGAAGAATACAATGGACTCAGCTCTTCTTACAACATCTGATGGAAATGCACTGAGTGACTGGATTATAGACTCAGGGGCATCACTTCATGTGTCTCCAAACAAGGAGTGGTTTACCTCTTATGTGACCACTAAAGATCATGTTCGGCTAGGCAATGGGCAGACATGTGAGATCTTAGGTGTTGGAGATGCTCAAATGACGTTTTAGAATGGCTCTTCTTTCACGCTGACGAATGTGAGACATGTTCCCTCAATTACAAAGAGCTTGATCAGCACAGGTTTACTTGATGATTCTGGCTACGTCACCACTTTTGGACAGAACATGTGGAAGATATCCAAGGGTTCTATGACAGTAGCACATGGAGTAAAGTCTGGAGGATTTTACATGATTTATGTATCAAATGTCTCTAAAAATGTAATCAATGTAACCGAGCAACCGAACGTTTCTTTGTGGCATAGCCGGTTAGGACATATGTCCAAGAAGGGACTGGAAATCTTGTCTCATTCTGGTTATTTGCTTGGCTTTTCATTTAATGATTTTGAATTCTGTGAACATTGTCTGTATGGTAAGAAAACACAACAGCCACATAAGCATAGAAGCAGTAGAAGAGATACACAGTTGGCACTTGTTCAAAGTGATTTGTGTGGACCTATGCCTAACCTATCTCTAGGGGGAGCTTCTTACTTTATGACATGTATAGATGATTACTCCAGGAAAGTATGGGTTTACTTTCTCAAGCACAAGGATAAAGCGTTTAGTGTTTTCAAAACGTTTGTGACACTTGTGGAGAATCAAAGTGGCAAGAAGCTTAAATGCTTACGCACTGACAATGGTGGAGAGTATATTTCAAAGGCCTTTCAGGACTTTTGTGAGTCAAAAGGTATAAAACGTGAACTTACTGCTCCTTACAATCCTCCTCAAAATGGTGTTGCTGAGAGGATGAATAGGACCATACAAGAGAAGGTCAGAAGTATGTTGTCTAATGCACAACTGCCAAATGGGTTTTGGGCTGAAGCTGTATCAACAGCTGTTCATCTTATAAATAGATCTCCTAGCAAGGTTTTGCAGAAGGATTCAGTGCCAGAGATGGTATGGTCAGGCAAAATGCCCTCATACAAGCATCTTAGAGTCTTTGGCTGTGAGGCATATACTCACGTTCCAAAAGAATTTAGGAACAAACTTGAATCAAAGAGTAGAAAGTGCATCTTTCTAGGCTATGGTAATTCTGGTGAGATGGGGTACAGACTTTGGGATCCCGAATCCAGAAAGGTTGTCCGCAGCAATGATGTTCACTTTAATGAATCCAAATATCATTCTAAACCATAGAGGGTTGAGGAGATTATAAGAGTTGTCTTCCAAGAAGATGGAGCTGCACGTGCAAGACAAAATTTCAGGGCTCAAAAGGAGCAAGGATAGGATAGAGTGGAACCACAGGTTGTGGCTGAGCCTGATCCACCTATTGTGCGTAGATCTGGACGTGTCACGCGACCTCGTGATAGGTTTGTTCCATCTATGAACTATGTCATGTTGACCGATTGCAATGAGCCTTCATGTTACAAGGAAGCAGTGCAAATGAAGGACTCCGGGAATTGGCAATTGGCCATGCAGTCAGAGATGACAGCTCTGCATAAAAACCAGACATGGAAGCTAGTTAAATTACCACGGGGCAAAAAGGCTCTACCCTGTAAATGGGTTTACAGGTATAAGATCACCGCTCATGATAGTCAGCCAAAGTACAAAGCAAGGCTTGTTGCCAGGGGCTTTAAGCAAGAATAAGGAATTGACTTTGATGAAGTCTTCTCTCCGGTGGTCAAGATGACTACATTGAGATGCTTTCTTGCATTGGTTGCCATATTAGATTTGGTGTTGCACAAAATGGATGTCAAGAAAGCGTTCTTGCATGGTGATTTAGATGTGGAAATTTACATGCAGCAGCTAGAAGTGTTTGTTGAGAAAGGCAAGGAAGATTGGGTATGCCAGTTGTTAAAGAGTCTTTATGGCTTAAAACAATCACCGAGGGCGTGGTACCATAAATTCCACAAGTTTATGCTTTCTCAAGGCTACAAACGTAGTGAGTTCGATCACTGTCTATATACAAAGAAGGCTAAGGATGGTAGTTGGCTGATCCTTATTTTGTATGTGGATGACATAATGATTGCTGGCAAGAACTTGGAAGAAATTTCAGCTTTAAATTCAAAGATGGCAAAATCGTTTGACATGAAAGACATGGGTGAGGCAAGTCATATACTTGGTATGTGCATTGAGAGAGACAGATCAAAGAAGTTGATTTGGTTATCTCAAATAGAGTATATTGACAAGGTTTTGCAACGTTTCAATATGGAGAAGGGAAAGGCATTGAGTGTTCCATTGCCACCATATGTGAAACTTAGCAAACAAGATTGTCCTGTGTCTGAGGAAGAACAGGCTGAAATGGATAAGATTCCATAT
This sequence comes from Adiantum capillus-veneris, assembly GCF_014529385.1. Taxonomy (NCBI): domain Eukaryota; kingdom Viridiplantae; phylum Streptophyta; class Polypodiopsida; order Polypodiales; family Pteridaceae; genus Adiantum; species Adiantum capillus-veneris. The sequence continues at coordinate 66,312,285 of NC_140933.1, forward strand.
GCGTCTGCAGTGGGTAGTTTGATGTATGCAATGATTGCTACTCGCCCAGACATTGCATTTGCAGTGGGAGTAGTAAGTCGATACATGTCAAAACCAGGCAAGAAACATTGGGAGGCAGTGAAAGGAATATTGAGATACCTGAAAGCTACAAAGAGTATGCGTATATGCTATGGGAGTCAGGAGCTAAGTGTAAAGGGTTTTACAGACTCAGATTATGCAGGTGACTTAGACAACCGAAGGTCTACGTCAAGGTATGTCTTTACATTGGCTGGTGGAGCATTATCATGGCGTTCTAGATTACAAGATTGTGTTACTCAATCTACTACAGAGGCTGAATATGTTGTAGCATTAGAGGCATGCAAAGAATCAATTTGGCTTAATCGACTAGTAACAGATTTGGGAACCAAAGAAGAGATGCCTGTGTTATATTGTGATAGTCAAAGTTCTATACAATTGGCTCGCAATCCAGTTTATCACTCAAAGACAAAGCATGTGGATGTGAAGTATCATTTCATCAAGGAAATGCTCGAGGATAAGCAACTTCAGCTTGTCAAAGTTCACACCACAGAAAATCCTGCTGATCTACTTACAAAAGGACTTCCCTTAGAGAGCTTTGCGCATTTTCGCAAGCAGTTAGGTGTAGGGTAGTACATCACTTCTCTACATCTCTTGTATATTAGCTTGTAGAGTAGCTTCTCTCACACTTAAAGTACCACATTGGACTTTAAGTGGGAGGTTGTTGGGGTATAAAGCCCAATGTGGTCGCCCAGGTAAGTGGGCGGGCCTCCAGGTATGTACACATATTCTTTTGTAAAAACCTAATAAGAACTCACTATGCTCTACACATTACAGTAGAGCGAGTTCACCATATCGTCGTGCTCTTCTTCTCTCACTCTCTCTCGCATCGCACTTCTGCTCGTACTCCTTCAGGAAGGTGCCAGTGTGGTGCAACAAGTGCACCATTTTTCCAAAAGAGATAAAGTGGATGTGTCTATGGAGAAAGACAAAGATGGTGCAATAGAGACTGAGTTGCTTTCTTCCCAAGAAGAGCCTGATGCAACGGTAGAAGAGGTGCTTCAAGAACAAGTAATTGCAGCTGAAGAGCAAGAGGTACTGGTCGACCTTGAAGGGCCGGTAGACGAGGAAGGGCTCGATGACGCTGGAATTGAGTGTGTGTCCAAAGAGGAGGTCGGGTTGCCAAAGATGGTGGAGATTCCAGTGCAGCAGACATGTCCAAGGGTGGAGAAATAAGAATCCCAAACAGTGAATTTGCTTCCATTAAAGGTATGTAAGCTATGGTTGATGCATATGGTGGTAGATACGATTCTATGGAGGCTGGTTCACCAGTTACAGGGTTCTATGGTGAAGTCCTCTACTTTATTTGGTCGGGAGGGAGGGTCAGACATGTGTTGGAGCTTGGTGTCAGGTACATGTTTTTTTGATGATGATATGCTTGGTGCTGCTTGATATGGAGTAGAAAGGTTGCAAAGGAAAGCATGGAGTGCAGAAGGTAGGCTATGGGCAGCCTACACACATGGTGGTTTAGGTGCTGGGGTACGGCACTCTGGTGAGCAGTTAGAGATGGGTGGAAGATATCAACGGCAGGTGTTTGATCCAGGTGGAAGCTATTTGATGAAGGGGGTGGGGCAACTCACTTGAAGTTTTGACAATAGGAAAAATAAAATTGTGTACATATGGGTTTGGTGTTCTCATAGTGTGTGCCAGGTTTTGCAGGTAGTAGTGGAATAAAAGCTCTTTTGTGGTTGAGCATTAATGTTCAACTAGGGGGTGGACAATGATGGTACATCCAAAGTGTGTCGATCGTAGAAGGTGGCATGGGCATATATATGCAGGCAAGTAGAAGCATGGAAAAGGACTAGAGAAGCTAGGAGAATCATGGGATGATAGGTGGCAGCGGAGTTGTATGATTGATGCCGCTTATGGCCAAGGAAGGCTCCTTAAGAGGCTAATTTGAGAAGCACGTGAAGGAGATGGAAAGTGCAGCTTTTGGGTCCAGGAATAAAGAGTTTGAAGTGCTAAAGGAGCAGGTCTAGACGGCTCATCAAACTGAGCTACGGAGACCAAGTTATTGAAGGTTGAAGTTTCAATGAATTGCAAATTCTTGCCAGACAGGGCAACTGGGGATGGGTGGTCCAAGTGGAAGCCGAGGTACAGGTGTGTAGAGCTCAATTTATGGAACCTACCCATCTTTCTAGATTGCGGATCAGAGCTATGGTTTGCATTTTATGGCCAGTTGAAATTTTTCAGGGGGCCGGTTTTGAGCCCACTTGGCTGCATTGGAGGGTGTGTCGTATGGCATCTTTTGGGCCTCGCCAAAGTTCTTGGTGATAGTGTACATCATGTGGAGTTAACACCAAGTCGCGGCACGTGATTTCGATCCTCGAGCACCGAGTTATGGCTTGGGAAATCTAAAGGTTCATGAAGATGAACTGTTCGCAGATGATTTTTCAAATTTTGGTTGCCTCTGATCGTGGGCCTGGAAAAGTCGAGAAGCCACACGGATTCTGTTGAAGCAAGCTGGCAATGCAAGATTTCATCCGGGCTTTGAGGCTTGGTAGTATGACATTGGAGCAGTGAAAGGAAGCCAGGAGAAGAAGGCTGGGAAAAACGTTGTTTTAAATAAAGTGGGAGGTTTTTTTGAAGGAGTTACCGCCTCACGGGCTGCCACATGGCAGGCAGGTTATCCCGTATACACAGAGGCGGGCTAGAGGGACGCACTATATCGTTAGGGCCGTGAGCCCCATTAGGAGCATAAGGTGGAGAGAGGGGAGCTCCCCCTCGTTGGCTATGACGCACGGGCGGCGGCCCTGCTAGGCATTGCGCGGCCGGAGCTAGTGGTGGTTTTGCCAAAGCGAGGCGGTGCCAGGGGCGCTCCCGCCCGCGTGGGGATGAAGTCGCGGCCGTTTGACAGTGGTGACATGGCACCTGACTAGCCGTGAGTCCCGCAGCTCGATTGGGGCCCCGATTGGGGCCCCAAAGTTTTGAAGGAAAGAGGGAGGGAAATAGCGACCTCGCTATTGCCTCCCCCCCTCATGGAAGAAGGTGGTCCCATAGTGAAGGGAGGGCCAGCGTGAGAACGTCCAAAGAGCTAGCAAGGGAAAGTGGAAAGCCGAGATCAAGCAAGGCAATGAGAGAGAATTCAAAGGCCCCAAGAGGAGCAAGTCGGGCGGCCAAATTGAGTGGACAAGGAGTCAAGATGTGCACACCATGCAATTGTTTCCAAAAAATGAACTATACCGGGTGCAAGCAAGGCAAACAAATTCCAAAAAGAGCTCCAAGTGAAGTGCACGAGAGGGGGAGCTCTCATATTTGTCTTTTTTAAGTCTCCTAGACACACCCTTATAAAAGGAGGTATACGTTCATTTTTTGGGGTCTTTGACCAAGGTGGGATTTTTTGTCTAAGAGTGTGATTGAAAGTTGCAAGCATGTGTAGTGCAAAGCTTGCCATTGAAGTTGCATACTTGATTGTACTATTCCCCTATGCAATAATACCAAACATTTTGCCCCTCTTTCTTGTGTTGCTTCTCCCCATTCCCCTCCTTTTCTCTCGATATTTGTGTATTGGCCAGTGCTTGCAGAGGGTTTGCCTGCAGCTTGAAGGGTGTTACCAAGAGGGCAGAATCGGGGTGTTTTGTGAGGCGGAAAGGATGAGTTGAGCAGGGTGGGTGCATTTGTGCTCCAAGGTGTTTTTTGCAAGGTGTGAGATAGTTTTTCTGTGTGCTAAAGTGGAGTTGTTAGTGCAAATTAGCCAATTTGAAGGTGTTCTTTGAGAGGTAAGGGGTGTTGTGGAATCCCTGGGCTATAGAGAGGCAGATATTTGGTGTGCTGGGTGTGTTCCCTATTCCCCCTCTCCAGCGTCGGCCCACGGATAGCTTCCTCGAGAAGTTTTACGTGCTACCAATAGAAAAAACACACTAATACTTGTGAAGATGAAAATCAATGCACTATGTACATGTTGTCCTACCTATACACATGTGGGTCCCACGTAACCACCTGGCTCTAGAAAATGGGCAATCCTTTATTTGATGCATCATGCATGTTCATGTACATATGCGCAATCACTTCTTCCAAAAAACTCCTAACATAATTTGCCCATCCCCTAGCCTGCTAGATCAACAACACCAAAAAGTGATATGAGACTCCCTGCGTCACAGGTCTCCTCATCCCTCACATACATTACTTATTTTACAGACAGCTCATCGTGCTCCACCATCATTAATCTAGCATGATATAATTGAAGACGCAATTCATTTACCATTGACTTATGTAGAATCCCATCCAGGTTAGCCAAATAATATGTACCATTCGGAAAACACTCCACTACCTTGAAAGGGCCTTCCCACTTAATTTGAAACTTCTTTTGGAATGTTTTTTCCAGCTTACTGTTGTAGCGCAAAAGCAAGTCATGTTTCTTGATATCCTTACTTTTGACCTTTTCATTTATCTTTGCTAAAGGCCTTATCTTGCATTTGACCATAATGTTACAATGTGCTCATCCTATCTAGTTGAACCTCTTGTAATTGTAAGAGCCTCTCTTTGAATGCATCACTAGACGTCCCAAGCAACTTCTCTAACATCTGACCATAAGCAACTCTACTTCCACAGGCAATAGTGGTTCCTTTTCATATACCAAATGAAATTGAGTAAACCTTGTACCTGTCTTTACCGCAGTATGGTAAGCCCAAAATGCACTAGGCCATTCCAAATCCCAATTCTTTTCTTGGTGCTCTATCACTTTTGAAAGAATTTGTACCAACTCACCATTGAATCTTTCATTTAAGCCATTACATTGGGGATAACAAGGAGTGGTATGCTAGTGCCTAATCTTCATCTTTGCGCATAAAAAGTCTAGCAGTTTCCCTAAATCCTGGCCCCTTATCCGAAAGTAGCTCTAGTGGCACCGCAAACTTGCAACATATTTCATCGTTCACAAATTTTTCCACATCCTTTGCAGTGATTTTTTTTACTGCTATAGCCTTTTCCCATCTAGAGAGGTAGTCCACTGCAGTCAAAATATAGCTTTTTCCCCTGCTTGTGATAGGTAACGGGCCTATTGCATCAATCCCCCACTTTTCAAACACATCAAACGCCATAATGGTTTGTTGTAGCTCTGGCTTCAACACTCTCTTCCCATCTTGACACCTATTGCACGACATACACCAATGGTGAACATCCTTGTGCCAACTAGGCCATACATACCCCTCTTGTAAGATCTTATGCAAGGTGATCTTTAGAGAAAAATTTCCACCACATGCGCCTTCATGATTCTCTTCGAACACTCTATAAAGCTCCTCCCGCCAAGGTACACGTCTCAACACAAGATCAGCCCCTTTCATGTACAAGACATCGCCAATCAATTTGTACATGGATGCTCTATGCATAAAACCATAATTCTTAGACTTTTGAATGTCCTTCGGAATGATTCCTGTTAGCAAAAACTCCTCTTCTTGAGCCAAACTTTCCCGGCCATGATAAAGAGGTAAACTAGTCCTCAACACAAATAGCTCCCTAATCATACTTTGAGATGCTTCATGTGCCTCTCCATTTAGAGCATGTTCAATGTGTCTGATCCTCCATGCTTCAAACTTTTTAACATGCCTTTAATTCTGAAACACATTTCCTTCAATGAGGCGTTCTTGCTCTTCCACACACCCAACACTTGCTTCAAAACTAACAAGGAATCACCTTTTATGCTCAACCTTCTAATCCTATGCTTCAAAAAAATTTGTAATCCGGCTTCCAACGTAGCATATTCAGTCTCATTGTTACTATGAGCATCCAATTCAAACCCTCTCTTGCATACTAGCTTCCCCTCTGGATCATAAAGTGCTATACCCCCTCAAGCTGCATCATGGCTCTTTGTGTATGAGCGATCAAAGAACAACACATGTGCATTGCTGATCATAACACTTCTTGAACTACTCTTCTCACCACCTCTTCCTTAACAAGAAGGGATTCTCCTTGTAAGTCAACAAATCAACTAGGGTAGCTCTTGTATTGTCTTCCACTAAAATAGAGAACTCAAACTCTTGCAGCTCAATTACCCATTTCTTGACCACATTTGACATGTTAGTGCCATTAATTAAATGTGGAAAAAAGGCGTAACTCATAAAGAAAACTAAAGGTCGTGGTAGCAAGTAATAACAAAATCAAGGACAAGCAAATATTACAGTGGCCATCACTAGATCTACTTCTGACAATTTTCTTTCTGCTACCAGCTTCACTTAGCTTTCACAATACACTGGCATCATATAATGGATGCCCTTTCCCTTTTGCAATAGCATGGATCGAATGGCATCATCCCCTACTGATGGATTTACATAAAACACTTGCTCCCAATCAGGAGCCTGCATGGCTGACAACCCCCCTAATACCTCTTTCACCTCTTGAAACACTTCTTCACACTTGTCATCCCATTGCAATGGATCATTCTTTTCCACTTGTTGTAATGGATAAAGAAGCTGTGAAGACAATGGAATAAACCGTGCCATGTACTTCACCTTGTGTATAAAGGTTGTCAAGTGCTTCGTACTCGTAGGTGATGGAAGAAGAATAATAGACTTAACCTTGTCTGGATCAGCCTCAATGCCATTTTCTGATACCATATGACCCAATAACTTCACCCTTAGCTATGTTAGATGACATTTCTTTGGATCTAGTTGTCCTCCACATTCATCATATCGAGCCAATACCATCTGCAGCTTCTCATGGTAATCAAACCTACTGCTGTATACACAGAAGTCGTCCATAAAAGCTTTAACACAACTACGAATGAATGGTGCCAATACCCAATTTTCTCTCTCTTGATAAAGGGATGGTCCATTTGTCAACCCAAATGGAAATACCGTGTAACAATAACAACTCCATGGCGTAATGAAAGATGTCTTTGTTCAGTCTTTAAGAGCTATCTTCAATTGAAAATAGCCTGAAAAACCATCACACACACTGTACCTCTCAGAATCTACCATTGAATCCAAAATCTGATCGATGAATGGAAGAGGATATGGGTTCTTCTTAGTGGCTGCATTTAAGGGTTTAAAATCGACACAGATCCTCCACTTTCCATCCTTCGTTGGGTTGACTACTACTGGACTCACCCATTCCGTGGTTTCCACTGGAATTATGAACCCTGCCTTCAATAACTTGTCCACCTCTTCCCGCAAGGCTTCCATCTGCTCTTGAACCATTCTTCTTAGCCTTTTCCGCACTAGCTTAGAACCTTCCTTCAACTCTATATGCATCTCTTATCCTTTGAACCCTCATATCTCTTCATATGCAGTAATGAATAAATCAGGAAAACTAGCTAGCATGTGCAAATATATCTCCTTCTCCATAGCTGAGAGGTCTCCACTAATCATTTGTGTCATCAATTCTTACTTCTTTGGCAATTCAACCTTGCTTTGCATCAGCCCTTCAATCACTTCATATGGCCCTTCAATTTTATCTTCAATATCATTTGCAAATGCAAGTAAACCAGACTCATGGGTTTCTTTGTCCATCAAAAGAAATGCAACATCAACATCCTCATCACTAATGGTAGTACTATCACTATCCTCGTCTGTCTCACTGTGGAATATTCTTCATCACTAGACTCATCCTCATCTTCGTAAAGATCCTCCAATACTTTCCTTGTGTCCATATTATATAGCTTCTTGGCACCTCTCTTTCCATAGAGGCTAATTGTACCACGTCGCCAATCTTGAACAGCTCCCATTGCACGTAACCATGGTCTGTCCAGTATAATAGGATATGCTCCCAACCCCGCTAGCATCACATGAAAATCAACCACCACCTTTGCATCATATGTATCCACTTCTAAATGCTTTACAACACCCAAAAATTTTACTTTTTGATGGTTTGCCAATCTGATCCGGAAGCCTGACACCCCAGCCACTGTAAGACCCATCTTCTAAATGCATGAGTGTGTTATGACACATATTTAGGCTCCATCATCAACATAACCTTGTCCCAGAATTTTTTATTTTGTACCACACATCTACTATTGTAAAAATATCTGATAGCTCATCCATCGCCCCAACACCTTCATTGAACCTCTCTCTGGTCTGCTCCATTGGGTTAACCATCCTCTTCCACTGTTGTTTCATCTTAGGCACCATCTCTATGAGCTCCCCAAAAGTAACGTTTGCTTTCTTGCTTTGTCTAACACCATTCCTGGTTCTTTCTTCACCTCGTGTGGCTGATTTGCAAACCTCCCCCAACCTAGATTATTTTCCACATTACCTAGCATGTTTAGGTTGAGATTCTTCATTAAATCTACCACTTGTCTCATGCCTTGCCTTAGCCCATCATCTTGCACTTCTGGCATAACTTGAGGAGTAACATAAACCACTGGTTCATGATGAACCTATGGCATGCGACCTTGCGAAGAATCCATAGGCTAAAATTCAAACCTCATGGGCAAATACTGTACTCCTAGCTGACTCATTCTTCTCGGCTTCCACTCTTTGTTCCTTGCTACCTCTAGTATATCTTCATATGTCCTAGGCTTCTTTAGCTCCATTCTCCAATGTATATTCTCCCAAAGACCGGCCAAGAACCTGTCCTTCTTCATCATGTTAGGTGGGGGTACCTGTGGTGCTAAGTCCTTGCACATCCTCTTCCATGCCATTGAAAACTTACGTATGTACGCATCTACTGGCTCACCTTCCCTTTGCACCAAACCTTGTACTTCTTGCCACACTTTGTCAGATCTTCAGGCTTCACAAACTCCACTTCCAATCCATGCCTTAGATTGTCCTAGCTTAATCTCAGAGGTGGATCTATTGCACGCAACTCCTATTCAAATTCTTCGGAGCAAACTCGTGCATCACTCTTCAAACAGATTTGGAGAAGACGTAGCATCTGTGCAGGATCGTGCATCTGATTGCTAATACAGGCAACCTCCATCTTTTCCAAAAAATCTTCCACATTTTCATCACTTCTTCCATGAAATTCCGAATAAGAGAAATCCATGGCTACCCAAGTTTCAATGCTTTGAGAACCCCTTCTAACACATGTGCAAGAACCCAAACTTTTTACTAATTCGATCCCCAAAAACTTCAATGGAGATCAACTTTAGATAAATACAAACACATGCACATCAAATGAATTTTCATAGTTAATTATCGGAATTACAACAGGCAAAGGGCATTCCAATATCTCTCTTAATCTTGTTGGCCCGAACATAAAGACTATGCGCTGCTGGAAAAAAATATTCCTGGACACTTGAACATGTATTTGTATTCTTTCTGTTAAATAAAAAGGAGTGATTTGAGGTTTTCTTTGATCATCCATTAAAGCCAACCATGCAGCTCCCAAGAAGGCAGACCTGACTTATCCTCTGATTTTGACAGAATTTCAGTAGCATAACAACATAAATGGCTCAAAAGACCAAAAAACCAATCATCACAACTTGGAAAATTTATGGCAGAGTTTCCCCAGAAGTAGAGCAGTAAGAATCCAAAATATAGATTGTATATCTATGCATAATTTGCCAACAATAGAACTCGAGCATCAAGTAGGAATCACTAGTACAAAGCCTATGGTGGCGAAGTCACAAAAAGGGTGCTATCATTTTTTTCATGGGTTCTCTGGCTACAACCAGTTAACCATCAAAGAAAAAGATCAGCATACGAAAGCTTTTGCAACAGAGTGGGATATATTTTCATACAAGGTAATGACTTTCGGTCAATGCACCTACCACTTTTCAGAGACTAATGAGTCTTGCATTCAAGGAATATCTTAGACAATTTTTAGAGATATACATGGATGATCTTTGTGTTCATTCTCACCTGAGAAGTGATCACATAACGCATCTAGGGAAAGCCTTCTAAAAGTGTAGAACTTATCGTATTTTCTTAAACCCTAAAAAATATATCTTTATGGTAAGACAAGGTAAAATTTTTGGGCCACATTGTGTCCAAAAACATGATTTCCACTGATCAAGAAACGATACAAATAATTGCCGCACTACCAAGACCAACAAAAATGAAAGAAGTGCAGACATTTATGGGAAATTGTGGGTACTATAGATGCTTCATATATATGTATGTTGTAATAATGGCTAAGCCATTGTATGCCCTCATTGCTAAGTTTGAATGGATGGAAGAATGCAAGCAGGCTCTTCACAAATTGAAGCAGCGACTAATTTCTGCTCTAGTTCTGCAAGCCCTTGACTGGAGAAAGATCTTTAATGTTCATGTTGACGCATCAGCCTATGCCATAGGATGCATATTACCCCATCCAGGAGAGAAGAAAATGGATTTTCCCATTTGCTACTCTAGCCGGCAGTTGAACAACACGGAGAAAAAATTATATCACTACGAAAAGAGAGGGTCTAGGAATGATATATGATGTCAAAAAATTTAGACACTACCTTCTCGCAAACAAGTTCAATTTCTTTGTAGATCAGCAAGCACTATTATATCTGATAAACAACCTTGCAACACTAGAAGGATTGTTTGCTGGTTTATACTACACACACACACACGAGAAAATCACCTTTCGAGACTGTTCCATGGGGAAGCACCTGAAGGTATTGATGATGATCTTCTAGATTCGTATCTATTTAACATTGAAATGGTTTTGAGGTGGAGTGAAGAGGTCATCCATCTACTCACAATCGGATCATTAAAGGTGTAAAGAAAACCATCAATAATACATCAAACAAGAAATCTCCAGCTTTTAGCAAGATGACTGTACAAGCACATTAAGAATGGGATTTTGAGACTATGTGTACAACCAAAAGAATCCGAATACTACCTCAAACAGACTTATATACAACATACGAGGTTTCACATGGGGAAACGCAAAGATAACAAAGGCTAAAGAGAATAGGAGTTCACTAGAAAAACATGAAAAAAAAACAACGTCCATACTTATGTAAAATCCTGTGATATCTGTACAAAACAACCTCTAGTGGAGCATGCCACCTTGTTTTGAGTAGCACAATGTTGCGGAAACAAAGCACACCACCCATAAAGTGCATGCAACACAACCTAGATCCACATAATTTCAATCGAGGACACAAATGAAACGATAGGCACACAGAGGAAATCTCTTTATCTTGTCAGGTTGAGACCATCCTACACATACAACACTCTAGAAGACCAACTCAACCGCAATCTAGAGTCTCACTACTCTCAACTACACCACCTAGCCACATACACACAAACGGAAGGAAACTCACATGCCTGAGTCGTACAAAACTTAAGGAACACTATCCCCTCACTAGGATACATCTGTCCCTAAGCCTCTACACTCAAAATCCTTGATCTAAACCTATCTGCCGAAAACGCGTATAAAGACAGAGCTGTATTTTGAAAGTACCCAAAATTGTTTGACTACCTATGTGTATCTTATGTTGCTACAGTTCTAATGACTACTTGCACGCAGAAAACAGACATTGTTTGATATACTTACAATTGGAAATAGATCGAAGATGCAGGAGTGTGTATGATCCATTCCGCGAGGAATTTTTGGCATCAATGTGTAGCTCTTGTCGATGCTACCGCAATAGTGTAGTCGGATCTACAATGTGATGAGCAAGTGGGGAGTAGCGCCAGGATGAAGCTCATGCTCTCTCTCTTCCTCTCTTACACACAGTAGATGACAATGCTAAACTATGATTATGATAAAAGCTTTTTTTACAAAATGACATGGGTACCTTATATACTAAGGTCACCTTAGCTTAAACCTAAAATAGAGTTTGAGGGGTCAAATGGCTTTGTATTTAAAATTTGGAAGTGCCATTGCACCCCACCTTCTGTTGCTAGACTACCTACTTATTACAAATGATGTTGATAACCATAATCCACATCAGTCCATAACTCTCAGAGAATAATAATTTGTTGAGTTATTTTATGCTGTTGACCGAGCCGTCAATACTCCCCCCCTCCGGGATCATGTCGTCCCTGACATGACCTGGTTGTCGATGTCAGTTCGGCCTTTGTTGTTGTTTTGCTGTCATGAAGAAAGTATAGGATGCATCCTTTCTACGAGCTTGTCATGTTTGTCCAATCCGATGTACATAGTCTTCACATGATTCAGGAAAATCATAATTGATGACGAACTTTATGTCTTTCATACCATGCTCACATGCAACATCTGTTTGTGTCATTATAGGTCTATTTTCATATCTAAATTGAGAAAGAACCCAATCTCGTTCAGCTTGACTCTTATCATCATGGATAGAGAAAGTTTCCCTACACTTGCTCCGAAAAATCTGGTAATTCTGAGTATTTGTGATTGTTAGAAACAACCTCAACAATCTGTAGAATTGAGTGATTGCCTTTCATATCTTGTGATCCAATGACAACTTTGTATGGATTACGTAGAATTTTTTTGGATAAACCCTCAACTTCTTTAGGCCATGTTCCAATTCAATGCAAAGTCTGTCTGTCAGGCTGAATCTGGTAGATAATTTTTCTGATTTGAGGTTCAAGACCCATGTCCAGCATTCGATCTGCTTCATCAAGGACAAGATATGTAACCCTGCGAAGGTTGGTTTTTCTACCACTTGTGTTTGCTCTTCTTTGTTGGTGACTCCTTTGTTCTTTCATCAAGGTGATCAAAGTCGCATTTGCCACCGTTAGCTTTTGTGTGACTTGTAAATCATTATACTGCTTCTACTTGAAACATGACTTAGTTAAAGCCTGACAAACCCAAGTTGATTTCCCAAGTTAGTGACAAAAAGGGCTTTATCTGACATTATTCATGATAGATGCCCATCTATGTGCTACCATTTCCATTTATCTCCAAAATTGATATACATGATGTACAAGATATGTAGATGGCTATCATGGCTTCATATTTGAAAAAAATGAATATATATATATATATATATTAAACCCTTAGGTTGTACTCTCTATGCATAGCCTCCTAATAAAGTTTAGCTTGATTTGGACTTGTGTTTGATACTTTTTGGACTTCAGTCTCAAAAATGCTTGATTGGAATCTCTAGCACCTTCTGTTTTTGTTAGTACTGCTAGTCCCTTTTGTTTGTTAGGATTCATTAAGTCACATACAAGATAGAAGATTTATAGTATAAAGATCTACTTCCTCTATACGGCCTTAGTCACATGAAGTGTTCGATAGGAAACTTTACACTTGATGGGTGCTTTTGTTTAGTCACATCACCCACTTCCTTTGTCCTTGTAGTCCATCCCAAAGTTTGATGGCCATTCTCAATCATGTTTCACCTCATGTTGTTGTCAAAGGATGACCAGCATTCTTTCTTACCTCTGAAATTATCCATTGTGCGTATGGCGTTTGAGACATGCTTCATGAAGTTTTGTCATTTTCCTCTACCTGCTTCTCTTTGCACTGCACGACATCTCTTCGGTCTTTTCTTCATGTGGATTATGGCTGTTTTTTTTAACAAAAATCTCAAAAAACAACTAAATAAAACTAAAAATGTGTCTTTGTACTCCTCTTGTAGTGCTATTATGAGGGCATATACTCCAAATTTTGTTAAAAATTTGTCACAATCAAACGCAAAAACTCAATATAACTCACAAAACATTGCCCTCCAATGTTCATATATTAGGTCCACATTTAGAATGCCTCCCCTCTCCTATTTGGAGTCCTCCTTGATGACAGAGTATCACCAAGGGTATGTGTTGTGCTTGGGCAATCAAAATTTGTGCCTATGCAGGACTTGTAATGTAGCCCTATTATGCATACACAGTCAATGCATGGAAAATATTTATGATGTGGAAGATGTGGGTATAAGCAATTTGTTTATTGGCATTTGCTGAAGTGGCTTCTATTCTAAGCAATGTACTCGCCCTTGAAGCTCCTGTGTCGTTTTCTTGATTGAAGGTTGTAGAGCTTTTTTGAAGGCTTACATATCTATTTGATGCTTCTTTGGAATCCAGTTTAGCCTTGTGGTTCATTGTTGATTTTCCATTGTTCCTAAGAGTGGGTTCTCTTCTAAGTGTACTATAACCGTAGGAGGAATTGAAAGAATTCAAGCGGCGGTGCAGTAAAAGCAGTGTTATTGAATACCTTTGGGACCCACTTCTTTGTGATTATTGGTTATTTTTTTGATACTATTCCGGAGCCCATACTTGTCCCTGCTTCGTTTGTGTTTGAAGAGACTTTGTTGGAATCCACCTTGTCTTTGTGTGAGTCTTCAACGGTCTCTTGTTCATCTCTTGTAAGCTTGGTTGGCGATGAGATTTATACTTTGGGAGTTGATACTTTAACCACTTTGTAATCCAGACGAACTCCTAACCTCTTTGTGCTTGAGTCAACTTCTTTGAAACCCAAATGTGAGTTGTGAAAGCTTGCAACTTTGTGTTTTTTATAGATGTTCTTGCAGGCTTCGGCTGTTTTTCTTCTGGCATTGGATTTTGTGATTTGGCAGAGATCTTCATCTTCTTGATCCATACCTGCTTTTGGCCAATCTAGCTCTTTGGTATCCAGATTTGTCAAACTTTTGGTTCTGACCTGTTGTTCTTTTCTTTTCTCCATCCTAGGTTGTTATTGAAGCAGCTAGTGATGGTGATGACCTAAGTTGCTGGTAGGGAATGTCAAAAGAATTATCATTGTCACAATTGTCCTCAGCAATATTGCATTCTAGAACTTTCCCTTTGTGGTTTGGCTGGTTATGAAAAGTTGTTGTTTGCTTGCTCTTTGTTTGTTGTTTCTGGGATGACTTTTCTATTCACTTGATTAGAGCATTGTTAGCTTGTTGACATACATGTGTTCTTCTTGGTTGAGTATTTTCTTCATGTATGGGAGCCATGTATGAGGATGCTTGTTGCAATTGCATTTCCATTAAGGATTTTGGAATCAATTTTTGATGCACTTTATTCTTGTAGCGGTGACATTGGTTCCTAGGTTTTTGATCTGGACAATCATATAACCGTGCATTTGTTAAAAATTTTATTTTTGTCAACTGCTCGATCATCCAGATTTCCATTTTTTGTATCTTCATGAAGCTCCAAGTGCTCTACAGAGTCGTAGAACCCTTCTTCTTTTTTGTCTTCATTTTCTAGATTACACTCACTATGAAGTAAGGAATAGCATCATAGCCATCTTCATCACAAAACTTTGTTGTTGGATCATGTTGAATAGCGCACACATCGAGAGTAGCCAAGATGTGTTACCATTCAAGTGGCTCTAACTCTTTCTAAGAAAAGGGTTCCATGATATAATATGTATATTCAGTTGCCCTTTCTAGGATGTCTTCCTCTCTTGTTAAGCTTCTGCATTGCGAAGCTCCACACATCCACAAGTGTTTAGGCTTACCCAGCCATGCTGGAAGTTCTGATCTTGCTACAGTAGCGGAATCAAACTCCTCCAAAGGTGTTCTTGTCACATCCCTATAACTATGGTCCTTCAAGTTTATCATTGTCATGGTTTCATCTTAGCCTTTCTAGTTTTCCAACTGTTCTATTTGCTCTTGGTTTTTTGACTAGGTGCATCGGTCTTTGTTTCACGCGTCTCTAGGTTCTCAACTTCTTTTGTATCTTGAACTCTCGTAACTACCTGAACTGGTATGATGTTTTCATTTTCTGAGCTACTGGGTAGCTAAACAATCCTTGAGACATTCATTGTGATCTTGATGACGCGGTTTGGTTTTTTTGGGCATTTGGGGATCAGGTGAATGATTCCACAATCAAGACGATAGGCATTTACATGTGTGATCTCCATTTAAGGACATTGTTTGACCAGTGGTTGCCACGGATCTTGCAACAATCTATCTCTGGTTGAGGATCTTCTTCTTCAATTCCTCTTGGTTGTAGAGAGGCTTTGACCTTGCTAAGCCTCTATTAGTAATGAAGTGCAATTTCCTTTCGTCCATCTCATACCTTCTTTCTTCAGGTGGAAACACAAAAGTTGGAGGTTGTGCCGTTCTCACCATTCAATGTGTTTCTCTCATCTTTTGTCCCGTCAAAGGAAAGTACCCAGGTTGGTTTTTATAATGCATTGTAGCTGATACTATCGCTTTTCTGTTGGATGGTTCTATCATCTGCGTGTATCTCGTGTCTAAAGGCATTTTGGCACCTAGTAGTGTAGGTTGTTGTCCTAAGACAAGATGTGTCATTGAAACTCCTATTGGACTTGGTGTATTTTCCATAACGTATCTATGAGGAGGAGGTGCTACTTAAATAAGTGTACATACCTTTGGTTGTAGCAACACCCTTCCGTTGTATGGTTTGTTCATTTTCTCTCAATTTCACACCATAGAGGTTCTTGGAGGTCAGATTTGACTAGAGGAGCAAGTCTCTGAGCTAAGACTTTTATAAGCTTCATTTGCTTACTAGATACCTTTGGCTTTCATGTGGATTGGATTCTTGGTGAATCACTCCTCTGAGAAGACGTGTCACTCTGACTCTCAGTATCATATCTTCTCAAGGTTTTGCTCTGATTTGGATAGGAGTAAGTTTTAGGGGGTGGTGATGGTACATATGGTCCTGTTGTGGCCATAATTCGAACTCTATAAAATTCATTTTCTATGGTTACATCTGGATACAACCATGTTTCATTAGACAGATCCACGTGAGGAGGCATGTCTGCCATTTGATCATTTCATCTCTCATTATTTATCTAGAAGGAAATCCAGGTGGCTCCCTTATTGGAATTCTCATAGGAGATATCATGCTTGGTGTAGATATTTGTGGTCCTTCATTGACCAAATATCCACCTCTTTCTAGTGCATTGTGCGGGTTTGTGTCAAAATGTGGATAGATTGGCATCTCAGCACTTCCATCTTGGCTTGCCATGGCTCTGGTCATATCTAAAAAAGGATTGGTAGACTGGCTTTCCATCGTCATGATATTGGATCTCTTAATGTCACACCCACTCAATAATCTTAATAAGCACACCTTGGCTTAGTGCAAGTTATCCCCTTTTTGCCCTTCATTAGATCTCTCAGAAGTCAGGATTTTATGACTCTTTTGGTCTCTGGAAACTAGTTATGGGTACCCTAAAAGTTTGGATTTAGGAAAGCTAGAAAAACTCAGCTCTAAAACCAAAACTCAGTCGTATTTCCCACAAGATTTCTTTCTACCTATATCTGACTCAATTTGGAGTTGTCTATCAAAAGTTAGAGCAGTTTTGGTGAGCTGCACTTGAAACAACACTCAAAAGAGTTCCAGGACCAAGTATTTTTGCTTCTATCTTGACCAAATGTGACCCAAATTTGTTGAAAGTTGGTCACTAAGCCTTCTTTATGCTGGCAAACACTTCTGTGAGCTCATTGTCAGTTTTCACCTCCAAGGGCTAGAGACATTATACGTGTATAAAGTCTATGTGCTCAGAATTTGACAAAATTTGGTATGCGAGCTCTCCTTGATGTCCTCTATCCATTGCAAGTTTTAGTTTGTGAATTTGAGATTTATTTTGACCTTGAGACATTATACGCGTAAAAAGTCTTTTGTGGAAGAATGAGGTGACTTTTCTTTCACTGATTTTTTGTCACTCAAGCAACTCTCAGAAAGTTTCAAAAATTCAATTTGGACATTTTTTGAGCAAGTTAAGACCAATACAAGCCTGAACCTGCAGTTTTCTATCTTTTGCTCTTTGCAAGCCCAAATGAGCTCCAAATTCTATGAAATTTTGGCTAGAGACTTATTTTATGCTCTAGACACTAGGGTATACTCAATGTCTAATTTGACCCAAATCTGGCCTATGAGACTTTATACGCTGGAGAGGGGGAATAGGAACACAAAACAACACACAAAATGTTTGCCTCTCTATAGCCCAGGGATTCCACATCACCCCTAACCTCTCTAATAACACCTTCAAATTGGCTAATTTGCACTAACAAATCCACTTTGGCATACAGAACTGTTGTCTCACCCCTTGCAAAAAAACACCTTACAGCATAAATGCACCCACACTGCTCAACTCACCCTTTCTAACTCACAAAACACCCCAATTCAGTCCTCTTGGTAACACCCTTCAAGTTGCAAGCAAACCCTCTGCAAGCACAGGCAAGTACACACATAGCAAGAGAATAGGAGGGGAATGGGGAGAAGCAACACAAGAAATAGGGGCAAATTTTTGGTATTATTGCATAGGGAGATAGTACAATCAAGTATGAAACTCCAATGGAAAGCTTGCAATACATAGGCTTGAAAAACTCCAATCACTCTCCCTGGCTAAAAGGACCTCAAAAAATCACTTCTATGCCGTTTTATAAGGCTTGGCTAAGGCTAAAAAGGAAAAAAACAAGGAACTATCTAGCTCGTACAATTAACTGGAGCTTCCTTTAGAAGTCTTCTTGCATGGCCACCACTTGGTACTTTCTTGGTGTCTGGTATCTGCATGGTGCCTCTATGCTTTGTCCGCTCAATTTGTCAACCTTGTATTTGCTCTTTTGGATATGCTCTCTCCTTCTTTCTTGACCTTTGTGGCGGGCTAAGCCCCTTGAACTTCTCGATTCCTTCTCTCCTACTGGTTGTCCATTGGCCGTGAGATCCTGTTGTGGGATCCTCCCCTTGATTAGCTCCTTGAACCTCCTTGGGCTTGCATTCTCTCTCTCTTGCCTTCACTGCGGGACACCTCCCCTAAGTAGGCAATAGCGATGTCGCTATTGGAGGGAAGCCTTAACCCTCAAAAAGCTTTTGTCTCATTAGGCATGCGCATTGACCCTTATGGGCAGCCACATCATCAACTGCAGTACACTGCCGCTGCCGACCATCAACACCAGCACTCGCTCAGAGCCACCCAAAATCACCGCATGAGCCACCAGCTTTGCGCCAGCTTCTTCCTTTGTAATCACCTCTCAAAACCGTTCCAAAAACTGGATTTGCAACCTCTGCCATGATCCTCAATCATTGCTCTTTAAACCATCGAACCACACCTTGGCTCATCCTTGTATTAATAGCGGCACCGTTTGCAACCTTTTTGCATCCGTCGACATACGCATCGACAACATCCATAACTCAATATTTTCTAACCAATCCTCGGGATCTTCAATGCCCATAAATATGGGTCCAAAACCTGGCTCCACCATCTCTGTCAGTTTCAAACTTGACCATCAAACACCTCGACCATCAACCAACCGCTTTGTCGACTAAAAACCACGGCTTCAAACCTCAAATTGGAGCATTATACAGTTCCTCAGTGGGCGAAACCAGAAGATGGAGAGGGCAAATAGGGAACACACTCAGCACAAAAAATGTTTGCCTCTCTATAGCCCAAAGATTCCACATCACCCCTAACCTCTCTAATAACACCTTCAAATTGGATAATTTGCAGTAACAAATCCATTTTGGCATACAGAACATGTGTCTCACACCTTGCCAACAAAACACCTTACAGCATAAACGCACCCACACTGCTAAACTCACCCTTTCCGACTCACAAGACACCTCAATTCAGTCCTCTTGGTAACACCCTTCAAGCTGTAGGCAAACCCTCTGCAAGCACCGACAAGTACACAAAGAGCAAGAGAAAAGTAGGGAAATGGGGAGAAGCAACACAAGAAATAGGGGCAAATGTTTGGTATTATTGCATAGGGAGATAGTACAGTCAAGTATGCTGCTCCAATGGCAAGGTTGCAATACCCAGGCTTGAAAAACTCCAATCACTCTCCCTAGCCAAAAAGCCCTCAAAAAATCACTTCTATGCCCTTTTATAAGGCTTGGCTAAGTCTAAAAAGGAAAAAAACAAGGAGCTATCTAGCTCGTACAATTAACTGGAGCTTCCTTTAGAAGTCTTCTTGCATGGCCACCACTTGGCACTTTCTTGGTGTTTGGTATCTGCATGGTGTCTCTATGCTTTTTTCGCTCAATTTTCCAACCTTGTATTTGCTCTTTTGGATATGCTCTCTCCTTGTTCCTTGACCTTTGCTCCATGACCTTTGTGGCGGGGTAAGCCCCTTGAACTTCTCGAATTCCTTCTCTCCTACTGGCTATCCAGTGAGATCCTATTGTGGGATCCTCCCCTTGATTAGCTCCTTGAACCTCCTCGGGCTTGCATTCTCTCTCTCTTGCCTTCACTACAGGACCCCTCCCCTAAGCAGCCAATAGCGATGTCGCTATTCGGGGGGGGGGGGGGGGGGGGGGAAGAACCCTCAAAAAACTTTTTCCTGATTAGGTGCGGGCATCGACCCTTATGGGCAGCCATGTCATCAACTGCAATACACCGCCACCGCCGGTCGTCAATTCCAACGCTCGCTCAGAGCCACCCAAAATCGCCGCGTGAGCCACCGCTCAGGCGCGCACCACTACACAGCGCGCCCATTACGGGCAACCATCGCCAGGGCATCTCGAAGCTCCCCCCACGCCTCCACATACCACAATGGGATTCACGCCCCAACCCTTATACTCTTCTTTCCTGGTCTAGGTCCTCGCATACGGGATTACGGCCCGCCACATGGTAGCCCCATATGAATTCACCTTTTCAAGGTTCCAAGATCCCCTTAAAATCTTCAAAAAAATCCATTTCTGCTTCCTAACTTGTAGTGCTTGCCAACTATTATCTAATGATCCGACTCCCAAGCAGTTAAGGCCAATTGAGACCTCGTATGTCCAGCTCCAAGCCACATAACTATCGCCTCATCCAAATCTAGGAACACCTCAAACCGAGGCCCCAAAAACTGAGATCTTTCATCTGCAAGCAATCAACCCCGGACAAGTGCACCCAATCTTGCGCCTTCAATATTTTTCCGTTACGGACTCCGTTTGACGTGCAATCAATTCTTGCTAACCCTTATGATGCATACTCTATTGTAGAACCTCGTTGGGGCTCAAAAGACGCCAGATGGCACACCTCCCTATGTGTTGAGGTGGGCACCAACCTAGGCCCCGGCAAAACTTCAACTGGCCATAAAATGCAAACAATAGCTCTGATCTGTAATCTGAAAAGACGGGTAGGCTCCATAAATAGAGTACTACACACCTATACCCTGACTTCCACTTGGACCACCTATCCCTAGCTACCCTGTCTGGGAAGAATTTGCAACACATTGAAACTTAAACCTTCAATAACTTGAGCTCCGTAGCTCGGTTTGATGAGCCGTTTGGACCTGCTCCTTCATCACTTCAAGCTCTTCATTCCTAGACCCAAAGACTGCATCTCGCATCTCCTTCTCTTGCTACCCAAATTACCCCTTATGGAGCCTTCCTCGGTCTATAAACCGCATCAGTCATACATTTCCGATGGTGCATGTCAGCCCATGATCTTCCTAGCTGCTCACGCCCTTTGCCATGCTTCTACTAGCCTGCATATATCTACCCGTGCCATCTTCTATGGTTGACACACTTCGGTTGTACGAACGCGTATAAAGTCTTTTGGCTCAGCGTTTACTAAGTTTTCTATCCAAGGTACTCCTTGATGCACACAACACGAATATGTGATCACAACAATTTTTGGATGTCAAAATTTCTCAAAATCAACACTTTTCTACCTTTACCTTCTTGTATCTACAAAATTCTCTTGAATTGTAGAAGTATGTGTCCAAATGAGTTGAAATTTTACAATCAAGCTTTACACATCATTTCCCAACCCCTATGTGGTCAAAAGTGAAATTTGACTATCAGATCGGGCCTTGAGACATCACTACCACATGTATATGGTAATAAATACCCCCTAGAGTGATGCGGTGAACAAGAACTGGCACATGAGTAAAGGGAAGTTCCATGCCCTGAGGACATGATCAGTCCACAAAGAGGAGTAAGCCCAAAGCTTTGCAGAAAGATTCGAGCTTCTCATGAGACAATGACTTTGTGAAAAGATATGCAAGGTTGTGTTGGCACACAAGCCAAGCTCGTCTCTCCTGCTAAGAGCCTCTCCTTGACATTGTGGTAATGCACGTCAATGTGCTTTGTGTGAGCATGAAAAACTGGGTTCCTCGCAACTGCCAATGTGCTTGGACTATCAGTGTAGATAGTGTTGGCAATGTCCTTTCCAACAGCCAAATCATTCATAAGGTGTCTGAGCCATACACACTCAATCGTAGATTTGAAGACTGCATGTACTCAGCCTCACAACTAGAAGTGGCCACAGTAGGTTGATTCTTGCTCAACCATGATATACATGAACTGCCAAGCATGAAACAAAAACCATTTGTGGACACTAGCTTGTCAAAACAAGTAGTCCAATCTGGGTCTGAAAAATCATACAAGTCTTGTGGCAATGATCTCCCCTTGGGATAAAAGAAGCCAAGATTTAAAGTTCCACTATGGTGGCAGAAAATCCTCTTCACAGCCTGCCAATGTTTAGACCCTGGGCTATGCATAAATCTCATGACCTATGAGACTTCGAACTCAATATGCAGTCTCGTGTTGCATACATAAATGAGGCATCCAGTAGAAGTTTGTTAAAGAGTGACATCTGTAGTATCACTAGCATCATGAAGACTCAATTTTAAACCTGTTTCCATGGGAGTGGCAATAGGTTGGAAATCCTCAAGTCCAAACTTACATAGCAATGTGTCTATGTAAATTTTCTGACACAATGCAATACCACCATCACACTGCTTAAACTGTATACCCAAGTAATGATGCAACAGCCCCAAATCTTTCATCTTGAAAATAGCATTCAAATCAGCCTTCAATTCAGCAATATGTCTCTCATTTGATCTAGTGATCAGCAAATCATCTACATAAAGAGCCACAATGAGAAGTACACCACCCTCACACTTGAAATACAATGTGCTTTCTGTTGGACTGTTATACAAAAGGCTCATTTGACCAAATGAGTGTCAGCTTTCTCATACCAAGCACAAGGAGATTGCTTCAACCCATATAAAGCCTTCTTAGATTTGCACACTTTTTCCTCTTGTCCTTTCTTGACAAAACCGTGAGGCTGCATTACATAAACTTCCTCAAATATGTCACCATTCAAGAAAGCAGTAACAATGTCTGATTGATGTACATCCCAACCCAAATGAGCTACCAATGCACATAGAGAACTCATAGTAGACATATAACAAGTGGGAGCACAAGTCTCTTCATAATCTATGCCTTTTTGTTGTGCATAACCCTTTGCAACAAGTCAACCATTATGAAGATCTATCTCACCATCCGGCTTGCGTTTCAACTTTAAACCCACTTTGTACCAATGGCCTTTTTTCCAGGAGGAAAATCACATAAAGTCCATGTGTCATTTTCTATAAGTGCATCATATTTTAATTGCATGGCAGCCATCCAATTTTTTGAATTCTGTGCTTCATCAAAAGACAAAGGTTCCTCAACATCATGTAAGCTAGACACATTCCAAACATAACAATTTGTTGCATAAGATGCATGGAGAGAGCCTAAACGAGTACAAATAGACAAACGTGCATCCAATTTATTGTCACACAATGTATGCACCAGCCATTTTGGCATACCTCTAGCTTGCTCATTTTCAGCCCTTTCCTCATCAAGTACATTATGTACAGTTACATGAGTAATTATTGATCTATAACATTTTCAAAAACCCCCATAGGCTGTACATTTTCCTCATTGGAATTTACATTCGAACTTCCACCACCACTGAAAAGAGGCAACAAAGTGTCATAAATTTCCTGCGAGCTTACATTATTGTCTCTAGTACATGACAGCAAGGGCTGAATATAATCTTTCATAAACACTACATCTCGTGAAACCAAAATACGCTTTGTTTTCGGATGATACAACCTATGACCTTTGCTTTCATCATTATAACTAGCAAAAAGAAATTTGACAAAGCCTTATCATCCAATTTTTTGCGTTGTGTTTGTGGCACCAAGGCATATGCCAAATAGCCAAAAACACGTATGCACTCAGTAGGAAGCTTTCTATCATTCCATGATTTGTATGGAGTAATAGACTGCAAAGCTTTTGTAGGACACCTGTTAAGTACATAAGAGGCACACATGATGGCCTGAAGCCAAAAAGAATGCAGAAAAGCTTGACTTTTGACCATACATCGTGCCATTTTTGTAAGTGACCTGTTTTTCCTCTCAGCAACACCATTTTGCTGAGGTGTATAAGGCACTGTACATTGATGTTTCATCTCACAACTAGCCAAAAGTGCATTGAATTCATGAGACATATACTCCCCCCATCGATCCAAACGGAAGGTGCACATAGTATATTTCGATACATTTTCAGCCATAGCTAGAAGTTGTTTGAAGCAGATTCTTCTTGATCCTAGATACATAAACTGCATCAAAAAGTGTGAAAGAACTTCCATTTGTAGCAGTAAGCACAATCTTTCCAACTCCTTCAACCGGATATGAGGCATTGTTGGCACAAGTGGCTGAATTCCCATGAGGGACAGACTCGAAAGAGCTGAACAATTCACGATGTGAGGTAATGTGTTTTGTAGCACCACTGTCAAAATACCAAACATGTGAATCTGTAGCAATTGACATACTTTGTTAGAGTCAAAAATTTCTTCAATCGGATTTCGTTAGCTCATTTTACAAGAATTTACAAAGTAAGCCTTAACAGCCTAATTTAGGCTTCCTGCTTCCATCTTTCGATTCGATTGAAATTTTTTGTGCATGTCCGCCTTGTCCTTGTGATCATCATCGTATCTTCAATTTCTCCATCTAAGCTCATTTGCTATTTCTTATTAATTTTTGACATGCTTATTGAAAAAATCAAAGAAAATAACAAAATGCACGAAAAAAGCAAAGTAAAAATTCAATAATTAATAAAATCCATTGAGAAACATAGCTATATTATTCTTTGGTGGATTTTTTTCATTTTGAAGTCCCACTATCAAGAAAAAATGATAAAAATAACAAAAAAAGACCATTTTTTGATGATTTTCTGATAGTATATACACTATCTACAATCATCGGGGAGATGTTATCAATTAAATTTTCCCTATCGATGAATTTATAAGGGAATCATTAGGTAGTTTTGCAAAAAATTACACGTTAATATCAAAAATTTTCCTCCCTCTTCAAACATTGCCCTTAATTACTTAGTTCCTTTCCACCCCTCCTAGATGGCGGAGAAGATAAGTGCTCCTTTTTCCTTCAAATCCATTTTGTACTAGGTTCTTTCCTTGATGATGCTCTTCTTTGTGTTTTGAACCTTGGAACCTTCTTTGGTACAATAGATGAGGTTTTGGACACCCAAATTTGAATCGGCTTGGTTTTAAGTTATGCCTTTGGTACCCAGGTATGCCTAACTCCTTGCATGCTTTCTACTTGTAGCATTAAGTTGTCTATAGGAAGGAGAAGATTGATTGCTTTGTGCTTTGGTCAACTGGTAACCTCCTTTCCATTCCATTTTTCTTGGTGCAATTGGAACGATGAGTTGTCCGCCTTTAGGTTGATAGCTTGAGCTGATTGGTATCCCAATCTGGTACTGCCTTGTACATCTGCATCCATGAGATTCCAAGATTCATTTTTTCATTCATGTGTTCATCTGGTAAGCATACAAATTGATGAGGGCATGAACATCCATGTACTATCACATTTAAGTTGACTACTCCTAGTGTCAGTGTTGGATTCTTGTTGCATCCTTTAATAGTCGATATTTTCAATGTCAAAGACTGACTTTTTGCTTCTTGTAAGTGGAATAATTGGCTACATTTACTTGAGCTTTTGTATTGACCAAGCTTTTCTAAATCTTCAAGTCTTTCAGAAAATTCATGTTGGTCCACGCAAGATCCTTAGCTACCCTTAGTGTCGGCAATAGAAATTCTATGGGCCATATGGCATCAAGACCATAAACAAGCTTAAAGGGTGTAGCATTGAAAGTTGTCATGAATGAAACTCTATAAGCCCATAGAGTGGTATGGAGATTCATTTCCCAATTTGTCCTTCCTGAACTATCCACTTTATTCAATATCGAGCTAAGAATTTTATTTGTATGCTCAACTTGTCCATTTCCTTGTGGATGAGAGGGAGCTGACTTGTTATGGATGACCATAAATTCATAAATTCCCCTATCATTGACAATTTTTATTGGCAGTCCAAATCTTGTGAACACTTTCTCATACAAGAATGCGGTTATGGTTTTGGCATCAGTCTTTTGAGTTGCTTTAGCCTCTGCCTTCTTGGTCAAATAGTCCATAGCTACAATGATATATTGAGCTTGTGTTCTATAAGCAAGTGGTTTTATTGGCCCACAAAGTATATACCGCATTTTGGCAAAGCTCTAGACCCTATCATTGGTTTTAAAGACATGCTATCTACATGGGTTGTCATTTTTGCTCGCTGACATGCATCACACCTTCAAACATATTCCTTGGTATCTGCAAAAAGTGTTGGCCACCATATGCCTGCCATTAAGATTGCTCTTGCGGTGGTTTCACTAGAGAAGTGACCTCCAGCTTATCGAGCATGTACTTGTTCTATAATGGGAATATATTGGTCTTCATTTACACGAAAAGGTAGATGTTGATCTTTTCCTCTTTGATATAACTGGTTTTCAATAAAAGCATAGTCTCTTACTTTAGTTTCAATTTCTCTTTGGTGGCGTTTACTCATATCATGTGTCTTACCATGAGAGGTCTAATGCCTTGATTAGCTACATAGTACATCGGTGCAAGTTATGGTGTACGGTAAGTCACATCTTCTTCCATTGTTGGTGGATGTGAATTATACTAATCTTCTTCTACCATTATGATAGATGGACTAGGCTCAACATAGGGTGTAACAAGCACTAGTGCTTGTTCATCTATGACTCCCTCTGAATGCATGTACTTTATAGGTACTGCATTATGTCTAGGATATGGAGGTTGTTGACCCAACACGGTTTGAGTTCTTTCCATACCCATTGGTGCTCTTTGAGCTTGGGCCATATTATGCTGATATTTGTACACGGGTTGTCCTTGTGGCCTCATAGGTACATATTGAACATTCCCATCATACTTCGCTCAGTAATATCACTCATTGGTCTCATGGTTGTTCCATTTACCTTTGATTGCACACCATTTTTGTGGCTTAATTGGTTGTCCATGTTGAGGTACCCCTTGTGTTGGTCCCCTCATTAGTGCTTTTTGCATGTTATTCATCATTTCATTCATCCTTTTGAGCATGTCTTCTATGGCTGTAAGTGGTGCTCCAGTAGCCATTTCCACTTTAGTTGGTTTGGTGGATGTTGTTTTCTTGCTTAGATTATCCTTCGGGACATCTTCTTTATTGAAAATATCACAATTGTCTTCTAAGTCAATAGCATCTGACACACACTCTTCTAGGGTCATATGTTTCTTGCTATACAATATAGCATCAAGTTCTTTGTTTAGTAGTCCCTCTAGAAACAATGATACTATTCTTTCTCTACATGTATTTCTAGTTTTGGGCATCTTGTAATGTATTGTTTCATTCTAGTTGCACAATCCCTAACAAAATCACCTTGTTTCTGTTTGAAGCTATAGATTTTGTTGAGATGTCGAGCTCTACACCTTGAGCTGGCATACACTACGGGTCTTGGCCGCTTACGGCATTTACTCACTGGCGCGTTAGGTGACCGACACGGAGGATCTCTGCCAGTGATTCTACAGCTGGACTACACTTATAGTGCCAGCCTAGTACGCTTCTAGCGAGTTCACACTTAGTGACCGCATGTACATATGTGCTACTTTTCAGCTTTAGCACTTAGTCATTTTGTACTCTCTTTTCTGTAAAGAAGAAGAAGAAGCTTTCCATCTCTGTGTGCTTTGTGCTTGTCTTGTGTAGCTCTCTTGCATCCTCATTCTTTACATGGTATCAGAGCCTGGTGCAGGCAAGAGAGGCTAAGAGAGCAAGAGCATCACAATCCCTTCGTTCGCAATCCACGACCAGATGCCGAAGGCGCCTCGGGCAGCGAAAAAAATTTTAGGGGTTTTTCGCACAAGTTTCTGAACAGGTCTCCAAAGTGCAGTATACAGAGATTTACTGTACAAGTACAGTGGTTGTGAAACGCTTGATTGTGGACACTCGTTGAGTGTAGAAAGCGTTACAGGAACCACGATAGCAGGTTCAGTAGATTTGCAGGTTTTTGCAGATTGCAGCTATTTTGTCTTAGTGCTTCAAGATGTCTGACGGTTTCAGTCAGATTGTTACTGAGAAGCTTGAGAAAAATAACTACCCTGCATGGAAGTTCAGAATAACAAATTTCCTAAAAGGAAAAGGTTATTGGGACTATGTAGAAGGAGACAATGAAAAGGAACCAGAGATTCCCGAGGCAAATGCTACAGCAGAACAAAGGAAAGCTTTGAGGGACTGGCAACAAGGCCAGAGCAAAGTGATGTATTGGCTGTCTATGAGCATCACAGATGGCATGATGGGCTATCTACAGGATGCTGAAACCCCCGCCATTGCATGGAGAAACTTAGGCAGAGTGTTCGAAGTGAACACCAAGGCCAGGAAGCTTCAACTAAAGTCGGAGCTAAATCAGGTTAAGAGGAACAACCTCTCAATCAATGATTATGCCTTGAAGATCAAGAGTATCATTGAGGCTCTTGGATCTATTAAAGTCTCAGTGGAAGACGATGACATTTTCCGTGCATGCTTGGATGGTCTAGGAGATGAGTATGTACATTTTAGGTCTTCCATGAATACAACAGACGACATCCCCGTGTTCCAAGATTTGATTTCTATGCTTATTCTTGAGGAGAAGAACCTTGACACATCTTCTTCTCATGGCAGAAATAATTCTGAACAGGCCTTCTATTCTAACTCCAACAGAGGTAGAGGTAGAGGTCATGGTCGAGGCCCAAGGGGTTGCAGGGGCCAATTTCTGGAAGGTCAATCAAATCAAAACAATACAGGTGGCAGGGGAAACCAGTCTCAAGGCAGGGGGAGTCAAAGAGGTCGTGGTGCAGGATCAAGCAGGCAGCAACATACTCGAGATAGCAGAGAATGTTGGACTTGTGGTGAAAGAGGTCACATGTCACGTGACTGTCCAAAGGGAAAAGCAAGTGGAAAGAGAGAACATGGCAACTATGCATCTACTAGCAGAGATGCAGATGACAGCAAAAACGAGCGCATGTTCGTTATGCAGCATGTGATGAATACAATGACTACAGAGAATTCCACCCAAGATGATGTTTGGTATGTGGATTCGGGTGCCTCTAATCACATGACGTCTCGTGGAGAGTGGTTTAGAGATATGCGCAAACCAGATGTGTCAGGCTATGTGCAGATAGGAGATGACACAGCTCACCCCATTGCTCATGTAGGAGACATACCTCTAAATACGAAGAGTGGCAAATCAAAGTACTTAGCAGATGTACTTTATGTCCCAAACATTACAAAGAATCTTGTTTCTGTTGGACAAATGGTTGAGCAGGGTTTGCAGGTTCGTTTCAATCCGAATGGATGTTATGTAGAAGATTTTCAAAATGGCTGTAAGCTGATCACAGAGGGCAAATGTGTGGGCAGAATGTTTACGCTGAATGTAGACATGCCTGAGGTAAAAGCTGCATTCTTTGCACAGGGCACAGGTGTTGTGGCTGATGTTGACATTTGGCACAAACGCATTGGCCATGTCAATGAGCAGAGATTGCGCAGCATGCAATCAAAACAGATTGTAAAAGGTTTGCCCAAATTTAAGGTGGATGGTATGCATAAAGTGTGTGCAGCATGCCAGTTTGGAAAACAGTCAAAGGGCTCATTTCCACATGAGCGAAATGTATGTAAAAAGCCACTTGAGGTGGTGCACACAGATGTTTGGGGTCCAACCGATACTGCAAGTATACATGGTTGCAGGTATTATGTCTCTTTCATTGATGACCATACAAGGAAAGTATGGGTCTACTTCATGCGTAACAAAAGTGAAGTGTTTGGTCACTTTCAAGACTTCAAAGTCATGATTGAGAAGGAGACAGATATGCAAATCAAGACATTGAGGTCAGATGGAGGGGGAGAGTACTTCTCCAATGATTTTTCAGATTTTCTGCGAATGCATGGTATACGCAGGCAGTTTACATGCAGATATACTCCACAACAGAATGGGGTCGCAGAAAGGAAAAACAGGCACATTGCAGAGGTTGCACGTGCATTGATGAATGAGAAGAACATGCCTCATCATTTCTGGACTGAAGCTGTAAATACAGCTGTGTACATTATGAACAGGACACCTACAGCTGCGGTGCATGATGTAACACCTGAGGAAAAGTTTACAGGTACAAAGCCTGATTTGGCACACTTGAAAGTGTTTGGATGCATAGCTTACGTGCATGTACCAGATGAGTTGCGTAGGAAATTGGATCCTAAAGCAGAGAAATGTATTCTTGTGGGATATTCCCTTGAACAAAAGGGGTACAGGTGCTACAATCCTACTACACGAGAATTACGAGTGAGCAGAGATGTAGTCTTTGATGAGATGAGCAGCTGGTACAGTAATGCACATGGAACTATTGGGGCTGATGTAAAAGATGATGTGGTTGTACAAAATGTGAGGCCACAGTCACAGGTTTTGAGTGGACCACAAGAGTCCTCTTCTCGTGGCTCTGTTGAGAAACCATGGAATGGTAGACTACGTACGCAGGTTACTCCACCAACAGGTACAGGGAATGTATCACGAAAAGGAAAGGAAAAGGTTGATGAACCTCCCTTTATGGTTGATGCATCATCAGGTTTTTCACATGTAGACATGGATTCAGATGGTTTTGAACAAAGTCTTGATGAGGAATTTGGAATTCCGGCTGTCAGGACACCTGGTGTAAGAAAAGTACAAGAAGATGCTAGAGGGCAAAGGAGTGACCAAGGACCGCGCAGATCTAATAGAGTCAGAAATCCAGTTCAGAAATTGACTTATGATGGGTATCTAGCGCATCACCAAGCCTACATGGCTAAGGTGATACAGGATGTGGAGCCCACATGTTTTGAGGATGCAGTTGGAAATGTGCATTGGGATGATGCAATGAATGAAGAGATGGCTGCATTGGAAGCAAATGACACATGGAAGTTGGTGCCATTGCCAAGTGGCAAGAAAGCTATTGGCTGTAAATGGGTGTATAAAACCAAGCATAAGGCTGATGGTAACATTGAGCGTCACAAGGCAAGGCTGGTCGCAAAGGGTTATGCACAGACGTATGGCATAGACTATGAGGAGACCTTTGCTCCAGTGGCAAAGATGACGACTGTGAGAGCTGTCATAGCAGTGGCTGCATCTAGAGGATGGATTATGCATCAAATGGATGTAAAGAATGCCTTCTTGAATGGTGAGTTGCAAGAGGAAGTGTATATGGATCAGCCACCTGGTTATGTCGATCCAAGTTACCCAGATTATGTATGCAGACTTCTCAAAGCTTTGTATGGTTTGAAGCAGGGCTCTAGAGCATGGTATGACAGGATTGCCAAGTATCTTGTCAGTATTGGTTTTAGGAGAGCTCATGCTGATCATTCACTCTATGTACGTGAGAGTGATGTGGGGATTTTGGTCCTTACCATATATGTAGATGACCTTATTATTGTTGGTGACAATGCTATGGAGATTGACCATGTGAAGGGTCTTCTCAAACAGGAGTTTGAAATGAAAGATTTGGGCGAGTTGCGCTACTTTCTTGGCATTGAGGTGATCAGGACTCCAGAGGGTGTATGGCTGTCACAGAGACAATATGCTTTGGACATGTTGTCAAAGTATGGTATGGCTGATTGTAAGCCGATTTCCATTCCCTTGGATGTGAATGCAAAGCTGAGTGCAGAGAAGGGTGATGTTGTTGAGGATGTCAATATGTACAGGAAGATGGTGGGTAGTCTAATCTACTTGACTATCACAAGGCCAGACTTGAGCTACACAGTAGGCTTGGAGAGTCAGTTCATGCAGCTTCCGAGGAAGCCACATTTGGATGGAGTACGACGCACACTTAGGTATGTGCAAGGGACTCTTGACTACGCATTGTTCTATGCAGCAGATGCACCATTAGCATTGTATGGGTATACAGATGCAGATTGGGCAGGTAGCATTGTTGATAGGAGATCTACGAGTGGCTTCATGTTCTCTTTTGGGAGTGTTGCTGTTACTTGGAGTAGCAAAAAGCAGCCTACGGTTGCTTTATCGAGCACAGAGGCCGAGTACAGAGGTGCAGCAGTTGCGGCGTGCGAGGTAGCTTGGCTACGCACATTACTTGAGGACTTGGGAGTGCAGGTGGACCAGCAGATTTTCATCCATTGTGACAACCTCAGCAGCATGCAGTTGGCTAGGAACCCAGTGTTCCATGCCAGGACCAAACACATAGAGGTCCATTACCACTACATTCGAGAGCGAGTGTTGGCGGGCGACATCGACTTGGTCTACGTCAGCACAGAGGAGCAGATAGCGGACATCTTTACCAAGGCCCTCGGAGCTGAGAAGCTTCGACATTTCCAGACTATGCTTGGACTTTGCGACATGCAGAGCTCGAGGGGGAGTGTTGAGATGTCGAGCTCTACACCTTGAGCTAGCATCCACTACGGGTCTTGGCCGCTTACGGCATTTACTCACTGGCGCGTTAGGTGACCGACACGGAGGATCTCTGCCAGTGATTCTACAACTGGACTACACTTATAGTGCCAGCCTAGTACGCTTCTAGCGAGTTCACACTTAGTGACCGCATGTACATATGTGCTACTTTTCAGCTTTAGCACTTAGTCATTTTGTACTCTCTTTTCTGTAAAGAAGAAGAAGAAGCTTTCCATCTCTGTGTGCTTTGTGCTTGTCTTGTGTAGCTCTCTTGCATCCTCATTCTTTACAGATTTGAGTTACCGTATTATGT
The DNA here is from genome assembly GCF_014529385.1 of Adiantum capillus-veneris. Classification (NCBI taxonomy): domain Eukaryota; kingdom Viridiplantae; phylum Streptophyta; class Polypodiopsida; order Polypodiales; family Pteridaceae; genus Adiantum; species Adiantum capillus-veneris. The sequence continues at coordinate 66,344,877 of NC_140933.1, forward strand.
TTGATCCCCCTTTTTGGAACATGCACCTACAAATCCTTGAGCTAATGTATTTAAGTCTATCATTGACCTTAGTGAAATGTTTTGGAACCATGTCAGTGCTTTTCCTTCTAATATCATTCCAAATTCTTCAAATTGAGTATGGAAAACAAATATGCGTTTTGCTCTTAGCACTTGTTTAAAGCTTGCTAAGTGGTCATATGGATCCCCATATCCACTATATTTTTTGAACCATTTTTGAAAATCAATTGGTCTGTCAAGTCTATTTGGTTCAACTCCCGGTCTCTTGGAAGTTGGTCCTGTTCCGAGTCCTTCAAACCAATCTGTTATGTAGCCCTGGACTGGCTTTAGTGTCACCCAGGTTTCTTTGTGATGAGGTAGTTTTTTCTATTTTTTAACATCACTCTCAAAAGATCTCTCGCGGAGTTCATCTCCTGGAATAGTTTCTGGTCCTTGGCCTATTATCCAATCTCTTAAGGAGTTCCCTTGGTATTTGGTTTGTTCCACCTCCTCAGGATCATAACAAACTTTTTTTATAGCAATCTCTAAATAGGTAAGTTGGTAGATCTACTGAACCCTTGTCTTTTATTTTGAAGATATAGATGATCTTCATGGGTGTTAACTGTCCAGATTTGGCATGAGAAGTCCATAGACAGTCTTTGATGTTTCTATCCTCCCAACAATAGACTCCGATCCTAGGATTATTCGTGCTAATCCGTTTCAAAGGTTTCAAATCAACTTGATCGTATTCCTCAAACTCTAAAGTCGGTGGTCCTTCTTTTGCTGCCATATCTGGAATTATGGTATTTCTAACCCCCATTTTTCTATCACGTCAAGGTTTTGAACTGGTAAATACTGTGTTTTGTTTTTATCCATAAAAAAATTTCTTTGTTTGTTTGCCCTAATTTCCTCTTCAAAGTCTATGTCATGGTCATCAATGCGAATAGCATACTCTTCATTAGGATCCAGGTAAAACTGAGCTCCATTGTGATTAGTCTTATAAAAGGTGAGTATGTGCTTATAACGCACTGTTGTTCCAGTTCTTGAATGAGTCGAATAGGAAGACATTTCAGATGTTGATTCTAAAAATTTATCTGAGACTTCTTCAAAGATAGTGTCCAAGTGATCGCTTTTATTCACACTCTCTACTCTACTAGCGGTCTCTCAAAATAGGCCTTGATTTGCTAGTATACGACCAGATCTAAGGTTCATTATAGACTTGTGAAGCCCTACATATAGTACTTACCATCGGATTGACTTGTTATCAACTTCTTCTACTTGATTTGATTGCAACTTATATCAAGCTCTCAATTTCTTGTCTGCAATCTGATTCCTGCATCAATTTTAATCAAGTAAGCTATTCTTCCACATTAAAGACTGTACAAGTTTTGCTATTTGTTGTGACTAGTCTATGTGTATCACTTCAATTTGAGCTAAGTGAGTCAGTACTTGAGACTTTCAGATTCTACTTTTGCAAAAAGACAAAGGACTAATCTGCAATTTGGAAACTAAGTGAACATGTACTAATTTGGATCCGATTAAACCCAAAATTACCGGTCTAACATTGTACAAGCTCTAAAGTCCAAAATGGTGTCTCTATGCATCAGAAGTAAATAATCATGACTATTTACTTTTCTCAAATTTTTACACGTTTTGGCTTGTTTTGCCAAGTGTGCAACTTGTTAAGTTCTCTAGACAAGTTTTAGTTAGTTTGAACAAAATTTGTTCAAGTTATCAATTGTTTCGTGTCTACGGACTCAATTTTCAACAATCTGGCTTAAGTCCCACTTTTGTGATCCAAATTTGATTTGTGAAGTCTACTTGATATGCTTGAACCAGTGGTATACTCAAATGTGCAAAAATGTCCAATTTTGTAGCAAATGTAAATAATCGCGATTATAATGTTATGTTATTTGTATGCAATTTTTTGCCGCAATCTTGACATAGATTAGGTAAGTAGCTCAACTTAAGCTCCCTAGCCAAGTTGCATCCATTTTGGATAATTCGTGTTCAAATGGTCAATTTTTTTGTGTCTGTAGATTGGGTTTGCAAATTTGGCCACAATTTTCACTCCAATGACCCAAATCTTACCATATTTGATTTGTGGACTTTATAAAACATGCTAAAACTAGTGGTATGCTGGGTTGGTCAAAAAAGATGAAAAATGGGACAAAAGTAAATAATTGTGATGATGATTATTTACTTCTTAACTTGTAAGTTTTTGCATCTTTTTGGTCAATTGAGCCTGTACACTTGTTTAAGACATCAATATAAGCCTATGAGTCAATTTTCACTAAGTTTGAATTTTTAATTCCAATTTATTCTCAAGTTCTCAACAATCAATACAAAATTCAGTTTTTAGCAAGGTTTTGGTCAATTTGGTGATCCAAATTCTATGAGCCTTTACAAAAGATGTTTGTACACGTGCATAGAGTCTTTGGGATCAATCTTGGTCACTTTTGAGCTGAAAGTAAATAATCACTTTTGTTTATTTTTGGCCTAAAATGAGCACTTTTTTCAACTTTTTCAGTGGACAGTCTTTTCATGAGCTATTTTAAGCCTCTAAGTCAAGTCAAAACTTAATTTGGCATAAAATGTCAATAAAAAATAAATAATCTGAGTTTTTGCAAACTCTTAAAATCTTACCTCAAATGTGTCCTTAAGCTACCCACTAGGTCAAACAAGGGTGCAAAAGTTCAGGCACCTCACTGCGATGCTAGAAAAAAGACTGATCAACTACTAGAAGACACTCAAAGACAGATTGCAGGAGGACGTGCAATTAATAGGAAGGGGGGAATGTTTGGTGGACACAGCGGTCTGACATGTAAAAGGTGGATGTACACCAAACCTTGTAGTACTCACTACTTTTTTTGAAAGAAGTGGTGTAATTAAGCTAATGAGGATTCTCAATTGTAATATATTTTTTCATACCCTCTTAGCCTCTCTGAGTCTACACCCCTTATAAGAGGCCGAATGGCCACGGGATAGTCCTCTTTGCTCTTAAGTAAAAACCCTTAGTTTTGAAAAACACATCATCATTAGCTTGAAGGAGTATTGGACGTTTACTGTGAGAGCCTCTTGCTGCTACAATTTGTAATCCATTTTTCTCCTTGTCTGGTAATCAGAATTTATTTCTGAATAGCACATTCTGTTCCTTGTCTCTTGCACTACAATCTAAGCGTAATCATTCTTGATACTATTGTGGTTTGAAAAGTCTTGCTTGTGATCCAAATGCATTGATTTGAGGTCTTAAATAAATTTTATTTGATGTTTTGACCTTGGATAAGTGTTTCTATGCTTAAGGGGGACCTTTTCGTGTAGTTTTGTTTCAGCTTTCTGAACAATTTGTGTGATGGATCGTGATTTATGTACTTTCCCAGATGGCTGCAAAACTTGGTAGAACTGTACCCTTACGTGTTGTAATACCTCTCCTTAAATTTCCTTGCATTTCCAATTCATTTAGATGCCGAAAAGGTGTGATGACCTGGAGCCGTGAGATCAGACATAGACTGATTTTCAGAGTAGGAAGTGGTTGATCTTCTTTTGTTGTACTATGAATAGCCCTCTGAGTTTACTTTGGTGAGATTGACACTCTTGTTAGGTATGTGTGCCCCATCCTGAGTTGCTTCCTTGCATACTGACATTATGTTAATACCAAAAATCTATGTTGCAGACGTCCGTCATGGTGACCCGCTGATAGTACTCTTTTGGTATTGCCAACTTTATGCCGTACTTCATGCTTGTTGAGTTCTTGACACCCATATTGTAAGGACATGGGTCCTATGGGCAAGGCCACCGGAACGGCCGGACAGTGTGTACGCTAGGGGGAGACTATAAGATAGCACGGTTGAGTGGATACTAGCACACACATTACCACCGCCCTTTCACTGGTATCCGAGCTTTTCTTGGGAGGAGGCTAAAAGCGGCTTGCATGTGCGTGCGACGCCCTGCTTCTCCCCCACGTTCCGTAGACAGCGACATCTCCGCTGTGCAACAAAAGGAAGACAGACACAGTTTCCTGTACGAACAGCGCGTGGACAGACAACGAAAGCCCCATCTACGCCCTCCACAGTGGGTGACTAAGGCGGGCGACCAAGGCAAGCTCAACGGGCAACTGGACAGCACCGAGGCTCCGAAGGCGCTGTTGGCTGAGCCCCTAGGAAAGCCCGCTTAACCCTTGCATGAAGGAGGGTTGAACCCACCCCATAAGGGTAAGAGGTCATTATCATCAAGCTATTGGCCCTTGTTGTGTATAACAAGGAAAGATAGTCTACTTGTGTTCAAAGGAAAAATAGAAGGAAAGGGAAAGCTTCAAACTTCAAAGAAGTATCTTTACCCTTCCTTTTCACTTCTTGGAGGAAGGCAAGTTTTCCTCCAAAAATTTTTTTTTTCCTCAAGCAAGTAGCTTCAAAGTGAAGAAAAGCCTTCACAAAAACGATGAGTTTTTGTGAAGAATCATCAACGGTGTTCTTACAAGGAACGACAAGTGAAGCGCTCAACTTCCCGCAAGGCGCGGTTCGCATGCAATACAAATCGCGGAGCATACAAAACACAAAGACTTCAACTTCTCAAGGTACAAGTTGTCGTTTCTTTTTCTCTCTTTGGATTAGCGTGTGTTTACCATGGCCAATGAAGATATCTTGATGCATGGTTTTTAGGACCCCTTCTGAAGACCCCTTCTGTTGGGGAGATGAGGATACTCTAGTCCAAGGGATCTCCAAAGAGAAGAAAAATCTACTTCACAAACATAGGTCTACAACCTATATCTTACAGAATAGCCCATTCTAGGTGTGAATTTCTAGTGAAATTTACACGAGGATGTTCGTGTGGACTCACAGCACAACATACTCCGTTTTCACTTTTTTACCGACAGTAAATATTTTTTACCACAGTAAATATTTTTTACCTACAGTAAATATTTTTCACCTACATGGTAAATACAAATCACTTTTTACCTATAGTAACTTTTTTTACCCATGGTAAATAGTTTTTACTTCACCATAAGTATTTGGTAGGTAACAGTTCACTGGTACTAGAAGCAGTGATTGGGCATCAACAATGCAGTTACAGGAGGAGAAAAGGGGAAAATCTTATGGTAAAGGTGAGTCAACAGGGATAAAGACTTTTGAGTTGAAAAGAGACATGCTGATTTTTTCAAAGAACACATGTCAAAAGAAGCCATGGTTGAGGATTTTTTGAGAATTTGATATTCCGGAGGATCCCCGCAGGTCCCCCCCTGACATGTGCAGAACCTCCAGTTTCAACAACCACCTAGCTGCTCTTAAATGCTGGTCAAGGCCTTATCCCCATGTGTCACAATCAGAAAAATCAGCATTTACCCTCCCCTCTCACATCACTCTAGAGAATATCTTGATGGTGACATATCAGGTGACCTCAATCTGTTGACCACCCTAAGCAAAAAGTAACCCCAATCAGCGGATTTAAGTATGTTTATCCCTAATCCTAAACCCTCTCAGAAACCTATACAAGGAGGCCTTCTCTCACTCAAAACCACAACACTTCACCCCCTTCACCAAGAAATGAAGCTATGACGACATTGCTCACAACGAGGAGCTATGGATGGAGCTCTACTCTCTCTCCCTCTAGTATGCTACATTACTAGCCCTAAAACCTAAATAAGGAGTCTTCTCTCATGCTCCATGGCCACCATCTTCGCCATCATTCTCTAAGGTATTGATGTGTTGCTAGTAGGATCATACCTACTTGCTAGGTTGATTGTTTTGGACAAGGGATTATGCCATACTTGGCTTGCTTCTCTATATCCTTGTTATGTATGATCAGATGCCGTTGTATTGTTAAGCTGATGTCTTGTGTATATATATGCTACATAAGGTCCCTAAGCTTCGTTTCTATGTGTTTTGACATATGTTTTGATGCCATCATAATGCCAGAAGTCTCACTTGCCTATGTGCACTATGTGTGAGGTCCCTAAACCTCTTAATTTAGGGTGGTGCCCCCTTTGTTTTGTTCTTTGCTTGTTTGCATGAGGCGTGGTTTGTGGAGTGTGCACGAGTACAGAGGCCACCCGATTGCACTGCTCTTTTTCCCGCTATCATTTTGGTGCCCCCACTGAGGAGGGCTACACAGACCTTCAGTCCACAAGCAATGAAGATGTGCAATCTACAACATGGACGAATGGCGTGAGGAGGTTGCAAATTGGAGAACAGAAGAGGAGGAGGCTTTAGAGGCCTTAAAAGCTTTCATCGAGGTCTTGTTACTAGGTTGCAGTGTCATTGAAATTCAAGAAGTAAGTTCTTCTACATGCCTTGTTCGTGATCGTCGCCAATGAAGGAGAGTAAGAAGAAGAGCTTCATATACCTCTCCTCTCAACCTATGAGTGCTCGAGAAACCTCCAACGCACACGAGCTTGAAATATTCTACATCAACATACACGAAGGTACTGTGACACACATTAAGGGAAGAGAAAGCATCACCAGACCTCTCTTTCCTGAGGAGCCGACTAAGAGGAGGAAGATCACCTCTACACCTAAGTGGCCCAAGGCCGCAGCGCGTGCTCAAGCGTAAGATAACATTTGGCTTAATCTCATGAATAAGGGATTACATGACCACTACAGGCAAGAAAAAGGCTAGTGAGCAACCAACTTCAACCTCCAACTTGCAACCAAGACTCTCACCCCTAAATCCTCCTGAAGCAAAGAGGCGAAGGCTTGCCTACAAGATTGCCGCCCGTCTGCGAGTGCTCCAAGTGCACTTTGTGAATCCAGACACCACCAATGCCAAGCCAACCTCCTGTCCGCGTGAAGATCACTTTCGATATTGTCCAAAGTGCTTTGGAGACCGGGTGAAAAGCCTCCCTGCCCTACCTTTGCTGCTAATTTTCAAGAAGTTATCTCAATCTAAGGAAACTATCTTAGTTGATGATGTGCTGCACATTAATGGTGTCACTTTCATTCGTCATGCTGATTATGGTAATAGCATCCAATTGTTGCTTGCTAAAAGGCTCAGCATTGTACAAAGTGTTGCCATCACGCCTTACGTCTTCACAGATGCATCAGGAAGAGTCGAAGTGATCCGAGGTGCTGACCTTCTGTGGCTGATCAGGCTCATTGGTCCCAAGGTGGTGCAACTAAGCTAGGCTCTTGTGTGTAAGTATGGATGCCAATAATGAGAATGATGATCCCCGCATGTTTCCTTTCCACTTTGTGCATCATATCCGTGTGAATATTTGTATTCATAGAAAAATATTTTATCAGCAAAGAATAGCCCTGTTGTTTGGAGCCGAGACACTTGGGGAAATCTTGCGCTCTCCTCATCCTGTCATTCTACCCTTACTAGACTATTACCATTCCTTTGATGTGTCGATCTTCATCCTATTTTGAGCTAAGTTGTGCTAAAGATCCAAATTGTAATTACCATACTCTATTTTAAAATAAATTAGAGCTGTTTACTCTCTCACTTATGGCCTTCCCTAATTTTTATGGTAAGCCTGGGGAGGTTGCTCTAGACTTTTTGGATAATTTGGAAATGGCCTTTCTGGTATCGGGAAGGGATGACGAAGCTACTAAGTTAAGGGCCTTTCCTTTCGTCTTGAGGGAAGGTGCAAAATTATGGTATCAAACTTTGGCACCTGAAGAAAGAAGAGACTGGGAGTCCTTAAAGATGGCCTTCATCGAAGAATTTCACCGCCATGAGCCTCCAGAGGAGATATGGAGACAGCTCTTAAAGCTACGCCAAACATCACCCAATGACTATAGAAGCTATGAAGGAAAGTTTTCCAACCTGTGGGAGAAATGGTGTGCATCACTAGGTGAAGGAGAAAGGGCACCAGAATGCCTAAAGAAGGATTGTTTCCTGGCAGGGCTTTACCCCATCCTTCGAGAAAAGGTAAACGGTAAATTCCCAGATACCTTTGATAAAGCTATGACTTATGCAAGGGAGAAGGATAGGAAGTTAAAATTCCAAGCTCAACTACAAGGGAGAATGGAGCCTCCAACGCTAGCTCAACCTACGGCAAGGGTAGTAGCACGGACAGGAGCAACAAACCAAGAGTCCTCTCAACAAGAATTACTTCAACAAATCACCAATCAACTAGAGAGCCTGTCCATCAATCTGGTTCAAGGTATAAGGGCTACCAGTGAAAGCGGATATTGACAATGGATGGGGTATGGCTTTCAAGGGTCTAGGAGACCAGTTGTTAGTCATGGATGGATACAATTATTCATCAGAAAGGACTAAACAGGGTGCATCAGCCAAGAAAGCAGTAACATGGAAAATTCAATTGGTACCACGTGGGTAGGTATTCAAGAGAACCCTATTGTAGCACAACCTACAGCTAGAGGCATCAAATACCTCTAGCTTAAGGGGGAGGGCTATATGATGCATGGTTTTTAGGACCCCTTCTGAAGATGCAATAAAGGCACAGTGAGTTGTTGGGGAGATGAGGATACTCTTGTCCAAGGGATCTCGAAAGAGAAGAAAAATCTACTTCACAAGCACCAAAGAGTAAAAAGTGCCATGGACAGAAGATACGTGGGAACAAGCTCTTATGCATGCCTACAACCTATATCTTACAGAATAGTTCATTCTAGGTGTGAATTTCTAGTGAAATTTACACGAGGATGTTCGTGTGGACTCACAGCACAGCATACTCCGTTTTCACTTTTTTACCGACAGTAAATATTTTTTACCACAATAAATATTTTTTTACCTACAGTAAATATTTTTCACCTACAAGGTAAATACAAATCACTTTTTACCTACAGTAACTTTTTTTACCCATGGTAAATATTTTTTACTACACCATAAGTATTTGGTAGGTAACAGTTCACTGTTACTAGAAGCAGTGATTGGACATCAACAATGCAGTTACGGGAGGAGAAAAGGGGAAAATCTTATGGTAAAGGTGAGTCAACAGGGATAAAGACTTTTGAGTTGAAAAGAGACATGCTGATTTTTTCAAAGAACACATGTCAAAAGAAGCCATGGTTGAGGATTTTTTGAGAATTTGATATTCAGGAGGACCCCCGCAGGTCCCCCCCTAACATGTGCAGAACCTCTAGTTTCAACAGCCACCTACCTACTCTTAAATGCTGCTCAAGGCCTTATCCCCATGTGTCACAATCAGAAAAATCAGCATTTACCCTCCCCTCTCACATCACTCTAGAGAATATCTTGATGGTGACATATCAGGTGACCTCAATCTGTTGACCACCCTAAGCAAAAAGTAACCCCAATCAACGGATTTAAGCATTTTTTTCCCTAATCCTAAACCCTCTCAGAAACCTATATAAGGAGGCCTTCTCTCACTCAAAACCACAACACTTTACCGCCTTCACCAAGCAATGAAGCTATGACGACATTGCTCACAGCGAGGAGCTATGGATGGAGCTCTACTCTCTCTCCCTCTCTCTCTCTCTCCCTCTAGTATGCTACATTACTAGCCCTAAAACCTAAATAAGGAGTCTTCTCTCATGCTCCATGGCCACCATCCTCGCCATCATTCTCTAAGGTATTGATGTGTTGCTAGGAGGATCATACCTACTTGCTAGGTTGATTGTTTTTGACAAGGGATTATGCCATCCTTGGCTTGCTTCTCTATATCCTTGTTATGTATGATCAGATGCCGTTGTATTGTTAAGCTGATGTCTTGTGTATATATATGCTACATAAGGTCCCTAAGCTTCGTTTCTATGTGTTTTGCCATATGTTTTGATGCCATCATAATGCCATAAGTCTCACTTGCCTATGTGCACTATGTGTGAGGTCCCTAAACCTCTTTATTTAGGATGGTGCCCCCTTTTTTTTGTTCTTTGCTTGTTTGCATGAGGCGTGGTTTGTGGAGTCTGCACGAGTACAGAGGCCACCCGATTGCACTGCTCTTTTTTCCGCTATCAATCCCACCTACACACACGTTTGATTTTGAGCATGTAGATCAAAGTCAAGGCAGCACGGGTGTTGCTGACACTAATATGCATGATGATGATGATTTAGGAGATCATGGGCTTGTAGATATGGCTTCTTTCAAGACTTTGGAACATCACCAAAGAGTACTTGAAAGAAACCTCTCTGCACTCAATGCAAATGTTACCAATCTTACAGAGTTACGTGTGAAATTTATGAATTCACAGACAACTCAAGGAGCCACAAGTGGCAAGGTTCAAGGGAACCAAGCTCGCACAACTCAAGGAGTCCAAGAGACAAGTGTTGCAGAAGATGCAGAAGGTAGCAATGCATTACTTAAGAATATCACCATTCCTGAGTTTCACGGGGAAGAGCGTGATCGCAACAAGGATGCGATCAATACGTTCTTACACAAATGGAGTGATATTAATACATTGAGACACAACCCGTATATACAGACTGCTATGGAAACAAGTCTATCTCTTAAAGGCAAGGCCTATAAGTGGTGGATGACATTTCCAATAGATGCTCGTCCTCCATCTTGGGATGCGTTTCAAGCTTCAAGTTTTTGGACTCCAATGAATAAGATAAGAATTGGCTAGCATGGGATGCATACCGCATGTCTAGCCTCTCTCTCACACAGTACCTTTCAAAGTATCGGGAAATCATATTAAAAATATAAGGTCTAGATGAATTCTATAAGATACGGGGTTTTAATAGGGGTCTTGGCAAAGACTATCGTCTTCATGTCAAGACCCAACATCCAAAAACTATGGAAGAAGCCATTAGTCATGCACAAAGATATGATGATGACCAAGAGAGGAAAGGAAATGTTCCCTACGCTAAGAATTCTTTTGCTAAGAGCAATGTGGTTAAGAGCCAATGGCGAGGTAGATCTCCCACACGTTCCAAGAGGAACAAGAGACAATCTACCTCTCCACACCCACAAGAGGCTAAGAAGCCTAAGCAATCACGAGATACTCCGCATGGCTCTCTCAACACTGCTGATTTTGAGAGTGCAAAGAAACACAATTTGTGTTTTAGATGTCTTTTGCACCAACATAACAAGAATGATTGTCTTTTTTTTCAAGGCAAAGAAAAGTCCATTCACACGGTGCAACACCTCACATTAGATTCATCTCCTAAATATTGTGCTATAGAGGTTCTTCATATGGAAGAAAAGCACAAGTGTTGTGTGCCTGCTTCAATGTGGCACCCCACCTTTGGCCGCCATGATTTCATTCGCCTGCATGGCACTATTGATGGACAACGTGTTCGTATTTTAGTGGATGATGGTGCAACTCATAACTCTTGAACTATAAGCTAGTCAAGAAATTGAAGCTTACAGAGACTCCCTGCTCTCACAACTATGTGGTGGAGCAGATGTCTAGGAATGATAAAGAAGTATGGGACACGGTAGTTTAAGGGGTTGAGCTTATTGTTCAAGATCATATGATGACCCTTGACTTCCAAGTTATGAACATGGACCGTGCTGATGTAGTTTTACGACGGGAGTGGCTGCATGGTTTAGGAAACACATTGCACACTAGTTATGAACACAACTCCTTATCCTTTATGGCCAATGGTAAACATGTGCTTTTTCTTCGTGAGAAAAATATACCATCTGCACCTCTCATATGCACAGCCAAGCTTTCTATTTTGTAGAAAGCAAATTTAATAGATGAAGTCGTTTTGTGTTACTGCTTGTCTCCAAGTCTTGTGAATTCTCAAGAGCAAAGTGCGGTGAATTCTAGTAAGGGTATGCAAAGTGCAATGAATTCTAGTAATGGTATGCAAAGTGCAATGAATTTTACTGATAAACAAAGTGTTAACAAATTGAACGAGCAAAGTGCTCTCAATTTTAATTCTATAGAGCAACGTGCAACTGTTGTAAAACAAACATTACAGGAATTACAAGATTCTCCATCCCAGCATAACTCTAGTTTACTTTCTCCTTTTGCACGGCAAAAGCTGACTCACTTACTCACGGAGTATAGTGATGTGTTCTCAAGTGATTTACCACCGGGTTTACCCCCTACACGTGATGTGAAGCATGGCATAGATGTCTTGGCAGGCACTAAACTGGTGAGTAAACCACCTTATCGTATGAGTGCTAAATATGCTAAGGAGGGTGAGAGTCAGTTGGGTGACTACCTCACTCGTGGTTTCATTAGACCTAGCACTTTGCCTTGTGCATCACCAATTCTATTGGTAAAAAAGAAAGATGGTACTATGCGCATGTGCGTAGATTATCACGGATTAAATGCGATAACCATCAAGAACAAGTATCCTCTACCTCGAGTGGATGAGTTGTGTGATCAACTCCACGGGGCAAGATACTATACAAAGATAGATCTTCGTTCAGAATACCACTAGGTACGTATCCTACTGTAAGATATCTCCAAAACTGCCTTTAAAACACGGTTCGGGCATTTTGAATTTTTGGTTATGCCTTTTGGTCTAACCAATGCTCCAGCTCTATTTATGACACTCATGGATAGTGTCTTGCGTCCCTATCTTGGAAAATTTGTTGTTGTTTTCCTTGATGATATTCTCATGTACAGTAAGACTGAAGATGAACACATTGAACACTTACTATTAGTGTTTGAACAGCTACAAGCTCATGCGTTGTATGCTAAGCAAAGAAAGTGCGATTTCTTTAAAAGAGAGATACATTACCTCGGTCATGTGATCTCTTATTCTAGCATCAAGATGGACACTGACAAGTTCACTACCATTCTTAGATGGCCACATCCCAACACGGTTGAGGAGCTTTAAATATTTTTAGGCATGGCTGCATTTTATCGACAGTATATCCGTGACTATGCCAAAATCATTGTTCCTATGAAGGATCTACTTAAATCAAAAGGTAAATCCTTTTCTTGGGAAAAAGCCCAAAAACACAGTTTCAAACAGCTCAAGGTAGCTATAGCCACTTCTCCCATCCTAGCAATCGTCGACCCACTTACGCCGTTTGTGGTAGAGACTGATGCTAGTGATAAAGCCATTGGTGCGGTACTTCTCCAGGAGGAAAGACCTATAGTCTTTGAAAGTAAAAAGTTAGATAGAGCTCAACAGAATTATTCTGTCTATGAGAAAGAGCTCTATGCATAATTCACGCTTTACGAAAGTGGCAACAGTATTTATATGGTACCCAGTTTGAGGTAGTTTTTGACCATGAGTATCAAATGGTTTACTACTCAAAAAGACTTGAAGGGCCGTAAAGCTAGATGGACAAAAATCCTTCAAGATTATGATTGTAAGCTACGACATCGCAAGGGGTGATATAATGTAGTAGCGGATGCACTAAGTCGGATGCCTTAGATTAATTCACTTGCTTTCACGGAACTAAAGAGTGGATTTTTGGAGTCATTACGTAGCAAGTGTGCACAAGACCACTCATATGCGAAAGTGTGGAGCGCAGTTTTAAAAAGGGATCCCTCGCACTCACATGTCTCTGAACGATGGAAGAATTTTTCCATTGATGATGGCTACTTACTCCACAAAGGTAGAGTATGTGTGCCAAAGGGCTGACACACTAGGCGCCATATCTTATTTGAGTGTCCCGATAAACCAAGTCCTGGTCATCTAGGTATCCGTAAGACGTATGCCTTAGTTCTACGGAAATTTTATTGGCCGGGCTTACATCATTATGTTCAAGAGTAGGTACTAAACTACCAACAGGTTCAAGTTAATAAGGTAGAGCGCCTCAATGTAGGTGTCCTTTTACATCCTTCAAAGATTCCACAAGGTAAGTGGGAGAGTATCTCTATGGATTTTGTAGTAGGACTACCTACTACAAATCGTGGCCATGATGCCATTTGGGTAATTGTAGACCGTCTCACAAAGATGGGTCGATTCATTCCCACTAAGACTACAGTTAAAACACCGGAGATAGCACGGCTATTTGTACAGCATATATATAAACTCTATGGTCTCCAGCTAGTATCATTAGTGAAAGAGATCGAAATTTTGATAATCACTTATGGAGAGCTGTGTCCAAAAGTTGGAAACTAAACTTAATCTAAGTACGACTGATCATCCAGATACGGATGGTCAAACAGAAAGAGTTAATCAAGTGCTAGAGAGTATGCTACAAGCATACGTTAGCAAGAAGCAAACAAATTGGGAAGACTACTTACCTATATTGGAATTTTCTTAGTGTTATAGTTCAAAGCATGTGACTACAGGGTTTAGTCCATTTAAGCTTTTGTATGGATTTCAACCTAGATCACCCGTTACAGTGGGGTTGGCGAAGGAGAAGATACAACAAGCGAAGGATTTTCTCCACTACCATTTTGACATGCTTCGATTTGCTCGACAGAATGTTAAGCAAGCTCAAGATCGATATAAGAAGTACACAGATGAGCATTGACGTCTTGCTACTTTCGAAGAAGGAGACAAGGTTTTCCTCAAAGTTCCGGAGCATTCAGAAATTTTGAAGACGGGAAAAGTTGCTAAACTTTCACCACGCTATTGTGGACCGTTTACCATTCTCAAACGTATAGGTCAAGTGGCCTATAAGTTATCTCTTCCAGAGAACTCACGAGTTCATCATGTTTTCCATATTATCCGTTTAGGAAAGCAGCTAGCACAGAATGATAATGTGATTGACACAGGTGTGCTGGTTGACGTTATCGCACCGCCAAGCATTCCTCATGATCTTGAAAAGATTTTGGATTCTCATGAGCTTCGCACCACACATCATGTCAGACAACAGGTGTTGGTAAGATGGATAGATAGACATGAAGAAGGTTCTACATGGGAGAATGTCTCCGCACTTAAGAAACGTTTTCCTACGTTCGTTGTCGAGGATGAAAATGATTCTCCAAGGGGGGGTAATGTAAGGACATGGGTCCTATGGGCAAGGCCACCGGCACGGCCGGACAGTGTGTACGCTAGGGGGAGGCTATAAGATAGCACGGTTGGGTGGAGACTAGCACATGCATTACCACCGCCCTTCCATATATAGTTTTAGTTCCAAGGATACCCATCCAAGGAGATTCCAGTGCCTAATGGATAGCTGGGAAAATCCACAGTGTTATTCTGCGATGGAATTACCCAGTATCTTTCCACCGAACCTGCTTCCTCTTGCCCTTCCACTACCAAACATACCAAGATTTGAATAGAGTCTCTGACTTTATCTTAGCAGTCTATTGTAATACATTGTGAGATAAAATTTGGCACAGATTGATTTTGGATTTATCATCAAGCCTTTTTTCTAGTAGAATTGCAAACAGTTTCTCACACACATATGTCAGATTGTTTTTCAAATTGAAAGATTCTGCAATAAACTTACAGGCTGAGGGAACATCCAGTCCAGCTACTGGAATCCCTTGCCCACCAGCCTTCCTTTTCTTTCTAGTTGCTTCATCTTACTTAAGAACCAAACTAATCTAGTCTGCAGATGTTGTGATGGTCTTTTTCTCGTTGGGCAATGTGAAGGCATATGCAATATCTTCAGGTGTCACTATTATTTTAATTCCATTAACAGTGGCACTGCCTTCATTAGCATCAAAACAATCAAGGCCTATTTAATAATGGGTGCATCAAAATCGAACTTCGTAGCCTATACTACCACATGCAAATCCCATATTTGCAGTAATGATTCTCTTGGAATTAGGGCTGCAAGAAAACACACACAGCTTGGAGAAGACAAAGGAATCTCAAGGCACACAATAGAGAGTATATTACTTAGTGTGCAATGAAAAGATAGGTAGCACTACAGTAATGGGCGTATATACAATGCACGGGAGAAAAAACCTCCTAAAGATGGAAAAAATGCCCCGGTGGTCCTAGTGTGTTCACACACATCACTACCACACGTATATGGAAATAAATCCCCCCTAGAGTGATGCGGTGAACGAGAACTGGCACATGAGTAAAGGGAAGTTCCATGCCCTGAGGACATGATCAGTCCACAAAGAGGAGTAAGCCCAAAGCTTTGTAGAAAGATTTGAGCTTCTCATGAGACAATGACTTTGTGAAAAGATCTGCAAGGTTGTGTTGGCACACAAGCCAAGCTCGTCTCTCCTGCTAAGAGCCTCTCCTTCACATTGTGGTAATGCACCTCAATGTGCTTTGTGCGAGCATGAAAAACTGGGTTCCTCGCAACTGCCAATGTGCTTGGACTATCAGTGTAGATAGTGTTGGCAGTGTCCTTTCCAATAGCCAAATCATCCATAAGGCGTCTGAGCCATACACACTCAATCGTAGCTTTGAAGACAGCATGTACTCAGCCTCACAACTAGAAGTGGCCACAGTAGGTTGATTCTTGCTCAACCATGATATACATGACTGCCAAGCATGAAACAAAAACCATTTGTGGACACTAGCTTGTCAAAACAAGTAGTCCAATCTGGGTCTGAAAAATCATACAAGTCTTGTGGCAATGATCTCCCCTTGGGATAAAAGAAGCCAAGATTTAAAGTTCCACTATGGTGGCAGAAAATCCTCTTCACAGCCTGCCAATGTTTAGACCCTGGGCTATGCATAAATCTCATGACCTATGAGACTTCGAACTCAATATGCAGTCTCGTGTTGCATACATAAATGAGGCATCTAGCAGAAGTTTGTTAAAGAGTGACATCTGTAGTATCACTAGCATCATGAAGACTAAATTTTAAACCTGTTTCCATGGGAGTGGCAATAGGTTTGAAATCCTCAAGTCCAAACTTACATAGCAATCTGTCTATGTAAATTTTCTGACACAATGCAATACCACCATCACACTGCTTAAATTGTATACCCAAGTAATGATGCAACAACCCCAAATCTTTCATCTTGAAAGTAGCATTCAAATCAGCCTTCAATTCAGCAATATGTCTCTCATTTGATCTAGTGATCAGCAAATCATCTACATAAAGAGCCACAATGAGAAGTACATCACCCTCACGCTTGAAATACAATGTGCTTTCTGTTGGACTGTTATACAAAAGGCTCGTTTGACCAAATGAGTGTCAGCTTTCTCATACCAAGCACAAGGAGATTGCTTCAACCCATATAAAGCCTTCTTAGATTTGCACACTTTGTCCTCTTGTCCTTTCTTGACAAAACCGTGAGGCTGCATTGCATAAACTTCCTCAAATATGTCACCATTCAAGAAAGCAGTAACAATGTCTGATTGATGTACATCCCAACCCAAATGAGCTACCAATGCACATAGAGAACTCATAGTAGTCATATAACAAGTGGGAGCACAAGTCTCTTCATAATCTATGCCTTTTTGTTGTGCATAACCCTTTGCAACAAGTCAACCATTATGAAGATCTATCTCACCATCTGGCTTGCGTTTCAACTTTAAACTCACTTTGTACCAATGGCCTTTTTTCCAGGAGGAAAATCACATAAAGTCCATGTGTCATTTTCTATAAGTGCATCATATTTTGATTGCATGGCAGCCATCCAATTTTTTGAATTCTGGACTTCATCAAAAGACAAAGTTTCCTCAACATCATGTAAGCTAGACACATTCCAAACATAACAATTTGTTGCATAAGATGCATGGAGAGAGCCTAAACGAGTACAAATAGACAAAGGTGCATCCAATTTATTGTCACACAATGTATGCACCAGCCATTTTGGCATACCTCTAGCATGCTCATTTTCAGCCCTTTCCTCATCAAGTACATTATGTACAGCTACATCAGTAATAGACTGATCTGTAACATTTTCAAAAACCCCCATAGGCTGTACATTTGCCTCATTGGAATTTACATTCGAACTTCCACCACCACTGAAAAGAGGCAACAAAGTGTCATAAATCACCTGCGAGCTTACATTATTGTCTGTAGTACATGACAGCAAGGGCTGAATATAATCTTTCATAAACACTACATCTCGTGAAACCAAAATACACTTTGTTTTCGGATGATACAACCTATGACCTTTGCTTTCAGCACTATAACCAGCAAACATACATTTGACAAAGCCTTATCATCCAATTTTTTGCGTTGTGTTTGTGGCACCAAGGCATATGCCAAATAGCCAAAAACATGTATGTACTCACTAGGAAGCTTTCTATCATGCCATGATTTTTATGGAGTAATAGAGTGCAAAGCTTTTGTAGGACACCTGTTAAGTACATAAGAGGCACACATGATGGCCTCAAGCCAAAAAGAATGCAGAAAAGCTTGACTTTTGACCATACATTGTGCCATTTTTGTAAGTGACCTGTTTTTTCTCTCAGCAACACCATTTTGTTGAGGTGTATAAGGAACTGTACATTGATGTTTCATCTCACAACTAGCCAAAAGTGCATTGAATTCATGAGACATATACTCCCCCCATCGATCAGAACCGAAGGTGCCCATAGTATATTTCGATACATTTTCAGCCATAGCTAGAAGTTGTTTGAAGCAGATTCTTCTTGATCCTAGATACATAAAGTGCATCGAAAAGTGTGAAAGAACTTCCATTTGCAGCAGTAAGCGCAATCTTTGCAACTCCTTCAACCGGATATGAGGCATTGTTGGCAAAAGGGGCTGAATTCCCATGAGGGAGAGACTCGAGAGAGCTGAACAATTCATGATGTGAGGTAATGTGTTTTGTAGCACCACTGTCAAAATACCACACATGTGAATCTGCAGCAATTGACACACTTTGTTAGAGTCAAAAATTTCTTCAATCGGATTTCGTTAGCTCATTTTACAAGAATTTACAAAGTAAGCCTTAACAGCCTAATTTGGGCTTCCTGCTTCCATCTCTCGATTCGATTGAAATTTTTTGTGCATGTCCGCCTTGTCCTTGTGATCATCATCGTATCTACAATTTCTCCATCTAAGCTCATTTGCTATTTCTTATTAAATTTTAACATGTTTATTGAAAAAATCAAAGAAAATAACAAAATGCACTAAAAAAGCAATATGAAAAATCAATAATTAAGAAAATCCATTGAGAAACATAGCTTTATTATTCTTTGGTGGATTTTTTTCATTTTTAAGTCCCAATATCCAGAAAAAATGATTAAAAAAACAAAAAAAGACCATTTTTTGATGATTTTCTGATAGTATATACACTATCTACAATCATCGGGGAGATGTTATCAATTAAATTTCCCCTATCGATGAATTTTTAAGGGAATTATTAGGTAGTTTTGCAAAAAATTACACGTTAACATCAAAAAATTTCCTCCCTCTTCAAACATTTCCCTTATTACTTAGTTCCTTTCCACCCCTCCTAGATGGCGGAGAAGATAAGTGCTCCTTTTTCCTTCAAATCCATTTTGTACTAGGTTCTTTCCTTGAAGATGCTCTTCTTTGTGTTTTGAACCTTGGAACCTTCTTTGGTACAATAGATGAGGTTTTGGGCACCCAAATTTGAATCGGCTCGTTGTTAAGTTGTGCCTTTGGTACCCAGATATGTCTGACTCCTTGCATGCTTGCTACTTGTAGCATTTAGTTGTCTATAGGAGGGAGAAGATTGATTTCTTTGTGGTTTGGTCTACTGGTAACCTCCTTTCCATTCCACTTTGCATGGTGCAATTGGAACAATGAGTTGTCCGCCTTTAGGTTGATAGCTTGAGCTGATTGGTATCCCAATCTAGTACTGCCTTGTACATCTGCATCCATGAGATTCCAAGATTCATTTTTCATTCATGTGTTCATCTGGTAAGCATACAAATTGATGAGGCCATGAACATCCATGTAATATCACATTTAAGTTGACTACTCCTAGTGTCAGTGTTGGATTCTTGTTGCATCCTTTAATAGTCGATATTTTCAATGTCAAAGACTCACTTGTTGCTTCTTGTAAGTGGAATAATTGGTTGCATTTACTTGAGCTTCTGTATTGACCAATGCATTTGTGCTATGATTGTTCAAATGTACTTTGATGTGAAGGTCCATTCCATCTAACCATTCATCATCTCTTTTGATACTACATCTTTCTGTAATTCCCATAGTCGTTCATCTAGTTCTAGAGTGTTGATGGGAATAGGCATTTGTTGACTTTTGAGAGCAGCTTTCCTTTTGAGTACTCAAAACCGAGATTCCTCTTGGGCTTCATGAATAACCAGCTGTTGTTTTATCTTTCTTTGCTCTTTTGCATGCATCTTTTCTGGCAATTCATTGGTTAGCAGAAAATTATACTTCTTTAAACGGAATCCACTAATCCAATTAGCCATTGGCTCACCATCTAGGGTAGACAACTTAACTGCTTCACTTGGAGGTACATCTTCAATGATAAACGGTCTGTTTTTTGTTTTCTTAAACTTGGGAATGTGTTTGTTAAAGGAATAGACTTCCCCTGTTTAAAATATTTTTGTAACTAGATGGGAATCAAAAAGCTGTTTTTGTTTTCGCTTTTGTGCATAGATGTGAGCTACAGCAGGTAGCCTTTGATCATCAAGCTTTTCTAAATCTTCAAGTCTTTCAGACAATTCATGTCAGTCCACGCAAGATCCTTAGCTACCCTTAGTGTCAGCGATAGAAATTCTATGGGCAGTATGGCATCAAGACCATAAACAAGCTTAAAGGGTGTAGCATTGAAAGTTGTCATGAATGAAACTCTATAAGCCCATAGAGTGGCATGGAGATTCATTTCCCAATTTGTCCATCCTGAACTATCCACTTTATTCAATATCGAGCTAAGAATTTTATTTGTATGCTCAACTTGTCCATTTGCTTGTGGATGAGAGGGAGCTGACTTGTTATGGATAACCATAAATTCATAAACTCCCCTATCATTGACAATTTCTATTAGCAGTCCAAATCTTGTGAACACTTTCTCATACAACAATGCGGTTATGGTTCTGTCATCAGTCTTTTGAGTTGCTTTAGCCTCTGCCTTCTTGGTCAAATAGTCCATAGCTACAATGATATATTGAGCTTGTGTTCTATAAGCAGGTGGTTTTATTGGCCCACAAAGTCTATACCCCATTTTGCAAAAGCTCTAGCCCCTATCATTGGTCTTAAAGACATGCTATCTACACGGGTTGGCATTTTTTCTCGCTCACATGCATCACACCTTCATTCATGTGTTCATCTGGTAAGCATACAAATTGATGAGGGCATGAACATCCATGTACTATCACATTTAAGCTGACTACTCCTAGTGTCAGTGTTGGATTCTTGTTGCATCCTTTATTTTCAATTTCAAAGACTGATTTTTTGCTTCTTGTAAGTGGAATAATTGGCTACATTTACTTGAGCTTCTGTATTGACCAATGCATTTGTGCTATGATTGTTCAGATGTACTTTGATGTGAAGGTCCATTCCATCTAACCATTCATCATCTCTTTTGATACTACATATTTCTGTAATTCCCATAGTCGTTCATCTAGTTCCAGAGTGTTGATGGGAATAGGTATTTGTTGACTTTTGAGAGCAGCTTTCCTTTTGAGTAGTCAAAACCGAGCTTCCTCTTCGGCTTCATCAATAACCTGCTGTTGTTTTATCTTTCTTTTCTTTTTTGCATGGATCTTCTCTGGCAATTCATTGGTTAGCGGAAAATTATACTTCTTTAAACGGCATCCACTAATCCAATTAGCCATTGGCTCACCATCTAGGGTAGACAGCTTAACTGCTTCACTTGGAGATACATCTTCAATGATAAACGGTATGTTTTCTTTTTTCTTAAACTTGGGAATGTGTTGCTTAAAGGAATAGACTAAACCTAAGTCCCCTTTTTTAAATATTTTTGTGACTAGATGGGAATCAAAAAGCTGTTTTTGTTACCGCTTTTGTGCATAGATGTGAGCTTTTGTTATCAAGTGTTTCGTGTCTACGGACTCAATTTTCAACAATCTGGCTTAAGTCCCACTTTTGTGATCCAAATTTGATTTGTGCAGTCTGCTTGATATGCTTGTCCCAGTGGTATACTCAAATGTGAAAAAATGTCCAATTTTGTAGCAAATGTAAATAATCGCGATTATATACTTATGTTATTTGTATGCAATTTTTGCCACAATCTTGACACAGATTGGGTAAGTAGCTCAACTTAAGCTCCCTAGCCAAGTTGCATCCATTTTGGATAATTCGTGTTCAAATGGTCAACTTTTTTGTGTCTGTAGATTGGGTTTGCAAATTTGGCCACAATTTTCACTCCAATGACCCAAATCTTACCATATTTGATTTGTGGACTTTATAAAACATGCTAAAACTAGTGGTATGCTGGGTTGGTCAAAAAAGTTCAAAACTGGGACAAAAGTAAAGAATCGTGATGATGATTATTTACTTCTTGTAAGTTTTTGCATCTTTTTGGTCAATTGAGCCTGTACACTTGTTTAACACCTCAATATAAGCCTATGAGTCAGTTTTCACTATGTTTGAATTTTTTATTCCAATTTATACTGAAGTTCTCAACAATCAGTACAAAATTCAGTTTTTACTAAGGTTTTGGTCAATTTGGTGATCCAAATTCTATGAGCCTTTACAAAAGATGTTTGTACACATGCATAGAGTCTTTGGGATCAATCTTGGTCACTTTTGAGCTGAAAGTAAATAATCACTTTTGTTTATTTTTGGCCTAAAATGAGCACTTTTTTCAACTTTTTCAGTGGACAATCTTTTCATGAGCTATTTTAAGCCTTTAAGTCAAGTCAAAACTTAATTTGGCTTAAAATGTCAAGAAAAAATAAATAATCTGAGTTTTTGCAAACTCTTAAAATCTTACCTCAAATGTGTCCTTAAGCTACCCACTAGGTTAAACAAGGGTGCAAAAGTTCAGGCACCTCACTGTGATGCTAGTAAAAAGACTGATCCACTACTAGAAGACACTCAAAGAGAGATTGCAGGAGGAGGTGCAATTAATAAGAAGGGGGGAATGTTTGGTGGACACAGCGGTCTCACATGTAAAAGGTGGATGTACACCAAACCTTGTAGTACTCACTATTTTTTTTGAAAGAAGTGGTGTAATTCAGCTAATGAGGATTCTCAATTGTAATATATTTTTTCATGCCCGCTTAGCCTCTCTGAGTCTACACCCCTTATAAGTGGCCGAATGGCCGCGGGATAGTCCCCTTTGCTCTTAAGTAAAAACCCTTAGTTTTGAAAAACACATCATCATTAGCTTGAAGGAGTATTGGACGTTTACTGTGAGAGCCTCTTGCTACTACAATTTGTAATCCATTTTTCTCCTTGTCTGGTAATCAGAATTTATTTCCGAATAGCACATTGTGTTCCTTGTCTCTTGCTCTACAATCTACGCGTAATCATTCTTGATACTATTGTTGTTTGCAAAGTCTTGCTTGTGAGCCAAATGCATTGATTTGAGGTCTTAAATAATTTTTATTTGATGTTTTGACCTTGGATAAGTGTTTCTATGCTTAAGGGGGGCCTTTTCGTGTAGTTCTGTTTCAGTTTTCTAAACAATTTCTGTGATGGATCGTGATTTATGTACCTTCCCAGATGGTTGCAAAACTTGGTAGAATTGTACCCTTACGTGTTGTAATACCTCTCCTTAAATTTCGTTGCATTTCCAATTCATTTAGATGCCGAAAAGGTGTGATGACCTGGAGCAGTGAGATCAGACATAGACAGATTTTCAAACTAGGAAGTGGTTGATTTTCTTTTGTTGTAGTATGAATAGCCCTGTGAATTTACTTTGGTGCGATTGACACTATTGTTAAGTATGTCTCTCCCATCCCGAGTTTCTTCCTTGTATATTGACATTATGTTAATACCAAAAATCTATGTTGCAGACGTCCGTCATGGTGACCCGCTGACCGTACTCTTTTGGTATTGCCAACTTCATGCCGTACTTCATGCTTGTTGAGTTCTTGACACCCATATTGTAAGGACATGGGTCCTATGGGCAAGGCCACCGGCACGGCCGGATAGTGTGTACTCTAGGGGAGACTATCAGATAGCACGGTTGGGTGGAGACTAGCACACACATTACCACTGCCCTTTCACTGGTATCCGAGCTATTCTTGGGAGGAGGCTAAAAGCGGCTTGCATGTGCGTGCGATGCCCTGCTTCTCCCCCACCTTCCGCAGACAGCGACATCTTCGTTGTGCAGCAAAACGAAGACAGGCACAGGTTCCTACACGAACAACGTGTGGACAGACAGCGAAAGCCCCATCTACGCCCTCCATAGTGGGAGACTAAGGTGGGTGACAAAGGAAAACTCAATCGGCAACTCGACGGCAGTGAGGCTCTAAAGGCGCCATTGTTTGAGCGGTAGGAAGGCCCGCTTAACCCTTGCATGAAGGAGGATTCAACCCACCCCATGAGGGTAAGAGGCCAACAGTTTCCCATCAAGCTATTGGCCCTTCTTGTCTATAACAAGGAAAGATAGTCTACTTGTGTTCAAACGAAAACTACAAGGAAAGGGAAAGCTTCAAACTTCAAGAAAGTAGCTTTACCCTTCCTTTTTTCCTCAAGGAGGTAGCTTCAAAGTGAAGAAAATCCTTCACAAAAACGACGAGTTTTTGTGAAGAATCATCAACGGTGTTCTTACAAGGAACGACAAGTGAAGCGCTCAACTTCCCACAAGGCAAGGTTCGCATGCAATACAAATCGCAAAGCATACAAAACACAAAGACTTCAATTTTTCAAGGTACAAGTTGTCGTTTCTTTTTCTCTCTTCGCATTAGTGTGTGTTTACCATGGCCAGTGAGGATATCCCACCTACACACACGTTTGATTTTGAGCACGTAGATCAAAATCAAGGCACCACGGGTGCTGCTGACACTAATATGCATGATGATGATGATTTAGGAGATCATGGGCTTGTATATATGGCTTCTTTCAAGACTTTGGACCATCACCAAAGAGTACTTGAAAGAAACCTCTCTGCACTCACTACAAATGTTACCAATCTTACAGAGTTACTTGTGAAATTTATGAATTCACAGACAACTCAAGGAGCCACAAGTGGCATGGTTCAAGGGAACCAAGCTCGTACAACTCAAGGAGTCCAAGAGACAAGTGCTACAGAAGATGCAGAAGGTAGCAATGCATTACTTAAAAATATCACCATTCCTGAGTTTCACACGGAAGAGCGTGATCGTAACAAGGATGCGGTCATTACGTTCTTACACAAATGAAGTGATATTCATAGACTGAGACACAACCCAGATATAAAACTATTGTGGAAACAAGTCTATCTCTTAAAGGCAAGGCCTATAAGTGGTGGATGACATTTTCAATAGATGCTCCTGCTCCATCTTGGGCTGCGTTTCAAGGTTCTTGCTCCAAAGAGTTTTTGGACTCCAATGAATAAGATAAGAATTGGCTAGCATGCGATGCATACCGCATGTCTAGTCTCTCTCTCACACAGTACCTTTCAAAGTATCGGGAAATCATATTAAAACTAGAAGGTCTAGATGAATTCCATAAGATACGGGGTTTTAATAGGGGTCTTGGCAAAGACTATCGTCTTCATGTCAAGACCCAACATCCAAAAAATTTGGAAGAAGCCATTAGTCATGCACAAAGATATGATGATGACCAAGAGAGGAAAGGAAATGTTCCCTACGCTAACAATACTTTTGCTAAGAGCAATGTGGCTAAAAGCCAATGGCGAGGTAGATCTCCCACATGTTCCAAGAGGAACAAGAGACAATCTACCTCTCCACACCCATAAGAGGCTAAGAAGCCTAAGAAATCATGAGATACTCCGCGTGGGTCTCTCAGCACTGCTGATTTTGAGCGTGCAAAGAAACACAATTTGTGTTTTAGATGTCTTTCGCACCAACATAACAAGAATGATTGTCTTTTTTTGCAAGGCAAAGAAAAGTCCATGCACACGGTGCAAAACCTCACATTAGATTCATCTCCTGAATATTGTGCTATAGAGGTTCTTCATATGGAAGAAAAGCACAAGTGTTGTGTGCCTTCTTCAATGTGGCAGCCCACCTTTGGCCCCCATGATTTGATTCGCATGCATCGCACTATTAACGGACAACGTGTTCGTATTTTAGTGGATGATGGTGCAACTCATAACTCTTGAACTATAAGCTAGTCAAGAAATTGAAGCTTACACAGACTCCGTGCTCTCACAAGTATGTGGTGGAGCAGATGTCTAGGAATGATAAAGAAGTATGGGACACGGTAGTTTAAGGGGTTGAGCTTATTGTTCAAGATCATATAATGACCCTTGACTTCCAAGTTATGAACATGGACCATTGTCGAGAAATTTGCGGTCTTGCCAGGAAAACACCGGGCTTATGGCTGTGAGAGTTTGTGAGAGAACTCAACAAAAACTATATGAAGGAGTTAAACCATAGATGCCATGAAGACTAGGGTTTGGAAAGAAGTGCAATCAAAGAAGACTCACTCTTTCTCTCTTGCACTCACACACACACAAAGAAAGAACGCAAAAGAGAATGTCAAAACAATACGAAGATGAAAACATCAAGGCTATGGTCATATCGTATCATGGGTAATATGAAAGGGTTAATGGATGAGTTAATGGCATTCAATCTTGGCTGACCAAATAGGCTACGAATTGTTCTTTGGAATTGTAGTTTTGTGCTTACCATAATATATATATTTTGTCTAGTGATTGGGATTAATTGTTTGTACAAATCCTCTTGGTTCATAGCAAGATAACTACGCTTACATCAAAAGAAAAATTATAGTCTATGAGAGGTAGTATGATGGGATCCGGTGATAGAAGTATTTCATTGAGCCTTTCAGGGCCGAAAAGAAACACTATACGTTGTTGAAAGTGTATTTTACGGCTAATCCATACGTTAATTCTAATAGATCGTACAGAGTGAAAGCGATAGAAATGATCATAATGTGGGTTATTCATCTAGGATAGTATGTGAGAAATGTAGATATGAGAGAAGTGAAGAGATGAGAAGTTTCCCTCCCAAGCCCTATTCTTGCCCGTAGGCAATAAGGATACTGCGGAGAGAGATGTACCTATAGCAAAGAGAACCTAGAGAGGATGAATTACTAAGAATGAGAGAGATAGGTTTGGTTAAGGAGATGAGATTAGATACATATATATATGTTGGATTAGAGATGAAAATGAAAACAACAAGAAATCAAGAAAACATCAATGTAGAACACATCTTACTTGAAACCCTTCGGCACCATTATTGATGGGAGAGAGAAGAAGAGGGGAGAATTCAACGTTGATTGATACGCCAAGTACAACACCTTCTTTGATTAGAGTTGATCCTCCAAGGATGGCGTACAAGAATGGCTAGTTTTCTTCTAGGAGAAAGTGTAGGCTTGGGCTTATGTTAATGGGGCTAAGTACAATTAGGCATTACTACTCACTCCCTCAAGAATTCCTCTCATCAATGGCTTGAATGCTTGGGTTCTTTCCAAGGAAGAAGAGATCCCCTTTTATAGGTGAAGGGAACCCACAAGGGTTTACACAAGAAGAGAGGAGCCAGTGTGAACAGGAATTGGAAAAGTTGGAAATGAGCTGTCCCTGCATGATGTGGGCAGCCTGGGGTTTAGTATTTTGATCATATCTCCTCAACCGTGGCTCCAAATAAAAAAGTAAAAATATGGGCAAAAACTTCAGCTCATTAGCTACGATTTTCATTTTTAAATTCTTTTTCCAATTCGAATTGGAACCTTGTGTAAAAAATTCATCAAAATAGGGTCCATTTATGGCAGCAAAAGTTCCCATGTGGTCTCCTTAGCCTAGACTTTCATTTAATTCCAAAGGACATCTCATGCAATATGAAAGCATGACATTGCTCCTTGACTAAGTTTTGTAATCATGCTTGCAATAATGCATTAAAATAAGTGTATCTTTGAAATCATGCCACCTAGTGTCCCACTAGGATTTGATTCTCTCCTAGTAGCTATTTAAAAAGAAATATAAGAAAAGTATAAAAAATACATAGAATATATATATATTGGAGTTTACCCTAGATATAGGATCTAGCTAGGGTGTGAGATGATAATGAAATAGTAGAAATAAAGAATCAATGCTTTTTGCCCCAAGCTAAAGAGGCGGAGCTATTGATGCTTTTCCCATAGTATTTTCTGATGGTAAAGTAAGGATAGGTTACCCTTGAGAAAAATAATAGGATGAGATAGAAGGTTTATTATTATACTTAAATATGCATATGTACACTATAGGAAATATAATTATGTATCTAAAAAAATACAAGATAGATCTTGTAGCATGCGTTCCCACTATGTACGTGTCACAGCACGACATCCACCCCCTCTAAACCTGCACATCCTCCTGTATGTGCCACATTGTCTCTTTGTAAGATTAGACCTCTTGTACATCTTCCTTGTCTTCTTCTTCACTGGATGATTCCAGAGCTTCATGTTCACTTTGATCTTCACTTGTGTTTTTCTCTTCTTCCTCATCAATATCTTCTAGATAATTGTCTCCGCTTCTCTTAAACATTTTAATCCTTTTTCTTGCAATGGGAATCTTTACTTCTGTACCATCTAGTTCAGACAAGCTGTAAGTAGCATTTTCATGCACATGCTTTACAACATACGGTCCAAACCATCTTTTTGAGAACTTACGCATGACTGTGTGCTGGTTATCAAGGCTACTATCATACACTAAAACCCAGTCACCTTTGTCAATTGCTTTGTTCCTGAGTCGATGTCGCTTATCAAAATAGTCCTTGTTTTTTAACCTTGCATTTTTGAGTCGTTCTTTTGCAGCTTCAATGTCTCCAGGTCTTCTCTCTAGCTGCCTTATACGCAGTGCAAGGAGATCTTCCCTACTAAGCCCCTCTTGCCAAGGTAGTACATTCCATGTGGGAATTGTATCCTCAATCGGCATCACTGACTTTTGACCATGCATTAGCTCCGCAAGCATGTAGCCAATTACTGAGCTATGTGTTGTGCGATCAGCCCATAAAGCATATGGTAACAATTTTGGCCACTCACCAACTCTTCCTTCACAAGCCTTGGCCAAAGCTTTGATGATAGGAGGATGCCCTCTTTCACTCTTTCCATTGCCTTCAGGGTTGTAAGTTGTAGTAAGAGAAAGCTTGATCCTTAATCTAGAAAAGAACTCCCTTGCTTCTTCGGCATCCATTTCACCTCAATCCATTTTTCCCACACAACCATAACGGCAAATCACCTCATCAAGAAGGAATTTGCACACAGCTTCTGTGGTCTTAGCTCTTAATGCTCTTCCTTCAACCTGGTTAGTTAGGTCCTCTCGTACAAGAACCAAGTATCTCATCTGCCAGAGTCCTAAAGGCATCGTGATTAGATCCACAACCCATTTATAGTGCATGGCTAGTGGATATGTAGGGTGCAATCCATCACGATGTCGAACATTTGAATACATTTGACAAGTTACACATGACTCTACAAACTGAGATACATCTTTATACATACCCTTCCACCAGTATTTTTCGTTCAACTTGGAGAAGGTTTCCCACACACCCCTGTGTCCAACCCATGGACTCTCATGAAACTCTTGCATGAGCTTTACTTGAGTCTCTTTTTTACATATAACTCGTTGTGGTATAGCACCCTTTTGCTTAGGATGCTTCCACAAGTAACCATCCCTTAAAAAGTACCCATATGCTTTCTTGCGTATCCTCTTGAATTCTTGTTCAGACCAATCATCCTGTTTTGTTAGAGTACTCAAGTACCTTCCAATAGAAAGCCAATCACCTTCATAAAGATCTTTCAAGAACAATTCAAGTGAATTAGTCATGCAGACATTGTTACCTTTGACATGAGAGATAGAATAGAATTTTGTGCCTACATCATCTCCCTCATCAATCATTTGTGACCCATCTTCATACCTTGCCCTTGATAGCATATCTGCCACTGTATTGTCTTTACCTGCAATGTTCTTAAACTCGGGATTTAAGGACTTAATGTAGGAAATCCACCGCAACATAGCAATGTCTGGTGTTGAGCAGCTTGTAATCATCCCAAGAAGTGGTAGAAAATCTGTTTCTACAACCACACATGCACCAATTAGGTACTCTTTCCCACTTTTCAAGGCTGTAACCATACCCCATAACTCTCTCTTTATCTGTGGATAGTTTCTTTGGCGAGCACTTAGTACCTTTGCTCCAAATCTTACCACATACCTGTGTCCTTATTTGTCATCTTGCCCTATTGCCCACCCAATCCCTGTAGGACTGGTATCTACTGTCACAATCACTAGCCTTTGACACTCATAGTCTACCTTTCTCAAAGTAGTTGTTGACTGGAGTAACTCCTTTAGCTTTTTCATGGATTTTACATGTGCTTCTGTCCATTTAAACTTTTGATTCTTTCTAAGCAGCTGATAAAGAGGATCAGCTACATGTGCATAATGTGGAATCCAAATAACATAGAAGACATATGCTCCCAGAAACCTTCTAACCTCAGTGATGCTAGTGCATGTTTCTTTCATTCTTTGGATGGCATCTACCTTTGATGGACAAGGTTTCCAACCATATGGCTCGCACATGTGCCCCACAATGAGCACTTCTTTGACACCAAACATAGACTTTTTCCCTGACAATGTCACTTCTTCCAACCTAGACAAAATTTTATCACAATCATTTATGTGATTTACCACAAACCTGCGACATCCCTTGAGATCCAAAGCTTCATCTTTGTCACTTTCTTCACATCCTTTGATAGGCAAATCATCAATGAAAGGCATTGTGATTTGAGGAATAAAGTCACGTAAGACCTTATTCATCCCATTCATCATATGTGCAACCGAGTTGGTTGCTCCCTGTGGCAAGATACACATCCTTACCAAACCCAAAGGTGTCCTCATGGTTGTCAAGTCTCTGCTTTCGATTGCAAGCTGAAATTGATCATACCCTGAGTAGAGATCCCCCATTGAGTAGATTGCCCTCCCTGCAAACGCCTCTGCAAATTCATCCACAATTGGACCTGTACCTACATTTCTAATTGTCACCTTGTTCACTGGTTGCATATCTTGGATGAAGCGTAGAGAACCATTCTTCTTTGGAACTGTGAACCACCTATTTGAGTATGGAGCACAAGAAGGCTCCAAGATTCCCATTTTGATTTTCTCATTCAGTAGCTCTACTAACTTTGGCAAATGAGCCTTTGGAACCGGAATAGGCCGCAGATTCCAAGGCACATGAGGTATTGTGAAAATTACCATAGGAGCTACAATATAAGGATCAACACATCCTATCTCATGTGGCACAAATGCAAAAGCCTTACCATGCTTTGAAAGCATTTCTTTGAAGCAACTCTTGAAAGGACTCCTTTGTGAAGGTATGCCCGACCTTTTTAGGATTTCGCAAACTTGGTTGTAAAGAAGCCTGTTCAATCTTTTCCTTGTTGCTGGGTGGTAAGGGTGAAGCTACTGGTTTCACCTTCTTTGCTACACTCTTGTATTTAGTTTCAACATGGACTTCTGGCCAACTGTTTGGCTTTCTTTAAAGGCTTCTATTACTTGATACATTTCTATAGAGCAAACTTCCACAACTTCATTTTCAAGATGCAAACTAGACCTCATTATAGCATCAAGATCACCCATAGTATCTACAAAAGAAACTTGTTCACACAAACCCAAAACATTTTCAGTAGGCTTTAGCAACCCACTCTTTTTCATGCCTATTTGTACATTATGCACATATTGCGTCTCATATCTCTTCAAATCTTCAAGTTTTGTAAAACATACTGATCCATTCCTTGTTACCAAGGAGCTCATCGAGAAAGTTTCACCTATTTTTGGATCAGACGAGACCCTTTTTCTTTCTGTACCACTGCAATCCCGCTTTACAATGGTACTTGGCCAAAACCCATCATTTCTCTATGATCATGAAACTCTTTGCTTACCTTTGGTAGAGGATGTTCTCTGAGGTTGTCACGATTTCTTTCATGGTTTACACAGACTGTGAAAAATTGGACAGCTCGTTTACCATCTTTGCTACGTATTCTAGCATATGCTGAACCATTGTCCATTACCTTTGTTTCCCTTCGAACTCCCACAATGTAGGGTTGTCCAAGGATGAGATGATATGAAGATGTATCCTGTACAAAGAAGTTTTGGTCAATCTTTACATCACCTATTGTTACCTTCACACCTGGGCATACTGCATACAATTCACCGGATGAATTGTTTGCCACTTTTACCATCCAGCCATGATCTATGTCCATCGGCCATTTGCACTTGTTGTAGAGACTCTTTGACATTATGTTTATTTCTGAACCATGGTCAATCAAGGCAACAAATGGCTCTTCAAGATCACCTACCTTGACCAAAGTTTCTGTACTAGCCCTTGTCCAATGACTTCATGAATAGTAACTCCTAAGAATATCTTCAACTTCTTCATCATCATTTGAGAAATACATTTGCTTCACTCTCCCACTAGATTGGTAGCATCCTACCACAACTCCATCATTCTTCTTATTTTGCAATTGCATCCCTTGTGTCTTTGAGGTTTCCCCTTCAACCTGTGGACGAGAAACTTCAGCAAGGGTTTGCCTCTTTCTCTTGATGATGTTTATGATCTCCTCATGGAATTCACGCTTTGCAATGCCAAGAACTTCTCCCAGAGTAAACTCAATCTTGCTATTCAAGATCCTTTCCTCCAAGACTTTCTTTAAATCTGTAGCAACCTCAATATCAGATTGTAGTTTATAAGTTGGGCCTTTTGTCTTACCTTTCGTTGGCTCTTTCTTCTTTCCTGTTGTAGACTCCTCCATGAGTACTTCAGGCGGAGATGCTCCTTGTGTTGAGGGTGTTTGAGAAGGCATTGAGTCGCTTCTTCCCCCACTTCTAGAAGCTCTTTTTGATGGTCCTTCATCAGCATTCTCACGTCTGCGCTTCTCTTCTACAATTGCCTCATTTTGTTGGCATTTTGTAATGTAGGCATGCACTGACAATGAGTCCACTGGATCATTCCATCCTGTTTCTAGACGTATGCAATCACTTGCTTCATGTAGAATCTCTTTTGTAACCTTTCCCTTTTTAGCTAATTGCATGACATTTGGCAAAATTTGACCATGATGGTCACTCACCTCTTCATCACAAAAATGTTCAATTTTTACTCCATAAGTAGCTGCCTCAACTGAAGAGGTGGCATGCTTGGTTTCCATATCTTCAACTAAGGTTTGCATTCCCCCCTTCCCAAGGGTAGACCTGTCTCTCTTAAGTGGACAACATCTTAAAAAGCATCACTAAAATCATCTTTTGACAAAGCATCACTAAAATCATCACAATCCCTTCTTACATGGTTTGTATTATCACACCAAATACATCTATTAACAAACCCTTCTTTGGGCTGTTGTCTTTGCCTAGGAAGTGGCCCTGATGGTTGGCCTTTTTCTTCAAGCTTTGCAAACTTCACCTTCAAGTCACGCATTCCCTTCACAAGCTCATCTAGCATGGACTCATCAAACTTAGGAGTGATAAAAGTAGGCTTTACAATTTTGTCAGAAGTTGAGGTGGAAGGACTTGTAGTGTTTACTACCATCTTGTCCCTTCTTCTTTGTCGTTTGGCAAGCAGTGAGACAGCACCTTCAACCTCATTCTAGTCGGTCTTTAGTCCTTGCTCAGCATCTTTATCTTCAAGAAGAAGATCCAAATTTTCTTGAAACTCTTTACCTGCAGCTTGTAAGAAAAGATCTGTCTTCTCTGTATCTAGTGTGGCCCTTTCTGTCCTAGTGAGTTGTGCATAGCGCCGCTTAAATTCCCTAAGTAGCTCTGTTATTGATAGTCCTTGCTTTGGCTTGACTACCCATTCTAAGAATGTCCTTTTGGTCACTCTCTCCGAGTCCTCCATGAAATATTCCTCCTTTAAAGCTACTTTGAGTTCTTCCCAATTTCTCCCATGCCCATCTTTAATTGCCCTAACATGCTCTCTAATTTCTGGAGCAACAACTTGCTCAAAGCTTTGAATCATCTCACCTTCTAACACACGATGCAACTCCATCTCCTTCACATACTCGCGTAAGTACTTGGTTACATCTTTGCCATTGAACTGATCCATTCTGTTGACGACCGCTTGTATGGCCTTCGTTGCTGAAATCTCCCTTCTTTCAGTAGCATGTTGTTGTTGCATGAACATTGCAAATGCTTGAAACATTTGCATTGTTGCTGGGTCAAAATGCATACCCTGTTGCTCAACATCATCACCCATGGTTACCCACAAACTCTCACCCTAGAAGATTCGCGTCGGGTTCACCAAAAATATGTCGAGAAATTTGTGGTCTTGCCAGGAAAACACCGGGCTTATGGCTGTGAGAGTTTGTGAGAGAACTCAACAAAAACTATATGAAGGAGTTAAACCATAGATGCCATGAAGACTAGGGTTTGGAAAGAAGTGCAATCAAAGAAGACTCACTCTTTCTCTCTTGCACTCACACACACACAAAGAAAGAACGCAAAAGAGAATGTCAAAACAATACGAAGATGAAAACATCAAGGCTATGGTCATATCGTATCATGGGTAATATGAAAGGGTTAATGGATGAGTTAATGGCATTCAATCTTGGCTGACCAAATAGGCTACGAATTGTTCTTTGGAATTGTAGTTTTGTGCTTACCATAATATATATATTTTGTCTAGTGATTGGGATTAATTGTGTGTACAAATCCTCCTGGTTCATAGCAAGATAACTACGCTTACATCAAAAGAAAAATTATAGTCTATGAGAGGTAGTATAATGGGATCCGGTGATAGAAGTATTTCATTGAGCCTTTCAGGGCCGAAGAGAAACACTATACGTTGTTGAAAGTGTATTTTATGGCTAATCCATACGTTAATTCTAATAGATCGTACAGAGTGAAAGCGATAGAAATGATCATCATGTGGGTTATTCATCTAGGATAGTATGTGAGAAATGTAGATATGAGAGAAGTGAAGAGATGAGAAGTTTCCCTCCCAAGCCCTATTCTTGCCCGTAGGCAATAAGGATACTGCGGGGAGAGATGTACCTGTAGCAAAGAGAACCTAGAGAGGATGAATTACTAAGAATGAGAGAGATAGGTTTGGTTAAGGAGATGATATTAGATACATATATATATATATATGTTGGATTAGATATGAAAATGAAAACAACAAGAAATCAAGAAAACATCAATCATGCTTGCAATAATGCATTAAAATAAGTGTATCTTTGAAATCATGCCACCTAGTGTCCCACTAGGATTTGATTCTCTCCTAGTAGCTATTTAAAAAGAAATATAAGAAAAGTATAAAAAATACATAGAATATATATATATTGGAGTTTACCCTAGATATAGGATCTAGCTAGGGTGTGAGATGATAATGAAATAGTAGAAATAAAGAATCAATGCTTTTTGCCCCAAGTTAAAGAGGCGGAGCTATTGATGCTTTTCCCATAGTATTTTCTGATGGTAAAGTAAGGATAGGTTACCCTTGAGAAAAATAATAGGATGAGATAGAAGGTTTATTATTATACTTAAATATGCATATGTACACTATAGGAAATATAATTATGTATCTAAAAAAATACAAGATAGATCTTGTAGCATGCGTTCACACTATGTACGTGTCAGAGCACGACACCGTGATGATTAAGTTTTAGGAAGGGAGTGGCTGCATGGTTTGGTAAACACATTGCACACTAGTTATGAACACAACTCCTTATCCTTTATGGCCAATGGTACACATGTGCTTCTGCTTTAGTGAGAAACATATACCATCTGCACCTCTTATATGTACAACCGAGCTTTCTATTTTGCAGAAAGAAAATTTAATAGATGAAGTCTTTTTGTGTTACTGGTTGTCTCCAAGTCTTGTGAATTCTCAAGAGCAAAGTGCAGTGAATTCTAGTAAGGGTATGCAAAGTGCAATGAATTCTACTAATGGTATGCAAAGTGCAATGAATTGTAGTAATGGTATGAAAAGTGCAATGAATTTTACTGATAAACAAAGTGTTAACAAATCTACCGAGCAAAGTTCTCTCAATTTTAATTCTATAGAGCAACGTGCAGCTGTTGTAAAACAAACATTACAGGAATTACAACATTCTCCGGCCCAGCATAACTCAAGTTTACTTTCTCCTTTTGCATGGAAAAAGCTGACTCACTTACTCACGGAGTATAGTGATGTGTTCTCAAGTGATTTACCACCGGGTTTACCCCCTACACGTGATGTGAAGCATGGCATAGATGTCTTGGCAGGCACTACACCGGTGAGTAAACCACCTTATTGTATGAGTGCTAAAGAAACTAAGGAGGTTGAGAGTCAGTTGGGTGACTAGCTCACTCGTGGTTTCATTAGACCTAGCACTTCCCCTTGGGCATCACCAATTCTATTGGTAAAAAAGAAAGATGGTAATATGCGCATGTGCGTAGATTATCGCGGAATAAATGCGACAACCATCAAGAACAAGTATCCTCTGCCTCGAGTGGATGAGTTGTTTGATCAACTCCACGGGACAAGATACTATACAAAGATAGATCCTAGTTCAGGATACCACCAGGTACGTATCCTACTACAAGATATCTCCAAAACTCCCTTTAGAACACGGTTCGGCCATTTAGAATTTTTGGTTATGCCTTTTGGTCTAACCAATGCTCCAGCTCCATTTATGACACTCATGGATAGTGTCTTCCGTCCCTATCTTGGAAATTTTTTTGTTGTTTTCCTTGATGATATTCTCATGTACAGTAAGACTGAAGATGAACACATTGAACACTTACGATTAGTGTTTGAACAGCTACAAGCTCATGCGTTGTATGCTAAGCAAAGCAATTGCGATTTCTTTAAAATAGAGATATATTACCTCGGTCATGTGATCTCTTATTCTGGCATCAAGATGGACACTGACAAGGTCACTACCATTCTTCGATGGCCACATCCTAACACGGTTGAGGAGCTTTAAATATTCTTAGGCATGGCTGGATTTTATCGACAGTATATCCGTGACTATGCCAAAATCACTGTTCCTATGACGGATCAACTTAAATCAAAAGGTAAATCCTTTTCTTGGGAAGAAGCCCAAAAACACAGTTTCGAACAGCTCAAGGTAGCTATAGCCACTGCTCCCATCCTAGCAATCGTCGACCCACTTAAGTCGTTTGTGGTAGAGACTGATGCTAGTGATAAAGCGGTTGGTGCGGTACTTCTCCAGGAGGGAAGACCTATAGTCTTTGAAAGTAAAAAGTTAGATAGAGCTCAAAAGAATTATTCTGTCTATGAGAAAGAGCTCTATGCCATAATTCATGCTTTATGAAAGTGGCGACACTATTTATATGGTGCCGAGTTTGAAGTAGTTTTTGACCATGAGTATCAAATGGTTTACTACTCAAACAGACTTGAAGGGCCGTAAAGCTAGATGGGCAAATATTCTTCAAGATTATGATTGTAAGCTACGACATCGCAAGGCGCGATATAATGTAATAGCGGATGCACTAAGTCGGATGCCTTAGATTAATTCACTTGCTTTCATGGAACTAAAGAGTGGATTTTTGGAATCATTACGTGGCAAGTGTGCACAAGATCACTCATATGCTAAAGTGTGGAGTGCAGTTTTAAAAAGGGATCCCTCACACTCACATGTCTCTGAACAATGGAAGAATTTTTCCATTGATGATGGCTACTTACTCCACAAAGGTAGAGTATTTGTGCCAAAGGACTCACACACTAGGCGTCAAATCTTATTTGAGTGTCACGATAGTCCAAGTGCTGGTCATCCAGGTATCTGTAAGCCGTATGTTTTAGTTCGACGGCAATTTTATTGACCGGGCTTACATCATGATGTTCAAGAGTAGGTACTAAACTGCCAACAATGCCAAGTTAATAAGGCAGAGCGCCTCAAGGTAGGTGGCCTTTTACATCCTTTAGAGATTCCACAAGGTAAGTGGGAGAGTATCTCTATGGATTTTGTAGTAGGACTACCTACTACAAATCGTGGCCATGATGCCACTTGGCTAATTGTAGACCATCTCACAAAGATGGGTCAATTCATTCCCACTAAGACTACGGTTAAAATACCGGAACTAGCACGGCTTTTTGTACAACATATATATAAACTCTATGGTCTCCAGCTAGTATCATTAGTGACAGAGATCAAAATTTTGATAATCACTTCTAGAGAGCTATGTCCAAAAGTTGGAAACTAAACTTAATCTAAGTACGACTAATCATCCACATACGGATGGTAAAAAAGAAAGAGTTAATCAAGTGCTAGAGGATATGCTACGAGCATACGTTAGCAAGAAGCAAACAAATTGGGAAGACTACTTACCTATATTGGAATTTTCTTAGTTGAATAGTTCAAAGCATCTGACTACAGGGTTTAGTCCATTTATGCTTTTGTATGGATTTCAACCTAGATCACCCGTTACAGTGGCGTTGGCTAAGGGGAAGATACAACAAGTGAAATATTTTCTCCAAGACCATTCTGACATGCTTCGAGTTGCTCGACAGAATGTTAAGAAAGCTCAAAATCGATATAAGAAGTATGCAGATGAGCATCGACGTCTTGCTACTTTCGAAGAAGGAGACAAGGTTTTCCTCAAAGTTCCGGAGCATTCAGAAAGTCTGAAGACGGGAAAAGTTGCTAAACTTTCACCACGCTATTGTGGACCGTTTACCATCCTCAAACGTATAGGTCAAGTGGCCTATAAGTTATCTCTTCCAGAGCACTCACGAGTTCATCCTGTTTTCCATGTTATCCGTTTAGGAAAACAGCTAGCACAGAATGATAATGTCATCGACATAGGTGTGCTGGTTGACCTTATCGAACCGCCAAGCATTCCTCATGAGCCCGAAAAGATTTTGGATTCTCATGAGCTTTGCACCACACATCATGTCAGACGATAGGTGTTGGTAAAATGGCTAGATAGACATGAAGAAGGTTCTACATGGGAGAATGTCTCCGCACTTAACAAACGTTTTCCTACGTTCGTTTTCGAGGATGAAAATGATTCTCCAAGGGGGGGTAATGTAAGGACATGGGTCCTATGGGCAAGGCCACCGGCACGGTCGGACAGTGTGTACGCTAGGGGGAGGCTACAAGATAGCACGGTTGGGTGGAGACTAGCACATGCATTACCACCGCCCTTTCACATATACTTTTAGTTCCAAGGATACCCATCCAAGGAGATTCAAGTTCCTAATGGATAGCTGGGAAAATTCACAGTCTGATTCTGCGATGGAATTACCCAGTATCCTTCCACCGAAACCGCTTCCTCTTGCCCTTCCACTACCAGACATACCAAGCTTTGAATAGAGTCTGTGACTTTAGCTTAGCAGTCTATTGTAAGACATTGTGAGATAAAATTTGGAACAGATTGATTTTGGATTTATCATCCAGCCTTTTTGTCAAGTAGACTTGCAAACAGTTTCTCAGACACACATGTCAGATTGTTTTTCAAACTGAAAGCTTTTGCAATAAACTTACAGGCTGAGGGAACATCCAGTCCAGCTACTGGAATCCCTTGCCTACCAGCCTTCCTTTTCTTTCTAGTTGCTTCATCTTACTTAAGAACCAAACTAATCTCATCTGCAGATGTTGTGATGGTCTTTTTCTCGTCGAGAAACCTGAAGGCATATGCAATATCTTAAAGTGTCACTATTATTTTAATTCCATTAACAGTGGCACTGCCTTCATTAGTATCGAAACAATCAAGGCCTATTTAATAATGGCTGCATCAAAATCGAACTTCGTAGCCTATACTACCACATGCAAATCCCATATTTGCAGCAATGATTCTCTTGGAATTAGGGTTGCAAGAAAACACACACAGCTTGGAGAAGACAAAGGAATCTCAAGGCACACAATAGACAGTGTATTACTTAGTGTGCAATGAAAAGATAGATAGCACTACAGTGATGGGCGTAAATACAATGCACGGGAGAAAAAACCCTCTAAAGATGGAAAAAATGCCCCGGTGGTCCTAGTGTGTTCACACACATCACTACCACATGTATATGGTAATAAATACCCCCTAGAGTGATGCGGTGAACAAGAACTGGCACATGAGTAAAGGGAAGTTCCATGCCCTGAGGACATGATCAGTCCACAAAGAGGAGTAAGCCCAAAGCTTTGCAGAAAGCTTCGAGCTTATCATGAGACAATGACTTTGTGAAAAGATCTTCAAGGTTGTGTTGGCACACAAGCCAAGCTCGTCTCTCCTGCTAAGAGCCTCTCCTTGACATAGTGGTAATGCACCTCAATGTGCTTTGTGTGAGCATGAAAAATTGGGTTCCTCGCAACTGCCAATGTGCTTGGACTATCATTGTAGATAGTGTTGGAAGTTTCCTTTCCAACAGCCAAATCATCCATAAGGCGTCAGAGCCATACACACTCAACCGTAGCTTTGAAGACTGCATGTACTCAGCCTCACAACTAGAAGTGGCCACAGTAGGTTGATTCTTGCTCAACCATGATATACATGAACTGCCAAGCATGAAACAAAAACCATTTGTGGACACTCGCTTGTCAAAACAAGCAGCCCAATCTGGGTCTGAAAAATCATGCAAGTCTTGTGGCAATGATCTCCCCTTGGGATAAAAGAAGCCAAGATTTAAAGTTCCACTAAGGTGGCAGAAAATCCTCTTCACGGCCTGCCAATGCTTAGAGCCTGGGCTATGCATAAATCTCATGACCTATGAGACTTCGAACTCAATATGCAGTCTCGTGTTGCATACATAAATGAGGCATCCAATAGAAGTTTGTTAAAGAGTGACATCTGTAGTATCACTAGCATCATGAAGACTCAATTTTAAACCTGTTTCCATGGGAGTGGCAATAGGTTTGCAATCCTCAAGTCCAAACTTACAAGACAATGTGTCTATGTAAATTTTCTGACACAATGCAATACCACCATCACACTGCTTAAACTGTATACCCAAGTAATGATGCAACAGCCCCAAATCTTTCATCTTGAAAGTAGCATTCAAATCAGCCTTCAATTCAGCAATATGTCTCTCATTTGATCTAGTGATCAGCAAATCATCTACATAAAGAGCCACAATGAGAAGTACATTACCCTCACGCTTGAAATACAATGTGCTTTCTGTTGGACTGTTATACAAAAGGCTCGTTTGACCAAATGAGTGTCAACTTTCTCATACCAAGCACAAGGAGATTGCTTCAACCCATATAAAGCCTTTTTAGATTTGCACACTTTGTCCTCTTGTCCTTTCTTGACAAAACCGTGAGGATGCATTACATAAACTTCCTCAAATATATCACCATTCAAGAAAGCATTAACAATGTCTGATTGATGTACATCCCAACCCAAATGAGCTACCAATGCACATAGAGAACTCATAGTAGTCATATAACAAGTGGGAGCACAAGTCTCTTCATAATCATTTGCAACAAGTCAACCATTATGGAGATCTATCTCACCATCCGGCTTGCGTTTCAACTTTAAACCCACTTTGTACCAATGGACTTTTTTCAAGGAGGCAAATCACATAAAGTCGATGTGTCATTTTCTATAAGTGCATCATATTTCAATTGCATGGCAGCCATCAAATTTTTTGAATTCTATGCTTCATCAAAAGACAAAGTTTCCTCAACATCATGTAAGCTAGACACATTCCAAACATAACAATTTGTTGCATAAGATGCATGGAGAGAGCCTAAATGAGTACAAATAGACAAGGGTGCATCCAATTTATTGTCACACAATGTATGCAGCAACCATTTTGGCATACCTCTAGCCTGCTCATTTTCATTCAAACTTCCACCACTGAAAAGAGGCAAAAAAGTCTCATAAATGTCCTGCGAGCTTACATTATTGTCTCTAGTACATGACAGCAAGACTGAATATAATCTTTCATAAACACTACATCTCGTGAAACCAAAATACGCTTTGTTTCGGATGATACAACCTATAAACTTTTCTTTCAGCACTATAACCAGCAAAAATACATTTGACAAAGCCTTATCATCCAATTTTTTGCGCTGTGTTTGTGGCACCAAGGCATATGCCAAATAGCCAAAAACACGTATGTACTCAGTAGGAAGCTTTCTATCATGCCATGATTTTTATGGAGTAATAGACTGCAAAGCTTTTGTAGAACACCTGTTAAGTACATAAGAGGCCCACATGATGGCCTCAAGCCAAAAAGAATGCAGAAAAGCTTGACTTTTGACCATACATCGTGCCATTTTTGTAAGTGACCTACTTTTCCTCTTAGCAACACCATTTTGTTGAGCTCTATAAGGCATTTTACATTGATGTTTCATCTCACAACTCGCCAAAAGTGCATTGAATTCATGAGACATATACTCCCCCCATCAATCCGAAGGGAAGGTGCCCATAGTATATTTCGATACATTTTCAGCCATAGCTAGAAGTTGATTAAAGCAAATTCTTCTTGATCCTAGATACATAAAGTGCATCGACAAGTGTGAAAGAACTTCCATTTGCAGCAGTAAGCACAATCTTTCCAACTCCTTCAACCAGATATCAGGCATTGTTGGCACAAGTGGATTAATTCCCATGAGGGACAGACTCGAGAGAGCTAAACAATTCATGATGTGAGGTAATGTGTTTTGTAGCACCACTGTCAAAATACCACACATCTGAATCTGCAGCAATTGACATACTTTGTTAGAGTCAAAAATTTCTTCAATCGGATTTCGTTAGCTCATTTTACAAGAATTTACAAAGTAGGCCTTAACAGCCTAATTTAGGCTTCGTGCTTCCATCTCTCGATTCGATTGAATTTTTTTGTGCATATCCGCCTTGTCCTTGTGATCATCATCGTATCTTCAATTTCTCCATCTAAACTCATTTGCTATTTCTTATTAATTTTTGACAAGTTTATTGAAAAAATCAAAGAAAATAACAAAATGCACTAAAAAAGCAAAGTGAAAAATCAATAATTAAGAAAATCCATTGAGAAACATAGCTTTATTATTCTTTGGTGGATTTTTTTCATTTTTAAGTCCCAATATCAAGAAAAAATGATAATAATAACAAAAAAAGACCATTTTTGATGATTTTCTGATAGTATATACACTATCTACAATCATCGGGGAGATGTTATCAATTAAATTTCCCCTATCGATGAATTTTTAAGAGAATTATTAGGTATTTTTGCAAAAAATTACACGTTAACATCAAAAAAAATTCTCCCTCTTCAAACATTGCCCTTAAATTACGTAGTTCCTTTCCACCTCTCCTAGATGGCGGAGAAGATAAGTGCTCCTTTTTCCTTCAAATCCATTTTGTACTAGGTTCTTTCCTTGAAGATGCTCTTCTTTGTGTTTTGAACCTTGGAACCTTCTTTGGTACAATAGATGAGGTTTTGGGCACCCAAATTTGAATGGGCTTGTTGTTAAGTTGTGCCTTTGGTACCCAGATATGCTTGACTCCTTGCATGCTTGCTACTTGTAGCATTTAGTTGTCTATAGGAGGGAGAAGATTGATTGCTTTGTGGTTTGGTCTACTGGTAACCTCCTTTCCATTCCATTTTGCTTGGTGCAATTGGAACAATGAGTTGTCCGCCTTTAGGTTGATAGCTTGAGCTGATTGGTATCCCAATCTGGTACTGCCTTGTACATCTGCATCCATGAGATTCCAAGATTCATTTTTCATTCATGTGTTCATCTGGTAAGCATACAAATTGATGAGGCCATGAACATCCATGTAATATCACATTTAAGTTGACTACTCCTAGTGTCAGTGTTGGATTCTTGTTGCATCCTTTAATAGTCGATATTTTCAATGTCAAAGACTCACTTGTTGCTTCTTGTAAGTGGAATAATTGGCTGCATTTACTTGAGCTTCTGTATTGACCAATGCATTTGTGCTATGATTGTTCAAATGTACTTTGATGTGAAGGTCCATTCCATCTAACCATTCATCATCTCTTTTGATACTACATCTTTCTGTAATTCCCATAGTCGTTCATCTAGTTCTAGAGTGTTGATGGGAATAGGCATTTGTTGACTTTTGAGAGCAGCTTTCCTTTTGAGTACTCAAAACCGAGATTCCTCTTGGGCTTCATGAATAACCAGCTGTTGTTTTATCTTTCTTTGCTCTTTTGCATGCATCTTTTCTGGCAATTCATTGGTTAGCAGAAAATTATACTTCTTTAAACGGCATCCACTAATCCAATTAGCCATTGGCTCACCATCTAGGGTAGACAACTTAACTGCTTCACTTGGAGGTACATCTTCAATGAT
The DNA here is from genome assembly GCF_014529385.1 of Adiantum capillus-veneris. Taxonomy (NCBI): domain Eukaryota; kingdom Viridiplantae; phylum Streptophyta; class Polypodiopsida; order Polypodiales; family Pteridaceae; genus Adiantum; species Adiantum capillus-veneris. The sequence continues at coordinate 66,388,712 of NC_140933.1, forward strand.
AAACGGTCTGTTTTTTGTTTTCTTAAACTTGGGAATGTGTTTGTTAAAGGAATAGACTTCCCCTGTTTAAAATATTTTTGTAACTAGATGGGAATCAAAAAGATGTTTTTGTTTTCGCTTTTGTGCATAGATGTGAGCTACAGCAGGTAGCCTTTGATCATCAAGCTTTTCTAAATCTTCAAGTCTTTCAGACAATTCATGTCAGTCCACGCAAGATCCTTAGCTACCCTTAGTGTCAGCGATAGAAATTCTATGGGCAGTATGGCATCAAGACCATAAACAAGCTTAAAGGGTGTAGCATTGAAAGTTGTCATGAATGAAACTCTATAAGCCCATAGAGTGGCATGGAGATTCATTTCCCAATTTGTCCGTCCTGAACTATCCACTTTATTCAATATCGAGCTAAGAATTTTATTTGTATGCTCAACTTGTCCATTTGCTTGTGGATGAGAGGGAGCTGACTTGTTATGGATAACCATAAATTCATAAATTCCCCTATCATTGACAATTTCTATTAGCAGTCCAAATCTTGTGAACACTTTCTCATACAACAATGCGGTTATGGTTCTGTCATCAGTCTTTTGAGTTGCTTTAGCCTCTGCCTTCTTGGTCAAATAGTCCATAGCTACAATGATATATTGAGCTTGTGTTCTATAAGCAGGTGGTTTTATTGGCCCACAAAGTCTATACCCCATTTTGCAAAAGCTCTAGCCCCTATCATTGGTCTTAAAGACATGCTATCTACACGGGTTGGCATTTTTTCTCGCTCACATGCATCACACCTTCAAACATATTCCTTGGTATCTGCAAAAAGTGTTGGCCACCATATGCTTGCCATTGAAATTGCTCTTGCGGTGGTTTCACTAGAAAAGTGACCTCCAGTTAATTCAGCATGTACTTGTTCTATAATGGGAATATATTCGTCTTCATTTACACAAAAAGGTAGATGTTGATATTTTCCTCTTTGATATAACTGGTTTTCAATAAAAGCATAGTCTCCTACTTTAGTTTCAATTGCTCTTTGGTGGCGTTTACTCATATCCTCAGGAAATGTTCGTCTTGATAAGTAAGTAACTAGATAGTTTTGCCATACTCTTGGGCTTGGGTTTTGTTTTTCCAGCATCTCTTGAGTAGTTCTTACCAGATTTTAATAAGCTTCAAGCTTAGCTACTTCCATATCTGGAGAAGGATAGTTTTTCCATTTGTTTTCCGTGGTCTGGCCTGCTTTAAGTCCCGCTTGGTAAGCTTCCAAGGCTATGCATTGATTGGCTCAAAAATTTTGTCTACCGAAATTTCCTCCAGATTTTATTGTGATTTCCTTGATTTCACTTCCAATTTATTTCATTTTTTCTTGGAATAGTTTCTTTGATTTCTCCTTGATTTTAGCTCTAAGTTTTTCTTTTCTCATTGTTACCATATACATGTGGTAGTGATGTGTGTGAACACACTAGGACCGCCGGGGTATTTTTTCCCTCTTTAGGAGGTTTTTTCCCCCGTGTATTGTATATATGCCCATCACTCTAGGGCTATCTATCTGTACATTACATACCAAGTAATATACTCTCTATTTTGTGCCTTGAGATTCCTTTGTCTTCTTCAAGCTGTGTGTGTTTCTCTGCAACCCTAATTCCAACAATTGGTATCAGAGCAGGTCACGTCCTCCCGGGCTTAGTCGCCAGCTGCTCCAGCACACGCCTGCTCACTTTCTCTGATTTCAGTGAGCTTTGGCGAGCGTTCTCAGGTTGACAAAAATTTTGGGTAAGGTCAAAGAGCTCGGTCTGCTCAGAATTTTGATTTGGGCTCATTTCGGCCTCCGTTTCCACTACAAGCAGTACTGCACAGGCTATTTCGTCATTTTGTGCAGAATTTTTGTCAGTGCCGTTTCCCGCATAACAGGTGCCTTATAGTCTTCTACGGTTTGTGCTATATAGCACAGGTTGTTCCCGCTCCATTTCTCCTATTTTCAGGCAGTTTTCACATCAGGTGCAACATTTACCATGGCTGACAACAACAACACAGATGTGTTCAAGGTGTTTGTTGCTGAGGACAGGTTGGATGGGGACAACTACCCAATGTGGGCTTATATGATGCAACATGTTCTTGTGTCAAAAGGTGTCTAGAACATTGTGCAGGTCATTGATGTACGTCTTGGTTCTAAGGATGCAGGCGATGTTGAGGATGTTGCAAGTCTTACTGCAAGGATTGCAGCTGTTAGAGTTGTTTTACCTACGGCATAACAAGCTCGTTGGGATGTTAAGGATGTGCAGGATCATGTATTGATTGTGTTGTCTGTGAAGCGCACCATTGTTCCTCACATCCGTTCAACAAAATCAGCAAAATAGGCTTGGGATATTCTAGCAGGTCTTTATGCAAGCCGCAATGAGGCTAAAATGGCTTTGCTGCGTAAAGAGCTGGAGTCGAAGATTATGCATGAGGAAGATGATATGGACACTTTCCTTGCTAGTGTCAAGGATATCAATGAGCAGCTTATTTCTGCAGGTGAAGTCATTTCAGACAGTTCCCTTCTGCAGACTGTTCTTGATGCCTTACCAGATTCCTACCAGACTTTTGCTAGTACTTGGAGACTGATGACCCAAGGAAATCTTGAAGTTGTCAAGTTTGATGCATTATGCACATTGCTGTTGCAAGAGTCACTTTCTAGAAAAAACAGGACTAGGCAGCGTGCAGTTGAATAGGCTTTTATTGCTTCTAAAAGAAAGGGTTCTTATGGTTCTAAAAGAAAGGCTTTTATTGCCACTTCTTATGGTTCTGTTGCGACTGGCAAAAATTCTGTTCCTAATGCTTCTGCTGGCAGTACTTCGTCTGGAAATTCTGGTGATAAGGGAAAAAAGAAGATGCGTTGCCATTATTCTAAAGCCAATGATCACTTGATCAAGTCGTGTCCTAAGTTGAAGGCCAAAGAGGCTAAGAAGAAAGAGGGTGGTTCCACTGCAAATGTTGGTTCCACTACAAATGCAGCCATTGTTGAGTCTTCTGTGAAAGGAGACTGTAATGCCAATGTTGATGCAGAATGGGCTTTTAGCGCAGAGTGCACTTACAATCCTGCTGTCCATGATGCATGGTTATCAGTTGCTGCAGATTCACATGTGTGGTATTTCGACAGTGGTGCTACAAAGCACATTACCTCACATCATGAATTGTGTCCCTCTCTTGATTCTGTCCCTCATGGGAATTCAGTCACTTGTGCCAACAACGCCTCTTATCCAGTTCAAGGAGTTGGAAAGATTGTGCTCACTGCTGCTAATGGCAGTTCCTTCACACTTGTTGATTCACTTTATGTACCTGGGATCAAGGAGAATCTCTTGTCTGTATACGCACTTGCTAGACTTGGACTTGTAGTCAAATTTGTGGATGACAGATGTACAGTTCATGATCTCAGTTTTGGTGATTAAATTGTTGCATCTGGCCTTTTGTGCCGTGGGCTGTATAAGCTCACTTTGTATGACAAGTGTGGACAAAATTTTGCAAATGCTGTTGCAGATTCAAGGGCTATTTCAAATGCAAAACTTTCGCATGCATGTTTTGGTCATCTGAATTTTGCAAGTTTGTTGCATTTGCAGAAATCTGATATGGTTGCTTCTTTGCCACCTCTTGAAGCACCTGTCAAACATTTTTCTGAAGGTTGTATTTTGGGTAAGATGCAACGTTCTAAATTTCCAAAGGATGGTTCAGTTCGGGCCACATGCAGGTTGCAGCTTGTGCATAGTGATGTTTGTGGGGCCATGGAAACTCCGTCCTTGGGCAACTACCTGTACTTCGTGAATTTCATTGATGATTACTCCAGGCATGCATGGGTATTTCCACTTAAAGCGAAGTCCGAAGTTTTTATGTGCTTCAAACAATTTCTGGCTATGGCTGAAAATGTCTCGAAATGTACTATGGGCACCCTCCGTTCTGATCGAGGGGGGGAGTATATGTCTCATGAATTCAATGCATTTCTAGCTAGTCGTGGGATAAAACACCAATGTACAGTGCCTTATACACCTCAGCAAAATGGTGTTGCTGAGAGGAAAAACAGGTCACTAATGGAAATGGCACGATCTATGGTCAAAAGTCAAGCTTTGCCGCATTGTTTTTGGCTTGAGGCCATTATGTGTGCCACTTATGTACTTAGCAGGTGTCCTACGAAAGCTTTGCAGTCTATTACTCCATATGAAGCATGGCATGATAGAAAGCCTTCTATTGAGCACCTGTGTTTTTTTGGCTGTTTGGTATATGCTTTGGTGCCACAAGTGCAGCGCATAAAATTGGATGATAAGGCTGTCAAATGTATTTTTGTTGGTTATAGTGCTAAAAGCAAAGGTTACAGGTTTTATCATCCGCAAACAAAATGTATTCTGGTTTCTTGGGATGTAGTGTTTGTGGAAGATTCTGTTCAGCCCTTACTGTCATGTACTAGAGACAGTAATGTAATCTCACAGGACATTTATGACACTTTGTTGCCTCTTTTCAGTGGTGGAAACACGAATGTAAGTTCCAATGAGGCAAATGTACAGCCTATGGGGGTTTCTGAAAAAGTTTTAGATCAGCCTATTACTGATGCAGATGTACATGATGTACTTGATGAGGAAAGGGCTGAAAATGAGCAGGCTAGAGGTATGCCAAAATGACTGGTGCACACTTTGCATGACGGTAAATTGGATGCACCTTTGTCTAGTCGTACTCGTTCAGGCTCTCACCATCCATCTTATGCATCAGATTGTTATGCTTTGGCTATGTCTAGTTTACACGATGTTGAGGAGCCTCTATCTTATTGATGAAGCACATAATTTAGAAAATTGGATGGCTGCCATGCAATCAGAATACGATGCACTTATAGAGAATGACACATGGACTTTATGTGATTTTCCTCCTGGCAAAAAGGCCATTGGTGCGAAGTGGGTTTACAAGTTGAAACGCAAGCCACATGGTGAGATTGATCGCCATAAGGCGCGACTTGTTGCAAAGGGTTATGCACAACAAAAAGGCATATATTATGAAGAGACTTTTGCTCCCACTTGTCGTATGACTACTGTGCGTTTTCTATGTGCATTGGCAGCTCATTTTGGTTGGGATGTACATCAATCAGACATTGTTACTGCTTTCTTGAATGGTGACATATTTGAGGAAGTTTATGTAACGCAGCCTCGCGGTTTTGTCATAAAAGTTTATGTAATGCAGCCTCGCGGTTGAAGCAATCTCCTCCTGCTTGGTATTATAACGCTGACACTCATTTGGTCAAACAAGGCTTTCGTAACAGTCCAACAGAAAGCACATTGTATGTAAAGCGTGAGGGTGATGTATTTCTCATCGTGGTTCTTTATGTTGATGATATGCTGATCACTGGACCCAATGAGAGACATATTGCTGAATTTAAGGCTGATTTGAATGCTACTTTCAAGATGAAATATTTGCGGCTGTTGCATCATTATTTGGGTATACAGTTTAAGTAGTGTGATGGTGGTATTGCCTTGTGTTAGAAAAGTTACATAGAGACATTGCTATGTAAGTTTGGACTTGAGGATTGCAAACCTATTGCCACTCCCATGGAAACAGGTTTGAAGTTGAGTCTACATGATGCTGGCGATCCTGCTGATGTCACTCTTTACCAAACTGCTGTTGGCTGCCTCATTTATGTATGCAACACGAGGCCAGATATTCAGTTTGCATTCTCACAGGTCAGCAGATTTATGCATAGCCCAGGGTCTAATCATTGGCAGGCTGTCAAGAGGATTTCCTGCTACCTTAGTGGCACTTTACATCTTGGCTTGTTTTATCCCAAGGGGGGGTCACTGCCGCCAGGCTTACATGCTTTTTCGAACTCAGATTGGGCTGGTTGTTTTGACACGCGAGTGTCCACATCAGGTTTTTGTTTCATGCTTGGAAGTTCATGTATATCATGGTTGAACAAGAAGCAACCTACTATGGACACTTCGAGTTGTGAGGCTGAGTACTGGGTAGTCTTCACAGCTACGGTTGAGTGTGTATGCGTCAGACGTCTTATGGATGATTTGGGTGTTGGAAAGGACCTTGCCAACACTATCTACACTGACACTCAAAGCGCATTGGCAGTTGCGAGGAACCCATTTTTTCATGCTCGCACAAAGCACATTGAGGTGCATTACCACTATGTCAGGGAGAGGCTCTCAACAGGAGAGATTAGCTTGGCTTATGTGCCAACATAGGACAACCTTGCAGATCTTTTCACAAAGGCATTGTCTCGTGAGAAGCTTGAAGCTTTGCGCAAAGATTTGGGCTTACTCCCCTTTGTGGATTGATCCTGTCCTCAGGGCATGGCACTTCCCTTTACTCATGTGCCAGCTCTCGTTCACTGCATCACTCCAGGGGGGATTTGTTACCATATACATGTGGTAGTGATGTGTGTGAACACACTAGGACGGTTGGGGAATTTTTTCCCTCTTTAGGAGGTTTTTTCCCCCGTGCATTGTATATACGCCCATCACTCTAGGGCTATCTATCTTTCCATTGCACACCAAGTAATACCCTCTCTATTGTGTGCCTTGAGCTTCCTTTGTCTTCTTTGCAACCCTAATTCCAACACTCATCTCATACCTTTTTCTTCTACTTCTTTTGGTCTTTTGAGAGGAAATTTAAATATTCTTTGAATGTTTTAGAGGAGTTATGTTTCTTTTTCTTAGCATGGGCTCTAGTGATATCCTTGATTGGAACAAAAGGTTCACTCTCAGATGAGATACTAGGTATCACTTGGACTATGTTCACTACTGCTTTACCCTTGTTTAAAGGATTTTTTGGACAATCTTCAGAGAAGTGTCCTCCCTTTTTACAAAATTGCTTATAAAAAGCTTCAATTGGCTTAAGGTTATTGTCAGGCTCTGGGCATTCATTTTTCCAATGATCATCTGCACCATAGTTATGAGAGTTCTGAGTTCTTGGCTTAATCATGGGTCTTACTATCGGAGGTCTAATGCCTTGATTAGCTACATAGTACATCGGTGCAAATTATGGTGTACGGTAAGTCACATCTTCTTCCATTGGTGGTGGATGTGAATTATACTAATCTCCTTCTACCATTATGATAGATGGACTAGGCTCAACATAGGGTGTAACAAGCACTAGTGCTTGTTCATCTACGACTCCCTCTGAATGCATGTACTTTATAGGTACTGCATTATGTCTAGGATATGGGGATTATTGACCCAACATGGTTTGAGGTCTTTCTATACCCATTGGTGCTCTTTGAGCTTGGGCCATATTATGCTGATATTTGTACACGGGTTGTCCTTGTGGCCTCATAGGTACATATTGAACATTCCCATCATACTTCGCTCTGTAATATCTCTCATTGGTCTCATGGTTGGTCCATGTACCTTCCATTGCACACCATTTTTGTGGCTTAATTGGTTGTCCATGTTGAGGTACCCCTTGTGCTGGTCCCCTCATAAGTGCTTTTTGCATGTTATTCATCATTTCATTCATCCTTTTGAGCATGTCTTCTATGGCTGTAAGTGGTGCTCCAATAGCCATTACCACTTTCGTTGGTTTGGTGGATGCTGTTTTCTTGCTTAGATTATCCTTCGGAACATCTTCTTTATTGAAAATATCACAATTGTCTCCTAAGTCAATAGCATCTGGCACACACTCTTCTAGGGTCATATTTTTCTTGCTATACAATATAGAATGAAGTTCTTTGTTTAGTAGTCGCTCTAGAAACAATGATACTAGTCTTTCTCTACAGGTATTTCTAGTTTTGGGCATCTTGTAATGTATTGTTTCATGCTAGTTGCACAATCCCTAACAAAATCACCTTGTTTCTGTTTGAAGCTATAGATTTGAGCTACAGTATTATGTTTGATCCCCCTTTTTGGAACATGCACCTCCAAATCCTTGAGCTAATGTATTTAAGTCTATGATTGACCTTAGTGGAATGTTTTGGAACCATGTCAGTGCTTTTCCTTCTAATATCATTCCAAATTCTTCAAATTGAGTATGGAAAACAAATATGCGTTTTGCTCTTAGCACTTGTTTAAAGCTTGCTAAGTGGTCATATGGATCCCCATATCCACTATATTTTTTGAACCATTTTTGAAAATCAGTTGGTCTGACAAGTCTATTTGGTTCAACTCCCGGTCTCTTGGAAGTTGGTCCTGTTCCGAGTCCTTCAAACCAATCTGTTATGTAGCCTTGGACTGGCTTTAGTGTCGCCCAGGTCTCTTTGTGATGAGGTAATTTTTGGTTTTTTAACATCACGCTCAAAAGATCTCTCACAGAGTTCATCTCTTGGAATAGTTTCTGGTCCTTGGCCTATTATCCAATCTCTGAAGGAGTTCCCTTGGTATTTAGTTTGTTCCACCTCCTCAGGACTCATCATAAGAAAGTTTTTTTTATAGCAATCTCTAACTAGGTAAGTTGGTAGATCTACCGAACCCTTTTCTTTGATTTTGAAGATATAGATGATCTTCATGGGTGTTGACTGTCCAGATTTGGCATGAGAAGTCCATAGATAGTCTTTGATGTTTCTATCCTCCCAACAATAGACTCCGGTCCTAGGGTTATCCGTGCTAGTCCGTTTCAAAGGTTTCAAATATAATTGATCGTATCCCTCAAACTCTAAAGTCGATGGTCCTTCTTTTGCTGCCATATCTGGAATTATCGTATTTCTAACCCCCATTTTTCTATCACGTCAAGGTTTTGAAGTGGTAAATACTGTGTTTTGTTTTTATCCATAAAAAAATTTCTTTGTTTTCTTGCCCTAATTTCCTCTTCAAAGTCTATGTCATGGTCATCAATGCGAATGGCATACTCTTCATTAGGATCCAGGTAAAACTGAGCTCCATTGAGATTAGTCCTATAAAAGGTGAGTATGTGCTTATAACGCACTGTCGTTCCAGTTCTTGAATGAGTCGAATAGGAAGACATTTCAGATGTTGATTCTAAAACTTTATCTGAGACTTCTTTAAAGATAGTGTCCAAGTGATCGCTTTTATTCACACTCTCTACTCTACTAGCGATCTCTCCAAATATGCCTTGATTTGCTAGTATACGACCAGATCTAAGGTTCATTATAGACTTGTGAAGCCCTAAATATAGTACTTACCGTCGGATTGACTTGTTATCAACTTCTTCTACTTGATTTGATTGCAACTTCTATCAAGCTCTCAATTTCTTGTCTGCAATTTGATTCCTGCATAAATTTTAATCAAGTAAGCTATTCTTCCACATTAAAGACTGTACAAGTTTTGCTATTTGTTGTGACTAGTCTATGTGTATCACTTCAATTTGAGCTAAGTGAGTCAGTACTTCAGACTTTCACATTCTACTTTTGCAAAAAGCCAAAGGACTAATCTGCAATTTGGAAACTAAGTGAACATGTACTAATTTGGATCCGATTAAACCCAAAATTACTGGTCTAACATTGTACAAGCTCAAAAGTCCAAAATGGTGTCTCTATGCATCAGAAGTAAATAATCATGACTATTTACTTTTCTCAAATTTTTACACTTTTTGGCTTGTTTTGCGAAGTATGCAACTTGTTAAGTTCTTTGGACAAATTTCAGTTAGGTTGAACAAAATTTGTTCAAGTTATCAACTGTTTCATGTCTACGGACTCAATTTTCAACAATCTGGCTTAAGTCCCATTTTGTGATCCAAATTTGATTTGTGAAGTCTGCTTGATATGCTTGACCCAGTGGTATACTCAAATGTGCAAAAATGTCCAATTTTGTAGCAAATGTAAATAATCGCGATTCTATACTTATGTTATTTGTATGTAATTTTTTGCCACAATCTTGACACAGATTGGGTAAGTAGCTCAACTTAAGCTCCCTAGCCAAGTTGCATCCATTTTGGATAATTCGTGTTCAAATGGTCAACTTTTTTGTATCTATAGATTGGCTTTGCAAATTTGGCCACAATTTTCACTCCAATGACCCAAATCTTACCATATTTGATTTGTGGACTCTATAAAACATGCTAAAACTAGTGGTATGTTAGGTTGGTCAAAAAAGTTGAAAAATGGAACAAAAGTAAATAATCGTGATGATGATTATTTACTTCTTGTAAATTTTTGTATCTTTTTGGTCAATTGAGCCTGTACACTTGTTTAACACCTCAATATAAGCCTATGAGTCAGTTTTCACTAAGTTTGAAATTTTAATTTCAATTTATACTCAAGTTTTCAACAATCAGTACAAAATTCAGTTTTTACCAAGGTTTTGGTCAATTTGGTGATCCAGATTCTATGAGCCTTTACAAAAGATGTTTCTACACATGCATAGAGTCTTTGGGATCAATCTTGGTCACTTTTGAGCTGAAAGTAAATAATCACGTTTATTTATTTTTGTCCTAAAATGAGCACTTTTTTCAACTTTTTCAGTGTGGATAGTCTTTTCATGAGCTATTTTAAGCCTCTAAGTCAAGTCAAACCTTAATTTGGCCTAAAATGTCAAGGAAAAATAAATAATCTAAGTTTTTGCAAACTCTTAAAATCTTACCTCAAATGTGTCCTTAAGCTACCCACTAGGTCAAACAAGGGTGCAAAAGTTCAAGCACCTCACTGCGATGCTAGCAAAAAGACTGATCAACTACTAGAAGACACTCAAAGACAGATTGCAGGAGGACGTGCAATTAATAGGAAGGGGGGAATGTTTGGTGGACACAGCGGTCTGACATGTAAAAGGTGGATGTACACCAAACCTTGTAGTACTCACTATTTCTTTTGAAGGAAATGGTGTAATTCAGGTAATGAGGATTCTCAATTGTAATATATTTTTCAAGCCCTCTTAGCCTCTCTGAGTCTACACCCCTTGTAAGTGGCCGAATGGCCGCGGGATAGTCTCCTTTGCTCTTAAGTAAACACCCTTAGTTTTGAAAAACACATCATCATTAGCTTGAAGAAGTATTGGACGTTTACTGTGAGAGCCTCTTGCTGCTACAATTTGTAATCCATTTTTCTCCTTGTCTGGTAATCAGAATTTATTTCCGAATAGCACATTGTGTTCCTTGTCTCTTGCTCTACAATCTAAGCGTAATCATTCTTGGTTCTATTGTGGTTTGCAAAGTCTTGCTTGTGAGCCAAATGCATTGATTTGAGGTCTTAAATGATTTTTATTTGATGTTTTGACCTTGGATAAGTGTTTCTATGCTTAAGGGGAACCTTTTCGTGTAGTTCTGTTTCAACTTTCGGAACAATTTGTGTGATGGATCGTGATTTATGTACCTTCCCAGATGGCTGCAAAACTTGGTAGAATTGTACCCTTAGGTGTTGTAATACCTCTCCTTAAATTTCGTTGCATTTCCAATTCATTTAGCTGCCGAAAAGGTGTGATGACCTGGAGCGGTGAGATCAGACATAGACTGATTTTCAGACTAGGAAGTGGTTGATTTTCTTTTGTTGTACTATGAATAGCGCTCTGAGTTTACTTTGGTGAGATTGACACTCTTGTTAAGTATGTGTGCCCCATCCCGAGTTGCTTCCTTGCATATTGACATTATGTTGATACCAAAAATCTATGTTGCAGACGTCCATCATGGTGACCCGCTGATAGTACTCTTTAGGTATTGCCAACTTCATGCTTGTTGAGTTCTTGACACCCATATTGTAAGGACATGGGTCCTATGGGCAAGGCCATTGGCACGGTCGGATAGTGTGTACACTAGGGAGAGACTATAAGATAGCACGATTGGGTGGAGACTAGCACACACATTACCACCTCCCTTCCATCTGTATCCGAGATATTCTAGGGAGGAGGCTAAAAGCGGCTTGCATGTGCGTGTGACGCCCTGCTTCTCCCCCACATTCTGGAGACGACGACATCTCCGCTGTGCAGCAAAAACAAGACAGACACAGTTTCTTGCACGAACAACGCGTGGACAGACAGTGACAACCCCATCTATGCCCTCCACAGTGGGCGACTAAGGCGGGCGACCAAGGCAAACTCAATTGGCAACTCGACAGCATCGAGGCTCTGAAGGCGCCTTGGTTGAGCGCGTAGGAAGTCCTGCTTAACCCTTGCGTGAAGGAGGGTTGAACACACCCCATGAGGGTAAGAGGCCAACACTTTACCATTAAGTTATTGGCCCTTGTTGTGTATAACAAGGAAAGATAATCTACTTATGTTCAAAGAAAAACTACAAGGAAAGTGAAAGCTTCAAACTTCAAGGAAGTAGCTTTACCCTTCCTTTTCACTTCTTGCAGGAAGTCAAGTTTTCCTCCAAAAATTCTTTTTTCCTCAATGAGGTAGCTTCAAAGTGAAGAAAAGCCTTCACAAAAAAGACGAGTTTTTGTGAAGAATCATCAACGGTGTTCTTACAAGGAACGACAAGTCAAGCGTTCAAATTTCCGTAAGGCGAGGTTTGCATGCAATACAAATTGTCGTTTCTTTTTCTCTCTTTGCATTAGTGTGTGTTTACCATGGCCAGTGAGGATATCCCACCTACACACACTTTGATTTTGAGCACGTAGATCAAAATCAAGGCACCACGGGTGCTGCTGACACTAATATGCATGATGATGATGATTTAGGAGATCATGGGCTTGTAGATATGGCTTCTTTCAAGACTTTGGAACATCACCAAAGAGTACTTGAAAGAAACCTCTCTCCACTCAATGCAAATGTTACTAATCTTACAGAGTTACTTGTGAAATTTATGAATTCACAGACAACTCAAGGAGCCACAAGTGGCACGGTTCAAGGGAACCAAGCTCGTACGACTCAAGGAGTTCAAGAGACAAGTGCTGCAGAAGATGCAGAAGGTAGCACTGCATTACTTAAGAATATCACCATTCCTGAGTTTCACGGGGAAGAGCGTGATCGTAACAAGGATGCGGTCAATACGTTCTTACACAAATGGAGTGATATTCATAGATTGAGACACAGCTCGGATATAAAGGCTGCTGTGGAAACAAGTCTATCTCTTAAATGCAAGGCCTATAAGTGGTGGATGACATTTCCAATAGATGCTCGTCCTCCATCTTGGGTAGCGTTTCAAGCTTGCATACCGCATGTCTGGCCTCTCTCTCACAAAGTACCTTTCAAAGTATCGGGAAATCATATTAAAACTAGAAGGTCTAGATGAATTCCATAAGATACGGGGTTTTAATAGAGGTCTTGGCAAAGACTATCGTCTTCATGTCAAGACCCAACATCCAAAAACTTTGGAAGAAGCCATTAGTCATGCACAAAGATATGATGATGACCAAGAGAGGAAAGGAAATGTTCCCTACGCTAACAATACTTTTGCTAAGAGCAATGTGGCTAAGAGCCAATGGCGAGGTAGATCTCCCACACGTTCCAAGAGGAACAAGAGACAATCTACCTCTCCACGCCCACAAGAGGCTAAGAAGCCTAAGAAATCACGAGATACTCTGCGTGGGTCTCTCAGCACTGCTGATTTTGAGCGTGCAAAGAAACACAGTTTGTGTTTTAGATGTCTTTCGCACCAACATAACAAGAATGATTGTCTTTTTTTGCAAGGCAAAGAAAAGTCCATGCACACGGTGCAACACCTCACATTAGATTCATCTCCTAAATATTGTGCTATAGAGGTTCTTCATATGGAAGAGAAGCACAAGTGTTGTGTGCCTTCTTCAATGTGCTAAAACTCATAACTCTTGAACTATAAGCTAGTCAAGAAATTCAAGCTTACACAGACTCCGTGCTCTCACAAGTATGTGGTGGAGCAGATGTCTAGGAATGATAAAGAAGTATGGGACACGGTAGTTTAAGGGGTTGAGCTTATTGTTCAAGATCATATGATGACCCTTGACGTACAAGTTATGACCATGGACCGTGCTGATGTAGTTTTAGGATGGGAGTGGCTGCATGGTTTAAGAAAGACAATGCACACTAGTTATGAACACAAATCCTTATCCTTTATGGCCAATGGTAAACATGTGCTTCTGCTTTGGTGAGAAAAATATACCATCTGCACCTCTTATATGTACAGCCGAGCTTTCTATTTTGCAGAAAGAAAATTTAATAAATGAAGTCTTTTTGTGTTACTGCTTGTCTCCAAGTCTTGTGAATTCTCAAGAGCAAAAGTGCGGTGAATTCTGGTAAGGGTATGCAAAGTGCAATGAATTCTAGTAATGGTATGCAAAGTGCAATGAATTTTACTGATAAACAAAGTGTTAACAAATCTAACAAGGAAAGTGCTCTCAATTTTAATTCTATAGAGCAATGTGCAACTGTTGTAAAAGAAACATTATAGGAATTACAAGATTCTTCGGCCCAGCATAACTCTAGTTTACTTTCTCCTTTTGCACGGAAAAAGATGACTCACTTACTCACGGAGTATAGTGATGTGTTCTCAAGTGATTTACCACCAGGTTTACCCCCTACACGTGATGTGCAGCATGGTATAGATGTCCTGGCAGGCACTAAACCGGTGAGTAAACCACCTTATTGTATGAGTGCTAAAGAAGCTAAGGAGGTTGAGAGTCAGTTGGGTGACTAGCTCACTTGTGGTTTCATTAGACCTAGCAATTTGCCTTGGGCATCACCAATAGTATTGGTAAAAAAGAAAGATGGTACTATGCGCATGTGCGTAGATTATCGCGGATTAAATGCGACAACCATCAAGAACAAGTATCCTCTGCCTCGAGTGGATGAGTTGTTTGATCAACTCCACGGGGCAAGATACTATACAAAGATAGATCTTCGTTCAGGATACCACCAGGTACGTATCCTACTGCAAGATATCTCCAAAACTGCCTTTAGAACATGGTTCGGGCATTTTGAATTTTTGGTTATGCCTTTTGGTCTAACCAATGCTCCAGCTCCATTTATGACACTCATGGACAGTGTCTTCCATCCCTATCTTGGAAAACTTGTTGTTGTTTTCCTTGACGATATTCTCATGTACAGTAAGACTGAAGATGAACACATTGAACACTTACGATTAGTGTTTGAACAGCTACGAGCTCATGTGTTGTATGCTAAGCAAAGCAAGTCGATTTCTTTAAAACAGAGATACATTACCTCGGTCATGTGATCTCTTATTCTGGCAACAAGATGGACACAGACAAGGTCACTACCATTCTTCGATGCGCACATCCCAACACGGTTGAGAAGCTTTAAATATTTTTAGGCATGTCTGGATTTTATCGACAATATATCCGTGACTATGCCAAAATCACTGTTCCTATGACGGATCAACTTAAATCAAAAGGTAAATCCTTTTCTTGGGAAGAAGCCCAAAAACACAGTTTCGAACAGCTCAAGGTAGCTATAGCCACTGCTCCCATCCTAGCAATCGTCGACCCACTTAAGCCGTTTGTGGTAGAGACTGATGCTAGTGATAAAGCCGTTGGTGCGGTACTTCTCCAGGAGGGAAGACCTATAGTCTTTGAAAGTAAAAAGTTAGATAGAGCTCAAAAGAATTATTCTGTCTCTGAGAAAGAGCTCTATGCCATAATTCATGCTTTACAAAGAGGTGACACTATTTATATGGTGCCGAGTTTGAAGTAGTTTTTGACCATGAGTATCAAATGGTTTACTACTCAAACAGACTTGAAGGGCCGTAAAGAGAGATGGGCAAAAATCCTTCAATATTATGATTGTAAGCTAAGACATCGCAAGGGGCGATATAATGTAGTAGCGGATGCACTAAGTCGGATGCCTTATATTAATTCACTTGCTTTCACGGAACTAAAGAGTGAATTTTTTGGAGTCATTACGTGGAAAGTGTGCACAAGATCACTCATATGCTAAAGTGTGGAGTGCAGTTTTAAAAAGGGATCCATCACACTCACATGTCTCTGAACAATGGAAGAATTTTTCCATTGATGATGGCTACTTACTCCACAAAAGTAGAGTATGTGTGCCAAAGGACTTGCACACTAGGTGTCAAATCTTATTTGAGTGTCACGATAGTCCAAGTGCTAGTCATCCAGGTATCTCTAAGACGTATGCCTTAGTTCGACGGCAATTTTATTGGTCAGGCTTACAGCATGATGTTCAAGAGTAGGTTTTAAATTGCCAACAGTGCCAAGTTAATAAGGCAAGGCGCCTCAAGGTAGGTGGCCTTTTACATCCTTTAGAGATTCCACAAGGTAAGTGGGAGAGTATCTCTATGGATTTTGTAGTAGGACTACCTACTACAAATCGTGGCCATGATGCCATTTGGGTAATTGTAGACCGTCTCACAAAGATGGGTCGATTCATTCCCACTAAGACTCCGGTTCAAACACCGAAACTAGCACGGCTATTTGTACATCATATATATAAACTTTATGGTCTCCAGCTAGTATCATTAGTGACAGAGATCGAAATTTTGATAATCACTTCTAGAAAGCTATGTCCAAAAGTTGGAAACTAAACTTAATCTAAGTACAACTGATCATCCAGATACGGATGGTCAAACAGAAAGAGTTAATCAAGTGCTAGAGGATATGCTACGAGCATACGTTAGCAAGAAGCAAAAAAATTGGAACGTCTACTTACCTGTATTGGAATTCGCTTAGTTTAATAGTTCAAAGCATGTGACTACAGGGTTTAGTCCATTTATGCTTTTCTATGGATTTCCACCTAGATCACCCATTACGATGGGGTTGGCTAAGGAGAAGATACAACAAGCGAAGGATTTTATCCAAGACCATTTTGACATGCTTCGAGTTGCTCGACAGAATGTTAAGCATGCTCAAGATCGATATAAGAAGTACGCAGATGAGCATCGACGTCTTGCTACTTTCGAAGAAGGAGACAAGGTTTTCCTCAAAGTTCCGGAGCATTCAGAAAGTCTGAAGACAGGAAAAGTTGCTAAACTTTCACCACGCTATTGTGGACCGTTTACCATTCTCAAACGTATAGGTCAAGTGGCCTATCAGCTATATCTTCCAGAGCACTCACGAGATCATCCTGTTTTCCATGTTATCCGTCTAGGAAAACAGCTAGCACAAAATGATAATGTCATTGACACAGGTGTGCTGGTTGACGTTATCGAACCGCCAAGCATTCCTCATGAGGCCGAAAATATTTTGGATTCTCATGAGCTTCGCTTCACACATCATGTCAGACGACAGGTGTTGGTAAAATGGCTAGATAGACATGAAGAAGGTTCTACATGGGAGAATGTCTCCGCACTTAAGAAACGTTTTCCTACGTTCGTTTTCGAGGATAAAAATGATTCTCCAAGGGGGGGTAATGTAAGGACATGGGTCCTATGGGCAAGGCCACCGGCACGGCCGGACAGTGTGTACGCTAGGGGGAGGCTATAAGATAGCACGGTTGGGTGGAGACTAGCACATGCATTACCACCGCCCTTTCACATATAGTTTTAGTTCCAAGGATACCCATCCAAGGAGATTCCAGTGCCTAATGGATAGCTGGGAAAATCCACAGTGTTATTCTGCGATGGAATTACCCAGTATCCTTCCACCGAACCCGCTTCCTCTTGCCCTTCCACTACCAAACATACCAAGCTTTGAATAGAGTCTGTGACTTTATCTTAGCAGTCTATTGTAAGACATTGTGAGATAAAATTTGGCACAGATTGATTTTGGATTTATCATCAAGCCTTTTTTCTAGTAGAATTGCAAACAGTTTCTCAGACACATATGTCGGATTGTTTTTCAAATTGAAAGATTCTACAATAAACTTACAGGCTGAGGGAACATCCAGTCCAGCTACTGGAATCCCTTGCCCACCAGCCTTCCTTTTCTTTCTACTTGCTTCATCTTACTTAAGAACCAAACTAATCTGGTCTGCAGATGTTGTGATGGTCTTTTCCTCATTGGGAAAAGCAGTAGGAAGCTTTCTATCATGCCATGATTTATATGGAGTAATGGACTTCAAAGCTCTTGAAGGACACCTGTTAAGTACATAAGAGGTACACATGATGGCCTCAAGCCAAAAACAATGCAGAAAAGCTTGACTTTTGACCATACATCGTGCCATTTTTGAAAGTGACCTGTGTTTCCTCTCAGCAGCACCATTTTGCTGAGGTGTATAAGGCACTTTACATTGATGTTTCATCTCACAACTAGCCAAAAGGGGATTCAATTCATGAGACATATACTCCCCCCATCGATCGGAACTGAAGGTGCCCATAGTATATTTCGATACATTTTTAACCATAGCTAGAAGTTGTTTGAAGAAGATTCTTCTTGATCCTAGATACATTAAGTGCATCAACAAGTGTGAAAGAACTTCCATTTGCAGCAGTAAGCACAATCTTTCCAACTCCTTCAACTGGATATGAGGCATTGTTGGCACAAGTGGCTGAATTCCCATGAGGGATAGACTCGAGAGAGCTGAACAATTCACGATGTGAGGTAATGTGTTTTGTAGCACCACTGTCAAAATACCACACATGTGAATTTGTAGCAATTTACATACTTTGTTAGAGTCAAAAATTTCTTCAATCGGATTTCGTTAGCTCATTCTACAAGAATTTACAAAGTAAGCCTTAACAGCCTAATTTAGGCTTCCTGCTTCCATCTTTCGATTCGATTGAAATTTTTTGTGCATGTCCGCCTTGTCCTTGTGATCATCATCGTATCTTCAATTTCTCCATCTAAGCTCATTTGCTATTTCTTATTAATTTTTGACATGCTTATTGAAAAAATCAAAGAAAATAACAAAATGCACTAAAAAAGCAAAGTAAAAATTCAATAATTAATAAAATCCATTGAGAAACATAGCTTTATTATTCTTTGGTGGATTTTTTTCATTTTTAAGTCCCAATATCAAGAAAAAACAATAAAAATAACAAAAAAAGACCATTTTTTGATGATTTTCTGATAGTATATACACTATCTACAATCATCGGGGAGATGTTATCAATTAAATTTCCCCTATCGATGAATTTTTAAGGGCATTATTAGGTAGTTTTGCAAAAAATTACACGTTAACATCAAAAAAATTTCTCCCTCTTCAAACATTGCCCTTAATTACTTAGTTCCTTTCCATCCCTCCTAGATGGCGGAGAAGATAAGTGCTCCTTTTTCCTTCAAATCCATTTTGTACTAGGTTCTTTCCTTGAAGATGCTCTTCTTTGTGTTTTGAACCTTGGAACCTTCTTTGGTACAATAGATGAGGTTTTGGGCACCCAAATTTGAATCGACTTGTTGGTAAGTTGTGCCTTTGCTACCCGTATATGCGTGACTCCTTGCATGCTTGCTACTTGTAGCATTTAGTTGTCTATAGGAGGGAGCATATTGATTGCTTTGTGGTTTGGTCTACTGGTAACCTCCTTTCCATTCCATTTTGCTTGGTGCAATTGGAACAATGAGTTGTCCGCCTTTAGGTTGATAGCTTGAGCTGATTGGTATTCCAATCTGGTACTGCCTTGTACATCTACATCCATGAGATTCCAAGATTCATTTTTCATTCATGTGTTCATCTAGTAAGCATACAAATTGATGACGGCATGAACATCCATGTACTCTCATATTTAAGCTGACTACTCCTAGTGTCAGTGTTAGATTCTTGTTGCATCCTTTAATAGTCGATATTTTCAATGTCAAAGACTCACTTGTTGCTTCTTGTAAGTGAAATAATTGGCTGCATTTACTTGAGCTTCTATATTGACCAATGAATTGGTGGTATGATTGTTCAAATGTACTTCGATGTGAAGGTCCATTCCATCTAACCATTCATCATCTCTTTTGATACTACATCTTTCTGTAATTCCCATAGTCGTTCATCTAGTTCCAAATTGTTGATGGGAATAGGTATTTTTTGACTTTTGAGAGCAACTTTCCTTTTGAGTACTCAAAACCAAGATTCCTCTTGGGCTTCATCAATAACCTGCTGTTGTTTTATCTTTCTTTGCTTTTTTGCATGCATCTTCTCTGGCAATTCATTGGTTAGCGGTGTCAAGACTTTTTTGGAGCAAGGGATTGCGCATATGTACATACACATGCATGGTGCATCGAATAAAGGATTGCCCAATTTCCATAGCTAGGTGGTTACGTGGGGCCCACGTGTGTATAGGTAGGACAGGGTGTACATAGTGCAGCGATTTTCACTATTATCAGTACCAGTGTGTTTTTTCTACAATAAGGAGGAGTTGGTAGTGCGTAAAACTTCTCGAGGAAGCTATCCGCGGGCTGACGACATGAGGTAAGCAGGTGCGTCAGATGGCATCGAGTGGCGTAAGGAGGTCGAACAAGGTCAATACTTGCATGCGGAGAAGTATGGACACGACATGGGTGTTTTCTTGTGATACTTATGCAGAAAGGTCATCATGAGGACCACTTTCTGGGGCCACTTCACGTGGTTGCGGGATGCATTATTTGGAAAAACTGAGTGCCAGGTGTGCGGATGATGCAAAAAAGGTGACAACTATGCATTGCGAGGTCAGTTTTTGGCCTGTTCGGGGTCCGTTTGAGGTCATCTAAAAGGCCACGGGTACCCAACTAATAAAGCTAAGTGTGGGAACTGACAGAACGGAGAGAAGACCAGAAAAAATGTAGAGAATAGAGGAGGAACAGCCGCAAGTGTGTTTTTGCTGTTTTTGAAGCATTTTTTGGTCCTAAACTGCTCATCCGAGGTCGGGTTTGAGCACTGTGACATTGTAGGGTGGGGTTTTTGGGCGTTCCGGACGCAATGGCACTGTCCATTTTTCCAAATTCCTCACAAATTTTCTGCTTATTTTCTATGTAATCTTCTCCGGTGAGTGAAGCCTCTGCTTAACTTTGTGGTTGTATCTGGTGTATTTCCTCCATACTATGTAAACTATTTGCCCCATTGGTGTTGGGATGAGCTTCATTGAGTCTAAACAACAACAATTTACCTCCTTTGAGCGGAATTGAGAGTGTGTGTGTGAGTGTGTATGTGTGAGTGTTGAGTGGGTAAGTGGGAAATCTCTCTCTTCTCACTCCGTCTGTGTGTTTCCTTTCTCGGCCAGGCTGGTTGTGTAAGCCGAGTGGTGCCCCATAATGTGTGTGTGTATCATCCCAAGAGTGTGTGTCGGATCATTATAGAGGAGTTGTGTGTGTTTTCATCCCGCTCACATTCTTTTGGCGCCCCCACTGAGGATCTTCTTCGAGTACCTTCTGCTTCGAGCTTCAAGCTTTGAGATTCAGGATTACAGGTTGCAGACTACAGGTTACAGGGACAGGTACAGGTACAGGGGATTCACACGGGTACAGATAGCTGGAGTACAGTGATATACTAGCACTGGTGTCACTTGCAGTTGTTGTGGGTATGCATCATTTGGCGCCTATTTGAGCGCAGTGTCTATTGGATTGTACGTTACTTGTGGAAACTGCCATTGTACGCCTTTGTGGAGCCATATTTGGTTTTATTTGGCAGTCCCAGCCATTTATGAGACTTGGTCTGGAAGATAGTCATTTCTGAGACTTGACTATACATGATTTGCATTAGCCTTCGTGTGAGGGTCGATAGCGTGAGGTTTTTATTGAGCTGGGGGATTCTCAAATGTGGAGATCCTTTCGGTGATACAGGTAGCTGGAGCACCCTTTTCGTGACCTCGCCATAGGCTCTATACTAGTGAGTCCTATTTGATGCTCAGGTTCTATTGTTGACAGTTTATGCATACATATACAGTCTATATTTTGGGTTCCTACTGCTCTACTTTTGGGGAAACTCTGTCAAAATTTTTCCAAGTTATGATGGCTGGTTTCTTGGTCTTTTGAGCCATTTATGCTGTTATGCTGCTGAAATTTTGGCAAAATCAGAGGTTAAGTCAGGTGTGCCTTCTTGGGAGCTTCATGGTTGGCTTTAATGGATGATCAAAATGGCCCTCAATTCACTCCTTTTCATTTAACTCAAAGAATCCAGATTAATGTTCATGTGTCCAGGAAGATCTTTCTCCAGCAGCGCATAGTCTTTATGTTTGGGCCAAGAAGATTGAGAGAGATCTTTGATGGTTCATACAGAAAGAGCCACGATGCAGCTTCAGGGGGTATAGCACTTTATGATCCAGAGGGGAAGCTAGTATGCAAGAGAGGGTTCAAATTGGATGCTCATAGTAACAATGAGGCTGAATATGATACTCTGGAAGCCAGATTACACATTTGTTTGAAGCATGGGGTTAGAAGGTTGAGCATAAAAGGTGATGCCTTGTTAGTTGTGAAGCAAGTGTTGGGTGTGTGGAAGAGCAAGAACACCTCATTGAAGGAAATGTGCTTCAGAATTAATGGCCTATTAAAATAGTTCGAAGCATGGAGCATCAGACACATTGAACGTGCTCTAAATGGAGAGCCACATGAAGCAGCTCAAGGCATGATTGGGGAGCTATTTGTGTTGAGGACCACTTTACCTCTTTATCATGGCCGGGAAATTTTGGCTCAAGAAGAGGAGTTTTTGCTAACAGGAATCATTCCAAAGGAGATTCAAAAGTCTAAGAAGTATGGCTTTGTGCGTAGAGCATACAGGTACAAATTGATTGGTGATGTCTTATACATGAAAGGAGCTGATCTCGTGTTGAGACATGTACCTTGGCCGGAGGAGCTTTAGAGAGTGTTGAAAGAGAATCATAAAGGCGCATGTGGTGACCATTTTGCTCTAAAGATCACCTTGCATAAGATTTTGCAAGAGGGGTATGTATGGCCTAGTTTGCACAAGGATGTTCACCATTGGTGTAGGTCTTGCAATAGGTGTCAAGCATTTGGGAAGAGAGTGTTGAAGCTCTTTTAAATGCACAGCATCAGTCATTCATACAAAAAATGTCCACAAAAGCTTGTTTAATGCATTTTTACCCTCAAAAGCACACTTTTCAGTGATTTCAAATGCAATCAAGCACTTTAGCAAATCATTCAATGCTGAATAGCCCTAGATTAGAATCGGATCACTTACTTAAAGCTACTCCTACAAATCATATGGGGTTTTGCATCTATGAGTAGAAAAACGCTTAACTGCCACACACGGACTAGTAAACGCTTTTATCACCTCACAAATCACTCGACCACCAACAACTACTCTAATCCACATATCCTAATTAAACCTATCTAGTCGCAGACCCTCGGCAAGACACACGCTTCCTGGCTATCCACTTGATCACGGAATATCCTCTTCCGGATCCACTTAAGAAAAATGCTTTATTTAGCCGAAACTAAATCAAGCAACCATCACACGAGTGTTAGTAGAAAACCTACTTAGGTCCTTTTGTCCCCGGCAGCGGCGCCAATGTTGGACGGGAGAGACTCACACAACCATGAAATGCATGCAAACACTACCTAGATCAACATAATGTCAATCAAGGACACAGATGACACAATAGGCACACAGAGGAAATCTCTTAATCTTGTCAAGCTGAGACCATCCTACACATACAACACTCTGGAAGGCCAACTAAACCACAATCAAGAACCTCACTGCTCTCAACTACACCACCTAGCCACATACACACATACGGAAGGTAACTCACCTAATCATGCCAGATTCGTATGAAACTTAAGGAGCACCATCACCTCACTAGGATACACCTGTCCTTAAGCTTCTACACTCAAAACCCTCACTCTAAACCCATCTACGGAAAACGCGTAGGATGACAGAGCAGAATTTTGAAAGTGCCCGAAACTGAGATTTATGAATACCAATGCGTAGCTTATGTCGCCACGATTCTATAGACTACTAGCACGCAGAAATCAGACATCGTTTGATACACTTACGGCCACAAATAGCTCGTAGATGCGTCGGCATGTGCGCTTCATCTCGTGTGGAATGCTTGGCGTCGTCGCGTAGCTCTCCTCGAGCCTACAACAATGGTGCAGTCGGATCTCCAATGCGTTGAGCGAGCAAGGCGTAGCAAGAGGATGAAGCTCACACTCACTCTCTTTCTCTCTCACACACAGTAGACAGCAGCGCTAAAGTTTGATTATGATAAAAAGTCCTCTTTTACAAAATGACCTAGGTACCTTATATACTGAGGCTACCTTAGGTTTAACCAAAATTGGGGTTCAAAGGGTCAAATGGCTTTGTATTTACAATCTGGAAGTGCCATTGCACCCCGGCTTCTGAAACTATAATAACTACTCATTACAAATGACGTTTATAGCCATAATCCGTAGCATTTTATAACTCGCAAAAGATAAGACTTTGGTACGAAACTTGAGTTATGTTGTGTTGTTGACCCACCGGTCAATAGTTTGCCCTAATTTCCTCTTCAAAGTCTATGTCATGGTCATCAATGCGAATAGCATACTCTTCATTAGGATCCAGGTAAACCTGAGCTCCATTGTGATTAATCTTATAAAAGGTGAGTATGTGCTTATAAACACTGTCGTTCTAGTTCTTGAATGAGTCGAATAGGAAGACATTTCAGATGTTGATTCTAAAAATTTATCTTAGACTTCTTCAAAGATAGTGTCCAAGTGATCGCTTTTATTCACACTCTCTACTCTACTAGCGGTCTCTCCAAATATGCCTTGATTTCCTAGTATACGACCAGATCTAAGGTTCATTATAGACTTGTGAAGCCCTACATATAGTACTTACCGTCGGATTGACTTGTTATCAACTTCTTCTACTTGATTTGATTGCAACTTCTATCAAGCTCTCAATTTCTTGTCTGCAATCTGATTCCTGCATCAATTTTAATCAAGTAAGCTATTCTTCCACATTAAAGACTGTACAAGTTTTGCTATTTGTTGTGACTAGTCTATGTGTATCACTTCAATTTGAGCTAAGTGAGTCAGTACTTGAGACTTTCAGATTCTACTTTTGCAAAAAACCAAAGGACTAATCTGCAATTTGGAAACTAAGTGAACATGTACTAATTTGGATCCGATTAAACCCAAAATTACTAGTCTAACATTGTACAAGCTCAAAAGTCCAAAATGGTGTCTCTATGCATTAGAAGTAAATAATCATGACTATTTACTTTTCTCAAATTTTAACCTTTTTTGGCTTGTTTTGCCAAGTGTGCAACTTGTTAAGTTCTTTGGACAAGTTTCAGTTAGTTTGAACAAAATTTGTTCAAGTTATCAATTGTTTCGTGTCTACGGACTCAATTTTCAACAATCTGGCTTAAGTCCCACTTTTGTGATCCAAATTTGATTTGTGAAGTCTACTTGATATGCTTGACCCAGTGGTATACTCAAATGTGCAAAAATGTCCAATTTTGTAGCAAATGTAAATAATCGCGACTATATACTTATGTTATTTGTATGCAATTTTTTGCCACAATTTTGACACAGATTGGGTAAGTAGCTCAACTTAAGCTCCCTAGCCAAGTTGCATCCATTTTGGATAATTCGTGTTCAAATGGTCAACTTTTTTGTGTCTGTAGATTGGCTTTGCAAATTTGGCCACAATTTTCACTCCAATGACCCAAATCTTACCATATTTGATTTGTGGACTTTATAAAACATGCTAAAACTAGTGGTATGCTGGGTTGGTCAAAAAATGAACCGATGAAGACTAATTTGAGTAGCATCTTAGCCACGTTCTAGCTGTGAGTTAGAGCACTATGGCTCAAGCTGACTCACGAGCAGAATATGTATCAAAATCTTCTTAGAAGAGTTTCTTTATTCTTGAAAGAAATAAGAAAAAGAGAGAAAAGAAGAGCATGCTAGGCTGAGAAACTTTCCTTAAATTTGTAGAGTGTGTGCCCAGAATGTGTGCTCTTAGACATCTTATGCGTGAATTGCAACTTATCCTATAAGCATTCCACAATCTGTCTGTATGATTCTCTCATCGAGAGAGGCAACAGAAAGCACAAGTTAAATCCTGACCATCTACCGTGTAGGGTCGTGACTGTAGGAGGATGACTTGAAAGGGGCACCTTGCCGGTGAATCTAGACGAAATTGTAGGTTATTTTTAGTATTGTTGAGTGTTGATAGCAACCAGCAATCCATCCGTACTCTGTCCGTGACAGAGTTGCGAGTGTGTTAGCGGAAGCGTAATGCATGAAGCGGGAGAATTGAATTCACCTCACTAGCATGCCTTGCATAAAGAATGGTAAGCCCTTTCTCAAAGTGAAGGCTTCCACCGTGAGAACCAAAACCTTAAGCACCTTGTACAATTTAGACTGGTAGGGATTCTATGAGCTGTGATCCCCTATTCTAGTTCCCTGAAGCCGGGCTTCCTATAAAATTGCCAAAGCACCTTGCTTTGCACAATGACAGTAATTGCCAAGTAATGTGTAAACAAGAAAAAACAAAAAAAACTTAAACTTGGCTAACCTGGTCGTTGTTGCTGCAACTAGTTGTCATGAAATTTGGAAGGAAAAACTCAGTCCAAAATGGCTTATAGCCGTATCTGCACAGATGCCTTCGTATATCCTATACACCCGCCTGGTACATAATGAAATAGCCTACAATATGAAATAACCTGCAACCACATTTCCTATTCCTTCCGGCTTTGGATGCTCATAGTAGATGCCAAACATGGCCAGCTTCAATGCAAGATGTATAAGTTGAAGCCTTGCTTCATAGAACTTTGTCTGGCCTCATTGCCAGCAAATGCTATTGACGGCAGATTGTCATAGCAGAGGGACTCGACCTTGTCGATCATGCACAAAAGAAAATGGACCTTGTCTACTTGTAAATCATATTGCAAACCGAAAAATATACTTGCAAGGTATGAATGTTTACTTGCTTAGCATGATTATGGTTTTCCTTGACTAGATAAGGCCATCAGCGGTCCGTGAACTTTTTCGTATGGATCTTGCTTTCGTAGAAGTTGTCTAGCAAAATCTAGCTATAGGTCATGCCAAACTCCTTGAGATGCTAGAGAGGCTATTTGTATGCAAGTTGTACTTGATTTGGATACTTCTCAAGATTATATGCAACAAATATGTAATGTATATGAGAATTGTCACAAGCCATGCTTTTGCTTGAAGGGCTTAAAGTGCACTCACCTTTGTTGCAATATGTTGTTATGCAGTATGCCGTACAAAAATTATCAAAAAAAAGAAAATCTACTGCTTACCTTGTGAGGTACTCACCTCGACTTACCAATATTGCCTTGGGTTCCAACTTCTTGCCAATCCAGTCAACTCTTGTGTGGAATTATGGAGACACTTTGGTCCGATCTCGGCGACTGGCCGACTATGTATTATGCTTTGCATGGCTCGTGCATGTAGTCCTGAGAACTTGCACCATCTTCGCATGGTCTTGTGATCAATCATTGCTTTGCTCGACCATCGAATCCCAAACCGTTTTAGGTAATGGATGTTTCAAAACTTTGCAATCTGTTTCTTGCTGCATGGCTGATGCATGTTATCTAGTGATACATGCAAGGTAGCCCACGCATGTCACCTTCACTCGAGGCCAAAAACCGCATTGGCCTTGCAAAACGGCGTTAGCCGTCGAATTCATGATGTATTTGACACATTGCAGCCTAGCGGGTCTCCAAAAAAATTCTGCAAAAAACTATCGAACGCCGGGTTGAATTGCTATGGAAGGTGTGCAGCCGTCTTCATGGGGTAGGCGAAGGCCTCGGTCAAAGCCGAGATGTCGCAGGCCTATGCCATGGTGGGATGGGCCCCTTGGGTGGTGTTGACAGGCATATCAGAGTGTCAATTTAGTAGTTAGTTGGAAGTGCTTCATCGGATGTACTCAGTCGGATCATAGTTAGTCGGATTATTGCCGAGTCTGATATTGGTCAGTCGAAATCTCTGATTATCTGATTATCTGATGTCGGATCTGATGTCAGATGTCTGATTCTGGTAAGTCGGATTTTGGTAGGTTGGATATTGTTAGTAAGTCGCATTTTAGTAAGTCGGATATTGTAGTGTGCCAAGATTCAGGTGGTTACAACTGTATTCAGGTCGAGCAGTTCATAACTGTGGTTTTGTGTCTTTGTGAGAGAGAGAGGACGACTTGGAGAGATGATCTCTCGAGCTGTAAGATTTTCTTGAAGATTAATACGAGTTCTGAGTTTTCCCTAATCTATCCTCCTTGCTCTGTTTGATCTTGTCCCTGTGTTATTATGCTGAGTCTAATTCTTTGTATTAAGCCTTATGAGGACTATTTAGCTTGTTTTTCTTCATGTGTTGTCGAACCCCAACACATTTGGCGATCCTGTTGAGTCTGTCTCTCTGCTGAGTCTGTCTCCTTGCTGAGTCTGTCTCTCTGCTGCGTCTGTTTCTCTGCTGAACCTATTTCTCTAATGAGCCTGTTTCATTGTTGTGCATGATGTATTACTATGTTGGCATTGTGTGAGTTGGGTTGTGTGTTCCATTGGGAGATGTTGCATGTCAGAGAGACCATTTGATGTTGCCTTGGGGGGCATCATCCATCCCCAACATTCATCTGTAGATTCAGATTTTCAGCAATTCAAAGAATCAGGGGACTGTCCCTGAATCATACCATTCACTCTAATGCAGGCTTGAGAGTGGGTCTAGTGTTGTGGCGTGTTGACATTTTGGGCCATGAGCAGCATGAGCGATTTCGATTGTAGAGCAGATGGTGGACAATGTGGTTTCTTGGAAGCACAAATAGATGAAGCAAAGTACCAAGTCAGAGCGGCAATAGGGGTTGTCTCGTGAAGGGCTGCAAGATAGAGGATACAATTTGCTGAATCTGAACCTGCATATTCAACCTGGCGCTGTTGAATCAAAATGTGAAGTTGCTGAATTCAACTCTATTTGTGCTGTTGAATTAGCTGGGATTTATTTCAGACAACTTGCACAGTGCAAGAATCCTTGAGAAGTTTGGAGTGTTTCAAGTAAGAGTTATTTCAAATTTTGCACAAAGTTTACCTGAATTTCTGATTTTAGAAGTTGTATAGCATGATGAAGCACCTATATGTCAAGATGGGAGTGGATCTAGGTATTGTATCCTATGCTCTCCACTTTCAAATTTCATGTAGTCACAGTTCAGTGTGGTGCATTGAATATGAGGGCTCACTTGTTATCTGATTTCTGATTTCTGGAAATGGGTAAAAAGAAGAAGAAGAAATGTGAGATTTGCATGAGTAGGCCGCATGAGGTAGATGCTTGTTCGTATGTGGTTGATGAGTGCTCAAAGGGAGAGAATTGCAAAAAATGGTGCATGGTCAGATTGTGTAGAAAGCTTCGCAAAGTTGTAAAATTTTTGCATAAAGCATCATGCTTTGAAGAGATGGAGAGGGCATTAGACAAGCTAGATGACCTAGAGTATGAGTTGGAGAGTGCATATGAGTGGCTTGCTGATCATAAAGGGGAAAGACGTAAGTCATGTGCACGTAGGAAGAAAGTGAGTTGTTTGTGAGAAGATGTCAAAAATTGAGGGATGTTTTTGAGGAGGTGTTTGAGTTGAGCGAGGATGAGGATGATGAGTGGGAATACCCAATGGGTGTGTCAACATGTCATGGAAAGGGAGTACAAGTGGGAGGAGTGAGCCAAAGGAGCCACCAAGGACCCATAGATACCCCTAATCCGACATCTAAAATTCCACCAAATGGGCAAATTCTTCCCGACATACATCCAAATAACAACCATGATGTTGAAAACATGTGTAGAAGCAATGTTTTTGCATCAGATAGTCTCAGATTTGAAAATTCAGCTTGTAAACCATATCAGATTTCAGTTCCAAGTCCTCCTAGAGAATACTCTGATGTTGCAAAAACCATTATTTTTGCAAGTTTTCTTGACCTATTGGAGCAAGATGGAAACATAACATCAATGCATGCTTCCACTCACCAAGATAGGACTGAACATCACCAAAAATCAGATCAGGGGAGTCAATCTGAGTGTCCAAAATCAGATTAGGGCAGTCACCCTGAATGTGGAAGACTTCATGTTTTAAGTAAGGGAGATGGCATTGATGCTGATATGTTTGTTGTTGATTCTAAGCAAGTTTTTGATCCAATTTTGAAGCCTGAGACGTACTATGGAAGTGATCCTATGGACCAACATAGAGATTTTCTGATAGGTGGAGTGGAATTTTCTTATCTAAAAACAATGTCGAAAGTACTTGATTTGAATTCTGATGTGATGCAGCAAACTCCAAGATTTTTTGGAATGCAAAAACAGATTTGTTTGATTTCAGAGACAAACTCAGATTTTTATGATGTTTTTGGGGAGGAACTTGAGCAAACTATTGTAGGTTTGTCAAATTTGTGTGAGGATGATGCTACTACTCTGTTTTATCGCTCTAAATCAATTCAGATTAAAGCAAAAGAAGATCAAATTGGTTGTTTTCTGAATCTGCAAATTCAAGAAAGTTGGGTTTTGGAGCCTAACTCAGATTTTGAAGCAAAGTATCAGCGTTCTAAGATGTTGCAGATGTTGACGACGCAGTGCTTGATGGTTGCAAAGAGGTTTTTTCATTTTGAATCAATTCTAGGTCATCATGAAGTGCAATTTGATTTGTTGGAAGTGTTACTTGCTGCAAATTGGTGGCTAAAGCTGATCATGGAGATGTATCTCAGCTGTATGAGCTTATTCTCAAAGTTAGAAGTTGCCGATATTCAAAATTTTGGAGTTTTTGAAGATCAGATTTCTATGTTTGAAGTACATGTTAGTGATGTTCTCAATGCAGAAGTTGCAAATCATATTTTTCAAATGCAAGCTGTTGAGGTTGATGACTCAATTATCCATATTTCATATTGTTTAAATCAGATTTTGCAGATTGATGATCAGGCAGAAATAATTTTTCCCTTGATTTTGCACAAGCCATGTGGAAATCAAAGAGATATGATATTTTGGATGTTTTTCATGAAAAAATTACAGAGTTTGCTGAACGGAATGATTGATTCCTATGGAAGGAGTTGTTCTATCTCTGATTTACCTAAAATTCTTGATTTTGAAGAGAAGGACTTTATTTCAGATTTGGAGACAATTCTAACTCAATGTTGGAAGAGTTTTGTCTATTTGCAAAGTTTTTATGAAGCAGATATTGCAGATTTTCAGATGGATACAATATTTTGGATGCAATATCATAATTCTGAATTTTTGATGCAGATATTAGAATTTGCAGAGATGAAGATGCTCTTGAAGCTGAATTTATTTTCAAGAAGATTCAGTATGATTGTTGATTATTGGTTTTACAAGTTTATCTTGTATGAGGAGGATTGGATGTGTTTGTATATGATGATGTCGGAGTATTGGCATGTTGCTATATATTGGTGCACATGTAATTCACTTGATCTAGTGAGGTATGCACAATACTTTGGGATATCAATGTAAGTGTTTTGGGAATTATTGGGCGGTGTCTAGTTGTTTTGTATGGTGTATGTTGTGTATCTTGGATTAAGTTCCAGGCACTACACTTTGCATCATATAGGGCTATTAGCACTGATATTTTGGGATAAGGCATTTGACTTTGATCAAGGGATGTGTGGATCCGAGTCAAATTTCTGAGAAATCCACCATCGTGCTCTGCCATGTGTTGACAGGCATATTAGAGTGTCAATTTAGTAGTTAGTCAGAAGTGCTTCATCGGATGTAGTCAGTCGGATCATAGTTAGTCGGATTATTGCCGAGTCTGATATTGGTCAGTCAGAATCTCTGATTATCTGATGTCGGATCTGATGTTAGATGTCTGATTCTAGTAAGTCGGATTTTGGTAGGTCAGATATTGTTAGTAAGTCGGATTTTAGTAAGTCGGATATTGTAGTGTGCCAAGATTCAGGTGGTTACAATTGTATTCAGGCCGAGCAGTTCATAACTGTGGTTTTGTGTCTTTGTGAGAGAGAGAGGACGACTTGGAGAGATGATCTCTCGAGCAGTAATCTTTTCTTGAAGATGAATACGAGTTCTGATTTTGCCCTAATCTATCCTCCTTGCTCTGTTTGATCTTGTCTCTGTGTTATTCTGTTGAGTCTGATTCTCATATTAAGCCTTATGAGGACTGTTTAGCTTGTTTTTCTTCATGTGTTGTCGAACCCCAACAGGTGGCCCCTTGGGCACCCTAGGGCGTCCAACATTCAAAAAATTATACAACGTGTGGACTCACCTAGAACACCTCAAAGTGATGGCGGAAAACGCACGCTGTGCAGGAAAAAAATGCTCGCGCCGTTTCAACCATAGCCCTAGAGGGCTCAGTGCTGTGTCGAAATTTGTTTATCTTTCCGGGGCGACCCTTTTGGTGCTAGGCCCACCCGAAACGATGTAGTTCGATCTTTCTCTCCCCCTCCCGCAAGCGGACCTTCCCGCCCTGCGCTTCTCGAGTTTGGTTCTACACAGAGCCGATTCATGCGGCCATGTGGTGTCAAAAACTCCGATCACTTGAGAGAGAGAGAGAGAGAGAGAGAGAGAGAGAGAGAGAGAGAGAGAGAGAGAGAGAGAGAGAGAGAGAGAGAGAGAGAGAGAGAGAGAGAGAGAGAGAACATGCATCCGTGCAAGGATTCCTCCTCCTCCATAGCTCCCCCCTCCCCCTGAGATCTGATATCAATATAAGACCTAGGCTAACTGAATGTGGGATCCTCCTCCCTACCGCCCCTTATATAGGCTAGCTCCTAGCACTTGCCCTAAGCGGATCCCCAGTCCGCACTAGTCCAGTCCCGGCCTGAGTATCTTGAAAAGTTCGTAGATAGGGAATGTTTGAAACACAAAGAACTACATGCTCATCCCTAATGAAGGTTACTTGCCAACATACTTTGTCATCACACCTGGTAAGTCCTTGACGTATGAAAGTATTGACACAATCTCCAACCCCACCACAAGAGGTGTTCAAAGTCGAAAATCGTACTTAAGCAAATTCTAGAATAGGGAGAAAATCATCTATTCAGAAATGCATTTTGCTAATGTATGCTCTTAGCAGATCCTTTAGCACAACATTGCTCTTTGTAATCTGCCTATCCCCTTGAATAACTGACAATACTGAGGTGTGTTTTCCTCACGGTTTACACAGTCGTCCCAGACGACTCGTAAACGGGGAATCACAATAGCGTATAACATTGTTGAGGAATCAACAATGTTCGGAATAACCATCGTGGTTAACTTGAAAAATCCACAAACACCCAAACCGAGCCATGACCTCTGTTGGTGATTAGTAGACCGAAAAGTAATCTCACAGAGATAGTGCACATAGAGTGCAAAATGCTTCATAAGCAACAACCTGAGGAATATACATGCCGTTCCAAATCAGCCTTTGCTAAACACTAGGGCCCATAACACCTAGTGTGCATGCATTTAGCAAGAAACAGATCCAAACCTGTATATTCACGGTGAGCCTTGCCAATACTTATGGCAAAATGTGATGCGCGTAGCACACATTAAAAAAGAATGTAAATAGTTCTGAAAAGAAACTAAATACTTTCAGTCGCAATCTTTTGCAAACCTTGTTGAAACATCTGAATGGCAGTAGAAGGTAAAACATTGATCACTTCTATGTATAGACAATGAAACTTTTTCATTAGCAACTTATAGCCTTGCTATATGTATAAACAACCATCTGTAATGTTGTTTAGCAGTACTTGTACCTTAACAAGTCATTCTAAGTATACGACAATTTTTGGCCACGAAATTGCTCCTAATACGTCGTGCTAAGAATGGTCTAGAAAACAGATATGACCAGCAGCAGCTAGGGACTTTGTCGTGATGCATAATTGAAATAATGGCGCCAGTGTCAGTCCACAGACTCATATTCTCCACATGTGGAATATGTCTCATGTAAGGATGTATAAAAAAGAACATCCGTCAAGTACAAGATGTACTTGTGTGTGGAGGTAATTCTAAACACTCTGCGACAAGAGTGAGAGGGACCCTCATTCATTGCTCCACACTGGCTAAACCGAACGCCTTGAGTTCCTAGACCATGTTGTATCCCATGTGACAACATGTGCCAAATTGAATCCTACAAATGGATTCATAACAGCATGATGTACATTGGACATTACCGCCCAAAATACTTGTTTTGACGTGCCCTTGGCATGGCCTTGACAAATTCAAGCGTATTTAAATGTCTTGAAAAACCCAAGTAATGCAGACTAAAAACTGGAATAACACCAAATCACTGGATGCGTACCTGGAGATTGAACTGAATGTTCACTTACCCTTATTAAAAGACAGAGGAGCACGTCTCCCACCTGTGAAAAAACCAAGCAACATTGCACTGGAAACCATGGGTGTTGCCTTCGCAATCCAAACCCGTTGGGTAGAATCTACGTAGGCAACTCCTTGGTAAGACTCTTTGTAGAAACTGCTCAGCTACCAGGTAACGGTAACCCATAGTCATCCGTGTACAAAATGATTGGAATCAACTTGAAAACTGTGTCCGTGCGCTACTACGTTTGGTAGATTGCGAAATTCTTTCCTTGAAAGTATAGCTGGGAGAGATCAACTGTGATCCTCAATGTAGATCAATTGTGATCCTTAATGCCTATGGGGTGATGTAACAATCACCCGCCGGGGCTTACCCCAGAACAGTATGTCCATAGACACTCGTAGTGCTATAGAGAGAGCAAGAAATCCTTCAAAACGACAAGACTCGTGCTTGTCCATTAACGTCAAGATGTTCGATGTGTACTCCACTGGGCAACTATGTTAATGGTAGTAGATCTGCCAATGGCTCTTAGCCTTTATGGAAAGTAGTGTTCAATCGACGAAACGATGAAGACTAATGGCATCTTGGCCAAGTTGTAGTTGAGAGGGAGAGCATTGTGGCTCATGCGAAATCCCAAACAAAACATGTATGAAAAGATTCTTAGAAAGTTTTCATTATTCTTGAGAGAAATAAGAAAAAGAGAGAGAAGAAGAGCATGTTGGGCTGAGGAACTTTCCTTAAATTTGTAGTGTGTGTGTGCCCAGAATGTGTGCTCTTAGACATTGTATGCCTGACTAGCAGCTTATCCTATAAGCATGCAACAGTCTGCCTGTATAATGCTGTCATCGAGAGAGGAAAGAGAAAAAACAAGCAACAGCTTGCCCCGTTTACCATGTATGGGGTCGTGACTTTAGGACGACTTAGCATTGGCACTTTGCCCATACAATAAGTCCTTGGAGTGTTGATAGCAACCAACAAGCAGAGTAAACAATCCATCCTTAGTCCGTCCTTGATTTGAGTGGCAAGTGTGATACTGGAAGCGTAATGCATGAAATGGTAGAATTAAATCCAGCTCACTAGCATGCCTTGCATGCGAAAATGTAAGCCCTTATGGAGAGTGATGGCCTCAAGCGTGAGAAACCATAAGTGCCTTGCACAGTTGAGACTGGTAGGGATTCTGTAAGTTGATATTACCTATTTTGGTAGTTCCCCAAAGCCGTGCTTCTTCTAAAATTGCCAAAGCACGTTATGGTGCACAATGACAGTAATTGCCAAGTAAAGTGTAAACAGGGAAAAACAAGAAAAACTTAAACTTGTCTAGCCTGGTCGTTGTTGCTGCAACCAGCTGTCATGAAATTTGGAAGGAAAAACTCATTCCAAAATGGCTTATAGCCATATCTGCACAGACGCCGTTGTATATCCTATACACCCGTCTGGTACATAATGAAATAACCTGCAATATGAAATAACCTGCAAACACATTTCCTATTCCTTCCCAAGTTTGGATGCTTAAAATAGATGCCAAACGGGAGAAGCCACAATGCAAGATCCCTAAATTGAAGCCTTGCTTCACCAAAATCTGTTAGTCCTAATAGCCAACTAATGCGGCCATTGACATACAAAGAGCATGAGAAAAAGAATCGACCTTGTCGAACAATTTCAATTGGAATGGACTAATACTGTGTGGAAAACACCCGCTAGTAGCTGCTGGGAATAATAACAAGTAGTTGTCCATGCAGAGCAACTGGATGTGCTAATTTCCTTGAGAGTCCAAAACACTACCAATTTGCTATGGAGTGGCATCAAATTGAACCGCTGAGAAACCGTGGTCATTAAGTATACCACTTTGTACCATTGAGCAGTAAGAATTATCGACCGTGCCGATCCTTGTAAGTATCAGTTCCTTTTGCATGGCTTGAATATTATGTATTCAAGCCCTATTCGATGTTGATATCTTAACCAAACAATGGCTCTTTGCAAACAAAGCAGTGGAAAAAAGTTGACTGCGTACTGAACTTGTCACAAGCTGTGCTTGTGCCTTGGCAATGATTTCTGTGGACTCTCGAGTCATGCTTGAGGACTTGTTGTAGCCCTAATGAAGGTTTATCTTTGTCAATTGCCGCCTCAAGCAACATGTCTTGAATCAACCAATAACCATCATCCATGTTGTACTCTCCTTGTCGGGATCATTCCATGCTGGAAGACATGGCCTTGCCATTGCATACATCTCATGAATTGGGTGACGACTTGTACTACCACGTTGTTGATTTATACCCTTGATTCCATGGTGTCACAGCTGGCATGTACAACCTTGTCTGCATCCATGCATGTCTTGGATTTCCCATTCAAGCCTTAATTTTGCAATAGCTTCCTCTTGCGGCAGCATATCGTCCCACTGAGGGAGTACGTACTTTGATCCCCCTTATCAGCTACACGGCTTCATGGCCTGGCACCTTGCCAACATAGCCTCACATGCCTTTCATCCCTGTTGGTAACATACTTGTTGCAAGGCTTCCCGCAGAGAACCTTGCACAAAGAGTAGTGGCCTTCAAGCCACGGTTGTAGATTCAATGTCAAACAAGAAGTCGCACTTGTGACCTTCTCAAGAAATTTCACTTATAATTTTTCTGCAACCATAACTAGGCACATGCCCATGCCTTGCGTAGCTATGCACCATGCCCAACCTGCTAACGTGACAATGGTGGCAAGGCTTCCCGCTTCAAACCATGGGAGGGCCTGCTTAGGGCGTCCCTAAGGGCGCCCGTGGGCGGCCGCATGCAACCAGAATTTTTTTTTTAAAAAAAAATAACATAAAGCTTACCTGCAGCAATGGCGCAAAACGCAGGCTGCGTAGGAAAAAAAAAACACTCGCGTCGTCCCCACCACACCCCTACAGGGCTCCGGCCTGTGACGAAAAATGTTTATCTTGCCGAGGCACACCCTTTTGGTGCCAGCCCCGTCCAAAATCGTGTAGGTCAATCTTCCTCTCCCCCTCCCGCAAGCAGCCCTTCCCGCCCTGCGCTTCTCGACAAGCTGTATCTACACAGAGACGATTCCTGCGGCCATGGTGGTGTCGAAAACTCCAATCACGAGAGAGAGAGAGAGAGAGAGAGAGAGAGAGAGAGAGAGAGAGAGAGAGAGAGAGAGAGAGAGAGAGAGAGAGAGAGAGAGAGAGAGAGAGAGAGAGAGAGAGAGAGAGAGAGAGAGAGAACATGCATCCGTGCAAGGCTTCCTCCTCCTCCATAGCCCCTCCCTCCCCCTGAGCTCTGATACCAATATAAGACCTAGGGTAACTGAACCTGGGATCCTCCTTCCTACTGCCCCTTATATAGGCTAGCTCCTAGCACTTACCCTAAGAGGATCCCCAATCCGCACTAGTCTAGTCCAGGCCCTTGGCCTAGGTCCCTGACACCCTAGGTTGGGCCTTGCCCCGTAGGACCCTTGTCTTGACACCACCCCTCCACCCCATATGTGTTTGTGTGCGTTCGTGTGTGTGTGTGTGTGTGTGTGTGTATATATATATATACATATACATATACATATACATACACACACACACATGTGTGTATATATATATATATGTAATATATAGATATGTATATAAATATATATAATATACCTATATATATATACACACACACACACACACACATATATATATATAGTAAAAGAGAATGATGTATGATATTTGTGTGTGTGTGTGTGTGTGTGTGTGTGTGTGAGAGAGAGAGAGAGAGAGAGAGAGAGAGAGAGAGAGAGTGTTTGTATTATGTTATATAAATTACATAAGGAGTTACAAGAGATCAATGAACTCCTGCATCTTCCTCCTCATGGGACTAGGCATAGCCATTGAGAGAGAGAGAGAGAGAGAGAGAGAGAGAGAGAGAGAGAGAGAGAGAGAGAGAGAGAGTGTTTGGGTTTGTGTGGGTTAGAAGGTGGGGGTGGGGGGGGGGGGGGGGGGGGGGGGGGGGGGGGGGAGGGGGGGGGGGGGGGAGGGGGGGGGGGGGGGGAGAGAGAGAGAGAGAGAGAGAGAGAGAGAGGAGAGAGAGAGAGAGAGAGAGAGAGAGAGAGAGAGAGAGAGAGAGAGAGAGAATTGAGAGTAAAGGGAGGGAGTGAGGGAGGGGGCAAAGGGAGAGAAGAGAGGAAGAGATATGGGGGGGGGGGGGGGAGAGAGTGAGAGAGAGAGAGAGAGAGAAAGAGAGACCCCAAAAAAGGGGGGGAGGCATTTTTTGGGGAAAGGGAAAGAGGATGAAAGAGGGAGAGGAGAAAGTAATTTAACACGTAAAGGAAAAAAGAGGGAGGGGGAGGAAGAGCGAGAGAGCAAGTGAGCCGAAGACTGTTTGTGTGTGTGTGTGTGTGTGTGTGTGTGTGTGTGTGTGTGTGTGACAACACTAGTGAAGCTTTTTTTACACAAAGCTTTTTATGCAAGTCTAGCTTTCTCGACCTAAACCTCTTGAGAACTTTTGCACGCTACAACAATTTTTGCTTTGAACCATATTATGACAGCCGCCATCTTATCAATGGAAGTTTAGAAGAAGTCTATGTTGGTGAATGTCACGGCTAGGGACTTGCTACGTGCCGTGTGCGAGCCACAAAGGCTCCTAGCACACAGTCATACAACAGACAAGCTCACAAGGAAGAATGGTGTGTCACTCACCTTCCTGCGTAGTTGCGAATGAAGGATTCCCGCGCCGCGAAGAAGAGGGAGACGCCGCTACGCCGCGCTCAACCGCCTCACCGCCGTCGTGCCGCCGCAACGCTCGATCACACACACACTCTCACACTCTCTCTCTCTCTCTCTCTCTCTCACACACACACACACACACACACACACACACACACAAGGAGATGATGAAGGAGAAGGTGGAGATGGAGCAAGAGCGGCTTCTATTGCACAATGAGAGAATGAGTAAAAATTAGGTTTAGTGGCTTTTATATGAGCTCACCCCATTCACACTTGGGCGCCCATACTTAGCCAACTAACTCCTTGAATATTCCAGTTAGAGTTCTCCTGTCATCGGCGATCACCCTTACCCTGTTCCTATTGGTTCGACAAGCCCGGTACCTAACTCTAAATAATACAACGTTTATAGATCATAGGGTGTCCGTGTGCCGTGAGGGTTAACATGCCCCCCTTCCTGATGTAGATTCCATCGTCGGAAGCTATCCAGTTGAAGCTCGTTCGTCGAGATGGAAGAGCAGTCGACATGGATGTGCGTAGCCTTCTTCAATCACTGCAAAATCAAACAACATTGCCACAGTAATTGCATTCTCATATACAATTAAAAATCATATGCAATAGACAGACAAATTGATTGGTAACAGAATTTTAGACAATTTGTCAGCAATAAACATTAAATTGCAATATAATCAAATGCATAAACAGATATAAAGGTAAAAAATTAAACAAGTCCGGGGTCGCTAATTTAACGGTCAAAAGGCACTAGAGCTCGACTATTAATACCATGGGTAACTTCTCAATTTTCTCTGGTCAATTAAGTTGTTTGATTGCGAGAGCCAAGTATTTGATGTTCGAGGGCTAAATAGAGGCTATACCTAGAAGACCTTGTAGTTAAGCTACGATAAAAGGAATTTCTCATGAAATCATCGCCTGACTGATTACCTTTTCTTTGACCCCCCAAAGTCTTTTCACATTGATTCAATTTTGATGTGTGTGCTTATTTTGTTTTTTGCTTTTCAAGGAAAAGCGCCCACACTGGGAACCTCTAGGGCTCTAGTACCATAGGCGATACATGTGAGTGAAGTACCAATTTAAGCAGGGATTTCTCTTCCAGCTTAAAATTTTACATTGTGGCACTTTGATTTTTTGTTTGTTCATTTTCAGCATTTTAATTTTGTAACTTTGGGGGGTCATATAACAGTGTTACCCTCCCCAGGCTCATCACATTAGTAAAATCCCTTTATAATACTTAAGCTAAAGGTCAATAGGGTTAAGCCCACTAGAAAGCCCTAGTATATTTCACACAATGCTGCCTAAATCGAATTAAGAACCTAAGTAACCATTGCGTATTAGGAAGGCATTCCCCATGGTATTAAGAGAAGATTTCTAATACCTAGTTTGGTCAAACTAGCTTAGTCGGACTGCTTGATTTTTAAACCTAAACAAGTGATTATGACAAAACATTACATTGAATTAAATGTTTGATACTAAGCAAATGCGTTGAATATTATGCTACCAATCACAATCAAAGCAGACAAACATGGATGCAAAAAGATAAGGGCAATGTTAATGGACATAAAACACCTGTTTGTGTTGATGGTCGCGCTTGATTTGAAGTGTGAACGAGAGAAAGGTTCCATGAAGGTCCAAATCCTATCAATAGCAACACGCTCCTGTACACACTAGGAAACAAAAGGAATACCTCCAGGAGGCACATTAGTGGGAAAAGGTACCAACAATTATTGAACACAACAAAAAATATAAGGAACCCTAACCTAATTATTTGCACTCCCCCTAAAGAGTCAAGGGAATAGGATATTGTAGAGGTTGGGGGAAAACCCTAAGGCTAAACCCCTATCCTCGTCGTCGAGATAAACAAAGTCATCATCCATGAGACCATATGTGCCATCCGTGTAGTCATGTAAATTTTCTTCTTCATCATAGGTGCCCATGTTTACTAAGAAGGTCACTAGACGCCTATAGTCATCTTGGTCAAAAGGGTAGGCTTGTGCAATGGGAGAAACGCTCTCTACTAAGTATGGATCAGACGTGGTCAAGAGACGTATCAGCCATTCTAACTCCTCAAAATTCCTCTCACATGCTAGCGTACCTATCAAATCCCATTCACATGCAAGCACTGGAAAGACCATGTGAAACATTTGTGAAAAGTAACGAGGGTACCTCTCACCCAAGGCAGGAGTGGATGACTCTAGCGTACTAGCCATATCTGTACACGCAAATAGATGATGGTTAGAGTGCAATTATTACAAGGGTCGTGTTCTTGTGCATAATTTATTTTTATTATTTTGTGTTATGGCTCTTGCTCTTTTACTTTTTTATCTGGTTTTTGTGAGTATAAGGCTTTATATATACATTCCCTAAGATTGTAGATTGAGAGGTCAGGGAGGAAGGTTGAGAGGGAAGCAAGTGAATGACGGATGTCAGCAAACACTCCCCCCTTCCTTGGGTAGATCATACTTTTTGGAATGATGTCGTCACCTTTTGAAACCAATTGTTCCAAGTTGTTATGGGTAAAGGATTTAACCAATAGTTTTCGATCACCCTATGTGTTTCATCTAGTTGCAAGGGTGGTAAGGTACTCTCCCATGATTTTATTTGCAACATTGTTGGAGGTGGTGAATCTACAACGGGAGGTGAAAACTCTTTCTTGCTTGTATGGATATGTACAATGGTAGGTGGAGGTTGTGTCAAAGCTTCTATTTCCGTATAGGAACTACATGAAGAGCAAGAAGCTTCATTTGCTTTTCCTGTTCCTGAGCTAGGTGGAACAAATCGTTCTTTCTTTGGTACCCAAACTAGCTTTGGAGCAGGTGTGTCGCATTCCGTGATTTTTTCCTTTCCACGATTTTCAATTTGTTTTGGAGCCACAGGATTGGGTTTACATGGGCCAAGTGACAGGTAAGAGTACAATTTACGTTTGGGCACCCAGATTTGATCATTTCCTTTATAGTATGCTTGGGCTTTTAATAGTCGTTTAGGAATCCAGCGCCACGTTTTCTTACATTTCTTGGAGCGAGTGGGACGTTTCTTATGAGGTTTCCGTTTTTTAGCATCAGCCATGGTTACTAAAGAAGCTTTAGGGACCCACTTGTATGCTTTCATTGTTATATTAGGATGGTTCTTGTGTGTCTCAAGCTTTCTTTCAACTACATCAGTTGAAGATCTAGAGAGTTGGGCTATGGGGACGTATGGTTCAACCTCTTGGACATGCAATGTCTTGGGTTTTATTTCCTTAGGCAATATCTCAGGGACTATGGCTTGAGTGGTAGGGATAAGAGTTGGTTTTTGCGTTGTGACACCCCCAGTCCCCCAATCAATAGTGCATTTGGTGGCTATCATCCACGTGCGTCCTAGGTTTATATTACCCTCCATAGTTCCAGTAGGCATGACCAAAAAGTCTTGAGCTACAATTCCATTGTCATAACTGACAGAAGTATGCCAGATTCTAAAAACCGTAGTTTTTTTCTTGTTGACACCCTTGACTTGGATAATACTCTCAGATAGAGGTGGCTTCCCTAACTGACACCACACCCCATAGGATAGCAGGTTATATTTAGCACCCGTGTCCAATAAGGAATTATATAGCACTTTTCCATAGGAACTATTTAACTCAATAGGGTATCGTAGAGGTGTGTCAGAGTCCAACCAATCCTCTTCGATTTCCACGTGGAATGCATTTGTGACTCCAAGGTTAGCCTCTCGTTTTTGTCTTATACGTTGTTGTTGCTCCTTAGCCTCAGCTTGAGCTTGTATCTTCTTTAACTCGGTTTGTGCTTTGGCGGCCTTCTTTTGATGAATGGCCCGTAGTTCTTCTTGGCTTAAAGGATCATAATATCTTTTGAATTTACTCCCATTGAGGAATCCAATGGTTTCAACTCCATCAAGAGTTTCCACACGAAGGGTACCTTGTGGGGTAATTTCACATACTCTATATGGTCCTTTACCAGCATATTTCAACTTTTTCTTCTCTTTACGTACTCCATACATAAGGACTTTATCACCAACTTTGATGTCCTTGTCCTTCACATGGCGATCAAACCACTTCTTTCTCCTATCCTTTTCCACAAGAGCATTTTGCACAACCAACTGTCTCTCTTCGTCTAGTTTTTCTAAGATATACAAACGCTCGGTTAAGGGGTTACCATTCCATCCTTCTTGCGAAGCTACCCTAAGACTAGGAATGACAAACTCCCAAGGCATAACCGCTTCTTGGCCGTATATCATTTTGAATGGCGTACAATTAATAGCCACTTTATAAGCAGTACGATAAGCCCATAGAGCAGATGTCAACTTCAAATCCCAATCAGTGCGATGAGCTTCTACCGTTTTGGTTAAAATAGAGATTAGAGTCTTGTTGGTGCTCTCGGCTTGTCCATTAGCTTGCGGGTAATAAGGTGTAGACTTATGGTGGGATATCATAAAGGTCGTGGTAAGCTCTCTTATTACCTCATTTATAAAATGGGTACCATTATCACTAACAATTTCAAAAGGGCAACCAAATCTTGTGATAATGTTCTCAAAAAGAAACTTAGCTGTTGTCCTCGCGTCAGCTTTTTGTGAAGCCTTAGCTTCAGCTCACTTTGTTACATAGTCCGTAGCAACTAGAATATATCGAGATTGAGTGTTGCGAGCTGCTGGACTAATTGGACCTACAAAGTCTAAGCCCCATTTTTCAAATGGTTGGGTTACTTTAATAGGATTTAAGGGCATTCTGTCTTTGCGTTGTGTGGTCTTGTAACGTTGGCACTCATCACACCCTTTTGTAAAAAGTGATGCATCCTTAAATAAAGTTGGCCACCAATAGCCTGATTGCAGCACCTTTCTAGCAGTCAGGTCTCCTGAAAAATGTCCTCCTGCTATGCCCATATGTGCTTCTTGCAAGATATACAAATATTCATCCTCGCGGGCACAACGCCTAAGAATATCGTCCTTGCCTAGTCTATACAGAGTTCCAACAATCAAACAATAAGGTTCACATTCTTTTACTAGCCTTCGAGCGATATCCTTATGAAGTTCCTTGGGTGGAAAACCATTAACTAAAAAGTTAACAATGTTCTCACTCCATTCAGACATAGTCTCAACTATGAATAGGGAAGTATCGGGTAATTCATCATCAACTCCTGTAGGGGCTTCACCATTGGGTATGCGAGACAAATGATCAGCCATGACGTGCCTTTTACCGGGTCTCATTAAAATCGTGAAATCAAACTCCACAAGAATTAACAACCATCGTGTGATTCTTCCTGTGGAGCATGGCTCGTTTACCAGATACAGCAACGCTTGATGATCCACATAAAGTACAAACTTGTTTGCCAGAAGGTAGTAGCGAAATTTCTTTACTGCATAAACCATTGCTAAACCTTCTCGCTCTGTAGTGGTGTAGTT
Organism: Adiantum capillus-veneris; assembly: GCF_014529385.1. Taxonomy (NCBI): domain Eukaryota; kingdom Viridiplantae; phylum Streptophyta; class Polypodiopsida; order Polypodiales; family Pteridaceae; genus Adiantum; species Adiantum capillus-veneris. The sequence goes on from NC_140933.1 coordinate 66,432,605, forward strand.
CCTTTCAGCATCGTTCAATTCACGGCTTGCAAAGCTAATGGGATAGTCCAATTTATGTTCTCCTGGTTGAGTGAGAACACACCCAATAGCAAAGTTTGATGCATCAATATGCACATGGAAAATGACATGCCAGTTAGGTGTCCTTAAAATCGGAGCACTTGCTAGTGTTTTCTTCAATTGTTCATAGGCCTGGTCACACTCTTCAGTCCATTTAAATTCAATGAGAAGCTTGTACAAAGGACGTGCTATCTCAACAAAAAATAAAATAAACCGTGGATAATAACCCACCTGTCCCATGAACCTTTGAACTCCCTTGTAATTGGTTGGTGGTGGTAACTCTAGAATCACTTTAATTTTGCTCTCATCGGTTGAGATACCATTCTTAGATACTATATGCCCTAAAATAACTCCATGCTTGACCCAAAATTGGCATTTGAACGGGTTCAATGAGATACGATATAACCTACACTTTTCAAACACCTTCCGCAAACATGATAGATGTTCTTTCCAAGAAGAGTAAACACAAAGGTCATCTAAGAAAGCTTCACAAAACTCTCTCAAATATTCTTTAAAAGCAGTGTTTATTAATCGTTGGAATGTAGCAGGGGCATTTGTTAAGCCAAAAGCCATCACACGAAATGCAAACACGCCAAATTCTGTGATGAAGGCAGTTTTAGCTTGGTCCTCTAGCGCTATCGTGATTTGGTTGTAGCCTGAGTACCCATCTAAAAAGCTATAAGCTTCCTTGCCTGCAACTCTTTCGAGTACATGTTCGGAATATGGTAGGGGGTAATGGTCTCTTCTAGTAGCTGCATTAACTTTTTTGAGGTCCACGCACACCCTGAGTTTCCCATTCTTTTTTGGCACGATAACTATTGGAGACACCCATTCAGAGTGTTCAATAGGATATATGAACCCACATTTGATAAGCTTTTCTAGTTCTTCTTGAATGATCTTTGTGTACTTAGGATTCATCGGGTAGGGGATTTGTTGTACGGGCTTCGTAGTGCTAATCATAGGGATTGTATGTTGGACCACAGAAGGTGGAACACCTTTCATATCATGGTATGTCCAAGCGAATATGTCCTTGAATTCCTTGAGAATCTCTTTGAGGACCGCCTCTTCAACTTCTGTGAGGTCTTGGGCAATAAAAACAGGTTTTGATTCTTCACCGGGGTCGGCTAATTCTATTTCTTTAACTATTGCCGGACCATCATAGATTCCATTATTCCCATCGATAGGTATTCTTTGGGCTTTTGTGTACACAACCTTTGCTTCCCCTGTGGTGTAAGATTTGAAATGTTATGGTGCAGGATGCAAGTCTGTGGATTCCGGTTGTGCTTTGGTCTGTGCTTCTATTTCTGCTTTCTTGTGTTGTCGAGCTAACTCTTGGTTTTGACGCCTCCTTGCAGTGCGGCTCAACTTTGGCTTGTCTATGATCTCTAATTGGGCTATGTCATGGGGTCGTGGTCTACACCACATAACATTTTGGAGATATTCACCCCAATCGTCTACCAATTTTCGATGAGCATCACATGCTCCTATATAACTGAGCCATTCTGCTGAGGATCTCTTCTTTTTTATCCTAGCACGTACATTGGCTCGATATCGACGCCTCTTAAAGTTTTTTGTTTTCTTATTTGTGACCTGCTTTTGATTTGCATTTAGATCTGGCTCACTAAAGGAGTCCTCGTTGGTGTCCTCTTCACTCTCGGAGGAGCTATCATCGGTTGATGTGCTCGGTCCTTTCGAATGTTTTGACTCTGAACTTGCTCCACTCTCTAATTCATGAGATTCAGAATCCGTTTCACTCTGGGAGTCAGTGTCTGAGTCGTATTGGTCAAAGTCTTCTATTGAGCTATCGGTGTCACTGTCAGATTGGTCTACAATTGCCTTGCCCTTAGAAGATGCATGTATGGCACTTATCATGTTCAGAGGTGCAATTTGTGGTACCTCTTCCCCCTTTGGTGTGACCCGAGTGGTTCCTCTATTTCCCCAGGTATCTATGGTTGCAGCTAGGTGTACCTATTCTACGTTGTCTGATTTCATCATACCCGGTAACACATCCATGTAAGGAGAATCTTGGCCAATGTTTCTATCCTTCTTACAAGTGTAACAATATTGTAGTGGGGCCGAGTGAACTGTGGTGTCAGAGCGATGATCAATAATGGTTTTACTCCCTAAGGGGTGTACCTTACCAGTCACCAAATCCACTCTAAGGACAGAGTCTTGGAATTGCAAATAGACATGATTTTTAGACCAATCATGAACCATTTGTGCTTCCCTCATGAATGGTCGTCCTAAAATCATTTCATATGACATAAGGTGTTTAGAGAAATCCATTACAATGAACGTATGTCGTACCTTGTGTCCTAGAACTTTGATCTTAAGATCCTTGAGCATCCCCATAGGTTTGGCTATGGTACCATTTTCCATCTTTACCACAATGTTAGTAACACTGAGGCGGGGTTTTCCCATGGATTCCCAACAATCTTTTGTAACGATGCTAACTCCCGCACCACCATCAAGAATTCCCTTTATAGTTAATCCCTTGGTAGTGATGGGTAGGGTCGCATTAGACTCGTCGCCTTCAAAATACTGCCCTAATTCGTTAATGGGTACCTCGATCACAGACTCATGTCCATCTAAGTCAAGTGATTGCACATGATTTTCCTCATCAATCATGATCGAGTCATGCCTATTTGTTTGCGCAAACTGCGGTAATCCCGTTTGTAGCTCTCCGTTAAGGAATGCTCGAAGTGCAAATAATAACTCAGGATCTCCATACAGCTTTGCTATGATCGTGGTTCGGACCTCAGAAGACATGAAGTCCACTAGTTTGGCAACATTCATTGGCATTTTGCAGGGTGTAGGTCCTTGACTAGGAACTGGTGAGGATGGAATCTCATATTCCTCAATGGGATCAGGTATTCCTTCGTTAAACATCCTTTCCAACAAGAAAGGTGTATGCTCACTTTCTGATGTCCCGTCCTCACTCCCTTCTTGGATGATACTAGGTATGGCTAACGGTCTATGGTTCATGTGGGGTGGATGAACTTGCGTGGGAAACACTGTGTCATGAATTTTGACATGCATGGGTTCTGGTTCTAGTTTCCTTTGAGTCTCCTCCACTAAACCTCTTAGATGTTTCACCTGCTCAATCTCGTCTACTGGGTTTGGGTACGTCCCAATCTTCTTTTTACGATGCCCCTGCGGTTTATCTTGGGGGTCTTGGATTGGATTTGGAAACACTTGTGGTGTTTTCAGAGGCTCTTTATGGTTTTCTCTTATTCGGTTTTCATTTGGTTCCATGTTACGGTTTTCTTTGTCGGTCTTTCCCTTTGTGGTATTGGTTCTAGTCTCCATTGTCTCGATTGAATCTGAATCATCCTCGAGGTCATTCATATACATGGGGTCATCTCCTGTTCCTATGTTTGTTTTGGAACTTGGCTTTGAATTTCCCGTATTCTGCGACCTCTTCCTTCGTGTCTTCTTTTTCTTTGCTTGGATAACTGACGCGGTATCTCTCTCTTCGAGGATATGGCCTGGCCCTTGAAGCATGGACCGTGTAATCGCATAAGCGGGTGCGACGGGTGGTATTGGCGATGTCACACTAGCAATTTCGACCAAATTTAGGGGTGTGATTTTAGGCGCATTTGGGTTATAGGGGCATTGGGCAATCAAGTGATCTATGCCACAACGATTACATGTGAGTATTGGCATTGCAGACGTGCTCCCTTGATTCATTTGCATCTGTGAAGCATTCTTTTGCAGCCTAATAGGGCACTCCGCTGCCCGATGTGGTCCACCACACTCGTAGCATTCAAGAGGTGGCCTCCTAGCCTGGGTGTTGATATTTTGACCTCTGGATGCGAGAGCAGCAGCTTGATAAACCGGCTTGACTTACCCCCAACAATCTTCCATGTAGTATATAGGACACTCTTCCAATGTATCAAGTCCGTAGGCAATACTAGTGTCTATTTCCTCCTCACAGCCATCTGCATAAGCATTAGATGGCTCGCAAGCCACTTGGTTCATAGGGGCGACTCTTGGATGCGGGGGCTGCGGTCCTAGCAAAGGAGGTGGTAGCGGTGTAGCTTGTACAACATTTTGCGATCTAGGGACCATGTGTTGCGGTAGTTGCTCAACAGGTGGAGCAGGCATCAATACAGGAGCTCGAGGTGCATCCGTCCAGGCTACAGGTGGTCTATTTGCCATCATACGTTTGATCATTAAACAATCCTTAGCTTGGTGACCATACCTACCACATGCGTTGCAGGTTCCATTAAATTTTACTCTAAACGTAGGGCACTCACTAGTGCTATGTGGACCTAAGCAAATGGAACACCATTGTTGCTCCCTTCTTGGATACATGTGACTATTTTGAGGGGGTCGATTATCCTTAAGAGACTCTTGGATGGCCTTGGTGAGGTCTGTCAAGAATGTCTCAAATACCTTTGGCTCATTGGCAATGGGCTTTGCAGTCATGGGTTCATACTCAATGGCTTGTGAGCTAGTGGATCTCGTGTCAGTAGACACCCTCATGCCTGCTATCATCAAGTTGTCCTCTAATTGGATTGCATTGGCAGTGACATCTTCCCAGGTTGTGATACCTCTAATCACTAGTCCATTATAGATTCCTTCATTCCTTAACCCTTGAATGAATCGATCAAGCAGTTGGTTATTGTTGAAGCGCTCATTTACAGGGCAACGAGAGTTTAAGTGCTTTAGACGACTAATGAAGTCCCTTACTGACTCTCCTTCCTTACGTTCGGCCTTCTGTAGCTGAGATGCTACACCCCAAAGCACACCTTCTCGTATGTACTCCTTTAGAAACAACCTTCGAAGGGTAGGGTAGATTGTTTTCTCGTCCACCCTTAGGGTTCTATACCAATCTCCAGCCTTCCCACTTAATGTCAAGCTTAAGGCATTGCACTTATGTAGTTCGCTGCGTTCCCCTAAGGAATCACATACTTGTTCAAACACTTCAATGTGTTTTCTAGCATCTTCGTCCCCATTGAATTTTTGCGTGAGTTTGGCAATTTGTATTGCCTTACTTCTAGGCTCTCTATCAGATGCATGACGCATATTTTCCGCAATAGATCGACCTATGGTTTGAGCAAACGCTGCCAAGTCACCTATGTGAGGAGGCAGGGTCGGTGGAGGTACTCTTGGAATCATATGTGGGAGAGGGACAGGTACCGGTCTTGGCATATGTGTGGATGATGCAGGATATGGAACATAACCGGGCATAGGTCCACTCGGATAAGGGCTAGGGAGCGGCACTCGAGGAGCATAAACAAGTGGTACAATTGGAGGTGTGGGGGCCATGTGTGCATAAGGGGCTAGAGGCACATACAGTCGAGGCCCCATATTAGGTACTACGACACTAGGTAGTGTCACTGCGCTAACCGTAGATGTCATCGGTACATTCTCTGTCAGGTCTATCCCTGGAGTGAGCACTGTGTTTTCCTTAATAGAGGGTTGAGCCAAGTTAGGGAAGCTAAAGTTGTCTCTCGGAGGCTCAGATTTCATAGAGACCCCAGGTGAAATGACGTAAGATAGGTCCATGGGACTCATTAGAGGAGCCTCCATTTGTGATAGAGTAGGCTGTTGAGCCTTGCTCGTATCCAGAAATCTCATGGGGACAATTGAGAGTATATTTACCCCTCGGTTTTGCTTTTCTGATTGAATAATGCCATGGATAACATTACAGATCATTTTCTGCTGATCTTCGATGCTCGTGGCGCTAGAGGTGGATTGTACAATCTCTATTCATCCTACATGGTAGGCGTGGCCAGAGTGTAGATCCGTCAACACCTCAGTGTGGAGGTCGTATGTCCAATGATCATTAATGAACAATCCTTCTAGAGTCGACGTGTTAACGGTTTCTTGTGAGGTAGAAGCAATGTTGCTCCCCGTGGTTTTAGTTGTCACCAACGGTACTCTAGAGGGAACTTCTGAAGGAGGTAGCTCAACAGGGCCTTCTTGGTAAGAAGTACGTTGGCAGGATATCCACATGGACACTCTTTGGGGGTGTGGGGTCCACGTGCGATGTGAAAGGAGAGTCCACTTCCCCATCCCCTTCGTGTGCTTCATTTGCATCAGGTTCCGAGCGAGTAGCTCTACCTAATGTTTCCATGAAACGGCTAAACATACTAGTACTAGGCTGTGGAGCTTCGGGAGGTGCATGGCCTTCTCTCTTAGTGTTTTGGGTAGGGTATGCTTCCATGATTTCTGAGTCGGAGGAGGAATCACTAGCGGCTATTTTAGGGTCTTGGGTGGTGCTACCTTGTGTCCCCGCTGAGGGTCTAGAGCCTATCGTGGATGGGTAATGGGTGTCTGTATGAACAGAGGCACCCTCAATATGATCGTGTTCTAGCACCCGCCCAGAGCGTAAGTGCATGAGCTTTTGATACCCTAAGATGTCAAAAAGCTGCTCTAGGAGGCCTTGTGACTAGTTTTTTGCGTGTTTTTTGTTTGTTTTTTTGCTAGATTTTTTAGAGAGTGTCGTGGAATGGGCCGTGTGATAGCTCGAAACGAGCGTATCGCTAGGAGGGATGCGCTGTGCTTTACAGCCCACCGTTTGGTTCTATTTTGCTCCAGAAAAGCCCAAAACAGTCTTTTCCTAGCTGGGGAACTAGGCTCCAAATAGCAAGTCCTAGTGTGCAATGAAGGAGAGGAGAGTGTAGGACTTATCCCACATTCCTCACTCCCTCCTTGTGAGTCTAGCCTATATATATAGGAGTGAGACTACCCTATATCATAAGACAGAGACAGAGCTTGGGCCTGGGATTGGGATTGGGTCAAATGATCCCGATCTCACTTTTATACAAACCAACCCGTTCGTTTTTATAACCTCCCCCTCACTCATGTTTTTATTTTTTGATTTTTTCTCGTCCGTTTTTATAACCTCCCCCTCACTCACGTTTTTATTTTTCTTTTTTTTTTGGATATTGTTTGGTACGCGTTTTGGTGCGCGTTGACCTCACCTAACTATTTACTGTCTCACCTACCTACTGACCTGCTAATTAGTGGTTCACCTAATTACTAACCTACTTAATTAACTAACTGTGCGCTTAACTGTGCACAAACCAGAAAACACAGAAAATTGAAACTTGACAGAACTGTGCAGTGCAAACCAGAAAATGCAGAAAACGTAGAAACGCAAGAAATGCTAACTGTGTAAGCTAAAATCTGAGCTTAATAGAAGTAGCAAAACAGAGCTTAATAGAACACAGAAAACTTGAATGCAGTCAACAACATTGTGTCTTTCTCTACTGTTTTTGCATAACAACAATAATCAAACTTAAGCCGCGCCTTTCCTACATAAAAAATAGCTTCAATACAATTTACAGGTCGCCATTGGAGCTTCACGCGCAGCAGCTCCCCGACAGCGGCGCCAAAAATGTCACGGCTAGGGACTTGCTACGCGCCGTGTGCGAGCCACAAAGGCTCCTAGCACACAGTCATACAACAGACAAGCTCACAAGGAAGAATGGTGTGTCACTCACCTTCCTGCGTAGTTGCGAATGAAGGATTCCCGCGCCACGAAGAAGAGGGACACGCCACTACGCCGCGCTCAACCGCCTCGCCGCCGTCGTGCCGCCGCAACGCTCGATCACACACACACACTCTCACACTCTCTCTCACACGTACACACACACACACAAGGAGATGGTGAAGGAGAAGGTGGAGATGGAGCAAGAGCGGCTTCTATTGCACAATGAGAGAATGAGTAAAAATTAGGTTTAGTGGCTTTTATATGAGCTCACCCCATTCACACTTGGGCGCCCATACTTAGCCAACTAACTCCTTGAATATTCCAGTTAGAGTGCGCCTGTCATCGGCGATCACCCTTACCCTGTTCCTATTGGTCCGACAAGCCCGGTACCTGACTCTAAATAATACAACGTTTATAGATCATAGGGTGTCCGTGTGCCGTGAGGGTTAACAGTGAAATTGCATATGCTTTGAAGTCTATGTTGATGGAAATTTTTTTTACGGTTGTCATATTCTTCTCTAGCAAAGTTTCTAGCTTGGTTTTACTCACAAATCCACCATATTCAAATATAATCGGTGGCACATATATTATCAACAAGTTTTTTAACAAGCTATATTGGTTTTTAGCCATGGCCATAAGCTTTGATGTGCTTGTTGGTTGCTGTCACAACTTCTCTTTAGCTTCCCCTAAAACACTTGCGGCATCTCCTTTGCTGCAGCTCTTTGATCCATGGTGCATGCAACACCTACATCACGGTTGAGTTCGACGACGAGCAAACAAGAACTTCTTGCGAGTTTCTTCTATTGCCAATACGGTAACATTTTTTCTCTCTTCCAACCAAGCACACATGTGGGGCTAGTGAACTAGAAGAGCAACAAATTGACTTTGAGCAAGGCTCCCCAAGGAGAGTAGACTCCTTCAAATGTTTCTATTGCAAAACAGAAAAAAAGAGTTGTATGTTTTGGTGATGACCATGGCCTAGTGGACTTGCATGAGTTTAATAAGCTAGCTGCACATCAAACTACATTGGAACATAATTTTTCACAATTAAATAGCAATGTTTCCAATCTTACAATGATGCATAATTAATTCATGTAATTGCATGTCTACACAAGCTCCATCAGTTCATCCAACACCTCCCACTACTTAAGGTCGAGGGGCGGGGGGAACTCATGTACCACCAGTGACTAAGGTCCCCCAAGTGATTTTAACAAGAGACTCCTCAGCTTCCTATAAAGATTCTGGTAAGCTTAAGCCACTAGTTTATTGCAGAAAAGAGTGTGAATGCAATAAGCATAGAGGCAATTCTCACACTTCAAGGCAAGGCTTATATGTGGTGGATACATCTCCAGGAGAAGGCTTATATGTTGTCAATTATTGTGGTATCATCTCAAAGCTAGATGATATCAATGATTTTCAATAAGTACAGGGCTTTTCTTCAAGTTCTTGCTACAGATTTGACAAGCCAATGTTAAAACCTGTCACTCCAAGACTCTATCTGAGGCTATAAGAAATGCGTATATTTGTTATCATGCATTGCATGAAGATGATAGCACTCCGACTAAGACACGCTATAAAACTGCATCACACACGCAATGACAACCTCTACATTTAAGAGGAGAAAATTTATGGTTCCTAAAGGAGAGTCTTTCAAAAAGGTCAAGGGATCTAAGGGAGCCCCCTCTCAAACAAAGAGTTTGAAGGATCCAAGCAAAAGTGCCTTTGTTTCAATTGCATGGGTAAACAACATGAATAAAGGACTATCCACATAATAAGTCCAAGAATAATGGCAAAGGTAACAAGGTTGATTGAGGAAAATCTATGCACATGGTGCATGTTTTACCTCTCACCTTTGCTCCAACATATTCACAAGTAGAAATTTCTTAAATGGAGACCATTGATGAATGTTGTCTCACTACCTCTATAACTTATAAGGCAACCTACTTGTGGACCCCATGAACTAGTGCATATCAACGGTAAGATTCATGGTGATAAATCATGAGTTTTGGTAACTGATGGGGCTCTTCATAATTTCCTTAATTACAAGTTAGTTAAGTGCCTTGAGTTGCCCAAATCTCTTGGTACCATCATTACATGGTTTCCTTCCCTTGGAAATTCAAGGACATACAATGATTATGATCTCCAAGTGATGTACTTGTCTCTTGCTGATTTGGTTCTAAGTAGGGCTTGGTTGCATGGTTTGGGGCCTACTCTTGCTCAAAGTTATGAACACAATTCTATCCAATGTTTTGCTAATGGCCATCATGTGTTGCTTTTGGGAGAGGGGGATGTGCCATAGTCTCCACCGATATGTGTAGCAGAACTCCAAACCTTGTATGACAATTAAAGGGCAATGTGAGCATGATCAGTCTTATTCTCATATATGGAGCCATGTATTTAAGCGAGATCTCACCCACTCATATGCAAGTGGTTCGACGGCTCCACCTTCTCAAGTAACAAATTGACTTGTTGGGAAAACTTTTCCATTGGGTATGGGCACTAACCTCACAAGGGGAGAGTATGCATATTTGTAACTCCAACTCACGGCCTCGCATCTTATAGAGTGTCACAATATCCTCGTGCAGGTCACCCCGAGATACGTAAGACCTATGCACTCATCTGCAGACAGTTTTACTGACCATGTTTGCATAAAGATGTTCAAGAACATGTAAGCAACTGCCGAAAGTTCCAGGTTATCAGGAAAAATGGTTAAAATATGAGGACTGCTTCATCCTTTAGAGATTCCAAAAGGCAAGTGGAAGAGTATCACAATGGATTTCATCATAGGGCTCCCTACTGGACATAATTCCATATGGGTTGTAGTTGACCTCCGTACCAAGATGCAAAGATTTATACCTACATAAACCACTGTTAAAACTCCAGAAGTAGCATGGCTATTTGTGGAGAATGTCTACAGACTATATGGTCTACCAATAATATTGACTGTGATCACGATTGCTAGTTTAACAGTCGTTTTTGGCGTGCAATATACCATAAGTTGGGTACTCAGCTAAGCTTAAGAACGGCTGATCATCTTGAGACAGATGGTCAAGCCAAATGGATAAACTAGGTTTAGAAGATTTCTTACACAACTATATAAGCAAAAATTAAACGGATTGGGAAGACAATCTATCCTTCTTAGAGTTTGCTTACAATAGTGCTAAACAGGTTTCTACACATGGAGCTACCTATGAAGAGAGAGAGAGAGAGAGAGAGAGAGAGAGAGAGAGGTGTGGACTATTTTTTATAGATGCTCTCAATCAATGGACACCACGGACAGCCGCTAGGCCTGGCCAATATATATATATATATATATATATATATATATATATATATATATACACACACACACACACACACAGAGGAGTGTTGAGGAAAAATGTAGGCTCTTATAGACCAATTAACCAAGATGTAGACAAATCCTCTAGGGAAAATTTTAGAGGAAATTTTTAAATAATATTTGCATTTTTGTATTTACCTACAACTTTGAAGTCTTGAAAGATGTGTGTAACTTGGATCTTTACACATAGAGAGACATGCACATATATTTGAGGTGCAATTATACTCCGCTTACACACCCACACATTTAACCATTAGACTTTACTCTCTCTTTCTCTCCCTCCCTCGCACTCACACCATTAACCACTACAGTTTAACGACTCTCTCTCTCTCTCACACACACACACACACACTCACACCATTAACCACTACAGTTTAATTGCCTCTCTCTCTCTCTCTCTCTCTCTCTCTCTCTCTCTCTCTCGCCCGCGTGCGCGTGCCTGCAGTGCGCGCCTTATAATTTGAAAACTCTCGCCAGCAGCAGCAAGTGGTGAGCGTCCTATGTTAGATTTCCTGTTGATCGTCTCTACATATCATCACTAACAAAAGTTCAGCCCGTGTTTCGTCCTCCTCCCCTTTCCCCCCTTTCCTGTCATCAGCCATGTCAACTGATATTGATGCCTCTTCCCTAATCAAAGGTGCCGCACCAATGGAGAAACCACAAGAGGAAGGCCAGTTTCTAAAGCATGATCAGCCCCCGGCCAAGCTTTCTTCGAAGCCCTTGCAAACTGCTCAAACAGGTCAGTGTCTCGCTGAATCCCCTGTGCTTGGTCACTCGTGGTTGAGTCCTGTCATTTTCCGTATGATTTTACTCTTCACAGTTAGTGTTTATTGTCTCATGCTGTTAATGTCGGTTGTCAACGTTGATTCAACTAGTGACTCTGTGTAAAAAACAGAGAAAAAACACAGAGTCACTAGTTGAATCAACGGTGACAACCGACATTAACAGCATGAGACAATAAACACTAACTGTGAAGAGTAAAATCATACGGAAAATGACAGGACTCAACCACGAGTGACCAAGCACAGGGGATTCAGCGAGACACTGACCTGTTTGAGCAGTTTGCAAGGGCTTGGAAGAAAGCTTGGCCGGGTTGGCCGGGGGCTGATCATGCTTTAGAAATTGGCCTTCCTCTTGCTGTTGGATTCTTTTCTATGGTTTCACTAAATCCCCAGTGCTTGGTCAATGAGTTCTATCATTTTTCGTATGATTTACTCTTCACAGTTAGTGTTTATTGTGCAATGGTTGGCTACCTCCTTAGAGGTCCTTTTTGAGTCTCTTTGAGAAGGAATTTTCTATTTATTTCTGGCACAGCTTCAAAGTTTAGTGATCTTTGGAAGTTGCATGTGTAGAGACATAAAGATGTCATGGACTGTGTGCAGTTCTCCCCCCTCCCCCCTCATAATTCGATCGAAGATTATGAATATAAAGATAAATTTGGAGGCTTTATAAACAGAGACAGAGATATCAATGGTGGTACAAGGTTTACACCTCAGAATGGGGGCTTGAAAAGGAACTGCAGTTTTGATGGCAGTGAGATCTATATGAGCACGGTTGGGGAGGGAGAGAGAGAGAGAGAGAGAGAGAGATAAGAAAAGGAGGTTGGGTAGGCAACTTCAATGGGTTGCGAGCTTGCGACTCCCAATCAGGAGAGGTGAGGTCAATGGGTAAGTAGCACTGTCTGCAGTGCTCATTCCCATGCTAATTCCGAATCAGCTCCAGTTGCACTTAACTGTCTGCCGACGGTGCTCCTGTGACCCGATCATAGAGCCGTCCCCCAAGTGGCAAGCACCCCAAGTCCCCCAAAAACACATGGACCAGTGCTGAGTGGACCACTATCAGCCACAACCTCCAGAGCGCCAATGTAGATAGGCGAAGAGTCCGTGCTCACAAGGGCTCTCGCCTCAGGCCTTTCGTCACCTAATTGCACTATGAGAACAACTCCTCATTAATGAACCGAATGCTAGATAGGTCTTGAAGATTGTGATCCATAAAAATTTGCGATGCTGGGGTTCCATTTGGAAGAGGCTTCTCAAGTGGAAGAGGCTTCTACAAGGATAGCCGCATGAAAGCCTGCAGCAAGGTAGGAACACAAAATCCCTCATCACCTCTCTCTCTCTCTCTCTCTCTCCACCCACCAAGCTTGGCATCGGTAGTATGGCCATCCAACCCCAGTGTGGGAGTCGCAAATAATACACATGTGCAGGGAACATGAAGAAGCGATAATGATCATATCTAGCAGTGTGGGAGCTGCACCCGGTGTTCAAGCTGAGCATAGTAGACTCGAGGTCCATGGTGGCAACAGCGGCCAAGAGAAAGGAGCATTAAAAATCCGATAAAGGGCGTCGATTGGGTGCAGAGGAAGTGGTTGGGGGGGGGGGGGGGGGGAGAGAGAGAGAGAGAGAGAGAGAGAGAGAGAGAGAGAGAGAAAAGAAGAAGAAGAAGAGTATTTTAACGTCGTAGGAAACTATCCCAAGAGACTATGGATAAGCTGCTAGAGTGTGGGCACATGTTAGTAATGGGGCAGGAGAACGTGAAGAGAGTTCAATTGGCGAGGTTCATTCTACGGTAAAGCTACCCAACAAGTGAGCTTACTAGTTCCCGAGGGATGGACCGATCCATCGGCTAAGAACTTTGATCCCACTGCAAGAAGTGACAATGGGAGCTATGTATACGACTTTGCATAAAAGAAGTGAAAGTCATGGCAATGTTATTTTGCACATAATCAATGAAGCAACCATACTAGAGTGTGTGTGCAAGTGCACGTGCATACACACAGGTCTGTTAAGATTATTTTGTAGGTTATTAGGAATGAAACTATGCAAGAGCTTGCACAAAGATAAAGAGAGATAATGGAATTTTTTTAACTCAAGGCAATATCATTGAAAAGGGAATTAAGAGAGAGAGAGAGAGAGAGAGAGAGAGAGAGAGAGAGAGAGAGAGAGAGAGAGAGAGAGATCATACCTTTCACCTTAAGTGCTAGCTCCAGCAGGGGATCCAGAATCATGCATGGACCCTCAGAGTTTCCAAGTCCGAATGCGGATTTTGGATCGGATGATATACAAAAAGGACAAGAGTGGGTTGCTATGTGGCAACAAATGCTCACAACCACTCTTCCTCCATCTCTTCATTTGCTTGCAGACACGGCAAACAACTATGTGCATTTGGATGGCCTCTAGCAACACACAGCAGCACCCGATCGAGCTGGCGAGGAGCCTTGGTCTGCTAACAACGCCGTCAACACATGCTCTCACCCACAACCTCGAGTTGTGGGTGGACACCTCAAGTTGTGGATGCACCTCTATTTCCATGGGCTGCAGCCAAAATCACATGCAGACATCCAAAACAAAAGCTTGGCATTGCAAGGCTTTCTAAGTCAGGTTTCAAGCCAAAAGTTCCAAAGTTGCTAAACTCTTGCTAGAGAAGAAAAAGGCTATTCGTCTACACACACCCACATACCATGCCCATGGTGGTGGCCTATTTCTATCCACAACTATATGGATGGCAAGCTCCTCAATTAAATGAGATCCCACGAACACCTCAAGTTGTGGGATGCATATAACACACCTCTATTTCGTTCGAGGAGAAGCTAGTGCCACAAAAGAAACTATGGGGAGGAGGCATTCTTCGCACTACGCATGAGGAGGAGGAGAAAGCTGCAAAAGCCTTCATGGGGTTACGCTAGCTAGCGAGAGAGAGAGAGAGAGAGAGAGAGAGAGAGAGAGAGAGAGAGAGAGAGAGAGAGAGAGAGGGGGGGGGGGGGGGGCGGCCATACTAGGGAAGTGCAGTTGAGAGGGGTCAACGTACAAGGGTTGGCATGAAGATCAATTATGATAGGCAGAGCAACCCTCCCCTGGCTTGGGTGTCTATGGATGTGTGTGTGTGTGTGTGTGTGTGTGTGTGTGTGAGAGAGAGAGAGAGAGAGAGAGATCACCACCTCCTAGATTTCCACCGTGATCAGACACCATTCCTCTGTTCCCTAATATACCACCGCATATCTACAACACCTACACGACCTCAGCCATTGTATTGTTGCCTTGCCAACCACCTTGCATGGTTCCTCTCTCACATGCTTTGATGTGGGGTCAAATCTTGGAAGCCAGGGAGGGGAGTGGGGGTGGGGGCAAGTGAGGGAAGAGGGGCCATGCCGCCGCCGGAGTCGGTGCCGCTTTACTAGTGCTATATAATGCACAAGTCAAAGAGGATTTGCTCTTGTTATTATGAAAAAATTCTAAAATATTTAAATGTTCTATTAAAAAAAGAAAGCATCACTAGGGACTTAGCTTTTTTTAGACAGGCCAATATGATATTTCTGACTGGTGGAGAAAATACTAGAGTTTTTACCATGAAAAGCTTAAGAGATTGTATTAAGAACAAGGTGAGGACTCACATTGGCTTGCAAATGGCAATGACACATAGAGAGCGATTGAAAGTGAAATAGAATGTTGTAAAACTTGCAAACCAAATGTGTGTGTGTGTGTGTGTGTGTGCGCGCGCGAGAGAGAGAGAGAGAGAGAGAGAGAGAGAGAGAGAGAGAGAGAGATCAGATAGATTGATTAATTTAAGAGAGTATCTGAGATCCTCACTTCTGGAAAAGAGAATGAGAAAAAACACACACACATGGAAAAATGTCATTTCAACTCTAAAATATAAAGAGAAGAACAAAGAGAAACAGGTAAGAGAAGAACAAAAAGAAACATATTCTGAACAGAAAAAACAGACTCAATTTTCAAAGACTAAGAAATCCCTAAAAGAAAGAAAAAAGAAAAAGACAAAAAGTTTGGTCCTTCACATGAATTCTGTTATTGGCGTGATTAAACCTTAAAAGAACAATGACACAACTGCAAACAATGGGAGAAGATCATGTAATTTGGGAGAAGAACACGTGAGCTAATCTCATAAGTGCGAGTGAAACGAACCTTTGGGGTGGTCACCGCGTAAATATGTCAAAGGACACACATTGTGTGTCATGAGTATGGACATCATAGAAGTGAAAAGGTCCAAGTTTTATTATTACATGGACATAATTCTGCCACGGGTATTTTGACAGGGATGGACGACCTCTGGCTCTCCACCCAGCCATAGAGGAGAATGGGGAGGTCCTCCACATTTTCAAGGTATATGGTGTGTGGCCTACCATCCACACTAGCCAGCCGCCCGTGCACTCCGGCATGGGCATCCTCTCCCTCTGAACCCCGGATGGCACCTATCGTTACGCATCGGCCATGGCCCATTGGCCATTCGGTCGGGTGTCCGTCACAGGCGTTACAGCCTACGTGACATTACCCCTCTCTTAGGGAGAGTTTTCCTCCTGGAAAACAAAGTGGAAATATCGCAAAGCGATCGCACTACGGCGTTCTCAAGTGGCTGCTTCTTCATGTATGTCTGTCCATTTAACCAGTACCTCTTGGTACACTTTATGCCGGGTATATCTATCATGATATCCAAGAACCTTTTCTAGTTCATGTGGTATCTTTGGTGGCTCAATCAAATCCACCAAAATATCTGAAGAAACTACATTCTCCAACCCGTGAACTGATTTCTTCAGTTTACTAACATTGAAGACAGGGTGAATTTGAGAACCCTCTGGTAACTCAAGTTTATAAGCTACATCTCTAATCTTCTTAAGGACTTTGAAAGGACCGCAATATTTAGGAGAAATTTGTCGCACTTTTCCATTTTCATGGATTCTGACTCCGCAAGAACCTTTCGGAGCTGCTTTAAGCATATCATTCATGTCTTCAAGGAAATTCTTCACATACTAAATCTTCTCCTTCTCTAGCCCTATAGCCATAGGACATCTCGGCTGGAAACCATAAATCAACATATTGAATGGCGTAAATCCAATCTTTGAGTCTTTGGAGCTGGTATAAGCAAACTCCAATAAGGGTAAGTATTCTTCCCAGATTGCTTCTTACTTACGTAAGAACGCAACGTATCTTCTAGAATTTGGTTGATTCTTTTCCTTTGACCATCAGATTGCGGATGATCTGTTGTACTCATAATTAGAGTAGT
Source organism: Adiantum capillus-veneris (assembly GCF_014529385.1). NCBI lineage: Eukaryota > Viridiplantae > Streptophyta > Polypodiopsida > Polypodiales > Pteridaceae > Adiantum > Adiantum capillus-veneris. The sequence continues at coordinate 66,449,464 of NC_140933.1, forward strand.
ATCTAACTTTTTGAAGACTTTCCTCCAAAAATGACTATTAAATTTCTTATCTCTATCTGACACTATATCTGCGGGCAGGCCATATAGCTTGTAGAGATTTTCAATGAAGAGTTTTGCCAACTCTAGTGTTTTTACGGTTTTCTTTATGGCAATAAACTTTGCCATTTTAGTTAACATGTCCACCACCATCCAAACTGAGTCATTTCCTCAACTCGTCTTAGGTAGCCTGGTGATGAAATCCATGAAAATGCTTTTCCATTTCCCTTGAGGGATCTCTAAAGGATGGAGCAATCCTCCAACCTTGAGTCGCTCATGCTTATTGACCTAACACTTATTCCATTGCAACACATAAGTTTGGACGTTCTTAAACAACCTTGGTCAGTAAAATTGTGGTTTGACTAGTGCATAGGTTTTCTGAATCCTTGGATGACCTGCTCTCGGACTGTAATGACTTTCTTTTAGAATGCGCGTTCGAAAGTCACCAATACTTGGTACACACACCCTACCCTTGTGGAGTAAGTACCTGTAGTTAGCAAACTTCCCGACGAAGTTTATCGCCCCCCTTTGAAGCCATGGCAGTCAAAGGTGACGAAGGGCCTACGTCAGAGCTCTTCGGCTTCCTACTCTGCCCGAAAGTTTTGGCTAGCCTCTTCGGACTAACTCTCGCTTCTCTACTCGTCGCATCTATGGTCTGTCTCTCCGGACTAGCACTATGTGCCGACGAGGGAGGTGGTTGCGTCTATGATGAAGTGCGATCGGGTATAGTGGGCCAGACCTCTGTAAAAGAAGGATCGTGCTCACATAAGCCCTGCAGTGACTGCAAGAAGCCGTTCTTGAAGAATGTGAATCTTAACTCATTAAATTGTGGTGTGCGACTAAGTGCATCCGCCACTTCATTAAATTTACCTCTCTGTTAATGTATCTGAAGGTCAAACTCTTGTAGGATCTCTGCCCATCGAGCTTTTCTACCCTTCAGTTCATTTTGACTTGAAAGCCATTTCAAAATTTCATGGTCTGTCCGGACCTCAAAAGTGCCACCATATAAATAGTGTCTCCACTTTTTTAGAGAATGCACAATCGCCAGTAACTCTCGCTCATAAGCCGAGTAGTTACGCTGCGCACGATCTAACTTTTTACTTTTAAATGCAATTGGGCGTCTCTTTGCAGTAATACGGTCCCAATGGCCTCATTACTCGCATCTGTCTCCAAGACAAATAGTTTGATTGGATCGACGATCGTTAAAATTGGTGTGGCTGCTATAGCCACCTTAAGCATTTTAAAACTTCTTTGTTGGGATTCTCCCCAATCTATGTTTTTAGTTTTAGACCTTAACTGGTCCGTCAATGGGACTGTGATCTTCGCGTAGTCCTTTACGTATTGCCGGTAAAAACCTGACATGCCAAGAAAAATCTGCAGTTCATCCACATTCTTTAACGCTAGCCATTTAATAATAGCTTCCACTTTATCTGGCTCCATCCGCGTGCCTTCGGCAGATATAATGTGGCCCAAATAATGTATTTCTTTTTCAAAGAAATCACATTTCGTTTCTTTTGCAAACAGATTGTGTTTGCGTAATAACTCAAACACCAAGCGCAAATGCTCTAAGTATTCTTTAGGTGTCTTATTGTACACTAGAATGTCATCTAGGAAAACCACTACGAATTTCCCCAGATATGGATGTAATACCCTGTCCATCAGCGTCATAAATTTCACTGGAGCATTGATTAGCCCAAACGGCATAACCAAAAATTCAAAATGCCCAAAATGGGTCCTAAATGCTGTCTTCGCAATATCCTCTAACTTGATTCTAATATGATGATACCCTGATCTCATGTCGATCTTTGAAAATACTTTAGACCCAAAGAGATGATCAAATAGCTCGTCCATAAGTGGCATTGGGTATTTGTTCTTAATTGTAACCTGATTAATTGCTCTATAATCTATGCATATATGCATAGATCCATCTTTCTTCTTTACCAGAAGAATGGACGATGCCCATGGACTTGAACTAGGCCGAATAAAGCCTTTGTCCAAATATTCTTTTAGTTGTTTTTCCACCTCCTATGCTTTGGAGTGGCTAAGTCTATAAGTAGGCTTGCTTATAGGTTTTGACCTAGCATAACTTCGATGCCGTGATCCACTTCTCTTTATTCAAGAAATACATCCTGAAATTCCTCTAATAAATTCTTTAAAACATCTACATACATTTTCTTAAGGGTCTCACTTGCCTTGGATTTTTTTATCTTTTGAATCACATGCATGCCAAACAGGGTTTTCAAACAGTGGGTCTCGTCCAAGACTATTTATTTTTTGGTGTTTTACGTAAACATCAGTTATGGTTTTATTTATAGAAACAAAATTTAAAAGAGGGCAACAAGCATATACCTCTGCTAGGCCTCTGCGGACCGAGTGACACAACACCATGGAAGAAAGTGGTGTAGAGGGGATACTACCGTCACCCTGGAGGGTAGTGACCCTTCCTCCATGTTCAAACTGTAGCGTATTGTGCAAATAACTCTGCACTAGGCTAGGACTAAGGCTATACAACCATTCCCTACCCAGATATAAGTCTTCTCTTGCCAAGTGCATGACCTGAGCGTCTAGTGATGCCTAATAGTCTTGGATCATCAAAAAGGACTCCCAAGACTAGCTATGGTATTCCATACCGTCTTATCATAACTGTTGGCCAAGCCAACAGTGTACTCATGATCACTCTGTGTCTCAGTCAAGCTTAACTTCTTGACTAATGAGTAATTCAAGAAGTTGTGACTAGCCCCATCGTCTATAAAGACAGTGACTTTACGGCCACCTAGGGTACCATACATGCGCATCATGTCTTGGAGACCTGCGCTCAGCTGCCACATCGTCGGTGTCATTGAACAAACATGACGTTCGTTACAATGATACACGGTCACCTCTTTGAACTCTGCGGAACTAAGAGGAAGCCTCTGCACCGTATGCAACTCGCTAGAGGATTTGACATCTCTCTTGGGCTCGCTGCAACTCGTGCTAGCTTTTAACTTTGGAGACTCAGCTTTAGTGTGTCCCACCTCCCTACAGCTGAAGCAACCATTTTCCTTACGTGCTTTAGCATACTGCTTCTGTTTATGGGTTTTCAACTCCCTCTTTTTCTTAAAAGATCGTTTTTTTAAAAGACCAACGACCATCTTGATTCCCCTTGTCTGTTCTATCCCCTGGCCTCTCACTACGGAACTCTTTTCTTTTAAATCCTAACCCCTTTTTATCCCCGCCCCATTGTACCCCATCTCGCGCACCACGACGCTTGATGTCATCCTATATCTACGCATATTTAATGGCCTCAAATAGATATGTAGGTGCTAACAGCTCTAAGTACTCAAGGTACTCAGGTATCTCTTGAAGCCCCGTAGTTTTTGGAATGCATCGATTCCTTTCAGCTTGTGTACGATCTCCCTGCAGTCAGAGATATACTGAGTCAGAGATATACTGAGTCAGGGACTTGTTCTCCAAAGAACATTTATCCCACAACTCCCAGCTTATCTCCGCCTCATTAGCTGGCAAGAATTCTTTGCTAAACATCGTTTGAATTCCAAGCAAGTGGTAGGACAAGGTGTTAAACTTATCCACCTCTTGTATGCCTTGCCAATCAATGAGAGGCTAGTCTCTACGGGCTGCACGCGACTAGGCTGCTATCGCAGCGCATGTAAATCGGACCACCTGGCTAGGAACATGTTCACTGAGTCCTTGTCTCGCTCCCGTTTCTCACCCCCAAAGCTTGGCGGCTTTAGGTCTTTAAGCAAATACGAAGTTGTCTCTACGGACGGCCCCGCCGGTAAATCGATTGGTACCCCTATGAACACTGGCAAGGCTATGCTCACCCGTGCCACAGGGGCCCGTCTGCCATGAGGAGTGGGAACACTAGTCGAAGCGGCCGTCAACGCATCTAATCGCGTGGAGATGCCTTGTAGCATCGTGACCATGATAGTTTGTATCTTCTCTAAGGTCGTAAGCATGGCAGAAAAATAATGGTACATCCCGCTAGAGAGCTCCGTCTCTGACAGGAGGTCAACCGAGTCAGCGAGGTCATAGTCATTCAGGCCGTACTCCAAGAGGCCCTCGTCGTCCCCAGCCTCGGTGTCCATATCTCCCGACTCATCGGTCAGAAGAGGCTCATTAGGTAAGGTGGCCTCTACAGGTGCGCCGGGTCTAGGCACAGCGTCTGCGAACGTCGAGGGCGCTTGTGGGTCACGTGAATCTTAACCGGTGAGCGTACCTCGGGACAGGTCATTATCTGACGTTTGCGGCCAAACAATTCAGTCGGGGTTAAGCTTGCGACCGAAGAGAGGAGTCTGGAAAATCTTGCGGGAGTAGGCGGGGTGGGAGACTGACTACAACGAGCAGACATTTTTTAATTTTCTTTCAAATTTAAAGAAAATGCAAAAATTGTAAAATAATGCTAATTAAAAGAGCGTAGTGATTGTCGAAATTCTTGCCAAATTTATTTTGCGGAAAAACTTGCCTGAAAAAAACCCCTTGCCGGAATCCTCTTATACGAGAAGGACTTTCCAGTGCCGAATTCTCGATTGCCTCAAAGTTTTTGCGAAAAACTGTTGCGGAGTTTGTGGGGGAATGGACTCTTAAGGCAAAAAGAGTAAGTGGGTAGCTTTTAATGTGAAAGCCATAATGTTATCACACAAAAAAATGACGAAAAACTTCTCTGTACAAATCTCCGAGAAGAAAACGGGCGAAGCTCGAACAATGGAAGAGATAGAGGACGATGGTGGAGCTTTGGTTTCTATGGGCAAGAGGTTGAGAGCTAGTTGGGGTTACGCCCCTGGCAAAGAGAGAGAGAGAGAGAGAGTTCCAAAATCTGCTATGCGGCGGCGTCAGGGACGGAGGAGCGGGCAACGACGCTGGAGAGCTGGGCGGCGGCGGCGGAGGGCCAGATGGCGGCGCCTCTGCGGGCACTGCTGGCCTGATTCCTCCAGGCTCTTCTTTTCTTCCTCCTGGCACCCCCCTTCTCTTTCCTTCTCCACCCTTCTCTTCCTCCTCCAATCTTTCCTTCACCTCCTTCTTCTCTCCCCTTCTTCAAAGCTTTAATGGCTTCTTCAGTTCCTGCTCCTACTCCTTCTTCGATGGCTTCAATGGAGGAAACTCTTCCTTCACTTCCATGGAAGCTTCAAGCAAGCCTGCACCTGCAAGAATAGAGGAGAGAGAGAGAGAGAGAGAGAGAGAGATGAATGTAATGGGCCGAGTGTAATGGAGATGAGTATGAGGGTGTGTGTGCAGGGAGCTCTGTGTGTAGCTTCTTCTTGCTCAAGCTCACTATGTAAACTCACTACTGACACACAAATCTCACCCTTATCCCCAATAATTAAAAATTATTCTCACTCAATAGACTAAGGTCCACCGAGCCCGCTTCACGCGTCCGGTGTCGACCCAAGCTTTGATACCAATATTACATCGACATAATACCGCTTCGGGTATTCTGACAGGATGGGTCTGGCTCTCCACCCAGCCATAGAGGAGAATGAGGAGTCCCTCCCTATTTTCGGGCTATATGGTGTGTGGCCTGCCAGCCACCCGTGCACTCTGGCATGAGCGTCCTCTCCCTCTGAACCCTGGATGACCCCTGTCGTGGCGCATCGGCCACGGCCACGGCCTCGGCGGATCGTCCGTCACTGGCCTTACAGCCTACGTGACATTTATATAAAACTTGGCAGGCAGGGCCCTATAGAGCCAACATAATGTGTAACCATTATTATTGGATTTCCTCCTTGTTGTGATAGAAGTAGATACGAAGTGAGTAGAGACCTTAGCGTAGCTAGCGGTGACACTAATGAAGTCTTTTACCATATTCATGCCTGTAAAATCTTTTTTTTTATAAAAGTGCTGACATCCGCAACTTGTCACAACCACACTTTATTCAGCATCAGGCCGCGACGCGCAGACCATCCCTTGCCCACGTCCAAAGTGTGCCCAAGGGGTATTGAACCCCCCCGCCCCCCCCTCCCCCCAAAGGTCCAATACACTAACCACTTGGGACAACCCACTTGGACTATGCTTGTGAAGTCTTACTAAAATTCATTCTCGTGCATAAATAAAGTAATACCAATAACCCTCTTATGTAACCCCTTGTGTAATAGCAAGCCCTTGCATTTGTTCTTTGCCGTTGCCTTCATACTCATCAATCCTGAGTGTAGAATTTGTTATAGCACGGCTAATTTGTGTGCACTCTGGAGTGGAGAAAAGCCCTATGCAATTTTTTTAAGGCTTTCCCTTTTAGTATAATCACCACACCTTGTCTTAACTTTGGCAATTTGATTCCAATGACTAAAACCTGGCTAGTGTATTCTTTATAGTGTTGTGGACATGGCAACCTTATCTCACAGAGCTTATGGGCTTGTGAGTGTTTCTTCCTCATCTGGCTCTCCATATTCTGAGGTCACCCCTCGTTGGCGACACCCTTGTTGTGCCTCAACGCTAAGCAGCCTCCTAATTGACATGCGAATGCTTGGCAACTTGAAAGGCTGTGAAGAGCATCCTTGATCATTCTCCATGGAGGAATGAAACCTCAAGGACATGCAACTTGGCATTGCAAGACCATCTGCTCACCTAGAATGTATTGGCCCACGGGAGCAACACCACAACCATTTGGCATAGAGAGAGAGAGAGAGAGAGAGAGAGAGAGAGAGAGAGAGAGAGATGATATTAACATCTACGAAAGGCCAAAATCAGCCTATGAAAAAAATTAGTGTGCAAGTATGGTGTATCCTATGGTATCCAGTAAACAAAAGCAATACTAAAATGAAAACTAAGCTAATAAGAGTATCATTTGTAAGGTGCAATATAAGCTATGAGGGGGTGATTGAGGATGGACTTCTATCACTAGGAAATGCCTCACTATATGCATGAGGTATATAATCATGATATGCAAAAAATAGGTCCATCTAAGATCATATTGAGGATGTAGAATGCTGTACATGAATGGGGGAACAAGCGCTCTCTGACAAATATGCCAAGGTCTGCTTGGAAGCGGGCAAGTCTCTCCATCTTCTCTGTGTCTTCGATCCCTGTTAGCTCTATGGTGGAGTTCGAGAAGTTGAAACACGGACACTCTCTCTCTTTAGCTGGCCGAAGTTTGTTGGCTTGCTGTAATGTCACCCCTCGCCCAAAAGTGGTCTGAAAGAAGTCTGTGATGTGACTCTGTAGTAATCCTCCTCTCTGTGCAGTGGGTGTTTGTGGAAGGATCTCTCTGTGTCTCCAAATCTCAAGCAAAAAGCGTCCCCTGTCTCCAAAAACTGGCATAGGGAGCAGGGCTCTCCAAAGAGGGTTGGGTACCGCTCTCTAATAACTGTGTATGCGTTGCATCTACAAACAAAGTGTTCCTCACACTCTTTCTCTATGCAGCATAGTGTGCATATCCTCTCTTCTCAAGGAGTTTGAGTTGGTCTGCCAATCTCTATCTCAAGGCGATGTGAACAACCGTGAGCTTACCAAAAACCACCTGGGCGGCATCACTACAAGAGGTTGTGTGCTCTTGTGACGCTTTTAGCGACGGAAATACACTGGGTTTTTATAACCCCCGGCGTCGCTAAGAGCGTCGCTATGAGCGTCGATACGGGGACGTCGCTATGGCAGTCGCTAGAAACGTCGCTATGAGCGTCAATACGGGGACGTCGCTATGGAAGTCGCTATAAGCGTCGCTATATAGAGACGCCTATAGCGACGCTGCAGGGCCATCAATAGCGACGCTTATAGCGACATTGTAGAGCCTAATATAGCGACGGTCATGGCGACGCTCAAGATGAAAATTTTTTGGTGACAGGGCATTCACCCATCAACCATATTAAATGTTTCATTTGTCTATTTACCTTTGAAAAAAAGTGCAAAGGTAAATATAGACCCAAAATAGTCACCCACAAAACAATATAATCATTAACTCCATCATCCATAGTACGTATTTTATTTGCAAAATAAAGATACAAAAATGGCAAGCGTGAATTGATGAAAGTAAATCAATGACAATTGTACACATAGGCAAAATCACTTGATTGTTAATCATTGCAAATGTAATAGTTACAAACCATTATCATTATTTTAAAAATATACATGGTTTTCAAAAAGACGTATAAAAGTCGATCATCTCATGATACATAATCTATGACAAAAAGAAACTAATGCTATCTAGCTATGGCTAAACTGACGTCGTTTAATCAGACGTCTCATCGCGTCGAAGTGCCGTATCTATCGGATTCTGCAAAAAAAACAATAAGATAGCTTTTTGTAAGTATAAACATATAGCGACCTTTATAAAACAATACAATAAATAGAAAAGAATAAACCCTAATACTAACCATGCCGCCGCGAGAACTCAGGATGTCTATAAGGGCGTTTAAGCCCTTCGTGCCTGCGTACTCACGCTCGTACGGTGTGGGATCACGTCCTGTAAACGACCGCTGTCAAAAATACAAAGAATCCATTATGTTAGAATTTCAAATCCCATAAACCCTGAACTATCAAACATAGATGCGAAAACACTTACAAAATCGGTCTCAAATGATGTCCACCCGCCGCTCCCCAAGTGGTGCGAGCTCCCTGCATCTACTTGCGCTCTGGCTGCCTCCTTTTGTTGCTTCCACTTGTCGGGATTCTCGCGCGCTTCTTTCTTCGCATGCTTCCAATCTTCTTTGGCCAGCCAATCTGGTCTGCTCCACCCCCGGGGTCTTCACTAAGGATTACCGTATGGTGTCACGTGAGTGTACAATAGGGGGGGTTTATGAGGCCAAAAAGGTAGATTTTACAAAGGAGGGTACCGTATATAGGGGGTAAAATGGCAGTTTTGGTGCACGTAGGTGACGTCTTCGTAGTACTACTAGTGAATCCCCCGGGGCTCCACCCATGCTTGATTGCTTTTGCACTTCGGAATGATTATGCTTGCAGTATTCGCGCATTCGAACCTTCATCACATCTTTATTGAAGCAGTCGTTCTGTGTTGGAACGGCAAACTCGTCATGAAGCATGTTGATGACTCTGTCTTTTAATTCATTTGGTACTTCACTCCACGTGTTTAGTATGTAGTGTCTAAACACCTGAGAGAAAAGACCGCGCATGCGCGAAATCACCTTCTTGCCTTCATCATCCAAGATAATGCCGCCGCTAAAGTCGACGGAGTAAGGTAAGCCCTCTCACCGTTGACGCGTGAACCTGGGTGTCTTGGCAGGGGTCTCTAGCGGCGTGTCAACGGGGGTACGGATGCCAGGTGTCTCCACTAGAGTCTGAGCCCCGAAGCGAGGAGTGTCCACCGGAGTGACTCCTGGAGGAGTAGCTAGTGGTGTGTAGCTGCGGGGAACGGCAGTCAGCAGCGCAAAACGTGGTGTCGATGGCGATACCGTGGCTGGTGTCGGGACGGGCAAACAAGGGAAGGGTAAAGAGCCTCGTCGAACACGAGGTGGTGTCGAAGCATCGGTGGCGCCACCCCCACAACAACCGCCACCACCACCACCACTAGAGCACCGGTGCCTAGACGAGTGTGAAGATCGTCTCGTCGACACCGAAGCTTCGGAGCGCACTGAGGACTCCGAAACAGAGGGAGATGCGGATGGAGTAGGAACCCGCGATGGTGCGCTAGAGCGATGACGCTCCACGTACCACTGTCTGTGCTGGGGTCACAAAGAACAAAGAAACTCCTCATCATCCATACCTGCATTAAACACAGGAACATTTAAACTTAATATTGATTGAATGGAGTAGAAAACATGGAAAAGAAGATAGATAGATAGATAGATAGATAGATAGAGAGAGAGAGAGAGAGAGAGAGAGAGAGAGAGGAGGAGGTGCTCGTCGTCTCTGCTTATGAGAACATACCTAGAGCATACGTACCTGGAGTGGACGCAAAGACCATTAAATACAATGACGCAATGATGCATATAAATACAATGACGCAATGACGCAATGACGCAAATACTTAAAGAGCCAGAGTTTTTACAAAACGGAGCAAAATTGTTCAAAACGGAGAATCGTACAAGAACTTGAATGTGCTTGTAGCTTTGGAATGTTCAAAGGCTAGCAGCAACAGAAAGCATTCTTCTTCTATTCAACTTGAGTGATGGAGAACAAGTGCATAACTCTGAATTTACAAAATGAAACAAAATTGTTCAGATACAATATTTATGGCTTTAAGAGATCTCTCTCTCATCCTCGCATAGCTCAACATAACTTCCTATATCTATATAGAGCTCTCCATTTAAACAGATGTCCTCTGTTTCATTTTGTAGATCCTCTGCATGCACCCCATAGAGAGTAGTAGCTTGATGTTCGTCTGGCACCACCTCCACGGCTTCTGACTGAGCATCTTCTCCGATCTCCTCCATTGATGCCGCTGTGATTGGCACATGATAGCCTTCATACGTCCGTGCACTACGAGGGACTACCTCTATGACGTACCACCAGTTTGATGCGGACTTTGTAGGATGAAATATCACCTGCCAGAGCCACATAACCTACATGAGAGCTTCCAAGCACATAAATTCTAAAATGGGATGTTAACTATTTACATACTTGTTCACAATGCTCGGGTAGTACGAAAGTGTCTCTTAGGTCAGTCCATTTCTTAGTTAAATCCACCTCAAGAAAACCAGACTCTCCTCTACGCACAGTAGCGTTGAGACTCTCCATGATTATCTTGAACCATTGCACGTCGAACAAGTCGACAAAAAATCCTCTATAATTGATCCTCAAAATCTCGTGTAGCGTGCCGAAGTAAGTGAGTTCCGCCACCACAGGATCTGCATCAGAGGACCGTCGTCGACTAGACTGTTCAAATTTTGCCATGATTCCACAATCTTGAGTAAAACGTTTTTTGCGATCCGTTCCACCCTAAAATGTCGACCTTTACACGATGCTGCTGTGTATGACTTATACTACAACCAAAAAAGATTATGAGTGGCCGTTCAAACATCTAGAAAGTTACTAGTCGTACATTGCAAACTTACCTTGGTCGCGCAAATCCTAGAGTACTCCCACTCTTTCTCAGTCACTTATTCACCGCACTGTTGTGCGCTTTTCAATTTGTTGTGCAACCATCTTAAGCTCATGAATGTTGGTAGGCTCTCCAGACCCGTCGGATAGTGCATCAGTGGTCGTCTTCCCCGTCTCCACTCGATTCTTGCCCTTTGTCGCTTTTGCTTTGCATCCTCATATTGTGAAATCCACTTCTGCATGACTGGATTGTGAGGCATGCAAAATCGGTTGATTTTAGCCTCCAGATCTTCCGTCATCTTCTTCTCAACACTGCGTTACACATGACAATTCTAGATATGCGCTCATCATCTATGGTTCGTCATAGCGTGTCCCGGGATTTATCAAATCCGTCTAGCCACTCTCCAATGTACACTAGGGACTCTGATGCCAGCCAACCTTCTGCCACTACCCTCCGGATGTGCCTTCTGGTGCACATATCCCTTGAGCGTTTTCATGAAACGTTCTAAAAAGAACATCCATCTGGAATGTACTGTGCCAGCTATTTCCACCTCATCAACTATGTGAACAAGAAGATGTACCTGAATGGTTAGCATGGTAGTAGGAAAATGTTTTTCAAACATGCACACAGCCTTTGCAGCGTTTAGTTTGGCGAATGGTATGGAATCTACATTGATCTCCTTTTGTGAGATCCATTGCACCAACTTCGCAAGTTTGTAGATTGTTTTATGGACGTCAAGAGACAAACATCCCTCAATGGCAACTGGTAAAATAAATTGCAAAACACCTGCAACAATGATATTAAAGTCCACACAAATTTGTTACAAAATTTTCACTATGATATACTCCACTATGAACATACCTGACACATTTTATTCCAGTCGTGTGACTTCAAAGCGATAAGCTTTCCTTCTTTAGTAAAACACGTTTGGAGCGAATGCATTACGCCAGTGGGGGTCCGCAAAGATCGAATGGTCTCTTTTACTTTGCGTTCTTGGGCTCCTTTGAGAATCCATGGTGCTTTAGGGAGTTTTATCGATCCATCGGACGCTGTTTGCGGCCAACATTGCTCCATACGATCCACATTTCTAAGGTCAACTCTGGCTCCCAAAGTATCTTTCTTGTCGGTCAGATGGTCCCATAGTAGATTACCCACATTCTTGAATATGTGCATTGGATCGAGCAAGTGATTGATCATGAGTCGGGGCCAATATGGTAACTCGTACCATAGAGATAGTCTCTTTATCCCTGGAGGAAATCCGTCCTCACACATCTCCTTTTGCTCTAACCATGCTTGTGCAGACATCCTCGGTGGCTCTCTTCCCAAAAAGTCGTCTTGTAACACATGATTCTTTGGAAGATACGCTTGATGACCTTCGTAGATTTGCTTCTTCAATGAGGGCGCCCTACGTGCATTCAGTCTAGGTCCACATGTGACACATGCTCTGTAGCCGCTTGTTTGAAGCCCTGCATGCATACGCATGATAATAGATCATCTTGAGGAAAACCAAGATTTACAGTGTCTGAGTGAGGAGTGTAAATAGATCACCTGAGCATTCTGTTAGTCCGAGATAGTCATGCATGGTCCACATTAGAATGCCTCTGATCAAAGCATTCCGTCGATCTGTGTGTCGGCTCATATCCACCACCTCTATGCCAATCCACAATTATTGTATCTCTTGCAATAGTGGACGAAGATACACATCCATATTCTTCACTTTATATCGCCCCAGCACAATCAAGCTTAGTCATAGGTGCCCCTTCTTCGTAGTCAACCACCACGGGGGAATGTTGTAGTTGACGATGACAACGGGCCATACACTGTAAGATGTTGATCTTTGACCAAATGGATTTACGCCATCCATAGCCAGGCCTAAGCGCAAAATTTCGAGCTTCCTTGGCAAAATCCGACCATGTTCCATCTATATGTTTCCAGGCTGCACAATCTGCAGGAATCCGTAGCACACCATCTGAAGATTTATTCTCCTCATGCCATGATGCTAGGGCGGCCATGGACTTACATTCTGAGGCAAGCTTTTCCATGCATGGGAACCCCCCCATATATTTTTGCCCTTTTATCAAAATATTTCCCATTATATAAGTTACTTTTGATTTTTTCTTCCTTTTTCACAAACGTTTTAGCCTTTATTAAATAAATAATACTTATGCTAATCAATCACGATGTAGCATAATAAGTAAGCTTTCTTTGTTGATGGCTAGTCTAGAGTAATTCTATCACCATTTTTGGAGGATCCATCCTCATCAACAAATATCCACCTTCGACAACCTCTCTTATAATTTTCTTACCTCTCTCTTCTCTCCCTAATAAGCTTATGTCTATCCAAAGCTAGACCATTGTAAATATTTCCTATCCTCTACATCTTACCCACATTCTCTCTTTTTCTCTCTCTATTGACTCTGGTATTTTAAATAATGAGGAGACAAGATGGGAGCCACAGTCACATGCACCCCATTTTCCTAGTCACCAAAGTGGGACACTCACCTCAAATAGAAATATTGCTAAATCCTTCCCTCCTTCCCTATATAAGGAGGCCATGAGAGATCACTTGGGAGAGAGAATACACACACATACACACACACACACACCTATCCATACACACTCTTGTGCTACATGCTTGTAGCATGAACCCTAATCACATAATCACAACACCATCATCATCACCATCACCATGCACAAAAGATGAGCACCACACCTCCACACCACTTGTAATTAAGGGTTGAAGGCACAATTTCAAGAAGAAGAAGGGTGGACACACTCATGATATTCCTCGCCATCAACTCCCATCTCTCCATTATGCCTCCTACGATCTTGTTCCCTTCTCATTTTCCTGCCATACGCTACCTATTGTATTCATCTTTTGCAAGCAATCAACACACTCCATCTTGGTGCCATACTTTGTGTCGCTTTGGATACATCTCATTGTGAGTATGGTATATGCTTGTTCCTTGCCATTTTTTTTCTGCTTATGTTAAGGTGTGCGGATTCGCCACCACACACACACACTCTCTCTCCCTCTCATATTCCTATCATCTTGCTACTTCCATCTTAAGGTGTGCGGATTCGCCACCTTTTGTATGAGAAGTGAGCATACTTGCATGTATCCCTGACCTCGTTATCTTCCTTACTACATGAACGCGTAGCGAGCCCATTCTCACTCACTCACCACTCCTCTCACCTTATTCTCAGACCACCCCATTCCACATTTGGGCGTGGATCTCGAAATTGTTTTCCATGGCATGCTTCATTGTGTATATGTATGCGTCCTAGCCGCATATCTTGCTAGGTGGTGCCCCTATTGTGTATCCCCCATGATGAGGCCATTGTGCATAGTCTTGGTGTAGAGGCCACCGGGTCTATTTTTTTTCACTTCCGCCTCTCATTTGGTGCCCCCACTGAGGAGGGCTCTTGAAACCCTTCAGTTTACAAGACTGAAAACCCTACACTATTGTGAATGGATGAATGAGTATGAAGGATTTTCTAACTGGACGACAGAAAAAGAAGAGCTCCAAGCACAACTAGACGAACTCCGTATCTCCATCGAAGCTCGAGTTCCAGGCGTAACGGTAATCGATTTGAAGTGGGAGAGTCAACCAGCGCGCCAAACCGAGTGGATATACATAGGCCAAGTGCCAAGAAGAAGAAGGAGAAGGTGGAAACCATGTCCGCAACCTACAACCAACCAACAACAACAAAATGGAAGGAGCTTTGCACAATAGAGAATCAACACTATTCTACTTTGAGAATCGGGTAACTCAAGTCACGAGGTAATTATCATAGTCAGTTTTCAAGTCGCACCTGATGCTGCAGCACAGATAACAGAAGCATTGGCTCACACTCTCACTAGAGAAACTAGGGATCTACTGAGTTTGTTTCAGGAAAGAACACCACCCTCTCCTACAAGCTTGGACAGTGACTAAGCACCTCTAAGCTTCACATGAATCAGGACAACCTACCTCAAGACAGATCACACATACCAACACGTGTACGCTCAATCAAGGTAATATTGGACTTGAAGATTCACTACCAGCACGTCATTGACACCATGCCGGGTGGGGAGCGGTTTTTTGAGGTTCTCGTATCAGATCAGCCATTTGTTTTACCTTTGGTACAAGGCAATGTACAGTTTGAAGTTTTAATCTATGTCCTAGTATAATAGGGTATACACGCCTCCTTGTAAAGAAGAAAAAATTTTGCAAGTTAAGAAGTGTGTCTTTCTAGCTCTCTCTCAGTAATCATGGCAAGTGTAGCATTTCCAACCTTTATTGGTAAGGTGGGCGAGGATGCTGCAGACTTTCTAGACAACTTGGAAATAGCATGTGTCATCTCTGCGAGAGATGATGATGCTTCGCGCTTGCGCATCTTCCCACTTCTAATGAAGGTGGAGGCAAGATCATGGTACAATGCCTTGGCACAAGAAACCAAGGAACGGTGGGACTTATTAAGGACAGCCTTTGTCAAGCGTTTTGGAGAGGGCACAACATCAGAGAAACTATGGCAATTGTTGACAGAGTTGAAGCAGGGCAGTATGCTGGAATACGCATCATATGAGTCAAAGTTTGTAGATTTATGGGGGCGATGGGTTGCATCGCTAAGAGAGGATGAGGGGGCACCTGATTTCCTAAAGAAGGATCGGTTTGTGGCCAACTCTTAAAGAGAAGGTGAAGGGAAGGTTTCCTGCTACGTATGAGCTAGCAGTTGAAGTGGCCCGCCTTAAAGACAAGAAGTTGCGCCTACAAGCTAGGAATATCGATGGAGAGGAAGCCGTTAGGACCCCACCACCTCTAGCACCACCTACAACAATCGCCCAGAGGATTCAACCACAAGAACCAATTGAAGATCAGCAAGACCTGCTCAACCGAATCACCAATCAACTTGAGAATCTCTCAGTCCATTTGATACAACAAGGGCATGCACACAATCGCAACCAAGAGCAAGGGAGAGGACAACGAAGGCAAAACCAAGAATACCACTGCTACAATTGTGGGGAGGATGGTCATGGCATGTACTACTGTCCACACCCAAGGAGGCAAAATTTCAACAGAGGAGCCAGGCAAAACCAGGTTTCACCACCGAGAGCAAGACCACCACCACCGAGGGCACCACGACAAGCACCACCCATGAAAATCGTACAACCACCGATTCAACCACAACCACCACCACCACCACCACCACCACAACCTCTCATTCCACCCTTACCCCCACCACCAGTTGGCAATCAAACAGTAAGCGTCATCAGTCTTGAAGGTAAGGGAAAGGAGAAAGTGGAGGAGGATAAGACCAAGGTCAAAGGAGTAGATGCCATTGGGGTAAAACGCGCTAGGCATGGTGAGTCTTCTCAAAAGGAAGAAAAGATGAAGACTAAAGGGGAATCTAGCAAAAAGCCGTCCAAGTCACGACGTAAAATTGACATTGTAGATTTCTCTTTGGGTGAATGTTCTAAACCATATGATTTGGTTCAAGATGTTTCTGTGCAGGGCCCAAAAATCACCTGGCCCCAGTTACTCCACCTAGCACCTAGGGTGAGGAGACAATGGACAAAGATGGTTAACACGAGGCGACCAAAGCCAAAGATAGCTGGGGCTATCTCTGGGAGGAATCTAGACGACATACTACCAGTGATGGATGCTTACATCAAAGGGCAACACATCTCCAATATCTACATCGATGGTGGCGCACAAATATGCGTCATAAGTGAAAAAATGATGCACCGTTTGGGTTTAGAGGTGAGTCGGCCGGCACCATGCCGAGCCAAAATGGCAAATAATTTAAAAGTTCAATGTGTTGGTGTCATAAATGCAGTTAGGATAAAGGCATTCAACACCGAGGTAGATGTGGACATCTTTGTCATGCCACACAAAGGGGAGGGCTATCCTATCATTCTAGGGAGGCCTTGGCTTATGGCTATGAGAGCTAAGCAGGACTGGGACACCGGCATAATCCAGATGAAGGATGCAAAAGGAAGGCCAATACTTTACGACATGAAGATAGGTCAACAACGCGACATGGATCTAGAAACCTCCGAGGATGAGTTTTCTAGTGGTGACTCTTCAACCACTTCAGAGGAGGAGTCAACAGTGAGTGAAGAAAGTGATAGTAGCATTGAGGTGATGGGGATTCTCAAGGACCCTAAGAAGATGGAGCAACCTGATGCCTCATCATCAAGCCAAGGGGAGACACCAGGTATACAACCTCTGGTAGAAGCAAGTAAGCTACATCAAATGCTCTCTAGTGAGTTGTGTGGGAAGGAGCGTGAAGATTATATTTTGATGCTAAGTAATTTTACCACATTGTTCATTGATGAATATGATAAAATCACTGGCATCACAGTAGTTCAACATCACATTAAGCTCAAGGAGGGAAGTAAACCTGTAGTGCAGAAGCTCAGGCGGCTAGGAGTAATTCAACAAGACGCCCTACTCAAAGAGGTGAGGAAATTGCTAGAAGCCGGTTTTATCTATCCTGTTGAAGACTCGGAGTGGGTTTCTCCAGTGGTAGTCACACCAAAGAAGAATGGTAAGTGGAGGGTTTGTGTTGATTACAAGCCTCTTAATGCAGCCACAAAGAGGGACCATTTTCCTCTTCCTTTTCAAGACGAAATACTCAATGAGGTAGCAGGACATGAGCGCTACACGGTATGTGATGGCTACTCAGGCTACTTCCAAATCAGTATCGCTGAAGAATATCAAAAGAAGACAACCTTCATCACACCATGGGGATGTTTTGCTTACAGAGTTATGCCTTTTGGTCTCACTAATGCTCCAACCACTTTTTAGCGATATGTGACATTTGTTTTCAGCCATTCTTTGGAAAATCAATCAGTGTTTTTATTGATGACTTTTGCATCTATAGCTCTCGCTCTCTTCATTTGGAGAAAGTTTATGAAGGTCTAGCTAGGCTACAAGCTTTGGATGGCCAACTCAATGTGGAGAAATGCCACATTGGTGAAAGCAAGGTTACTCTTCTTGGCCATGTGATCTCGGCCAACGGCATTGAAGCTGACCCAAGCAAGGTTCAAGCCTTTGTGGCTTTGACCTCTCCCACCACAACAAAGCAATTGGTCTCTTTTCTTCAAAAGGTGAGGTATTTGAGTAGGTTCATTCACTTGCTCTCCCAAGTGGTTCTCCCTTTACAACAAGTTACCCATCAAGAGATCTTCACTTGGAGTGAAGAAAATGAACAACAATTCAATGAGGTAAAACAAATTCTAGCTTCACTTCCCACAATAGCACCTCCAAAGTGGGACGGGCCATTTTATGTAAACCCTAGTGTTGGCAATGACACACTTGGGGCTGTATTGATGCAAAAGGATCCTCAAACTTCTTTCATGTGTCCTATCTACTTCTCTAGTCGAATGATGACCCCATCAGAAAAGGGATACACGGCAGTGGAGCACATGGTGCTTGCATTAATGTTTGCTACCACCAAATTTCGCTCTTATTTATTGTCTAGACCATTCATAATCTTAACAATGGAAGAAGTATTTCCTTATGTAATGCAGCACATGGATGTTTCTTCTAGGATTTCCAAATGGCTCACAAGGCTACAAGAGTTTGACTACACAATGCAAGTGGAGAACTCCACAAGGGCCAGTCTAGGAGGTATTCTCACTCATCGCCACTATGAAAAGAAGCTAAAGATAAAGCCAAATGATCAAGATATTACACCCGTGCTGGAAGTCCCTAAGGTAGAGGAGGCTCACTCTCTTTTCTTTGATGGAGCCTACAAGAGGAAAGTGGACAAAGCTGCAGTAGGCATTGTCATCTTCAACGAGCAAGGGGACAAGGTTTTCTCCATTGGGAATCTCTTGGATTCTCACTCTAACAATGAGGCAGAATATGTAGCTTTAACTCTTGGGTTAGAGTGGTGTGTGACACAGGGCATTAAACGGTTAAATGTATTTGGTGATGCCATGCTTTTAATAAAACAAATACAAGGAACTTGGGCTTGTAAAAATCATATCTTGCTAGGCCATTTGCGCAAAGTCAAGGAACTTTTAGGGAAATTTCAAGTTGTACAATTACATCATGTCCCTCGAGCAGAAAATCAAGAAGCAGATGCTCTAGCTAGAGAGAAGTTGCAAGATGTTTCAGTGGTGGGTGCTATCAAGTTGAATATACCTCTCTTCCAAGGTAGCGATGCTATGCCTGACATCATGAGTTTCTTGGACACAGGAGAGTGTCCTAAGGATCTTACTAAGGGCCAAAAGCAGTGGCTTGTGCGCAAGGCAGCAAAATACCGCCTTATCAATGACGACCTCTACTGCAAGGGTAAGGATCAAATTCTTAGGCGTGTACCTCTCTCTAGAGAGATCACTGAAATCATTTCAAGTTGCCATGATGGTGTTTGCGGAGGACACTTTGCACTTGACATCACTAGTAGAAAGATTCTACAAGCCGGGTTTGTATGGCCTAGTCTACATAGGGATGTGCATCATTGGTGTAAAACATGCAAGGAATGTCAAAAGGCAGGGGATAGGAGGCTCACATATGAGCCACAGACTCCTATAATCTCATATGGACCATTTGAGAAATGGGGAATTGATGCTATTGGGCCTTTGCCAAGGAGCCAATCAGGTAAATTTTATATCATCATGGGTGTGGACTACATGACCAGGTGGGCTGAAGCAGTTGCCACCACCCGGATTACAGCTAAGGAAGTGGCTAAGTTCGTATTTGAAAACATTTGTTGCCGTTTTGGCACTCCTCTTGAAATAATTTCTGACAGGGGACCAGGTTTTATAGGAGACCTTGTAGGAGAGCTAATGGAGAAGTTAGGTATCTCACGACGACACTCAACTCCCTACTACCCACAATGCAATGGTTTGGTGGAAAAGGTAAATGGTATGATCTGCAAGATCATCTGCAAGATCATCACTAAGCATGTAAACAATCACAAAAGTGATTGGGACAAGCATCTTATGGCTGCACTTTGGGCTTATCGCACTTCATTTCGCACATCCCTTGGGTTCACACCATATCACTTGGTGTTTGGTAAGGAAGCCATTTTACCCATTGAAGTACAATTGGCTAGTCTCAGGGTGCTAGCTGGGCAGGTGGAACGTCCTAATGCTCATCTCCACAACCACATTCTTGATCTAGAGAGGCTTCAACTAGACAGAGAAGATGCTATCAACTATTATGCAGCACAGGCAGAGCAACGTCGACTTACCTTCAACAAGGGACTTAGGGCAAAAGGTCTCAAGAAAGGTATGTTGGTCCTACGCTATGATAACAGGTTTGACACTAGGAAGGATAAAAAGTTTTCACCCAGATGGGAAGGGCCATTTGTCATTAGAAAGCGCTACGCCAATGGCAGTTATCGATTGAAGGATGCAGATGGTAGGCTCCACAAAACACGTGTCAATGGATGGAGGTTGAAGCAGTACTTTTTGAGATTTGATCAAACACCTATGATGGAAATCCTCGAGGAGGGAGACTCCTCCACCTCAATTGAAGAAGAATCAGGTACAACGCTAGAGGCATGAATACCTCTAGCCTTAGGGGGAGGGCTAATGAGGCAAGCTTTTCCATGCATGGGAACCCCCCCATATATTTTTGCCCTTTTATCAAAATATTTCCCATTATATAAGTTACTTTTGATTTTTTCTTTCTTTTTCACAAACGTTTTAGCCTTTATTAAATAAATAATACTTATGCTAATCAATCACGATGTAGCATAATAAGTAAGCTTTCTTTGTTGATCTCTCTTTTGACCTTAAAAATATTAAATATATATATTCTAGTATTTTCTAATATATTTTTTTCATTTATGTATATTATTCCACTCTACCAAATATTTTATTCACTAGTTTTCATTTTCAAACCTCAACCCCACTTTCAAATTTCAATAATACCTCCATCTAGATGATTGCCAATCTTTTCAACACTCTAGGTCATGTTTTCATACACATGAAGGAGCTTACACTTGAAGGCAAGAGAGAAGTCCACTCAAAGGGGACCACCAAAAAACTTTTGCAGCCACAAATAATACATTATTTGGCTGAATTTTTTAAGTAAAGAAGAACCCCGAATCTGAAAGAGCGTTCAACATGAAAGATGTAGCTCGTGATCTCAACTTTTAGCTCAATTTTTTTTTAGAATTTTTGGAGTTATGAACACGGAGATATGATTTTTGTAGTGGACCTCAGTTTTCTCATGTAATGGTGACACAGGCCATCCCCACTTTTCTTCCTTCTAGAATGGCTATGGTTCTACAAGTCTTCAAGCATGATTACAAGAGACAAGGCTCTTTTAATGAGGTCTTGGCTAGTCTAGAGTAATTCTATCACCATTTTTGGAGGATCCATCCTCATCAACAAATATCCACCTTCGACAACCTCTCTTATAATTTTCTTACCTCTCTCTTCTCTCCCTAATAAGCTTATGTCTATCCAAAGCTAGACTATTGTAAATATTTCCTATCCTCTACATCCTACCCACATTCTCTCTTTTTCTCTCTCTATTGACTCTGGTATTTTAAATAATGAGGAGACAAGATGGGAGCCACAGTCACATGCACCCCATTTTCCTAGTCACCAAAGTGGGACACTCACCTCAAATAGAAATATTGCTAAATCCTTCCCTCCTTCCCTATATAAGGAGGCCATGAGAGCTCACTTGGGAGAGAGAACACACACACATACACACATACACACACCTATCCATACACACTCTTGTGCTACATGCTTGTAGCATGAACCCTAATCACATAATCACAACACCATCATCATCACCATCACCATGCACAAAAGATGAGCACCACACCTCCACACCACTTGTAATTAAGGGCTGAAGGCACAATTTCAAGAAGAAGAAGGGTGGACACACTCATGATATTCCTCGCCATCAACTCCCATCTCTCCATTATGCCTCCTACGATCTTGTTCCCTTCTCATTTTCCTGCCATACGCTACCTATTGTATTCATCTTTTGCAAGCAATCAACACACTCCATCTTGGTGCCATACTTTGTGTCGCTTTGGATACATCTCATTGTGAGTATGGTATATGCTTGTTCCTTGCCATTTTTTTTCTGCTTATGTTAAGGTGTGCGGATTCGCCACCACACACACACACTCTCTCTCCCTCTCATATTCCTATCATCTTGCTACTTCCATCTTAAGGTGTGCGGATTCGCCACCTTTTGTATGAGAAGTGAGCATACTTGCATGTATCCCTGACCTCGTTATCTTCCTTACTACATGAACGCGTAGCGAGCCCATTCTCACTCACTCACCACTCCTCTCACCTTATTCTCAGACCACCCCATTCCACATTTGGGCGTGGATCTCGAAATTGTTTTCCATGGCATACTTCATTGTGTATATGTATGCGTCCTAGCCGCATATCTTGCTAGGTGGTGCCCCTATTGTGTATCCCCCATGATGAGGCCATTGGGCATAGTCTTGGTGTAGAGGCCACCGGGTCTATTTTTTTTCACTTCCGCCTCTCAATTTGAAGAAATGCTTGATGCGAGGAAGCAGAGGAAAGTGTCGCAAAACCTTTTGCGGAATTTTTGTTCCGTGGAGATCTACTCGATATCTTTCGGAATCACATTTCGGACACTTCTCCATGTCTATGTATTCCCCTCTGAAAAGAATGCAGTCATTAGGACAAGCATGGATCGAATTGTAATCCATCCCCAAGTTTCGCAAAATCTTTCTTGCTTCATCTCGGGAATCTGGCATCATATTATCAGCTGGTAGTATGTGCTCTTTGAGCAATCTACACAACATAAAAATATGGTACAATTGTGTAAAAATCTATCAGATCATTATACATTTAGAGTTTAATTAAAGTAAACAAATTGTAATAGATCACCTGAAAAGCGTTGTGACACTAGTGTCACTCCATCCAAACTTTGTCTTCATGTTGAGAAGAACCAGGAGTGCTTTCAATCTAAACACACGTGCTTCATTATACAATGGCGTATCGGCTTCACTTTTCATATCATCATAGACAAGCCTTTCTGAATCCATGATCGTCTCGATCATTTCATCAATCTGGAGCTCAAACATTGCCTCGTTGGGAATGTGGTCTGCATGATCATCCCCCGAGCTGTCAGACGCTACATCTTGTGGCCTCACATATGCTGCTTGACCAAAGCGCCTGCGAACACGTCTATTGGGTTGCAAGATTGCTGCCTATTGGCCAGCGTTAGAGTCCGACGAGTTATAATTGGCAACAACTCGATCTATAATAGATGGATTGAACTCGTCAAATTTGCGAACGTGCTACAAAGAAACGCGTCTTGTCCGTCGCACAGCATGCTTGCAATGGTTACAAGGACATAAGATCCTCGTTGAGAGATAGGTGTTTCGGTTGGACGACCCCACATCCTCGTCACTACTCATAATGAGGGTAAAAATCTTATAACCTGGACAACAAATTTAATCTTCTATTGGCCTTCTTCGTCTTTTATCTCTCTCTCTCTCTCTCTCTCTCTCTCTCTCTCTCTCTCTCTCTCTCTCTCTCTCTCTCTCTTTGTTCACACTGTAAACTACCTCACATTCTCTAGTCATGTCCAATCCCCGCACACCTCCGTCTAGAGGTGCACGGAGATTAGAACCACCGGGTTATAATCTCATCTTTATTAGTCAATGCCTATATTTTTGGGTACAATAAATCTACACACCCATATCTACATGATACTGCATGTAGTGGACAAAACCCCTTTCCCTCTTTTCTAGCTGTAGCATTTTACAACATCTTAACATCTTTTCACAGTAGATCTTTGTTTGTAGCATGCAGGTGATGCCATTCTTGCAATGTAGCTGATGTCTGCTCAAGGCACTTAATTCTTACTCTAGATTTGACGGGATGTGGTGTGTGTGTGTGTGTGTGTGACCCTTGGAATCGTCATCTTGCATCATTAATTTCTGCGTAGGCTCAATTTGCTCTTCTAGTAGAGCTGAACATGACGGCTTATTGTATGGTAGCAGCAGTCGAACATGCAGGTGGAATTGCTGGTCCGCATGGACTTTCGAGGCTGTGAGCGAAGGAAATTTTCTCGCCATTTCTTCTAACCTTATCTTAAACGATAAAAAGAAGAAAATGGTATAACCTTTCTATCACCCAAGTGTGGTAGATTGGTTATGCCAATTCCCTCTTCAATAACAGGTAAATAACCTAAATCTAATTTAATATAACGTAAATAAACCTAAATCTAATCTAATATAACGTAAATCTAAATCTAACGTAAAAAAACCTAAATCTAATCTAATTTAACTTAAATAAATCGGAATCTAATTTAACGTAAGTCTACATCTAACCTAATCTTTAACGTCTTTTGGGATAGTTTTCTACGACGTTAAAACTCTCTTCTTCTTGTGTGTGTGTGTGTGGGTGTGTGTGTGTGTGCCAATAAAAAGAGAAAAATGGTATAACCTTTCTATCACCCAAGTGTGGTAGATTGGTTATGCCATTTTTCTCTTAAATAACAGGTCTTGAGGAGAAGCTCCGTGGGCACGCGAGCTTGGCAAGGAGAGCCACGGGTGTAGGAGCACCAAACGGACGGTGCGCGGGCTCATCATAGGTGCAAGGGCCTGCTGGTCGTTTCTCGACACAGGGTCGAATCCCCTGCATGGTATCGTCCGTCCCAGGCGCTCCAAGCACCTGCGCGCTACCTGCTCACGGCCATAGCTGACTGTTCGTTTTATTTTCCCACTTGAAGGCGCTTAACCCCCTTAGGGGCAGTGGCCATACACAAAACTTAAGCATAAGGGGCGGTACCCACAGTGGGTACCCCCCCCCCCCCCCCCTCCCCCCCACTCCACTCCACGTGCGAGTACGGCAAGGCCGGAAAGGATGGCATCGATGAAGCCGGTACACATTTCGACACAAATTTTCTACGTATTACGCAGAAACTTAGAGATTTCAAGACCACCAATTTGGCGGAGTTGTAGTACAAGTTTTTTGTGAAATCAATTACCGCTTTCAAGTCTAATTGATTCGGCTATCAAGAACTTGTAGAATTCCATATACGGCGGACAATTCGAATCACTCTCCACCGGACTACTCTCGATTTTGACGGAGCTAGCAAGGCTCATTATACTTTGCGAGTGCTCTCAATATCAGGTTTTCTTTCTGAGTACTCCTTGCACCGCACTGTGTACCCATGGATTCGGATATCAATATGACATTCGATTTTGAGCAAAGTACTCCTGATCCTGCCAATGATGGCCCGCGATCGGATCCTCTCAAGGAGAGTACCCACGACGCTACGGCAGGTGAAGATACTTATGAATTGCTCGATATTCAAGAATTTCATGCACTTCAAACACGCATGATAGTCATGGATGAAAATTTTAAAGCTTTAAATGAAAATGTTACTAAACTATCCACATTAGTAATTCAATTAATGCATCAGTAGTCTAAGAGTCCTGCTGACACGCACACGCATGAGCACATTGCCACATAAGGGTAGGGCATTTATAATCTAGGGCAAGGCCCAAATGCTGATATGTTGCATACTCTAATTGCAAAAGAGGTGGATGAATGGTTAAAGAACACCAAACCACCGATTTTTAGGGGAGAAGACCGAGACCGCAATAAGGATGCAGTGAATATCTTTCTCAGCAAGTGAGATGGAATTCACGCCTTACGGCACACTCCGGATGCAGTTAGAGCTCTGCAAATGAGCTTAACTCTGAAAGGCAAGGCCTACAAATGGTGGATGTCTCTCAAGGAGAAGAACATCATACCACAGAGTTGGGCAGCTTTTGAAGCAATGTTTAGCAAGGAATTTTTGCCTACAAACGAGGCCGATCAGAATTGGATGGCTTGGGACACATGTTCCATGCGTCAATACCCATCACTCCTTGAATATATCTCTCACTATCGGGACGTTATCCTCAAGTTGGAAGGCTTAGATACCTTTCAACAAGTACGGGGATTCATACGAGGTCTGACACCCGAGCTTAAGAAGTATGTCAAGACCCAAGACCCTAAAACACTCGAGAAAGCCATAGTGAAAGCACATATTCATGATGATCTTGATGAGAAGAAAACACATAGTCATGTGCCTGCTAATATATATGGTAATACATGCACTCAGTATGGGAACAATAAAAGAAAATTTCTTGTTGCCAATTCAGATGCATCTAAAAAACCCAAGGGGTCCAGGGGTCCTCTCTCTCCTGAGGACTTTGATAAAGCCAAGAAAGAAAAATTATGTTTTCAATGTTTAGGAAGAGTTCATGGGGTGCAACTGCTCCCTCTTGAGTCTTCCTCACGATTTTCTATAGTGAAAGTAACACACACTGAGGTGGTACATGAATGCTGTCTCACAGCCTCCATGTGGCAACCAACCTTTGGACCACATGAGTTAGTACGTATGCATAGATCTGCAAGGGCACAAGGTGCGCATCTTGGTAGATGACTATTTTACTCACAATTTCATCAAGTACGGATTGGTGAAAAAACTCAAACTGCCTCAAACTCCGAGTACCCACCGCTACAAGTAGTAATGATAAATGGACATGATACTGAAATATGGGATACTCAATTCCGAGCTGTTCCATTGGAAGTACAAGGGTACTCCACATGTTTGGATTTTCAGGTTATGAACATGGAAAGGGCTGATGTGGTTCTTGGTAGGGAGTGGTTTCATAGCCTAGGACCATCACTGAAGCGTAGCTATGAGCACAACAACTTGATGTTTGAATCCCATGGCTCACATGTGTTGTTGTTAGGAGAAAAAGATATACATTCATCACCACTAATTTGTACCGCTGAGCTTATGCAGCACGTTTTGATAACATTTTTTTGTGTTACTCATTGTCTCGTTTTCTTTCTAACATTGAGTCTGTTGAACATTCCTCAACGCCGCATGCTTCTCTCTCCTCTATTCCACCAATTGCTAATTCTAAACAAGCAAACGTTGCTAGTCAATTGCAGAAATTATTAAAGGAATTTCAAGATGTACTTCCTAATGATTTGCCATCAGGATTACCGCCGACATGATCAGTACAACATAGCATTGACGTGGCTGCAGGCTGTAAACCTGTTAGTAAACCACCTTACCATATGAGTTATTCAGTAGCTACTGAGGTGGAACATCAACTTGCTGACTACCTTAGCAGAGGGTTTATACAACCCAGTTCTTCACCATGGGCTTCTCCTATCCTCTTAGTGAAGAAAAAGGACGGCAGTATGCACATGTGCGTAGACTACCATGGCTTAAATGCGGTTACAGCTAAGAACAAATACCCATTGCCTAGAGTAGATGAGTTGTTTGATAAGTCAATCATGCTCGCATTTTTACGAAAATAGACTTACGGTCAGGATATCACCAAGTCCATATTGGACTTGCCAATATACCTAAAACTGCATTCCGAACACGGTTTGGACACTACAAGTTTTTGGTGATGCCCTTTGGGTTAATCAATGCACCCGCAACATTCATGACACTTATGGATAGTGTCTTGAAGCCCTATTTGGGCAAATTTGTCATTGTTTTCCTCTATGGCATCCTAGTCTATAGTGCTTCTGAAGAAGAACACTTACAACATCTCAGGTAGGTGTTTGAGTTATTACGCACAAACAAATTATATGCCAAGGAATCTAAATGTGATTTTCTAAAAGATGAAATTCATTATTTAGGGCATGTTATTTCAGCTAACGGGCTATACATGGATCAATCCAAAGTGGATACCATCTGGAAATGGCCTCCTCCTAAAAATCTGAAAGAATTACAAATATTTTTAGGATTTGCAGGTTTTTACCGAAGGTTCGTTAAAAACTATGCTCAAATTTTCGTTCCTATGACGGATCAACTAAAAGGCAAAGGTAAAGCTTTTCAGTGGGTATCCGCTCAACAACACAGTTTCGATACGCTCAAGGATGCATTTGTAAGAACTAGGGAAACTAAACTGAAGATCCTCCTCCCAACCTCCCTTTATATAGGCGGTGGGCTCCTAGCCCCTTGTCCTAGACAGATCCCCTGTCCACACTGTCTAGCCCGACCCTTGGCCATAGTCCATGACCAACCTAGTTCTTAGGGTACAGGACCTTGTCTTGACATTACTCCCCCCTTAAAGAAGAGTTTCCGTCCTTGAAAACAAAAGTGGTGATATCTTCGTAAGAAGACTGATGTTTTCTGTGTTGGCATCCTATACGCGAGCCCACTGATACGTGATGCAATGAGGAGGTTCAATGAAACCAAGAGCAACATCTTGATTTTCAACATTGTTGTCCGTTTGCAAGTACTTGGGTCTAAATGGTAACTCCATTTATAACTCACTTGAGTACTGTAAAGGAGGAACCATAACTAAGAGTTGTCCAAAGGCATAACCAATGTTTAGATCTTTTGAAGGTTCTGGAATAATGCAAGGAAACCTTGGCACAACTGTCCATGAAGTTGAGAGCCATATTTCCAACTCGCGTGAGTATCTTAAAAAGCTTCATAGCTACGAAGAAGTATAGTAGGGTGTGTCCTTATGTCAAACTTTTGAACATACTGGAACACATAGAACTACAGGTTCATCCCTAATGAAGGTTACTTGCCAACATACTTTGTCAGCACACCTGGTAAGTCCTTGACGTATGAAACTATTGAAACAATCTCCAACCCCACCACAGCAGGTGTTCAAAGTTGAAAACCGTACTTAAGCAAATTCTAGAATAGGGAGAAAATCATCTATTCAGAAATGCGTTGTGCTAACGTATGCTCTTAGCAGATCCTTTAGCGAAAGAAATATTTGTAAGTTGCCCATCCAACACGAGATGAATAGCAGCAGTGAGGGTGAGGTGTTGTTCCCCAACCACTTTACAGACAGTCTTCCTTGACTGTTGATAAACTAGGACTCAATCATTGAGTATCCAGCCATATATTTTATATGGAGTGAAGACAACCAACTAGGTTGAAAGCGGGTGGACTAGAGTAAGCTCCTAGAATTTAGACCATCCAACCGTAGACACCCATCCCTCGTGTTCGCACTTGGGAAAATCATTTCAAAATCATAAAGGCTCGTCCAAATTGGCTTAACTACCCATCTATGCCTGCACCCACCAAGAGAGAGAATATGTGTGTCTTATATGGTGAAATTCCTGAAGGACACCATTAAGATCTTCACAGGCTCTCCAGACTTGACGTGCGTCATGAATCAGGAAAATTTGCAAAACATTATTGGCTTGCATTGAAGTGTTCCCGCCGTAAAGCCACGGATTCTACACTCCTATCAACGGGCGACATTGTCACTGCAATGACATATGATTTGTCAAAACAACCATCTCTAGAGATTTTATATTTACTGTATCAGAGAATCATGTTTCTGCCCAGCTATCACATGCAAGCTTTTGAAGAAGATTTATACACGGGGTTCTTTACATATGATAGCAAGATATCATGTAGGAATCGTACCTAAAGTTGCTAAAACCACCAAGCTTCCACAGACAGTAGAACAACTCTCACTAAAGAAAAAGAGCAAGACCATTCATGTCAGGGACGTCATGGACGCGGAAGGGGGGAGTGTTGACGGTGGAATTCAGAAGAGTTCCCCGATATATTGTACCATTATTTTTTTAAGCGGAATGATAAATTTTGTAATAATTTGAGTAGCCATTAGACTTTGTGGAAACGAGCCTCTATGGAGGAATGTATATATGTCAATCTTTGTAACCCTTAACCCAACTTTTGAATCAATCAAATCCGGTTATCACTGTGTGTGGTGTCTGAGAGAGAGAGAGAGAGAGAGAGAGAGAGAGAGAGAGAGAGAGAGAGAGAGAGAGAGAGAGAGAGAGAGAATGAGAGTGTTTTTTCTTCTCTTCCCTATGCACGCTACAGAAGGTTCATTGTCAAAAAACACCACCATCGTGTTAGCAATGGCGAGGGCTTCCATTCAATGCCAAGAGTGTGTGATTCCAACTACGACGTGAAGTGAGCTCCTACGAGATTCCGGATGAGTTTTCTTGCAAACCAGGTGTCCGTTTTGGTGACTTCTTTGCACCTATGGGTTTACGGGGAGTAGGACTACACATTAGGATCATATACCACGAAAAATGATAACCTGTATTTTTCTGCCTGTCTTTATATGTGATTGTTGCAAGAGGTAGTTGGAGGTCGGTTATCAAGTCACAGTCCATAGGGTAATGATCTCATGTTAAGGAGAGTATATCTTGTGAGTTTCATGACATTTTGAATGCATTTGGCTTAGATTTGGATAGCATTAGCGTTAGGTTGGATTGCTTTCACTAGTACGTAAGAACTCTTGGATTTGATTTCCTTGATTAGAGATTGTCTTAGAAGGTCGAGAAGTAGTTTCACACCCATCTTCTTGTTTCCATGTACCTACGGGTTAAGCTTTGCCCTCGGCCAACATAGAGTTGTTGGCTCTGTTCTCGCGAGATTGGTTTAGCCATGCTATTCATGGGGATTGTGTGCTGCACCACAAAAGGTGGAACACCTTTCATATCATGATATGTCCAAGCAAATATATCCTTGAATTCCTTGAGAAGTTATTTTAAGTACATACTTCTCATTCTACTAAAAGCTTCCATTAGGCAATTAAACATACTAGATCTAGGTTGTGGGGCCAAGATAGCTACACTTTGGTTTGCACTCTTGGGATTTTGTGTAGAATACCCTCCATTACGTTGTAATCAGAGGAAGAGTCACTAGCCGCCGTGTGTGGGTCTTGGGTTGCACTACCTTGGGTCCCGGCCGAAGACCCGAAACCTAACGTGGGTAAATAGTGGGTACCTGTGTAAACTGAGGTGCCCTCTAATTGTTCAAACTCTAGCACATGACCAGAGCATAGATACATGTGACTAGGGTACCCTCCTAGTGTCAGTGAGTACCTTTGGAGGTCTCTCTATTGGGGCAATATGCTGGAAAGCCGTATTTTTGTGATGTGAAAAACTCAAAAGTGATCTGGTATTTTTTGTAAGAAGCCCTTAGTTTGATAAAACTAATTCTCACATAGTTGTAAATAGGGCATATGTAGGTAGTAATGCACTCATTTACAATGTAAAGCCAAGAACTCAAGACAAAACATGCCTCTCACTTCCCTCCTCTGTCTTCCCAAAAAGGAACTCATCTCACCCAAAATGAGCCCAAATGTGATCTTTCTACCTCCTCAATGAGTATGAGGCTTCTAGAAGTGATAATGTACTTCTCAAACATTAGAAAAGTTATTGAGAACTAGTATAGCCGGCGGCTTCGTCGCCTCTCTCTCTCTCTCTCTCTCTCTCTCTCCGCCTACGAACATCGAGCCTTGCGCTCTACTGTCTCACTTTGGCTCAGAGGCCACTACCGCGAGGGCGCCGGATTAAGCAAACACTGACGCGTGGGGGGGGGGGGGGGGGATTCCCTCCCCCTTTATCTTTAGTATAGATGCTGCTTCACCTCTCCCATATGGGTTTTTCAGGAGCCTATGCCCTCTAGGATGCTGTGTGCATCCCCAAGCATAACATACATGTTCTCTCATGCCTTTGATTTCCTTTTTCCTTTACTCTGATGTCTCCACATAGTACGCTTCTTTATTTATTTGACGTCCTTAAAAAACTAGGGAAAGTTGCAAAACCCATAAACTATGGCACAAGAAAACTCCATCTCATATTTATCCCAACCCCAAGCTGAAATACATGCATGTCTTTCAACCCCTATGTATAATGTTTACAATATTTGCTATGTTTACATAGCTCAATAAATATAGGGCTTGAGCCTATATCCATTCACCATTGTTGAAGCGTTATTCCACTTATAGCCTTAAGTTGATAGCTCTCATTTTCATATACTTTGGATTACAAAAGGGCCCTCCCATTCATTCAAAATTTGTTTTGAAGGTGGTGTCCAAAGTGCTATCATACCTTTCTTCAAGCCTTTATTCTTTCCCTTTGCTTAGCATTTCTATCTTCGTAATGCTTGATGGCCACATCCCTATCTAATAAGAGAGAGTGCATACTCATAACTCTTTGCTTCACTTGCTCATCCTCTTTGATGTAATGCTTCAAACTGCTCCAATGACGGTAGCATCATTGATAA
Source organism: Adiantum capillus-veneris (assembly GCF_014529385.1). Lineage (NCBI taxonomy): Eukaryota > Viridiplantae > Streptophyta > Polypodiopsida > Polypodiales > Pteridaceae > Adiantum > Adiantum capillus-veneris. The sequence continues at coordinate 66,481,426 of NC_140933.1, forward strand.
GCAAAACTCATTTTTTACCATACACTAAGTGAGATGGTGTGAAACTTACGAAGCTCTCCTGACCATCCTTGCATGCCCATAATGTTGCATTTTAATAGTTAGCCCAAATTTTTGGGGTACTCTTCAACAAGCTTTAATAAAATCTTTTCCAAGTCACTATTGAATGACTCCACAACACCATTGCAATGTGGGTAGTTGGGAGTGGTAAACATATGTGAGCAAGATTTTGTCATGTATATGGTTGTGTGTGAGCATAATTAGGACCTCCGGAGCACTTTTTCCCTCACTAGAAGGTTTTCCCTTTGTGCACTGTATGTATACTTTTTCACTCTAGGGTTATCTTATCTTTGTATTGCACACTCAATAATACACTCTCTACTATGTGCCTTGAGCTTCTTCTTCTCCAAATAGTGTATGCATGTAGCTTGTAACCCTAATTCCAACACTCACTACCTCCAATGGTACACCAGACTTGCAACATATCACTTCAAGGATGAGTTTGCATACTTCCTTCGTAGTTTCACTTTTTACAGCTTTTGCCTTGGGTGATTTCTTCATAGTAGTCCACCGCACTAATCATGTAGTGCTTTCCATTATTTGTACCTTGAACTAGAACAATTATGTCAATGCCCCAATTTTCAAAAAGATCATATTTTGCAATGCTCTTTGATGGGTCTATTATTAGGCTCTTCCTCTAAAATTCTTGCGATTGTAAACAACATCTACACATGGAAAACACATTCCTATTTAGGTTTGGTCAAGATAACCTTGCCATAAGGATTTCCTTGTTACTAATATCTCCCCAAAGCATTGCGCACATGCTTCTTGATGAAATGCTTTTAAACATGCAAATATATCCTCTTGCTTGAGGACTCTCCTCATAACACCATTAGTGCCTTCATGAAAGAGGATATCAATAATCAAGACATACCTCATGGCTTTTCTAGGATGTTTGTTGTTGTTGATGGGATCAAAATCCTTCCTTGCAAATCTTGTATGAAGCACATGCTCTACCCAAATAATCTAGGTCACCAATAATTGAGGCATTAATCTCTTGGAAGAACAATGATTTCACAAGATCATCGGCCTAAGGGGCAAGTTATGTGCCAAATTTTAAACGCATAGAAGCTTTGGAAGAGTCTTGTCACCTTATGAAAACACCCTTTCAATATGTTATCCTTTATATTGACTTTCGATGTGCCTTGGTCTCGACACACCACCAATTAAGAATCTTCTTTGATTATGAGCCTCTTCTAAACTAACATGTAAGCTATGATTTTGGCTCCATTGTGGCTTTGGAAATTGTTTAACTCCTTGCCTTAACTCCATTGCTCCTTTGCTTGAGGGTTCATGAACACAAACCTGACACTTTCTTTTCCAATACCTCTTTTAAAGAAACAATCAAAGCAGATTGTACCTTCAAAATCCTTTAGCTCTTGATGCATGGTATTTGTAGGCATGATCTACCTTCTCCAGCTCCTTCATGGGTTTTTTCTTCATCTTTGACTCATTTTGAGTAACCGTCTTTGTGAGGGTTGGTCTAATAGATTCCACTTTGATGAGGCTTGTATTCAATTCTTGCAGAGACACCCATTTCTTTATTTTAGGGCTCTCCCCTTGATAATTTAAGATATGAAGCAAAAATGCAGAAGAGGTTATGAGCGGTATATTAAATAAGACCTCCATCTCTTTGCTACATTAACCAGGGTCCAATTATCAGGTCAATTTCATGCCATGCCATGCCTTCTTGACCTTTCCAATAGCTCTACTAAGATAGGAGACAGGGGGCCTCATGCAAAACAATTTTTTTGCTTTTTGCATTAGGATAGCACCAATCGCATGCTTGCCAGCACCACTTAAGCTAATACAAAATACTTGATTCCAATTAGGTGGCATGATGATAGGTAGTGTCGAGGATTTTCCTTTACTTCCTCAAAAGCCTCATCTTCAACCATCATCCACTCAAAGGATACCTTTGAATATCTTGATGAAAAGGTTGAACATAGCCAATCAACCTCTTTTCTATCTAGACTCTCCATGAGAAGCAACCTCTCCACCTTGGCTAGGTCTAGAGTAATGCCATTCTCACTAACTTGAAGTCCCAGAGCACCACACTTTCTTTGGCTAACTTGCTTTTGAAGGGGGAACTTGCACTTGAAAGGGGTTGAATTACTCACCATATTCATCCATCGTTTAAAATATTTTTCTCTACCTGTTGATGTGCAAAGCAACTTGTCACCTTGTATACAAAAGTCATCTATGAAGACCCTCTCAAATGAGCCAAGATATAGCAGAAATACATTATTCCATCCACCTTTGGAAGTTAGCATAAGCGTCATTGAGACCAAAGAGCATAACTTTATACCTGAGCTATCCTTATTTGAAAATACCAATTAAAACCATCACACATGGAGTACATTTCATGCCTTGCCCCACTTCATCTAGGATCTCATATTTTTAAAAAAAATGCTCATATGAGCTTGATTTGAATTAATTACAAAAAATTACAAAGCCCTAGCATATCCTTTGCATAGGGAGAAACACTAGACCTTCCCACTACGGATTCACTACTTTCTTCTAGACAGGATCTGCCACCAACAAGTGTCTAGTACCCCGCTTGAGTCTAGAGGCTCCATCTTTTTCAAAAAATGTTTCTCATTTCTAGACTCCCAAAGAGCTTTTACTACTGTAGCTCTAACAATACAAACTTCAGTTAGAAGATCTTCACTTTGAAAGCATCTGAAGCCCATGGCAAGATCGCGTCTAAAGAAGGGAGTGCCCTAATGCAAGTACACCCACTTACAGACTTTACCCGTAAACGCTCTAATGACAAGGCAACTCCAGAATAGGTGAGTGATTGTCTCACTTGGGTGTTTGCATCTAACACAACTGCCATCTCTTAAGACTCTCGCTTTTGCCTTCTCACCGGTTGGCAAGAATCCAAATAGCACTTTCCAAAGGAAAACTTTGTTGCTCTCATCACATTTAGTCTTCCAGATAGATCCAACAACTTGTATCCATTTGCCTGTTGCCCGCTTTTTATAGCAGACCTTGTTGAGGTGTTCAATCCAATCTTCAAAAAAGCACAGCTTCTCATATATTGTTTTGGTGTTGGGTGAAGTAAAAATCCTTTCCCCAGGCCATTTCCAATTTTTCCAATCCACAGGTGATGAGCATGGGGGCAGGGTTAGGCTAGAAACGTTTTCCAAAAGCCTTCCAATGAGGATCTATTCTTGGAGAGAGATTTTGTTGCACATCTTTATCTGCTCCATGGAAAGCCAACCCCCTTTTTGAATGTCCCTGAAATATTTTAATGTTCAAAACCCTTGTTGTTGAGATTCCTGGCAATTTCACTCCAATGGTTATCTAGGCCTAGCCCCTCAACAATAGGTCCCCAAGGAGACCAATGTCTTGCCATTCCTTTCCAGTACTTGGTGTCTTCCTTCCACATGAGAGTGGCTGCAACTTTACAACATTTTGTGACAAATTTTCCAGATGGACTCCTAGCTAAATCATCACACTATGGGAGGCATAAGCCTATTTTGGATGGAAAGGTTTGACCATAAACCTCCTTTAGACTTCATGCAGGCTTCCAAAACCATTTCTCTTGCCATACAAGCCCAACTTTCTTCCGACTTGGCTAGGGTGCAAAATAGTTTTGCACATAGCACCACACCATGAGTGAGAGGATCAAGAATGCCTAGTACCCCTTGAGCTTTAGGTTAGTAATTGCCTTTCAATTTCCCCATTGCTAGGGTCTGCTCATTGTCAATTTGTTTATCCACAAGAACTCCTTGATTGTCTTTAGGAAGGAATTCCAAATTTTCCTTGGAAAGTTGTAAGAAAGGCAAGGCGAAGGTGATGTAGGGGATAAAGAAGGTGTTTATTATTATTGCCCTGTAGTGAAAAGGAGTGAGAACGAGCTCCCAACACTTCATTTTCTTAGAGATTCTCTCTAGAATCTAATCAAAGGCTTTCTTTTGAGTAGTTACCTCCCCAATGGGCACTCCTAAGTGTCGAAAAATGTTACCTCTCTTAATAATTTCTCCATTCCATCCTGAGGAATCAAAATTATCGTCTTCCGATAGAGAAATAAGTCTTGATTTTTTGATATTACATTGCGACCCTGACACTATGAAAAACACTTGTACAATCTCCAAAGCCTTTCTAACTTTATTCCCTTCAGCTTGGAGAAAGAGCAAAGAGTCATCTGCAAACATTCTAAGAAGCAGTTGATTACTGTTTTGAATTTGTAGCCCTTTGATTCCTCCCCTTGCAGCAACTTGCTCCAACAAAACAATTAATGGGTGGGTGTAGGCTGCAAACAACAGCGATGCCAAGGGGCATCCTTGCCGAATAGAGAATAGACCTCTTAACCTCAAAGTAGCCAAAAATTCTTGAGTTGAGGAGTAACTCCAAGGAGCTCACTACCCCAAGAGTGCTAGCCATTAGATAGATCCGTGAACCAAACCCCAAGATTTGTAAGGTTGCTTGTACATATGACCAGGCCATTCTATCGTGTGCCTTATCCAAGTCCAGTTGCAGCAAGATACAATCATGTTTCTTGAACTTGGTATATTCCATCCCTACCAAGGCCGCTAGAATGTTATCGTAGATTGATCTTCCTTTGATGAAGCTATGCTGATAGGGAGAGATGACATCAACCAATACAGGGTCCATTCTTTTAGCAATAAGTTTAGCGAAAACTTTGTACACCATTGTCATCATGGTGATAGGTCTCTAGTTTCTTAGTTGTGAGCAAGCTATTTGATTAAAAATGAGCTTGATTAATCCTTTCTTCACATCTGAATCGAGAGATCCTTTAGTAAAAGGTTTGCTGAACATATGTAAGAAGGAAGGGCCCAAACACTCCCTCAACTCTTGATAGAATTCGATTATGATTCCATCCCATCCTGGAGAATTTTCTTTGCCCAGTTTCTTGAGTGTCATCCAGCATTCATCCAAGGCAAAGGGTCTCTCCAAGAATTCAGCATGGCGAGAATCAACCCGTGTAGAGGTGGTTGCAAACAACTTTTCCTTGGCTTCCTTGTCCATGGGAGAGGGCGAGTCTTCCTATCCTTTAATCCGACTGAGATGATCTAGGATCACTTTTCCCATTATGTTGGGGTTATCAACCCGCTCGCCTTTACTGTCGATGAGTGAGGAGATGGTAGCCTAGCGTTTTTTACCTTGATACTCCTGAGTAGTGTGTTATTGCTAACATCCTCACTCTTAGTGCTCCTCTCCTTGGCCTGTAGCCTGAGGAGATTAGTCTCCTCCAATTCAATTTTGTGCAAGGTTTGCTTCATCTTTCAGCCACTCCATGTGATCCTAGTCGGAGGCCTTACCTTGCATCTTCTTTTGGCCCAGCACCTCAAATTTTTCTTGGCACATTGACATGGTTTGCTGGTTTATCTTTTTTAGCTTTGGCACAACCCTCTTAATTGCAATTTGGATTTTCTTACAAAATCTTTTCCAAGATTTTGATCTTTCTTTGTTGATGTCTTGGCTTAGCTTTTCCGCAGCTCAAAGCACCTAAACTTTGAAGGGGCCATCTTTAAAAAGATCTGGGGCAGTGATTAGAAGTTTTTTGGAGCCTTGTGGTTGATGAATTTCCTCTCTCGTAAATTGCAAGGTTATAAGAAGAAGAAAGTGATCTGAAAGGCTTTCATTTACCAAAACGTGCATATGCAGCGATGGAGGCACCCAGTCCCCATTGTGAGAGAAATAAAACTTGTCTAGACGTGAAGCAGACTGGGTGGATTGGAGGCTATGATGCGTGGAACCCGCATCGTCTCTCCAAGGGCCAGACTTCCATTTATCAGTGAGGGCCCATTTATACTCTAGAGTGGCCCAAGCCTTACACTCTCCCCTAGCTAGAATGTTTGACGGGTCCTGCCTATCTTCTCTGGAGCAAACCATATTGAAGTCACCCACTATGCAAAATTCCCCCTCCAATTGTAATTGGGAGAGGTCATTCCACAGTAGCTTTCTGCCTGTGGAGTCATTAGGGGCGTAGATGTTGATAATAGTGAGCTTTCTATTATGAACCTTAATAGACACCCCTAGAGCCCTCCCAGATGAATGCTGAAAGACCACTTTTGGTTCAAGATCCCTATGGACGCATGTCATTACTCCACCAAATCCATATGAAACAGAGCAGTAGAAGAAAAGAAGTTCATCGAGTGCTTGTTTTCTCAGAACTGAGGCATCAAGGTGATGTTCCTACAGACACCAGCAGTCAAAATCTCTTTTCCTCTTTTATGCATTACCACAATTTGTCTTGCTTTTCTCTCGTTCCTATGCCCTTCACATTCCAAGACAGCACCTGAAGTGTAGAAATCATGGGGAGAGAGGGACGAATTCCTCAACATCCGAATCCTAGCCGGATTTCGCATCTTTGATCATCGAAAATGCCAGGATTTCTTCTGAGTCCTGGAAGATCCCTCCCTGGGATCTTCCCTGCAACAAATCAAAGGGGTTGTGAAGAGGGATGCCAAAGGACACCTCCTTAGAGGGACCATTGGAAGGAACAATGTCCTTCTCTTTCCCGGAGCCAGTGGTCTCTACCGTTTTGGTTTCTCTTGCAATTTCCTTTACCCTCTTTGCCCAAGTTTTTCACTCATCTAGGATCTCATCTTGAAAATGGAGTGGATTATGATGCCTCTTTATGGTAGCATTGAGTAGTTTTTTATCAACATGTTTCTTGCATTTGTTGCCCTCATTTTGCCTCATCCATAGTGTATATAAAACCTACTTCAGGTAGCTTTATCACCTGTACTCTAGTACCTTCCTTTGTATGGTGCCCAATTGTTGAAGCTTTATTGCAATAGGTTTGGCTCCCTCCTTCAACTTGATTATGTGCACATGCTAGTTGTTCCCCTCATTTGATGGCAATCTTTGGCAAAAAGATATGGGCCATTCAAATTTATGGTTGAAGCCATCTCTCTGTTCTTTGGTTAAGTCATGTGCCCTGTTCTTTGGTTAAGTCATGTGCCAACATCTCTATCAACTCTTCCTTTAGTTACGTTTGGCTCTGTCTTCTTCTATGGTTGGCTTCTTATGTGAAAGTTGAAAATTTTCACAAGAGGATTCTCTTCTCCAAGATGACTACCAAACAAAGTAGCAACAAGCTTTAAGTAACTTTGATCCAATCCTTTATCTTTCGTGCATGTTAATGAATCATAGTAGTAAGCCTCTCCCTCGTCACAACTCATATGCATCTACCCTCTCTTTATCTTCATCCCACGTTTGCACCACTCTCCCTCTCTTCGTGTCATACCTCACTCTCTCATGGTTACGCTTGTTCATAAAGAGATCGTTGCACCTTGTTTACAAATCTTCCTTAGCTTTCATACCTATCAACCATCGTCTACCAAAAATGATAGGATATGCTCCACCATTTGTTGGCAAATATGTTTTTCTATCTTTAACATGAACCCAAACATTTTTCCCTTGCCCTATTAGACATCTCATATTGAGATTGATTTCCATTTATCTCTGGCCCAATATCGAAAACATGCCATGTTGTGGATCTCTTTCATGTACACCTTCCTTCTTTACTATTGGAGATGTATGTGGAGAGCTTGAGAAATTAGCCACTCGCGAAATTGGTGATCTTTAAGGTATCAAAGCTAAAATGCTAAAATGAACAAGTGAGAAAACTTGTTATTGGGTATGTGATATGGTTATTCTTGCACTTCATCATGGGATGCCTCATGATTGGAGCACAAATTGGTACAACCCATGGCATGAAGGGGGAGACATGCTCAACGTGAAGAACTAAAGGACTATAATGGTTGTTTCTCTCATGATAAAATTGTCTAGATGTGTTATGGAAATAAAAATAAGTATTGGACTGAAGAGACTGACAAAAACGCGCATGGACAAGCGGGTTTTTACACACGCATGGACAAGTAGATTTGAGGAAGCATCATAGCACTATTGATCACCTAGTTACTGTTGGAAGTTTGGAAAACCTTGAAGGGTAAGATAAGGTATATTAAAAAAAAAAACATCAGAATTATTTAATCCTAAGTTTGAGCTCTGTTTATCTGGCTATTATGCTCTGAAGTCTCCCCCCCCTCTCTTGTTGCCCTAAGGATCCTTTGGATAAATAGACCCATCGGTCCACAAATCCAAATGATGTTCCTTGTTTGTCCTTCTAAGTTCTTTCTCCCGTTGAGATAAGAAAGACTCCCTCCTACGTTTCTGCAATGGTGCATACTCTTGCAATACATCAACATGAAGATTATGTGTGTTATTTCTTTGGGTAAGTGTTAAAGATGAAGGGGCTGAGGATTGCAAGTTTAAATTAGTGTTTTCATCAGGAAAAGAATCATTCTCCATTCCTAGAGTTGATAGAGAAAAAGATGGAGACTCGAAACTCATGAAATATCTCAGGTTTTGGGAGGGAAGGCCATATTCTCAAGTTTAGAGTCGATAGAGTTCGTGTGGCTTATGTTTCTGGAGGGAACGCTTGTAAGTTGGCATTTCAAATCATTAGTCATACGGTTACTTGGATTCCTGACAAGAGAGCGAAGGATAAGAATGATAAAGACGGTGGCTACCTACCAAAGAATGTCATTTTGGCTTTTTGTTGCACAGAAAAGTATCACATAAAATGCACAATTTAACATTTTGATTTTCTCTCTCTAAGCCGATGTGGCACTTCTTACAGGGCCCAAAAGTGAGTCCAACTTTCTCCTAATGCAACAATCTGGAAGGCCAACTAAACCACAATCTAGAGTCTCACTACTCTCAACTACACCACCTAGCCACATACACACAAACCGAACAAAACTCAATAAACCACGCCAAAATCATACGGAACCTAAGAAACAACATCCTCTCACTAGGATACACCTGTCCCTAAGCCTCTACACTCAAAATCCTCGCTCTAAACCTATCTACGGAAAACGCATATAAAGACGGAGCAGTATTTTGAAAGTGTCAAAAACTAACAACTATGAGTACCTATGCGTAGCTTATGTCACTATGATTCTAATGACTATTTGCACGCATAAAATAGACATCATTTGATATATTTATAGTTGCAAATAGCTCGGATGCAGGAGCGTTTATGCTCCATTCCACAAGGAATGCTTGGCATTGATGCATAGCTCTTGTTGAGGCTAGCGCAATGGTGCAGTCAAATCTACAATGTGATGAGCAAGTGGGGAGTAGCGCCAGCATGAAGCTCACTCTCTCTCTCTCTCTCTCTCTCTCTCTCTCTCTCTCTCTCTCTCTCTCTCTCTCTCTTCCTCTCTCACACACAATAGACGGAAACACTAAACTATGATTATGATAAAAGGTTTTTTTACAAAATGACCTAGGTACCTTATATACTAAGGTCACCTTAAGTTAAACCTAAAATAGAGTTTGAGGGGTCAAATGTCTTTGTATTTAAAATCTAGAAGTGCCATTGCACCCCGAATTCTACTGCTAGACAAACGACCTACTTATTACAAATGATGTTTATAACCATAATTCGTAGCATTCCATAACTCTCAGAGAATAATAATTTGTTAAGTTATGTCGTTTTGTTGACCCAGCCGTCAACACACAAGCACCCAAATGGAACACTAACATAACTGAGTACTTAAGAAACAAGACCTTCCGAAAGGGATGGAGCAAGGCAAGAATGAGAGTTGTAGAAGAATAAGAAAACCATTATCTGCTAATCAAAAACCAACTATATAGGCAAGGAAAGGACAAATAACTATGATTTTGTGCTACGAAAAGTGAATATTACATTATCCTAGAACAAGCATTCTTAGACCAGCCAGGGAAACATTTCTCTGTTGATAAAATGACAAAGCTAGTACTTCACTCAGGCAGATGGTGGCCAACCCTGTTTAGAGATGTAGAGACCTATGTCAAACAATGTGATGAATGTCAACACAGAAAACCAAACATTTCTCTGTTGATAAAACGACAAAGCTAGTACTTCACTCAGGCATATGGTGGCCAACCCTGTTTAGAGATGTAGAGACCTATGTCAAACAATGTGATGAATGTCAACACAAAAAACCACCCCTACAGAGAGATGAAATTTCATTATGAACAATGATAGGTGTATGCAATTTTACCAAATGGAGGATCGACTTTATTGGCCCCATCATACCACGTGCATATATGTCACATGAACAATACATCATAGTAGCAACAGTTTACATGACTAAATGGATGAAAGAAAAGGCAACACAGAAAAATGATACACGGACTACGGCTTAATTCATTTTTGAACATATCTTCACCGAATATAATCTACCCATTGAAATAGTGAGGGATATGGGAACAAAATTTTTCAACAACGTCATTGAAAGCTTCCTTGATGACCTCATGGTGATCTGTCACGAATCAGCACCCTATTACCTTTCAGAGTAGCTTTTAAAACTTCCATCGGGACGACTCCTTTTAACCCTGTGTTTGGCATTAATGCAATTCTACCCATTGAATTATAAATTAAAACGTTATGAGTCGCAACACAATTAGGATGGATAGGACACCAACTGCTGGAGAGACTAGACACCCTGAAGCAATTGGATGAAACCAGAGTAAGAGCGGTAGCCGAGATATATTCTCAAAAAAGACAAATGAAAGATTTTCATGCTCAACATGTGATTAGCAACAAGGAGTTCCAAAAAGGGTATTATTTTTTAATGTATACCCTTAAACAACACTCCAAAAAACTAAAATAGCGAGGGATGGGGCCTTTTGTAATACATGATATATCACAAAGTGGCGCTAACAAGCTTGCAACATTGTAGGACAGCAGATGCCTACTTGGATTGTGGCTGTAGAATAAAGAAATATCTTCTTCTACTAACACCAGAGGAACTCCAAACAATACATGTAGTAGATCAGAGTAGAAGTCGAGTCCATGACATTCGGGAATGGGCACATGATGAAGCCAAAATCAGAATATTAAAGCGGCCCAACAGAACAATTGTATCAACTCCTCACCAATAGCATCCATACAAACGGAGGTTACATGGTTAGGTGTCATGGATTTACGCATGCAACTTGCTGATGGCACCACAACGTGCATTAGTGGACACTCGGGCAAGAGAAAATTTTGTTAACTACTCCACTTTTAGGAAATTAACAAAGGAACCTCTAACACCAAATACTATGGGGTTCAAAGTGGCAAACATAGGCACAATGGAGAGTCTGGGATATGTAAATTTACCAATAACTATTGATGGAGCATTTTATCCTCATCAGTTTCATGTGGTAAAGGATAAAGATCTTAATGAAGCACTTATTATGGGAGTGCCATGGATGTGCACTTGTCAAGCCACACCCAACTGGCATGATAGTACTTTGCAGCTCAGTCAAGATGGCCAATCTTTTGTCACACCCTTTGTACCAACAGACTATGTATGGGAACCTTTCCAATCGACATCCGATCCAATCCACTGATGTTCTCCAACGGTAGTCAACAAAATTTGGGTTGAAAAATCCATTATGTAAACCAATCCGAATAATTATGGAAACCCAAACGACATGGAAATACAAGGCCACCCACGGTGCATCAACAGAAACCCGATCTCGCCAAACCGCCCAAGGCTTTTGTCAAGAAACCTAGGCCAATACAATCTCAACATCAACAACCAAAAGAAGTAAAGTGGGCATGGAAACCAAAACTTCATTTCTCATTGGATGCCTTGACCACGAAGACCACATCCAAGCAATTTCAGTGGCGACCAAAACAAAGCCCTCAATCACAAGACAAGGCAAGGTCACCACTTCTAGAGGCAACTGTCAAACAATGGGGTCATCTTCTACAAATACTTTTGTTTGGACCATGCAGCTTCAATATGACCTCACCATTGAACACAACTAAACCTATTGTTTAGAACCTATATCTTGCACAACATTTTGTTACCACATGCATATCCTCAATTCACATCATAGAGCCACAATATACGGCTATGCATAGACACATACTTTGTTCCCATGCACTTTGACACATGTTTGTCTGGGATGAATCACTCTAGGAAGGGGGGAAAATGCAGCAAGATCATAATTTGATCATCATTTTGTATATATTAGCATCATTCTTTTCTTTTTCTTAAATAGTTTTTCAGAGCCTTATAACTCTTAGCAGGCATAATCATGAGCCATATTGACACCATCCAAACGCCATGTTAAGAATATGTATGTATGAGAGCTTACACTAATTCTGGGAAAATTTTGGCCCACTAATAATAATTGTAGCTAAGTTTTCTTTACTAAAAAGATAAAAATGATAGATAATTAACAGAAATTGATAAGACAAGCCAAAAAAGTCCGAATGGACTTTTGAAAGAAAGCAGTGAAACTTCAAAGCAAGGGCTTTGAACATGGAAAATATGGAAAATTTTGACACACAAGAGATTTTGAGCCAACTTTTAAAGGATCAAAACTGCAAGTTGAAGGCCATTTCTTGACTGAATATCAGAATGAAGAATGGTTTGAACTACAGGTGATATGAACAACAAGATAGGATCAATGGAGGTAAGTATGAATGGGGAATTCCTGGTAGATTGGGAACATTTAGCGAAATGAGGCAAGATAATCTACATAAGCCAAATGAGCTAGATGAGAGAGAGAGAGAGAGAGAGAGAGAGAGAGAGAGAGAGAGAGAGAGAGAGAGAGAGAGAGAGAGAGAGAGAGAGAGAGAGAGAGATAGAAGCATAGGATTTTCCGTTTTGTTTCTTCCCGCTGTGCGAGTACCTTGGTAGCTCTTATTACATCAGATTTGACGGGTATGATCATTAACCCTACAAGAACATGTATGTATGCCCCATACTGCATCAGCATTACCAAAAAAACATCTCAGAGCAGATCAAAGTCACAAAACCTGCAAGTTGTCAAGGCCCAGGGGGGACTCCAAACCTCACCCAAAATAAGAAACGCTTCATCAGCTCGAGAGTACAAAACAGTTGCAAAAGGTGGTGGAACATGGATTGCGATCCATGTTCCCCATTCCCTAATATCTAAAAAATTTTCACAGTAGCATCCCCATATGCCCATGAGCAACTTCCACTAGCTGAAATTTCAAAATGCCTCCCAACATGGATCACGATCCATGTAACTTTTTGCTAAAATCAGGGCAGGAGTGTTCACTAGCTAGGGGATGCAAAAGTATGACTAACCATGCAAAAATAGTCATAAGACTTTTAAATCATCAAATCCTCATGGTTTGTTACCATCAATCTACAAACGGTCTTTTGGTAGTAATTAAGGAAAAAATGGCCTGTTTCCACCAAAAAACTCATGGAGTAGGGTTAGGAGAAGAGTATGAAGCTTCCCCACTTGCCAGAGCAGCAATTAAAACTTCTTAGGACTTTATTCCAAAGCCAACTAAAACAGAAGGGAGTTCGGAAGAAAATGAAAGACAATCATCAAGGAGACGTAACTTAAAGGTGTAGTTAGGGTCAAAGCAAAGCAAAAGGGTACCTGCAAAGTTGTGCAAATTGTGTAGATCAATTTTCCTATTTAGATGAATTCAAAATCTGGTGGAAGTTGGTGGGGAGCTAAGCAAAGCTGTGATTTTTAGACACAAATCATCTAGAATCAAGACAATAACAGATATCACTCAAAGCATGTGCCCAAAAGTGGTTCCAAAAAACCGATATGGTCAAAACGAAAAAAATATGGCCATAAACTAGGAAATTGAGTAAACATAGGAAAAACATGTCCAAAATTGAAAATATTTCACCAGCGTGCTAGGAAGACCTATAGGAACATGTGTGCAAGAAGCTGTGTCAAAATCCTTTCCAACATGAATCGCAATCCATGTACCTTTTTGCCCAACCAGAGAAACATTCATACCATCTGGCACAGTATATTTAACAAAGCCAATCCATGAAGTTTCAAGTCATTTGGATTCCAAAATCCACATCAAACTGACAAATTTCTCTAAGTCCGAGGATGATTTTCAAAAATTGACCTAAGTACAAGACCAATGATCCAAATCCCAAAAATTTTGGACCAAGGCACCATCTTGATGAACCCTATTAGCTGGTATTTTCAGATCTTCATTATGTTGCCCATCATGGATTGCGATCCATGTTCCCCAAATCCTAAAACCAGAGAAAATTGTAGAGTAGCATTCCCATATGTCTAGGAACTACCTCCCCTAGTTGGAATTGCAAAATGCTTCCCAACATGCATCACAATCCATCTACAGAATTCAGATGTTACCCTATGACTTTGTGCCTATAGTAATCTGAGATGCACTGATGAAATTTGGTCAAATTTGGGGTAGTTTTGGCAAAGTGATGCTCATTTTTCATTTTATGGTCAAAGTTTGCGTTTTCTTCAACTTTTCGATAGTTTTTTATCAATAGCTAAATCTTGTTTCCAATCTAAAACTGACCTCAAGATGCCTCGAAGGAAAGTACAAAGGGAGTGGGAGGCATCACCATATGAGATCAAAGATATATCCTCAAATGAGAAGGCCCATATCACAGAATAGGTGCTCGAAGCAATACCGACCAATATATTCATCGAAAGATTTCAAGCAGTGGATGGAGAGATAGTAAAGACTACCATGTTTCCAAGGGAATTATGGACACTACACCAAACATCCAAAGTGCAAGAGGGGCCAAGTGCCTTCAAATGGACAGATTTTTATGACTACCGCCATGGGGAACGGATTTTAGAAGGGCTCATGAACTCATAAGCTCTATTTAATATAATGGGAAAGCCACCCTGACAGACAAAGATAGCGCAATAGTCAAACTTAAAATCATCACGAAAATAATCAATGAGGCTCTCCATCTACAGCAAGAGACACACAATCTATTGCAAAAGACAAAAGCAATAGATAATGACAAAGACTTTTTGAAGCAAAGAGGACACAAGTTGACATACCAAAATTTGATATACTCAGAAACAAAATTGCCATTGCGTCTCATATCGAAACATTTCAAAGTACATAAGCCACCAAGGTACATTGAACCGTAGTAGTAATGGCAATGGGCTTAACAGAAAGAAGAGTGGTCAGCTGCTGCTATGACTTTGGCAATTACCTCATCGATAACATAGTAGAAGCAAATCTTAAGGGGAGCCAAAAGAGCAAGACCTACGTGAACGCTAGAGCACTGCTCACTCGAATTGCCTACCAAGCATTGGGAATGATTGCTTATCTTCCACCTGAAGAACCATAGATAGATTTGATCCACAAATCTAGAAGAGCAGTAAAATTAGTAGCCAGACATCCACAAGGCCAAAATTAGAGGTTAAAAAAACAAGACAGAGCGCAACAAGAATGGACACTGACAGAAGTGAGAAGAGGTGGATGCACATAATAGCAAGAAAGCGGGCTCTAAAGAAAGAGATACCCCTTCAAAATACCAATCTTCAGATGAGGAGCATGGGGGTGAGTTTTTTATGAGACATATAAGATTGAAAAAGAGAACAACCCGGGTGGTAGAGGCCATCCCACTTACCCAAGCCAGAAGAACAATGAAAGAAGCGCAAGTGCAAAGAGAAATAATCCAACAATAGAAGCATGAAGAGAAAAAAAATAAGGGAACATAAATGGACAATGGAAAAGAGGAAGAGGAAGAAGAAGGCGTATCTTTACTACATAGCCAAAGAGCAGCTCTTGAACGGATCAAACAACGTAAAAGACAAGAAGCCAAGGAGAATTTGAATATTGCCAACGACATGCGGCAACGGATTCAGAATGAGCTCAAATGAAAGATGGATCAAAGAGAAAGAGAAGAGGCAAAGCGGCCATGCGTTGATGATATCAAATCATTCAAAGAATCTATGAAGGCCAAGGAAGAAGATGATAACCAAGAAGATAAGGGAGAGCAGGACATGCTAGACCAGCAAGGTTATAATTTTGAATCTCCAAAAGGCAAAGAGGTACCTTCAGAGTTTGGAACAAAAAAAGAGAAGAAGCTGTAGACCTTCGCAAAGAAAGGGCAAATAAGGTGCTCTCACAAGAGAAGGTGGATCAAGAAAAAGAGACAGCACTGCCATAAACTACTACAGTTCCAGCTACTACAGAAGTACTAAAAACAAAGGAAAGAATGGCTGGAACATCGGAATAAGGTAAAAGAAGCTGGCAAAAACCATGATCCCCTCATTTGCAAGCTATAATAGAGGAGGGAGCATAAATGATCAGGTCATTTGACATTGATGCCTATTTAGAGAATATCAAGATCCAATTCCAATACCAAAGAGCTCTCTACGGCTTCCATGAGCTACAACTGGAAGACATCAAGAAGGAGGCATCTAAAGGAACTAAACACACTCTACAGCTACAAAATAAAATAGAGGAGCTGCAAAGAGAACATGAAAATGTGGCCTATTACTACAAGGAGATCTAGTAATCCAATGAGGCCAACACTATTCTGCAAGTCGAGCAGCAACGGGTAGAGGAGGAGCTGACTAGTGAAAGAGAGTAGAGTGAAAAGTTGTAAGAGTCCTACACGGTGGTCAGCAAGACTGTGACCCACCTTGTAGCCCTATAAGAGGGTGAAAGCGTGGTTTGGTGGTACAAAAAAAGGACCTATTTGTAGTTTAGGTCAAAACTTTTCGGACCTTGTGTTTTTAGATTCTCCTTTTGAAGATCTATCCAGTGATATATAGTATGATAGGTAGTTTTTCATGTGACATGTAGAAATTTTAGCTCAAAGATTTGTCAAAGGTGCTGTCAAGGACAATCCTTTTTGTACCACCAAAGCGTGCTTTTAGCCAAGAGACACCGAGCTCCTCAAGCTTGAAAACTAGATCAACCTCGCTGAACAAAGAGGTCCAAGATCTAAAGGAGGCCCTTGCTCAAGAAAAATATGATAGACAAATCATGACAGCAGGGCATAGAGCACTGTAAAAGACAAAGACGAGGAGATTGAAGATTTGATAAAGTAGTTGGCAGAGGTGCGGGGAGATTTGGAGGCTCTAAGGGAAACACAAGAAAAGCCTGAACAAACAGTCCGAGTGGAATTTGAGAAAACAAGAGGATTTGAGCATTCCACCTTTGAAGCTCACCAAATAGATGTGCCAAGTATAAGCACATGAAAAGTAACGCAGGAATCTAAGATCCAGCCACCACATCCATATCGGATTCAACCAAGAAAGAAATTTAGCACTGGATCTCAGATGTCAAAGACCCCTCACAAAAACAATATTTGTAATATGAAGTGAAAGTGTTGGAATTGGTTGCCCTGCTCATGATCACTCCAGATGAAGTAGTGAAAAATCTTGTGCATGAGATGATCACCTTGCCCCACTGATGCGACAAGAGGCCAGATTATGGAAACACAAAATGCCTCCTGCTCTTGATCCAAACAACAGAGGGGTTTACAGAGATGTTTCTATCACCACAATACAAATTCAGACTATGATTGACAATCAACCCTCTGGCGAAATAAACGATTTGAACAGAAACCAACAGATGAAACATATTATAGGAATGCTCCGTAGCATCTCATGATCGATTGAACTTAATGTCCCATCAACAGACGACGATCCTAGGAAATCTTTTACCCTTGGCAAACCAAAAGACCGGTAGTATTGAACTACCCCATCATAAAAAAGGCAAGCAATAACAACCCCCCGTCAGAGAAGTATATGGTTCAAACGCTCAGAGGGGTCATCAGCATGATGAAGGAGATCCAAATCTTGCATGCCAAATGCTCATGAAAATTTCCAAGATGCAAATCACCTACATAATGACATTTAATGATATAGAGGCAGTGAAGCATCCCTCGTAGGTTTTTGTGGAAGACACAAGAGGTCTCTGCTGGAATATGGAGACAAAAATCCCAAGCAAAAATGTTATCATGGGATTATATGCGATAGTCATGTTCTTGCCCTCCCACTACATGCATACTTTCAAGCAGGCATTCATGACCGGATTCTTTGAGGTAGACTCCTCCATATTTAGTCCCATGACCAAAGATCTACCAACCCGACATATAGCCTATCAGAGCACTCGAAATAATAATCCTTCATAGAGCTGGAGACAAAAGTGGAGATCGAGGCAAGGGTGCAAACTTTCAGGCACCTCAGTGTGATGCTAGCAAAAAGACCGATCAACTACTAGAAGACACTACTAGGCAGATTGCAGGAGGACGTGCAATTAATAGGAAGGGGGAATGTTTGGTGGACACAGCGGTCTGACATGTAAAAGGCGGATGTATACCAAACCTTGTAGTACTCACTCATTTTTTTGAAAGAAGTGGTGTAATTCAGCTAATGAGGATTCTCAATTGTAATATATTTTTTCATGACCTCTTAGCCTCTTTGAGTCTACACCCCTTGTAAGTGGCCGAATGGCTGCGGGATAGTCCCCTTAACTCTTAACTCAAAACCCTTAGTTTTGAAAAGCACATCATCATTAGCTTGAAGGAGTATTAGACATTTACTGTGAGAGCCTGTTGCTACTACAATTTGTAATCCACTTTTCTCCTTGTCTGGTAATCAAAATTTATCTCCGAATAGCACATTGTGTTCCTTGTCTCTTGCTCTACAATCTAAACATAATCATTATCGATTCTATTGTGGTTTGTAAAGTATTTCTTGTGATCCAAATGTATTGATTTGAGGTCTTAAATAATTGTTATTTGATGTTTTGACCTTGGATAAGTGTTTCTATGCTTAAGGGGGACCTTTTCGTGTAGTTCTCTTTTAGCTTTTTGAACAATTTGCGTGATGGATCGTGATTTATGTACCTTCCCAGATGGCTTCCAAACTTGGTAGAATTGTATCCTTAGGTGTTTTAATACCTCTCCTTAAATTTCCTTACATTTCCAATTCATTTAGATGCCAAAAAGGTGTGATGACCTGGAGCGGTGAGATTAGCCATAGATTGATTTTCAGACTAGGAAGTGGTTGATTTTCTTTTGTCATAGTATGAATAGCCCTCTGAGTTTACTTTGGTGATATTGACACTCTTGTTAAGTCTTTGTGCCCCATCCCGATTTGTTTTCTTGCATATTGACATTATGTTAATACCAAAAATCTATGCTGCAGACGTCCATCACCGTGACCCGCTAAGAGTACTCTTTTGGTATTGACAAATTCATGTTGTACTTCATGCTTGTTGAGTTCTTGACACCCATATAGTTTTAGTTCCAAGGATACCCATCCAAGGAGATTCCAATGCCTAATGGATAGCTGGGAAAATACATAGTTTGATTCTGCAATGAACCTACCCAGTATCCTTCCACCGAACCCGCTTCCTCTTGCCCTTCCACTACTAGACATACCAAGCTTTGAATAGATTATGTGACTTTAGCTTAGTAGTCTATTGTAAGAGGTTGTGAGATAAAATTTGGCACAGATTGATTTTGGCTTTATCATCCAACCTTTTTTCCAGTAGCATTGAAAACAGTTTCTCAGACACATATGTCGGATTGTTTTTCAAATTGAAAGCTTCTGCAATAAACTTGTAGGCTGAGGGAACATCCTGTCCAGCTACTACTGGAATCCCTTGCCCACAGTCTTACTTTTCTTTCTAGTTGCTTCATCTTACTTAAGAACCAAACTAATCTTGTCTACAGATGTTGTGCTGGGCTTTTTGTCATTGGGCAACCTAAAGGCATATGCAATATCTTCAGGTGTCACTATTATTTTAATTTTGTTAATAGTGGCAATGCCTTCATCAGCATCAAAAGAATCAAGGACGTGTTTAATAATGCCTGCATCAAAATCAAACTTTGTAGCCTATACTACCACATGAAAATCCCATATTTGCAGCAACAATACTCTTGGAATTAGGGTTGCAAGAGTGACACACACAGCTTGGAGAAGACGAAGGCAGATCAAGGCACACAATAGAGAGTGTATTACTCTGTGTGCAATGAAAAGATAGATAGCACTAGAGTGATGGGTGTAAATACATTCCACATGGGAGAAAACCTCCTAAAGAGGGAAAAAATACCCCTGGTGGTCCTAGTGTGTTCACACACATCACTATCACATGTATATGGTAACAAATCCCCCCCTACAGTGATGCAGTGAATGCGAGCTGGCACATGAGTAAAGGGAAGTGCCATGCCCTGAGGACATAATCAGTCCAGAAAGGGGAGTAAGACCAAAGTTTTGCGGAAAGCTTCGAGATTCTCACGAGACAATGCATTTGTGAAAAGATCTGCAAGCTTGTCCTGTGTTGGCACATAAGCCAAGCATGCACCTCAATGTGCTTTGTGTGAGCATGAAAAATTGGGTTCCTTGTAATTGCCAATGTGCTTGGACTATTAGTGTAGATAGTGTTGGTAGTGTCCTTTCCAACACCCAAATCATCTATAAGGTGTCTGAGCCATACACACTCAATCGTAGCTTTAAAGACTGCATGTACTCAGCCTCACAACTAGAAGTGGCCACAGTAGGTTGCTTCTTGCTCAACCATGGTATACATGAACTGCCAAGCATGAAACAAAAGCACTTGTGGACACTGTGTGTCAAAACAAGCATCCCAATCTAAGTCTGGAAAATCATGCAAGTCTCATGGCAATGATGCCCCCTTGGGATAAAAGAATCCAAGATTTAAATTTCCACTAAGGTAGCAAAAAATCCACTTCAGAGCATGCCAATGATTAGACCTTGGGCTATGCATAAATCTGCTAAACTGTGAGACTGCAAACTCAATATCCGGCCTCGTGTTGCATACATAAATGAGGCATCCAACAAAAGTTTGGTAAAAAGTGACATCTGCAGGATCACCAACATCATGAAGACTCAATTTTAAACATGTTTCCATGGGAGTGGCAATAGGTTTTCAATCCTCAAGTCTAAACTTACATAGCAATGTGTCTATGTAATTTTCTGACACAATGTAATACCACCATCACACTGCTTAAACTGTATATCCAAATAATGATGCAACAACCCCAAATCTTTCATCTTGAAAGTAGCATTCAAATCAACCTTCAATTCAAAAATATGTCTCTCATTTGGTCTAGTGATCAGTAAATTGTCTACATAAAGAACCACAATAAGAAGTCATCACCCTCATGCTTTAAATACAATGTGCTTTCTGTTGAACTGTTACAAAAGGCTCGTTTGACCAATGAGTGTAAGCTTTCTCATACCAAGCACAAGGAGATTGCTTCAACCCATATAAATCCTTCTTACATCTGCACACTTTGTCCTATTGTAATTTCTTGACAAAACCGCGAGGCTACGTTACATAAACTTCCTCAAATATGTCACCATTCAAGAAAGGAGTAACAATGTCTGATTGATGTACATCCCAACCCAAATGAGCTACCAATGCACATAGAAAACTCACAGTAGTCATTCAACAAGTGGGAGCAAAAGTCTCTTCATAATCTATGCCTTTTTGTTGTGCATAACCCTTTGCAACAAGTCGAGCCTTATGGAGATCGATCTCACCATCCGGCTTGCGTTTCAACTTTAAACCCACTTTGTACCAATGGCCTTTTTGCCAGGAGGCAAATCACATAAAGTCCATATGTCATTTTCTATAAGTGCATCATATTTTGATTGCATGGCAGCCATCCAATCTTTTGAATTTTGTGCTTCATAAAAAGACAGAGGTTCCTCAATATCATGTAAGCTAAACACATTCAAAACATAATAATCTGATGCATAAGATGCATGGCGAGAGCCTCAACGAGTACGACTAGACAAAGGTGCATCCAATTTACTGTCACACAATGTATGCACCGGCCATTTTGGCATTCCTCTAGCCTGCTCATTTTTAGCCCTTTCCTCATCAAGTACATTATGTACAACTGCATCAGTAAGGGAGTGATCTCTAACATTTTTAAAACCACCATAGGTTGTACATTTGCCTCATTGGAGTTTCCATTCGAACTTCCACCACTGAAAAGAGGCAAGAAAGTGTCATAAATCTCTTGCGAGCTTACATTACTATCTCTAGTACATGATGATGAGTGCAGAGCGCGACACGGACCCCGACGGCCTCGAAAACGCCAGGAGTCGATGCACGCCGCAAGCCTGCCACGGTGAAGCGAACAGGGGGCACCACCTAGCTTTGAGATGCTAGGACGCAGAGAACAGTGATTTGAATTATCACGGATTCTACACACACACACACACACACCCACGCACACACACACACATAGAGATAGATAGATAGATAGATAGATAGATAGAGAGAGAGAGAGAGAGAGAGAGAGAGAGAGAGAGAGAGAGAGAGAGAGAGAGAGAGAATAGATAGGTGATGAAAACCCTTGGGGGTGTGAGGGAGAATTATTCTCTCACAATATTTACAGCAACCTTATTTCCAACGAGGTGGCAAATCATGGTGATCAAGAGATAGTGAGTCTACTTGGTTTGTTCTTTAAAGATGACTCACTGACACGAGAATCTTGCTAACATGAGTGTGTGTGCATCGACCATTGGATTCGAGATGTAGACATAGCTTCTTCACGTAGTACAAATTCCCAAACAAAATTGCTACTCTAAGTCCCCTCTCTTCTGATGCCAATGTTGCCAATTCCTCCCACAAAAATACTACCAAGTGTTGACCTCTAATGAACTTGTCCCCCCCCGATAGTGACCTCTCGGTGCCTTTTTATAGGTGCTGGTTGCTTTAGATTAGGGTAATCTGATTAGATTAGGGTTCTAATCAGGGGAGACAAAGCAAGGTGGTGGGGCTTGTGTGGTTGACCCTTGCTTTGTCTTGGGAAATATTATAAGGAAAACCTCTAGGTGGGCCTTTGTGGCCATCACCTAGAGAGAGGTGATTTTACAAAATTGGGATTTTTTTACAAGATTTGGTTTGAAACTGGAAAAATGACGACAAGATCCGGAGTTTTACTGAAGAGGGCATCGTGGATGCAATGGCGATGAACGGTTGCCTAGCTGGTGCGTCGGTGTAGTGCATTCATCACTTTCGGGGTCGGCCGGGACATGCCTTTGGCATCTTTTCTCGTCTTGGTGTCGGCAAAGAGTGCCTTTGGCCGTCCTTCCTTTGTGTTGGTGCCGTCATCGATTTCCTTCTCCTCTTTTACCCATTGTGGGTGCGTAAATGCGTGCGTGCACTGTGTGTATACGTGCATTTGTGTGCATATATGTTCCAATGTGCGTGCGCATAGACGTGTGTGCATTGAATGTGAGTGCATATGTTATCATTTTTGTGTATGTGTCTGTATAGCTTGGGGTTGTCTGTGCCGTGTGGGTGAGTGTGTGTGAACGAGAATGTGTATGTGGGAATGAGGGTGTAATAAATTATATATTACACAGAGCGAGGGAGAGGGTGAGAGAACGTGAGTGAGCGGAGGGGGGGATGGAGGGATGCTGAGGGGATTGAGGGGTGTGTGTGTGTAGGTGTGTTTAGAGAGAGAGAGAGAGAGAGAGAGAGAGAGAGAGAGAACTATACTCTGATGCGGCGCCTGCACAGGCCGGAGAGAGAGAGAGAGAGAGAGAGAGAGAGAGAGAGAGAGAGAGAGAGAGAGAGAGAGAGAGAGAGAGAGAGAGAGAGAGAGAGAGAGAGAGATAGATAGTTCTATTATCGTCGTGGGAGGTCAAATATGACCTATGGGACCAAATGAACATGTCACGTGGTGTGAGTGGAGTTCATAAGTGACTCTCGATGCTCAAAAATGGCTGAAATGAGCGTCGCAATAGAGAGTCCACATCGTGGTTGGGAGAGGAAGGTATGTAGGGAGAGATCATGGCTGAATATATGGGGAAAAGAGGACCTAATGTGGTCAAAAGCTGAGAACTCAAGTAGTGTGTGGTACTCACTCTCTCGCACTTGACGAGGGCATAAGGTGCAAAGTCGATGACACTCCTCGCCAGTGCCCCAACGTCCTGTCTCGCAACGTAGAGAATGGGAGCTAAGACGAATGGAGGCAATGGTGTGGATCGCACTCAACGGGATGGGCTCAAGGATGTAGGAATGGGTTCGGTTACCTCGTTCCGAGAAGAAGAGAGATTTGTAGTTTGGGGCAACGTGTGTGGTGTAATGGTTGAAGCGAGAACCTCCGGATTTCTCCCAAGCCGTGATACATTGGCGTTGTAAGAAGGCCTCATTAACTTGGGAGTCGATCGACGCATCTTTGACCAAGTGACATGCATCCCATCTTCCAAACCATTTCTTGATATCAAGCATCCACCCCGAACTTAGTATTTTGCTCTTGCATGTCTTTTGAACCATTTGACTTGCTTCATATGTGATTCTAGGAAGTCGATGCAAAGGGCTACGTTGTGTCTTACGCATGTACTCCACAACCCTTTGCATGCCCAAGACCTCAATGGGAAGCAATCCAGACTCAAGAAGTAAGAGCAGGTAGGGTGTTTGTGTCTTGACTTGGAGAAAGTTGGTGAGAAAACGCTTTTGGACATTCTCAAACTCTTTCCAAGTAGACTTCCCGATGCTTCCACCCCACACCTCCACTCCATAAAGAAGCACCGGTGTCACCAATGTGTCAAAGAGGTACTTTTTGAGAGCCCAACACTTGATCTCTCCTGCATTGCACATGTTCTCAAATGCATAATAGGCCCTCTTTCCGGCTTCCAAGCGACGCATTGCACAATCCTTCCATTTATGATTGGATGGAACCTCAAGGCCAAGGTACTTGAAGTGATCTACCACTTCAAGTTTCTCATTGTTATATACAATGCATGGATTTTCATCATTGAGGGTCTTTACAAGCATAACCTTGGTTTTGGATCCATTCATGATCAGCCCGCTATGTAGGCAAAAGCGTTCCAAGACACTCATAAGCTTTTGTGCATCTTCTAAGGTATGTGCCAAGAGCACTACATCATCGGTATAAAGCAAAAGCATGATCACCACATTTCCAATCTTAACCTCTTCTATGCCTTCTTGCTGCATAAAGTCAAGAACCATGCATTCCAATTCATCAATGAGTAGTCCAAAGAGGGTTGGGGAAAGTGGGCATCCTTGTTTGACACCAATAGTGCTTGCAAAAAATTCTGAAATTCCATCTCCCATACGTAATCGACATATCACTTTTTGGTAGATGCGAAAGACTGCATGCATAAATTCTCTCGGCACTTGAAGGCTTTGCATACGTCTCCAAAGATTTCCTCGCGGTACCATGTCAAAAGCTTTCTTGAGATCCACAAAGCAACAATATAACTTTTTTCCTTTCAATTGAGACGCTTCCATAAGAACTCGAAGAGTGACAAGGTGATCAATAGTGTTATGATGCTTTCGAAAACGTGCTTGGCCAAGTGCACATTTGCCATTCTTTTCAGCCCATTCACTTATCTTCATCTCCATGATACATCCAAATAACTTTGCCATTAAAGAACCAACCATTATAGTGCGATAGTTGTTCACATTGTTTACATCTCCTCCTTTGTGCAAAGGTTTGATCCAATTTGCAATCCAATCATGAGGCATGCCATACTGAAGTGCAAGGTTAAACATATCGCATATCCAATATCGTGTTTTCTTGCTTTCCATTTAATCATTTCAGCCTTGACACCTTGAAGGTCACCTGCCTTACGAGTAGCAAGTTTCTCAAGCGCGTGGCATACATCTTCAATGGTAAAGAAGGGAGACATAAATGGAAGGGAGCTACAACACTCCATCTTATCAACATTGGGTTGCTCATAGAGATTCTTACAATGCATATACATATCCTCAAGAGTCAAGTCACCAAAGCTCTCAACGTGCTTGCCTTTTAGATTTTGCCAAAACTTGCCACATGCATGTGCTTTCTCTTGTGCTAAAAGAAGTTGTTTTTCAACTTCCCACCTTCTCCTCTTCTTTTGAACAAGTGCTTTGTATGTGTGTGAACATTCCAAGTAAACTTCCTTGTGAGGGTGTGTGTGTGAGGTTTGTAAGGGAGAGATAAGGAGAGCGTTTCTGTGCATGCAGGACGGCCTTCGGGTTGTGGGCTCGACACAGAGAGAGCGCCATATCACATGGCGGGCGAGGTGGAGAGGGGGGGAAGAATGGTGAGGGTGGATGAGAGAGAGAGATAGTCGTATCTGCGCCTGCACATGATTCAACTGGGAGAGAGAGAGAGAGAGAGAGAGAGAGAGAGAGAGAGAGAGAGAGAGAGAGGCATGGGCTTCTTGTAGGCAATGAGGGAGATAGAGAGAGTACGGCTGATCCCTATGCCACATGGACCGTTGACAAGAGCTAGAGAGAGAGCGATTTGTTAGTGAGAGATGAGAGAGAGAAGGAGTGGATATTTCATTCCATGCCCGTGGCGCCTTTGCTCAGAGAGAGAGAGAGAGAGAGAGAGAGAGAGAGAGAGAATAATGAGAGAAAGAGAGAAATGGGGGTGGCCCGTCGGGGGAATAAAACAAGAGGGAATGAGAGGGAGGGGAGAGTGAAACCGAGGGGATGTGGATGAGAGGGAAGAGAGAGGGGTGGAGGTATGGCGGCCTGCTAGGCTGGGATATGGAGGAGCGAAGGCATGAGGGTGATAAGGCTGGCCAAGTGAGGGGGGCCATGTGATGGGGCCTTGCCAGTAAAAGATAGGGCCGTGAGGTTGATCAGGGCATTGCCGAGCCTTCGGACGATGTCGCCAAGGATTCAAGCAGAGGAAAGATTTTCTTTTTTTCTTTTTTTTTCTTGATTTCCAAAAATCGGCTATCATTAGCCCTTCCCTTTTGGCTAGAGGCATTCATGTCTCTAGCCTTGACTTTGATTCTTCTTCAGCTGATCTGTAGGAGCTGATATCAAGTTGCCTTCTGAACTAGCCATTCCATTTGGCCATTGGTGAGATTTCTGGGATATTCATGAATCTGCAACAGGTTTGGGTAATAACATGTTCCTTGGAATAGTGTCAGTTGATTACATGGCTTCCAGAACTTTGTGCCAGTGTCCTCCTGGATCCCAAGTAAAAAATAGGATCATTGTTTGTAGTGTGCGAACAATAAAATTTGCATGCGAAATAGGACCAAATTTGTAACCACCAGTAGAGCGAGAGGGGAAATGAGCATCTTGGCTCCTGCAAAGACAGAACTGAAAATTATGATTCGCAAGAGTGTGCCAAGATAACACCTTATATGACCACCTTGTTGGTGTGGGGAGCTCCAGTTGTCTTCAGAACCTTGCTTACTGCCATGACTGGAAAAACCTGCAAGCATATCATGCTTCTCTTGGGTGTGTTCAAACATGTCAGCTGTCTTTTCTGATGCTGATAGTAAGCCACCTACCTTGAGGCTTCAATACAAGCGTGATCCACTTACCTCTCTCCAAAGAGAGGATGCCCTATTTGTAAAACATTGAACCAAATTGGGAACAAGGCCTTCATTCTTGCACCTTATCAGCCTTTTGTCTATCCATGGCTCCTTAACTCTTATCTCCATGCTCATCTTACCTCTATATGTTATAGCGGTGAGGCGGTCCGGGGTGGGCAACAAGAGAGGCGACCTCTAAACACCCCTCAAGGCTCCCATGCTCCTCGATTGGGCCTGGGGCAACCACAAGCACAACACAACAACAAACCCATAGCCAAACCCAAACAAGATAGGGTTACCATCTAGTTATGGTATGCGAACTAGGATGCAAGAGAGATTTTGTCACAACCAAGAAGATGCACCACAAAACACACACAAGAAACCTCACAGCAAGACACACACAAAATGGACCAGAGAGAGCTAGAGCAAAGGGAAGAGAGAGAAAGGAATAGATCTTGCGTAATACCTTATTTGTGACTTGGAAATGGAGATGGCTCGTTATGATGCTATCATAGATCTTGCACAGAACTAGATCAATGCTTAGTGAATGCTAAACATTGCCAACACACTCACACTGTCTTAGGGTGTGGGAGACCTCTCACCACAATACCCTCTTACAATGGACACAAAACTGGCAATGAAAAACACATTAAAAAACTTTCTAAAACAAGATCAAACGATAGAAACTCAAAATACACAAGTCACCTTGAATTCACTAAACCGTACCGCACAAGTGGAAGGATGAAGATTTGAACGTCGAATCACGCCTTTGATGCACCAAACCTCAATTAATTGATGATGGAAGAACATATACAATAGTGGTTTCGAGATTTTGAACTCACGCTCTCTCACTTGCCATGTGTAGCTTGAAAGCTTCTCTCACACCAAGAGTGAAGCTCACAAAGTGGTTGCTATGCCTAAGTCTCTCCTCATGCATAGAGTTTTGGGGTGTTGTGTGAGATATTTCAGGTTGTTTTACAAGAAGGAGAGGGGCCTATTTATAGGTTGGAGACCCTCATTAATATTATTTGGAAATGATAAATAACAAGCTAACAAATCACGATTATGATTTTTTTTTAATATCAAAACATTGTGGGCCTTCTTTGTTTGCTTGAATCATGGATGTGGGCTCAAAAGAGAGCATTACTGATGGTAGATAAAGTGAAAGTAGAGTTTTAAGGAAGGAGAGAGAGAGAGTTACTATGCACGTCTTGAGGTGAGGTGTCTTTTATGGTTAGGTCAATGGTTATTTTGTGTTAGTATGTTGATAGTTAGTGTTAGTAATCACTAGAAATTTAAAGATATATTTACAATGGTTAGAATCGGGTGGATGGTTGAATGAAGTGAGGAAATCCTTGTGATGGTGAATCTTGAAGAAGTTTTTGACTTACTTGTGTAGGTTCTCAAAAATGACTATCGATCTTCTTCTTCGTCTTCTCTTCTTTACGCCACCGCCACCAAGGTTGATTATTGCAATGAAAATGGCAATTCGGTTGATGAGATCTCGTAATTTGCAGAGGTTAAGCATGGTTTACATGCTGAATTTTATGTATATAGAGAAGGGGTAAGATGGAATTGTACTTTGGAAGTAATAGAGAGAGGCATAGAGATGGTGTATGTACATGGAGAGCTCATATGAGAGCTATGGGAGTAAGAGGGAGGTTAATAGTGAAGAAGGTGACAAAAAACATGAAAGGTGTAGGTTTGAGTGAGGGATTGAAAGGAATGAGTGCATGTGTGTGTAGAAGTGTGGAAAGATGTGAGAGAAGACTATGGGCTATTTGTGAGAAAAGTGGGCAGAGTAGGGTGCACTCAAAAAATCCTAGCTCATCTGTGGTTACTCCAAAATTCACCAAAATATTTGAGGTGATTACTTAGCTCTTGGTCCACATTTTCTCTTTTGACCACCGCTTCAAATTTGGAGTGGCGATGGATATAAAAAATCCCACCCAAAATACTTGTTTTTCGTCACAAAAAAGTCTTATGTGGCCCCCTTTTTGTTGAATTTGCATATGGCTCCAAAGGTGAGCCCCTTCTTGCATGAGAGAATGACCTAATTGATTCTTAGGGGTTTGAAAATATGCATGGTTGTGGATTATGCAAAATATAATACATGGATAAGATGGGAAAAAACAAGCTAGTATATATAAACTATTTATGGAATCTAGAATAGTGTCAGCTATATATAATACATGGATAAGATGGGAAAAAACAAGCTAGTATATATAAACTATTTATGGAATCTAGAATAGTGTCAGCTATATATAAATATAAAATGGAAAAAGATATATATGAAAATATAAGGAATCAAATGAGGGGACCCTCATTTGTTTTTATTGAAGTATATTTATTTACAAGAGATAAGAAAAAATACCTCTAGGAAATAGGAGTTGAGTGAAAGGCAATGACTGATGGTGAAAGGTATTTTTGAGGTTTTTCCTTGGAGTGTATTCACACCAAAAATAAGAGAAGCTTGAATGAAATGATTTTTTATAGAATATATATGTAGAAAATATTATGTTAATGGTGAGTAAATATATATAGCATGTATAGAAAAATAACGCACACCTACGTGAAATATTTTAATAAATACCAAAATAATTATGAAAATTTCCTATATCTAGGCCCTATATACAATGAGATATTTACACACCACTGGACCATAATATATTTTATTTTTTAATTTTATTTATTTATTTGGCTCAACTAGCCCAGTGACTAGCTAGCTGAGGGTTTTAAGAAGATATGGGAGAATCCCCTAACTCACACACGCCTATGTACAATGAAAAGGTAAGAATAGCCACAGTGTTTAGGTGATTTTGGTAGGGTGAGTGAACTCACAATGGCAATTACGGAGAGCCGAAAAATGGATATCATTATCCCTCCCCTAGGATGATGGTATATTCATGTACCATCATAGAGTATCTTTTTCAAAGAGAATGCTTCAGAGTCCTTGACGAGATCTTCATTGTTTGGCCCCTTAGCATTTTGGCTGGAGTTACACTCATGCTTCATGGAACAATACTTACATGAGATAGCTGCCTTTTGACAGATCTTTGGTAGATACTTTGGTAGAAGGCGACTCAAATAGGGATTCAAGCGATACCCGTTTACCTTCTTGGAGTGCTCTTTCCCATTCAAGTATGTAAGCTGATAGTAACTTGAGTTGAAAGCCTTCTTAACTATGTATGGCCCCTGCCATCTAGTTTCAAAATTTGCATCAAAACTATTATCGAGTCGATTGTCATACCTTAGCACAAGATCTCCTTCATTGATGCCTTTGTCCTTCAGTTTCTTGTCAAGATTCTCCTTTGCCTGTGTAGCTTTCCTCTTGTAGCACTCATAGGCTGCTTCTCTTTTCTACTCAAGCTCCAACAATGTAAGAAGTTGATCCATCCAAACCTCTTGATCATCTTGTGCACCTCTGTCATGAAGCCGTATTGTTGGAATGTTAAGCTCGATAGGCTACAAAGCCTCTTGACCATAGACCAAGTGAAATGGCGTGAACTCTGTTGCCTCCCTATATGTGGTTCAATATGCCCACAAGGCATCATCCAAGAAGTCATCCCATAACTTTCTTTTGTTTTGCACCATCTTTCTAATGATGCCTACAAGTACCATTAGCCTTCTCCACCAAACCATTTGACTGTCCGTAGTATGGTGTGCTATGATGATGTAGAATGTGAAGCTCTCCACAAACTTCTGTGAGTAAACCTTTCTTGAACCATGGACCATTATCCGAAACAATATCTAGAGGTGTGCCAAATCTACAACAAATATTAGTGTAGACAAACCTGCTCACTGTTTCCCTATTTACCCTTGCCACACTTTGAGCCTCTACCCACCTAGTCATGTAGTCTACAGTCACTAGAATGTAGAGTTTACTATTCTTTGTTCTAAGCAGAGCACCCATAGCATCAATGCCCCATTTTTCAAAGGGTCCATTTGCAAGCACTATTTGCCTTGGACCATGCACCAGCCTTCTATTTCCATTTACTTGACAATTGTGACAACTTTTACACCAATTTTGGACATCCACATGCAAGCTTGGCCAAACATATCCCGCAAGCAAAATCTTTGTCACAGTTAATTCTTGGGCAAAATGACCACCACATGCCTCTTCATGCAAACCTTTTAGAATGGCTGGAATTTCCTCGATAGTTGGTACTCTTCTGCACACTTGATCCTTCTCTCTTTGGTAGAGGGATCCTTCTGAAGAGATAAAAAATTAACTTCTTCATGAATCTCATCTTCTGAGATTTTGTGAAGTCTTGTGGAAACTCGCTCTCCAAAATGTAGCCAATAATGGAAGCCAAGGACTCCAATCCCTGGTATCTTAGTTGCTTGACATTTGTTGTCACCATGATGACCTGCACTTCTTTCTCAACACATGTAACTGCTTGTTGTGCAAGTAAATCGGCATCTTCATTTTGTTTCCTAGGAATATGATATAGTTGCACTTCTTCAAACTGATTAAATAACCTACGAATGGCATGAACTTTTGTCCTGAGGCTTTCATTCTTGCATGCCCAAATGCCTAAGATTTGCTTCACAACAATGAAGAGTGCATCCCCCTTTACCATGAGACGTTGTATACCTTGACTAATGCACATCTTCAAACCATGAAGTAGAGTGTCATATTCTGCTTCATTGTTGCTAGTTGAACCTGGTAGATTGACCTTCTCTTTCATGACTACCTCTCCACTTGGGTTGAACAACACTAGCCCTCCCCCTCCTTCTCATGTACCCTATAAGTGAGAATCCCTGCCAATTATGCACATCTTCTATCTTGAAAAAGTATTGAAACTCTTGCTACTCCCTAATCCACTTAGAGATTCTAGTACTAAGATTCATTTGAGATGACACCCAAGGGAACAAATTTTTTGCACACAGTGAGAATTACAAAAGGTTTTGGTAGCAAGTAGGATCTAAACTTTCTCACCGCACACATGAGAAAAAACATCATGAGTTCAGCCTCTCTCCAAAGCATTCATGGCCCTACTAGCAAAGTAGATAGGTTGCATCCTGGTACTCTGGGGATCTTATTGTAGCAAAACAGCCCCAGTTGTTTCTTTCCCAACACTAGAGCTAACAAAGAATGTATACTCCCAACAAGGAGGCATAACTGTTGGTAGCTCTGACAGAATGACTTTGATGTTACAAAAATATTCTGCAAGCTCATAAGACCAAACAAACTCAACTTGTTGTGTCAACTTTTGCAAAGGGTGAAGTAACTCTGAGGCTAAGTGAATGAAGCATGACATATACTTCACCTTTTGAATGAATGAGATGACCTCTTTAAGACTGTTTGGTGACGGTAGCTCAATAAGAGCCTTTGCCTTTGAAGGATCCTTCTCAATACATTTATAGGAAACCTTGTGACCAAGCAAGATCACTTCATCCTCACCTATGTGGCACTTGTCGGGGTTGAGTTGACCTCCCATGTCATAGAGCTTCTTCAAACCTTCTTCTACCCTTTGTAGATGTAATGATTTTGAGCTATAAATGCAGAAATCATCTATGAGCACCCTAATTGACTTTCTAAAGAATGCTTAAAACACCATGTTCATGAAACGTTGGAAAGTTGCAGGAGAATTTGTCAGGCCAAATGGCATGACTCTAAAAGCATAACAACCCCAAGGAGTGATGAAGGTGGTTTTCAATGGATCCTCCAATGCATTACCTATTTGAAAGTAACCTGAGTAGCCATCACATATAGTGTACTTCTCATGACCAGCTACCTCATTTAGTATCTCATCCTGATATGGGAGGGGAAAGTGATCTCTTTTTGTTGCCTCATTTAGTGGACGGTAATCCACACACACCCTCCACTTGCCATTTTTCTTGGGAGTGACAATAACGGGAGAGACCCACTCCGAATTATCACTGGATAAATAAAACCTGTTGCTATAATCTTTCTTACCTCCTTAAGTAAATCCTGCTCGTTGATGACTCCTAGCCTTCGTAGCTTTTGAGATTTAGGTTTGGCCTCTGGCTTTAGCTCAATCTTGTGTTGAACATCATCTACTCCACGCACGTCGGTGTAATCTTTAGCAAAAATCTTAGGAAATTTCTTTAACACACCTTTGAACTCCTCTCTTTCATCCTTTTAAGTGTTGTAGCCAACATACCTTCTAACATTCCTTCATCTTCCACATTTTGGTTCTCTTGGGAACCTACCTCCTCCAAACCTTGACAAGAGGTCTCTTGGTTGGTTGGCTTAAACCATACCCCCATGACTTCGATGGAAGACTCCTCTTCAGTACTGCCGCTACTTTCTTCTTCTGAAGTGTTATCGGTCCAATCTTCTTCCATCTCACTTTGAGATGATTCTTCATGGAGATCCTCTTGGCGCTGCTCCTTCATGTCAAAGACAACCTTCTTATGATTGTCATTCCTACAAATTAATTTCCCAGTCTCCCAATCCTGCAAAGCTTGCATTTTCATTAACCATGGTCTTCCAAGGATAAATGGATAGCCACTTCCCTTGGTCGACATAACATAAAAATCCATCGCCTTCTTAATGCCAAAGGCCTCCACAAAAAACATTTTTATAAATGCCTACACACCTAGCCTTGCTATTGTTTTCCATCTTGACTTTGATTTCAAGTGTCTCATGGATGTGCATGCCTAGTCTTGGCATGAGTCCCTCTGTCATGATGCAAATTTATGCACCCCCATCCACTAGACCTTTTCTAACCAATATTCCTTTGATGTAACAGTCTAGCACCGGTGTAATGTCCTCATTCATTTCAGCTTGTGCAATTTTTACAACAGGCACACTCTCTTTTACCTTTCTCCTAGTGCTAACTACCCATGTTAAATCCCTCCTAGCTTGTGGACATAATGCAAAAAATTGAGGCCATGAGATATCAGGACCCTTACCTCTCATATCTTCCAACAAGTTGTACGGAGCCATACCATGTCCAAGAGGGAAGTCTTGGAGGTTGATACGACGTCGAGTCCTCTTGGTTTCCTTGGTCTCCTTTGCCTTCTTTTCTTGTTCATGATCACTTTGTGACGTGACTCCTTCTCTCTCCCTACCTTTTCCACGGCCATGCTTAATGCCATTTTCTTCCATGTCCACCGCATTGGAGTTTGTCACCTCTACCACATGCACATTTTGGTCTGGCAAAGGTGGAACTCCTTACACTCCTCGTGGAGGTGGTCTTGCTCCATTTGGCCTTTGTAGAAGCCGTGGTTGTTGACTAGTTCCTTCACCTACATTCATCACTGGGTAATTCAAGTTAGGTCTCTCTGGCTCCCCATGAGGCCAAGGACAAATATACATTCCATGTCCAGACTCTCCGCAATTCCAACATTGAAAGACTCTCCTAGGTCATGGATTTCGCTCTTTAGCCTTCTTTGCTTGTCCCTTTGGACCTACAGCTTGTGCAAGATGGATTGACAAGTTGCTTAAGGATTCATTTAACTTTTCAATTATCGCCGATGTTACCTTAGGAATCTCTCTAGATGTTGATGGTTGCAATTTTTCCTTAGGTCTAGGACCCTCTATTGGAACTTCTCCCCTTAGGCACTTGAGTTTTCTATACTTCTCAATATCCCTAGTTTTAGCTGCATCAAAGGTAGCAGCTGCACCCACCTCAACTTTTATCTTGAGTGTTGGAAAGAGACCGGCTATGAACCTCTTCTTCTTTAGGAACTTTGCACCATCACCAAGGTTACAAAACTTTTTCACCCATACAACCCAAAGACGTATAAACTCTTGTTTATACATATAGTAGTTATCTAAGTCTTTTTATTTGTGAGAAACAATGTCTTCCCATAGCTTTTGAGTGTTTTGGGGATCAAAGAAGTATCTCTTGAAATGATTCACAACTTCCATGTAATTACCCTTAACTTCCTCACGCAAAGAGTCAAACCAAGTGCTAGCATCTTTCCTAAGGACCACCTCAAACATTTCTACATGTTCTTGATCAGTTACTATCCTCTTGATACGGCAAGACATCTTGAAATTTGTTAAAATAAATTCTGCATCCTCTCTAGGCTCTCCAAAGAAAAGAGGATATCCGGACATTTGGCGTTGGGCCTCCATGAATCAGTTTCAAAGTGACAACACGTTTTTGTTTTTCTTTCTTAAAAAGATTTACACAATAATATTTTCTAAAGCAATCTATTCTACAACAAAATAAAAATATTCACATCAAATGACCTATGATAATCAATAAGAGGCAAGATGACAGGATTTGGTGACGCAAGAATTTCTCCTACTCTTTGGGCACCAAACATAAACACCATAAGTTGTTGAAAATGGATTTTTCTACTAATTGCAATGTTTATTCTAATGTGTGCAGTGAAATGGAAGGGGAAAACCTCTATTCCTGGGCCATTATCCATTGTCTATGCATTTTCTAATGCTTAAAACAAAAAAAAAATATAGACGTCTAAACTCACATTGTACCTAATGAGAGGCAAAATAAAACGATTTACTAAAGCGTTTATCTCGGCCAACCTAAGAGGACCTAAAATTCTACGAATTACACGTTGAAATTGAAACTTAGAACTAACAATTATGTGTACCTTTTTCCTTGCAATGGGAATGAAAGGATCATACAAATTCTCGTTATTCATGCAAACTACTTGACTATGCAAAAGATTGATCCTACACAAAAATACACAAGCCTTCCTCCGTGGGGACACCAAATTTGAGCCGGTCCGGGGCCGGCAAAAAGAGAGGCGACCTCTAAACACCCTGCAAGGCTCCCGTGTTGCTCAATTGCGACTGGGGCAACCACAAGCACAACACAACAACAAACCCAAATCAACCAGAGAGAACTAGAGAAAAGGGAAGAGAGAGAGAGGAATAGATCTTGCATAATGGAGATGGCTCGTTATGATGCTATCATAGATCTTGTACATAACTAACTCAATGCTTAGTTAATGCTAAACATTTCCAACACACTCACACTGTCTTAGGGTGTGGGAGACCTCTCACCACAATACCCTCTTACAATGGACACAAAATTAACAATGAAAAACAAAGTAAAACACTCTCTAAAACAAGATCAAACGATAGAAACTCAAAATATACAAGTCACCTTGAATTCACTAAACCGTACCTCACAAGTAGAAGGATGAAGATTTGAACGTCGAATCATGCCTTTGATCCACCAAACCTCAATTAACTAATGATGGAGGAATATAAACAATAGTGGTTTTGAGATTTTGAACTCACGCTCTCTCACTTGCAATGTGTAGCTTGAAAGATTCTCTCACACCAAGAGTGAAGCTCACAAAGTGGTTGCTACGCGTAAGTCTCTCCTCACGCATAGAGTGTTGGGGTGTTGTGTGATATATTGCAGGTTGTTTTATAAGAAGGAGAGGGGCCTATTTATAGGTTGGAGACCCTCATTAAGATTATTTAAAAATCCTAAATTACAAGCTAACAAATCAGGATTATAATTTCTTTTTAATATCAAAACATTGCGGGCCTTCTTTATTTGCTTGAGTCATGGATGTGGGATTAAATATCTGTAATTCCCATAGTCGTTCATCTAGTTCTAGAGTGTTGATGGGAATAGGTATTTGTTAAGCATGAGAGCAGCTTTCCTTTTGAGTACTTGAAGCCGAGCTTCCTCTTGGGCTTCATCAATAACCTACTGTTGTTTTATCTTTCTTTGCTTTTTTGCATGTATCTTTTCTAGCAATTCATTGGTTAGTGGAAAATTATACTTCTTTAAACGACATCCACTAATCCAATTAGCGATTGGCTCACCATCTAGAATGGACAACTTAACTGCTTCACTTGGAGATACATCTTCAATGATAAACGGTTCGTTTTCTTTTTTCTTAAATTTGGGAATGTGTTGCTTAAAGGAATAGACTAAAACTAAGTCCCCTTTTCTAAATATTTTTGTAACTAGATGGGAATCAAAAAGCTGGTTTTGTTTTCTCTTTTGTGCATGAATGTGAGCTACAGCAGCTAGCCTTTGATCATCAAGATTTTCTAAATCTTCAAGTCTTTCAGACAATTCATGTCCAGTCCACTCAAGATCCTTAGCTACCTCTAGTGTCGGCAATAGAAATTCTATTGGCAGTATGGAATCAAGACCATAAACAAGGTTAAAGGGTGTAGCATTGAAAGCTGTCTTGAATGAAACTCTATAAGCCCATAGAGTGGCATGGATATTTATTTCCCAATCTGTCTGTCCTGAACTAGACACTTTAGTCAATATCAAGCTAAGAATTTTATTTGTATGCTCAACTTGTCCATTTTCTTGTGGATGATAAGAAGCTGACTTGCTATGGATGACCATAAATTAATAAATTCCCCTATCATTGACAATTTCTATTGGAAGTCCAAATATTGTGAACACTTTCTCATACAAGAATACGGTTGTGGTTCTGGCATCAGTCTTTTGAGTTGCTTTAGCCTCTGACCACTTGGTCAAATAGTCCATATCTACAATGATACATGAGCTTGGGTTCTATAAGCAAGTGGTTGTATTGGTCCAAAAAAGTCTATACCCCATTTTGCAAAAGCTCTAGCCCCCATGATTGGTCCTAAAGGCATGCTATCTACACGGGTTGGCATTTTTGCTCGTTGACATGCATCACACCTTCAAACAGATTCCTTGGTATCTGCAAAAAGTGTTGGTCACCATAAGATTTCATGCCATTAAGATTTCTCTTGTGGTGGTTTCACTAGAAAAGTGACCTCCAGCTAATCCAGCATGTGCTTGTTCTATAACGGGAATATATTCGTCTTCATTTACACAAAGATGCAGATGTTGATATTTTTCTTCTTTGATATAACAGGTTTTCAATAAGAGCATAGTCTCTTACTTCAATTTCAATTTCTCTTTGGCGGCGTTTACTCATATCCTCAGGAAATGTTCGGCTTGATAAGTAAGTAACTAGATAGTTTTGCCATACTCTCGAGCTTGGGTTTTTTTTTTTCCAGCATCTTTTGAGTAATTCTTACCAGATTTTGATAAGCTTTAAGCTTAGCTGCTTCCATATCTAGAGAAGGATAGTTTTTCCATTTGTTTTCCATGGTTTGGCCTGCTTTAAGTCGCGCTTGGTAAGCTTTCAAGGCTGCATTGATTGGCTCAAAAATTTTGTCTACCAAAATTGATCCTCCAAATTTCACTGTGGTTTCCTTGATTTCACTATGGTTTCTTTCACTTTTTCCTGGAATAGTTTCTTTGAGTTCTCCTCGATTTCAGCTCTTTTTTTTGTTTTCTCATCTCATACCTTTTGCTTCTGCTTCTTTTGGTCTTTTGAGAGGAAATTTAAATATTCTCTGAATCATTAGAGGAGTTATGTTTCTTTTTCTTAGCATGGGCTCTGGTGATAACCTTGATTGGAACAAAAGGTTCACTCTCAGATGAGGTACTAGGCATCACTTGGACTATGTTCACTACTACTTTACCCTTCTTTATAGGATTTTTTGGACAATATTCAGGGAAGTGTCATCCCTTTTTACAACATTGCTTACAAAAATCTTGAATTGGCTTAAGGTTCTTGTCAGGCTCTGGGCATTTATTTTTCTAATGATCATCTGCACCATAGTTATGAGAGTTCTCAATTCTTGGCTTAATCATGGGTCTTACCATTGGAGGTCTAATGCCTTGATTAACTACATACATCGGTGCAAGTTATGATGTAGGGTAAGTCACATGTTCTTCCATTGGTGATGGATGTGAATTATACTAATCTCCTTCTACCATTACGATAGATGGACTAGGCTCAACATAGGGTGTAACAATCACTAGTGCTTGTTCATCTATGACTCCCTCTGAATGCATGTATTTTACAGGTACTGCATTATGTCGAGGATATGGAGGTTGTTGACCCAACACGGTTTGAGGTCTTTCCATACCCATTAGTGGTCTTTGAGCTTGGGACATATTAGGTTGATATTTGTACACGGGTTGTCCTTGTGTCCTCATAGGTACACATTCCCATCCTACTTTGATCGGTAATATCACTCATTGGTCTCATGGTTGGTCCATTTACCCTCGATTGCACACCATTTTTGTGGCCTAATTGGTTGTCCATGTTGAGGTACCCCTTTGGGTTGGTCCCCTCATAGGTGCTTTTTGCATGTTATTCATCATTTCATTCATCCTTTTGAGCATGTATTCTATCGCTATAAGTGGTGCTCCAATAGCCATTCCCACTTTTGTTGGTTTGGTGGATGTTGTTTTCTTGCTTAGATTATCCTTAGGAACATCTTCTTCATTGAAAAGATCACAATTGTCTCCTAAGTCAATAGCATTTGACACACACTCTTCTAGGGTAATATGTTTCCTGCTATACAATATAGAATGAAGTTCTTTGTTTAGCAGTCCCTCTAGAACAATGATACTAGTCTTTCTTCTGTAGGTATTTCTAGTTATGGGCATCTTGTAATGTATTGTTTCATTCAAGCTGCACAATCCCTAAAAGAATCACCTTGTTTTTTTTTGAAGCTATAGATTTGAGCTACCGTATTATGTTTGATTCCCTTTTTGGAACATGCACCTACAAATCCTTGAGCTAATCTATTTAAGTCCACGATTGACCTTGGTGGAATGTTTTGGAACCATGTCAGTGCTTTTCCTTCTAATGTCATTCCAAATCCCTTGAATTGAGTATGGAAATCAAATATGCGTTTCGCTCTTAGCACCTGTTTAAATCTTGCTAAGTGGTCATATGGATCCCCATATCCACTTTATTTTTTGAACCATTTTTGAAAATCAGTTGGTTTGACAAGTCTATTTGGTTCAACTCCCAGTCTCTTGGCAGTTGGTCCTGTTCCAAGTCCTTCACCAATCTGTTGGAAATAGTGACTCATGTAGCCCTGGACTGGCTTTAGTGTCGCCCAGTTTTCTTTGTGATGAGGTAGTTTTTGGTTTTTTAACATTACTCTCAAAAGATCTCTCGCAATGTTCATCTCTTGGAATAGTTTCTAGTCCTTGGACCATTATTCAATCTCTTAAGGAGATCCCTTGGTATTTGGTTTGTTCCACCTCTTTAGGACACATCATAACAAATTTTTTTATAGAAATCCCTAAATAGGTAGATTGGTAGATCTGTTGAACCCTTGTCTTTGATTTTGAAGATATAGATGATCTTCATGGGTGTTAACTGTCCTGATTTGGTATGAGAAGTCCATAGACAATCTTTGATGTTTCTATCCTCCCAACAATAGACTCCGATCCTAGGATTATACGTGATAATCCATTTCAAAGGCTTCAAATCAACTTGATCATATCCCTCAAACTCTAAAGTTGGTGGTCCTTCTTTTGCTGCCATATCTGAAATTATGGTATTTCTAACCCCCATTTTTCTATCATGTCAGGGTTTTCAACTTGTAAATACTGAGTTCCATTTTTATCCATAAAAGTTTTTCTTTGTTTGTTTGCCCTAATTTTCTTTTCAAAGTCTATGTCATGGTCATCAATGCAAATAGCATACTCTTCATTAGGATCCAAGTAAACCTGAGCTCCATTGTGATTAGTCTTATAAAAGGTGAGTATGTGCTTATAACGCACTATCGTTCCAGTTTTTGAATGAGTCGAATAGGAAGACATTTCAGAAGTTGATTCTAAAACATTGTCTGAGACTTCTTCAAAGATAGTGTCCAAGTGATCCCTTTGATTCGCACTCTCTTTGATGGATACTCTACTAGTGGTCTCTTCAAATATGCCTTGATTTGGTAGTATACAACTAGATCTAAGGTTCATTATAGACTTCTGAAGCCCTAGATATAGTACTTACCATCGGATTGACTTGTTATCAACTTCTTCTACTTGATTTGATTGCAAATTCTATCAAGCTCTTAATTTCTTGTCTACAACCTGATTCTTGCATCAATTTTAATCAAGTTAGCTATTCTTCCACAAAGACTGTACTACAGGTTTTTTCTATTCTATTGTGACTGGTGTATGTGTATTGAGTACTTGAGATTTTTAGATTCTACTTTTGGAAAAAGCCAAAGAACTAATCTGCAATCTAGAAACTGAGTGATCATGTACTAGTTTGGATCCGATTAGACCCAAAATTGCTGATCTAACATTGTACAAGCTCAAAAGTCCAAAATGGTGTCTCTATGCATTAGAAGTAAATAATCACGACTATTTACTTTTCTCAAATTTTTATACTTTTTGGCTTGTTTTTCCACGTATGCAACTTGTTAAGGTCTCTGGACAAGTTTCACTTAGTTTGAACAAAATTTGTTCAAGTTATAAATTGTTTCATATCCGCAGATGCAGTTTTCAAGAATCTGGCTTAAGTTCCACTTTTGTGATCCAAATTTCATCAAATTTCATTTATGTAGTCTATTTGATATGCTTCACCAAGTGGTATACTCAAATGTGCAAAAATGTCCATGTTACCATATACATGTGGTAGTGATGTGTGTGAACACAGTAGGACCGCCCGGGCATTTTTTCCCTCTTTAGGAGGTTTTTTCCCCCGAGCATTGTATATACGCCCATCACTCTAGGGCTATCCATCTTTCCATTGCACACTAAGTAATACACTCTCTATTGTGTGCCTTGAGCTTCCTTCGTCTTCTCCAAGCTGTGTGTGTTTCTCAGCAACCCTAATTCCAACAATTGGTATCAGAGTAGGTCACGTCCTCCCGGGCTTAGTCGCCAGCTGCTCCAGCACACGCGTGCTCACTTTCTCCGATTTCAGTGAGCTTTGGAAAGCGTTCACAGGTCGAAAAATATTTTGGCCAAGCTCATAGAGCTTGGTCTGCTCAGAATTTTGATTTGGGCTCATTTCGGCCTCCGTTTCCACTAC
This sequence comes from Adiantum capillus-veneris, assembly GCF_014529385.1. Taxonomy (NCBI): domain Eukaryota; kingdom Viridiplantae; phylum Streptophyta; class Polypodiopsida; order Polypodiales; family Pteridaceae; genus Adiantum; species Adiantum capillus-veneris. Next base: position 66,523,297 of record NC_140933.1, read on the forward strand.
AGGTAGTACTGTACATGCTATTTCTTCATTTTGTGCAGAATTTTTGTCAGTGTCATTTTCTGCATAACAGGTGCCTTATAGTCTTCTACGGTTTGTGCTATATAGCACACGTTGTTGCCGCTCCGTTTCTCCTATGTTTGGGCAGTTTTCACATCAGATGCAGCATTTACCATGGTTGACAACAACAACACAGATGTGTTTAAGATGTTTGCTGCTGAGGACAGGTTGGATGGGGACAACTACCCTATGTGGGCTTATATGATGCAACATGTTCTTGTGTCAAAGGGTGTCCGGAACATTGTGTAGGGCATTGATGTACATCCTGGTTCTGAGGATGTAGGCGATGTTGAGGATGTTGCAGGTCTTGCTGCAAGGATTGCAGTTGTTAGAGTTGTTTTGCCTACGGCAGAACAAGCTCGTTGGGATGTTAAGGATGCGCAGGCTCATGCATTGATTGCATTATCTGTGAAGCGCACCATTGTTCCTCACATAAATCTGCAAAACAGGCTTGGGATATTCTAGCAGGTCTTTATGCAAGCCGCAATGAGGCTAAAATTTCTTTGCTGCGTAGAGAGCTGGATTCGAAGATGATGCATGAGGAAGATGATATGGACAATTTCCTTGCTAGTGTCAAGGATATCAATGAGAAACTTATTTCTATAGGTGAAGCTATTTCAAACAATTCCCTTGTGCAGATTGTTCTTGATGCCTTACCAGATTCTTACCAGACTTTTGATAGTACTTGGAGACTTATGACCCAAGGAAATCCAGAAGTTGTCAAGTTTGATGCATTATGCACATTGTTATTGCAAGAGTCACTTTCCAGAAAAAACAGGACTAGACAATGTGCAGTTGAATAGGCTTTTATTGCTTCTCAAAGAAAGGGTGGTAACAACAATGCAGCCATTTCTTATGGTTCTGGTGTGAGTGAAAAAAATTCTGTTCCTAATGCTTTCGCTGGCAGCAATTCGTTTGGAAATTCTGGTGATAAGGGAAAAAAGAAAATGTGTTGCCATTATTGTAAAGCCAATGATCACTTGATCAAGTCGTATCCTAAGTTGAAGGCCAAAGAGGCTAAGAAGAAAGAGGGTGGTTCCATTGCAAATGCTGGTTCCACTACAAATGCAGCCATTGTTGAGTCTTCTGTGAAAGGAGACTGTGTTGCAGGAAGAATCTCTTGTCTGTATCCGCACTTGCTAGACTTGGACTTGTGGTCAAATTTGTGGATGATAGATGTACAATCCATGATCTCAGTTTTGGTGATGAAATTGTTGTATCGGGCCTTTTGTGCCATGGGCTGTATAAGCTCACTTTGTATGACAAGTGTGGACAAAATTTTGCAAATGCTGTTGCAGATTCAAAGGCTATTTCAGATGCAAAACATTGGCATGCATGTTTTGGTCATCTGAATTTTTCCAGTTTACTGGGTTTGCAGAAATCTGATATGGTTGCTTCTTTGCCGCCTCTTGAAGCACCTGTCAAACATGTTTGTGAAGGCTGTATTCTGGGTAAAATGCAGCGTTCTAAGTTTCTAAAGGATGGTTCAGTTAGGGCCACATGCAGGTTGCATCTTGTGCATAGTGATGTTTGTGGGCCCATGCAAACTCCGTCCTTGGGTAATTACCTGTACTTCGTGACTTTCATTGATGATTACTCTAGGCATGCATGGGTATTTCCGCTTAAAGAAAAGTCGGAAGTTTTTATGTGCTTCAAACAATTTCCGGCTATGGCTGAAAATGTCTCGAAATGTACTAAGGGCACCGTCCGTTCCGATCAAGGGGGTGAGTATATGTCTCATGAATTTAATGCATTTCTGGCTAGTCGTGGGATAAAACACCAATGTACAGTGCCTTATACACCGCAGCAAAATGGTGTTGCTGAGAGGAAAAACAGGTCATTGACGGAAATGGCACGATGTATGGTCAAAAGTCAAGCTTTACCGCATTCCTTTTTGCTTGAGGCCATCATGTGTGCCACTTATGTACTAAACAGGTGTCCTACAAAAGCTTTGCAGCCTATTACTCCATATGAAGCATGGCATGATAGAAAGCCTTCTATTGAGCACATGAGTGTTTTTGGTTGTTTGGCATATGCTTTGGTGCCACAAGTGCAGCACAGAAAATTGGATGATAAGGCTGTGAAATGTATTTTTGTTGGTTATAACGCTGAAAGCAAAGGTTACATGTTGTATCATCTACAAACAAAACGTATTGTGGTTTCTCAGGATGTAGTGTTTGTGGAAGATTCTGTTCATCCCTTGTTGTCATGTACTAGAGACAGTAATGTAAGCTCACAGAAAATTTATGACACTTGTTGCCTCTTTTTAGTGGTGGCAATACGAATGTAAGTTCCAATGAGGCAAATGTACAGCCTATGGGGGTTTCTGAAAATGTTCTATATTAGCCTAGTACTGATGCAGATGTACATGATGTACTTGATGAGGAAAGGGCTGAAAATGAGCAGGCTAGAGGTATGCCAAAATGGCTGGTGCACACTTTGCGTGATAGTAAATTGGATGCACCCTTGTCTAGTCGTACTCGTTCAGGCTCTCGCCATGCATCTTATGCATCAGATTGTTATGCTTGGCTGTGTCTAGCTTACATGATGTTGAGGAGCCTCTGTCTTTTGATGAAGCACAAAATTCAAAAAATTGGATGGCTACCATGCAATCAGAATATGATGCACTTATAGAAAATGACACATGGACTTTATGTGATTTGCCTCTTGGAAAAAAGGCCATTGGTATGAAGTGGGTTTACAAGTTGAAACGCAAGCCGGATGGGGAGATTGATCGCCATAAGGCTCGACTTGTTGCAAAGGGTTATGCACAGCAAAAAGCCATGGATTATGAAGATACTTTTGCTCCCACTTGTCGTATGACTACTGTGAGTTTTCTACGTGCATTGGGAGCTCATTTTGGTTGGGATGTACATCAATCAGACATTGTTACTACTTTCTTGAATGGTGACATATTTGAGGAAGTTTATGTAACGCAGCCTCGCGGTTTTGTCATAAAAGGATAAGAGGACAAAGTGTGCAAATGTAAGAAGGCTTTGTATGGTTTGAACCAATATCCTCATGCTTGGTATGAGAAAGCTGACACTCATTTGGTTAAACGAGGCTTTCGTAACATTCCAATAGAAAGCACATTGTATGTAAAGCGTGAGGGTGATGTACTTCTCATTGTGATTCTTTATGTTGATGATTTGCTGATCACTGGACCAAATGAGAGACATAAAGGCTGATTTGAATGCTACTTTGTGGATGAAAGATTTGGGGCTGTTGCATCATTATTTGGGTATACAGTTTAAGCAGTGTGATGATGGTATTGCCTTGTGTCAGAAAAGTTACATAGAGACATTGCTATGTAAATTTGGACTTGAGGATTGCAAACCTATTGCCACTCCCATGGAAACAGGTTTGAAGTTGAGTCTACATGATGCTGGTGATCTTGCTGATGTCACTCTTTACCAAACTGCTGTTGGCTGCCTCATTTATGTATGCAACACGAGGCCGGATATTCAGTTTGCAGTCTCACAGGTCAGCAGATTTATTCATAGCCTAGGGTCTAAGCATTTGCAGGCCGTCAAGAGGATTTTCCGCTACCTTAGTGGCACTTTACATCTTGGCTTGTTTTATCCCAAGGGGGGATCATTGCCGCCAGACTTACATGCTTTTTCGGACTCAAATTGGGCTAGTTGTTTTGACATGCGCGTGTCCACAAGTGGTTTTTGTTTCATGCTTGGAAGTTCATGTATATCATGGTTGAGCAATAAGCAAACTATTGTGGCCACTTCGAGTTGTGAGGCTGAGTACAGGGCAGTCTTCACAGCTACGGTTGAGTGTGTATGGCTCAGACGCCTTATGGTTGATTTGGGTGTTAGACAGGACACTGCCAACACTATCTACATTGATAGTCAGAGCGCATTGGCAGTTGCGAGGAACCTAGTTTTTCATGCTCGCACAAAGCACATTGAGGTGCATTACCATTATTTCAGAGAGAGGCTCTCAGCAAGAGAGATCAGCTTGGCTTATGTGCCAACACAGGACAACCTTGCAGATCTTTTCACAAAGGCATTGTCTCGTGAGAAGCTTGAAGCTTTCCGCAAAGTTTTGGGCTTACTCCCCTTTGTGGACTGATCATGTACTCAAGGGATGGCACTTTCCTTTACTCATGTGCCAGCTCTCGTTCACCGCATCACTCCAAGGGGGATTTGTTATCATATACATGTGATAGTGATGTGTGTGAACACACTAGGACCGCCGGGGCATTTTTTCCCTCTTTAGGAGGGTTTTTCCCCCAAGCATTGTATATACGCCCATCACTCTAGGCCTATCCATCTTTCCATTGCACACTAAGTAATACACTCTCTATTGTGCCCCTTGAGCTTCCTTCGTCTTCTCTAAGCTGTGTATATTTCTTAGAAACCCTAATTCCAACAGTCCAATTTTGTAGCAGATGTAAATAATCGTGACTTCTATTATTTGTACGCAATTTTTTGCCACAATCTTCACACAGATTGGGTAAGTAGCTCAACTTAAGCTCCCCAGCCAAGTTTCATCAATTTTGGATAATTCGTGTTCAAATGGTCAACTGTTTTGTGTATGTAGACTGGCTTTGCAAATTTGGCCACAATTTTCACTCAAATTACCCAAATCTTACCATATTTGATTTGTGGACTTTATAAAACATGCTAAAACTAGTGGTATACTAGGTTGGTCAAAAAAGTTGAAAAATGAGACAAAAGTAAATACTCGTGATGATTATTTACTTCTCGTAAATTTTTGCATCTTTTTGGTCAATTGAGCATGTACACTTGTTTAACACCTCAATATAAGCCTATGAGTCAATTTTCACTAAGTTTGAATTTTTAATTGCAATTTACACTCAAGTTCTCAACAATCAGTATAGAATTCAATTTTTACAAATGTTTTGATCAGTTTGATGATCCTTGAAATTCTATGAGCCTTTACAAAAGATGTTTGTATACATGCATAGAGTCTTTGGGATCAATCTTGGTCGCTTTTGAGCTGAAAGTAAATAATCACGTTTATTTATTTTTGGCCTAAAATGAGCACTTTTTTGAACTTCTTTAGTGGACAGTGTTTTCATGAGCTATTTTAAGCCTATGAGTCAAGTCAAAACTTAATTTGGCCTAAAATATCAAGGAAAAGTAAATAATTTGAGTTTTTGCAAACTCTTAAAATTTTATCTCAAATGTGTCCTTAAGCTTACCCACTAGTTCATACAACTTCTAAAGCATAATCTCTAGTCTGATTCAATGGTGGACAATCTTTTGGTGCTATTTCTAGTCGTAGACTTGAAATTTTGCAACTTCACACAAACAACTCACAATTGATTCTTTTGGATAGAGCAATGATCTGAGATTCCACCTCGGATTCTACTTATCCCAGTCCTAGATTCTATTGCAATGGGGTTGTGTAACGGTGTCCACAAACACTCATTTCTTATTTTTTATGTTTTTTTGAGCCTTCATCTTAAGACTTGTCCTATCCATCAATTATTCTCAAAATCTTGATCTAATCGTCTAATCCTACAATCCTAAAAGGTACTTAGCAAGTACACTCTACTTCCAAGCTACCTCTATGTTAGGAAATAAGACGTAGGTAAATAGATAATTGAGTAGATTACTTAATGGAGAGAGACAGATTTACATACACGAGAGTATAGAGAGAGAGAGAGAGAGAGAGAGAGAGAGAGAGAGAGAGAGAGAGTACACATGATATACGTGGTTCACCCAATGTGGGCTACGTCCACGGGAAAGCAGCCACTCAATGGCTTTAGTACTTCAAAACAAGAAGTAGTTTACAAAGGGATTATACCCTTAATGGAGCTCCCACCTTGCTTCACTCTCACCACCTCACACTCACCTTGTTGCATCAACTTCACACTCTGAAATGTGTGTAGATATGGCTCCTTTTATAGGCCAAAAGGGTTGCCCTCTCTCATGAGAGGCAGCCATGTGTAGCCGCCTTTGTGTAGATAAGTCCAAATCGGACACTTCAATCCGCCCATGTGTGGCCGCCCTTGAGAAGACAAGTCCGCTTTTGAATTCGGCCATTGAATTTGGCCACTGGCCACCGGCCAACCGACCACCAGCTAATCATTGACTACTGGCCAGCGGCCAACTGACCGGTTGTTTTCGGACCACTTTCTCGCTGCCGTCCGGCCATAATATTTCGACGAAAAGGAATATTCCGGTGAGGGGAAAAAAGAAATATTACCCTAAAGTTGCCCCTGATTTTTGGCCGCCGTGAAAATTTTGGTTTTCGGCGAGTGATTTTCCTTCACGCACGATGGCTTCTCCTCATAGTGGGGGCCTTACAAATATGCGCTTTTACCATAGAAAATTACAAAGGTAAATCAGGCTCCATACTTAACACTCTACACAGCAGAAGACGACAATCTTAAGCTATGCGGTTTCAAAAAGAAAGCTTTGACTCTAAGTGATCCTAGAGGAAGTTAAAGGATAACTTCACAAGAAGCTCGTGTTTTTCCCTAGTTTAGGTCTCTTCAATCCCCGACAGCGGCACCAAATGTGGGATGGGTGTCTAGCCTCACTCCTATCTTATTGCAGACATAGCGAGAACCACGAATATAATTGTCAATCCATGGAATGAAGATGAATCGACTAGTGCATAGAGGCAACAAGAGGTTGTCAATATCTTGGAAAACAACAAAAAACTCAAGCTACACTCAAATGGTAGAAATCACAAAAAGCTAGTCGCTCCTCAGCGACAAACAAATCACAACTGTAACAGCATCAAACGACATCCAAATCTTACGAAACTTCTAGGACATGTTTACAAGACCTAAGCACACATGCTTATGGTCTCAAATCTTAATTTAGGTTAAGTGCAAAAATCGCAATTATTATTAGTAGTGAGTTTTTGACCTAGTCGTTTTCGACTCAGAATGCATCTAAGTGCTTAGCAATGATACCTCAATATCGGCCTATGCTTATTTTATGATTTTGAAGCTTAAATTTCTATTTATGATAAAATTATGCTGCGAGTCAACGATGCCAAAAGCTATAGATTACCATGAAATACTTACGTCAATGCGTAGAGCTCTTACCTGCGATTGCAAAACGCAACAGACGGCACTGCAATGTGACAACCGGGAAGGGAGTAGGAAGCGTGAGAAGGAGACAAGTGAGCATCATTAGCTCACACTGTGTTTATATTATCCAAAACTTATAAAATAGTTACAGAAATTGACTTTTATACCTTAGCCAAGGTTTTTGTGGTCAAAACTAATAAATTGGGAGCTCTAACTAAAGACAGGTTGATACAATCTGGAAGCTTGTATCTGCAGCTCATTAATTACATTGTTTATCTGGAAATTAGGAGTTACAACATTCTCAAATCATCAAAATAATAAGTGTTTTTACAATAAAATCTTCAAAAAATGTTATCCGAGCTATCCGAGTTATCCGGGTTAGCTTGCTGCTAACAAGATGTGAGCACATAAAACTTTCAAATGATCAAATGTACTTTGAACTTGCACCATACAAAAACCAAAGTCATCACCCACTGCTTAGCCTCTGTGTAGGACCTTCCCCCTTGACTAGTTACTCGGCTATCTAAATAGATTGGCTTAACACAGTACTAGTTGCCATTGTACCTACCATCGTGGCAACATAAAAGTCACCCTCATTGTTAGAGAGGCACATTGATGGAAACTGGCATAAAATATCCTTCACCCTGTCAAAGGCTAACTGTGCATCTTCCATCCGTTGGAAGCCATGAACCTATTGAGACTACTTACCTATATTGGAATTTTCTTAGTTTAATAGTTCAAAGCATGTGACTATAGGGTTTAGTCCATTTATGCTTTTTTATGGATTTCAACCTAGATCACCCGTTACGGTGGGGTTGTCTACGGAGAAGATACAACAAGTGAAGGATTTTCTCCAAGACCATTTTGACATTCTTCGAGTTGCTCGACAGAATGTTAAGCAAGCTCAAGATAATTATAAGAAGTACGCAAATGAGCATTGACGTCTTGCTACTTTCGAAGAACTTTGATTGTGTAAGTGTAATGTATAACATAAAGCTAATCTTCCTTGAGTTATGGGGGACCTAATATGCTATATAGCATAGTATATGATGATGGTTGAGTTTTTTGATTGCTGAAGAATATGATACATTTTAGAGTAGCAAGTATAACTTTCTCAATATTGCTAGTTTCTTAGTTAAGAGGGTATACATATTGTAAAAGCATCCAGAAGGAAACTAGACAAATACTTGAGGTTGTACAGAAACAAAGACAAACCTATCACACTAGTTCGGAGCTCCATCAAAACCAAAGATTCACCTTTTTTGGACCAGTTTATTTACCATTTTTGGAAACCACATGACCCAATAGATGAGCCCACTGTTGAGCTATCTTGCATTTTTTGGGATTCTGTTATTCACCTTATTCAACCACACCTTGAAAACATAGCCTTAACTTGGACAAGTGCTCCATCCTAGAACTATAACAAGCAATATCATCCATGAAAAATTTGATAAAATTACCCAAGTATGGCACCCCAAACACCCTATAATCTTGAAAGGTCGCATAAGCATTCACCTATCCAATAGGCATCTTGCAATAGAAAAAGCACCCTCATGGAAAAATGAAAGTGGTCTTCAATTGGTCATCCAAGGCAATACTAATCTAGAAATACCATGAAAAGACATCCATAATAGATTATCGCTCATGTCCTACTGCGCGATTGTTGAAAATCTTGTCGTGAAATAGCAAAGGATGGGATTCCGCTTTGTAGCCGCATTTAATGGCTTATAGTCCACACACACCCTCCACTTCCCATTATTTATTGGTATATTAATAATAGGAAAAACCCATTCATACTGTTTTATTGGATAGATAATACCTCTCTCAAGTAGCTTATTGATCTCCTTCCATAGGGCTTCCTTTTGAATGTCTCCCAACCTTCGCAGTTTTGTGCTCTTGGTCTGTACTACGCATCCTTGAGTAGACTCTGATGCTCTATCCCTTTAGCTCCTCACAAATATTTATAATCTATGGAAAAAAATTGGGATAGGATGCATACAACTCCACATAGACTTCCTTTTCCTGCTTGGTTAAATCCTCTCATTGAGCATTCCTATTAGAAAGGCCATAGAATTGTGAATAGGATCTTCAATGACTATCACATTGGCAATATAAATAAGATTTAAAACACTACTTACAATGTAAAACTGCAAAAAACTCACTTTTTGCAATGACCATGACATTTTTACAAGGTTGAAAGGGTGCCACTTATAGATAAATCTTAGGATACAACAAGCTCTACCTAAGGTATAAGCAAACTAACATTACTCTCATTGTAAATTAGCACAATTGAAAAATAGTAACAAATTTGGAAATGCACTTTGCCGATGTGCATTTTTTGTTGAAACCTAACTCGATGTTTCAACTGAGGGATATCAACAAGGTCCAATCTTGCCTTGTAGTAGTGAGCCACACATGCAAAGAAGTGTTACAGTTTTTTGGAGCAGCATTGGGGAAATTTTTGCGACCCATTTGAAGTTCTATAAGAGAGACAACTTATTTCTAAATCTTGCACCTGCAACACAACCCTTTCTTGAGCCCTAGTGAGAGCAATGACCAACACCAACAAATGGCTATGGAAAGTGGATTGACCAATACCCAATTAGTGGCCTATAAACATATGATTTTTTCAAAGAAGGCATCAATTTGTTTGTCTTGGGATTGTGAAGGCAAAAGAAAATGTACAAGTTTGCTAGAGAACAAAGGCAAAGGCAAGCTTGATAGAGATATATAAGAAACCCTCAACCCCCATTGTAAATCATAAATTATATTGCCAAGGTTGCTTGGTTTAGAAGGCTCTGTCTCCTTCTCTCTCCCTCTCTCTCTCTCTCTCTCTCTCTCTCTCTCTCCTGTTTCTCCCCCTTGGTTCTATGCTTCCATATTGTAAACTTTGACTAGTATTAGAGCTTAGTTAGGTGCCTTGGTACCCTTAGAAGTTCAAGATCCACTATTATAAAGGCAAGAATACACTTTGTTTGGCTTGGGAATGCAAAGCCAAAGGAAAAAGTATGAACTCACAAGAGAACAAGGCAAAGGCAAGCTGAACATAGACAACGGTGATAATATTTGATAGAGGAGATTAGCATGGCACACATGGTGGCAGCCATAGTGGCCACGATGTCAAATTTCTAGTCAAGTGGCTGTTGTCTCCACTAGATTTAGCTAGCATGAGGCTTGTGAGTGGAAGAGAGGGGCAAGAAGTGCACCCTGCAAATAATTTGGACCCATGTGTTGGATTTCAAGTTATTGGTGCTTGAATCAATGGACTAAAGTTCACAGTTAATTGCAGATGCATTTGGCAAGGAACCAATACAACATATCTAAAACACTATGGATGAGTGCACAAATCCATTGTTGTTGGCCCGATTATGGACATTATGGGTTTCAAAGTTCATTGTCTACTACGAATGTATGGACGTGGTGTGTTCATAGCTCACAAATGGGGATTCTTGGATGTAGTGTCTTCTAGGTTTAATTTTCTATGAGGCAAAAGGTGCTCAAGATGGCATTATTCTAAGGTAAAGCGTTGGGGGTAGAATAGCCAAGTTTATCTAGTAGTCCGAGGCCTTGTCTTGGGGTGTCCATGGTAGGTTCTTCATCGACTTGGTCTTCCTATATATGTCCAATATGAGCTAAAGAGAGGGCGTTAAAGTTATAGCATCTCAAGTGAATGGTACAATATGATCACAATATTTATTTTGTCTTTATAAATTTATTTTACTTATTTGTCAAATCTTGGGTAGGACAATGTTACTCAGCTAGTATATGGGCAACCCTCATCCCCAATTTTAAATCATCAATTTCATTACCAGGATTAGTTGTTTTAGAAGTCTCTCTCTCTCTCTCTCTCATGATTCTCTCCCTTGGCTCTACACTTTTGCATCGTCAAGCTTGACAAGAAGAGATGTGCTAGAGGGGGAGTTTGCTACAGCCCCTTAGGGTTATGGAGAGAGAAGAAGAGCCACAAATATTCAGAAGTGAAAATGGGGCTCTTTCCTCCTGGGTGCATGAGTAGGCCTAATGAATGCCAAAACATTGTAGAAGTGTTGAAACCATCAGAAGTATAAAAGTGTCAAACCCATCAATTGTTGCTACAGAATATGGTGAAACTCTTGAGTACCCCAAGAGAAATAGATCAAGAGAAACGAGTTGTAAGTCCAAGGGTAGACCCAAGAGGTCACGCACCCAGGCCAAGAACGGACAACTAGATGTGGATAGGGGATTCTAGATAAAGATGACCAAGGGCCTTATAATAGGGTGGTAGGGTAGAGAATCCTTTACACCAAAATTTATTTTCTTAGTGAAGCCCTCTCTAAATTTGAAAAGGAAACATTAAATCAGATGCATGAGGATCAAAAGGATCCAACCCCTGCTAGTGTAAAACCAAAAAATTTGATTAGTATATCTGAAAGTCAGCTTGGATTGGGTGACACATATAAGGCTCACATTTCAGAAATGACAAAGGCAAAGGAAAGATCAAAAGAGGACACGATGTTGATTTGATAGTATGGTACAACAAGTCAAATACGGAGGAGGAATTGAAGAAACACAACAAGTCAAGAGTTTAAGTTTCAAAAATGGAAAAGGCAAGGGACAGATCAAAAGAGGGCACAAAGGAGATCTATAGTATGGAAGATAAATCTTTAGATATGGAGGAAGACTTGAATAAAAACAAAGAGTCGGTATTTTTTACAAAAGCTATTTTCATAGGAGACAGAGTAATGCAGATAAATTTCAAGAATGGAGAGATTAGTGGTATGTTTCACTTGAGGAGAAAATCAATTTGCTAAGCCTAGGTCATTCAAAATTGCAGTAAAAAATATATATTCTATTGAGTAGAGTGCAGGTCTATAACCAGCTTATGGCAAAAATCAGGGATATGACTAGACATGATCTATTGTAGATGGTTGGAACCTATCAACACAAGAAGTTAAAGTGTTGAAATCAAAAGTTAGAAAAAAAGGAGAGTGGGTTTGGAATCAATTGAGGAAGAAATTCACAAAAGAGGAGACAAATGAAGAGTATAATGTATTTAAATGAAGGTATGCTAATTTGTTGACAGAGCATGAGCAAGTAAAGGAGACGTTTCAAACGGTAAATTTTCATAAATAAGTTTAGGTTGTTTATAAAAATGCAAGAGAAGATAAGGGTACAACTAGTCAAGGTGATTTCTTCAATTTGGTTCAATAAGTAGAGCAAAAAAAACTTAAGGAGAAAGAAGAAGTTTCTAGGATAAAAATGGAGGCAGTACAAGCAATTATAAAATCTATGGAGGATATTCGAATTCAGGTGGAATTTAGGGCCAAAATTAAAAAAGAACTTGAAAAAAAAATTCAAGAGAGATGTAGAAGAAGAAGCAAAAAGGACCATAGGAACTGAGAGGCGGATTTGCAAGTTAGATCTGGTGGCGTCAACACAAGGGCTAATGCATGATGGCCTCACCATGAAAGGCAAACAATAGGGACACCACCTAGTTTGAAATGCGGCTAAGGTGCAATGACAATGCTACGTAACACACCATACACCATGTCACACAGTTGAACATGTTATGAATTGTGGTATGAGGTGGTAGAGAAATAAGTGGAGATAGATAGTGAGAGTTGTGAAGTAGGTGCGTGGACTACTATTCACACAAGAGGTGGCGAACCTGCACACCAATACATGAAAATCAAGAACAAAACAACCCTAAGGTGGCAAACCCGCACACCTTTACAAACAACGCAAAAGAAATAAACAACTATGTGACATACTCACAAATCCAGCAGAATAGAAAGAATGACATAACCAAAAGAGTAGATTATCTGCTGGGAGAGATAATGGATAGAGAGGGACAAGAGAGGAAGGAGGAGACCATGGGTGCCTCGTCGATGGGTGGAGTTGATGTCAAGGAGTGTGTGAGGGTAACCTTCACTCTTGTTGAATGCCGAATCCTCCACTTCAAATTGTACCACGGCGTAGCGGTTGATGATGATGGAGGTGGAATATGTGTTGATGAGTAGTATGCGTGTGCATAACCTCCTTACCATTATGGTGTGATGGTGTCTCCCAATGCTCTTTTACATGGACTAGCACTTCTAGCTATATTAGAATTGTGGAGGCATGGTGCCTACACCTCAAAATGCTCATAACTGTAGAGCTTGTGTTGTGGCGAGAGTGTTGTTGTTTTGGTAATAGAGACCCCTCTTTATATATTAAAAGAGGGTGGTATTTTGCTATATTTTATTGGGACGTGACCCACACCATGTGACCGGGGGTTGGCCATGTGTGATGCAATTATGCTTGTGATAGAGGTCCACAGAGAAAATAGTAGGGGAAGAGAGAGATGGACAAGAAAGGAGAGTAGAGGAATGGGTATTTTGCAAGGTATGCTAGTCGTAGCTAGCTTATTTGAGAGAGGAGAGAGGGTTCTTTTGCAAGAGGTTGCCGAAGGTGGTTTGTCATTGGAGAAGATAAATCCGCCAGTTATAGCGGTAGTGGCTCTATCTTTGGCGAAGACTTCATTTATTGTGGCTTTGTTTCTCTCACTCATGCCCTAGATTTCAAATCTGGAGTAAAAATATACAATGATTTTGTGTTAACACACAAAAGAGTGATTATGAGGGCATAGGTGAAGTAAAAGATGATTACATGGTTGATGTTTTCGTTTGTAATTGATGAACCTAGGCATGGCCCACCTAATTGGCGCTTCTGTAACTTGATGCTTCGCTCGGACAAGCCTCCCTTGCGTCGTGTCGTTTGTAGTTGTCGTAGTCGAATGCCTTTGTGGTTGTCACAATGGTTGTTACTTCATTGAAGCCGTTGGCACAAAGCGCGTATATACGAGAGCATGTGCATGTGTGCAAATTGATGGTGGATGTAACTTGAAAATTGATTTGTGATACTGTTTGGTGGTGATTATGACAGTCGGGTGTTTGTTGATGGTAAGTTGTGTAGGTGAGTGTGTGTATGGCTTAAAAACAACAGTTTTCAGCTATGGAGAGCTTGGGAAAGACATGAGAGTGAGAGAGAAGAGTGTGTGTGTGTGCATGTACTCTATGTGTGCTGAAAATTGGCTGTTTTCAGCTTTGTGTGTGTGTGTGGAGGGAGATAAAGTTTTTTTTTATGGTCAAAGAAAGAGAGAGAGGGGGAGAGAGAAAAGGGACAAAAAAGTGAAAATTTCAGCCATGTGAGAGGGAGAGAGAAGACAAGGAGAGGGAGAACTCCATGGATGGAAGAGGACAAGGTGGAAAGAGGTGATAATGAGAAGGAAGCCCCCTTTATTTGCTTTTGTAAGACGATGGTGGCCATGGTTGTACAAACCATTGAGTGCCCTCTTATTTAATAATATAGTTAACCATTATTTTAAAAGTGGAGCCCTTTGAGGAGAAAATAAAAGAGGGAGAAAAATGATAACCAGTGGTTTCGCTGGTACTTGAGGACAAAGGCTCCTTACCATGCAAGATTTTCTGCTTCGGTGAAATCTTTTGCTGGAGATTTTGTTTATCTTGATTCTCAAGTGGTCGTTCACACACCCCGTGCTTGAGATTTATTTATTTTTATAGAAGGGGGGATTTCCATAGAGAGAGGTGGGTTGATTTCAAACGTCGGCCCTCATTAGCCTTCCCCTTTAATCTAGAGACATTTATGCCTCTAGCTCCGTTCTTGATACCTCTTCATTTGAAGTGGAGGAGTCTCCCTCCTCAGGAATATCCATCATAGGTGCTTGATCAAACCTTAAAAAGTACTTCTTTAGCCTCCATCCATTGACACCTGTTTTGTGGAGCCTACCATCTACATCCATCAGTTGATAATTGCCATTGTTGTAGCGCTTTCTAATGACGAATGGCCCCTCTCATCTGGGTGAAAACTTCTTATCCTTCCTAGTGTCAAACCTGTTAGCATACCTTAGGACCAACATGCCTTTTTTGAGACCTTTCTCCTTGAGCCCTTTGTTGAAGGTGAGGCGTCGTTGCTCTACTTGAGTTGCATAGTAGTTGATACCTTCTTCTCTATCTAGTCAGAGCCTCTCTAGATCCAGAATGTGGTTGTGGAGATGAGAATTAGGGCGTTCCATGTGCCTAGCTAGCACTGTGAGACTAGCCAATTGAACTTCGATGGTGGGTAAAATGGCCTCCTTGCCATACACTAAGTGATATGGCCTCCTTACCATACACCAAGTGATATGGTGTGAATCCAAGGGATGTGCAAAATGAAGTGCGATAAGCCCAAAGTGCAGCCATAAGGTGCTTATCCCAATCACTTTTGTGATTGTTTACATGTTTAGTGATGATCTTGGAGATTATACCATTTATCTTTTCTACCAAACCGTTGCATTGTGGGTAGTAGGGAGTTGAGTAGGGTCGTGAAATGCCTAGCTTTTCCATCAGCTCTCCTACTAGGTCTCCCCTAAAACCTGGTCCTCTATCAAAAATTATCTCAAGAAGAGTTCCAAAACGGCAGCAAATATTTTCAAATACAAACTTTGCTACTTCCTGATCTGTAGACCGAGTGGTAGCTACTTCTTCAGCCCACCTGGTCATGTAGTCTACACCCATGATGATGTACAATTTACCTGATTGGGACCTTGGAAAAAGCCCAATAGGGTCAATTTCTTGAATGGTCCAAACCCGGCTTGTAGAATCTTTCTACTAGTGATGTCAAGTGCAAACTGTCCTCCACAAACATCATCATGGCAACTCGAAATGATTTCAGTGATCTCTCTAGAAAGAGGTACACACCTAAGAATTTGATCCTTACCCTTGCAGTAGAGGTCATCATTGATAAGGCAGATTTTGTTGCCTTGCGCACAAGCCACTGTTTTGGACCTTGGTAAGATCTCTAGGACACTCTCTTGTGTCCACAAAACTCATGATGTCAGGCATAACATCGCTGCCTTGGAAGAGAGGCAGCTTCAACTTGATAGCACCCACCACTGGAACATCTTGTAGATTCTCTCTAGCTAGAGCATTTGCTTCTTGATTTTCTCCTTGAGGGACATGATGTAATTGTACAATTTGAAACTTCCCAAAAGTTCCTTAACTTTGTGCAAATGGTGTAGCAAGGTATGATTTTTACAAGACCAGGTTCCTTGTATTTGTTTTATTAAAATCATAGCATCACCAAAAACATTTAATCATTGAATATGTTGCGTCACACACCACTCTAACCCAAGAGTTAAGGCTGTATATTGTGCCTCACTATTAGAGTGAGAATCCTAGAGATTCCCAATGGAGAAAACCTTATCCCCTTGCTCGTTGAAGATGACAATGCCAGCTCTGTAGCTTTGTCCACTTTCCTCTCGTAGGCTCCATCAAAGTAAAGAGAGTGAGCCCCCTCTACCTTTGGGACCTCCAACAAAGGTGTAGTCTCTCGATCATTTGGGTTTATCTTTAGCTTCTTTTCATAGTGGCGATGAGTGAGAATACCTCCTAGAATGGCCCTTGTGGAGCTCTCCACTTGCATTGTGTAGTCAAACTCTTACAGCCTTGTGAGCCATTTGGAAATCCTAGAAGAAACATCCATGTGCTGCATTACATAAGGAAATACTTCTTCCATTGTTAAGATTATGAATGGTCTAGACAAAAAATAAGAGTGAAACTTGGCGGTAGCAAACATTAATGCAAGCACCATGTGCTCCACTACCGTGTACCTTTTTTCTGATGGAGTCATCATGGGACTAGAGAAATAGATAGGATGCATGAAAGAAGCTTGAGGATCCTTTTGCATCAATACCACCCCAAATGTGTCATTTCCCACACTAGGATTAACATAAAATGGCTCATCCCACTTTGAAGGTGCAATGGTGGGTAGTGAGGCTAAGATTTGTTTTACCTCATTGAACTGTCGTTCATTTTCTTCACTCCAAGTAAAGATCTCTTGATGGGTAACTTGTTGTAAAGGGAGAACCACTTGGGAGAGCAAGTGAATGAACCTACTCAAATACATTACCTTTTGAAGGAATGAGACCAACTTCTTGGTCGTAGTGGGTGATGGTAAAGACAACAAAGCTTGAACTTTACTTGGGTCAGCTTCAAGACCTTTGGCCGAGATTACATGGCCAAGAAGAGTAACCTTGCTTTCACCAATGAGGAATTTCTCCACGTTGAGTTGGCCACCAAAATCTTGTAACCTAGCTAGACCTTCATAAACTTTCTCCAAATGAAGAGAACAAGAGCTATAGACACAAAAGTCATCAATAAAAACACGAATTGATTTGGCAAAGAGTGGCTGAAAAACAAATGTCAAATAGCGATGAAAAGTGGCTGGAGCATTGGTGAGACCAAAAGGCATAACTCTTTAAGCAAAACATCCCCACGGTGTCACAAAAATTGTTTTTTTTAATCTTCTTCAGGATGCTAATTTGGAAGTATCCTGAGTAGCCATCACATACTGTGTAGCCATCACATTATTTGCCATTTTGGCTCGGCATGGTGCCCGCCTACTCACTTCTAAGCCTAAACGGTGCATCATTTTTTCACTCATGACGCATATTTGTGCACCACCATCGATGTAGATAATGGAGATGTGTTGCCCTTTCATGTGAGCATCCATCACTGGTAGTATGTCATCTAGATTCCTCCCAGACTTAGCCCCAACTATCTTTGGCTTTGGTCATCTTGTACTAACATCTTTGTCCATTGTCTCCTCACCCTAGGTGAAAGGTGAAGTAGTTGAGGCCAAGTGATCTTTGGGCCCTGCATAGAGACATCTTGAGCCACATCATACGGTTTAGAACATTCACCCAAAGAGAAATCTACAATGTCAATTTTACGTCGTGACTTGGATGGCTTTTTGCTAGATTTCCCTTTGGATTTTATCTTTTTTTCCTTTTGGGAAGATTCACCATGCCTAGCGCGCTTTACCCCCATGGAATCCACTCCTTTAAACTTGGTCTTACCTTTTTCCACTCCCTTGATATCCTCCTCCACATTCTTCTTTCTTTTACCTTCAAGGCTGATAACACTCACCACCTGGTTGTTGGTTGGTTCTGGAGGTAAGGGTGGAATGAGAGGTTGTTCTAGTGGAGGGTGTGGTTGAACCAGTGGTTGTAGAATTTGCACTGGTGGTGCTTGTTGTGGTGCTCTGGGTGGTGGTGGTCTTACTCTTGGTGGTAAAACTTGGTTTTTCCTTGCTCCTCTATTAAAATTCTGCCTCCTTGGGAGTGGGCAGAAATACATACCATGGCCATCTTCTCCATGATTGTAGCAGTGGTTTTCTTGGTTCTGTCTTTGTTTTCCTCTCCCTTGATATTGGTGGCGATTGTGTGCATGCCCTTGTTGCACCAAATTGACTGAGAGATTCTCAAGCTGGTTGGTGATTCGGTTGAGCAGGTCTTGTTGATCCTCAATTGGTTCTTGTGGTTGAATCCTCTCGGCAGCTGTTGTTGGTGGTGCTAGAGGTGGGCGGATCCTAACGGCTTCCTCTTCATCGGCATTCCTGGCTTGTAGGTGCAACTTCTTGTCTTTAAGGTGAGCCACTTCAACTGCTAGCTCATACGTATCAGGAAACCTTCCCTTCACCTTCTCTTTAACACTAGGTTGGTAACCTAATAGGACATAAAAGTTTCCTTTCAGGGTTTTAAAAATAATCTCCAAAACCATAGTAGATCCACTCATTTTGTAAAATCCTTTCATGAGGTTATAGTTCAAGACCTACTACACATGGAAAAAATAAGAAACTTGTAAAACTTCTCATCTTTTGGTCACACCAAGCCTCCAAAGTTGATGGACCAGTACATTTTCATCAAAACAGTCATTTCTTACGTTTTATTGCATAAAAATAAGATTAGGGATTTTTGTAGGACTTGAGATAGATTCCCTGGTTAACTTCAATGGGTTGGTGATCAGAACATATGATTGCTTCTCACTCACTATTTTTTGTTTTTCCAAAAGAAATAGGTACAAAAAAGTTGAAATTTTTCCATTATGCAAACCTATCATCAAAGTTTCTATAGCCACGCTCAATACAAATAATATATGCATGTTTTCTTAGTTCCTTGTTGTCTTTAGGTTCATAAGGAGCCATGGAGTATGTCAAAAGAATAATACATCTCTTACCAAGGGGAATCTTGGGGACAAAGATGAAGTGCTAAATACAACAAACATGAAAAAACTGGGTTCAACATTATGAGTTGTAGAATACCATAGAAATTATTCAATATCTAGCCAAATTTTATGCTTATGACTAGATATGCTTACTACCTACAAAATGCATATAGTTATCACAAGAAACTAGTAATATTGAAAAAGCTATACTTAATATACTAGAATGTTTCGTTTTCTTTTATAATTGAAAAAATCAACCATCGTTGTGTACTATGCAAAATAGGATATTAGGTGCCCCAAAACTCAAGGAATATTAGTTTTATGTTACAATATGCGACATACAAAATCAAAAATGAATTTGGATATCATGAAAGCCACCAAAAAAATTATAGGAGAGCTAAAATTGGCTAAAAAATAGGATTTGACAGTTTTTGTAATTTGGTCATAGCTTAAAACTTTAACATTTATTTCTCCCTATAAGCACCAGGACATGTTGAGGACTACTAAAGATAGTTTTCTAGCATTATAGACCTCAAAAACATAAATTATAGAGTGGTATAGTTGCAAAAAGTTGAAAAAAGCCAAAAACAGGACCCGTCTTTTCACACAGTTTAGGTTGTGAGATGTTGTGCAAGGACATGGTTAAAGATGGAATTGATATTTCAAAAAAAGTCAAGTTTTTTTCAGCTCATGAGACAACTTTCTAGATAGATGGCACCTCAAAATCCATTTTGAAATTCTTGACATAATTCAAGGAAAATGGTCACTTAACAGGACATAAAGTGTCCAGGACATAAAAGTGTCCCATTACCAACCTAGTTTTAAGAGTTGGCCATAACACAACCACAAACTGATCCTTCTTTAGGAAATCAGATGCCCCCTCATCCTCTCTTAGCGGTGCAAACTATCACCCCCATAGATCTACAAACTTTGACTCGTATGATGTGTACTCTAGCATGCTACCTTGCTTCAACTCCATCAACAATTGCCATAGCTTCTATGATGTTGTGCCCGCTCCAAAACACTTGACAAAGGTTCCTCTTAATAAGTCCCACCATTCCTTGGCTGCTTGTGCGAAGGCATTGTACCATGACCTTGTCTCCACCTTCATTAGAAGTGGGAAGATGCGCAAGTGTGAAGCATCATCATCTCTCCTAGAGATGACACATGCTATTTCCAAGTTGTCTAGAAAGTCTGCAGCATCCTCACCCACCTTACCAGTAAAGGTTGGAAATGCTACACTTGCCATTGTGAGAGAGAAAATCAGCTCGACTAAATTATTATTTTTTCTTTAAAGATTCAACACATGGGTGCTTGGTAGATGGAAAACATACTATACAAGGATGAAAATAACTACATCAAAAGATACCTCATGGTTAATCATAGGGAGGATAAAGGGTAGAGAAGAGGTGTTTATCTCTTGCAGTTGTTCTTTGCCAAACATGGTTTTAATCAGATGCTGATAAAACATCTTGCAGTCCAAGATTACTTTGATTGATTGAATGCATTGTGGTACATAAGTCTGGTCCCTTGAAAAAGATTGATGCACTGGATCCATCACATGATAATGCGAAAAGGCTCCCTCCTTTGTGGTGGAAGGTTATACTCGGAGGTGTAGATCTCTTGGTAGTTGAGGTCAAATTTGTAGTATCATAGGACAAAGTTGTCTTTGTCTTCTAGCTCTAGGATTGTCCCTTTAGCAATCTCTTGAAAAAACTTGAACTCTCTCTCTTTGAGCAACTTCACTTTCCTGCAAGTGCATCTAGTGCATACACATGTGTGATGAGGTAGGTGATGAGTCTTAACACTTGTATTAATCCAAGTTGTATTGATAAATATTTGTCATCATAGGCTTGATCCACAAGCAATACTCCTTGAAGGTGGAGGATCTTGTCTTTCTATCAAGAAAACCCCGTGTCGAAGACCTTGTCGATGACAAGCTCCGCCACTTCACTCGGTAGACGACGTAGAATCCACGTTGATGTCTCTAGTTCTTGGCTCATGAGATGAGAGTGAGGTATAAAAGGAGTTTGGAAGATTTACCCTTTTGTTTTGAAGACGTAGTGTTGTTGGTGTTGGAATACCCTTGAATCTTTGGTGAAAGGGATAGGGAGGGACGACGCGTTCTGATAGCGGGAAAAAGCGCAGTGCAATCGGGTGCCTCTGTACTCGTGCACACTCCACAAACCACGCCTCATGTAAACAAGAAAAGAACAAAACAAAGGGGGCACCACCCTAAATTAAGAGGTTTAGGGACCTCACACATAGTGCACATAGGCAAGTGAGACTTCTGGCATTATGATGGCATCAAAACATATGGCAAAACACATAGAAACGAAGCTTAGGGACCTTATGTAGCATATATATACACAAGACATCAGCTTAACAATACAACGGCATCTGATCATACAGAACAAGGATATAGAGAAGCAAGCCAAGGATGGCATAATCCCTTGTCAAAAACAATCAACCCAGCAAGTAGGTATGATCCTACTAGCAACACATCAATACCTTAGAGAATGATGGTGAGGATGGTGGCCATGGATCATGAGAGAAGACTCCTTATTTAGGTTTTAGGGCTAGTAATGTAGCATACTAGAGGGAGAGAGAGATAGGGAGAGAGAGTAGAGCTCCATCCATAGCTCTTCGTTGTGAGCAATGTCGTCATAGCTTCGTTGCTTGGTGAAGTGGGTGAAGTGTTGGTTTTGAGTGAGAGAAGGCCTCTTTATATAGGTTTCTGAGAGGGTTTAGGATTAGGGATAAACATGCTTAAATCCGCTGATTGGGGTTACTTTTTGCTTAGGGTGGTCAACAGATTGAGGTCACCTGATATGTCACCATCAAGATATTCTCTAGAGTGATGTGAGAGGGGAGGGTAAATGCTGATTTTTCTCATTGTGACACATGGGGATAAGGTCTTGACCAGCATTTAAGAGCAGGTAAGGTGGCTGTTGAAACTGGAGGTTCTGCACATGTCAGGGGGGGACGTGCGGGGGGGAGGTGGCAGCTGGGTCCTCCTGAATATCAAATTCTCAAAAAATCCTCAACCATGGCTTCTTTTGACATGTGTTCTTTGAAAAAATCAGCATGTCTCTTTTCAACTCAAAAGTCTTTATCCCTGTTGACTCACCTTTACCATAAGATTTTCCCTTTTTCTCCTCCTGTAACTGGATTGTTGATGCCCAATCACTGCTTCTAGTAACAGTGAACTGTTACCTACCAAATACTTATGGTGCAGTAAAAAATATTTACCATGGGTAAAAAAAGCTACTGTAGGTAAAAAGTGATTCGTATTTACCATGTAGGTGAAAAATATTTACTGTAGGTAAAAAATATTTACTGTGGTAAAAAATATTTACTGTCGGTAAAAAAGTGAAAACGGAGTATGCTGTGCTGTGAGTCCACACGAACATCCTCGTGTAAATTTCACTAGAAATTCACACCTGGAATGGGCTATTCTGTAAGATATAGGTTGTAGGCATGCATAAGAGCTCGTTCCCACGTATCTTCTGTCCATGGCACTTTTTACTCTTTGGTGCTTGTGAAGTAGATTTTTCTTCTCTTTCGAGATCTCTTGGACTAGAGTATCCTCATCTCCCCAACAACTGACTGTGCCTTTATTGCATCTTCAGAAGGGGTCCTAAAAACCATGCATCATATAGCCCTCCCCCTTAAGCTAGAGGTATTTGATGCCTCTAGCTGTAGGTTGTGCTACAATAGGGTTCTCTTGAATACCTACCCACGTGGTACCAATTGAATTTGCCATGTTACTGCTTTCTTGGCTGATGCACCCTGTTTAGTCCTTTCTGATGAATAATTGTATCCATCCATGACTAACAACTGGTCTCCTAGACCCTTGAAAGCCATACCCCATCCATTGTCAATATCCGCGTTCACTGGTAGCATTCTCTTTCTTTCTTCTCTTTTTTTCCTTTTTTTTTTTTTGTTGAAACGACTATGTACATGATTGTTACGTTAGTTGGAGCTCGAATATGATGAGCTCTCCTCTAAACCATCCTTAGCATTGATTTCACTAGCATATGGCTGTGAAAGACAACATTGGTAGGCCTTCAATCGCCAACCATTTACCGGGGTCTGATGTACCTTACCATCTAGGTCACCTAGTTGGTAACTACCATTTGAGAACCTCTGTATCACTACAAAAGGGCCTTCCCACTTAAGCAAGAACTTACCATCCTTCCTGCGATCAAATCGATTGTCGTATCTGAGCACTAAAGAACCTTCCTTGATACCTTTCTTGACAAGGTTGCGATTGAACTTCTTTCGTTTCTTCTCTGCCTGGGCTACATAGTACTTCACTGCTGACTCTTGATCTAGCCCTAACCTCTCCAAATCGATGATTCTTCCTTCCACCTACTTCTCTTGACTATCCTCTTGATGTGCTTTTAGAACTCGGAGGCTCGCTAGCTCCACTTATATAGGCAATAGTGCCTCTTGCCCGTAAACCAAGTGAAAAGGTGTATACCCCAAGGATGTTTTAAAGGATGTTCTGTAGGCCCAAAGTGCTGCATCTAGGTGTTTGTCCCATGCCTTAGGATGTAAATGCACTTGCTTAGTGATGATTTTACATATAAGACCATTTACCTTTTCCACAAGACCATTGCACTGAGGGTAGTATGGTGTAGAGTGCCTGCGCCTGATTTTTAACTTGCTCATCAATTGCCCGACTAAATCAGCTCGAAATCCTGGTCCCCTATCTGAGAGAATCTCCAAAGGTGTGCCAAAACAGCAACAAATGCATTCAAAAATGAAATCACTCACGTCCTTGGCTATGATGCGCTTTGTGGGACGAGCTTCTGCCCATCTGGTCATGTACTCCACCCTTATAATGATGTATTCCTTCCCTGAATGAGTGCAAGGTAGTGGCCCTATTGCATCTATCCCCCATTTTTCAAATGGCCCATAGGTTTTGATTGGATGCTGATTTTCATGGGTAAGACGCCTTGGTCCAGCTTTTTGGAAAACCTCACATGTGCGGCACCAATGTTGTACATCTCGATGGAGGCTTGGCCACGTGAACCCTGCTTGTAAAATCTTTCTGCTAGTAATATCTTGTGCAAAGTGGCCACCACACACACCTTCATGACAACTAAACAAAATATCCTTTATCTCTTGGGATGCAGGAACTCTCCTTAAGACAGCATCTTTCCCTCTACAATACAAGTCCTCATTCACTAAGCTATAGCTGGTAGCCTTTTCTGCCAACCACCTACGTTCACTTTTACTCATACTAGAGGGTGCTTCACAATGCTCAAGAAAGTAAAGTAAATCATGCAGCTCCTCCTTTCCCTGGTATAGAGGACTTTTCACAAGGATAGCACCTACTATGAGAGTTTGTAGTTCTTCACCTGCTAAGGCATCTGCTTCTCGATTTTGATCTCTAGGTACAAAGTGCACTCGAACTTCTTTAAAACCCTTCAACAAGGCCTTTGCTTCCCTCATCTTAACAGACAATTTGTCATTTTTACAGGCCCATACACCAACCATTTGCTTAACAATCAACATGGAGTCACCAAAAACATTTAGCTTTGTGATGCCCTGAGAAAGACAACATTGCAACCCTAAAACAAGGGCATGGTACTCTGCCTCATTGTTAGAATGAACCTCTTTTAGATGAAACCCTTTTGCAAAGATCTTCTCCTTCTCTGGACCTAATATTACTATGCCTGCTGATGCCTTGTCTTTGGTCCTCTTGTAAGCCCCATCAAAATACAGACTGTGTGCTCCCAGTAGAACTTCAGGCTCCTAGATAGGTGGTACCTTACTAGGTGCCTCTTTCTTGGCCTTCTCATAACACCTTTGTGTGAGGACATCTGCCAAACAAGCACGGGTGGAATCCTCTACTTGTAGTGTGTAGTCAAACTCTTGAAGCTGCACCACCCACTTTGCTATTCTTTGAGACAATTCCATGTGTTGTAGGGCATATGGAAAAACCTCCTCAGTTGTGATCACCACAAATTGTCTTGGAAGTAAGTAAGCCCGAAACTTCTCCACTGCAAACTTAAGAGCTAGTACCAATTGCTCAGTTGCGTTGAAACCCTTTTCAGCAGCTGTCATCACTCTACTAGAGAAGTAGACTAGTCTCATGAGAGATGTCTTTGGGTCTTTTTGCATCAAGACAGCTTCTAGAGCTTTTGGACCTACACTAGGATTTACATAGAATAATTCACCCCATGTGGGTTGTAGGACGACAGGCAATGAGCTCAAAATGGTTTTAACTTCTTGAAAGCACCTTTCACCCTCTCACTCCATGTCAATGTAGTGTGTTTAGTGAGCTGCTGCAAAGGATAGATTGCCTGAGAAAGGAGATGTATGAATCGTCCCATGTAGCGAACCTTTTGAATGAAGGAGACTAGTTGCTTCACGTTTGAAGGAGTAGGTAAAGCTAACAATGTCTTTACCTTTTCAGGGTCAGCCTCAATACCATCTTGAGACACAACATGGCCTAGTAGAGTGACCTTGCTCTCACCTATGTGGCACTTGTCTTTATTCAATTTCCCACCCAATTGGGCCAAACGGGTGAAACCTTCATTAACCTTGGACAGATGTACTTCCCTAGAGCTGTAAATGCAAAAATCATCAATGAAGACTCGTATGGACTTACCAAAGTAAGGTTGAAACACCAAGTTCATAAACCTCTGGAAAGTAGCTGGGGCATTAGTTAAACCAAAAGGCATAACTCTATAAGCAAAACACCCCCAAGGTGTTATGAAGGTAGTCTTTCTTTGGTCTTCATCTGCGATTCTGATTTGGAAGTAGCCGGAGTACCCATCACACACTGTGTACCTTTCATGACCAGCCACTTCATTTAGTATTTCATCTTGAAAAGGCAAAGGAAAATGGTCCCTTTTGTGGCTGTGTTTAGAGGCTTGTAATCCACACATACCCTCCACTTCCCATTTTTCTTTGGTGCTATCACAACTGGAGACACCCACTATGAATCTCCCACTGGGTAGATAAGTCCTGCCTTGAGTAATCTTTTTACTTCTTTTAAGAGTGCATCTTGTTGCACTAGCCCTAATCTCCTTAGCCTTTGCACCACTGTTTTGGCACCTTCCTTTAATTGGATATGGTGTTGGGTTACCGTCACTCCTTTAATGTGCTCGTAATCAGTTATAAAGAGGACAGCATGCTTCTTTAGTACCTACAAATAGGGTTCTCTCTCTTCTTCTAGTAGGTCCTTAGCTAGCATCTCCTCTAAGCCTGTGGCTTCTTCCTTGTTTAGAGAGTCTTGACCACCTTCTCCTTCTGGGTTTCGCAGTATTATACCCATGACTTCCAAAGAGCTAGCATCCTCCTCAGATGACTCATCCTCAGATGAAGAGCAACTGCTTGTACTCCATTCATCCATAGAAGTCTCTATCTCTAGGTCTTGTTGTCTACCCTGCTTCATGTCATACACAATTTTTTGTTGCTTGCCACCTACCTTATGATTTGATCGCAACTCAAGGGAACCTGTCTCCCAATCTTGCCTAGCTTTCGTAGCCATAAGCCAAGGTCTTCCAAGGATTAGCGGATAGCCCTCCCCCTTAGTTGGGATCACATAAGCATCAATTGAGATTGCCACACCAAAAGCTGAAACCTTCACTCCATTAACCTTTCCCACACAAGCCACCCTTACATTATTTTCCATCTTAGCTTGTAAGGAAGTTTGCTCGTTTACTTCCAAACCCAACCTGTGCATTAATTTCTCTGTCATAACACAAATCTCGGCTCCACCATCTACGTACACATTGGAGACTCGCTGACTCTTAATCTCTGCATCAATGACTGGCACGATATCCTTCATGCCTCTTGCACTAATAGACCCAACTGACTTTGCCTTAGCCCCCCTGGTGCTGACCATCTTAGACCAGGTTCTACGCATCTTTGGGGAAAGGTGGAGGAGTTGCTGCCATGAAATCTTTGGTCCTTGCTTACTCACATCTGCTTCGAGGTCGTAAGGTATGGATCCTACCCCAAGTGGAAAGTCTTCTACTCCTATGTGCCTCCTTGACCTACTCTTCCTTTTCTTGTCTCCTATCACTTGGGAGGAACCCTCATTCCCTTTATCCGACTCTGAAGCTTCCATTTCATCAGTTCTTTGTCTCCTAACTCTCTTTATTGGCATGGCAACAGCTTCCTCCATTTTTTCTTTCCCTTTATCCTTACCATTGTCAAGACTTATGACAGAGACATCCCTGTCCTCCCCTCCCGATGGTAGTGGAGGGATCTCTGCTGGTGCTTGTGGTGGTGGAGGAGGGGGTCTCAATATTTGGATTGGTGGAGCCACGTGTGCATTTTGTCCATTTAGTGGCGTAGCTCGAGGAGGAGTGACTTGCTGGCGAGGAGGCCGTCTTTGATTACCATTTCCTTGATAGCGTCGTGGATGGGGGCAATAATACATGCCGTGACCTACCTCTCCACAGTTGTAGCAAATGTACTCACGTGCTTGCCTTTGTCCTTCTTGTCTATTTCGTTCACTTCCTGGCTGGGGAGCCCTTACACCTTGAACCAGATTGATGGACAGGCTCTCTAGTTGATTGGTGATTTTTTGAAGTAATTCTTGTTGAGAGGACTCTTGGTCCGTTGCTCCTGTCCCTGCTACTACCCTTGCCGTAGGTTGAGCTAGCGGTGGAGGCTCCATTTCCCCTTGTAGTTGAGCTTGCAATTTTAACTTCCTATCCTTCTCCCTTGCATAATTCATAGCTTTATCAAAGGTATCTGGGAATTTACCTTTTACCTTTTCTCGAAGGATGGGGTAAAGCCCTGCCAGGAAACAGTCCTTCTTTAGGCATTCTAGCGCGCTTTCTCCTTCACCTAGTGATGCACACCATTTCTCCCACAGGTTGGAAAACTTTCCTTCATAGCTTCTATAGTCATTCGGTGATGTTTGGCGTAGCTCTAAGAGCTGTCTCCATATCTCCTCTGGAGGCTCATGGCGGCGAAAATCTTCGATGAAGGCCATCTTTAAGGACTCCCAGTCTCTTCTTTCTTCAGGTGCCAAAGTTTGATACCATAATTTTGCACCTTCCCTCAAGACCAAAGGAAAGGCCCTTAACTTAGTAGCTTCGTCATCCCTTCCCGATACCAGAAAGGCCATTTCCAAATTATCCAAAAAGTCTAGAGCAACCTCCCCAGGCTTACCATAAAAATTAGGGAAGGCCATGAGTGAGAGAGTAAACAATTACACAAATAGCTCCAATTTATTTTAAAATAGAGTATGGTAATTACAATTCGGAGCTTTCGCACAACTTAGCTCAAAATAGGATGAAGATCGACACATCAAAGGAATGGTAATAGTCTAGTAAGGGTAGAATGACAGGATGAGGAGAGCGCAAGATTTTCCCAAGTCTCTCGGCTCCAAACAACATGGCTATTCTTTGTTGATAAAAGATTTTTCTATCAATACAAATATTCACACGGATATGACGCACAAAATGGAAAGGAAACATGCGGGGATCATCATTCTCATTATTGGCATCCATACTTACACACAAGAGCCTAGCTTAGTTGCACCACCTTGGGACCAATGAGCCTGATCAGCCACAGAAGGTCAGCACCTCGGATCACTTCGACTCTTCCTGATGCATCTGTGAAGACGTAAGGCGTGATGGCAACACTTTGTACAATGTTGAGCTTTTTAGCAAGCAACAATTGGATTCTATTACCATAATCAGCATGACGAATGAAAGTGAAACCATTAATGTACAGCACATCATCATCTAAGATATTTTCCTTAGATTGAGATAACTTCTTGAAAATTAGCAGCAAAGGTAGGGCAGGGAGGCTTTTCACCCGGTCTCCAAAGCACTTTGGACAATATCCAAAGTGATCTTCACGTGGACAGGAGGTTGGCTTGGGATTGGTGGTGTCTGGATTCACAAAGTGCACTGGGAGCACTCGCAGACGGGTGGCAATCTTGTAGGCAAGCCTTCGCCTCTTTGCTTCAGGAGGATTTAGGGGTGAGAGTCGTGGTTGCAAGTTGGAGGTTGAAGTTGGTTGCTCACTAGCCTTTTTCTTGCCTGTAGTGGTCATGTAATCCCTTATTAATGAGATTAAGCCAAATGTTACCTTACACTTGAGCACGCGCTGCGGCCTTGGGCCACTTAGGTGTAGAGGTGATCTTCCTCCTCTTAGTCGGCTCCTCAGGAAAGAGAGGTCTGGTGATGCTTTCTCTTCCCTTACTGTGTGTCACAGTACCTTCGTGTATGTTGCTGTAGAATATTTCAAGCTCGTGTGCGTTGGAGGTTTCTGGAGCACTCATAGGTTGAGAGGAGAGGTATATCAAGCTCTTCTTCTTACTCTCCTTCGTTGGCGACGATCACGAACAAGGCATGTAGAAGAACTTACTTCTTGAATTTCAATGACACTGCAACCTGGTAACAAGACCTCGATGAAAGCTTTTAAGGCCTCTAAAGCCTCCTCCTCTTCTGTTCTCCAATTTGTAAAATCCTCACGCCATTCGTCCATGTTGTAGATTGCACATCTTCATTGCTTGTGGACTGAAGGTCTGTGTAGCCCTCCTCCGTGGGGGCACCAAAATGATAGCGGGAAAAAGAGCAGTGCAATCGGGTGGCCTCTGTACTCGTGCACACTCCACAAACCACGCATCATGTAAACAGGCAAAGAACAAAACAAAGGGGGCACCACCCTAAATTAAGAGGTTTAGGGACCTCACACATAGTGCACATAGGCAAGCGAGACTTCTGTCATTATGATGGCATCAAAACATATAGCAAAACACATAGAAACGAATCTTAGGGACCTTATGTAGCATATATATACACAAGACATCATCTTAACAATACAACGGCATCTGATCATACATAACAAGGATATAGAGAAGCAAGCCAAGGATGGCATAATCCCTTGTCAAAAACAATCAACCCAGCAAGTAGGTATGATCCTACTAGCAACACATCAATACCTTAGAGAATGATGGTGAGGATGGTGGCCATGGAGCATGAGAGAAGACTCCTTATTTAGGTTTTAGGGCTAGTAATGTAGCATACTAGAGGGAGAGAGAGAGAGAGGGAGAGAGAGTAGAGCTCCATCCATAGCTCCTCGTTGTGAGCAATGTCGTCATAGATTCGTTGCTTGGTGAAGTGGGTGAAGTGTTGGTTTTGAGTGAGAGAAGGCCTACTTATATAGGTTTCTGAGAGGGTTTAGAATTAGGGATAAACATGATTAAATCCGCTGATTGGGGTTACTTTTTGCTTAGGGTGGTCAACAGATTGAGGTCACCTGATATGTCACCATCAAGATATTCTCTAGAGTGATGTAAGAGGGGAGGGTAAATGCTAATTTTTTTGATTGTGACACATGGGGATAAGGCCTTGACCAGCATTTAAGAGCAGGTAAGGTGGCTGTTGAAACTGGAGGTTCTGCACATGTCAGGGGGGGACGTGCGGGGGGGAGGTGGCAGCTGGGTCCTCCTGAATATCAAATTCTCAAAAAATCCTCAACCATGGCTTCTTTTGACATGTGTTCTTTGAAAAAATCAGCATGTCTCTTTTCAACTCAAAAGTCTTTATCCCTGTTGACTCACCTTTACCATAAGAATTTTCCTTTTTCTCCTCCTGTAACTGCATTGTTGATGCTCAATCACTGCTTCTAGTAAAAATGAACTGTTACCTACCAAATACTTATGGTGCAGTAAAAAATATTTACCATGGATAAAGAAAGTTACTGTAGGTAAAAAGTGATTTGTATTTACCATGTAGGTGAAAAATATTTACTATAGGTAAAAAATATTTACTGTGGTAAAAAATATTTACTGTCGGTAAAAAAGTGAAAACGGAGTCTGCTGTGCTGTGAGTCCACACGAACATCCTCGTGTAAATTTCACTAGAAATTCACACCTAGAATGGGCTATTCTGTAAGATACAGGTTGTGGGCATGCATAAGAGCTCATTCCCACGTATCTTCTGTCCATGGCACTTTTTACTCTTTGGTGCTTGTGAAGTAGATTTTTCTTCTCTTTCGAGATCCCTTGGACTAGAGTATCCTCATCTCCCCAAAACTGACTGTGCCTTTATTGCATCTTCAGAAGGGGTCCTAAAAACCATGCATCACGTTCGTAGTAGCTTCCTCAAGTTGCAAAGGCTTGCTGTGGGCGTAGGTAGAATAGGTGGCAAAGATGGGGGTATAGGTGTAGAGAAGCCTGGTGCTATTTGAAATCCT
The DNA here is from genome assembly GCF_014529385.1 of Adiantum capillus-veneris. Taxonomy (NCBI): domain Eukaryota; kingdom Viridiplantae; phylum Streptophyta; class Polypodiopsida; order Polypodiales; family Pteridaceae; genus Adiantum; species Adiantum capillus-veneris. The sequence continues at coordinate 66,554,590 of NC_140933.1, forward strand.
ACCAAAGTAAGAATGCTCGTGCGGATGTCAAGGGAGAAAATGATGTCTTTTTCTTCACTTTGGGCTGCACTCATGTTGGAGGTGTGGTTTTTGTGAATAGTGTGAGCAAGATGCATCTTGTGCCTTGCTTTTATCTTTGCGGGGATGATGAGAAATGTAAATAGTTTGAGTAGGTAAAGAGGGTCTTACCACCTCTTCTATGCTAACAATACAACACCCAAGCAAGAGTGTCTTGATGACTTGCGTCAAGCTTTCTTGAAGCTCCTCCTCTTCGGTGGTCCATTTCAAGAATTCAAGAAGCCACTCATCCATAAAGATAAATAAACATGTCAGTATTGTAAATAGAAGGTTTCAAGAGCCCTCCTCAGTGGGGGCACCAAATGAGAGGCGAATTTGCAAGATAGAACTGGTGGCCTCAACACAAGGGCTAACACATGACGGCCTCACCATGAAAGGAAAACAAAAGAGACACCACATAGCTTGAAATACGGCTAGGGTGCAATGACAACACTATACAGCACACCATACACCATGTCACACAGTTGAACATGCTATGAATTGTGGTATGAGGTGGTAGAGAAAGAAGTGGAGATAGATAGTGAGAGTTGCGAATGTAGGTGCATGGACTACTATTCACACAAGAGGTGGCAAACCCGCACACCAATACATGCAAATCAAGAACAAAACAACCCTAAGGTGGCGAACCCGCACACCTTTACATACAACGCAAAATAATAAACAACTATGTGACATACTCACAAATCCAGCACAATAGAAAGAATTACATAACGAAAAGAGTAGATTATTTGTGGGGAGAGATAATGGATAGAGAGGGACAAGAGAGGAAGGAGGAGACCATGGGTGCCTCGTCGATGGGTGGAGATGATGTCAAGGAGTGGTGTGAGGGTAACCTTCACTCTTGTTGAATGTCGAATCCTCCACTTCAAATTGTACCATGGCGTAGCAATTGATGATGATGGAGGTGGAATATGTGTTGATGAGTAGCTTTTGTGTGCATAACCTCCTTACCATTATGGTGTGATGGTGTCTCCCAATGCTCTTTTACATGGACTAACACTTCTAGCTATATTAGGAGTGTGGAGGCATGGTGCCTACATCTCAAAATGCTCATAACTTCTAATAATGTAGAGCTTGTGTTGTGGTGAGAGCGTTGTTATTTTGGTGATAGAGACCCCTCCTTATATAGGAAAAGAGGGTGGGAGTTTTCTATATTTTATTGAGATGTGACCCACACCATGTGACTGTGGGGAAGAGAGAGATGGAGGGGAAAAGAGAGTAGACGAATGGGGTTTTTACAAGGTATGCTAGTTGTAGCTAGCTTATTTGAGAGAGGAGAGAGGGTTTTTTTACAAGAGGTTGCTAGAGGTGGTTTGTCATGTGAGAAGATAAATCCGCCGCTTATAGCCGTAGTGGCTCTATCTTTGGCCAAGACTTCATTTATTGTGGCTTTGTTTCTCTCACTCGTGCCCTAGATTTCAAATCTAGAGTAAAAGTATACAATGATTTTGTGTTAACACACAAAAGAGTGATTATGAGGGTGTAGGTGGAGTAAAAGATGATTACAAGGTTGATGTTGTCATTTGTAATTGATGAACGTAGGCATGGCCCACCTAATTGGCGCTTTCGTAACTTGATGCTTCGCTCGGACAAGCCTCCCTTGCTTCTTGTCGATTGTAGTGGTCGTAGTCGAATGCTTTGCAGTTGTCACAATGGTCGTCACTTCATTAAAGCCGTTGGCGTGCAACGCGTATACACGAGAGCATGTCCATCTGTGCAAATTGATGATGGATGTAACCTAATTATTATGGGATTATGGGCTGATTTGTGAGAGTGTTTGGTCGTGATTATGAGAGTGGGGTGTGTGTTGATGGTAAGTTGTGTAGGTGAGTGTGTGTGTGTGTGTATGTGTGTGTGTTGATGGTAAGTTGTGTAGATGAGTGTGTGTGTGTATGGCTGAAAAACAGCAATTGTTAGCTATGGAGAGCTTGGGAAAGACATGAGAGTGAGAGAGAAGAGTGTGTGTGTGTGCATGTACTCTATGTGTGCTGAAAATTGACAGTTTTTAGCTTTGTATGTGTGTGTCGAGGGAGATAAAGTTTTTTTTTGTTGGTCAAAGAGAAAGAGAGAGAGAGAGAGAGAGAGAGAGAGAGGGAGAGAGAAAAGGGACAAAAAAGTGAGAAATTCAGACACGAGAGACAGTGAGAGGTAGAAGAAGACAAGGAGAGGCAGGGCTCCATGGATGGAAGAGGACAAGGTGGAAAGAGGTGATAATGAGAAGGAGGCCCCCTTTATTTTCCTTTGTAAGAAGGTGGTTGCCATGGTTGTACAAACCATTGAGTGCCCTCTTATTTATTAATATAGTTATCCATTATTTTGAAAGTGGATCCCTTTGAGGAGAAAATAAAAGAGGGAGAAAAATGATTACGAGTGGCTCCACCGGTACTTGAGGACAAAGGCTCCTTACCATGCAAGATTTTCTGCTTTGATGAAAGCTTTTACTGGAGATTTTGTTTATCTAGATTCTCAAGTGATGTTCACACGCCCTGTGCTTGAAATATGTTTTTTAATAGAAGAGGGGGGGTTTCCATAGAGAGAGGTGGGTTGATTTCAAACGTCAGCCCTCAAAACCAAATGTGGTAATGACTATAGTGTCTAAATCTTTGGAGGTACCCTTTAGGGAGTTTCCAAAGTGAAGCATTGACATGATTGACTAAACAATGTTTTTGAAAACTAAAATTTTAAAATGGGTAGAAGAGTTAGGTGGGATGGTAAAAGGCGGGGACATTCCCAGCAGGCAAGAACTGCTCCTTAGAAGGCCGCCTAGCGAGAACAGCTACACTGGCAATAATTATAGCAATTACTGTAGTAACTCTGTAAGCCGTTCTAGACTTTTAGCTTCATAAGATTTTGGCTTTCAACTCTATAATGACTTACTCCTGCAATCAATCCTCAGAATTCATCTGAGCTTAAAGCCTGTTGTACACTATACTGATTACCTTTGTACTACTGATCTGAATCTATAATACCATTCCCAGTCTTTGATTCTGTGTCTTCCATTTGAGTATATTATTCTAGTTCAGCTCTCTATTTTAGTCCAATACTTAATTCCAATCCTCACTAATTGAACCGCCTAGATAATCAGTACCTCTGAACTCTAACACTAGAATAGCTATCTGAAGAGACCAGCTCTCATTCCATTTTGGTGATCACGGTGGCTAGAGTTGATTTCTCTTAGACCAATAAATTTTGTCTCCCAGTTAGAACTCTTAGCTACCAACATGCGTCCCAATGTTAGTTGTGGCCGAAAATCGTCAACCCAGTTTTGCACTGATTCCACACGAGTCGACCCTATTCTAGAAGTTTCAATCATAGAGTCTCATACTAAGAGGGACCTTCAGAGTGAGACTGAGGCTCAAGAGGATCAGATTAATGTTGAAGAGACCAGAGACTCTCAACATTCCAGTCACTAACTGAACCGCCTAGATAATCAATTGCTTTGAACTCTAACACTAGAATAGCTTTCTGAAGAGACCGGCTCTCATTCCATTTTGGCGATCATATGGATAGAGCTGATTGCTCTTAGACCAGAGAGTTTTGTCTCCCAGTTAGAATTCTTAGCTACCAACATGCCTCCCAGACTCAGGCATGACCGAAGATCGTCAACCTAGTTTTGCATTGATTCCACACAAGTCCACCCTATTCCAAAAGTTTCAGCAATAGAGTCTGATACTAGGAGGGACCTTCAGAGTGAGATTGAGGCTGAAGAGGAGCAGAGTAATGTTGAAGAGGCCATAAACTCTCAACATTCTAGTCACTCAAGGAGGAGGAGGGTTGAGCGTGAGGAACACAAAATCAGGACTCAAGGTTTTAGGTCCACACAAGACAAATGAGGCCATAGATAGCAAAGGCATGCATCATAGTACAAGCAAGAAGGCCAAGGTAGAGACTAAGACTGAAACTAAAAAGGAAGGTCACTGGGATGCCAACACTGATCATTTTACAAGAAGTCATCCAGACGCAGTCAGGCTACCAAGACTGGAGGAACCAAAGATGATACATACATGCATGATTAGAGTGCTTCCATCAAGATCTCTTTTCCAATTTTCGAAGGCCGAAAATTAGACGATCCTAATTTTCACATTCAAGTCTTTGAGCAATATGCTGAATTACAGCATATTGACGAAGATGATTTGGGATAGTATTTTCCTCAAAGATTGAAGGATGCGGCAAGAAAATGGTATTACCACTTTCCATCTTGCCAGCTTAGGTCTTACAATAAATTGACCAAGGCTTTCAGGCTTGAGTACTCAGACAATAGAGGCAATGAAGAAATTCTTCGTGAGGTGGACATTATCAGGCAAGGAAATTGTCTATAAGAAGCTATGTGGAAAATATCAAAGAGTTGACCAAGCAAATGCGAGAACCACCTTCAGAAAAAAGACTAGATCATGTATGGTTTTTAAATGGAATTTGAAATAATAAGCTGAGAGGGAAAGAGGTACCTACATCCACAAAGAAGTTTAATGACTTGGTGCAAAGAGCTCTGAAGCTCGGGCAGCAAGCCACGAAGGAGCAAATCCATATGAAGCGGAGGTGTAGCAGTAGAAGCTCTTCTACGGAGAATTCCAACTCCAGTGAGACTTCCAATAGTTCTAATAGTAGTCCAGATAAAAAGAGAAAGGACAAGGCTAAGAAAGGGTCTTGGTCCCAAAAATCGACGAAATGGCCAGGTTGACCAAACCCTGATAGCGGATGTCCAAGTTTCTACAAGACTTGTGATATATGTCAGAGAATGGGTAGACCAATAGCAGCCAATATGATTCGACTCACTCTAGTACAACCACTGGGAGTATTCATGAAATGGGGTGTGGACTTCATGGGACCATTCAAGAAGGTCTCTCCAAGGAAGAATCGGTACATCTTGATGGCTATCTGTTATAACACTATATGGGTAGAGGCCAAGGATCTTCTAGATAATACTTCCAAGTCCATTGATTTTTTTTTGTTTGAAAACATTATCTGCTGCTATGGATGCCCCATTGAAACTGTGTCTGATCAAGGGACACATTTCATTTATGATACAAAGGAAATTTTGATGGAGATGGGAAATTGAGTCCGTATTATCCCAAGTGCAATGGTCAAGTAGAGAGTAGTAATAAAACCATCAAGAATATTTTGACCAAGATTGTTGAAAAGGAGCCACACAAGTGGGATATCAAGCTCCAGACTGGTCTATGGACCTACACAACAGCGTGGAAAGTCACCACTAGAATGACACCTTTCAGAATGGTGTGCCTACTGAATTTGTAGTTCCCAGTCTCAAAATGGCAATTGAATATGGATTAGATTTTAATCATAATCTCAAACAAAGACTGGAGTTCTTATTGCAATTGGATGAGTTACCACAAAGAGCCATGCTAGAACAAGGGATTGTTCAGCAACGCCAAAAGCATTGGCATGATAAAAGGATAAAGGTTAGGGAGTTTCAGAAGGGTGGCTTAGTTTTGCTATATCAGTCCCAACTGGGCCCTAAGAAATTGAATTTGAAGATAGCTTGGACTAGTCCATTTGAAGTTGATTTGGTATTTTCAAATGGCACAGTGAGGCTGAAAGACTTATCTTGATTACTACTGCCAAGTGTTTATAATGGGGCCAAGATCAAGTTATATTATTCTAATGACAAGGAGACCTCTAGAGGTGATGATACTAGTATTCCAGGTACTAATGACCAGGGATTGTCAGATCCGGTTGTTCTAAATCTTTTCCATGTCTGCCTAGTATAAAAAACAATAAAGTCTCATTATGACAAACTAGTGCGAGTGACAGAGCTAGTGGAGTTTCAGAATCAGTACCAAATTCTATGGGAAAAAGGGCCAATTGGAATGAATGTGTTAATAATTAAGGAGATTATTGTACAACATGGCTAATGCATGTGTGCCACATCACCACCGGTGCACATTCTCTAGGAACGGTAAGTAGTGGAGCATTTATGGCACGTACATGTATAACAGTGAGGCGTATGGGCACTCTTCCTCACAAGTCTCACTGACGACTACCTGCTATCACGCACTTGCCCATCGCCAAGATCCAAGAGCTCTTCGCTCCAACCTAAACCTTCCTCGTCTCAACAGATTCTACTTGATCCTATCTGACACTACCTGATACACCTCTGTGCGGTTAGGATACACATGTAAGCCTTCTTCCTCTATAGCTTCGTAGTCATCGTAGTGTATGGGTCACAAGAAAATGTCAGAGAAGATGAAAGACACAGTGGATGAGACTCTAGCAGTCATTACTTATATTAAGGCCTCCCTACCACTCATTGCATACATCAAGATACAGAGATATGTGTTTAATGATCAGGAAGAATTTGTTACCATATACACGTGGTAGTGATGTGTGTGAACACACTAGGACGGTCCGGGGTATTTTTTTCTCTCTTTAGGAGGTTTTTTCACCGTGTGCATTGTATATACGCTCATCACTCTAGGGCTATCTATCTTTTCATTGCACTCTCTATTGTGTGCCTTGAGTTTCCTTCGTCTTCTCCAAGCTTTGTGTGTTTTCCTGCAACCCTAATTCCAACAATTGGTATCACAGAAGGTTGCATCCTCCTGGGCTTAGTCGCCAGTAGCTCCAGCACACACGTGCTCATTTTCTCCGATTTCAGTGAGCTTTGGTGAGCATTCACAGGTTGACAAAATTTTTGGGACTTAGTCTACTCAAATTTTTGGTTCGGGATCATTTCGGCCTCTATTTCCACTATAAAGAAGTCTGCACATGCAATTTTTTCATTTAGTACATAATTTTTGTCAATGGTGTTTTCTACATAACAGGTCCTATACAGTCTATTGCAGGTTGTGCTATATAGCACATGCTAGTCTCACTGAGTTTCTCCAAATTTTGGGTAGTTTTCACATAAAGTGCATATATTTCCCATCGCTGACAACAACATAGATGTCTTCAAGATGTTTGATGTTGAGGACAGGCTGGATGGGTTCAATCACTCTATGTGGGCTTACATGATGCAACATGTTCTTGTGTCAAAGGGTGTTTGAAATTTTGTGTAGGTCAGTGATATGAATCCTGGTTCTGAGGATGTAGGCGATGTTGAGGATGTTGTTGGTCTTGCTGCATGGATTGCTGCTATAAGAGTTTTTTTCCCTATGGCAGAACAAGCTCGTTGGGATGTAAAGGATGCCCAGGCTCATGCGTTGATTGTGTTACCTGTGAAGTGCACCATTACTCCTCACGTTCGCTCAACAAAATTTGCAAAATAGGTTTGGGATATCTAGCCGGTCTCTATGCAAGGCGCAATGAGGCTAAAATTGCTTTGCTGCGTAAGGAGCTAGAATCAAAGATTATGCATGAGGAAGATGATATGGACACTTTCCTTGCTAGTGTCAAGGATATCAATGAGCAACTTATTTTTGTAGGTGAAGTCATTTCAGACAGCTCCCTTATGCAGACTGTTCTTGATGCCTTACCAGATTATTACCAGACTTTTGCTAGTACTGGAGACTTATCACCCAAGGAAATCCTAAAGTTGTCAAGTTTGATGCATTATGCACATTGTTGTTTGCAAGAATCACTTTCCAAAAAAAACAAGACTAGGTAGCGTGCAACTGAACAGGCTTTTATTGCTTCTCAAAGAAAGGGTGGTAACAACAATGCGGTGACTTCTTATGGTTCTACTGTGAGTGGCAAAACTTTTGTTCCTAATTATTCTGCTAGCAATAATTCGCCTATAGATTCTAGTGATAAGGGCAAAAAGAAGATGCGTTGCCATTATTGTAAAGCTAATGATCACTTGATCACGCAGTGTCCTAAGTTGAAGGCCAAAGAGGCTAAGAAGAAAGAGGGTGGTTCCACTGCAAATGTTGGTTCCACTACAAATGTAGCCATTGTTGAGTCTTATATGAGAGGAGACTGTGATGCTGATGTTGATGCAGAATGGGCTTTTAGTGATGAGTGCACTTACAATCCTGTTGTCCATGATGATTGCACTGACAACACTTAAAGGCACAAAGAAAGAAGGAAAAATCACATATCTGGGCACCCCTGAAGTGCTGACAAGAATAGCATATCAGCTATTGGAATGGCAAATAATTTTCCGCCAGCCCCAAATCAGAACACATGGATTGTATCCATGCAACCTTCTCTAAGAACCACACATTCATCAAAGAGAGTATATAAGTGAGACGAAGAATCTGGCGAAAGCTCCCACAAAGCTCAGCTCAGACAATGAGAAACGAAGAGCAAGAATTGAATAAACGAAGAAGAAAGAAGTAGCTGCACACCAAGAATAACCTCAACAAAAGAAGGCGAGGTTTGCAAGAGAAGAACAGACTTATGAAAGAAGCCGCCAAGCTGCAAGTGAGGACCCTGAAAGTTGGGTTCCAAGAGATATAAGGGGACCCAAAACCAATAAACCTACAAGGAAAGGAGGAGAGGATCCCACGGATTTTCTTGAACACATAGTATGTAGAAGTAGAAGCCTTAAAGGTGAAGGAAGCTCAAGAAGTTGAAAGAAAAGCAAAGGAAGAAGAGGCCGGACAACAAAGACAAGCAGAGGCTATGGAACAAAGTGAGACACATTATGACCAAGGGGAGATGTCTCCGAAACCCACCTCACCCACTACAAAGCAAGCATACCATCCCATGCCAAGCCCAAACCCGTCACCATTAGCTAAACCCACTGAGGGTGAGGAATCCAAGGAAAAAGAGCCTGAGCAACAGGCAACAGCAAGTTTTGAACAGCCCAAAGAAACAGAAAAAACTGAAGTATAACCTTCTACGACAACCCAACAAGAACAATAGAGGCATCTGCAAAGCCTCAAGCAAAAGAAGCAGCTGAGGCAATCGCAGTGCCTCAAGGAGAAGTGGAACCCCTGTCTCGCAACCACAAGCAGCCAACCACAACACCACCCAAGGATCCACAAAATGAAACGGCAGAAACCTCTAGACAGGATTCTAAAGAAATGCAAAATGGCACCATCTTTCCAAAGAGAAGCAAGAGAAAGAAATGGAGGATCTAGGAGAACTTTTAACCAAGTTATCCGATGCCTGCATGAGAAAAGATCAACAATTGATAGAAGTGACTAATGAACTTCTAACCACGGGGTGAAAGCATGTTAACTTGTCATGTTTTTTTATGTCCCGGACAATGCTAACTAGCACAATTTTGACATATGCTAACTAGTACAATAACTTGAGCTACATCTCGAAGATCTTTGACATATGATATATCAATAGAAAGCACTTGAAACAAGGAATCTAAATGTACAAACTCCGAAATTTTTTGATATTATTTGTAAAAAATTTACAGGACGCCCAAATTTTCGAAGATGTGCTAACTAGAACAAAAAGCAAGACAGGTTAACATGCTTTCACCCCACGACTCTGTAAGTCCAAAAGATCCAAGTGCATCTCAATGTAGAAAATGCTTCTCTGCAGTACTCAGAGCAAAGGATCATTGATCAAGCACCCCTTTTGAGACAGATAAGAGAAAATAATGTTGTTGCTTCAATCAAAGGTACAGATGAAGTCTATAAGACTTTGGAAAAGAGAAACAAGGATCTTGAGCTAGAGCTGAAGCTAGAACAATTGCAGAGACGCGACCTTGCATTGATGAGGGTCCAAAGAGAAGTGCAACTCCTCAAAGAGATAGCCGAATTAAAAAGATTTAATTAGCTACTGAGAGAGGTCAAAAGGACTGGCAGGAGAATCGGACTTTCAAGTACCACTTACTAAAGCTGAGCAAGTGCCCATGGTCCAGCTTGCCAAAGCTGAGGAAGATGCACTCAAGGAGAAAATTGCTTAAGAAATAGATACATAATGGAAAGAAACATTGGATTGGGAGTTGAGAGTTCTCCACTCAGTCAATGTAACTTGCACAATGGCATCAACAATCATTGCCATACCCTTTGATCAAAGTAGAGCTACTACAGGTAAACGAAAGACTATACAAAGATATGTCGACAAAAGGCTTAGAGGATATCCACCCCAAGTTGCAAAAAAGTGGGTTGAGCAAGAATTTGAGATATCTAATTTTGTTCACAAGAACACCTGCAACACTCCAAAAGAAAGACCCAACATTCTGTCATGTACCAAGGGTAAGAATCTGGCAAGCATATGAAGAATTGAGAAAGAAGAGGCCGACATGACTGAACTATTTACGTCTACCAGCTCCAGAGCAGGGACCGGCAACAGAGGAATACATGTTGAAAACCCTAACAGGTGCCATGAATTTCTTTGAAAGCCTTCCTGACCTCTCATGTGCCATGTTGTATAAGATTTGCAGAATGCTTCTCACATGAATTCAAGTTTTTCACAAGCCAGAGCACCATGGATGTCTTTCCTAGAAGGAAATAAGGGTCTTTGTTATGACTTAAGTGGCAAGCATTCCAAAGGAGTCCTTTAGGGCTTCTACGCCCGATGCATGTTTTTGCTCTCTAGCAATTTATGTTGGCGTTTAAGGAAGCATTCTATGCAGGTTTTTTCACTTGGCGAATGAAGATATTTGGGTTAGTGATAAGCAACCTTACTTCTAGATTTGTTGGCTATTCAACCATTGAGCTTAAAAACAGAGTCACAATGCAGTTCTTGCAAGTTCGTGACAAAGAATGCAGAATTAGATATGAGAAATCACTACATGCAATTAAAGACAGCCTCGCCAGCTGTCAACCCGAAGACTACTTTAGTCCATGAAGCTGTGTCAAGGGACGACACAATCAAAGAGGGGGGGAATGTTAGCAGCAAGCTAACTCAGATAACTCAAATAGTATATTTCGAAGATTTTTTTGTGAAAACACTCCTATTTTCCAGATAAACAATGTAATTAATGAGCTAGGGCTACAAGCTTTTAAATTGTATCCACCTGTCTTTAGTTAGAGATCCCAAATTATTAGTTTTGACCACTAAAACCTTGGCTAATTAGCACTAGAATGGTAACCTAACATGACATAAAAGTGTCCTTTGAGGGTTTTGGAAAAAATTTCCAAAACCATAGTAGATCCACTCATTTTGAAAAATCCTTTCATGAGCTTATAGTTCAATAACTACTACATATGGAAAAAATGAGAAACTTGTAATTTTTCTCATCCCTTGGTCACTACAAGCCTCCAAAGTTGATGGACCAGTGCATTTTGCGCAAAATAGAAATTTCTTACGGTTGATTCCATATAAATAAGAGTGGGGATTTTTGTAGGACCTGAGATAAAATTCCTGTTAACTTCAATGGGTTGGTGACCAAAACATATGGTTGCTTTTACCTCACTATTTGTTTTTGGGCAAAAAAATAGGTACAAAAAAGTTGTATTTTTCCCATTCTGCGGACCTATCATCAAAGTTTCTATAGTAATGCTCAATACCGATACTATATACATGTTTTATTAGTTCCCTTTGGGCCTTTGGATTCAAAAGGATCCATGGAGCATGTCAAAAGGATAATGGATCTCTTACAATTGGAACCTTGGGGGCAATGATAAAGTGCTAAATACAGCAAACATGAAAAAACTGGGTTTAGCATTATGACCTCTAGAAACCCATGGAAACTACTCAATATCTAGACAAGTTTGTAGTATATGATTATATATGGTTACTACCTACAAAATACACACAATTTTCCTAAGAAACTAGCAATATTAAGAAAGTTATACTTGCTACTCTAAAATATATCGTATTCTTCACCAATCAAAAAACTCAACCATAATCATATACTATGCTATATAGCATATTAGGTCCCCCAAAACTCAAGGAAGACTAGCTTTATGTTATACATTACAATAACACAATCAAAATTGAATTTGGATATCAAGAAAACCACCAAAAAAATCATAACTTTTGAATTTTCTATTTTTTTGAATTTTTTTGGCATCAACTTCACACTATATGAAATGTGTGTAGAAATGGCCTCCTTTTATAGGCCAAAAGGCTGCCCTCTCTCATGAGAGGGCAGCCATGTGTAGCCGCCCTTGTGTAGATAAGTCCAAATCGGACCCTCCAATCCGCCCACGTGTGGCCGCCCCTAAGAAGACAAGTCCGCTTTTGAATTCGGCCACCAGCCATTGACTTCCGACGAGCGGCCACCGGCCATTGACTACCGGCCACCGACCAACCGACGGTTGTTTTCCGACCACTTTTTGGCCGCCGTCCGGCCATAATATTTTGGCAAAAATAAATATTCCGGCGAGGAAAAAAGTTGCCCCTGATTTTTTGCCATGAAAAATTGAGTTTCCGGCGAGTGATTTTCCTTCACGCACGATGGCTTCTCCTCAATGTGGGCCTTACAAATGTGCACTTTTACAACATAAAATTACAAGGGTAAATCAGGCTCCATACTTAACAATCTCCCACTTGGAGACTGATCTCCAAACCAAACCTGTGACTGCTTTCCATTCTGGCTTCTTATCCTTGAATGCCGATTGAAGATGAGCAAAAGCTCAACTTCTCCTTGTTGACCACCTTTGTAAATATGTCTGCAGGATTTTCACTTGTATGCACCTTTCCTAGCTTTAGCTATCCCTCTTCCAAAAGAGTGCATATGAAGTGATATCTCACCTCAATGTGCTTTGTCCTTGAATGAAAGGTTGAGTTCTTCGCAAGATGGATAGCGCTTTGGCTATCACTGCACAAGACACAATTGTCTTGTTTGAATCCAAGCTCTTCTAAGAATCTGTGAAGCCACATAATTTCTTTGCTTGCCTCCGTCATTGCTACATACTCTGCTTCCGTGGTAGAAAGTGAAATCACTTTCTGCAGCTTTGAAGCCCAGCTTACTGCTGTGCCTCCAACCATGAACACATAGCCAGTAGTGCTCCTTCGAGTATCTTTGTCACCTGCCATATCTGCATCAATATACCCTTCTAGAAAAATACCAGTTCCTCCAAAATATAAAGCATTTGTTGTTGTCCCTTTTAGATACCTAAGTATCCACTTCACAGCTTGCCAATGCTCTTTACCCAGCTGGGTTGTCCATGAACCTACTCAGAACTCCCACTGCATGTGCAATGTCTGGCCTTGTCCAGACCATAGCATACATTAGAGAACTTACCGCTGCAGCATATGGAACTTTAGACATATAGGCTATCTCCTCTTGTGTCTTTGGACACATATCCTTCGTTAGTTTAAAATGACCATCCAAAGGTGTAGAAACTGGTTTTGCATTTTGCATTGCAAACCTTTCGAGTACCTTCTTGATGTAATCTTCTTGAGATAGCTTTATTGTCTTCTTTGTCCTGTCCCTTGATATTTTCATACCAAGAATCCTCTTTGCAGCACCTAAATCTTTCATTGAAAAAGATTAAGACAGCTCCTCTTTTAGGTCTTTGATGTCCTGCATGTTAGCACTTGCAATCAACATGTCATCAACATACAACATTAGGATGATGAATTTCCCATCTCCCAAATTCTTCGTGTAGACGCAGTGATCGGAGTTGCATCTTGTGAATCCAGGATCCAACATCCATCGATCAAACTTCAAGTACCATTGTCTTGATGCTTGCTTTAAACCATACAAGCTCTTCTTTAATCTGCAAACCATTTTCTCCTTACCTTTTACTTCATACCCCTTTGGTTGAAGCATGTAGATTTCCTCCTCTAAGTCACCGTGAGGGAATGGCGTATTTACATCCATTTGCTCAAGATTTAGATCATGAGAAGCAACAAGGCTTAAGACAAGCCTAATTGAGTTCATTTTTACAACAGGAAAAAATATTTCATTGAAGTCAATACCTTTCTTTTGAGAAAACCCTTTTACCACAAGGCTAGACTTGTACCTTTTCTTCCCACCTTCTTCTTCCTTCACCTTGTACACCCATTTGTTTTGAAGTGCCCGCTTACCTTTAGTCAACTCAACCAATTCCCATGTTTGGTTGCAATGTAGTGAGTCCATCTTCACTTGCATGCTCTTCGTCCATTCTTCTTTGGATTCATGTTTCATAGCTTCTTCGTATGATTCCGGCTCTCCAGAATCTGAGATCAAGAGATGGTTGAAGAAAGGAACAAACCTTTCTGGAGGTCTACTTGCTCTTGTAGATCTTCGGGGAATAGGTTGAGGCTCCTCATTTGGTTGACGTTGTTGCACATTGTCACCGTTTGTAGTCCTTGAGTCTTCACCATCCTCAAGCTCCATGTACTCATCACTTGTTTCTTTTGTTTGATTTCTTTCCACGTAATCTTTGTACATATTTTGTTCGTTAAAAATTACATCCCTACTCCTTAAGATTTTACCATCTTCACGATTCCATAGGCGATACCCAAAGTCACCTTCTCCATAGCCAATGAAGAAACACTTTTTAGACTTTGTATCTAGCTTTGATCTTAGGCTTCTATCTATGTGCATGAAAGCCTCACACCCAAATACTTTGAGAAATGCATAATTCACCGGTTTACCTGTCCATGCCTCTTCTAGAACTCCCCCATCCAACGCCGTTGAGGGTGACCGATTGATTAAGTACACAGACGTACTTACAGCTTCCGCCCAAATCTCAAGCGGTAGGCCTGCATGTAGCCGCATGCTTCGTGCTCGCTCCATGATTTTCCTGTTCATCCTTTCCGAAATACCATTTTGTTGAGGTGTCCTTGGGGTTGTCCTTTGCCTCCGAATGCCATTGCTAGCACAAAAGCTTTCAAAAGCTTGGCTGCAATATTCACCTCCATTTGTCGGATCTGAGGCATTTAACCTTGGTACCTGTTTCATTCTCCACAAAGGCTTTTCACCTTTGAAATATTGAAAATACATCGGATTTATTCTTCATGACATAAACCCATGTTTTTCTAGTCGCATCGTCCAATGAGCCACCAAGTGATGGTGTACTTGCAGGACCCCAAACATCAGAATGAACCAACTCAAGTTTTTTTATTTTTTCTTTCATTTCCTGATTTTTGAAATTTTACCCTCTTTTGTTTACCATAAACACAATCTTCACAGAACTCTAAGTCCACTTCTTTCAAACCTGGTGGAAGATTCTTTGTTTGAAGGATTTGCATTCCTTTGGCACTCATATGTCCAAGTCGGTAGTGCCACACCACACTATCAACTTTTGTAGTTGTTGCACAAGCTAAAGGTTGCGTGCTAACAATACACAAGTAAAGTGTACCGACTTTTTCTCCCTTGGCAACCACCAAAGATCCCTTTGAGATCTTCCACCGTTTGTTTCCGAATGCAATGTTGTGACCTTCATCGTCCAATTGTCCTATAGAGATCAATTTTTTGCGAAGAGAAGGAACATGCCTAACATCTTTAAGCTTCCATTCATTTACATTAGTAGTTTTGACAGAAACTGTACCTTTACCGACAATCTCACAAGCTTCATCATCTCCCAAGTATACATACCCAGAATTACCTTTGGTGTAGTCTTGGAAATGTTGCTTGTGTGGTGTCGCATGGAATGAAGCCCCGGAATCTACTATCCAAGAATTATACACATTGTCTAATGAGAGAATTAGAGAATCTTGCTCTACTTTACCTGCCACATTGGCCTCCGATGTTGGCTTGTTTTCTTGAGACTCTGTCTCCTTCTTCTTCTTGGACCAGCAATCCTTCTTGACGTGGCCCTTCTTAACGCAGTTCCAACATTCAAGAACTAACTTTGTGCGTGACTTGCTCCGTCTTGAGCGATCACGACCCTTTTGGTTTTTGAACCTCTCCTTAGGCCTTCCTCTTGTTTCCACTGACAATGCAGCACTTGATGATTCTCGTGTGCTTCTCCTTCGTATTTCCTCACTTAGGATAACACCCACAACATCATCAAACTTAAGAGTATTTGTGCCAGAAATAGAATTACTTACAGCCATCACAAGGCTGTCCCAACTATCCGGTAGAGATGATAGTATAAGGAGAGCTCGCACTTCATCATCAAAATTGATTTTCACCGATCGAAGTTGAATTATGTTTGTGTTAAAGTCATTTAGGTGTTCTGCAACTGAACCATTCTCTGCCATCTTTAGATTGAACAAGCGCTTCATAAGAAATACCTTATTGGATGCCGATGGTTTCTCGTAGAAGTCGTCAAGTGACTTCATCAAGTCCTCCATGGTCTTCATCTCCGAAACATTGAAGGCCACCGTTGATGCCAAGATTAACCGGATTGTTCCGAGGGCCTTTCGATCAAGGACAATCCATGCTTCATCTGCCATCATTGCGAGCTTCTTTGCAAGACCGCCTAGTAGCAAATAGAGGTCCTTCTGGTAGAGATAGTCTTCAATTTGCATCTTCCAATGTTGGTAGTTTTAGCTATGAACTTCTAAATCTTGAGCTTCCCTTCCTCCCCCATAACTCCCACTCAATTCAAGGAATCCTTTCCTTGAGCTAAATTAGCTACGAGCAAACCTTGCTCTGATACTAGTTGTTAGGAAATAAGATGTAGCTAAATAGATAATTGAGTAGATTACTTAATGGAGAGAGATAGATTTACATACACGAGATTATAGAGTAGAGAGAGAGAGAGAGAGTACACACGATATACGTGGTTCACCCAATGTGGGCTGTGTCCACGGAAAAGAAGCCACTCAATGGCTTTAGTACTTCAAAACAAGAAGTAGTTTACAAAGGGATTATACCCTTAATGGAGCTCCTGCCTTGCTTCACTCTCACCACCTCACACTCACCTTGTTGCATCAACTTCACACTATATGAAATGTGTGTAGAAATGGCCTCCTTTTATAGGCCAAAAGGGTTGCCCTCTCTCATGAGAGGCAGCCATGTGTAGCCGCCCTTGTGTAGATAAGTCCAAATCGGACCCTCCAATCCGCCCATGTGTGGCCGCCCTTGAGAAGACAAGTCCGCTTTTGAATTCAGCCATCGGCCATTGAATTCGGCCACTAGCCACCGGCCATTGACTTCTGACCACCGACCAACCGACGGTTGTTTTCCGACCACTTTTCGGCCACCGTCCGGCCATAATATTCCGGCGAGGAAAAAAGTTGCCCCTGATTTTTTACCGTTAAAAATTTGGTTTCCGGCGAGTGATTTTTCCTTCACGCACGATGGCTTTTCCTCAATGGGGGCCTTACAAATGTGCGCTTTAACCACAAAAAATTACAAGGGTAAATCAGGCTCCATACTTAACAAGGTTAATGGTGAGATCGATACTCCAAAAAAAATGCTAAGTTTTTTTCAGCTCATAAGGCAACTTTCTGGATATATAGCACCTAGAAATTCATTTTCATACTCTTCAAATAATTCAAGAAAAATGGTCACTTAACAGGACACAAAAGTGCCCAAGGACATAAAAGTGTCCCGTTACCATTCTAGTGCTAAGGTATAAAAGTCAATTTTTGTTAGTATTTTATAAGTTTTGGATAATATAAACACATCGTGAGCTAACAACACTCACTTCTCTCCTTCTAGTGCTTCATACTACCTTCTTGATTTTCACATTGTAGTGTTGTTTGCTGCGTTGCAACCCTTGTCGTGCAGCTCCGCTCCCATGCAAAGAAAGATGCCAAAAAAATGCACATCAAGTTTTTTTGACGCTAATATCTTTAATGAACAGAGATTAAGGATTGGCAACATGCCAAGTTCAATGCTGAATGTATGTCAAATGTTGTAAAAAGGGCCAATAGATGCCTTAATGATGCCAAAAATGAGTATACTTGAAGTGAGCACAGATGGAAGATTATGATCTAGAACTGTAGTGCTTGAAGTGCTCTACCGGCCTGTCTTTATGGCTCGTCGATTGGAGCTACGGTGAAGAAGTTATGGCATATTGAAGTTTGAGTCGATTGCAGATCTGTACCGGATTGGGCAACTACAACTGAGGTGATAGAAATGGAATGAATGCACGGGCCTAAAATTCTCAATTTGTGGAGCACGTCGCTCTTTTCAGATCAATGATCGAAGTTATGGTTGCCAGGTTATGGGCCGTTAAAGATTCTCTGGGGACCGGTTCCGTGCTAGTATAGTCGGCACGGTTAAAGTGCCATCTGGGAGTTCTTGAGTTGCAACTAGGGTTTCGAATGCACTAGAATAAGTGCTCAAGATAGCAGTGCTTTGTTTGAGATGTAAGATGGATGTGATGCTCTTCAGAGAGCACAATAAATGCTTAAGTGGAATCTTTTTAAGGTCGTCTCTTGATACGGGCAGTAAATGTTATGATGAGGTTGCTCGACGGGGGCCGCTGAAGAAAGATGTTGTGCTTGGGGATGCTTTAGTTGGTGTGTATGTTAGGCAATGCCTTTGGCCAAATATGGTGCCTTTATGAAAGCTTGTCTTGGTCTAGTCGATATGCATGTTAAATAAGGTGCCCTTTGAGAATTTCCCGGAGATGTCGTGTTTGGCATTGCCTTGGCTAGCATGTATACCAAATGGGGTACATTTTTAAGGGCCGCTCACCCAACTCAAGGAATTAGACCGGCTGCCCATGACTTTAAATATAAAAAAACCGCCCAACGCAAAGGGGCATGGCCGCCCAAAGCCATAAATAATAATCATCCGGCCGCCCAAGCTTAGGCAGCCCAATGATTGTGTGTAAACAAATAAAAAACAAGGGAGGCGATGCCGAAGGCAGCAGTAGCGAGCTACGCTGGGAATCGTCATTCACACAGGCCGGGGAAGGCATCAGACGAGCTCGACGCAGAAGCGAAAAACACTCAGGAAGCCGTCGCGCGCAGATTCGGTGCCAGACGCTTGGCATTTTGTGCTGCTCGACTTCGGTCTTGCCACGTCATGGGGACGGTTCCTGCCACGTCAGCCACCCATTAGCGACATTGCTAATGGGTAGGCTATTTTTAGGGGATCATCGTGAGCTCTCTAAGTCTCAAAAGCTCTTTATGCTTTGAAATTCCCTCCTCAAGCCTTAAGCTCTCAAGCTCATTAAGCTCAAAGTTATTCACCTCATCATCGGAATCCTCCTCCTCCTCCTCCTCCTAAGCTCCATTTCCTTAAGCTCTTCATAATCAAAATCTCCTTAAGCTCTTCTCCTTCTCCTCGTTACAAGTTAAGCTCGGAAGCTCAGAAGCTTGGAAGATCGGGCCTCATGCCTTCAAAAGCCTTAAGCTCTTAAGCTTAAACCAGATTCCTATTCTCTTCCTCATAAGCGGGGATATTCTTAAGCTCCACCTCTGAATCTTCAAGCTTGCTTAATCCTTGTAAGCTTAAACCCCTTCATAAGCCATAATCCAAATCTCTTAAGCTATCAAGAGCGGAGTTAACCATCAAGCTTAAGTTTTTTTTTTAAACCTCTCTTAATCTAATCTATCACCATAAGCTAATCCTAATCGAGTTTCTATCGCCTAAAGCGAGCCTAATCTTCTAAGCTTTCATTACCGGAGTCATACGATCTCTTAACCCGTCTTAAACCTTCCCTAAGCCTCATTAACTTTTCAAAATCTGCTCAAAGCTTATTAAACATTCGAATCGAGGAGCAGAAGGCAAAGTAAGCAGAATTTCATCAATTTCTTGTTAAAGCACCTGATTTAAGCCAGATCTTTCTTTGTAAGAGCATTTAAGCTTCCATTAGGGATTGATTAATCATGGATTCCGTCGATTAACTGGAAATTAGATGGACTGCTTGTTTGAATACTGTTGTCGGTAATTGCATTTGGCTCACCTTTCGCACAATTATCCCCCGACATTCTTGGTGAACCTGACGTGAAACGAGCCGGGGTGAGCAGTGTGGTGAAGAAGGATGTCGACACCGCAAGAGGCTGCGATGTAGCAAATGATGTAGCAGTTTGCTGCTTACATGCAACAATAGCACGCTGCCCAACAACAGTACAACTTGCAGGAGAGCATCCGTAAATCTCAGCACACAGTTACCAAGAAATAGCATCGATTTGAAGACCGGGATATTAGCAAATTCTGCAATATCTATGAACAAGCAATGGAAGAGAATGTGATTGATGATCAGAACGCAGTAGAAGGGTTCCATTTGATTGCTGAGCCGGAACTTAGGAGTCAAATTAAAGAAATCCAGGTGCTTCAAGGCTCAAACTGGCAGGATTTCAAGTAGGCGCTTCAGGAGGATTCTCAAAGAGTAACCAGGCAAAGTTTCATGAAGTGGGTGCAGAAGAAGAACAAAAATCTATATGCACGAGAGTTATTGTGGGAATTTGAGAAGAAATTCAAGCAACTGTCTTCGATAGAGCAACGTTCAATGAGGGATCAGAAGGTTGAGTTGTTCATTCAGGCTGTTGATCCTTGACTTCAGAAGAGTTTAGTGCAGTTGCTAGAGGATCCAAGTGGAGAATTGGGCTTAACACCGACTGGAAGGTAGCCACCGAAGCAGTCAACATGATCGTGAAACGACAGATGAGAGTCGACAAGATGATCGTGGCCGACATCATGGATGTTACGGAGGAGGAACCTAAAGAGAAAACAACCTCGGCAATACCCAAAGTGGGGGAGCCAGTTCTTGACAAATTGGTAAAATATATTTAAGAATTGAATTTGAATTTTAAAGCTGTTAAATTTGATGGTCTAGCTACAAAGGGGTCTACATCGGAGCTTAGGCAGCAGCCACGACGCAAAGGCTGGGACCGTTGCATGTGGTGTGACGGTGAAGACCACAAGTATGTTAAAGAATGTGATGAATTTGACGAAGCATACAAAAATAATGTGGTGTTCTGGAAGGACAAGAAGATACACCTCAGGGAAATAGGTGAGATGCTCCGCCTGAACTTCGATAGGAGCGGCATGAAGAAGATAGTTGATGAGATTCAACATAATGTTGCTCTTGTGGAGGCAACTACATATGGACTGAAAGTCTGCGGGAAGGGTGATGATGATGGTGCAGGTACCAAGGGTCAATTATGGCCTTATGCTTTGAAGACAACAAAAACTAGACAGGTAACTTATGGGAAGCTGCGGAAAGTAGGGAATTCAATTCAACAAACCACAGGGTGGGATGATCTAGTTGATTCCCTCTCGGTGTATGTATTCATTGCGAAGTCTCAAGCTAATGAGGCTATGGTGGAGGAGAAGCGGATAAGAGATGAAGAAGCTCTTGGGACATCGAAGAGGACAACCAGGTTCAACAGCAAGAAAGAAGAAAGTCCTGCTCCTAAGCCCGCTCCTGAAGTGGTGATGGAGGATGCACCTACGGACAAAAAGCAAGGTAGACCCAGGGGACCCTCTTATAAGCTCAAGTCTGACATTGAATTAGCTATAGATTTAAAGAAATTCTTTGAAGAGCGAATTCTGAATAGCTAGGTGGAGCTCACATTGGGTGATATATTGGGGATTTCAAAACGTGAGTTTCATGAGGAGATAATAGATATCATCAAAAGGAAGCGGAAGATACCAAGTAAATAGGATCCGGAGTCAGTTAAGAGCCAGGCAGTATGCCACTGAGGCAGTCCGGGGCGGGCAACAAGAAGAGCAACCTCTAAACACCCTTCAAGGCTCCCGTGATGCTCAATGGGGCTGGGGCACAACACAACACAAACCAAAATCACAAATCCCAACTACACAAGGGGCACCACCTAGTTTAAGAGAGAACTAGGACGCAAAAGAGGAGAATCGTTAGAGCAACCCACAAACAAGCAAGGAATTTACACTAACCCTAACACCAATGGAACACTCTCACACACTAAAACACAAGAGAGAGAGAGAGAGAGAGAGAGAGAGAGAGAGATGGTGCTCGGGCTGCTTTGAAGTGTATCGTTAATGATCAAGCAAACATAAATATATATATGTAAGAAAGAGAGAGAAAGGGAGAGGGGGTGCTTGTTGCATTAATACCTTCTTACAAATCTGTCATGACAAATCAAAGTGAGATTAGTATTTGTTCAACATAGCTTGCGTAAATTTCACCACAACACATCACAAGAAAATCCACCCCAATCACTGTCTTAAGGCCAGGGGAGTCCTCTCCACCCTGTCGCCCTCTTACAGTATGTGGGATTTATGGCTAGATTGATGACAACACCAGAGACAAGCTTTCAAGAACTTAACAAAAAACACCAAGACACTTACGCATCATTGTTGTCCATTACTTCACGTTGGAAGGGAGACAAAGTATCCAAGCTTAGTCCAAATCCACCCTCCTTGATTCAGCAAATGTTGGGCTTACACTAGTAGGAGAAATGATAGATTTCCTACTCTCAATTGAATGATCACTCTCTCTCTTACAATGGCATAGAGTTCCCTTGCTAATCCCCTATTACAACACATGCACATGCATAAGACAATGAGCTTTCACTCAAGAGCTCCTTCTAGAGAGGTTGAGCTTGGCTTCTCAAGCTATAGCATAGTGCTCTTGCTTATGGCTCCCCCTTTTGTGCTAGCTACACCCTCCTTTTATAGCAATTTTGAAGGATAGGGTTACTCCTCTAACCATGGTTGGGTTAGATTTTCAGCCATTTATCTAATTTCTTTTGCTTGGAATTATCAAGAAGTTGGTGGGGAAAGAGAGAGGAGAGAAATGGAGGTGATAGGACTTTTCATAGTGGGTTAGTGTTAGTAGAGTTAGTATTAATTTACAAATGGAATTGGATATTTACAATGGGAGTATCCATGCAGGATACAAATAAGGAAGAAAAACTCTTAAGAGGTAAGAAAAGGTGGATTTCTTACAAGGTTGATGCTCCAAGTGTCTTGAGTAGGGCCAATTTTGACGCTTGTTGACGGTCCACTAGCTTTGACGGTACATTTTTTCTCCACTCTTGACCTTTCTTGAGAGACAAGGTAATTGAAGCTGAGTAATCAACCACCATGATGCTGTCTTTTAAGAGAAGAGGCTGAATTTTGTGGTTTTTTTGATAGATATGGGTAAATTGGAGGAGGAAAAATGAGACTAGGTGGTCAATTTTGGAATGGAATTGTGTGTGGGAGGTATGAATTCACCATGGTTTCGCTTATTCTTCAATGTTGAGGAGAAGGTGAGTAGGGTGCAGAGAGGAGTGGTGAGAGAGGTGGGGATGATGAGTGGAGAAGTGTGTGTGAAAGAGGAAAAGGATAAAGTGGAAGAGAGAGTGTGGCTGCATAGCATGGGAAAACTGGGGTCCACTAATAAAATCATAGCTCACAGCTCGTAGCTCAAAAAAATATGAAACAATTTGAGGCAAAATTTCAGCTCACGAGCTACAACTTTTGTTTGTATCACCTTTTCAAATTCGGAGAGCAAGTGAACTTTAAAAATTTTGCAAAACCGACCATTTTTTTCCACTACACAAGGTCCTTGTGGGGTCCTTCTTTGGATGATTCTTTTGAATACCTCCAAGAGTGAGCCCTCCATAGTGCATGTATGCATGCCACCTACCCTTGACCTTATTTGGTAGGTCTATAATTGAAGATATTGTTGAGATCATGATATAAGTGAATAGTACAACTAAGAAAATCAAATATTGAGGGGTCTAAAAAATATGTACATGTCAAATATAAATAATATAAGTTGAAAAAATATAAAGGGGTCAAAATAAATCTCTCTCATCATAAGTCTACCATAAAAATATGAATATTTTTTATGGTCTAATTTATGAGAGTAATAGAGAATAGATGTAAGAAGGAAAAAAATCACAATAGTGAAAAAATATACACATAAATAGAACTAGTTTTTTTGGTTTTTTGTTGGGATGGAGTGACACCAAAAATAAGAGAAGCTTGCATGAAATTCTTTTTATATGGACTAAAGAGTATGCAAAATGATAAGAAAAAATATGGTAATGGTGAGTCAATGTACATAGCATAAATAACACACCATAGGTAGAAATATTTAAATAAATACCAAAATAATTACGAAAAATCTTTTTATTTAGGCCCTATATACAATGTAATATTTACACAGAAATGGGCCATAATATACTTATATTTTTTTTTTTATATTTTTTTGGCTCAACTAGCCCAATGACTAGCTAATTGAGGATTTTCTAAGAAGATATGGGAAAAGTCCCGTGACTCACGCACGCCTATGTACAGTGAAATGGTAGGGATAGCCACAGTGTTTGGGTGATTTTGGTAGGGTGAGGTAACGCACTGTGGTAATTACAAAGAGCCGAAAAACGGCTATCACCACATTGAAGAAATTCTAGATGACTATGAAGAGTATTTGGCAAATCTTGAAGAATAAGAAGAGTTGAGTTCTGTGGTGGTGTCAAATCCAATAGTACCTGAGGTAAGGCATGTTCATTTCAATGAAGATGAAGATAGTGAAAGCATACCAAGGAGTCGCTTTTGAAGGACTCATTGGGCAAGAGCAACAACCGAAATTATTGTAAAGCTTGGCGACATCGAAGAACCGGTCTTAGCACTCATAGATCATGGATTGGAGATCAAGTTGATGGCTAAAATCTTGAACAAAAAGGGGAAATGGCCAATTGATCTGGACCATGGTTGGTGGATTCAAGCTGCCAATATGCTTCCCGGTGACCTCTATGGTGCATGTGTCAATGTTCAGGTAACTGTAGGGGATGTCTGTGATGAGCAAAACTTCTTTATACAGGAGCATTCCTCTTATCCTTTAATTATGGGGCAACCATACATTACGGTTGTGCGAATGGAAACCAAAGTGCTGGATGATGGGTCGTCCTATGCCAGGGTTCGGAGCTATGATGGTAAGAAAGTAGTGCAATTCTTGATTGTATGTGTTGACCATGCTAGGAATAAGGACAGTCTACGTGATCATCCAATGCCGAAGATACGCAAGGAGTTAAGAGAACACAGGTTTTCACACGATTTTCTTGGAGTGTCATTATAAAGTGGGACTATGGTGGTACAAGCGAGGAGAAGTTCTCGCAAAGAGAAGATTTCTCTTCGGGGTTTTTGGGGTTAACATCTAAAGGTTCAGTCTCTTTTAGAAAATTTAATGATTTTCTAAAGTGGGAAAGACAATATGTCTCAGGTATTCAAAGTGAATTGCAGGGTTGTGATGTGCTTGAATTTGATGATGTGATTTCAGGAGTCTTTGAAGAGGTATCTTATGAAGATACTATGTCAATGCTTGAAGAGATCAGGCAAAACGGGTTACAAAGCGGAACTGAAGTGGTCAAGATCCATTCAATGGACATGTATGATGAGCTATGTTCATATGAAGCCCTTATGCATATCGAAGATGATTCAGGTGAAACTGTTGAAGCACAGGTAGAGACCAAATACAAGACTGTTGCAAAGAAAGTGATGGGATGATCAAGGAGTCTTCTCGACAGCCTATACTCAGAGATCCGAAGAACATAGGGCATAAGTTTACTAAAGAGACACTGCAACAGCTGAAGGTTGGTGAAGACGGTTTCCTCAATGAAGAGGAGATCAAATGTTTTCAAGGTATGCTCCAAAAACATGGTAAAGCTTTCGCTTTTGAGCCAAGTGAGATAGGGTGTGTGGATCTGAGTGTTGTTTCACCAATGGTTATTTTCACTATTCCACACATGCCATGGAGCTTGCTTCCTATTCCAATTCCTAAAGCTCACTTGACAAAGCTCATCAATTTTCTCAATGAAAAGATTAAAATGGGAATTTTGGATCCTTCATGTGCTCCGTATTCTAATCGATGGTTTACTGTTCCGAAGAAAAATGGTACATTAAGATTCATTCAGGATATGCAACCGGTTAATAAGGTAACAATCCGCAATGTGGGTACTAGCCCAATTGTGGATGAATTTGTTGAGGCCTTTGCAGGTAGATCTATTCACTCCATGGGCGATCTTTATTCAGGATATGATCAATTCCAGTTAGCTTTGGAGAGCAAGGATCTTACTACAATGTGTACTCCTCTTGGTTTGGTAAGGATGTGCTCTCTACCACAGGGTGCTACTAATTCAGTAGCTCATATGATGAACGAAATGAATAAGGTATTAAGGGACTTTATCCCACATGTTACCATGCCTTTCACTAATGATCTACCAATTAAGGGCTGAGAAGAAGGCTCAAAAGATGAAGCAAAAGACCAGAGGGGGTGCAGAGAGTTTGTTGCTTAACATATTGCTGACTGTGATGCTATATTATCAAGGCTTGAAGAAGTTAACTTAACACTTTTAGGTCAAAAATCGACTTTTGGAGCTAAGGAGGTCTTAATTGTGGCAATTCAAAATATGAAGGACACATGTTCTTCAGTTACTGAGGTTCATCGATTTTTAGGCGCACGTGTGTTCTATCGTAATTGGTTGCCACACTTTGCCCATGTTGCAGAGGTGTTGTATCAATTGCTACGAAAAGGTAAGAGGTTTGTTTGGGAAGAGTTCACACACAAGGTATTAAGAAATTAAATAGGATGCTTCTTGAGGCTCCGACCTTGAGGAAAGTTGATTATAAATGCGACAGGCCAGTTATTTTAACAGTTGACACTATCCCGACAGGTATTGGATGGGTTATAGGTCAAGATGATGTTGAAGGACACAGGTATGCAGTGAGATTTGGAGCCAAGGTGTTCAAGGCTCCTCAACGAGGATATCCACAGGTTAAGATGGAACTTTGGGGCGTTGCTACTGATCTAAGGACCGATAAAGAATACTTTATTGGAGATTCTATTGTGGTAGAAACAGACTGCTTGCCACTGATAGGGATGATTGCAAATTGCTCTACTCCGGACATTTCCATGCTACAATGGATAGCGTATATCAAGTCTCTTAACCCAGAATTTTGTCATATTGCAAGTAGCAATAACTCTGTTTTTGCAGATACGTTATCAAGAGCCAGGTTTGAAGATGAAGAAGAGATGCTGACCACGAGTGATGATGTTGGCTTGAAGTTCTACACGTCTTCTTATCTACATGCCAACTGTGGTAGTATTGCTCATGTTTTTGAATTTTTTTCTGAAGAGTTTTATGATGGAGAGTGGCTTATGATTGGCCGCTACCTAAGTACTCTCACTAAACAAGAAGGATGGAGTGATCAAGAATTCAAGAAGATCAGGAAAAAGGCCTATGGCTATTTCCTGAAAGACGGACATTTATGGAAGCAACCGAAGAGCCCAGGAGGGGTACCACAACGAATTATTTGCGAGAAAGTGACCCAATAGCATGTGATTAAAGAGTTTCATGAAAGTCTATGGGCTGGACACGGAGGAGTCTGGGCAACCTTTGTCAAAATTAAAAACCGATATTGGTGGAGAGGTATGTATAAAGATGTGGTTCAATTTGTGGAATCATGCTTAATATGTCAACAGTACTCTAATGTGTGACATAGAGATGGGTTGCATCCCACCTATCCACTGGCTATGCACTACAAGTGGGTGGTGGACCTTATTACAATGCCAGTAGGAGTGTGGCAGATGAGATATATTGTTCTTGCCAGGGAAGATCTTACAAACCAGGTTGAAGGTAGAGCTTTGCGTACCAAAGCTACCAGTTCAGTATGCAAGTTCTTGCTTGAAGATGTTATCTCTAGGTATGGATGTGTTGGCCAAATTACTGCAGATAGAGGAGAGCTAGATGCAGATGAAGCTCGAGAGTTTTTTGCTCATATGGGCATTAAACTCGCCCTCACCACATCATATAATCCAGAAGGTAACGGGAAGAGCGAAAGAGGACATCCCCCTATTGTTAAAGCTTTAGCAAAGGAGTGTGAAGGACATATTGGTGATTGGCCTAAACTCTTGCCGTTTGCTTTGTGGGCTGATTGCACTACTCACAGTTCAGTTACAGGATTTATGCCATTCGAATTGATGCATGGGTAGAAACCCATTATGACTATAGAGGAAGCAGTTACAACTTGGACCATAATGCCATGGGAAGAAGGTATGTCTACTAAAGACTTGCTTGCTCTACATATTCGACAGCTTGAGAGGCGTCAAGAGGATATTGAGCAGGCTAAAGAGAAGCTTAAGGAGGCAAGATTGAAGAACAAGGCAGCAATTGATGGAAAGCATAGACTACAACCACATGCTATCAAGGAAGGTGACTAGGTACTTGTTTATGATAGTAGCTTGGAGAACCAATACTCTGCTATGCGGAAAATGGTGAAACGGTGGTTTGGACCATATGTTGTACTTCATGTTTATGATAATGCGACCTACAAGTTATGCGAGCTTGATGGCACTGAGCTCAAGGTGCCTATTACAGGGAAAAGAGTTAAGCTGTTTAAGAAACGAGATGGTGAGATTAATATTGGAGACTTCAACACAGATCAACCTCCTGAAGACAATGTTATGTATGCATCTGACGATGAGTCTGATGATGCTCTTGAACATGCTTTATAAGTACGGTTGGCATAGACCGGAGGCTGTGCAAGTTCAGAGGGAGTGGATGTCGTGCAGCTCCGCTCCCATGCAAAGAAAGATGCCAAAAAATGCACATCAAGTTTGTTTGATGCTTATATGTTTAATGAACAGAGATTAAGGCCTAGCAACAGGCCAAGTTCAATGTTGAATGTATGTCAAATGCGGTAAAAAGGTCCAATAGATGCCTTAATGATGCCAAAAATGAGTATACTTGAAGTGATCACAGATGAAAGATTATGATCTAGAACTGTAGTGCTTGAAGTGCTCTACCAGCCTGTCTTTACGGCTCATCGATTGGAGCTACGGTGAAGAAGTTATGGCATATTGAAGTTTGAGTCGATTGTAGATCCGTACCGGATTGGGCAACTGCAACTGAGGTGATAGAACTGGAATGAATGTACGGGCCTGAAGCTCTCAATTTGTGGAGCACGTCCGTTTTTTTAGATCAATGATCGGAGTTATGGTTGCCAGGTTATGGGCCGTTAAAGATTCTCTGGGGGCCGGTTCCGTGCCAGTCTAGTCGGCACGGTTGGAGTGCCATCTGGGAGTTCTTGAGTTGCAACCAGGGTTTTGAATGCACTAGAATAAGTGCTCAAGATAGTAGTGCTTTGGTTGGGATGTAAGTTGGATGTGATGCTCTTCAAAGAGCACAATAAATGCTTAAGTGGAATCTTTTTAAGGTCGTCTCTTGATACGGGCAACACATTTCATGACGAGGTTGCTTGACGGGGGCCGCTGAAGAAAGATGTTGTGCTTGGGGATGCTTTAGTCGGTGTGTATGTTAGGCAATGCCTTTGGCCTAATGTGGTGCCTTTATGAAAGCTTTTCTTGATTTGGTCGATATGCATGTTAAATAAGGTGCCCTTTGAGAATTGCCCGGAGATGTCATGTTTGGCATTGCCTTGGCCAACATGTATACCAAATGGGCTACCTTTTTAAGCGCCGCTCACCCAACTCAAGGTATAAGACGAGCTGCCCATGACTTTAAATAAAAAAAACCGCCCAAATCAAAGGGGCATGGCCACCCAAAGCCATAAATAATAATCACCCGGCCGTCCAAGCTTAGCCCGTCCAATGGTTGTGTGTAAACAAATAAAAAACAAGGGCGGCAATGCCGAAGCCAACGAGCAGCGAGCTATGCAAGGAAGAGTCATTCATGTAGGCCGGGGAAGGCATCAGATGAGCTGGACGCAGCAGCAAAAAACACTCAAGAAGCCGTCGCGCGTAGATTCGGTGCCAGCCGCTTGGCATTTGGTGCTGCTCGGCCTTGCCATGTCATGGGGACGGTTCCTGCTACGTCAGCCACCCATTAGCGACATCGCTAATGGGTAGGCTATTTTTAGGGGGACAGCATGCAACCTAAGAGAAAAAGGGGATCATCGTGAGCTCTCTCGGCCTCAAAAGCTCTTTATGCTCTGAAATTCCCTCCTCAAGCCTTAACACTAGGTTGGTAACCTAACAGGACATAAAAGTGTCCTTTCAGGGTTTTGAAAAAAACCTCCAAAACCATAGTAGATCCACTCATTTTGTAAAATCCTTTCATGAGGTTATAGTTCAAGGCCTACTACACATGGAAAAAATAAGAAACTTGTAAAATTTCTCATCTTTTGGTCACACCAAGCCTCCAAACTTGATGGACTATTACATTTTCATCAAAACAGTCATTTCTTATGTTTTGTTGCATAAAAATAAGATTAGGGATTTTTGTAGGACTTGAGATAAATTCCCTAGTTAACTTCAATGGGTTGGTGATCAGAACATATGATTGCTTCTCACTCACTATTTTTTGTTTTGCCAAAAGAAATAGGTACAAAAAAGATGAATTTTTACCATTCTGCAAACCTATCATCAAAGTTTCTATAGCCACCCTCAATACAAATAATATATGCTTGTTTTCTTAGTTCCCTATTGTCTTTTAGGTTCATAAGGAGCCATGGAGCATGTCAAAAGAATAATACATCTCTTACCAAGGGGAATCTTGGGGACAAAGATGAAGTGCT
Source organism: Adiantum capillus-veneris (assembly GCF_014529385.1). Lineage (NCBI taxonomy): Eukaryota > Viridiplantae > Streptophyta > Polypodiopsida > Polypodiales > Pteridaceae > Adiantum > Adiantum capillus-veneris. The sequence continues at coordinate 66,584,705 of NC_140933.1, forward strand.
AAATACAACAAACATGAAAAACCTGGGTTCAACATTATGAGTTGTAGAATCCCATAGAAACTATTCAATATCTAGCCAAATTTGATCCTTATGACTAGATAGGGTTACTACCTACAAAACGCATGTAGTTGTCATAAGAAACTAACAATATTGAAAAAGCTATACTTGATATACTAGAATGTTTTGTTTTCTTCTATAATTGAAAAAATCAACCATCGTTGTCTACTATGCAAAATAGGGTATTAGGTGCCCCAAAACTCAAGGAATATTAGCTTTATGTTACAATATGCAACATAGAAAATCAAAACTGCATTTGGATATCATGAAAGCCACCAAAAAAATCATATAAGAGCTAAAATTGGCTAAAAAACTGGATTTGACAATTTTTGTAATTTGGTCATAACTTACAACTTTAACATTTATTTCTCCCTAGAAGCATCAATACATGTTGAGGACTACTAAAGATAGTTCTCTAGCATTATAGGCCTCACAAATATGAATTCTAGAGTAATATAGTGGCAAAAAGTTGAAAAAATTCAAAAACAAGACTCGTTTGTTCACACAGTTTAGGTTGTGAAATGTTGTGCAAGGACAAGGTTAAAGATGGAATTGATATTCCAAAAAAATGTCGAGTTTTTTTCAGCTCATGAGACAACTTTCTAGGCAAATAGCACCTCAAAATCCATTTTGAAACTCTTGACATAATTCAAGGAAAATGGTCACTTAACAGGACATAAAAGTGTCCCATTACCAACCTAGTGTTAAGCTCTCAAGCTCATTATGCTATGAAATTTCCTCCTCAAGCCTTAAGCTCTCAAGCTCATTAAGCTCGAAGTTATTCACATCATCATCGAAATCCTCCTCCTCCTCCTCCTCCTAAGCTCCATTTCCTTAAGCTCTTCATAATCAAAATCGCCTTAAGCTCTTCTCTTTCTCCTCATTACAAGTTAAGCTCGGAGGCTCGGAAGCTGGGCCTCATGCCTTCAAAAGCCTTAAGCTCTTAAGCTTAATCCGGATTCCTAATCTCCTCCTCATAAGCGGGGATATTCTTAAGCTTCACCTCCGAATCTTCAAGCTTGCTTAATCCTCGTAAGCTTAAACCCGTTCATAAGCCATAATCAAAAACTCTTAATCTATCAAGAGCGGAGTTAACCCTCAAGCTTAAGTTTTTTTTTCAACCTCTCTTAATCTAATCTATCACCATAAGATAAGCCTAATCGAGTTTCGATCTCCTAAAGCGAGACTAATCTTCTAAGCTTTCATTACCCGAGTCATAAGCTCTCTTAAGCCGTCTTAAACCTTCCCTAAGCCTCATTAACTATTTGAAATCTGCTCGAAGATTATTAACCATTCGAATCGAGGAGCAGAAGGCAAAGTAAGAAAAATTTCATCAATTTCTTGTTAAAACACTCGATTTAAGCCAGATCTGTCTTTGTAAGAGCATTTAAGCTTCCATTAGAAATTGATTAATCATGGATTCTATCGATTAATTGGAAATTAGATGGATTGCTTGTTTGAATACTGTTGTCGGTAATTGCATCTGCTACACCTTGTTTCCCGCACCTCTCACAGCCAAGGGCGCGATGCCTTCCCGGTTCACCTTTCGCAATTATCCCCCGACACCGCAAGTAAGAGCTCTACGCATTGACATAAGCATTTCATGGTAATCCGTAGCTTTTGGCATTGCCGACCCGTGGCCTAATTTCATCATAAATAGGAATTTAAGCTTCAAAATCATAAAATAAGTATAGGTAAGATATTGGTGTATCATTGCTAAGGATTTAGATGCATTGTGGGTTAAAAATGACTAGGTCAAAAACTCACTGGTTGTTAATAATCGCGATTTTTTCACTTGACCTAAAGTGAGATTTGAGACCATAACCATGTGTTCTTAGGTCTTATAAACATGTTTGGATTTCATTTAATGTTGTAACGGTGGTACAACCAAAGTGTGTCGATGCTAGAAGGTGGCATGGACATATATGTGCAAGCTAGCAGAAGCATGGCAAAAGGCTAGGGCAGCTAGGAAGATCATGGGCTGACAGGCAGCAGCGGATGTGTACGACTGATGCGGTTTATAGGCCAAGGAAGGCTCCATAAGGGGCTAATTTTGGTAGTAGGTAAAGGATGTGAAAAGTGCAACTTTTGGGTCCAGGAATGTAGAGCTTGAAGTACTAAAGGAGCAGGTCTAAACGGCTCATCAAACTGAGCTACAGAGCCCAAGTTATTCAAGGTTGAAGGTTCAGTGTGCTGCAGATTCTTGCCAAATAGCGCAACTGGGGACACATGTTCCAAGTGGAAGTCAAGTTACAGGTGTGTAGTACTCAATTTATGGGGCCTACTCGTCTTTTCAGATTGCAGATAGGAGCCACGGATTGCAAGTTATGGCTTGTTGAAATTTTAACGAGGGCTAGGTTGGTGCCCACTTGACCACCTCGAGAATCATGCAATCTAGCATCTTTTGAGTTGTGGCAAGGTTCTAGAGCAAGATATCCATGATACACAGCTAGCAGGAATTGACTGCCATCAAATGGAGCCAGGAGGAGCCCGAAGCGGAAAGGTACTGAAACCGAAAGATTGGGTTCCTTCGTTCGAAGTTGATTGCAGATGATTTGATCGATTTTTACGGCCTCAGTTCGGGGGCTCGGGGAATTGCGAAGTGAGGCAAGGTGGAGTGAATCCAAAGTCAATCAAGTAAGCTTGCAACCGGTTTTCTTGGCTTGGAAATCCGATATGTGAGCATTACATGGGGGTCGGGGGAAGAAGGCCAAAAAAAATAAGGTTTTAAAAAAATGGTTTTGAGGGTTTTGGTGGGCTTAAGAGACCACCAAAACCAATGGCTGCCACGTGGCCATAGATGATCCCACATGCGAGATCTGGGTAGAGATAGCCGGAGTATAAAGCCTATCCAGTGCGCCAATTGACAGCATACGAGGTGTGAGAGGAGCTCTCCCTTGTGCTAGGCTATGGTGGCCACTTGTCGGCCCTGTGCCTATCGTGCGCGCTAGCGCGAGGGGATTCGCAGATTTGGCGGGCTTTGGCTGCAATCGGCGGTGTGTGTTGTGGTGCCAGCGGGGGGTGTGTCAGACTGATAACGTGGCTTGACTAGGATGGTTTCCCGCACCTACCCCCTTTTTGAAGACAAAGTGAGTGCCTCCCCCCGGGGCCCAATAGCGATGTCGCTATTTCCTGGGAGGGGTGTCCCACGGTGGTGCACTGAAGCGAGAGAGAGAAGGAAAAGGCAATTCGAGTGTGCCTCAAGGGCCAATACTAAGAGGGCAATCCCATGATGTGGAGAGAGAGAGCAAGTCCGGAGCAGTAGGAGTAAGAGCAAGTCCACAAAGGCCAAATTGGGTCGGTTTTCACCATGCAGATACCAAAATACCAAGTGATGGCAATGCAAAAAACATTCTAAAAGAAGCTCCAAATGGGTACACAAGGTTGATAGCTCTTTGTTTTTTTCCTTTTAGCCTTAGCCAAGCCTTATAAAAGGGCATAGAAGTTCATTTTTTAGGGTCTTTTAACCAAGAGGCTTTTTTGTGGGAGAGAGTGATTGGAGTTTAATTTCAAGCTTGTGTATTGCAAGCTTGCCATTGGAGCTGCATAATTGACTGTACTATCTCCCTATGCAATAATATCAAAAATTTCCCCATACTTCTTGTGTTGCTTCTCCCCATCCCCCTCCGTTTCTCTTGCTCTTTGTGTACTTTCCTGTGTTTGTAGAGGGTTTGCCTGCAGCTTTAAGGGTGTCACTAAGAGGGAAGATTTGGGGTGTCTAGTGAGCCAGAAAGGGTGAGTTGAGTAGTGTGGGTGTGTTTGTGTTGAAAGGTGTTTTTTAGCAAGGTGTGAGGTAGTTGTTCGGTATACTAAAGTGGAATTGTTAGTGCAAATTAGCCAATTTGAAGGTGTTATTAGAGAGGTTAGGGGTGCTGTGGAAATCCTTGGGCTATATAGAGACAAATATTTTGTGTGTTGGGTGTGTTCCCTATTCCCCCTCTCCATCTTTTGGTGCCCCCATGAAGGAGTTGTCTGGTGCGCCAATTTCAGGTTCGAAGCGGTGTTTTTTAGTCGACAAAGCGGTTGGCTGATGGTCAAGATGTTTGATGGTGGATTTTGAAGCTGACAGAGATGGTGGAGCTAGGTTTTGGAACCCTATTTACGATCATTGAAGATCTCCAGGTTTGGTTAGCAGATTTAAAGTTATGGCTGTTGTCGATGCGTATATCGACGGATCCAAAAAGGTTGCAGACGGTGCCGTTGTTGATGTGAGGACAAGACAAGGTATGGTTCGATGGTTTATAGAGCAGGGATAGAGAATGTTGGCAAAGGTTGCAAAGTCAATTTCTGGAGCAGTTTTGAGAGGTGATTACGCCATAAGAAGCTGGTGCAAGGCTGAAGGCGGTACGCCAGGATGTAAGTAAAGATTTATCCATTTTCATTGAGCAGTTTGAAGGTGGTTGGAAGCAGTTAGAGGTTGCTACTAGGGTTAAAAGCAACCAGTATTTGAAGCTGACAAAACTATTGGAGTGTTTGCATCTGAGGATTAGAGAAAAGGTCAAAGACGGTGCAAATACTTATGAAGACATGGTCTATCTGGCAAAGATAAAGAGCAGAAAGGTAAGGCGAAAGATGGAGTTGGGCATGCTAAATCCAATAGATTATATGCATGTTGCGCTGGTAGTAGAGTTCTCATTGGTTCAACCAAGGACGGTTCCAAGTGCTTGGAGTGCCAAGCATGTTGAGGTAAGAACTATTGTTGCTTATGTTCCTTGGAGATTTCCAGTATGTGAAGTGCGTGTGCCGAGGATGGACGAGCTTGTAGACGAGGAGAAGCCCCATATTGAGGTGAACAAAGAAACAAAAGTAGTAGCATATGTGGAGGTTCCGGTGCGGGTTGAAGAGATAATTCCTGTTCTTGTGGATAGTTTGCATGAAAAGATAGTAGAATGCAGTAGGATTGCAGATACCAAGGGTTCAAGAGCTGATGAAGAAAGTGAGAAAAGTCAGGATGATGGTCAAGCTTTTGTGGAGCAGCAAGCAGATGAAGATGCAGATATGAAATTGTGTAGATGGGAGACAAGAGAGGAGAATAGTGTGGATTAGTCCACATCTTATGACGGGGAGACAGAGTCTGAGGAACCTAAGCTGGTAAAGGTAAATTTTCCCTCTTATGTGTTTCGTGATATGGTAGTAGTCCATGTGCAAGAAGAGCAGGGAACAAAGCAAGCCCAGATGTTTGATGAAGACCAAATGAAGTGGTTTAGGCCTACAGATGATGAAATGCAGGTAAAGGTAGTGTGTGGTGCCATGCTAATGGTTGTGCTGGTGAAAGTAGAGGTGGACGGTGCCATGGTGGTGCAACAGGTTCAGCATTTTGCCAAGAGAGATAGAGCAGTTGTATCTATGGAGGAAGTCCAGGTGAATGCAAAAGAGAATGAGTGTCTCTCTTCCTTGGACGAGCCTGATGCAGTGGTAGAAGAGGTGCTTGAAGAACATAAGGTTGAAGCTAAAGAGCAGGAGGTGTTGATCGACCTTGAAGGGTTGGTTGATGAGGAAGGGCTGGATGATTCTAGAGTTGAGTGTGTGGCCAAAGAGGAGGTTGTGATACCAAAGACAGAGGAGATTAAGATGCATCAGACATATCCAATGGTGGAAGAAGAAGAATCCCAAGCAGTGACTTGGCTTCCATTAATTAAAGGTATGTAAGCTATGGCTGATGCCTATGGTGGTACATACAACTATGTGGAGGCTCGTTTAGCACGCGCAGGGTTCTAGGGTGAAGGCCTCCACTTTATTAGTTGGGAGGGAGGGTCAGACATGTGTTGGAGCTTGGTGTCAGGTAGGCTAGGGCCAGCCTACACATATAATGATCTATGTGTTGGGGTACGCCACTATGGTGAGCAGCTACAGATGGGTGGAAGATGTCCAAGGTAGGTGTTTGATCCAGGCGGAAGCTATATGATTCAAGGGGTGGGGCAACAACCCACTTGAAGGAAAAATAAGACTGTGTACATATGGTTTTTGTTTTCTCATAGTATGTGCCAGGTTCTGCAGTTAGAAGTGGAATAAAGCTCTTGTGTGGTTGAGCATAAATGCTCAACTAGGGGGTGGGCAATGATGGTACAACGAAAGTGTGTCAATGCTAGAAGGTGGCATGTATAGATATGTGCAGGCTAGTAGAAGCATGGTAAAAGGCTAGAGCAGCTAGGAAGATCATGGGCTGACAGGCAGCAACAAAGGTGTATGATTGATGTAGTTTCTAGGCCAAGGAAGGCTCCATAAGGGGCTAATTTGGGTAGCAGGTGAACAATTTTGGGTCGAGGAATGTAGAGCTTGAAGTGCTGAAAGAGCGGGTCCAAACGGCTCATCAAGAGCTATGGAGCCCAAGTTATTGAAGGTTGAAGGTTCAGTGTGCTGCAGATTCTTGCCGGATAGGGCAGCTAGGGATAGGTGGTCCAAGTAGAACTCAAGTTACAAGTGTGTAGTGATGAATTTATGGGGCCTACCCGTCTTTTCAGATTGCAGATGGGAACCACGGATTGCAAGTTATGGCATGTTCGAATTTTACCGGGGGCTAGGTTGGTGCCCACTTGACCACCTTGAGAATCGTGCAATTTGTCATCTTTTGAGTTGCGGCAAGGGTGTAGAGCAGGATATGCATCATACGGAGCTAGAAAAAGTTGATTGCACGTCAAATGGAGCCCGGAGCAGAAAGGTACTGAAATCGGAAGATTGGGTGCCTTTGTTCGAAGTTAATTGCAAATGATTTGATTAGTCTTTGCAACCTCAGTTCAGGGGCTCAAGGAGTTGCGAAGTGTGGCAAGGTGGGGTGAATCCGAAGTCAGTCAAGTAATCTTGCGATCGATTTTCTTGGCTTGGCAATCCGATATGTGAGCATTACATGGGGAACTGGGGAAGAAGGACAAAAGCAACAAGGTTTTAAAACAAATGTTTTTGAGGGTTTTGGTGAGCTTAAGGACCACGGAGCCAATGGCTGCCATGTGGCCATAGATTATCCCACATGCAAGATCCGAGTAGATAGCTGGAGTATAAAGCCTATCCCGTGCACCCATTGACATCATACAAGGTGTGAGGCGAGCTCTCCCTTATGCTAGGCTATGGTGGCCGCTTGTCCGCCCTATGCGTGTCGTGTGCGCTGGCGCGAGGGGATCCGGGTGCCTTTTTTGGCAGGCTTTGGCTGGCGTGGTTGGTCTGTGTTGTGGTGCCTGCGGGGGCGGTGTGTCACACTAATGATGTGGCTTGACAAGGGCGGTTTCCCGAGCGCCGTCCCCCTTTTTGAATACAAAGTGAGTGCCTCCCCTTGAGGCCCAATAGCGATGTCGCTATTGCTTGGGAGGGGTGTCCCACGGTGGTGCAGTGAAGCGAGAGAGAGAAGGAAAAGGAAATTCTAGGACGCCTCAAGGCCCAATACTAAGAGGGCAATCGCATGATGTGGAGAGAGAGAAATAGTGTGGAGCAACAACAGTAAGAGCGAGAGGTCACAAAGTAATTGAAAAGGGGCCTATCCCGCCCACCACAAACACCAAATTGGGCAGGTTTGCACCATGCAGATACCAAAATACCAAGTGGGGGTAATGCAAAACAAGTTCTAAAAGAACCGTCAGTTGGGTGTACGAGCTAGATAGCTCTTTGTTTTTTTCCTTTTAGCCTTAGCCAAGCCTTATGAAAGGGCATAGACGTTCATTTTTTAGGGTCTTTTGACCAAGAGGCTTTTTTGCCAGAGAGAGTGATTGGAGTTTTTCAAGCTTGTGTATTGCAAGCTTTCCATTGGAGCTGCATACTTGATTGTACTATCTCCCTATGCAATAATACCAAACATTTCCCCCTACCTTTTGTGTTGCTTCTCCCCATCCCACTCCTTTTCTCTTGCTCTTTGTGTACTTTCCGTTTTTTGCAGAGATTTTGCTTGCAGCTTGAAGGGTGTCACTAAGAGGGCAGAATTGGGGTGTCTTGTGAGCAGAAAAGGGTGATTTGAGTAGTGTGGGTGTGTTTGTGTTGAAAGATGTTTTTTTTCAAGGTGTGAGGCAGTTGTTCTGTATGTGAACGTGGAATTGTTAGCGCAAATTAGCCAATTTGAAGGTGTTATTAGAGAGGTTAGGGGTACTGTGAAAATCCCTGGGCTATAGAGAGGCAAACATTTTGTGTTGTGGGTGTGTTCCCTATTCCCCTTTCCAACCGTAGTAATTTGTTTGCCGATGAGCAACTAGCTTTTGGTGATTTCTGTCATTTGAGTGTAGAGCTTGAGTTAGATGTGAGTTGTTTTATGTTTTCCAAGAGATTGACAACCTCTTGTAGCCTCTATGCACTAGTCGAGTCAGCTTCGTCCCATGGATTGACAATTATATTCCTAGTTCTCGCTATGTGTGCAATAAGATAGGAGTGAGTTTAGACACCCATCGCATTGACGGGAGCAAAGCGAACCCCGAACCCCGACGGCCTCTAAAACACCGAGGACCGAATGGCGCGCCTCGATCCTGTCATGGTAAAGCAAACAAGGGGCACCACCTAGCTTCAACGGCTAGGACGCAAACAACACACCACCATAACAAAGTTTTCATACAAGAGATATGGATGCTTGGGAGTAATGATGAAGAGGAAAGGGAATGAGATCAAGTGAGAGAGAGAGAGAGAGAGAGAGAGAGAGAGAGTGAGGGAGGGGGGTATAGCGGCTTAGTACTTAGGCACCACAAAAGGATGGCGAATCCGCATACCCTTCACACATACACAAGCTCACTCCAAACACAAGACTAGGTGGCGATTCCGCACACCTCACATGGGCAAAATATTGCAAGAAAACATACTCACAAAACCTCAAGCTTTATTTAGAGAACAAGGCGATGAAATGGGGAGCATAGGGTAGGGGAATGAGAAGGGAGAGCATGGTAGAGCACATGGCGGATAGGTGGGAGTTGATGGTGAAAACTCGCACAAGGGTTATGGCCATCATCCTTCATTTAGTTTCCCTTCATCTTCCATAGCCCAAGGGTGTAGAGGTCATGCTCAAGACGAGCATGGTGGTTGCGGTGATGGTGATGGTGTGGGTGTTGAGAGCTGATTTTTTGAGATGGGGCTTAACTCAAGGCTCCCACCAGACAACCACTCCATGAGACCCTACACACGCATATTTCTTAGGGGCACCACCCTCTTTTATGGAGAAAGAAGGAAACCAAAACAAACCATATACAACACACACACACACACACTCACACCTTCCTTATGTGCTTCAACACAAAATGCCCTTCAACCATTCAACACACACTCCTTAAGCAATCCCTTTGAACACTGCACAAACTCACATGCAAAGATTGACCTTCACCATATTAGTGCTCATATACTTCTAAGAAAAGCAAGCACAAAACCTCAAAACTCAAAACACCATAATGCACAAATACTTGACAACTCCTTTCCTTTCCCAAAAGAAGAGACTACTTACACACATAAGGCGGCATGCATAGAGAGCTCTTCTCCATCTATGTAGCCCCAAGACTTACTTACACACAACATAAAGAGAGAAGCCAAGCAAATAGACACCATGGTGCACAAAAAACTTTCTCAACAAACAAGCAACCCAATGAGCACAAAATATGAGAAGCTGCCAAGATAGGCTTACCAATTTTACATGCGCAAAAGTGTGACGACGACACCCCAATTGCAACAATTTGTTGATCAAACCATGAGATAGATCATTGAACTTGATATCCTTGCTCTCATATAGAATCTACAAGCCTTATTTAGGGATGAGTATGATAAGAGAAATGTTTGCAAGAGAATGGTAGCAATAGCATATTGATGCTCTCTCTATGGTGCCGCTTATGATAGCGAGCTTAGGAAATGGATAGGGAGACAAGAGGAAAGAGAGATTAGGGATTCCCTAACCTTAGAGGAGATTATTTTCAGAAATGGAGTAGGTGTGTGTATTTTTGTGCTTGCCAAAGGGCCTTTTTATAGTTGTACAAGACCTTGGGTTATGTTAAACTTGACTAGGGTAGGTAATTAACCATAGTTAGGTTCCCTTTTGACCATTCCTTCAATTATGAAAATAAGGGACTTATTTTTTCATTAAAAATAGACTTTTAAGTCGTGGAGGCTCCATAAGGGTTGATAATGTATGTGGGCCCCACCATGATGTCCCTCCAGTGGCTCCTGCAGAGTGTCCCCATCCTGTTTGTTGTGTCTCTGGAAGCATCTTGAGCCGACCCCTCCACATGCAAGTGGTTTTTAACTCCCCATTGGTATTTTAGAATGTTGGAGAATTCAAGAAAAATTTTCACCTTTGTGGTTTACCTGATTGTAACTTTGACCTGCAGTAACAGTGTCCGCAGCACCTTGTTTTCACCATAACTATCAGCCTGTAACTCAGAATTGGGTGCTGTAAAAGGCAAAGTTGACCTTCTCAAAGTGTTTAAGCTGATTTTGGAGTGTTCCTCAAGTATACCCACGATCTAAGGTGTTCAAGATGCATCCAAAACACCTTTTGAACCAAGTCTCCTTGTAGGGGGCCCTTTAGCATGCATCCAAGGTGTAGCATGCTTTTTCAAAAGAGAATCCACCTTAAACAAATGAGGTAGGATCCAATAAAGTTTGATTTATTGGGGATATACATTATATTTAAGATTTGTTGACCAACACAAGTAAATGATCCAAGAGTTGGGTCACATAGTGGTGGGGAAGGGAAGGCCTACAAGGATAACCCTACCCGTGAGAGAAGATGGGTAAGATAAGTGCCCATAAATTATTTATTTACAAATTATGGGATGTAGATAGCTATTTAAATTAGTAAAGGTAATTAGTTAAAAGAATATGCAGTAAAAAAACTAGGAGAGTAGAATTAAGTTTACTATTTACATTTAGCATGAAGAGAGAAATATGATGTAAATGCATAAAGATCTAAGAAGGGTAAGGTGTTTGTATGGAAAAAGGCTATTACGGAAAGAGAGAATGAACACTAGGTTAAAACTTTGATAAAAAATATATACATTTGAGTAGAAATGTAGTGCAAATGCAAGGTTACCATTTAACGCTACTCAGTGTGTGTGTGTGCACTAGGCACACACAGTGCATAGTGTACTCTTTGGTGATGGTGTGTGTCCTTAGTGTGATGGTGACCCCTCTTTATATAGGGGAGGAGGGGGGGAGAAATTCTAGAATTTAGAAATGAAGAAATCATTATCTACATAGGCCATGTGACTGTGGGCCCCACTTGTTTGGCTCTGTGTATATGTGCTAGAACAACAGTCTTATGAGAGAGAGACTAAGAGAGAGAGATGGGTTGATGAAAAAAAGTGAGAGGTGACATGGAGAATAAAGTAATTACAAGAGCAGAGAGAGGGGAGTGTATTCAGAGGTGAATCTGTGTGCAGATGTGTGTGAACACAAGAAAAATCAGGTAACCACCGGGTGGGGATGGGTCTGTGGGCACCTTTTTCAGTGAAACTGAGTGTGTGTGAGTGTGGGGGAGGTTATTTAGCTACAAGACAAGATACATGGCGCCCTTTAGAGAGAGAGGGGGGTATTTGGGTCATGGGATATGATAGGAGAGAGAAAGAGGGGTGGGGTATACTATTTTGGAAGATAGGGTAAGTTGTATGTGAGTTAGGGTGCATTATTGGTGAGTTATAATGCATTATTGGTGAGAGGTAGGGTAGCTTGAGGGGAGAGAGAAAGGAGAAAGGACAAGGGGAAGAGAGAGGGGGTTGACCTTTTGAGTGGAGGAGAGGAAAAGGGACACACGGTGGGGCAACAATGAAGAAAAAGGAGGCAAGGTGGGGATGGGCTACCCCGCAGGCATGAGGTGGCCTATTTTACCTTTCTTATATATTTACATAATCATACTTTATTTTTTTCGTACTTTTTCCAATGCCTTTTATCACTCCCTCCCTAAGAGGGGATTTTCATGGGGTGGGGACGAGAGAAGAGGGGTATGGGAGCTTGGCTTGTGAAAAGCCCCCATCATTAGCCCTCCCCTTTTGGCTAGAGGCATTCATGTCTCTAGCTCATCTGTTTGATTATTATCGTCAGTGGTGGAAGCTGATGGTGTGTCCTCATCTGGAATGTCAATTGGTGGAGCCTGGTCAAATCAAAGAAAATAAGGTTTAAGTTGCCAACCATTTACCCTGGTTTTATGAAGTTTTCCATCAGCCTCCATAAGCTGGTAGCTTCCATTGGCATACTTTTTCCTGATGATGAAAGGGTCTTCCCATCCGAGCAGGAGTTTCTTATACTTGCACGTGTCAAAGCGATTGTCGTAGCGAAGCACCAACATTCCTTTCTTCAATTCTTTTTTTCGTAGATGCTCGTTAAAGCTAAGCCGTCTTTCCAAGTTGATGACGTGATCTCTCAAATGCATGTTGGGTTGTTGAAGTTGGCTTGCCATTACTCTGAGACTTTGTAGTTGCGCTTCAATGGGCAAGATTGCTTCCTTACCAAATACTAGATGATACGGTGTGAATCCCAAGGATGTACGAAATGAAGTTATGTAGGCGCATAAAGCTGGTAGTAGATACTTATAGTAGTCTCCGGGATGATTGTTTACCTACTTGGTAATAATTTTAGAAACCATTCCATTTACCTTTTCAAATAGGCCATTACATTGAGGGTAATATGGTGAAGAGTGCTTCCTTGTAATGCCCAGTTTCTGCATTAATTCTCCTACCAAGTCTGCTCTGAAACCTGGCCCTCTATCAAAGATGATCTCTAAAGGTGTGCCAAACCTACAACATATGTGCTCGTAGATAAATTTAGCTACCTCTATCGCTGTGATTCTAGTGGTGGCTGTAGCCTCTGCCCATCTAGTCATGTAGTCGACCCCCATGATAATGTAGAATTTTCCTGAGTTGGCCCTAGGTAATGGCCCAATGGCATCGATACCCCATTTTTCAAATGGGCCATATGAGAGAATAGGTGTCTGTGGTTCAGGCATAAGTGACCTAGTGCCGGCCTTTTGACACAACTTACACGTTTTGCACCAATGGTGTACATTACGGTTGAGGCTAGGCCATATGAAGCCTGCTTGCAAGATTTTCCTACTTGTTATGTCTAGGGCAAAGTAGCCACCACAAACCCGGTCATGACAGCTAGCAATTCCTCCGTGATTTCCTGAGGGAGAGGGACCTTCCTGAGTATTTGGTCCTTACCCTTACAATACAAACCGTCATTGATGAGTCGATACCTTGTGGCCTTCCGTGTCAGCCATTGCTTCTGTCCCTTTGTTAAATCTGATGGGCATTCTCCTGTTTCCAAAAGTCTGTCCCTTTGTTAAATCTGATGGGCATTCTCCTGTCTGTGGTTCAGGCATAAGTGACCTAGTGCCGGCCTTTTGACACAACTTACATGTTTTGCACCAATGGTGTACATCACGGTTGAGGCTAGGCCATATGAAGCCTGCTTGCAAGATTTTCCTACTTGTTATGTCTAGGGCAAAGTGACCACCACAAACCCCGTCGTGACAGCTAGCAATTACTCCCGTGATTTCCTGAGGGAGAGGGACCTTCCTGAGTATTTGGTCCTTACCCTTACAATACAAACCGTCATTGATGAGTCGATACCTTGTGGCCTTCCGCGTCAGCCATTGCTTCTGTCCCTTTGTTAAATCTGATGGGCATTCTCCTGTTTCCAAAAAATGCATGATGTCAGGCAAGGCATCACTGCCTTGAAATAGAGGGAGCTTTAGTTTTATTGCTCCAACCACCACTTCCTGTAGTCTTTCACTTGCTAGGGCATCTGCTTCTTGGTTTTGAGCCCTTGGGATATGGTGTATTTGAACTTCTTCAAACTTACCCAACAAGGTTTTTACACCACTTAAGTGAGTCCTTAAAATAGGATTCTTGCATGTCCATGCTCCATTTACTTGCCTTACCAGAAGTAGAGCATCCCCAAATACATTAAGGCATTGTACACCTTGCGAGACACACCATTGTAGACCCTTGGTTAGTGCTGCATACTCAGCTTCATTGTTAGAATGTGAATCTAACAATTGGCCCAACGAAAATACCTTTGTCCCTTTGTCATCAAAGACCACTATGCCTGCAGCTGCTTTGTCGGACGCTCGCTTGTAGGCTCCATCAAAGTAGAGAGAGTATGCTCCTTCTACCATCGGTGGTACTGGAGGTTATCAGACTTCTCCTTCCTTAGATTGCTTCTCCTCCCTTTCAAAGACTTGGTAGGTCATGAGTCCCCCCAAACTTGCCCTTGTCGTGCTTTCTACCTATACCGTGTAGTCAAAATCTTGCAGACGAACTAGCCATTTAGTAATCCTAGCAGACACATCCATGTGTTGTACAACATAGGGAAATATTTCATCCGTGGTTAGAATCACAAATTGATTAGGCAACAAATATGACCTAACCTTTGTAGTTGCAAATCTAAGAGCTAGGACTAAGTGTTCCACATGGGTGAAACCTTTCTCTCCTGCTATCATCATTGGACTAGAGAAGTAGATTGGCCTCATGAAAGATGTCTTCGTATCCTTTTGGAGTAGCACAGCCCCCAATGAGTCATCACCAACACTTGAGGTGACATAGAATTTTTCATCCCACTTAGGTGGTGAGATAGTTGGCAGAGTGGCTAAGACCTCCTTTACCTTGTTGTAGTGATGTTCGCTTTCCTCGTCCCAAGTGAAAGTTGATCTTTGAGTGAGTTGTTGCAGTGGTAGAACAAGTTGTGATAGTAGATGTATGAATCTACTTAAGTACCTCACCTTCGGTAGAAAAGAGACCAGTTGACGTGCGGTCGTTGGTGAAGGTAGGGCTATGAGTGCGGACACCTTACTTGGGTCAGCATTGATACCTTTTGCTGAAATTTCATGCCCGAGTAGAATGACTTTACTCTCCCCAATGTGGCATTTATCCACATTTAATTGCCCACCTAGGCTCTGCAACCTGGCCAAACCTTCAGTTACCTTTTCTAAATGTGAAATACGGGAGCTATATATACAAAAATCATCAATGAAACTCTTATGATGTTCCAAAGAATGGTTGAGAAACATATGTGACATATCTTTGGAATGTGGAAGGTGCATTTGTGAGACCAAATGGCATAACCCTGTATGCAAAACAACCCCATGGCATGATAAAAGTGGTTTTTAGCTGATCTTCCAAGGCTATGCCTATTTGAAAGTATCCAAAATAACCCTCACAGACGGTATAGCATTCAAAACTCGCTACTTCATTCAGAATTTCATCCAAGAAAGGGAGAGGAAAGTGGTCTCTCTTTGTAGCTGCATTTAGTGGTTTGTAGTCAACACAGACCCTCCACTTACCATTCTTTTTAGGCGTCACCACTACAGGTGACACCCATTCTGAGTTTTCTACAGGATAGATGAATCCCGCCTTCAGAAGTTTCCTTACCTCGGCCAAGAGTGCCTTTTCTTGTATGACCCCCAGTCGTCCTAGCTTTTGCACAGCTAGTTTTACCCCTTCCTTCAGCTTAATATGATGTTCCACCACTGTAATGCCTGTGATTCTTTCATAGTTGTCAATGAACAGGTTAGGAAATCCCATCAACATTTGCAAAAAACTATCTTTCTCCTCAAGTGTTAATTCCGTAGACAACATACCCTTCAACCTACTTCCTCCTAGGCTAGGTGATTTGCTCTCCTCTTCATTGGGTTGCCATTTTGGTTATGGATCACCAGTTGTGCTTACCCTGATACCCATCACATCAATGGAACTGTCACTTTCATCAGTGGATGTGGTCTCCTCCTCAAAACTGGAAGATTCGCTAGTGGTTTCATCTGCCGATGTTTCCAGATTCATTTGCTTCTGCTTGCCAATCCTCATGTCGTAGTAGATTGTCTCCCCTTTCTTACCGGTCATGCGTAGAAGGCCAGTACCCTAGTCCTGTTTTGCCTTCATGGCCATTAACCATGGCCTTCCTAAAATTAGTGGATAGACCTCCCCCTTAGTAGGCATTACAAAAACATCTACCTCTACCTCAGTGTTGAAAGCTTTGATTTTCACGGAACTTACCACACCCACACACTTTACTTTTGTGTTGTTTGCCATCTTTGCCTTGCATGGAGAAGGCCTGTCAACCTCGAGCCCTAATCGAAGCATCATAGCTTCGCTCATTACACAGATTTGTGCACCTCCGTCAATGTAGGTGTTTCCAAACCTCTTTCCTTTTATGTTTACGTCGACAATTGGAAGGATGTCATCCATGTTGCATCCCGAAATTGCTCCGGCTACCTTTGTTTTGGAGCGTCTTGTACTTACCATTTTAGACCATTGTCGCCTTACTTTAGGTACAAGATGTAACAGCTGTGGCCATGTAATCTTCGGTCCTTGCTTTGCCACATAGAATGTTAGATCATAGGGCTTAGAACTTTCCCCTAGCTGGAAGTCGGTGATGCCCAATTTCTGTCGTGGCCTGGATGGCTTCTTGCTAGTTTCTCCTCTCATGCTTCTCTCATCATCTGATTGTGTAGCCTTCTCCCTCCTAGCTCTTTTCACAGTCATGGCCTCAAGTGGTTCTAAAAAGGTTACCTTCTCCTTACCCTTGTCCCTCTCCTTTGCTCTGGGTGGATCCACTACTACGGCTTTTCCTTTCTCTTCTAGCCTTATGATGTTCACAGGGCGATCAGGTGGTGGGGCTGGTGGAAGAGGTGGAATGGATGCTTGTAGTGGTGTCTAGGGTGGACGTAGAATTTGTGTTGGTGGGGTTGGTGCTCGGGGTGGGGGTGTTCTTTCTCTATGGGGTGACAATTGGTTCCTCCTACCTCCTCTATTATAGTTTTGTCGTGGTTTGGGATAGTAGTACATACTGTGACCGTCTTCTCCACAGTTGTAGCAATGATACTCCCTATTTTGTCATCGTGCTCTTCCAAGGTCTTGATCTCTTTCTTGACTCCTCCCTTGTTGTATTAAGTGGACATACAAATTCTGCAGTTGGTCAGTAATATGGGCCAACATATCTTGTTGGTCATCTCTTACCCCAAGAGTCGGTGGTGGTGGTGGAATGGTGGTTGTCGTAGTTGCTAGTCGACGTGATGTTGCTGTTTCTGTTGATTCGGTTTCTTTGGCTTTCATTCGCAGCTTCTTGTTCTTTGACTTTTTTGAAGTGGTACCTCCCCCAAAGCGCCTCTTAAAAGCGGTTTTTAAGGGTTCCCAGTCATCCTTGGTTGCTTGTGGAAGTGCATTGTACCATGATCTAGCTTCTAGCTTCATGAGATGCTTAAAGATTCTAACCCGGGATTCATCCGTATCTTTGTTTCTCACTACACATGCTACTTCAAAGTCATCTAGGATGTCTGTTACCAAATCCTCCCCCTTCTTTCCTTTAAATGTTGGAAATGCTACACTTGCCATGATTACTGAGAGAGAGCTAGAAAGACACACTGCTTAACTTGCAAAAGTTTTTTTTCTTCTTTACAAGGAGGCGTGTATACCCTCTTATACTAGGACATAGATTAAAACTTCAAACGGTACATTGCCTTGTACCAAAGGTAGGACAAATGGTTGATCTGATGCCAGAACCTCAAAAAATCACTCCCCACCCAGCATGGTGTCAATGACGTGCTAGTAGTGAGCCTTCAAATCCAGTATTACCTTGATTGAGCGTACACGTGTTGGTACGTGTGATCTGTCTTGAGGTAGGTTGTACTGATTCATGTGAAGCTTAGAGGTGCTTAGTCACTGTCCAAGCTTGTGGGAGAGGGTGGTGTTCTTTCCTTAAAAAAACTCAGTAGATCCCTAGTTTTGCTAGTGAGAGTGTGAGCCAATGATTCCGTTATCTCTGCTGCAGCATCAGGTGCGACTTGAAAACTGACTGTGATAATTACCTCGGTGACTTGAGTTACCCGATTCTCAAAGTAGAATCGTGTTGATTCTCTATTGTGTAGAGCTCCTTCCATTTTGTTGTTGTGGGTTGGTTGTAGGTTGCGGACATGGTTTCGACCTTCTCCTTCTTCTTTTTGGCACTTGGCCTATGTATATCCACTGGGTTTGGCGTGTTGGTTGACTCTCCCACTCCAAATCGATTATCGTTATGCCTGGAACTCGAGCTTCGATGGAGATGCGGAGTTCGTCTAGTTGTGCTTGGAGCTCTTCTTCTTCTGTCGTCCAATTAGCAAATCCTGCTAGTCATTCATCCATTCACAATATTTTAGGGGTTTCAGTCTTGTAAACTGAAGGGTTTCATGAAAAGATCCTTAGTGGGGGCACCAAATGACGGGAGCAAAGCGAACTCTGACGGCCTCTAAAACATCGAGGAACGAATGGCACGCCTCGAGCCTGTCATGGTAAAGCAAACAAGGGGCACCACCTAGCTTCAGCGGCTAGGACGCAAACAACACACCACCATAACAAAGTTTTCATACAAGAGATATGGATGCTTGGGAGTAATGATGAAGAGGAAAGGGAATGAGATCAAGTGAGAGAGAGAGAGAGAGAGAGAGAGTGAGGGAGGGGGTATAGCGGCTTAGTACTTAGGCACCACAAAAGGATGGCGAATCCGCACACCCTTCACACATACACAAGCTCACTCCAAACACAAGACTAGGTGGCGATTCCGCACACCTCACATGGGCAAAACATTGCAAGAAAACATACTCACCAAACCTCAAGCTTTATTTAGAGAATAAGTTGATGAAATGGGAAGCATAGGGTAGGGGAATGAGAAGGGAGAGCGTGGTAGAGCACATGGCGGATAGGTGGGAGTTGATGGCAAAGACTCGCACGAGGGTTATGGCCATCATCCTTCATTTAGTTTCCCTTCATCTTCCATAGCCCAAGGGTGTAGAGGTCAAGCTCAAGACTAGCATGGTGATTGCGGTAATGGTGATGGTGTGGGTGTGTGTGTGTGCACTAGGCACACACAGTGCATAGTGTACTCTTTGGTGATGCTGTGTGTCCTTAGTGTGATGGTGACCCCTCTTTATATAGGGTAGGAGGGGGGGAGAAATTCTAGAATTTAGAAATGAAGAAATCATTATCTACGTAGGCCATGTGATTGTGGGCCCCACTTGTCAGGCTGTGTGTATATGTGCTAGAACAGCAGTCTCATGAGAGAGAGACTAAGAGAGAGAGATGGGTTGATGAAAAAAGGTGAGAGGTGACATGGAGAATAAAGTAATTACAAGAGGGGAGTGTGTTCAGAGGTGAATCTGTGTGCGGATGTGTGTGAACACAAGAAAAATCAGGTAACCACCGAGTGGGGATGGGTCTGTGGGCACCTTTTTCAGTGAAACTGAGTGTGTGTGAGTGTGGGGGAGCTTATTTAGCTACAAGACAAGAGACATGGCGCCCTTTAGAGAGAGAGGGGGGTGTTTGGGTCATGGGATATGATAGGAGAGAGAAAGAGGGATGGGGTATACTGTTTTGGAAGATAGGGTAAGTTGCATGTGAGTTAGGGTGCATTATTGGTGAGTTATAATGCATTATTGGTGAGAGGTGGGGTAGCTTGAGGGGAGAGAGAAAGGAGAAAGGACAAGGGGAAGAGAGAGGGGGTTGACCTTTTGAGTGGAGGAGAGGAAAAGGGACACCCGACGGGGCAACAGTGAAGAAAAAGGAGGCAAGGTGGGGATGGGCTACCCCGCAGGCATGAGGTGGCCTATTTTACCTTTCTTATATATTTACATAATCATACTTTTTTTTTTCTTACTTTTTCCAATGCGTTTTATCACTCCCTCCCCAAGAGGGGGTTTTCATGGGGTGGGGACGAGAGAAGAGGGGTATGGGAGCTTGGATTCTGAAAAGCCCCCATATCAGAAAGTGGGTGCTCGAGTTGGAGGAGTTTAAATTTGAATTCAACATTGATAGTACAAGTCACTCACATTTGGTCGACATTTTGGTCAACAAGGAATCAGATTTGCCGTATATCCTTGAGTGGTAAAGAAAGTAATTACAGAGGTACTTGACCTGGAGGAATCTTTTACCATGTGGTTCGATAGTGCTTTTAGGAGAGTTGTGGAGAAGGTAGGACAGGGTCACTACAAGAGGTAATTAACATTAGCGACGCTCGCAGTGGGACGCTCAAAAGTGAAAATCCTCGGCGTCGCTATGGGCGTCTCTATGAGCGTCACTATTTTCTTTGTTACATAGAGACGCTCATAGCAACGCCCATAGCGATGCTGACAGGGGTAAAAAATAAACCAAGAGCGTCGAAAAATTCAGATCTCAGATCTAAGTTTTTGGTGTTGAAGTAAAGAGGTAACCCGCGCTCTCCCTCTCTCTCTCTTTCCCCCCCCCCCCCAACACACACACACACACGAGGAGAGGAAGGAGAGCCAGATAAAGACGAGATTATAACTCAGTTGTTCTGATCTCCGTGCACCTTGAGACCAACGTGTGCGGGGATTGAACATGACTAAAGAATGTGAAGTAGTTTACAGTGTGAATAAAAAGAGGAAGAGAGAGAGAGAGAGAGAGAGAGAGAGAGAGAGAGAATATGGAGGATGTCAATAGAAGAATAAATTTATGTCCAAGTTATAACGTTTTTACCTTCATTATAGTGACGAGGATGTTGGGCCGTCTAACCAAAACACCTATCTCTCAACAAGGATCTAATCTCCTTGTCATCAATGCAAGCATGCTGTGCTACGAACAAGACACGTTTCTTGGCAGCACGTTCATGAATTTGGTGAGTTTGATCCATCTATTATAGATTGAGTTGTTGAAAATTATAACTCGTTGGACTTTGACGCTGGCCAACAGGCAGCAATCATGCAACCCAAAAGACGTGTTTGCAGGCGCTTTGGTCAAGCAGCATACATGAGGCCACAAGATGTAGCCTCTCACAGGTCATAGAATGATCATGCAGACCACATTCCCAACGAGGAAATGTTTGAGCCCAATATCGATAAAATGATTAAGACAATCATGGATTCAGAAAGGCTTATCTATGCTGATACGAAAAGTAAAGTCGATACACCGGTGTATGATGGAGCATGTGTGTCTAGATTGAAGGCGCTCCTGGCTCTTCTCAACATGCAGGCAAAGTTTGGATGGAGTGACACTAACGTAATAGCGCTTTTTAGGGGATCTATTACAATGTTTTTACTTTAATAAAAAACTCTAGATGTATAATAATCTGATAGATTACTTACACAAGTGTACCGTATTGCTCAAAGAGCACATACTGCCAGCTGCTGATAATGTGATTCCAGATTCCAAAGAGGAAGCAAGAAAGATCTTGCAAAACTTGGGGATGGATTACAATTCGATTCACACTTGTCCTAGCTACTGCATTCTTTTATGAGGGGAATAGATAGACATGGGGAAGTGTCCGAAATGTGTTTTCAAGAGATATCGAGTAGATCTCCATGGAACAAAAATTCCACAAAAGGTTTTGCAACATTTTCCTCTACTTCCTCACATCAAGCATTTCTTCAAATGTAAGTCCATGGCCACCCTAGCATAATGGCATGAGGAGAATAAATCTTTGGATGGTGTGCTACAGATTCCTACAGATTGTGCAGCCTGGAAACATATAGATGAAACATGGTCAGATTTTGTCAGGGAAGCTCTAAATTTGCACATAGGCCTGGCTATGGATGGTGTAAATCCATTTGGTTAAAGATCAACATCTTACAGTGTATGGCCCGTTGTCATTGTCAACTACAACATTCCCCCGTGGTTGAGAAAGGCCTGAAATCTCTCTAGAGAGATATCAACCACATCCAAGTCCCACTTTTTTTGAGCAGGAAAAGTTTATCTTTTGGCAGGTTTCCACTCTCCCCGACCTCCAACAACAGAACTAGAGTCAGATTTTGTTGAACAAGAAGGGGCCACGCTTTTTCCCTCACCCCATCCTCCATATGATGTCTCTGTCTTTTTTTTTTTGGTAAGTACTGTTAGTCCCTTTTGTTTGTTAGGATTCATTAAGTCACATACAAGATAGAAGATTTACTTTATAAAGATCAACTTTTTGTATACGGCCTTGTAGTTGCATGAAATGTCTGATAGGTAGCCATTAGGAAGAGGATGGGGTGTAGGAGGGTCTCTTTATTTGCCATGAGCTTAAGGAGGTGATTAACATTTTGACGGGTAGGTGTACTCCATGTGTGCAAGAATGGTGGGTGTGTAAGAGATGTGTAAGAGTGGTCAAAGGATGCACTTTCCCCCCCAAAAAGGAAGTGGAAAGTTTTATGATTTTTGGCCTTCCATAACTCCCACATGTGATCTCCGATTTGAGCAGAGATCATAAATTTGCAATCTACACATTGAGCTCTCTCCATAGATATGCTACATGATATGGTTTTACTCGCTAGATTTTAAAATCCATTTTGGGGAGAAACTTTGAATTCAAATAAACTAGATGTTTTACCTGTTTGAATTCAAAAGCTGTCTTTGATTACTTTCTTAATACTAAAGGTTTGACTTCCTTAAACTGCCAAATAAAGAGGCCCTCCTAGACCCCTTTCTCTTCCTAATGTTTACATTTGATGGGTGCTTTCGTTTAACTGCATCACCAAATTTGTTTGTCCTTGTAGGCTATCTCATAGTTTTATGAACATTTTCAATCATTTTTTGCCTCATGTTGCTGTTGAAGACTGATCAACATTCTTTTCTTACCTCTGGCATTATAACCTTGTGCATATGGATTTTGAGACATACCTTGTGAAGCTTCATCATGTTCCTGCACATACTTCTCTTTGTAGTGCTCATGCATCTCCTTAGTCTTTTCTTTATATGGACTGTAGATTTTTTTCATGTTTTTTGAAAAATCTCAAAAAATAACTAAATAAAACCAAAACTCAGTCCAACAAAAAGAAAAATCATTCAAATATAATTATAAATGCTATGTACATTGTACACATGTCCCCAAGGACTCTTATATGACTTTTTTCCCCGTACTTCTTATAACGGTACTATATGGGCATACACTGTGAATTTTGTCAAAAACATTTATCACACAATCAGACGCAAAAATTCAATGCAGTTCACAAAGCATTTCCATGTAATGTTCATAATATCAGATCCACATTTAGAATGCCTCTCCCCCTCCTATTTGGAGTCCTCCTAGACAACATGTATCGTCAAGGGTATGTGTTGTGCTTGGATAATAAAAAATGTACCAATGTAGGCCTTGTAATGTAGCCCTATTATGCATACACAGTCAATGCGTGGAGAAAATTTATGTTGTGCAAGATGTGGGCATAAGAAGTTTCCTTCATGGCATTTATAGGTGAGGCTTCCTACTCTAAGAAATGTTATGGCCTTTGAAGCTCCTATGACATTTTCTTGATTGAAGGTTGTAGCGAGATTTGGATTCTCTACTTGGTTACCTCTGTTTTTTTTTTTCTTCCAAGATTTTTGTGTGAACTCACCTTATTTCTTGATCCATAATCCTTGTGCAACATGGAGTGGGGAAGTGAGCGACTTGTTTGCTTCTAGCTGTGTTATAATTGTAGAAGGAATTGAAAGAATTCAAGCGGCGGTGCAATGAAAGTAGTTTTATTGGTTTCCTTTGGGACCCACTTCTTTGTGATTACCGGTTGTTTCAGTGATGTTGCTCCTTTGGAATCCATACTTATCCCTGCTTTGTTTGTGTTTGAAGAGATTTCTTGGGGATCCACCTTGTCTTTGTGTGAGTCAACAACGGTCTTTGTTTGTACGCTTGGTTGGGGACGGGATTCACACATTGGTTGATACTTTAATTGTTTCAAAATCCAAATAAACTCCTGATCTCTTTGTGCTTGACTCAACTTTTGTGGAACTCAAATATGAGTTGAAATTCTTGCTACTTTGTGATTTTCTTAGTTGTTCTTGCATGCTTCGGTTGTTTTATGTTTGGTGTTGGATCTTGTAGTTTTTCATCAACGATATTTATGTTCTTGATCCATCCTTGCTTTTGGACGAGCTGGCTTTTCGGTTTCCATATTTGTCAAACTTTTTGGCTTTGACTTGTTGTTCTTTGCTTTTGGCCTTCCTTGGTTGTCACAAAAGCTTCTAGTGATAGTTTTGACTTGATTTTCTAGTAGGGGATCTCATAAGAATCATCATTGTGGCTATTATCCTCAACAAGGTTGATATCTAGCACTTTCCCTTGGTGGTTCGATTGGTTATGGAAAGTTAATGTATGTGTGCTCTTGGATTGCAGATTCTAGGAAGAATTTTCTAGTCAATTGATTAGTGCGTTGTAAGATTGTTGACATGGTGGCCTTACTCTTGGTTGAGTCTTTTCTCCATGTATATGTGCCACGCATGAGGATGCTTATTGCAGTTGCATCGCCGTCTAGGATTTTGGAATCCACTTTTGATGCACTTTATTCTTGTAGTGAGGTGACATTGGTTCTTGGGTCTTTGATCTAGAAAAATCATAAAATTATGCATTAGTTAAAGTGTCGTTTATGTCATCTTTTGGGTTGTTCAAATTTCCATTGTTGGTATCTTCTTGAAGCTCCAAGTGTTCTACAAAGTCTTAGAACTTGTCTTTCTCTTCGTCATCTAATCTGCAACATTCCTTTGTTTGTTCTTCGTTGCGAGCACTTGATGATGCCTAGTTCTTTTTGTTTTCATGGATCACACTCACTGCAAAATAAGGAACGACTTCAAATCCATTTTCATCCTCATAAAACTTTGTTTCTAGAATGTCTTGAATAGCATACACATCAAAAGTAGACAAGATGTCTTCCCATTCTAGTGGCTCCAATGCTTCTTCAAGAAATGGTTATGGGATATAATCCCTATCTTTGATTGTCCTTTCTAAAATACACTCCTCTTGCTTTAAGATTCCGTATTGCAAAGCTCCACACATTCACTGTTCTTTAGGCTTACCCCACCATGCTAGATATTTTGATCCTTCTATTGTAGAGTAATAAAAATCCACAAGTTCTCTTCACATCCTTGTAACTATGGTCCTTAAGATTTATTCTGATCATGGTTTCTACGTGTCTACGGTAGATATGATCATAACCCCAATCTTGAACCATTTTCAATTGCCTCATAAATGGTCTTTCTAGAATGATGTCATAAGTGTTCTTCTTACCAAAATAATCAATAACAAATTTTTTCTCATATTCAATGCCACAAGAAGTAACAACTACTTTTTCTAGGAGTCCTATAGACATTTCCATGTGTTATCTGCAAGCTGTAGTTTCATCCTTGTAGCCCTCATTGTCGGTTCTCCCCATTGTTTCTAGATCTCCTTTGTTGTGATGCCAATGCCAACTCTACTGTCAAGGATTGCGATAGTTTTTATACCTTGGAATTTTAGAGTAAGAGTGGTGTTTCCATCTTTGTCGTCAAAGTACTTGCCTACCTTGCTTAATTGCAGTGGCCTAGTGCTTAGCTGAGGCATTTATAGCTCTTTGATCCCTTCCTTGATTTGAGTCATTGGGTTTTTACACCAAATTTCTTTAGGAATTTTCCCACAATAATCCACATGTTTGGTCTTATTGTGAGAAGCTCGGCTAACGTTATCGTACATGTGATTGGGGTATACAAAGTGTCTATCAGCCCTTTTAAACTGATAACCTTGTTGGAAGAAATCTCTGTGGTGGGACTACATAACATCTGACTTGGACTCGTTGTCTCCCGTATAGGATGGTAGTTTTCTTAGCGAATGGGGTTGACTATCCATAGACTATACATATCTTTTGTCTTCCCAAAATGTTTGCACTTCTAGATTCATTTGAGATCTAGTATCAATTTCCTCTATTGGTGGAAGAAACACTCCATTTCCATCATCAGTCTGGTTGATTCATCTTCTTAGCTCACTCACTTCATTGGCCTCTCTGACTTGTTTTCAGAATTTATCAACACCGTCTACTTCTTTAGAATCCTATGGTAAAGTTAAGTCAAACTCCTTGCAAGAGTTATCTATGGTATTCAACAGTATCCTTGGTTCTAATGTTGGGTCCTTGAGCTTTCTCCGTTCTTGTGACTGAAATCTTACTCTATTTGTTCCTGGTTTGGTGGGACTATTGGTGGAGGTGGGACAAGGATCACATCCTCACGTTTCCCAATTGGCGGTTCTAGTAACACGTAGGTTGCTTCAATCATTTTCTTGAACATTTGAAGAATTTTCTTTTCTAGTTTCGCATATGGATATGTCCTCCACCTCTGTTCTTGAGTTTGGTTGTTTTTGAGCCATGTTTCATAGGATTTTAGGAGGGCATCTAATGGCTCATTAACTTTCTCGACCAATATTGATCCTCCTAGAATAGAACTTTTTGGATCACTTTCCGTTGATGGTTCTTCAAGAGGTTGAGACTTTTGTGTAAGAGAAGGTGCAACTATTTCCTCATGTTGTCTTATCCTCTCTTTAGCTTTTGACTAATCTCCTTAGCTAGGAACTTTGGCTCTCATTCCCTACGTGCTTTTATCCTAGCCTTTCTAGATTTACAACTATACCGTTTGCTCTTTGTTTTTTGACCAAATGCATTGGTTTTTGGTTCACCCATGTCTAGGCTCGTGTCACTTTCTATTTTCTTTGTCTCTGGATTCGCAGCAGCTTCCTTTTGAGCTTGCACTCATGTAACTACTTGAACTAGTATGAATTTTTTGTTTTTCAAGCTACTGGGTATCCGACCAATTCCTGAGACACTCGTGATTTTTATGACTTGGATTGGTTTTATTGGACAGTTGCGGATCAAGTGAATGATGCCACAGTCAAGGCAATAGACATTTATTTGTGGAATCTTTGTCTAGGGACACTGTTTGACCAAATGGTTGTCATAGCTTTTGTGACAATTTATCTTTGATTGAGGGGCTTCTTCTTGCATTTCCTCTTGGTTGTAAACAGGATTTGACCTTGCTAAGTCTCTATTCACAGTAAAGCGTAATGTCATTTCATCCATATCATACCTTTTTTCTTCAGGTCCAAACCCAAGAACTGGAGGTTGTATCAGCCTTACCACTCCATGTGTTTCTCTCATATTCTGTTGCTTCAAAAGGAATTACCCACTTTGGTTGCTATAATACATTGTAGTTGGTACTATCGTTTGTTTATTGTATGCTTTCATCATTGATGTGTGTCTTATGTCTACAAGAATTCTAGAACTTGGTAGCGGAGGTTGTTGTCCTAAGATAGGTTTTAGCCTTGAAACTCCTAGTGGACCCCCCACATTTCCTGTAACGTATCTAGGTGGTGTAGGTGCTATTGGAATAGGTTTTACATACCTCTCCCTAGCATATTCCATGCTATAGTCACACTCTTTCCTCGTATATTTTTTCCATTTTCTCTCAATTTTTCACCACTCAAGCTCCCCCAAATAAGACTTAAGAAGAGCAATTAATCTCTTAACCATTTTATAAAAAAACTTTTCTTCATCGATAGGTGCCGCTGCTTTTGCAATGAGCTCAATCATCAGTGAATCACTGTCTTGAGAGTATATGTTGTCTTCTTGACTCTTACAATACTTTCACAGTTATCCACCACCAACCATACACTGATCACATTTGATTCTAATTTCCCCACCTATGGACACATCCTTGACCTCAACCACACCTCGACCTCCTACCTCTATTGTTTTTATATAAGACCTGTTTAGAATTACAAGCACCTCGTGAAGATGACTCTTCACCAATTTTTTTTCTTCCATAGTTGAAAATGACACAAGATATCCAAAACCCATAATTTTATTTGGAGTATAAATAGAGGTCTTGAGTTCACTGTACATTGGTCCTAAACCATCCAAGCATGCTTCCACATCATCATTGGCATTGACTGTAACACAATACTAGCAAGGGATTCATGTCTAGCATAATCATGCACTAGCATACCCTTTACCTTCACAATGTTGAAATTTTTCTTCAACTATCGCTTCCTTGCTTTTTTGTCGGTCACATCTAGTGACACAAAATTCTTCCATGCCTCCTTGAGGGAATTAGAATCCTCTACTATGCCCAACCATAGTATTCTTGATATTGATAGATAACTAGTACATTAACTTTCTTTATCCTCCTTTTTCCATTCTTTGAAGGTTTTCACCTCTTAGGGAGTAGGATTCTCCTTGGGCAACATTGGTGCATCTTCATGATCACATTCAATGCACTCCCAATAAGCTTTACCCATTAGGAGATTATTCATTTGAACTTTCGAGTGTGGAAGCTCTCACTATAAAATACCTTTTCAATTCTATCATTTCTAGAAATTTTCAGAAGATCTAGAGCAAACAATAAATAACCTATATTTTCCACACCTTGTGACCACATCTTTATACAAAAACCCAACAAACACGTCATCTCATACAATACTAGGCCATCAATATTAGCTAGAATCATAACTACTTCAAACTGCATCTTTAAACTAGAGCTCATACCATCGATAACCATAGATATGATATCTTCTTGTTGATGCATCAATGGCTCTCCAATTGTCACATAAAAGAGGCCATCACTTCAATCACGAGCAATTCCATTCAAAAATTGGAAAATAACCATTAAAACACTACCACTAATAACTTATTCTGCTACATAAGATTTATGCCCCTTGAAAAGTTGGAGACATAAATACAAAGACACACAAGACATCATGGCCAAGTCCTCATCATGACAATCCATCCCAAGCCTTGATAACTACCAATCAAGATCTTTGCAAATAAAAGAATATGGCCCAAACATATGTCAAAGCACCTGAAATGCATCCATTCGATGACTTGCAAGCAACGAATCACTTTAAAATCTCTTTTTATTGAATCCTCAAGATATTTATATTGAAAAACCATTAGAGATGTATCGTTGCCAACATTCTTCACAATTGACAATAACATTAAATCCTTGCGTTAAATCCTTTTTATTGCATCCTCAACATATTTATACTAAAAAACCATGAGGCACATATCATTGGAAACATTCTTGACAGTTGACACTAGCATTAAATCCTTGCATACATAACCGTTGTTCCCTCTAGTGAAGCACACGTATCCAAGGTCAAATAAACCAACATAGCATCACTCTCTCCTACATTATCATCATTTAGTTTAAAAGATCCCTCACCCTAGCATATCATCTCATTCTCCTTAAGCATCCATTTTTGATTGCTGTAAATCTCCTTACCAAAACATACATTTCTCTTTGTGCAAGGCCACCATGCCCTTACTTTTTACCTTTTCATTTATCTTTGCTAAATCCTTATCCTGCATCTGCCCATAATGTTCCAATGCACTCATCCTATCCAGCTGAACCTCTTGTAATTGTAAGAGCCTCTCTTCGAATGCATCACTAGGTGGCCCAAGCAACATCTCTAACATCTTGACCACAGGAAACTCTACTTCCACAGGAAATAGTGCTTCCTTTCCATGTACCAAATGAAATGGAGTAAACCGTGTACCAGTTTTCACCGAAGTACGATAATCCCATAATGCACTAGGCAATTCCAAGTCCCAATTCTTTCCTTGGTGCTCTGTCACTTTTGAAAATAATTTGTACCAACTCACCATTGAATCTTTCATTTAAGCCATTACACTGCGGGTAATAAGGAGTGGTATGTTGGTGCCTTATCTTCATCTTTACGCATAAAAAGTCTAGCAGTCTAGCTCTAAATCCTGGTCCCTTATCTAAAAGTAGCTCTAGTGGCACCCGAAACTTGCAACATATTTCATCCTACACAAATTTTGCCACATCCTTTGCAGTGATTTTTTTTATTGTTATAGCCTCTACCCATCTAGAGAGATAGTCCACTGCAATCAGAATATAGCTTTTGCCCCTGCTTGTGATAGGTAACCGGCCTATTGCACCAATCCACCACTTTTCAAACACATCAAATGCCATAATGGTTTTGTCGTAGCTCTGGCTTCAACACTCTCTTCCCAAATGCTTGACACCTATTTCAAGACCTACACCAATGGTGAACATCCTTGTGAAAACTAGGCCATACATACCCCTCTTGCAAGATCTTATGCAAGGTGATCTTTAGAGCAAAATGTCCGCCACATTCTCTTCATGATACTCTTCCAACACTCTGTAAATCTCATCCCTCCAAGGTACACGTTGTCGTGCTGTGACACGTACATAGTGGGAACGCATGCTACAAGATCTATCTTGTATTTTTTTAGATACATAATTATATTTCCTATAGTGTACATATGCATATTTAATTATAATAATAAACCTTCTATCTCATCCTATTATTTTTCTCAAGGGTAACCTATCCTTACTTTACCATCAGAAAATACTATGGGAAAAGCATCAATAGCTCCGCCTCTTTAACTTGGGGCAAAAAGCATTGATTCTTTATTTCTACTATTTCATTATCATCTCACACCCTAGCTAGATCCTATATCTAGGGTAAACTCCAATATATATATATTCTATGTATTTTTTATACTTTTCTTATATTTCTTTTTAAATAGCTACTAGGAGAGAATCAAATCCTAGTGGGACACTAGGTGGCATGATTTCAAAGATACACTTATTTTAATGCATTATTGCAAGCATGATTACAAAACTTAGTCAAGGAGCAATGTCATTCTTTCATATGGCATGAGGTGTCCTTTGGAATTAAATGAAAGTCTAAGCTAAGGAGACCACATGAAGACTTTTGCTGCCATAAATGGACCCTATTTTGATGAATTTTTTACACAAGGTTTCAATCCGAATTGGAAAACGATTTTAAAATTAAAATCGTAGCTAATGAGCTGAAGTTTTTTCCCATACTTTTACTTTTTTATTTGGAGCCAGGGTTGAGGAGATATGATCAAAATACTGGACCCCAGTCTGCCCACATCATGCACAGCTCATTTCCAAATTTTCCAATTCCTGTTCACACTGGCTCCTCTCTTCTTGTGTAAACCCTTGTGGGTTCCCTTCACCTATAAAAGGGGACCTCTTCTTCCTTGGAAAGAACCCAAGCATTCAAGCCATTGATGAGAGGAATTCTTGAGGGAGTGAGTAGTAATGCCTAATTGTACTTAGCCCCATTAACATAAGCCCAAGCCTACACTTTCTCCTAGAGGAAAACTAGCCATTCTTGTACGCCATCCTTGGAGGATCAACTCTAATCAAAGAAGGTGTTGTACTTGGCGTATCAATCAACGTTGAATTCTCCCCTCTTCTTCTCTCTCCCATCAATAATGGTGCCGAAGGGTTTCAAGTAAGATGTGTTCTACATTGATGTTTTCTTGATTTCTTGTTGTTTTCATTTTCATCTCTAATCCAAAATATATATATGTATCTAATCTCATCTCCTTAACCAAACCTATCTCTCTCATTCTTAGTAATTCATCCTCTCTAGGTTCTCTTTGCTACAGGTACATCTCTCCCCGCAGTATCCTTATTGCCTACGGGCGAGAATAGGGCTTGGGAGGGAAACTTCTCATCTCTTCACTTCTCTCATATCTACATTTCTCACATACTATCCTAGATGAATAATCCACATGATGATCATTTCTATCGCTTTCACTCTGTACGATCTATTAGAATTAACATATGGATTAGCCGTAAAATACACTTTCAACAACGTATAGTGTTTCTCTTCGGCCCTGAAAGGCTCAATGAAATACTTCTATCACCAAATCCCATCATACTACCTCTCATAGACTATAATTTTTCTTTTGATGTAAGCGTAGTTATCTTGCTATGAACCAAGAGGATTTGTACACACAATTAATCCCAATCACTAGACAAAATATATATATTATGGTAAGCACAAAACTACAATTCCAAAGAACAATTCGTAGCCTATTTGGTCAGCCAAGATTGAATGCCATTAACTCATCGATTAACCCTTTCATATTACCCATGATACGATATGACCATAGCCTTGATGTTTTTATCTTCGTATTGTTTTGACATTCTCTTTTGCGTTCTTTCTTTGTGTGTGTGTGAGTGCAAGAGAGAAAGAGTGAGTCTTCTTTGATTGCACTTCTTTCCAAACCCTAGTCTTCATGGCATCTATGGTTTAACTCCTTCATATAGTTTTTGTTGAGTTCTCTCACAAACTCTCACAGCCATAAGCTCGGTGCTTTCCTGGCAAGACCGCAAATTTCTCGACATCGTATCAACACGAGATCAGCCCCTTTCATGTATAAGACATCACCGATCAATTTGTACCTATATGCTCTATGCAAAAAACCATACTTCTTAGACTTCTGAATGTCTTTCGGAATGATTCTTGTTAGAAAAAACTCCTCTTCTTGAGCCAAACTTTCCCGGCCATGGTAAAGAGGTACATTGGTCCTCAACACAAATAGCTCCCCAATCATGCTTTGAGCTGCTTCATGTGCCTCTCCATTTAGAGCACATTCAATGTGTCTGATGATCCATGCCTTGACCTTTTTTAACAGGCCTTTAATTCTGAAACACATTTCCTTCAATGAGGTGTTCTTGCTCTTCCACACACCCAACACTTGCTTCACCATTAACAAGGCATCTCCTTTTATGCTCAACCTTCTAATCCCATGCTTCAAACAAATGTGTAATCCACCTTCCAAAGTAGCATATTCAGCTTGATTGTTACTATGCGCATCCAACTTGAACCCTCTCTTGCATACTAGCTTCCCCTTTGGATCATAAAGTGCTATACCCCCTGAAGCCGCATCACGGCTCTTCCTATATGAGCCATCAAAGAAAAAAACATGTGCATTGCTGATCTATGGAACTTCTTCAACTACCTTTCTCACCACCTCTTCCTTAGCAATAAGGGGATTCTCCTTGTAGGTCAACAAATCGGCTAGGGTAGCTCTTGTACTGTCTTCCACTAGAAAAGAGAACTCAAACTCTTGTAGCTCAATTACCCATTTCTGACCACATTTATCATGTTAGCACCATTAATTAACTGTGGAAAAGAGGCGTAACTCGTCAAGAAAACAAAAGGTCGTGGTAGCAAGTAATGATGAAATCGTTCCGCGACAAGAAAATGTTACACTGGCCATCACTAGCTCTACTTCCTAGAATTTTCTCTCTCCTACCAGATTCACTCGGCTTGCACAATACACTGGCATCATATAATGACTGCCCTTCCCCTTTTGCAATAGCATGGCTCCAATGGCATCATCCCCTCGTGATGGATTTACATAAAACACTTGATCCCAATCAGGAGCCTGCATGACTGACACCCTCCCTAACACCTCTTTCACCTCTTGAAACACTTTTTCACACTTGTCATCCCATTGAAATGTATCATGCTTTTACACTTGCTATAATGGATAAAGGAGCTGTGAAGACAATGGAGTAAACCGTGCCATGTACTTCACTTTGTGTATAAAGTTTTCCAATTGCTTTGTACTCGTAGGTGATGGAAGAAGAATAATAGACTTAACCTTGTCTTGATCAGCCTCAATGCCATTTTCTGACACCATGTGGCCCAATAACTTCACGCTTGGTTGTGCTAAATGACATTTCTTTGGATTTAGATGTCCTCCACATTCATCATATCGAGCCAATACCGTTTGCATCTTCTCATGGTCGTCCGTAAAAGCTTTAACACAACTACCAATGAATGGTTCCAATACCCAATTTGCTCTCTCTTGATAGAAAAATTCTCTCTCCCAATTTGCTCTCTCTTGATAGAAAAATGGTCCATTTGACAACCCAAATGGCAATACCATGTAGCAATAGAAGCCCCATGGCGTAATGAAAGTTGTCTTTGTTCGATATTTAAGAGAAAAATTCAATTGAAAATAGCCTGAAAAAAATCACACACACTATACCTCTCATAACCTACCACCGAATCCAAGATATGATCTATGAATGGAAGAGGATATGGGTTCTTCTTCGTGGATGCATTTAAGGGTTTAAAATCTACACAAATCCTTCACTTCCCATCCTTCTTTGGACTGACTACTACTAGACTCACCAATTCTATTGTTTCCACTGGGACTATGAACCCTGCCTTCAATAACTTGTCCACTTCTTCCTGCAAGCCTTCCATTTGCTCTTGACCCATCCTTCTTAGCTTTTTCCGCACTGGCTTAGCATCTTCTTTCTGCTCTATATGCATCTCTTCTCCTTTGAACCCTCTAATCTCTTCATATGAAGTAATGAACAAATTAGGAAAATAGCCAACATGTTCAAATATATCTCCTTCTCCATAGCTGAGAGGTCTCCATTGTGTCATCAATTCAAACCTTGGTTTGCATCAGCCCTTCAATCACTTCATAAGGCCCTTCACTTTCTTCTTCAATCTCATTTGCAAATGCAACTAAATGAGACTCCTGGATTTCTTTGTCCATCAAAAGAAATGCAACATCAACATCCTCATCACTGTTGGTAGTACTATCACTGTCCTCATCAGTCACTGTGGAATAGTCTTCATCACTAGACTCGTCCTCATCTTCATAAAGCTCCTCCAATACTTTTCATGTGTCCATATTATATAGATTCTTGGCACCTGTCTTTCCATAGAGGCTAATCGTACCACGTCTCCAATCTTGAGCAGCTCCCACTGCACGTAACCATGGTCTGCCCAATATAATAGGATATGATCCCAACCCCGCTGGCATCACATGAAAATCAACCACTACCTTTGCATCATACGTCTCCACTTCTAAGCTCTTTATGACACCCAAAATTTTTAATTTTTGATGGTTTTCTAATCTGATCCAAAATACTGACACCCCTGTCATTGTAAGACCCATCTTCTCAACACATGAGTGTGCTATAACACATAATTGTGCTCCACCATCCACATAACCTTGTCCCAAATTTTTTCTTTTATGCCACACATCTACTATTGGACAAATGTGAGGTAGTTCATCCATCACCAACACCTTCACTGAACCTCTCTCTGGTTCTTTCTCCATTAGGTTAACCATCCTCTTCCAATGTCGCTTTAGCTTAGGCACCATCTCTATAAGCTGCCCAAAAGTAACATCAGCTTTCATGCTTGCAAGATCCTCCTTCAAGTCATAGCTTAATTGCCCATCCCCTAGTGGAAAATCTGAAACATGAAACTTGCAACAACGAGCCCTCCTTTTCCTCTTGGCCTTGACATCCTCGCCTTCATGGATCTTTCCCTTCTTCTTACTAGGACCTGGGGCACTTCTTCCTTCCTTGTTCTCTGTGGTCCTCTTCCCAATAGGCATCACTAATGTATCCTCTAGCTTTGATGCCTTCTCTAAGATGACTACACTTATCACTTTTGTCTTTCCCTTTTCCTCCTGGGTTAATCCACTGGTTCCTTCTTCTCCCTTAATTTCGATGCCATAATCATTTGACCTAGTTAGCACCTGTCTTGGCAATGGATACATGTCTCCCCCCATCCTTGGTGGCTTATCACATTGCAGGCTGATGTGACCCAAATCTCCACAATTATAACATGTGGGTGTCTGTCTCCATAACCTACCATTGCTTTGTCCAACATCATTCCTGGGCCTTTCTTCACCTCCTGGTTGATTTGCAAACCTCCCTCAACCTCGATTATTTCCCACATTACCTTACACGTTTAGGCTGAGATTATTCATTAAATCTACCATTTTCCTCATGTCTTTCCTTAGCCCATCATCTTGCACAGTTGTAGTGACCACTGCTGGCATAGCTTGAGGAGTAATAGAAACCACTAGTGCATGATGAACCCCTGGCATGCGACCTTGTAAAGAGTCCATAGGTTGAAACTCAGACCTCCTGGGCGAAGAATCCACCCCTAGCTGGCTCATTTTCCTCAGCTTCCACTCTTTGTTCCTTGCCACCTCCAATGCATCTTCATATGTTCTACGCTTCTTTAGCTCCACTCTCGAATGTATATTCTCCCAAAGACCAGCCAAGAATCTGTCCTTCTTCATCATGTCAGGTGGGGGTACTTGTGGTGCTAAGGCCTTGCACATCCACTCCCATGCCAATGAAAACTTACGTATGTACGCATCTGCTGGCTCACCTTCCTTTTGCACCAAACCTTGTACTTCTTGCCAAACTTTGTCAGGATCTTTTGTCTTCACAAACTCCAATTCCAATCCATGCCTTAGATTGTCCCAACTGAAACTTATATGTGGATCAGACACACACAACTCCTCTTCAAATTCTTTGGACCAAACTCGTGCATCACTCTTCAAACAAATTTGGTGAAGACGTAACATCTGCACTGGGTCATGAATCTGGTTGCTAATGCAAGAAACCTCCATCTTTTCCAAAAAGTCTTCCACATCTTCATCACTTCTTCCATGAAATTTGGGATAAGATAAAGCCATGTCTACCCAAGTTACGATGCTTTGAGAACCCCTTCAAACACATGTGCAAGAACCCAAAACTTTTGACCGACTCAATCCCTAGAAACTTCAATGGATCTTGTCTTTAGATAAGGACAAACACATGCACATCTTTTGAATTTTCATAGTTAATCATCGAAATTACAACAGGCAAAGGGCATTCCAGTATCTCTCTTGATCTTCATGGTCTGAACATAAAGACTATGCGCTGCTGGAAAAACATCTTCCTGGACACATGAACATTTATTTGGATTCTTTGAGTTAAATGAAAAGGAGTGAATTGAAGTCCATTTTGATCATCCATTAAAGCCAACCATGCAGCTCCCAAGAAGGCACACCTGACTTATCCTCTGATTTAATTTGCCAGAATTTTAGGAGCATAAATGGCTCAAAAGACCAAGAAACCAGCCATCACAACTTGGAAAATTTTTGGCAGAGTTTCCCCAGAAGTAGAGCAGTAAGAACCCAAAATATAGACTATATATGTATGTATAACCTGCCAACAATAGAACTTGAGCATCAAGTAGGAATCACTAGTACATAGCCTATGGCAAGTTCAAGAAAAGGGTGCTCCAGTCACCTATATCACCAAAAGGATCTCACATTTGAGAATCGCCCAGCTCAATAAAACCTCACGCTATCGACCCTCTCATGAAAGCTTATGAAAATCTTATATAGTCAAGTCTCAGAAATGACTGTTTTCCACACCAAGTCTCAGAAATGACTGGGACAGCCAAATAAAACCAAGTATGGTTCCACAAAGGCGTACAATGGCAGTTTCCACAAGTAACGTACAATACAAGATAATGCACTCAAACAGGCGCCAATTGATGCATACCTACAACAACTAGAAGTGATTTCCACTGTCAGTGTACCACTCTACTCCAGCTACATGTAACTGTGTGAATCACCAGTACCTGTATCTGTATCTGTCCCTGTAACATGTAACCTAGAATCTGTAATCTATACTCTTGAAGCTGAAGGTACTCGACGAAGATCCTCTGTGGGGGCACCAAAAGAATGTGAGCGAGATTGAAACACACCCAACGCCTCTATAATGAACCGACACACACTCTTGGGATGATACACACACACACACTATGGGGCAGCACTCGACTTACACAACCCACCTGGCCGAGACAGGGAACACACTAATGGAGTGAGAGGAGAGAGACTATCCATTTGCCCACTCCACACAGAGAGGCACACACACACACACCCAAAAAACTTGGCTCAAAAGATGATAATTTCTGATGTTTAGATACAATTGAGCTTGAGTCAACACCAATGGGGCAAATGGCTCACACAATATGGGTAAAATATGCAAGATACAATCACAAATTGGAGCAGAGGCTTCGCTCATAGGAGGAACTTTCACAGCCAAAACAATAGAAAAAAAAATGATCAATTTTGCAAAATGGACAGCGCCATTGCGTCCAGAACGGCCCAAAATCCCAGTCTACAATGTCAAAGTGCTCAAAGAGGACCTCGGATGATCAATTTATGGCCAAAACAGGCTCCAAAAATAGCAAAAACTCAGTTGCGACTGTTCCTCCTCTTCTCTCCACATTTTTTCTGGTCTTCTCTCTGGTTTTTCAGTTCCCACATTTAGCTTTATTACTTGGCCACCTCTGGCCTCTTAGTTGACCTCAAACGGACCCCAAACAGGCCAAAAAGTGGCCTCGCAGTGCATAGTTATCACCCTACTGCATTCATCCGCACACGTAGCACTCAACTGTTTCCAATAATGCATACTGCAACCACGTGAAGTGGCCCCAAAATAAAACTCTCATGATGAACTTTTTGCATATTTATCACAAGAAAACACCCACATTGTGTCCGTACTTATCCACGTGCAAATATTGACCCCATTCGACCTCCTGACACCACTAGATGCCATCTGACGCACCTGCCTACCTCCTGTTGTTGGTCCTCGGATAGCTTCCTGGAGAAGTTTTACATGCCAGCAACTCCTCATTATTACTAGAAAAACACAATGATATTGGTGACGATGAAAATCGATGCACTATGTACATGTTGTCCTACATGTACACATGTGGGCCCCACGTAACCACCTGGCTCTGGAAAATGGGCAATCCTTTATTTGATGCACCATGCATGAGTATGTACTTATGTGCAATGATTTCTTCCAAAAAACTCCTAACAACGATAGTTCGAGTTGTGAAGACCGCACTTGGTTGAGCACTACATTTGCAGGCAAGGTTACTTTGTGCTGACCCTGCTTCAGGATCTGTTGTAAGAGTATCCTTGATGCTACAGGAAAGAGTTTTTTTTTCCACAATCATTTTTGACACAACAGAGGATGTTGCTGCTTCATGAGGGCTACATAGGAATGCAGAAGGAAGTGCCATGGATGCTTGCCTTGTTACTCTCTCTGTCTCTGTGCTGTTGTATGTGACTACGCTATTGTATTTGGCTTTCTCGCAAGCCCTATGGAGACTCGTTAGACTCAGGAGACCATCGCGTGCCTCTCTCGTGCTATATTGGATTGCGCTCGTGAGCTGGTTCTAATTCCTTCACAAAAGTCAATGTACAGAACTACCTACATGGCTAGCACACAAAGCTATAGCAAAACCCATGAACGACAACGAGCTTCATGTCCTCTCTCTCTCTCTCTCTCTCTCTCTCTCTCTCTCTCTCTCGCTCTCTCTACTAAACTTCAAAATTTTACTGTCAAGCATGCAAACGAATTGTCTATCATATCCTAAGGAGTACCTTGTGCTCATGTAAAGAGGTAGACACTGGCTAGGAGAGTCTCCTAAGATAAGATCCCTCTATGAGAGCAATGGAAGAGAACGGGCTCAGAAAATTTAACGGGGAGGGATTTCATACTTGGCAAACCAAGTTGAAAGGCTACTTAATGGGAAAACAGTTATGGGGAATAGTCAAGAGAACGCTCATTGGTCTGACATCTACTATTGTTGCACAAGTTCTGACACGCTCTATAGGTGCACAAAATCAAGCAGCCATTAGGAATCATAATCACTAAACTACATGACAATTATGTACACTTTATTGATGATTACCTCATTAGATGCATGGGAAGCACTAAAAAAAACTTTGGAGCTTGGAAAAAGAATAGCAAGGTAAGCTTAAAGAAAGAACATAACAGAGATATTGCAAGCTTGGTCAATCGCCTCAATATCATGACCACACAGCTAGCTTATGTAAATAGTGCAGTTCCAGAGAAGGAAAAAATTGCGCTTTTTCTAACTGTTGAGATGTAGAGAGAAAGAGAGAGACGAGACAAGAGACACACCATATACGCTCCCAAAGACTGATTCATATTGAGGACAAGATACAAATATATAGGTGAGACCAAGTTGAGTAGAGTGAGCCATATATAGCTCCAACACCCCCACTCAAACAAAGGTCTCTAGCTTTGGATGAAAAAACCCTTGGGGAGTTCAAGGGAAAAACCCAAGCCCCTATACAATGTGAAAATATGAACCAGCGATGATGATGTGAAAGTGAATTGTGCATCTATGTACAAATATTCAAGTGACTTAGAGATCACAATGTGCAAATGTGGAGTGTGCATAGTGCATGGTACCTAAAAGATTACAATGTCATATGTACAAAGCTATTACAATAGCAAAGAAGCTAATCTAGAAAGAGTGAGGTCGAAGCAACTCCAAGCTCCGAGCGCAAGAGGATGAAACGTGACTCGTTGAGGCCTTTAGTCGAAATGTCTGCAATCATCTGGTCACTTGGACAGTGTTCAACCATAATGGTTCCTTTGCGTACTTCATACCTGACATAATGATAATGGACAGCAATGTGCTTTGACTTATTATGTTGAACATAGTCTTTTGCAAGACTAATAGCACTTTGGTTGTCACACCGCAAGGGTGTGCTAGAAAGAGGAGAGTGACCAATATCAAATAGCATTTATCGAAGCCAAATCAACTCACGAGCTGCAAGTGATGCCGCAACATATTCTGACTCAGTCGTAGAAACTGCAACACAACGTTGTTTCTTGCTAGTCCAAGAAACAAGACAACCATTTATAAAGAAGCAATTTCCACTAGTAGATCGCATAGATAAATGTGAGCTTGCCCGGTCTGCATCTGTGTAACCCAAAAGAGAAAGAGATTGCATAGAATCCGATGTGAGTTGTCGTCGATAGACTAAACCAAAATCTGTAGTGCCTTTCAAGTATTTCAACACACGCTTTGCAGCAGACCAATGCTTAAGAGAAGGACATGCAAGATGTTGTCCAAGATAATTAGCAGCAAACAAAATATCAGGACGAGTGTTCATGCCAACAAACTGAAGACATCCAATCAAGTTAGCATAAGGTTGATTTGTGACAAGTTGACCGCCATTGTCAGAAGTGTTCTTCGTAGAGCTTGCAAGACAAGGTGTGTTGGCTGAATGTGCAGATTCCATACCAAATTTTTGAATAGTATCTGCAATAAACTTTGACTGTCGAAGGAATAAAATACCTTTTGTACGGTTCCGTTGGATTTGAATGCCAAGACACGAGTGAATCTCTCCAAGATCCACCATATCAAATGCAGAAGACAATAACTTTTTCACTTGCTGAAGAAATCCCAAATCATTGGAAACAAGGATGGTATCATCCACATAAAGAGCAAGAATCACAAAACTGCTACCTTGGCGTTTTATGTATAAGTTGGGGTCTGACGAGCAAGAGATGAATCCTTTAGAGGTGAGAAAAAGATCAAATTTTGTATACCAGGCTCGCGAAGCTTGTTTGAGACCATATAGTGCCTTATGGAGTTGAGCAACAAGGTCTTCTTTACCTGGAATAACAAACCCTTCTGGTTGTTCCATATAAATTTCCTCTTCCAAGTCACCATTAAGAAAAGCAGTTCGCACATCCATTTGATGAGCTTCTAAATCAAATTGAACAGCAAATGCCAATAAAACTCGAACACTTGTAATGCGAACAACTCGTGAAAAAGTCTCTTGATAATCAACACCAGCTACTTGGGAATAACCTTTTGCAACTAAACGCGCCTTGAACTTGTCAAAAGATCCATCTGCTTTTACTTTTGTCTTATACACCCACTTACATTTAATAGCTGTACGACCAGGAGGTAATTCAGTTAGTATCCATGTACCTTTAGAGATAAGAGAATCGTACTCTGCTTCCATAGCCTCTTGCCATTGATCCTTTTGTGGTGAAGAAATAGCTTCATCATAAGTAATTGGATCTTCGGAAGTAGAAAAAGCATTATCAGCAATATCGTCATCCTAAACATGACATGAGCCATGTTCAAAATCAATAGGCAGATCAACAAAAATATCAATATCATCATTGGCGACATTCGGAATGGATGGTCGTGAAGAGGAAAGTTGCTCTATAGGAAGAGTTTCATCTTCTGAAAGAAATGGAAAAGCTTGAAGCAATGATTTAGTATCATCAGAATCATCCATGGACCATGAGCCTCCCATAAGCTGTTCGTTAAAAGTAGCATCACGATTCACAATTACTTTCTTGGAGGAAGGGTCATAGAATTTGTAGCCTTTGCAAGTGTCAGAATATCCAATAAAAATAACTTTAAGACCAGGAGCATCAATCTTTGTTCGTGTTTCTTTGGGAACATGAATATAAGCAATACATCCAAAGGTTCGAAAATGAGATACAGAAGGAATGTCACCTGTCCATGCTGTGATGGGTATCTTACCAGAGGGTGCAGTAGTAGGAAGATGATTCTGAATAAATACTGCTGTCAAAGTAGCTTCAGCCCAAAAAACACGAGATAATCCAAAATGAATCAGTATACATCTTACAGCATTGAGAATAGTGCGATTCTTTCGTTCAGCAACACCGTTCTGTTGAGGCGAATATGGAATAGTGTGTTCATGATGAATTCCACTGTCAGCACAGTAACTCACAAACTCTCGAGAAACATATTCGCCTCCATTGTCACTACGAAGCTTCTTAAGGCGATGACCAGTTTGAAGTTCCGTAGCCTTGTGGAATTGTTTGAAAACAGATAAGGCTTCAGATTTTTGTCTAAGTAGAAATACAGTCGTATACCTTGAGAAATCATCAATGAAAGTAATGAAGTAGCGATATTGTGATCTCGAAGAAGGTAGAGGTCCACATATATCAGTATGAACAAGATCCAATATGTCATGAGAATGAGTTGTATTTGAAAGAGGAAAGGGTTTGCGATTGTGTTTCCCAAGAGCACAAAATTCACAAATTCCCATATGAGGATGGGCTTTAAGATCCATGCCATGAACAAGATCACGACGTTGAAGATCAAGGAGTTTTGAGAAATCAGCATGAACAAAACGGTGATGCCATACTTTGCAATCATGATCACCTGGAGCAGTGACAACATTTGCTACAGCATCGTTGAGAGAGAGTTCAAACAAATTACCATTTCGAGGAGGAGTGGCTATAGTCTGTCCATCTTTCTCAATTCGGCATTTGGTATGATCAAATCCAACAAACAGACCAAGATCAACAAGTCTAGCAACTGAAAGAAGATTACGTTGAAGATCTGGTACATGTAATACTCCTCGCAAAATTCGAGTGGAAGAAGATAAGGTACCAAGATATAAGTCTCCAATACCCTTTACTTGACAAGTAGTATCATCGGCAAGATAAACAACACGTTGAACTGGCAGTGGATGATAGTTATGAAGCCACTTAGACTGATATGTCATATTTCCTGTAGCACCAGAATCGACAATAAAAAGTGATCCATCGCGTACATGAAGTATTCTGTCTGGAGCAACTGAACATAGGACGCAGCTTGTTTCTGGTACAATGTTGTTTCGATGTTCAGTAGCATATGCTCTATTCCGATCTGTGTCGAATCGACGCTTATAGCACATATGAGTGGGATGATCAGATCGTCCACAATATTCACAAGAAGAAGAAGAAGAGTCTCTAGATAAACGTGGTTGTTTTGTGGTAATATTGTGTTCTTCATCATATTGACGTGCCCAACAATCATCTTCAGTATGGCCATTTCTGTTGCAGTAAGAACATTGCTTATTAGGAAATTTGAGACGAGAGAAAATATTACCGCGACGGCCACCTCTGCGGT
This sequence comes from Adiantum capillus-veneris, assembly GCF_014529385.1. Taxonomy (NCBI): domain Eukaryota; kingdom Viridiplantae; phylum Streptophyta; class Polypodiopsida; order Polypodiales; family Pteridaceae; genus Adiantum; species Adiantum capillus-veneris. The sequence goes on from NC_140933.1 coordinate 66,627,803, forward strand.
TTCCTCGTTGAAATGGACGCCTTCGAGCATAAAAAGCCCGTTCCATCTGTTGTGACTCAGTCTCCTCGTGTGAAATCATAGCTGTTTCATGACTAGCATTACGACGTTCTTGACGTTGAGAGTATTCAATTAAAGACATGCAGGCTTGGTCGAAATCAACACCATCTTTATTAGAGAGAATAGTAACAATGTTATCATAAGAAGAGTCCTTCACCGTATCAAGGAGAAGTGTAATCAGTTGCTTTTGTGGAATAGGATCACCGGCAGCAGCAAGTTGATTAATAATAGATTTGAAAGATTCAATATGTCCCGTCATGGCAGTACCAACTTCATATTGTAACTTGTTAAGCAACCCTCTCAAATAAAGTATTTCTGTGACAGATTTCTTCTGAAAGTTTGCAATAAGGTACTTCCATACGTTGTGGGAAGTAGGCAGTTCGTACATATCAAGCAAAAGGGAATCAGTAAGAGCAGAAAGAATATACCGACGAGCTGCTTTATCACGTCGTTGCCAATCCGTATAGGCAACATTCCAATCTTCAAATATAGGTCCTTCAGTGATAAGCACGTTATCATTATCCGTATCAACAGGCTGAGGCGGACAAACACGATTTCCAAGAACAACATCGGAGAGTTCATCGCCTTCAAGAATTAACAACATCTTTGCTTTCCAGCCTGGAAAACCTTGACCTTGGAAAGGAGGAACAGAACGCTGGCCAGAAGGAAAGCCGTTGACGAGAATATTCATAGCCATATCTTGTTGCGAGAAGACGTATAAGATAAGATCACAGAATTTGCACACCATATATGGTGAAGGCCGCAATTGAGAATGAGAGAGATATGAGGACTGCGTTCTGTCAACGATAAACGTAAGAAGGATGCTCAAGGAACTTCCAAAAATGTAAGAGACGTCACCCAAAAACGGCAGGGTAAAGGAGACGTTAATAATAAAAGAGTCCTCAAAATAGAGTGGCGTGAGATGCAAGATTGACGGACACAATATGAATAGCAAAAAGCTAAATCTTCTCGAAAAAGTTAACGCCAAAATAAGAAAAACGATCGCGGACGCTTCACGAAGAAGTAGGACGAAGAAAGCTGCGTCAAGCTCAATTGCAGTAAAAACAGCATAACTTTCTGCTGCGAACTCCGATTGACGCAAACCTAGAACTCAAATCGAAGAGCTCGAGGAGACGAACAAGTTTTGGATGAAAAGTGCCATTGCGCTACGCTCCATCGCGCTTTTCCCGTTTCTCCAAATTTTGAGCAGAACAACAAGAAAAATTGAGATGAAGTTCAGGGTGTCATGAACAAGAAAACGTAATCAACGATTAGATTGATTAGCAATAAACGTCACATAAAACACTAATCATATTCTTCTTAACACAAAACAAGCACAATTAACAAGAATCAATGCTCAAAAATAAAATTTGTAGCAATTTTTGAATCTTACATGCAAATCGCATACACATACTGTTTTGTCACCATGAATTGAATCGGCGCATGATCGTTACTGCTCTGATACCATGTTGAGATGTAGAGAGAAAGAGAGAGACGAGACAAGAGACACACCATATACGCTCCCAAAGACTGATTCATATTGAGGACAAGATACAAATATATAGGTGAGACCAAGTTGAGTAGAGTGAGCCATATATAGCTCCAACACTAGCAACCTTACCACCTAGCTTTGACCAGATCATGACCATAATTAAGGCGAAGGATCCAACATCGGATTTTTAATATGTTATCAACTCTTTAATGTCTGAGGGGAAGAAGCAAGGGAGGAATGCTTCTTTAGGGGGAGGACACTTCACAGTTGTCTCTAGTACCAAAACTTGATTCCAGTGTTGTAAAGACAGGGATATAGCAAAGGACGGTCTAGCATCAAAGACTTGCAGCATTTACGAGAATAAGGGTCCCATTCCTTCTAAGTGTTTGAAAAGGGACAAAGGCAGCACCACCAAAAATCCAAGGCCCAAAGTGTATTTGGCATAAGAAGACCAATATGAAGATAAAGACGAAGGCAGCAATAGCCTTCTAGTCTACGATGACATTCTCTAGCTCTTTTTTTTGCCTTTCCCCTTCAGCTGTATTTGTTTGGAGATAGCCTAAACTAGCTTGGTCTCAATTTTATACATCTGTTTGGGTATCTCTTGGATTAGAGATAGTTTGTCTTCTAGATTTGAGAGGTTCTTTTTGCTCCTGGATTGGAGTATGCTAGAGTTGTCATTTTTTTCCTATTCCAAACCTCAAGGGGAGAATTGTAAAGTGTGAGCTTTTTCCTAGTGTCCTAGAGTATGAGTCAAGGAGAGGAAAAGTGGAATCATCCCAGATGTTGTGGTGCAAGGCTGTAGAGCTACTTAAAGCTCATTTCATGAATGAGTAAACACAAGTCTATTTTGTAGTTTACGGTGAGCTTGTGATAGCTTAGCAAATACTCAAGATCGTGTCTATGAGTCCAAGTTAATTGATCTTGGAACCTGATTCACTTGAGTCATAATCTAGACAATACACACTCACTTGTGTGCATGATGTTTTAGTTTCATTCACCCTAGCTAGCATGATTCCATTCCCATCACAAATAAGTCATACATCGATGGCATGGAACCTAGAACTCTAGCATTTGGTGAAGAAATATTTTTAATATAAACCACATAAAGTGCTGCAACTAATAATAGAAAATGAAGAAACAACTCAATCAAAACCATATAAAGTGGTTGCAACCAATAATATAAATTGATGAAACAGATCAAGCATGTACTAGCAAGAGATAATTCATTATGATGTATGCGATCTTGCAAAGACTATGTCTAGGAGAGGATGCATATTTTATAAAACAAAGCTATGGGTGTACATCATGAAGGAGAAAAATGAGGTATCACCATCAAAATTTCAAGGTTATGGTTGAAATGGGTTGAAAAATATGTGCAGCGCTTAATGTTAGATGGAGGGGAGAGTACTTCTTCAATGAGTTTTTGTTATGAGAAAGCATAAAATTATGAGAAATTTTTGAGGTAGATATACTCCACAACAAAATGGTGTTTTCGAGTGAAAAAATAGACACATCGCAAAATTCACAAGGGCAATGATGAATTAATGAGAAGAATATGACTCATTATTATTGGGCTAAGGTCAATTCTACAACTGTATGTGTTATGAATAGGACATCCATTTTCATTGTATATAATATGACACTTGAGGATAAATTTATTAGTAGCAAAAAACCTGATTTGCCAAACTTTAAAGTGTTTGGATGAATTGCTTATATATATACATGTGTCGGATGAGTTTCATACAAAGTTGAGCTCAAAAGCTGAAAACTTGTGCTCGTTATTACTTGGATAAAAAAGGGTAGTATAAGTGCATGTTACAATCATATCAACAAGCGCCAAGTGAGGGTGAGCAAGGATATGGTTTTTTATGAGTTAAACAACTAGTATACTACTGTGAAAGTTGATTTTGTGACTAATTTCAAGGAGAATGTGGCGACAAAAAATGGTAAATACTATTTTGTAGAAAATTAAAACTTTAAAAAATAGGGTGTTTTATTGAAGGTGTATCAATAAAAACGCACACATGAAACAATTTAACCAACGTGTCCAACCAATAAGTCAAATTAAGCTCCTCAAATTGTTGTTGTTCATTGTGCAATACAACTTATGTAACTCACGAGTGACAAAAAGTAAAAGCACGTATTGGTGGTACCACTTTTGGCACTTTTGGTGGTACCCTTTGCAAAAGTGGAGACTAGTAAATTTTTTATAAAAAATCTAAAAACATTTTGAACCTTAGTGTTCTATATGCTACTTCTAAAAGGCTATCCATTCATACACATAATGCTATTTTATTTTACATATAAAACATGAAAATGGGATTTCTTTTCAAAGGACTATTCAAGACACCACTATTTGGTACCACCAATACATGCTTTTGCAAATATTCACTAGTATGAATATCTTGTGAGAACAATGTGCGAAAGATCAAACAAAGAGAGTCTTCACACATGAAAGTTCTCTTTCCTTTGACATTACATGTTAATCAGGATTTACCAGTGTGTTTATGGATATGTAATTTCGTTTTTTTTTTGTAGAAAAGAAATTTCATAACCATAAACACACTAGAAAGTCCTGATGACCAGGTAATACCATAAAAAGAGTACTTTTTATAATTACCTAGTAGTCATGACTTTCCAATATGTTTGAAAAGTCTTGATTACCAAGTAATTTCACAAAAAAGAGTACTTTTCTTGATTGCCTGGTAGTTAGGACTTTCCAATGTGTTTATGAGTATGTAATTTCTATAACCACTAACTATTGGCTTTCAAAGCTAGCACAAGTAAGGTCAAATTCCAGACTATTTGAATAAGCTATGTATTTTTTTGTCGCTCAAGTCTAGTAATTCAACTAACAGTGGGTATAGTCAATATTGCACACATATATATATATATTATTTTATAGGGGATAATCAATATATACATAACCATAAACATGTTCGTCTTCAACCATAAGCACATGTATTTGACTATATACTCCACAATCAATATAGAATATCATAAATGTCACTACTACAATCATTCTCATTTATACTTGTTTGTGACCATAAATTGGTGTTGGTCATTTGAACATTGAACCATGAAGGACACTCAAAGAGTGATGTTATAGCTCGTGCAATTTTCTTTATGCAAAAATCATATAATAATTCTTAAAGGTGTGCACAATTCCTTGTCTCCCACTTTTTCATGATTAAAAACACCCTTTTTTGACAACAATGGAGAGCGTAGCTAGCCTACAAAAAAAAAATGACAATACAAAAAAGAGAAACATAGCATGCATACCTTAAAATCACAACACAACGATTGTAAAGAGCAAGACGTGACAAGGGAAATTGTTGCATGTGCACATCCTAGAGGAAAGCACTACTTATATGTGGCAGAGAGAAGAGGAGAAAAGAGAAGATTGACACCAGACTTAGGCAAAGGCTACTTATGCGCACATGAATCTCGTAATGAACCCATATATAATTTTTTAAGTGCTAGAAAAATACTGTGAGATAATTTATGAAGAGAGATCTTATAAGTAGAGATAATAATAGATATTATCCATGTGAATCTTAAATAATTTGTTAGATTCCAAATGATAATCCAAAAATTTAGATTGCTTTTGATTTTGTCAGCCCTATATCCATTAGTATGCCATACTAATGTATCATTACATACTCCTTCATTAAGAAAGCAAACTCTCTGCAATTGCTATGTCTCTACTACCATGCAATCCATAAATTGTTTAAAACATGGATTCAACTTATTTATTCTACTTTCCTTATTCCTTCAGTCGCGTGCCTACTACATATTCTATGTAGTATCCCATACCACTAAAATGAGCATGTGTATCATATCTTGGTGATAACCAAGATTCATCAATACCAAATCCAAATTTATAAAAAACATCATGATCATATCATCATAATCAAACCTAAATTCATTTAAATATAGAACAAATTATTTCCCATAATTTAACTAGGTCAACAAAACCATACTAGTAAAAGTGGTGTCCAACCACATGTAGTATGATTTTGTAATTGGTGTTACTAAAATAGAAAATCAACACCAAATGGGTGGCTAACCTTCAACCAAGAATATACACTAGACTACCTCAATTTATGAATTGAAATTAAGGTTGTGTAGCCTAAATTGAAAAACCTATATTGCAATCATGCTAGCAAAGTTGACAAATGTGCACTAGAAATTTGGTGTTACCTAAACGTACAAATGGACATTATAATGGAAATTTTACATTGCCTAGACACACAAAAATGTTTAGATGTTGACCAATGGACAATGGAGGACAAAAGCTACCAAGCACATTCTACTATTTTGAGTTCAAAATTTGAGTAAGTTTCCTTAACACTTAGTATTCAGAATCACTTATAGATGAAAGAACAGACTTGTTGGTCACTCCAACCTACATTTACAATGTTTGGTTGAAGTGGCACCCTTAGAGAAAGGGCTAGTGTGAATGGGTCCTATATGAAAAAGTATCTTTTTAAAATGAATACAAATTTTCACCTTGAATCTTTAGTAGTCAAAGAGATGGAAGAGGTGCATCATGCAGTTGGTGAGCTAGTATAACATGAGTATGTTGTCTTTCCTAATGACTAGTTAGAGTGCATGTGTACTTTCTCCAAGAGGTCAAGGGATTTTTTTAAAAATAATCAAGGTTTATAGTATTTTCACTCGACTAGAATTACAAAATCTCAAGTAGACTACGAGCTTTCCGAGAAGGAAATTTACGAGTTTTAGTATAAATACTGGCAAATGATTCAAAATTTAATATTATAAATTTGAGAGATTTAAGTGTACCTCTTTTTTTGGAGGCGACAGAGTTTTGATATATATAGTTATTAAGGTGATTTTTTGAAGGACAGGAGACAGAATCATGAGTCGACAGATTTTTGAAAATAAAAGAATGGTGTAAGAGTGGGGCTTATGAGGTGTGACTTGTAGAGCCCAAATTTGGTGCTCAAAGTGGGCATCAACGGCCATTTAGGGAATCATTTGATGCCCATTTTTAAGACCAAGGTTTCATAGTATACATATGTACTTACTTACTTACATACATACATATGTATGCATGTTATTATGTATACATACATACATACTTATATATGTATCATATGGATGTATGTATTTGATACCTGATGAGGACCTAATTTTTAGAGTGTTCAGTTGTTAAGCCTTAAGATGCTATGATAGACGAGAGTGGGTTGTGGAAAGTGGACAGAATTTATACAAGGCCAAAATGCTATCGTAGGTATGGGAATAATAGCCACTTGCATAAGTGTAGTCAATTTTGAATTCAATTTTGATTCATAGAAAAGGTATAAAATCAAGGATTTTCATTTGTGTTATTGTTTACAAACTGCAATTACATAAATATGTGGCCATGCATTGACGACGAACTACATGAAGACACTCCAAACACTAGAAGATTTTTCAACCAAGGCAAAAACAAAACACTAGTGCATAGAGTCTACATATAGACACAAAGCTAGAGCTCAACATAAGGGAGAAACAAAACACTTTAGAGTGCATGGAGTTTACATGCAAATACGAAGCTAGAGCTCAACATCAATAAGATTTCTAAATTCATAAATGCATATAATAAATCATCTTTCCATAAAAGGAATAGACACTGACTCTATGAGTAGTAAAGATCTGCTTTAGTACATAGCATACACATGTCAAAGAATTTTTATAGAACCTATACATATTTTGTATTCTCCCAGATGGGCTAGATAAGCCTTCACATTAGAGAGAAGGATAAACTACAATAGACATTATACTCTTGAAAACAAATTTCCTTAAATATGCAGTCATGCATCGATGAAGAACTGCATGAAGACACTCCAAACACTATAGGATTTTTCAACCAAGGGACAAACACAACACTTTGGAGTGCATGGAGTCTACATGCAGACACGAAGCTAGAGCTCGCCATCAATCAAACTGCTAAATTCGTAAATGCATATAATAACTCATCCTTTTATAAAATGAAGGATCCCCTTCCCTACATAACATACACATGTTGAAGAATGGTTATAGAACATACACAGACGTGCTAGATAAGCCTTCACATTACATCAAGGGGGGAATCTTCCACCACTTTGACAATCAAAAAATTACCCCCACATCTTTATTTTTCTGGGCAAAACTCACAATTTGTGAGTGGATTGTATTAAGCATAACATAGAGTTTACAAAACAGCATCAAGCTCAGGTCGAGCCTTGAGGTGCTAGAGATTACAAAATGGATTTCTACCCCCAGATCTTGTGTAAACCATTGAAGCATAGGTTGTCAATACTTGAGAAGGGGGGGTTGTTGGATAATCAAATTTTACATTTATAGGATTCATCCCTGAAATCATTCATCTAATTTAGAGGCTAACAATGCATGTCAAAAGAAGTGGTTGGGCACTTAATTTGGTCCAACTATTGTAACCTCTGGTTTTATAAAAACTCTCTCTTTGTTTTCTCTCGTATTTAACTTCTTTATTGGCTCGTGCTTATGCTTTCATCCTTTCTCTTGCATTCCCCTTGTCTTGGATATGAACATCTTACAATTAAATCTATTTCGCCTTGTTAATAGGGCTCACAAGGCTAGGACACAAAGCCCTTTCAGGACTGTTAAAAAATAGTAGTATTTATATCCATGGACATTTTTACACAAAAAATGTCAATAAATGCATTGGAAAGATTTTCTAACTTGATACTGGGTTCAAACATTGGTGGAAAATGTACACATTGTAAATCTTCATGTTTGTGTGTTGACAGTAGTGCACATAGTACATACTTGGACATGGTATTGGAGCCTTCGATGTGGTGCCAAGTGGCATTTTTTTGGGATCTAGGGCACATTTTTTATTGTTCTAAAATCTAAATAATTAAAGTTGAAAGTGTGAATGCTCATTTGACCCCGGAAGTTTGACACATGCTCTAATTGTCTATTTGTAGCGTCGATATGCAATGATGCACGAAACTGCCTTTGAAGTGGTCAAAAATAGAATTTTGGTATGTGAATATGAATTTCAAGTATCAAAGAACAAGACTACAAAATTTGGAGATTTTTGGAGTCTGTTTGGTATTTTTCCCACAAAAAAGTGTCCATTGAGGGTCAAAACTAGTTAAAAATGGCCCTCAAAAGGTCAAAAAATGGTGTGAAAAAGGCTTATTTTTGCCACATCACTCATGGTGGCTTGAATTTCCAGCATAGGGATGTGCTTTCTTTACCAAATATCAGCACTTTCACCTCTCTATGTGTAAGAGGAAGCAAGATGTCTACACTGGTGCTATGCAGTCCCAACTTGTTCGCATCCTATCCTGTTTTCGAGTCCATATAGGAGTGAATGAGGGTTTCTTCTCTTCAATTTTGCACTTGGGAGAGTCTCTGGATTTCATAAAGTGTATGTGAGTAACTAGGGAAAGAAGGTGCACCTTTCTACAAGACTATCTGACCCTATATTAGTGCCATCAGGGTTGAGATTACAATAAAGGGTCCAATTGAATGAATTTTGGTGATACTTTTGTAGAGAATCTGGAAAGATTTTATATTGTATGTAGAAGCCATGTCTAAAGAGAAACTTTATTCCAGTTTTACAAATAGCCAAATAAGACAAGTCATTAGGCAAAATTTGGACTCACAAAGGGGCCTTATAAGGAGTTTGACTTCCTCTCTCATGTCCAAAATGGGCGTACGGTAAATTTTTTGCAAATCAACTCTAAACTTGGCGGAGATTTGACAGTTAGAATCTACTCTTCAAGCTCTTTCTATTGATATATAGCACGCCACGAGATTCCTCATATTTTGAAAGATTTTATTTTTGATTCTCGTGTGATGTGACAACTTCTAGACAAAGTTGTCACATCACACGAGAATCAAAAATAAAATCTTTCAAAATATGAGGAATCTCGTGGCGTGCTATATATCAGTAGAAAGAGCTTGAAGAGTAGATTCTAGCTGCCAAATCTCCACCAAGTTTAGAGTTGATTTCCAAAAAGTTTACCGCACGCCCGTTTGGGACATGAGAGAGGAAGTCAAACTCCTTATAAGGCCCCTTTGTGAGTCAAAATTTTGCCTAATGATTCACAAGTTTGTTACAACCATCTTTCAAGATGAAAATGAACGAGAATGAGTCCAATTCCATGCATGAAGTTTTGAAGATAGCACTACAAAAAGAGAGAAAGCTATGTGTTTCTATAGGCATGAATTACCCTTGTCTATACCTGGTATGGATATTGTAGATGACCTTTATGTGCATAAATTTGCGGCTAAAGATTCTCATGTATGGAAGGATAACAATTTTGGAGACACCTGTAAATGATAATATGATTCAATCCAATGTAGATAAAGTGGGTAAAGCTATTGTGGAAGCCATACACATGCCTATGGTGAAGAACAACAAGGACACATTAGATAAATGTAAAGATTTGAGCCCTAACATGGAAATTGAAAACAAGGAGAAAGATGTTGAGAAGGATGAGATGACCTATGATGGTGACACATCAAATATTAGTAGTGAGATTTGGTGTGGTGATGTATGTGATGATGAAATAGAGTTACAAGATCCATCAAAGAAGGACATCAAGAAGCATGATTTGGTTTTGGGCTACAAATGTAAACTGGACAACACCTTCCAAAAGAAGTTTCAAATTAATTGGGAAGGCCCTTTCAAGGTGGTGGAGTGTTTTCCGAATGGTACATATCAGTTGGCTAACCTGGATGGAATTTTACATAAGTCAAGGGTAAATGGATTGCATCTTAAATTATATCATGCCAGGTTAATGATGGTGGAGCAAGATGAGCTGCCTATGGAGAAAGTAATGTTGGTGAGGGACGAGGAGACTTGTGATGAGGCGAGTCTCATATCTCTTTTTGCTGCTACTGATCATGAATGATCTAGCAGGCTAGGGGTTGGGAAAATTATGTTAGGAGTTTTTTGGAAGAAATGATTGCGCATATATACATACACATGCATGGTGCATCAAATAAAGGATTACCCATTTTCCAGAGCCAGGTGGTTACGTGGGGCCCACATGTGTACAGGTAGGACAACATGTACATAGTGCATCGATTTTCATCGGCACCAGTATGAGTGTGTTTTTCCTGTAATAATGAGGAGTTTCTAGTGTGTAAAACTTCTCAAGGAAGATATCCATAGGCCGACGACATGAGGTTAGCAGGTGCGTCAGATGGCATCTAGTGGCGTCAGGAGGTCGAATGGGGTCATATTTGCACTTGGATAAGTATGGACACAACGTGGGTGTTTTCTTGTGATAATTATGCAGAAAGGTCATCATGAGAGTTGTATTCGGGGGCCACTTCACGTGGTTGCGGGATGAATTATTGGGAAAAGTTGAGTGCCACCTGTGTGGATGAATGGAGTAGGGTAATAACTATGCACTGTGAGGCCACTTTTTGGCCTGTTCGGGGTCCGTTTGAGGTCAACTAAAAGGCCAAAGGTTCCCAAGTAATAAAACTAAGTGTGGGAACTGAAAAACCAGAGAGAAGATCAGAAAAAACGTGGAGATAAGAGGAGGAAGAGCCGCAACTGAGTTTTTTCTGTTTTTGGAGCCTATTTTGGCCATAAACTGCTCATCCGAGGTAGGATTTGAGCACTTTCACATTGTAGACTGGGGTTTTGAGCCGTTCTGAACGTGATGGTGCTGTCCATTTTTCCAAATTTCTCACTGTTTTGGCTATGTAAGTTCCTCCTATGAGCGAAGCCTCTGCTCCAAATTGTAATTGTATTTGGCATATTTTACCCATATTGTGTGAGCTATTTGCCTCATTGGTGTTGGCCCAAGCTCAATTGTCTCTAAACATTAAAAATTCTCCTCTTTGAGCTGAGTTTTCTGGGTGTGTGTGTGTGTCTCTCTGTGTGGAGTAGGCAAATGGATAGTCTCTCTCCTCTCACTCCATCGGGGTGTTCCCTCTCTCGGCCAGGTGGGTTGTGTAAGCCGAGTGGTGCCCCATAGTGTGTGTGTGTGTGTGTATCATCCCAAGATTGTGTATTGGGTGATTATAGAGTCATTGTGTGTGTTTTCATCCCACTCACATCGTCTTGTACTTCACGGGGAAATTACCTGCTTTGAATGAGACAGTTGGTCACAATGATCAAGGGTTTAGGAGGGTTGCTGTGGACAAGGTATTTTACAATGGCTCAGGGCTATACGAAGTCCTTTTCTTCAAGGTAGAAGACCAACAATCCGTCAAAAAAACCTCGTCCATAATCTTATGTAGACAAGTGCTACATGTCTTTCCTTGGCAACTAGTGAAACAGCTTAACGAGGATTTGCTTTCCAAATGCCCAGTTTAGGTTGAATTTGTAGATCTATTGGCATTTTATGTCCTTTTATCAATGGTTTAGCTGCATCTTTAGGCAAAGTATTGTTTTCCCCCACTATCAATCGTCCTAATAGAAATTGAGCATGTTTGATGTGGCAAACAACAGACCAAAGCATGCCTTAGACATTGGAAATCAAATTGGAATCTAGTGGCAGATTGGGTATCTATCTAAAATGAGGGAACTTAGATAGCTCATGTTTGCATCACGGTCTTTTGGGACAGTTCTCAAAAAATTGTCCTACATTGGCCAAACCCTCAGCAGAATTGATTCCTTCTTACCCAGGCAGTAAACATATGGTTCCCAAGGAGCCAATATTTGGTAAATTGAGCTATCAGATAGGGGATAAGGTCCAAGATCCTTCCTCCTCCCCACCGGACACTCCTATCTATGCTACCCCCCTTGGACATTACAAAACAACTCTGAAATCTTCTCCATCGGGACTTCCCAAAGCCACTCAACAATCTTCATCCATAAAATCGCATGTAGGGAACTAGGCCAGCTCTTCTGAAAACCCCCTCCCTATCGACAAGGGGAAAAGGCTGGTAGATGCTGATGGATTTCAACTCTCCAAACAAACTTTCAGGGCTAAGCCAGCTATCACCGGGTACACCTCCCCCAATGTTTTCGATGTGTTGGAAGATGTTCCATCCCCGGACACCCTAGCTGCTATTGATCGGTGATAGTGCAACACTCCACATCCAAACCTAAAGAATCCCCGCTTATTAATCTGGAGGTGCACATGACTAAGGAAAGTAATGAAGATACCCAGATAGTTCTCAGTACCCCTCTTCCCTCATGAAGATAGCGTTCTTTAATGCTATTTTCTTTTCATTATTGGTTGCTCAGCTCAAAGTTGGATGTTTGTATGGTGCAAGAACATAAGTTGCACCATAAAGCTGGAGACTATATGCACTAAAAAGGATATAGAGTGTTTTATGGTGGTAAAAAAGGCCACTACTCCAGTACCCTTACTTACATTCGAGATTATCTTCAAGCTCTAATGGATCCTTGACCATGAATCAGGAAGGTGCTTGATTTTCCATATACACTCAAACTTTGGCCACAGACAACTGGTCAATATTTATGCAGATAATCTTTTCAATAAAAGGATCCCTCTCTGGAAATGGCTAGGAGATTTCACTTGGACTCAAGGCCTTATTGGGGGGAATTTTAATATGGTACAACAAGGTGCCTATACTACCTCCTTGGGCTCTGTCATGTCAATATCTGAGACTAATTCTTGGACACACCTTCAAGCTCAAGCTCATCTTAAGGATGCTCGAACGTCAATAGCTCAATTGTCTACCTTTCACTCTCTTTCTCATGATGCCTCTTGGTCACGACTACACAGAATCTACTACATTGGGGTTGATTGGCTACCTAATAATGATGACATGCATTAGGAGATTTTGGAGGTCTTTCGGAGGGCCTTTTGGAAGAGAGAGGAAAATAAGCTCCTCCAATGAGAGAAGAGCCTACGTTACGTAGAAAAATAGATTGATATTAACAAAAATATAAAAGGTGTCCCTCTCCTCATTTAATAATCTAGTGGTCCTTGAAGACGATCACTCTCTTTCATTTAATGCGAGCACCTTTTTCAGAAGGTAGATGCGGTGCATTTGATACGGCTTACGTCATCACTAGAAATCAAAAAGTTACAAAACTATCAAGTGGTGGAAGATTTTGAAACTTTTGATACTGTCAATGCGTCCGGAACCCCCAAATATCCTAGAAATGAATGTCCAATTGCCTCGCTCCGACATCCAAAGAGGCAAAGAATGTCAAAAATCCCTAAAAGAACATTTTACTAACGGCGCGCGAGGGGGCATTCCAAAATTTTGGAATGCCTCCTCGCGCGCCGTTAGTCAAAAGCCCCTTTTTTCCTCTTTTAGGGAGCTTTTTGAGAGAAAAATGTCAAAAAACGTCTAAAAAGGGGCTTTCTTGAAAGATAATTGTCCAAAATTCACTAAAAAGAGCTTTGTACTAATGGCGTGCAGAGGGGCATTCTAGAATTTTAGAATGCCTCCACGCGCGCCTTAAGTAAAAAGCCCATTTATTTGGGTTTTTTGACATTTTTTGCCTCTCCGGATGTCGGAATGAGACACGTAGACATTCGTTTTAAGGGTATTTTGGCGTTCCGGACGCATTGGTGGTGTCAAAAGCCTCAAAATCTATCACTATTTGACAGTTTGTGACTTTTCAACTTTTAGTGATGACGTAAGCTGCATCGAATGTGCCGCACTTGCCTCCCGAAAAAGACGCTCGCATTAAATAAAAAAGTGACCGTTTTCAAGGCCGATTGGGAATATAAATCTACTTTGTTGAGTGTCTGGTTGTCCTTTTGGACGTACTCACAAGGTGCAAGTGCATTTTAAAAAAAGTTTCTAGAGAGAGAAATACAATTTCTTACAAGGCCCTCCAAATGACCTCCGAAATTTTCTAATGTTTGTGGATGTTGCAACAGCACTTTTGGATCATTTTCCCTTGGTTATTACTTTCTCCAATCTAGAGCAGTCTCCTTAGAATGAGTTTGGGTCCAGACCTTTAATGATCAACAACTCACTACTGAATCATCCAAACTATAAATCACAATTTCACGTTATTGTTCCTAATGCTCACCAATTGCATGATAACCCTCTGCTAATATGGCTTCATGTTGTGGCTCAATTGCAATCATGTATTTGGAGTGTGGGTAAACTAGTAGCCAAACAATCCAAACAGGCAATGATTGATGCTCAAGCATTAGCTAAATGGTTGTTGCATAAAGCTGGCATAACCACATTGTGTCCAACCGATTTGGATGCACTATGGATAGCCAGAGATTTTATATTTGCCGAGGAATAGAATTAGGCAAGAAAAGCCATGATCTTGTGCAGGCTATGGGTTTTGGAAGGTTGTACAGATTCATCCAAGGGGTTCTACAAGAAATTGAAGCACAATAAAGCCAGACAGCAGATCACAGTACTCCACCACGAGGATGGGCCTCCACTAACCAAGATAAACGAAATTTTTGATTTAGCCACTTGCCACTTTAATAAATTGCTAAATGTTCCGCCTCACTAATCTCTCGAATAGAAACTTAGCTACCAAAACTCTACTGAGTGCAGTGAAGCCATGTGTGGAGAGGTCTACAGCAGCCAGACTGGAACAACCCTGTGTGGAGTCATAATTGTTTTTTTCTTTGAAAAAGCTTCCTAATGACAAAGCCCCTAGGTTATGTGGATTTTTCGAAGAATTTATGATGGCATATTGGGATGTATTGAAGGAGATGGTGGTTCTACTTATTAATGCTACGTAAATCTCCCACAACATGGATCCTGCACTCAAACAAGGCATCATCAAACTCATCCCCAAAAGAATCTTCCCTAAAACCCTAGCCGACTGGCGACCTATCATAATGATGGGGATAGTATATAAAATACTCACAAAAGCCATTGCTCTTAGGATTGGTCCCGCACTCAGAAAACACATTCACCCAACTCAAACATGCTTCATTGGAGGAATGTCAGCTGGACATATAGCATGCTTTATCTTCACAACAAGACATGGCAATGTTTCAGATAGATTTGGCCAAGGCATTTGACACTGTGGAGTGGGACTTTGTGCAGCAAACCATGCAAGGTGTGGGGTCTGGCCCTTGGATCAACAAGTGTATCTCTCTGCTTAGTGAACACGCTTACTCCAAAATGATGATTAACGGTAGAATCTCTGACAAAATATACATCTCCATATGTAAGACAAGAATGTCCTGCTAGCCCTCTTTTTTTTTATGTGGCCTCCCACTCCCTATATGCATACCTAGATCAATTGGCACAATAGGGCTATTTGCAAACCCTCAAATTAGGAGGTAAAGATATCCCGGGCAAAGGGTTTGCGGATGACACCTTTCTATTTTTTAAGGCCCACAACATCAATATTCATAGAGGTATGAAAACTCTACATATGTATGATCTTGAGACTGTGGTCTTACACT
Source organism: Adiantum capillus-veneris (assembly GCF_014529385.1). Taxonomy (NCBI): domain Eukaryota; kingdom Viridiplantae; phylum Streptophyta; class Polypodiopsida; order Polypodiales; family Pteridaceae; genus Adiantum; species Adiantum capillus-veneris. Next base: position 66,643,676 of record NC_140933.1, read on the forward strand.
GAACCTATGTAAATCTTCTTTGATTGACATACATGCAAGGGAATTTGACTCTCTGATGTGGTATGGGAGAAGAGTTTCTAAGGGTCATGTTTTTAGACACCTTGGCTACCCAATTCGGGCCATGGTCTCTCAGAAACACTTGCAACAATGGGTTTTGGAGAGAGTGTTTGCTAAAATTTGTTCTTGCATTGTGATGAATGGCCTTTACATGTCAGGCTCAGAATCATTCAGACTATTCTCATGCCTTATCTGCTATTTTACTTGCCCTTGATCAACTGGTCCGATAAAATGATTTAGAAATGCATCTTGGTCAATGCTTTGGTTGCTTGGAACAAAATTGCAGTACCATACTCTCAGGGAGGCTTAAACATCTTGAATCTACAGGTCCATGCTCAGGCCAGGAGGGCCTCCCTTATAAATCATATGTTGGATTCTGATACTGACTAGGCTTTATGCTTGTGGAAGTTGGTTGAAAAATCAGTTGTTTACTTCCATGGAATCGCGAATATGTCAGTGTGGGATAAAGTTTTCTCAGCTTCTCATCTTAAAATAGGATATGACGTGTCAAGTATGATAATATCTTCTTGGAAAATGATATTCTCTACTTTGGTCTGACAAGGTAGGGCAAGGTATACAAGAAACTCATTGGGGGGAAGAGCTTGGTCTGGAGCTTTGCTTTTAAAACTCCACCAGCCAGGTTGTTGGGTAAGGTTGCACTATCGATCCACATAAAATATCTCAATCAAATTCAGTAGATGATTGATTATAACCTCGACTTGAAACTCTTTTCGGTTGCCAAACGAAAATATAGACGAGGGTTTGACTTTAGAATACCTTGGCATCAACCTTGTGCTCAATTCACAGCTTGCCTCTTAGAGATGCTCTCAATCTGGAAGAACGACATCGGGATTGGAACATTCCTAATCAGGTAGTTAACTGGTGGACCACTAACACCTCTGTCTTTTATTCTTTGTTGTTACCAAAACCAGATATTTTTGTGAGATGTAATTCACAATGGGCCCTTCACCAGGATGCATATTGGTGTCAAAAAACTATTGCAGATGTATAGTTGAATCCTAACCAGTTTAAATTCAAACTTTTTTGTGCAAAGATCTCACAAGTGTATTGGCCACTGCCACGAATCTAAAGAAAAAGGGTATTACCTCCGGCAAATGCATCAGATGGTCTTGTCTTGAAACCACTGAGGGCGAGATTTTTGAAATGGGGCCTCTAAACCCAAACCAATGGGCCTACCCCCACAAAATGTTCGTAAAGAGGTACGCACACTACTTGGGGCACCACCTGCTTTTGGGAGTGGAGAAGGAAACCAATTAAAATAACACTTGCGCTCACCCACTCAAGCAACACACTTTGAAAACCCCCTTAGTCTATATACACTTTGGACACTTGAACACCATCAACGATTATGCAACCCAATGCCGTGCATCAAATGAAATATGCAATTTGTGGAATAGCATTCACCTTCTCCCCATAAGAATACCCATAATACATCCAAACTCCTCCTCTCTCAAGCACTCATCAAAAAATCATGCACACAAGACTTGCCTCTCAAACACACAAGAGAACCACTTACATCAAACTAACACACTTTGCATAGAGAGCTCATCTCCATCTATGCAATCCGTGACACAAATCAAATCACCATGAGAGGTAGCCACATGCATATGTAATGAAGCAAAAGAGAGTTGGAGTGAGAAATTTCTTTAGACCAATTGAATAAGTGTGGAGAAACAAACCAATGGTAAATTGAGAAAAGAACACTTACTTGATTTCTCGCACACCTTTGAAGGGGAGGACAGACGCTGGCTAACCATCACGAATTGAGACACTTGAAAGTTTTGAAGATGATTTAATGATCATTAACATAACCATGAGAGAGATCATGATGTATTACAAGTTATTGAGGTGCTACAAATGATTTATTGGGTTGATGGAGTAAGAGATTGTAGAATAGAAAGAGTGGAGGATAGAGTTGCACTTCCTCCAAAAAGGAGGGTTAGGAGGGAGGATGTGAAAGAGGGAGAGTTGGGGTTTTCTCTACTATTGATCAAGAAACAACATGAAGTTGAAAATATAGGTGTGTCCTTGAGTCTCTCCAAGGGGGTCTATTTATAGTTGTGTAGGAGTGGGATTATGCTACACTTAATTAGGGTGAGTGATTAGCCCTAATTAAGTGTCCTTTGACCACTCATTGAATATTGGACATAAAAGGGACTATTTATTCACCAAAAATATCATTTTAGACCGTGAAGGCTCCATAGGGGTGCATAATGTAGGTGGGCCCCACCATGAGGTCCTACGGATGGCTCCTGCTGGGTATCTCAACTTGTCTGTCTTGGCATTTAGAAAGCATCTTTAGGTTGGTCCCATCACATGCAAGTGACCTTGAACACTCATTGATCTTCTAGAAGATGAGTAGGGGAAAAATAAGATCTCACCCTCTTGATTTACTTGATTTACAGTTCGCTTTTGCTGCGAATCTGACAGATTTACACTATTTTGACCATAACGTTTTACCTGTAGCTCGGAATGATATGCTTCAAAAGGTAAATTTGACCTTCTCAACATGTTTGATATGAATTTGGACTATTCTTCACGCCCATGCACCAAGGAGTTCGGTTTGGAAGGTCCACACTAGGCTAGGGAACCTTTTGCTTCCAAGTCTTCTTGTATGGGCCCTTTGCTTGTATGCATCCAAGGGGAATCATGCTTTTTCAAAAGGGTATGATGCTTAAACAAATAGAAGAGGGCCCAATATTATTTGCTTGTGAAAAGAATATATAATTTGAGTCTTTTTGAAAGGAGAAAAACTATATGTATATTCTTAAGAGATATTGGGCCACCTATGTAGGGGGCATAGCAGACTTGTAGAGATGGACCATAATCTTTGGTAAAACAATTGGAAAGTTGATTTTCCATGGTAATTTATCTATATGGGATGGAAGATGGATATATTATTTTTCTACTGCTAATTCACAAGAGGTAAGAAAGTTTGGGGGTAGATAGTTGGTTATTGTATGCTTACTTTTATTTACAAAGCAAAAAAGAAAAGGGTGGTAATATAAATATATGACTAAGGTGACATTTTTGGGAAGAGTACAATGTATGTGTTGCCACAAAGGTTAAACGAAGAGGAGGAATTTTTTCTAGATAACTTAATAGCGTAGAAAAATATATACACATATGAGGAAGAGGACGTTGAGTAGGCTGAAAAATGTTTCAAAAAGATGGTTACCATTTTATGCCACTCATATTAGCCCTCCCCCAAGCCTAGAGATATTCATATCTTTAGGAGGACGGTTTTGCTTCTTTTTCTTCTTTTTTTTTTGCTCTGTTTTTTGTCAGTTTTCCTTTTTCACTTTTTTTTTTCAATAGGAGGAGTGTTATGCACTCTTTTACTTCATTAGACCTGCTTTTCATTACCTCAATCCCATAAATCAGAGATGGGAGGGTTGCCTTGGGTACGTTCAGATTCCAAGGCTGGTTCTTCTTTGCACATCAAAACTTTAAAAATAGGTGGAGCATTTGCCAAGACGAATGAAGCCATGCCAATTTGGAGCTTAGACAATGTAGGCAGATGACTTCCTATCAACGGATTGATACGTTGAAAGTAGGGCTTTAATCTCCATACATTGACTCTGGTCTTGTGGAGTTTTCCTGATAAATCTGCTAATCTCTAACTACCATTCCCAAACTTTGTTTTTATCATGAAAGGTCCCTCCCATCTTTGCAAAAACTTTTTTTCAAGTCGAGTATCATAGCGAACAACCAACATACCTTCCTTCAATCCTTTCCCCTTGAGCTTCTTGTTGATTTTGTCCCTTTGTCTTGTCGCTTTGGTGATGTAGTGATCAATGGACTCTTCTCTATCTAGCTCAAGTAGTTGGAGATCTAAGATCCTTTCATGTAGAACCTCTTTTGGTTTTTTTGCCACTCTTTCAAGAACGCGCAAGCTTGAGAGATCTTCCTCAATGGGGAGAAGTGCCTCCTGTCCATAAACTAGATGAAAAGGGGTGAATTGGGTAGATACCTTGAAAGATGTCCTATACGCCCAAAGAGAAGCCGTCAAATGGCGATCCCAATCATTAGGCCGGTCCACAAACTGCTTAGAAATGATCTTACATATCATTCCATTCACTTTTTCCACCAATCCATTGCATTGAGGATAGTAGATTGTGGAATGCAGGTGTTTCACTTTTAACCTCCTCAAGAGATCATTCAGAAGGTCAGCCCTAAAACCCAGGCCTCGATCTGATAAGATTTCTAGGGGTGTCCAAACCTACTACAAATATGGTAAAAAATAAACTTTGATAACTCTTCAGCTGTGATTCGGGTTGTGCTTGTTGCTTCCGCCCATCGTGTCATGTAGTCAACACCCATGATGATGAAAACCTTCCCTGTAGAAGTACGAGGTAGAGGACCTATTGCATCCACACCCCACTTTTCAAAGGGGCTATAAGATATTATTGGGACTCGAGGCTCATATGTTAGTCGTCTATCCCCAGCACTTTGGCATGGCTTACATGCCTTACACCAATATTGGACATCACGATGTAAGCTCGGCCAAATAAACCTTGCTTGTAAAATCTTCCTACTTGTAATATCTTGAGAAAAGTGACCACCACAGACATCATCATGACATGAAAGAAGAATTTTCTCTATCTCTTGCACACCTGGTACTCTCCTCAAGACCAAATATTTCCCTTTGTGATATAAATCATCCCCGATCAGCTGGTAAGGTGTGGCCTTCTTAACCAGTCTATGTCTTTGCACCTTGTCTAAGTGTTTGGGACACTCACCTGCTTGTAGAAAGAAGATAATGTCTTTTAGCTCCTCCTGAACTTGATATTTGGGTTCATATAGTTTCACACCTCCTACCGCCATTTGAAGCTTTTCATTTGCGAGTAAGTCTGCTTCCTTGTTATGAGTTCTCACAATGTGTTGTACCTGTGTTGCTTTAAAACCCTTCATCAAAGCTCTTACACTACTAAGCCACTCAAACAATGTACGATTCTTGCACCTCCAAGTCCCTTGGATTTGCCTGACCATTAGCAAAGAATCACCTTTTATAATAAGTCTTTGTATGCCTAATTCTTTTCATTCTTCTAACCCAAGGGTTAGAGTAGCATACTCAGCCTCATTGTTAGAGTGAACGTTGGGTAGAGTGATAACCTTTTCTAACCATTACCTCCTTTTGTGGGTTCAAAATGATGATCTCCCTTGCTGCTTTGTCTTGTTGGCGTTGATAAGATCCGTCAAAGCATAAAGTATGGGCATTATCAATCTCCTTCACTTTGAACTGTTTTGAGCCTTCCTCTCTTTGTAGTCGTGATCCTTCCCTTTCTCTCACTTTGTAGGTGAGAATGTCTACAAGTCCTACTCTTGTGCTATCTTCTACAAGGAAAGTGTATTCAAATTCTTGGAGTTCAAGCACCCACTTTGCTATTCTAGATGAGAGGCTCATGTGTTGTACTACATATGGTAGATTGTGCTCTAAGGTGAGAAAAACAAATGGCACAGGGAGAAGATACGATCGAAACTTCCTTACCGCAAACAAGATTGCAAAGACCACTTTCTCCATTTCAGTGTATCCCTTCTCGGCCGGAGTTATCACCTTGCTTGCAAAATAGATCGGCCTCATGTATGATGTTTTAGGATCTTTTTGCATCAAAACAACACCAATTGCTTCGAAACCTACACTTGGAGTGACATAGTAGGTCTCCTTTGGATCTGGTGGTATTAGGATTGGGAGAGAGCTAAGAATGCCCTTCACTTCCTCAAAACATTTTGCATGTTCCCTCCCCCATTCAAATGTAGATTGGCTTGACAACCTATGCAAAGGGGCGACGGCTTCTGCTAGGAGATGGATGAAGCGAGACATGTACCTCACTTTGTGGTTGAAGGTCATTAGCTCCTTAGTTGTTGTTGGTGGAGATAATGACAAAAGGGCCTCTACTTTAGAGGGATCCACTTGAATTCCTTGTGAAGAAACCACATGGCCTAGCAAAACCACCTGAGATTCACCGATATGACACTTCTCTAGGTTGAGTTGTCCCCCAAATTGATGGAGCCTCTTAAGCCCCTCTTCAACCTTTGGGCAGTGAAGTGATCTACAACTATAAATACAGAAATCATCCATAAAGACTCTTATAGATTTTCCAAAGAATGGGTGAAATACAAATATTGTGAATCTCATGAAGGTGCTAGGAGCATTGGTGAGCGCAAAAGGCATTACTCTGAATGCAAAACATCCCCAAGGTGTGATGAAGGTGGTTTTTGGTTGGTCCTCTTCTGCTATTCTAATTTGAAAATATCCTGAATACCCATCACACACAGTGTAGCATTCGTGACCTGCTACTTCATTCAAAATTTCATCTTGGAAAGGGAGAGGGAAGTGGTCCCTCTTTGTCGCAGCGTTGAGGGGTTTGTAATCCATGCAGACCCTCCACTTACCATTCTTCTTGGGAGTGACTACAATAGATGATACCCATTCGGAGTTGGATACTGGATAGATGAAGCCAGCCTTCAAGAGTCGATTCACTTCTTGTAGGAGAGCCTTTTGTTGCACAGATCCTAGTCGCCTTGACTTTTGAGCCACGGGTTTGGTCCTTGGTTTCAATTCAATTCGATGCTCTATTACATCTACACCTCTTATTTGTGAGTAGTCAGTGATAAACAAATTGGGATACCTCCTTAACATATTGATGTAGGACCTCTTCTCCTCACTAGTAAGATCTTTTGCAAGCATCTTCTCAAATCCTTCTTCAAGGTGGTGGCATCTTTCATCCCCTCATATGTGATTGTCTGTTGGCTTTTCTTCTACAGAAACATCTTGGGTGTTGGCATTGAATACAATTCCCATTACCTCCAAAGAAGACTCCTCTTCACTGGTTGATGCACTAGTTGATGCTTCCTCATCACTTGAGTAAGGACTCTCCTCCTCGCTCTCTTCATCTGTCGTGGTTTCATAGTTGATATCTAGTTGCTTTCCTTCTCGCCAATCATACACCACCGGTTGACCCTTCTTAAGAATCAAACGACCACTTCCCCATTTTTGATCTGCATTCACAGCAATGAGCCAAGGCCTCCCTAGGATGATGGGATAGCCCTCCCCTTTAGCTGGCATGACATACATATCCACTCGTGCATCTATGTTACATACAAAGACTTTTACATTTTCAATGATCCCCAAACACTAGTTCACACTTGAGTTGTTGGCTAGCCTAGCTTGACAATTAGAGGAATTTGTAATTTCAAGCCCTAACCTGTTCATTGATTTTTTCGTGATCACACACATTTGAGATCCACCATCAACATATACATTAGACACCTTTTTACCCCTTATGTAAGCATCCACAATGGGTTCCACATCTTTTTGTAGCTTTGAGGCCACAACCTTAATGGAAAGATTTGTTTTCTTTTTTGGAATTCTTGTACTTACCAACTTTGGCCATTGCCTTCTTACTTTGGCTGATAGGTGTAGAAGTTGAGGCCATGAAATTTTTGGCTTTTGGGTTTGTAAATCCTCCAGGATGTTGTAGGGCTCTAGCTCCTTTCCCAATGGGAAGTCGTTGATACCAATTTCCCTTCGCCTTGATCTTTTCTTCCTGCTACTTTCAGCTTCTTCCATCTTTGAATTATTCTTCTTGTCCCTTCTGGCTGAATTTGTTCCTTCACTTCTCATGTCTTCATCCTTATCATGTGCTCTTGTACGTTTTTCTGTCGGCATAACATCAAAGTTTAGAGTATGCTCATCTATTACCTCTTCTAGCTTGATGATGTTGACTCCTCTTTCTTCCTCCTCATGTGGGACGCGAGGTATATTTGCTGGTGGTAGTGGTCTACGAAGGATTTGTGGGCCTTGAGCTAGTTCTTGCTGCACAGTGAGAGGAGGCGGTCTGGGGGGATATATGTCTCCCGGAAGTCGCCTTGGATGTGGACAATTGTACATGCCATGGCCCATTTCATTGCAATTCCAACATCGCAACTCTTGAGCTTGTCTTCTTTGATTTCGATTCCCTTCTCTTGGTTGTCGTTGTTGAGGTAGGCCCTGTACTATATTCAGAGTGAGATTCTCAAGCTGTTGAGTTAGCCTTTGTAAAACCTCTTGTTGAGAGTTATCTCCTATTTGTGAAGATTGTGCAAGAGGGGCCCTAATTGGTGCTTCCATGGTTTGTGAAGACTCCCTCTCACTCACTTCATTCAAACCCCTTGCTCTATGTGCTTGGAAGTGTAGTTTTCTAAACTTGATGATGGCTACCTCACCTGCTTCTTCGAAGGTGGATGGGAATTTTAGCTCTACTTTAGCCTTTAAAAGTGGATACAAGCCAACCATGAATCTCTCTTTTTTTAGAAAGTTAGGTGCACCACCATGATTTTCTAATGTAGCCTCCCACCTACCCCATAGAGTGACAAAGGTTGCTTCATTAGAGGGATAGTCTTCAAGTGATACCTGCTTATGTCCAATAAGACATTTCCATAGTCCTTCAAAAGTATCACCTTGCCCAAACTTGGAGAGGAATCTTGCTCGTAGTCTCTCCCAGTTGGACTTGATTTGGGGTTGCAAGGTCTCATACCATGCTTTAGCTTCTGCTTTTAGAACCAACGGGAAGGCTCGTAGCTTTACTTCCTCTTCATCTCTCCCGGATATGAGATGTGCCATCTCCAAGTTGTCAAGAAACTCTGGCGCATCTTCCCCACTTCTTGCATAGAACGTGGGAAAAGAACTTGACATTTTGTTTAGACTTTTTGAAATTTCTTTTTTTTAAAGAAACTTTTCTCTTACGGGCCGCACAAGATTGTTGACACTATAAATCTGATTACATTAAAATGAAGATATACACATCCATTGTTAATTTGTACTTTATCATAGGTAGAATAAATGGATTAATTGAAGCATTGATTTCATTGAGACGAGTGGATCCAAATATCCTCCTTATGATAGATTGAAACCTAAACTTAGTTGCAATGATTATATGAATGGATTGCCGAGCAATAGGCCTAAAAGGTTCATTGTTTTGATCGTGATTCATGTGCTACTCCTCGTTGTTGGTTTGAAGACCTCGTTCCTTCATATGGCTCTTGAGAACTCCTTCACCACTCCTTGTTCCTGCCTTTAAAACAAAATGAAAATGTGAACATCAAAAGAGGTTTCATAATTGATGATTCGAAGTATAATTGGACTGGGTGATGCCAGTATTTCTCTAAGTCTTTCTGCACCAAACATAAAAACAATGCGTTGCTTGGAAAAGACTTTTCTATCTATGTGAACATTTACTCTATTGTGTTGTGTAAAATGAAATGGATAGATGGGTACTCCATTGTTCATCACTAAAAACTTTGAAGATAACTTGGAAATATGTTCCTTAGTGGGGACACCACTTTATGAGGGCGAGCTTTTTGAAATGGGGCCTCTAAACCCAAACCAATGGGCCTACCCTCACAAAATGTTCGTAAAGAGGTACGCACACTACTTGGTGCACCACGTTCTTTTGGGAGTGGAGAAGGAAACCAATCAAAATAACACTTGCACTCACCCACTCAAGCAACACACTTTGAGAACCCCCTTACTCTATATACACTTTGGAAACTTGAACACCATCAATGATTATGCAACCCAATGCCGTGCATCAAATGAAATATGCAATTTGTGGAATAGCATTCACCTTCTCCCCACAAGAATACCCATAATACATCCAAACTCCTCCTCTCTCAAGCACTCATCAAAAAATCATGCGCACAAGACTTGCCTCTCAAACACACAAGAGAATCACTTACATCAAAGTAACACACTTTGCATAGAGAGCTCATCTCCATCTATGCAATGCCGTGACACAAATAAAATCACCATGAGAGGTAGACACATGCATATGTAATGAAGAAAAAGAGAGTTGGAGTGAGAAATTTCTTTAGACCAATTGAATAAGTGTGGAGAAACAAACCAATGGTAAATTGAGAATAGAACCCTTACTTGATTTCTCGCACACCTTTTAAGGGGAGGACAGACGCTCGCTAACCATCACGAATTTCGACACTTGAAAGTTTTGAAGATGATTTAATGATCATTAACGTAACCATGAGAGAGATCATGATGTATTTACAAGTTATTGAGGTGCTACAAATGATTTATTGGGTTGATGGAGTAAGAGATTGTAGAATAGAAAGAGTGGAGGATAGAGTTGCACTTCCTCCAAAAAGGAGGGTAAGGAGGGATGATGTGAAAGAGGGAGAGTTGGGGTTTTCTCTACTATTGATCAAGAAACAACATGAAGTTGAAAATATAAGTGTGTCCTTGAGTCTCTCCAAGGGGGGCTATTTATAGTTGTGTAGGAGTGGGATTATGCTACACTTAATTAGGGTGAGTGATTAGCCCTAATTAAGTGTCCTTTGACCACTCATTGAATATTGGACATAAAAGGGACTATTTATTCACCAAAAATATCATTTTAGACCATGAAGGCTCCATAGGGGTGCATAATGTAGGTGGGCCCCACCATGAGGTCCTACGGGTGGCTCCTGCAGGGTATCTCAACTTGTCTATCTTGGCATTTAGAAAGCATCTTTAGGTTGGTCCCATCACATGCAAGTGACCTTGAACACTCATTGATCTTCTAGAAGATGAGTAGGGGAAAAATAAGATCTCACCCTCTTGATTTACTTGATTTACAGTTCCCTTTTGCTGCGAATCTGACAGATTTACACTATTTTGACCATAACTTTTTACCTGTAGCTCGGAATGACATGCTTCAAAAGGAAAATTTGACCTTCTCAACATGCTCGATATGAATTTGGACTATTCTTCACGCCCATGCACCAAGGAATTTGGTTTGGAAGGTCCACACTAGGCTAGGGAACCTTTTGCTTCCAAGTCTTCTTGTATGGGCCCTTTGCTTGTATGCATCCAAGGGGAATCGTGATTTTTCAAAAGGGTATGATGCTTAAACAAAAAGAGGAGGGCCCAATATTATTTTCTTGTGAAAAGAATATACAATTTGAGTCTTTTTGAAAGGAGAAAAACTATATGTATATTCTTAAGAGATATTGGGCCACCTATGTAGGGGGCATAGCAGACTTGCAGAGATGGACCATAATCTTTGGTAAAGACAAGTGGAGAGTTGATTTTCCATGGTAGTTTATCTATATGGGATGGAAGATGGATATATTATTTTTCTACTGCTAATTCACAAGAGGTAAGAAAGTTTTGGGGTAGATAGTTGGTTATTGTATGCTTACTTTTATTTACAAAGCAAAAAAGAAAAGGGTGGTAATATAAATATATGACTAAGGTGACATTTTTTGGAAGAGTACAATGTATGTGTCGCCACAAAGGTTAAACGAAGAAGGGGAATTTACTTTAGATAACTTAATAGAGTAGAAAAATATATACACATATGAGAAAGAGGACGTTGAGTAGGCTGAAAAATGTTGCAAAAAGATGGTTACCATTTTATGCCACTCACCACTAGATACATATTCTAGTCATGCAAGTTTGTTATGCAATGGTGGATGTGGTATGATGCTTGGGAGATCTCCATATCTAGGTATCAGATGAACTTTTTCAACCTCCATGTAACATATAATGGCCTAGTAACTTGTGTGTAGCGGAAAATAGCATGAAGATAGTGAGCATTTCATTAGAATAGATTCCTAATGATAATAACAAGAGTGCTTGGGTGGAGAGAGCAACACCTAGTTAGATAGCATGAACAATACTTCAAAAGAGAGAGAAATTAAGCACTTGACAACAATTGAGGACCGGATCTGCATGGAGCCTGTTGGACGGATACGCGGTGACGGACGTCAGCATAGCGAGAACTCACCTAACATATAATGTCAACTGAGAATGGAGCTCGACCTGCAGGCGCGTGGAAGCAAGCAAAGGGTGTCAACCTCTACTCGACCGACTAATGACTACTTCCTACAGAGATATCAAATCTACATGCCATCGGTTCTGTGAATGTGAGAGTCTCCTATGATCCGACTATTAGAAGTCTCCTTACAAAGCTTTAGGTTTTGGCTGATATACTAAGCCTTAGAAAACCTAATGTCCGACCAAAATGACCTGATTTGTCCCTAGGGTTCTATAGAGATTAATTACAACACTGTGAGCTGGCTTTGCTCATCCAACAAGCATCTGTGGCCAAAATACAATTGCCGACTTAAAATATGAAGTTCCCATAAACATTACAGAAGTGGCCGTAATGGCTAAAAATAATAATAACGGGATATTCGATGATGTCCATGAGCTTGTATCTTTACATTACTGCATCCATCTTTTTCTTCATCACTTCATTAGCATCTTTATTTGGAATCTTTAGAGAATCTTTGAGGAATCTTTATGGAATATTTGTGGAAGCGTTATTGAAAGGTTGACCTTTCAACACTCTCCCCCTCCGAAGTCTTGTCGTCTCTGACAAGACCCTATGTGTGTAGTGGCCTTGACGAGTGCTTCATGTTTTGGTGTTAGTTGAAGCTTTTGTTGTTGCCGTTGCTTCTACCAGATGCTTTGTATGTTGTAGAGGTACCTTTTTCTTGTACATGTAGTGTAGTTGAAGCCATAGCTCTACCCCTCCAATTGGTTGTTGTAGCGTGAATAGGTTGAGTGAGGTTTGTTGTTGCAGTAAGTCATTTTCTGGGCCGCTCCCCTTTGATCTTCTCGTTGATGAGCATGTAGTTGTTTGGGGATGTCATTGGTTTACTTTTCTGTGTTTTTATAAGAAAAATAAAATAGTAAAAATAAAATGTGGCGTATATTACAAAATGAAGGTCTTGGATACTTGGATAGGACTAGAGGGAAAAACCCAGTGGGAAAAAAATGCCTTTAGTCACAATTAAATGTGAGGCTATATGTACTTATGTTTTGATGTAACCGAATTTTGTTGAGTTAAAGTACTTATGGCCGTATGGCTACTATTATTGATTGGATATACATTGGATAAGTGTCAGTAGCTTGAAGTCAGAATCGTTGTTGTTGAGCAAATGATTATGAAACCTGTTACCGCTTCATCATCATTATTTTGTTGTGTAAGTGAATGGGTGGAACACAAATCGTGTCAAATGCAAATCTCCAATGATGGGACATTATATATGCTTGCACAGATAGATGCATGGGAAACAATATGCGGTGCGAGAGGAGTTTGAATGGTGCTTCCAGGAGTGAACGTAGCTAGAGAAGCAAAAATATATTTGACTTCCAAGAGCTGCCGTTACTCACAAGAAGGGTTTTTGTCGACGAGTTTTTTTTCACTCTCCTCCCTGTGTTCATGTGAGTGAGTGTTTTTTAGACTACTCCGTCACTCCACCAATTAAAATAGTAGACTTTGATTCTTATGCTCACCTATCCAGCATGAGCGACTCCATTTTACAATATTCTCAACTCTTCCAGCTTGAGCTATAATCAAAATATCTAGACTCCTAGACCACAAAAAATATTAATACATGAAGGTTGGGTCTGACACTTGCTCATTTAGTGGCTCAGCTACCCGGCTCTTGACTCTTATGCCATGATTTTTATGGCAACTTGAATTACTCTCTGGAGCTTTCGACCAAGAATAGGTTTTGAAATTCAAAACTCCCATCCTCGAAGAGAGGATTTGTAAAGGACCATACTGACAATATTGGTTTCTTTTGCCATACCTGGTTGACCTTGGTTGTTGTTGTTGGTCCCTTGGTTTTTGAGAAGATTGGCTCGCTCCATTCTCCATAACACTTTGTCTATCATGTCTTGATATTTCTTGAGAGCTAGATATGACTTCAATCTTCTTTGGTATGTGTTGTTCTTTTGGCACCCATTTGTATCTGCATCGTGTAATTAGCGTGTCTTTGTAGATATCCTTTGCCTTGACTATGACATTGTCCTTGATTTTGCCTTTCGTGAAATTGCGATTATTTTCATCTTGAAGTCGTCGGATTGAAGAATGTTTACCTGGAATCTTTGGTAGCCAGATTCTCCGATTTACTTGATAGTAACCTTGTGCTTGAATAATTGTAGATGTCACTTCCCATGATGTTTTTGATGTCGTCTTGAGATGTACAAGAGTGTCATTTTTGGGGGTATTTATCGATGAAGTTTTATGTTGGTTTGAAGGCCAGCTGGATTTGAAATTTCCTGCATCCCTTTGGCGAGCCTTGTTGGTTGGTCTCCTTTGGCGATATAAATATGAGCTTTGTTTCTTTTGGGGACGCTTTTTGAAACCTTTATCCACCACATAAGATGAGGTATTTGGTTTTGGTAACCAAAGTTTTTTCTGACCCTCATAATAGCCTTGCTTTGCTAAGTTGTAGTGGGAGGCTATCCATCCCATGTGTTTACCTTTCGTCAATTGGCTAGGATCATTTATCCATATTGGATCCTTGACCTTTATTTCTTCTGCTTTAATGCAGACCCTTGAAAACCTTTGGCGGCTGTGATCTGGCAGTGTAGGGTATTTTGGTTGAAAGATTTTCTTTCGAGTCTGTCTTTCATGTGGAAGCATGTGGTCAGTTGATGTCGAAGCTGTTGGAATTAGGGTTGCAGAGAAACACACACAGCTTGGAGAAGACGAAGGAAGCTCAAGGCAGACAATAGAGAGTGTATTAGTTAGTATGCAATGGAAAGATAGATAGCCCTAGAGTGATGGGCGTATATATAATGCACGGGGAAAAAAACCTCCTAAAGAGGGAAAAAATGCCCCGGCGGTCCTAGTGTGTTCACACACATCACTACCGTATGTATATGGTAACAAATCCCCCCATGGAGTGATGCGGTGAACGAGAGCTGGCACATGAGTAAAGGGAAGTGCCATGCCCTGAGGACATGATCAGTCCACAAAGGGGAGTAATCCCAAAGCTTTGCGGAAAGCTTCAAGCTTCTCACGAGACAATGCCTTTGTGAAAAGATCTGCAAGGTTGTCCTGTGTTGGCACATAAGCCAAGCTGATCTCTCCTGCTGAGAGCCTCTCCCTGACATAGTGGTAATGCACCTCAATGTGCTTTGTGCGAGCATGAAAAACTAGGTTCCTCGCAACTGCCAATGCGCTCTGACTGTTAGTGTAGATAGTGTTGGCAGTGTCCTGTCCAACACCCAAATTAGCCATAAGGCGTCTGAGCCATACACACTCAACCGTAGTTGTGAAGACTGCCCTGTACTCAGCCTCACAACTCGAAGTGGCCACAGTAGGTTTCTTCTTGCTCAACCATGATATACATGAACTACCAAGCATGAAACAAAAACCACTTGTGGACACTCTCGTGTGAAAACAACCAGCCCAATCTGAGTCCGAAAAAGAGTGTAAGTCTGGCGGCAATGATCCCCCCTTGGGATAAAACAAGCCAAGATGTAAAGTGCCATTAAGGTAGCGGAAAATCCTCTTGACAGCCTGCCAATGCTTAGACCCTGGGCTATGCATAAATCTGCTGACCTGTGAGACTGCAAACTCAATATCCGGCCTTGTGTTGCATACATAAATGAGGCAGTCAACAGCAGTTTGGTAAAGAGTGACATCAGCAGGATCACCAGCATCATGTAGAATTCAACTTCAAACCTGTTTCCATGGGAGTGGCAATAGGTTTGTAATCCTCAAGTCCAAACTTGCATAGCAATGTCTCTATCCAACAGCCCCAAATCTTTCATCTTGAAAGTAGCATTCAAATCAGCCTTAAATTCAGCAATATGTCTCTCATTTGGTCCAGTGATCAGCAAATCATCGACATAAAGAACCACAATGAGAAATACATCACCCTCACGCTTTACATACAATGTACTTTCTGCTGGACTGTTACGAAAGCCTTGTTTGACCAAATGAGTGTCAGCTTTCTCATACCAAGCACGAGGAGATTGCTTCAACCCATACAAAGCCTTGTTACATTTGCACACTTTGTCCTCTTGTCCTTTTATGACAAAACCGCGAGGTTGCGTTACATAAACTTCCTCAAATATGTCACCATTCAAGAAAGCATTAACAATGTCTGATTGATGTACATCCCAACCAAAATGAGCTGCCAATGCACATAGAAAACGCACAGTAGTCATACGACAAGTGGGAGCAAAAGTCTCTTCATAATCTATGTCTTTTTGCTGTGCATAACCCTTTGCAACAAGTCGAGCCTTATGGCGATCGATCTCACCATCTGGCTTGCGTTTCAACTTGTAAACCCACTTCGTACCAATGGCCTTTTTGCTAGGAGGCAAATCACATAAAGTCCATGTGTCATTTTCTATAAGTGCATCATATTTTGATTGCATGGAAGCCATCCAATTTTCTGAATTCTGTGCTTCATCAAAAGATAGAGGCTCCTCAACATCATGTAAACTAGACACAGCCAAAGCATAACAATCTCATGCATAAGATGCATGGCGAGAGCCTGAACGAGTACAACTAGACAAAGGTGCATCCAATTTACTATCACGCAAAGTGTGCACTAGCCATTTTGGCATACCTCTAGCCTGCTCATTTTCAGCCCTTTCCTCATCAAGTACGTCATGTACATCTGCATCAGTAATAGGCTGATCTAGTACATTTTGAAAAATCCCATAGGCTGTACATTTGCCTCATTGGAACTTACATTCGTATTTCCACCATTGAAAAGAGGCAACAAAGTGTCATAAATGTCCTGTGAGCTTACATTACTGTCTCTAGTACATGACAGCAAGGGCTGAACAGAATCTTCCACAAATACTACATCCCGAGAAACCAGAATACGTTTTGTTTGCGGATGATATAACCTGTAAACTTTGCTTTCAGCACTATAACCAGCAAAAATACATTTGACAGCCTTATCATCCAATTTTCTGCGCTGCACTTGTGGCACCAAAGCATATGCCAAACAGCCAAAAACACGCATGTGCTCAATAGAAGGCTTTCTATCATGCCATGCTTCATATGGAGTAATAGACTGCAAAGCTTTTGTAGGACACCTATTAAGTACATAAGTGGCACACATGATGGCCTCAAGCCAAAAAGAATGCGGCAAAGCTTGACTTTTGACCATACATCGTGCCATTTCCGTCAGTGACCTGTTTTTCCTCTCAGCAATACCATTTTGCTAAGGTGTATAAGGCACTATACATTGGTGTTTTATCCCACGACTAGCCAGAAATGCATTAAATTCATGAGACATATACTCCCCCCCTCGATCAGAACGGAGGGTGTCCATAGTACATTTCGAGACATTTTCAACCATAGCCAGAAATTGTTTGAAGCACATAAAAACTTTGGACTTCGCTTTAAGCGGAAATACCCATGCATGCCTAGAGTAATCATCAATGAAAGTCACGAAGTACAGGTAATTGCCCAAGGACGGAGTTTGCATGGGCCCACAAACATCACTGTGCACAAGCTGCACCTGCATGTGGCCCGAACTCAACCATCCTTTGGAAACTTAGAACGCTGCATCTTACCCAAAATACAGCCTTCACAAACATGTTTGATAGGTGCTTCAAGAGGTGGCAAAGAAGCAACCATATCAGATTTCTACAAACCCAAAAAACTGGCAAAATTCAGATGACCAAAACGTGCATGCCAAAGTTTTGCATCTGAAATAGCCCTTGAATCTGCAACAGCATTTGCAAAATTTTGTCCACACGTGTCATACAAAGTGAACTTATACAGCCCACCACACAAAAGGCCAGATGCAACAATTTCATCACCAAAACTGAGATCATGAACTGTACATCTGTCATCCACAAATTTGACTACAAGTCCAAGTCTAGAAAGTGCCGATACAGACAAGAGATTCTTCTTGATTCCAGGTACATAAAGTGCATCAACAAGTGTGAAGGAGCTGCCATTAGCAGCAGTGAGCACAATCTTTCCAACTCCGTGAACTGGATAAGAGGCATTGTTGGCACAAGTGACTCAATTCCCATGAGGGACAAACTCGAGAGAGGTAAACAATTCACGATGTGAGGTAATGTGCTTTGTAGAACCACTGTCGAAATACCACACATGTGAATCTGCAACAACTGACAAGCATGCATCATGGACAACAGGATTGTAAGTGCACTCTGCGCTAAAATCCCATTCTGCATTAACATCAGCAACACAGTCTCCTTTCACAGAAGACTCAACAATGGCTGCATTTGTAGTGGAACCAGCATTTGCAGTGGAACCACCCTCTTTCTTCTTAGCCTCTTTGGCCTTCAACTTAGGACACGACTTGATCAAGTGATCATTGGCTTTACAATAATGGCAACGCATCTTCTTTTTACCCTTATCACCATAATGCCAGCAGAAGCATTAGGAACATAATTTTTGCCACTCACAGCAGAACCATAAGAAGTGGCTGCGTTGCTGTTACCACCCTTTCTTTGAGAAGCAATAAAAGCCTGTTCAACTGCACGCTGTCTAGTCCTATTTTTTCTGGACAGTGACTCTTGCAACAGCAATGTGCATAATGCATCAAACTTGAAAACTTCTGGATTTCCTTGGGTCATCAGTCTCCAAGTACTAGCAAAAGTCTGGTAGGAATCTGGTAAGGCATCAAGAAGAGTCTGCACAAGGGAACTGTCTGAAATGACTTCACCTGCAGAAATAAGCTGCTCATTGATATCCTTGACACTAGCAAGGAAAGTGTCCATATCATCCTCCTCATGCATAATCTTCGACTCCATCTCTTTACACAGCAAAGCAATTTTAGCCTCATTGCGGCTTGCATAAAGACCTGCTAGAATATCCCAAGCCTGTTTTGCAGACTTTGCTCAACGGATGTGAGGAACAATGGTGTGCTTCACAGACAACGCAATCAATGCATGAGCCTGCGCATCCTTAACATCCCAACGAGCTTGTTCTGCCATAGGCAAAACCACTCTAACACCTGCAATCCTTGCAACAAGACCTGCAACATCTGCAACATCGCCTACATCCTCAAAACCAGGACGTACATCAATGCCCTGCACAATGTTCCAGACACCTTTTGACACAAGAACATGTTGCATCATATAAGCCCACATAGGGTAGTTGTCCCCATCCAACCTGTCCTCAGCAGCAAACATCTTGAACACATCTCTGTTGTTGTTGTCAGCCATGGTAAATGCTGCACCTGATGTGAAAACTGCCCGAAAATAGGAGAAATGGAGCCGGAACAACCTGTGCTATATAGCACAAACCGTAGAATACTATAAGACACCTGTTATGCAGAAAATGGAACTGACAGAAATTTTTCACAAAATGACTAAATAACTTGTGCAGTACTTCTTTTAGTGGAAACAGAGGCCAAAATGAGCCGAAATCAATTTTTGTCGACCTGCGAACGCTTGCCAAAGCTTAGTGAAATCGGAGTAAGTGAGCAGGCATGTGCTGGAGCAGCTGGCGACTAAGCCTGGGAGGACGTGACCTGCTCTGATACCAATTGTTGAAATTAGGGTTGCAGAGAAACACACACAGCTTGGAGAAGATGAAGGAAGCTCAAGGCACACAATAGAGAGTGTATTACTTAGTGTGCAATGGAAAGATAGATAGCCCTAGAGTGATGGGCATATATACAATGCACGGGGGAAAAAACCTCCTAAAGAGGGAAAAAATGCCCCGGCGGTCCTAGTGTGTTCACACACATCACTACCACATGTATATGGTAATAGAAGCTCTGTCTTGAACTTTTCGGGGCTGGATTGAAGACTTTGATTTAAGGGGCTGCTTTTGTGGGCTTATTTTGGCATTGCCTTTGTCAGAAGCCGATAATCTTAGAGCAGTAGTAGGCTGGATTTCTTGAGAGCTAGTCGTGATGAACATTGTTGAAAATTCAGGTTCTTCTGACAAAATCAAATGTGTACTCATTTTGGAGGAATCCACCACTAGGAATTTGTCTTTGATTACCTTTGACCGTAATGTAAGGGTAGCTTTTGCAATCCCTAAACTTGTGATGGCTATTCCATGTGATATAGGAACATGTACCTGAATTTTATACAGTTCTAGCTTATCTAGAAGTAACCACAGCCCATAAGACATGACATTAGTCATGGCAGTGCAATCTATCTCTGCTATAAAATTGAATTTCAGTTTCTCATGCACATCCAACGAGAATTTAATCTTCTTGTTGGCTGCCAAGTGGCTGATGTCCTCATTGCTTTCAGTACTTTTCTTGGACTTTTGTGCCTTGAAGGCTTTGTCATCCTCTTGTATGTTGAACTTCTTGGTCATTTGACTGGTTGTAGCATGTCCCAAGTGCTTACTATCTTCTGCTGTAGCTGATTGTTGGTGTTCATTGCTAGTTTCTGACTGTGACGCCTTGATTCTTGATTTCAGAAGCTCTCTGTCACTATTTACTTCTTCTAACACTCGAAGGTCATTCAATGGTGACTTTTCTTCTTGGAAATGTTGAAACTTGTGTAGCAAGATGTTGAGGTTGACTCTCTTCTTTTGATGCAATGGTCGCCGTGGCCTTTGAATTCCATTGTTCCATGGGTTTTTGTAGAGTCTCTTCTCGAAAATATTCATTCATATCCTGTATTGCTTGTCCTTGGTAGTCAATCTTGGACTCAGTCATTTCTTGTTCGTCTGTGCATTCGATAGCTCTGGAGACCGAGCTAGTTATTTTTGAAGTTGTTCTATCTTCATAGGTGATACTTCCGATGTATTCCTTGTTTGTGAAATTTCGTGTGTTTTTGCTTTGTCTTGTGCTGATGCTGTGCACGAGACTTGTGACGTGTCTTTCCATGTTGTGCCTTGTGTTGTGCCTTGTTGTGTGTCATGTGGTGTGTCACTCATTTGTGTAGTGACAGTTGTAGGTGTCAATTCTTCCAGGTGTGTAGTTAGAGGTAAACCCATGACGAGATGGTATACATTACCACCTTTAGACATGTAGTCGTCTCCTCTTGAGCCAAACGCTTCTGCTGCAAAATAATGATTGTTTTGTACAAGAACTTCATGACTTCTGATAGCCCTGTAGTATCGACCGTCTTCGTCTCCATAGAGGGTACCAATTTTCCGTTTTCCATCTTGTGCTTTGTACATAAAACTACTTGGAGGATATGTGTAGAGTTCTGTAAGTTGATCCTTGTACAACATTTCTATCTCATTGTCGATGTATTTTCTGTGCCTCATGTAAATTGATCACAGACAGTCTTCCATGAAATCTGGATGTGGGTGTAGTACATTCTTCGCTATTTCAACTTGCACATATTGAGATGTCTGAGTTTCCTCTGTATCTTTCTTTGTCTTGATGTACAAATTCCGATTTATATCCTCATAGCATGGCAATCCTTTGTAATGGCCAATTAAATAGAGCCCACTTTGCTCTCTTGTAATTTCTGTGGATGTACTTGAAGCTTCGTCTCGGCTGGTCTGATTCCTTTGAGACGCAATTGCTTTCTTCTTAACTCCCTTGTTGTATCTGTTCGGTGATAGATCTAATTGATTGCCTCAATGCTAATAAAAATTATTAGCACCCTTTTGTCGGTCTTTTTCGCTTGAGGTCCTTCAGCTTTTGTGGATGCCTTAATCTCTGAGTTTTTTGAATTGGGCTTTGCTTGCACTGCTTGAACTTCTTAGCTCCCTTGCTTGCCAAGACTGATACTAACTTGTCTGGCTGCTTGCTTTGCCTAGAGCTTTTTAGCAGGCCTCGATCTAGTGGAAGCACTGTGATAAGTTATGCAACTTACCACTATACTGCAACGATTTCTCCCTTCGTAGCGATTCTTGAGTCAAGCTAACTTGTGTTCACTTTAGCACACAATCTACAAAATTCTATTTAGCTGGCAAACTTTTTCACAATGAACGCAAAAATTCTTGATGTACCTTTGACGGACACACTTGTTCCTTGAGCTCGGAAGTAACTTTCAAGTTTGATTTTAGTTGAACTAAACTTAAGCTAGCACAAGATAATTCTGCACAAGTCGCAGTGATTTGCTAGCAAAAATCTTGTGTTAAAGTTCTCCAAAACTTGCGACTGTTGTTGCAAAATCAAGAGTCCTTGTGTATGGTCTTACTGCTACCAGATTTGTGTATGGACGCTCAAATTTTACACTAGGCCGTAGTTAACTTTTACACCTTCCCGCGGGTGACCAATGGTTTTCCCAAAAGATAATTTCAATCTGCTAACTTAGCAGTCTTCAAAACCATGAACATTTTCTCACAATTCTTTCGAACTGTCGGTTTTAGACACTCCTGACTTTCGGATGCATTTTGAGGCCTTAAACGATGTTTTTTTCAAAGTTGAACTAAACGGTTGCCGTTGGCATGCATTTAGTTCAAGTTTTGCTCTAGGATCTGTAGAGTCACTCTCAGGCTACGTTTTGATATAAAAACTTTTCCGATCCGATACCGTTTGAAAGTTATGGCCAAAACAGTGAAATGCAGTTTAGAATGGTCAAAATGAGTCCAAATTCAGTTTGAAAAGAATATTTGGGATCTCTATGACACTCTGAACACTCTTGTATGGTCAAAACTACAGTTGGACCCTAAAACTGGCCTAGAGACCTCCTACGCATAGGATGTCTATATGCTCAGAATTTAACAAAATTTGTTCCAAAGACTCCCCTTAAGTCCAGCAACACAATGGTATGATCAGATTTCATTTGGACCTAAAATGTCCTTGAGACATCCTACGCGTAGGATGTATTTTTGCTTAGAATGACTTGAAATTTTCACCCGAACTTCTCCTTGATGTGTTGATCACAGTGGTGTGCTCATAGGTTGGTTTGGAGTCCTAAATCAAGCTAGAGACATCCTACGCTGTCGTGCTGTGACACGTACATAGTGGGAACGCATGCTACAAGATCTATCTTGTATTTTTTTAGATACATAAATATATTTCCTATAGTGTACATATGCATATTTAAGTATAATAATAAACCTTCTATCTCATCCTATTATTTTTCTCAAGGGTAACCTATCCTTACTTTAGCATCAGAAAATACTATGGGAAAAGCATCAATAGCTCCGCCTCTTTAACTTGGGGCAAAAAGCATTGATTCTTTATTTCTACTATTTCATTATCATCTCACACCCTAGCTAGATCCTATATCTAGGGTAAAATCCAATATATATATATTCTATGTAGTTTTTATACTTTTCTTATATTTCTTTTTAAATAGCCACTAGGAGAGAATCAAATCCTAGTGGGACACTAGGTGGCATGATTTCAAAGATACACTTATTTTAATGCATTATTGTAAGCATGATTAAAAAACTTAGTCAAGGAGCAATGTCATGCTTTCATATGGCATGAGGTGTCCTTTGGAATTAAATGAAAGTCTAGGCTAAGGAGATCACATGAAGACTTTTGCTACCATAAATGGACCCTATTTTGATGAATTTTTTACACAAGGTTCCAATCCGAATTGGAAAACAATTTAAAAATTAAAATCGTAGCTAATGAGCTGAAGTTTTTGCCCATATTTTTACTTTTTTATTTGGATCCACGGTTGAGGAGATATGATCAAAATACTGGACCCCAGTCTGCCCACATCATGCAGGGACAGCTCATTTCCAACTTTTCCAATTCCTGTTCACACTGGTTCCTCTCTTCTTGTGTAGACCCTTGTGGGTTCCCTTCACCTATAGAAGGGGACCTCTTCTTCCTTGGAAATAACCCAAGCATTCAAGCCATTGTTGAGAGGAATTCTTGAGGGAGTCAGTAGTAATGCCTAATTGTACTTAGCCCCATTAGCATAAGTCCAAGCCTACACTTTCTCCTAGAGGAAAACAAGCCATTCTTGTACGCCATCCTTGGAGGATCAACTCTAATCAGAGAAGGTGTTGTACTTGGCGTATCAATCAACGTTGAATTCTCCCCTCTTCTTCTCTCTCCCATCAATAATGGTGCCGAAGGGTTTCAAGTAAGATGTGTTCTACATTGATGTTTTCTTGATTTCTTGTTGTTTTCATTTTCATCTCTAATCCAACATATATATATGTATCTAATCTCATCTCCTTAACCAAACCTATCTCTCTCATTCTTAGTAATTCATCCTCTCTAGGTTCTCTTTGCTACAAGTACATCTCTCCCCGCAGTATCCTTATTGCCTACGGGCAAGAATAGGGCTTGGGAGGGAAACTTCTCACCTCTTCACTTCTCTCATATCTACATTTCTCACATACTATCCTAGATGAATAACCCACATGATGATCATTTCTATCGCTTTCACTCTGTACGATCGATTAGAATTAACGTATGGATTAGCCGTAAAATACAGTTTCAACAACGTATAGTGTTTCTCTTCGGCCTTGAAAGGCTCAATGAAATACTTCTATCACCGGATCCCATCATACTACCTCTCATAGACTATAATTTTTCTTTTGATGTAAGCGTAGTTATCTTGCTATGAACCAAGAGGATTTGTACACACAATTAATCCCAATCACTATACAAAATATATATATTATGGTAAGCACAAAACTACAATTCCAAAGAACAATTCGTAGCCTATTTGGTCAGCCAAGATTGAATGCCATTAACTCATCCATTAACCCTTTCATATTACCCATGATACGATATGACCATAGCCTTGATGTTTTCATCTTCGTATTGTTTTGACATTCTCTTTTGCGTTCTTTCTTTGTGTGTGTGTGAGTGCAAGAGAGAAAGAGTGAGTCTTCTTTGATTGCACTTCTTTCCAAACCCTAGTCTTCATGGCATCTATGGTTTAACTCCTTCATATAGTTTTTGTTGAGTTCTCTCACAAACTCTCACATCCATAAGCCCGGTGCTTTCCTAGCAAGACCGCAAATTTCTCGACATATTTTTGGTGAACCCGATGCGAATCTGCTAGGGTGAGAGTTTGTGCGTAACCATGGGTGATCATGTTGAGCAATAGGGTATGCATTTTGACCCAGCAACAATGCAAATGTTTCAAGCATTTGCAATGTTCATGCAACAACAACATGCTACTGAAAGAAGGGAGATTTCAGCAACGAAGGCCATACAAGCGGTCGTCAACAGAATGGATCAGTTCAATGGCAAAGATGTAACCAAGTACTTACGCGAGTATGTGAAGGAGATGGAGCTGCATCGCGTGTCAGAAGGTGAGATGATTCAAAGCTTTGAGCTAGTTGTTGCTCCAGAAATTAGGGAGCATGTTAGGGCAATTAAAGATGGGCATGGGAGAAATTGGGAAGAACTCAAAGTAGCTTTAAAGGAGGAATATTTCATGGAGGACTCGGAGAGAGTGACCAAAAGGACATTCTTAGAATGGGTAGTCAAGCCAAAGCAAGGACTATGAATAACAGAGCTACTTAGGGAATTTGAGCGGTGCTATGCACAACTCACTAGGACAGAAAGGGCCACACTAGATACAGAGAAGACAGATCTTTTCTTACAAGCTGCAGGTAAAGAGTGTCAAGAAAATTTGGAGCTTCTTCTTGAAGATAAAGATCCTGAGCAAGGACTAAAGACCGATTGGAATGAGGTTGAAGGTGCTGTCTCACTGCTTGCCAAACGACAAAGAAGAAGGGACAAGATGGTAGTAAACACTACACGTCCTTCCACCTCAACTTCTGACAAAATGGTAAAGCCTACTTTTATCGCTCCTAAGTTTGATGAGTCCATGCTAGAAGAGCTTGTGAAGGGAATGCGTGACTTGAAGGTGAAGTTTGCAAAGCTTGAAGAAAAAGGCCAACCATCAGGGCCGCTTCCTAGGCAAAGACAACAGTCCAAAGAAGGGTTTGTTAATAGATGTATTTGGTGTGATAGTACAAACCATGTAAGAAGGGATTGTGATGATTTTAGTGATGCTTTGTCAAAAGATGTTGTCTTTTTTAAGGATGGTAAAATCCACTTAAGAGAGACAGGTCTACCCTTGAGAACTAACTTTGGGAAGGGGGGAATGCAAACCTTAGTTGAAGATATGGCAACCAAGCATGCCACCTCTTCAGTTGAGGCAGCTACTTATGGAGTAAAAATTGAACATTTTTGTGATGAAGAGGTGAGTGACCATCATGGTCAAATTTGGCCAAATGTCATGCAATTAGCTAAAAAGGGAAATCTTACAAAAGAGATTCTACATGAAGCAGGTGATTGCATACGTCTAGAAACAGGATGGAATGATCCAGTGGACTCATTGTCAGTGCATGCCTACATTACAAAATGCCAACAAAATGAGGCAATTGTAGAAGAGAAGCGCAGACGTGAGAATGCTGATGAAGGACCATCAAAAAGAGCTTCTAGAAGTGGGGGAAGAAGCGACTCAATGCCTTCTCAAACACCCTCAACACAAGGAGAATCTCCACCTGAAGTACTCATGGAGGAGTCTACAACAGGAAAGAAGAAAGAGCCAACGAAAGGTAAGACAAAAGGCCCAACTTATAAACTACAATCTGATATTGAGGTTGCTACAGATTTAAAGAAAGTCTTGGAGGAAAGGATCTTGAATAGAAAGATTGAGTTTACTCTGGGAGAAGTTCTTGGCATTGCAAAGCGTGAATTCCATGAGGAGATCATTGACATCATCAAGAGGAAGAGGCAAACCCTTGCTGAAGTTTCTCGTCCACAGGTTGAAGGGGAAACCTCAAAGACACAAGGGATGCAACTGCAAAATAAGGAGAATGATGGAGCTGTGGTAGGATGCTACCAATCTAGTGGGAGAGTGAAGCAAGTGTATTTCTCAAATGATGATGAAGAAGTTGAAGATATTCCTAGGAGTTACTATTCACGAAGTCATTGGGCAAGGGCTACTACAGAAACTTTGGTCAAGGTAGGTGATCTTGAAGAGCCATTTGTTGCCTTGATTGACCATGGTTCATAAATAAACATAATGTCAAAGAGTCTCTACAACAAGTGCAAATGGCCGATGGACACAGATCATGGCTGGATTGTAAAAGTGGCAAACAATTCATCCGGTGAATTGTATGCAGCATGTCCAGGTGTGAAGGTAACAATAGGTGATGTAAAGATTGACCAAAACTTCTTTGTACAGGATACATCTTCATATCATCTCATCCTTGGACAACCCTACATTGTGGGAGTTCGAATGGAAACAAAGGTAATGGACGATGGTTCAGCATATGCTAGAATACGTAGCAAAGATGGTAAACGAGCTGTCCAATTTCTCACAGTCTGTGTAAACCATGAAAGAAATCGTGACAACCTCAGAGAACATCCTCTACCAAAGGTAAGCAAAGAGTTTCATGATCATAGAGAAATGATGGGTTTTGGCCAAGTACCATTGTAAAGCGGGATTGCAGTGGTACAGAAATAAAAAGGGTCTCGCTTGATAAAAAAATAGGTGAAACTTTCTTGATGAGCTCCTTGGTAACAAGGAATGGATCAGTATGTTTTACAAAACTTGAAGATTTGAAGAGATATGAGAGGCAATATGTGCATAATGTACAAATAGGCATGAAAAAGAGTGGGTTGCTAAAGTCTACTGAAAATGTTTTGGGTTTGTGTGAACAAGTTTCTTTTGTAGATACTATGGGTGAGCTTGATGCTATAATGAGGTCTAGTTTGCATCTTGAAAATGAAGTTGTGGAAGTTTGCTCTATGGAAATGTATCAAGTAATAGAAGCCTTTAAAGAAAGCCAAACAGTTGGCCCAGAAGTCCATGTTGAAACTAAATACAAGAGTGTAGCAAAGAAGGTGAAACCAGTAGCTTCACCCTTACCACCCAACAACAAGGAAAAGATTGAAGAGGCTTCTTTACAACCAAGTTTGCGGAATCCTAAAAAGGTCGGGCATACCTTCACAAAGGAGTCCTTTCAAGAGTTGCAGATTGGTTGCGAAGAGTTTCTAACACAGGAGGAGACAAAGTGCTTCAAAGAAATGCTTTCAAAGCATGGTAAGGCTTTTGCATTTGAGCCACATGAGATAGGATGTGTTGATCCTTATATTTTAGCTCCTATGGTAATTTATACAATACCTCATGTGCCTTGGAATGTGCGGCCTATTCCGGTTCCAAAGGCTCATTTGCCAAAGTTAGTAGAGCTATTGAATGAGAAAATCAAAATGGGAATCTTGGAGCCTTCTTGTGCTCCATACTCAAACAAGTGGTTCACAGTTCCAAAGAAGAATGGTTCTCTATGCTTCATCCAAGATATGCAACCAGTGAACAAGGTGACAGTTAGAAATGTAGGTATAGGTCCAATTGTGGATGAATTTGCAGAGGCGTTTGCAGGGAGGGCAATCTACTCAATGGGGGATCTCTACTCAGGGTATGATCAATTTCAGCTTGCAATCGAAAGCAGATACTTGACAACCATGAGGACACCTTTGGGTTTGGTAAGGATGTGTACCTTGCCACAGGGAGCAACCAACTCGGTTGCACATATGATGAATGGGATGAATAAGGTCTTACGTGACTTTATTCCTCAAATCACAATGCCTTTCATTGATGATTTGCCTATCAAAGGATGTGAAGAAAGTGACAAAGATGAAGCTTTGGATCTCAAGGGATGTCACAGGTTTGTGGTAAATCACATAAATGATTGTGATAAAATTTTGTCTAGGTTGGAAGAAGTGAATCTTACATTGTCAGGGAAAAAGTCTATGTTTGGTGTCAAAGAAGTGCTCATTGTGGGGCACATGTGCAGGCCATATGGTAGGAAACCTTGTCCATCAAAGGTAGATGCCATCCAAAGAATGAAAGAAACATGCACTAGCATCACTGAGGTTAGAAGGTTTCTGGGAGCATGTGTCTTCTATGTTATTTGGATTCCACATTATGCACATGTAGTTGATCCTCTTTATCAACTGCTTAGAAAGAATCAAAAGTTTAAATGGACAGAAGCACATGTAAAATCCATGAAAAAGCTAAAGGAGTTACTCTAGTCAGCAACTACTTTGAGAAAGGTAGACTATGAGTGTCAAAGGCCAGTGATTGTGACAGTAGATACCAGTCCTACAGGGATTGGATGGGCAATAGGACAAGATGACAAAGAAGGACACAGGTATGTGGTAAGATTTGGAGCAAAGGTACTAAGTGCTCGCCAAAGAAACTATCCACAAATAAAGAGAGAGTTATGGGGTATGGTTACAGCCTTGAAAAGTGGGAAAGAGTACCTAATTGGTGCATGTGTGGTTGTAGAAACAGATTGTCTACCACTTCTTGGGATGATTACAAGCTGCTCAGCACCAGACATTGCTATGTTGTGGTGGATTGCCTACATTAAGTCCTTAAATCTCGAGTTTAAGCACATTGCAGGTAAAGACAATACAGTGGCAGATATGCTACCAAGGGCAAGGTATGAAGATGAGTCACAAATGATTGATGAGGGAGATGATGAAGGTACAAAATTCTATTCTATCTCTCATGTCAAAGGTAACAATGTCTGCATGACTAATTCACTTGAATTGTTCTTGAAAGATCTTTATGAGGGTGATTGGCTTTCTATTGGAAGGTACTTGAGTACTCTAACAAAACAGGATGATTGGTCTGAACAAGAATTCAAGAGGATACGCAGGAAAGAATATGGGTACTTTTTAAGGGATGGTTACTTGTGGAAGCATCCTAAGCAAAAGGGTGCTACACCACAACGGGTTATATGTAAAAAAGAGACTCAAGTAAAGCTCATGCAAGAGTTTCATGAGAGTCTATGGGCTGGACACAGGGGTGTGTGGGCAACCTTCTCCAAGTTGAAAGAAAAATATTGGTGGAAGGGTATGTATAAAGATGTATCTCAGTTTGTAGAGTCATGTGTAGCTTGTCCAATGTATTCAAATGTTCGACATCGTGATGGATTGCACCCTACATATCCACTAGCCATGCACTATAAATGGGTTGTGGATCTAGTCATGATGCCTTTAGGACTCTGGCAGATGAGATACTTGGTTCTTGCATTAGAGGACCTAACTAACCAGGTTGAAGGAAGAGCATTAAGAGCTAAGACCACACAAGCTGTATGCAAATTCCTTCTTGATGAGGTGATTTGCCGTTATGGTTGTGTGGGAAAAATCACTGCAGATCGAGGTGAAATGGATGCCGAAGAAGCAAGGGAGTTCTTTTCTAGATTAGGGATCAAGCTTTCTCTTACTACAGCTTACAACCCTGAAGGCAATGGAAAGAGTGAAAGAGGGCATCCTCCTATCATCAAAGCTTTGGCCAAGGCTTGCAAAGGAAGAGCTGGTGAGTGGCCAAAATTGTTACCATATGCTTTATGGGCTGATCATACAACACATAGCTCAGTAACTGGCTACATGCCTGCGGAGCTAATGCATGGTCAAAAGCCAGTGATGCCGATTGAGAATACAATTCCCACATGGAATGTACTACCTTGGCAAGAGGGTCTTAGTAGGGAAGATCTCCTTGCACTGCGTATAAGGCAGCTAGAGAGAAGACCTGGAGACATTGAAGCTGCAAAAGAACGACTCCAAAATGCAAGGTTGAAAAACAAGGACTATTTTGATAAGCGACATCGACTCAGGAACAAAGCAATTGACAAAGGTGACTGGGTTTTAGTGTATGATAGTAGCCTTGATAACTAGCACACAGTCATGCGTAAGTTCTCAAAAAGATGGTTTGGACCGTATGTTGTAAAGCATGTGCATGAAAATGCTACTTAAAGCTTGTCTGAACTAGATGGTACAGAAGTAAAGATTCCCATTGCAGGAAAAAGGATTAAAATGTTTAAGAGAAGAGGAGACAATGATCTAGAAGATATTGATGAGGAAGAAGAGAAAAACACAGGTGAAGATCAAAGTGAACATGAAGCTTTGGAATCATCCAGTGAAGAAGAAGACAAGGAAGATGTACAAGAGGTCTAATCTTACAAAGAGACAATGTGGCACATACCGGAGGATGTGCAGGTTTAGAGGGGGTGGATGTCGTGCTGTGACACGTACATAGTGGGAACGCATGCTACAAGATCTATCTTGTATTTTTTTAGATACATAAATATATTTCCTATAGTGTACATATGCATATTTAAGTATAATAATAAACCTTCTATCTCATCCTATTATTTTTCTCAAGGGTAACCTATCCTTACTTTACCATCAGAAAATACTATGGGAAAAGCATCAATAGCTCCGCCTCTTTAACTTGGGGCAAAAAGAATTGATTCTTTATTTCTACTATTTCATTATCATCTCACACCCTAGCTAGATCCTATATCTAGGGTAAACTCCAATATATATATATATTCTATGTAGTTTTTATACTTTTCTTATATTTCTTTTTAAATAGCTACTAGGAGAGAATCAAATCCTAGTGGGACACTAGGTGGCATGATTTCAAAGATACACTTATTTTAATGCATTATTGCAAGCATGATTACAAAACTTAGTCAAGGAGAAATGTCATGCTTTCATATGGCATGAGGTGTCCTTTGGAATTAAATGAAAGTCTAAGCTAAGGAGACCACATGAAGACTTTTGCTGCCATAAATGGATCCAATTTTGATGAATTTTTTACACAAGGTTCCAATCCAAATTGGAAAACGATTTTAAAACGAAAATCGTAGCTAATGAGCTGAAGCTTTTGCCCATATTTTTACTTTTTTATTTGGATCCACGGTTGAGGAGATATGATCAAAATACTGGACCCCAAACTGCCCACATCATGCAGGGACAGCTCATTTCCAACTTTTCCAATTCCTGTTCACACTGGCTCCTCTCTTCTTGTGTAAACCCTTGTGGGTTCCCTTCACCTATAAAAGGGTACCTCTTCTTCCTTGGAAAGAACCCAAGCATTCAAGCCATTGATGAGAGGAATTCTTGAGGGAGTGAGTAGTAATGCCTAATTGTACTTAGCCCCATTAACATAAGCCCAAGCTTACACTTTCTCCTAGAGGAAAACTAGCCATTCTTGTACGCCATCCTTGGAGGATCAACTCTAATCAAAGAAGGTGTTGTACTTGGCGTATCAATCAACGTTGAATTCTCCCCTCTTCTTCTCTCTCCCATCAATAATGGTGCCGAAGGGTTTCAAGTAAGATGTGTTCTATATTGATGTTTTCTTGATTTCTTATTGTTTTCATTTTCATCTCTAATCCAACATATATATATGTATCTAATCTCATCTCCTTAACCAAACCTATCTCTCTCATTCTTAGTAATTCATCCTCTCTAGGTTCTCTTTGCTACAAGTACATCTCTCCCCGCAGTATCCTTATTGCCTACGGGCAAGAATAGGGCTTGGGAGGGAAACTTCTCACCTCTTCACTTCTCTCATATCTACATTTCTCACATACTATCCTAGATGAATAACCCACATGATGATCATTTCTATCGCTTTCACTCTGCACAATCTATTAGAATTAACGTATGGATTAACCGTAAAATACATTTTCAACAACGTATAGTGTTTCTCTTCGGCCCTGAAAGGCTCAATGAAATACTTCTATCACCGGATCCCGTCATACTACCTCTCATAGACTATAATTTTTCTTTTGATGTAAGCATAGTTATCTTGCTATGAACCAAGAGGATTTGTACACACAATTAATCCCAATCACTAGACAAAATATATATATTATGGTAAGCACAAAACTACAATTCCAAAGAACAATTCGTAGCCTATTTGGTCCGCCAAGATTGAATGCCATTAACTCATCCATTAACCCTTTCATATTACCCATGATACGATATGACCATAGCCTTGATGTTTTCATCTTCGTATTGTTTTGACATTCTCTTTTGCGTTCTTTCTTTGTGTGTGTGTGAGTGCAAGAGAGAAAGAGTGAGTCTTCTTTGATTGCACTTCTTTCCAAACCCTAGTCTTCATGGCATCTATGGTTTAACTCCTTCATATAGTTTTTGTTGAGTTCTCTCACAAACTCTCACAGCCATAAGCCCGGTGCTTTCCTGGCAAGACCGCAAATTTCTCGACAACGCGTAGGATGTCTAACTGCTCAGATTTTGTCCAAACTTGATCCCAAGATTCTCCTAGTGCTCAACAACCCAATGGTATGCTCAAAATTGAATTTGGATGCCAATAGGTCATGATTTGGGCTGCATAAGCTTCTAGTGCACTCCAAGAATAGGATGTCTGATAATTCTTTTCTTTGCTTGGTAAATAGGCCAAACAAGGTCCAAATTCACTTTTGAAAAAAGTTCTAGAATCCTTGAGACACTTAGAACCTCCCTATATGGCTACAGTATAATTTTGACCACTTTATGACCCTGTAGACATCCTATGTGTAGGATGTCTTTTTGCTTTGTTTCAGCTTAAACTTGCACTGTAGCTTCCCCTTGATGTGCTAAACTCATAACTATTTTTACTTTTTGATTCTGACACCTATAGGTTGGTCAAATGATCAAGAATCTGTTCCAAAAGCCTGTTGTCTGTTCTGATGAATTCCCAAGTCAAATCAAATCCAAATTGGACGAAATTTGCCTAGGAGGCTTATCTAAGGCTTTATGACAGCATGGTATGGTCACAGTAGAATTTTGGTTTCAGAATTATGTAGTAGACATCCTATGCGTAGGATGTCTTTTTGCTCAGAATGACCAAACTTGGACCAAAGATTCCCCTAGTCTTCAACAACCCACTGATATGCTTAGATCTGAGTTTGGATGTCAAACGACCCCAAAACTAGCTATTCTTGCCTTTTTCAGTCAAAAATGCTAAAGTCTATTCAATCTTCCTTTCACTGACCCAAATGAGATGAAATTTATCACATGCACTCAATACAACATTTAGAACATGCCTTTGGAGTCATCCTATGGTTTGGTCTCAAAATTAGGCCTTGGACACAATTTGGGTAGGATGTCTGGAAATTCTTGCCTTTTGGCTTTGATCTGTCAAAATTTGGTCAAATTTCCACCTTCCAGGTGAAAATAGGGTAGAACCTACCTTCTAAGCACACTGGTAACCTCAGATTTTCCAAAAAGTGCCCGGATCACCCTGTAGACATCCTACATGTAGGATGTCTACTACTTATTTTTTCAGACTGAAGTGTCCCTGATGCTTCCTTATGCTCTCAGCAAGTGCAAGTATGCTTCACAATTGCAAAAACATGCAAAAATCACTCAATTTAAACCTTTTCTGAAATTTTAGGTTTTCTGATTCCGCCTTTTGGCTTTTGGTCAACAAAAATAGGGAAAAACACCCAAGTCAATATGTTACTAGGGTAAAACCTACCCTCTGAACCCACTGGTAACCTCAATTTTCCCCAATTCCCTGCCAAAAATACCCTGGAGATATTCTACGATAGGATGTCTACTATCTTAAACTGCAAAATTTTTTTCTGGCAGTAGTATTCCCCATGCTCTGTAGAGCTCTCAACAATAATCACAGAAACTTTTGCACTTCAAATTAGCTTCCAAACACAATTTACTATCTTTCCTACTTAGCGTTTTCCACTTCTCTGATGAGCCTAACAGAAAATAAGACATGCATAAAGTACTCTAGATCAGCAATCAAGATATCCTACTTACCCTACTCCTACTCATCAATGTGAGATGGTGATTTTGATGTCTTGGTTGCTTCCTAGCCTCACAAGGACTCTCAAGTCAACCTACCACCACATCTACCACTCCAACTCCTGCTCTCTACACCCCAACCTACTACTACCTAAGACTACTCTAGACAAAGGATCTAGGCCAGACACACGCTCCCTAGATTCCCTCCAAGACCAAAAGAGTCCACCACTCTCCGATCCTATCTAAAAGAATGAATATACTCTGGCAAGCCAGAGGGACCTCTATCCTCAAGGACTAGTCTCGGTCACCTACTTATGGCCCTCGTCCTCGGCAACGATGCCAATGTTGGACGAATACGCCGTGACGGACGTCAGCATAGCGAGAACTCACCTAACATATAATGTCACCTGAGGACAGAGCTCGACCCACAGGCACGTGGAAGCAAGCAAATGACCAACTAATGACTACTTCCTACAGGGATATCAAATCTACATGCCATCGGTTCTGTGAATGTGAGAGTCTCCTATGATGCTACCGCAAGCCAAAAGCCCATTAGACGTTCTCGAAACGTTACGATTATCCTATCAACACCAATAGGCCACTCTCCCTAAGGTCTGTGACCAAAAAAACCTACCCAATACCCTTCGTGCAGAAAATGCGTAGGATGTCTCGTCAATTTTTGTAGGTCGACGTTTTCAAAAACTAAAGTGCCTAATGTGTAGCTCTACTCGCTCTGATCGCGTGGATATGGTGAAATGCAAAAAAGGACAACAGTTACTCACTTAAACACCAAAAGTAGCTCGCGGATGAATCTGCAAAAACACAGACGAACGCGCGTGATGTAAGCATCAACGCGTAGCTCTCTTTGTGGGCAACACACTGCTGCTCTGCGTTTGCGATTCCCACCACCGTAGCAACTGTAGCACACACACACACACTCTCTTGCAGTCTCCCAACGACACAGAAGATCCGACTATTAGAAGTCTCCTTACAAAGCTTTAGGTTTTGGCTGATATACTAAGCCTTAGAAAACCTAATGTCCGACCAAAATGACCTGATTTGTCCCTAGGGTTCTATAGAGCTTAATTACAACACTGTGAGCTGGCTTTGCTCATCCAACAAGCATCTGTGGCCAAAATACAATTTCTGACTTAAAATATGAAGTTCCCGTAAACATTACAAAAGTGGTCGTAATGGCTCAAAATAATGATAACGGGATATTCGATGATGTCCATGAGCTTGTATCTTCACATTACAACATCCATCTTCTTCTTCATCACTTTATCAACATCTTTATTTGGAATCTTTACAGAATATTTGAGGAATCTTTGTGGAAGCGTTGTTGAAAGGTTGACCTTTCAACAGAGCCGGTTCCCCCTCCAAAAGGCTTTGTATTATGGTTTCTCCCATCAAGAGAGACATTTTAGAATACAAATCTTTTTGCTCCTTGAATACTAGCTAGTGCAATGAAGATGGAAACTTCATGCACTAAGCAAAACACTTATCAACCGCAACACCAATTCCCTGACGGTCTCATACGCAAGACCTCACACACCTTCGAAGATGGTAAGAGCTAGCAGGGTATGAGAGTAGATTGAGGGGAAGAAGGAGTATTCTTACAAGAAAGATGCACATCTCCTCACAGAATCACTCATATTAGCATATCTTAGCTTAGTAATTATCATGGTAGACTAGATGAGCATGCATTAAAGCTTGGCTCTTGGTTGGATTTCGATTTGCATCACAAAGCCAAGAGTTGTTGGTGTAGGCCTCCCTTCTCACAAGCTTGGAGTAGGTGGTAAGCTTTCCATTAAAGCTTGAGAAGGAAAGAGAAATTCTTCTTCCTTCACACATAGATTGTGTGCGTGTGTAAGTGAATAATGCCTTTGAAAAATCAGCCCCCCCTCTCTCTTGGTCGACCCCTCTTGCTATTTGCCCATGCAAAGACCCCATTGGACCTCCCCAGGCTTAGCCAATAGGATTTCAAGAGCATAAGTGATAGCCTTCTGACATGTGTTCCCCTTTCCCCTTTTGTGAGAGTTTTAGGTAATTAATTAATGCAACTAAACTCTCATTGAACCCCTTTGTCTCCTCGCCAATAATTAATCGTGCAAGCCATTGGGCTGCTGAATGCTCATTGGACCCCTTGGGATATTGTCCGATAGTCTTCTAGAGAGATTAATTCTTATTGGTTCTTTTATTAACTGTTTTTAAATTAATTGAACTACATTTACTCTAGTCTTATTCTCATTGGTCCACCTCCAAGGCCATCCAATAGGATTTGAGTACACCTTGTGGGCATCTCGGCTAGGAAGCTAACATGTGTCCCTTATTCCCTTTGTGTAAAGGAATCTTGTGTGTGTATGTGTGTATGTTTCTCTTTGATTCCCTATTTGCAAGGCTCTCCCCCTCCTATGTAGGGATTATGAAAACTTTTTGGGACACACACAAAGCATCCAATTTCCCTAGTGTTTGGCCTTTGGACACCACCTTTAAATTTTGGAACCTTAGTATTTTGGAAGTCTTAATGGGCTGAACCTTAGGTCTTTTAAACCCATTGTTTCACATTACTCTTTTGCAGATGCCCCCCCCGTTTGGATCCCTATTTTCCCTCTTTTGTATCCGTATTGGGGTCGGTCTGCTAGCTTAATCAATATTCTAGCTTTTTCTCCCCTCGAACTTCCCCTTGTTAAATGATCAGTTCAACATGAGAAACACATTTAGGAGAATTAAATATTAGTTAGTATGACATTAACTCTCTCTTGAAATCATAGTCGTCCTTGACTATGGGGTAGAGAAGATAAAGATATTCATTAGTCCTTTTCCTAGCGGGTAGAGGATCCGTATATTACCCTACGACATCGTTCCAGAATGGATGACTAGTCCATTTGGTGCTTGAGAGCCTAAGCTACCCCAAGCATGACTACACATTAGTCCTATCAATCTTCCATAGTAGAATCACAAGCTCTACTTGGTGTTCGGGAGACGCCGTCTCCGCAAACTTGATCTAAGCATGCATACTACTTCACATTTGTGCACAATAAAGAAAAAGAGAGTCTTATAAGACAAAAATGTTGTTTGTTTTTAACATTTGTACATTTGCTTACTCTAGGGAAGAATTGTAAGCATTGACAAGGTTTAGGTTATCCTTGTCTTCATGTGAAAGAATGGACTCGGGTTGCATCATCTCTTGTTTTTCTTTGTGAGGTCATGTAATGGTCCTGCTATTAGTGAGAACTTTTCTATAAAGCGTCTATAGTATGCACACATACCTATAAAGATTCTTAGTTCATGAAGATTCCTTGGTTTAGGCCATCCTTTTATTGTCTGTAACTTTGATGGATCCATATGGATGACATCTTGAGAGATAATGTGACCTAAATATTGAATCTCTTGCAAGAAAGATTGACTTTTTTTTCGATTAACATAAAGTTTATTCTCTCTTAGAACTTAAAAGATTACCTGGAGGTGTTTCTTGTGTTCGTCTAATGAATTAGAGTAGATGATGATATCATCAAAGAACACTCCAGTAAAGGTTCTGTGAGGCCTGAATATCTTCTCCATCAAGCGGTTGAATGTGGCTGGTGCATCGGTCAAGACAAAAGGCATGACAATATATTCGTAAAGACCAAATAAGTGCAAAATACGGTCTTTACAATGTCTTGATCAATCCTACTCAAGTAGGTGGAACCTTGTAGCTTATCAAATAGGTCTTCTACCCGTGGAACGGGAAACCTATTCTGTCAGTGATCCTATATAGTGCTCTATAGTCAACACACATGCGATATGTGTCGTCCTTCTTTTGCACTAATAGCACAGGCGAGCAAAATGGAGATGAGCTAGGCCTAGCCATGCCCTTCTAGACTAACTCATGCACTTGCCACATAATGTCCTCTTGTTGAGATTGAGGAACTCTATAAGGAGGTTTATTAGGTGGTGAATTTCCTAGAAGAATTTCAATTGCATGGTCATCATTGTCTTGTTTAGGAGGTATCTCACAAGGGATGTTGTCAATAAAGACATCTTGAAACCCCTTAAGAAAATTGGATGACTCTAATTCCTTTTGATTGTGTTTATTTTCTTTTGCTAAAACATTAAGTTCATTTTGAGAGTCTTTAACAAAAATCATGTAGACATAAATAGAGCTCTTTATTGACTTATTGAAAGCTTGCATATGTACAATGGGTATGGTGTTACCCATTTCCTTAAGAACTATGTATATATCTTTTTCCCTGAACTTAAAGGAGATTCTCCTTTCAGGGAATTTAACATTGGTAGCCATGGCATCAAACCATAGTGCCTCTAGGGTTACATCCTCCATTGGCAAAATTTGGACTCACAAAGGGGCACTTTAAGGAGTTTGACTTTACCTCTCTCTATCAAAACGGGCACATGGATAAATTTTTGCAAACAAACTCCAAAGTTGGCGAAGGTTTGACAGTTAGAATGTCCTCTTCAAGCTCTATCTACTGATATATAGCACGCGATGAGATTCCTCATATTTTAGAAGATTCTTTTTTTGATTCACCTATGATGTGACAACTCTGTCGGAATCTACGTGAATCAAAAAAAGAATCTTCTAAAACATGAGGAATCTCATGGCGTGCTATATATCAGTAGATAGAGCTTGAAGAGGACATTCTAACTGTTAAACCTCCGCCAACTTTGGAGTTTGTTTGAAAAAATTTATCCATGCGCTCGTTTTGGTAGAGAGAGGTAAAGTCAAACTCCTTAAAGGGCCCCTTTGTGAGTCCAAATTTTGCCTAATGATGCTTGAGAGGAAAGATAAATAAGTCCTCTTTGTCTACATGCCTTTGGACATGGAGGAGAGATCAATAAGTCCTCTTTGTCTACATACCTTTGCCTCAATTTAATGATTAAGGGAGTGATTGAAGCTTCTTGCCCTTTGAAAACACCATCTGCAGATATGACATCTCCCATCTCATAGGCTTGTATGCCTAGCTTGGTGGCCAACTCTATAAATATGAAATTATGAGTAGAACCAAGGTCAAAGAGAGTAAAATCATCATGTTCTCTTACCTTTGCCCAAGCATGGCATAGAGGATATCCTTTGTGATGAGTTTCCTCCTCTTGGATTTTGACCAAGGTAGCTCTAGGAGGCTCACGGGTGTTGTTCTTTTGGGGACAAGCGCGGTACATATGCCCTTATTTGATGCGATGGAAACAACGGTTATACTTGTGATAACACTCAAGTCTTCAGGAGAGAGTTTATTTTTGCCTTTGTAAACTCCCTTATCTTTAGCTTTGTTGGAGTTGCCCTTAGGATACTTTTGGACATTGTCCTTCCCCTTAGGCTCATTGGAACCCTTGTTTTCCGTGGGCTTACAATTTCTTTTACCCCCTATTTGGAAATTGATTTGAGAGGCCACCATAGTATGGTGTATAACCGTCAATATGGTGTTTGGCCTTTGGAAGTTGACATACTCCGTCATTTCTTTGGTTAAACCCGCACAAACTTGTTTATTTTTCTCTCCAAAATCAAACTTTTTGAACACAGTGGCTCTGAGTTGTAGGTCCCAAAACTTGTCTACATATTTGTGAATGGATTCACAAGGAGAGATATTTAAGCTTTGCCACTCGGTGAGTACTTTGTCTTTGGCATTGGTGGCCAAAAACTGCTTCATAATGGAAGCTCTTAAAGCTTTCCATGTTCATGGAGCTTCACCGCCGCTGGCTTGTAGGCTAGACCACCATTGCCTTGTGGACTTTTGAAAGTGCATAGCTATATGGCGTAGCTTAGAGGACTCCTGAAGTCCTCATCTCCAAACGCCGCATTGAATTGTTGGATAAAGTCCAAGACTTTGTCCGTAGCACCAAAGGTGCCATCGTAGGTAAGGAAAGAGATGCTCTTCCCTCCCTCTTTGAACTTCTTGAGTCTAGACGACCTCTTCCACGTGGCATATGATTTCCGATGGCCTCTTCTTTTTGATGGTTCAAAAGTTGCACCATCACTTTCTTCAAAAGATGAAGAATTTAAGGAAGATGGAGAAGAGGGTGACCTCTTTCTTGCCTTTTTCTTGCCTTGGTCTTCTTGGTCTTCATCATCACTTTCATAGGAGGACGAGGATGAAGAAAATGGAGAATAGGGTGTCCTCTTTCTCGCCTTTCTCTTCTCTTTGTTTTTATCATCCCTCTTTGATCTGTGGTGTGGAGAATTGTGCGATGGTATTCTCCATTTTGGAGGTGATGGAGAGCGTTTATCCCATCGTCTTTGTGGAGCCATCTCCGCCGAGGTGGTGGGAGACTCACTTTTTTCTTGTTCCTTTGGTGGAGGCTATTGAATTATCCATTGGGAAGGAGATACATTATCAAGAAGAATTGAATTGTCCATTGGAATCTATTGAATTGTCCATTGGGAAGGAGATGCATCATCAAGAAGAAAATTTTTGAGCCCTTCATATCCAGGATCTTCTTCTTCTTCTCGAAGCAAAGAGAGGCCTCTTTTGGAAGTCTCACAAGGAGGCTTCCTAGGTTTTCTCTTGTCATGGTGGGGAGCTTTGAGAATCCCATGAGCACAAAGCTGCCATTGCACTTCAATTTGGAGGGATGGATTGCCCATGGCTTTGTTGAAGTGTAGAAACAAGGTAGTCATTAGGAAAATTTTGAACTCATTTTTGGGCCTTTTAAGAGTGCCACATCATCAAAGTTGTACAAAAGAAAGCAACCCGGTAGACCCCTCTAAATATTGCTTAGAACCCCATGATATGACCTATCATTGGAAAGTTCTTGAAAAATGGATTCTAAAGAGCCAAGGTCCGAAAAGTTTGGATGACTTCTATGAAATTTATGCCATTTTTTTTCAATTAGCCAGGTTTTGTTACCGTTACAATAATCTAAAATCACCTTTTTCTAGATCTAGATGAAGGCAATGCCCGATACATGCATGCTATATATCAATAGATAGCATTTGAAGAGTAGATTCTAAATATCCAACCTCCAACAAGTTTGGATCTTATTTGCAAAAAATTTACCAATCCCCACTTTTTGAAAGCTATGTCACATCAACAATTCTTACAAGGCCCATTTTTTAGTCCAAACTTTTCCTAATGTAACAAGCATAGAGGCATCATTAGTAGCCTACTGATTAGCGAAATCAAAGTTATCAACATTAAGCTCACTCTCTTTACTATTGTCAGCCATTCTAACAACTTTTATCTGTAAACTATTTTAGGTGTATTTTGGCACTTCAAGCCCTAGTTTCTACTCATATTTACCCCTTTAGAAAAATTACTCAAGCTATTGTATGCGTGGCTCGAATACAATCAATTGCAAGGAATAGAAGAGAGGGTCGTTCAACACCAAAGCAGCACTGACTCCTGTCAAGCTTCTAATAGCTCAATAGTGGTTAAGCCATAGGCAAGCCCCATAGGACTCCACCATTAAGACCATAGCTCTCGATGGTTATGCCCTATTATTTGCACAACGACAGGCGCACTGCAAAGCTGAAAAATCCGTATTCTACTTACTTACTTACATGCAATTAATAATACCAACCACTTATATCTAGCTTGAGGGCCTCCCTTATTGAGCAAGAAAAGAGAAACTTTGTGCTCTGATACCAATGGAACATTTAATGGCCTAGTAACTTGTGTGTAGCGGAAAATATCATGAACATAGTGAGCATTTCATTAGAATAGATTCCTAATGAGAATAACAAGAGTGCTTGGGTGGAGAGAGCAACAAAAAGTATAACACCTAGTGAGATAGAATGAAAAATACTTCAAAAGAGAGAGAAATTAAGCAATTGACAACAGTTGAGGACCGGATTTGCATGGAGCGGGTCCCCCCTCCAAAAGACTTTGTATTATAGTTTCTCCCATCAAGAGATACACTCTACAATACAACTCTTTGTGTTCCTTCAGTACTAGCTAGTGCAATGAAGATGGAAACTTCATTCGCTAAGCAAAAACAAGACCCAAGTCCTTACACACCTTCGAAGATGGTGACAAAAAATATGTACATCTACTCACATAATCACTCAAATTAGCATAGCTTAGCTTAGTAATTAGCATGGTAGAGGAGATGAGCATACATTGAAGCTTGGCTCTTGGTTGGATTTTCATCACAAAGCGAAGATTTGTTGGTGTAGGTCTCCCTTCTCACAAGCTTGGAGTAGGTGGTAAGCTTTTCATTAAAGCTTAAGAAGGAGAGAGAGAGAGTCATCTTGCTTCACACATAGATTGTGTCAGTGTGTAAGTGAATAATGCTTTTCAAAAATCAGCCCCCCCTCGCCCTTGGTTGACCCCTCTTACTATTTGCTCATGTAGACACCCCATTGGACCTCCATAGGCTTAGCCAATAGGATTTCAGGAGCATAAGTGATAGCCTTCTGATATGTGTCCCCCATTCCCCTTTTGTGAGAGCTTTAGGTAATTAATTAATGCAACTAAACTCTCATTGGATCCCTTTTTCTCCTGGCCAATAGGAATCAGGCAAGCCATTGAGCTGCTAAATGCTCATTGGACGCCTTTGGAGACTATCCAATAGTCTTCTGGAGAGCTTAGTTCTTATTGGTTCTTTTATTAATTGTTTTTAGATAAATTAAACTAGATTTATTCTAGCCTAATTCTCATTGGTCCACCTCCAAGGCCATCCAATAGGATTTGAGTACACCTTGTGGGCTTCTGGGCTAGGAAGCTGACACGTGTCCCTCATTCCCTTTGTGTAAAGGGAGCTTGTGTGTGTATGTGTGTGTGTTTCTCTCTCATACCCTACTTTTTTCAAGGATCTACCCCTCCTATGTAGGGACTATGAATACTTTTTGGGACACACACAAAGCATCCAATTTTCCTAGTGTTTGGCCTTTGGACACAACCTTTGAATTTTGGAACCTTAGCATTTTGGAAGTCTTAATGGGCTGAACCTTAGGGTCTTTTAAGCCCATTGTTTCACATTGCTCTTTTGCAAATGCCCCCCCCTTTGGATCCCTTTGTTCCCTCCTTTGGATCCCTATTGTGGCCGGTCTGTCAGCTTAACCAATATTCTAGTTTTTTCTCCCCTGGCACTTCCACATATTAACAATCAGTTCAACATGAGAATATCATTTAGGAGAATTAGATATTAGTTATTATGACACTCCAAATCCGAGAACATCGAGCACTTGAGTTTGCACTACATTCCTTCAGAATATGGCTCTTATGGTTTGTATGGAATATGAGAAATCAATGTACATTTGATCGAAGCCAGAGTGTCAATCATACAATTCCATGTTTGTCATTAAAGATAGTACGATGGAAGATGCTCTCTCTTGAACAGATCAAGCCTTCAGAGACAAAGTGGTATTGATCATACAAAAGCTGATAGTGTGACAGCAGATTGTAAATTATTGTAATATAAAGAGCAAATTTCCCCCCCCCTCCCAAAAAAAAATAAAAATAAAAAAAAATTCCATTTCATTAAGATTCTCTTCACCGGAGTGAATCTCCTCTTCACAAAAAAGGGTTCTAAACTTGTTTGAAATTTTCTTTAGATGCTTGCTTTTTCCTTTGTTGAGTTGTTGCTAGAGAGTCGTCCCTTGAGGCCTTGTAAAGCTTTGCTTAAGCTTGTATGCTTGGTGGAAATAGCCATTGAGATGAGGGCCTTGTAATCCGGGCAAGAGGTTGGGTGCTTTGGAGCACAAAGCTCAAGAGAAAAGGGAAGGAGACCCAAGGTGGGCCGCGGGAAGGGGGGCCTCTCTGAGGCGGACCCAAATTTCCTATTGAAAACAGTTTGGCACCTTTTCAAAGTCCGTGATCGGACGAGGTGCGGTGCCGTTCGCGACCAAATGCAAGCAAAGATATCCACCGGATTGAGTGTGAGTAGAGCCTCTAGTTGGTGTCCGACCTGCACATCCCTTGCAATGAAATTCACCACGTGCTTGGAGTCTTGTGTGGGCTGGTGCTCGATTTGGACAATTGACTTTAGAGAAGGGGTGTAGTGGTCCTTCC
The DNA here is from genome assembly GCF_014529385.1 of Adiantum capillus-veneris. Lineage (NCBI taxonomy): Eukaryota > Viridiplantae > Streptophyta > Polypodiopsida > Polypodiales > Pteridaceae > Adiantum > Adiantum capillus-veneris. Next base: position 66,687,853 of record NC_140933.1, read on the forward strand.
CACGTGGGATTTTTTAAAGTAAAGCAGCCTCCAAAAAATCCAAAAAAGGTCCCTTAGCATTAAATGCTTAAGGCTTCACACACACACACAAAACTTATTCAGCTGTAGGTTTGCAAAAACCAAGAATTAAGCAATGGGGTTACCAAGCTCATTGAACATGCCAGTGTACACTGATTTAAATAATCCAGGGTTCTATGAAAATCTCTTGAGACGCACACACACACCAATTACAAATGCCATTTTTTCTAAAGCGAGGAGAAACTATTGACTGCAAATGCAAGTTCCTAATGGAAAATTAATGAACTTTAATGTTAACTAGGCTTCCAATTGGCCAGTGAGTAGTGGCCCAAGATTCTTAGGTCCGGAGCATGCTCATGCTAGCCAATGGATTACTAATTAGACATGAGATATACAATAGGAGAGTAAACCTAATGGATCTAGATAATGATGATTAAGGAATGCTAATCATACTAGCATACAAATGCATAATAACGAGCCTAGCTATCACTCCCATGCTCTTATACCACTTGATGGGAATGGGATCATGCTAGCTAGGGTCGATGAAAGAGAAACATCGTCCACACAAGTGAGTGTGTGTTGGCTAGATTATCACTCACGTGAATTAGGTTCCAAGATCATTTAACTTGGACTTATAAACACGACCTTGATTATTTGCTAAGCCATCAAAAGCTCACCAAAAATAAGGGAGATGTAATCCAAAATAGACTTGTGTTTATTCATTCATGTAATGAGCTTTAAGTAGCTCTACATCCTTGCACCACAACATGTGGGATAAATACACCTTTCCTCTCCTTGACTCATACTCTATGACACTAGAACAAAGATCCCACTTTACAATTTGGCTCTCCATATGAATTTTAGTTCTTTCTTAGGCTTCTGGTTCTATTTCGGTCCATGCCTTCTATTTTTGGGTCTTTCTCTTTTGCTGGTGTCTAGGTCGCAATTCAATATATAGGTGCACCTTATCCCTCATTTCACTCTTTGCCTTATACGATATTCTCTTACATTATCAAGTTATTGTTCTTGGCTCATTATCTCTTGTCTCTACTACTCTTCCATGTGTATCTTACTCTCCTTGCCTCATTCCTTCATGGTATCTGACAGATAAAGCTTGAGAACACTATAACACACAATCAACAAAGCTTCATCAATGATGCATGGTTTTTAGGACCCCTTCTGAAGATGCAATAAAGGCACAGTCAGTTGTTGGGGAGATGAGGATACTCTAGTCTAAGGGATCTCGAAAGAGAAGAAAAATCTACTTCACAAGCACCAAAGAGTAAAAAGTGCCATGGAAAGAAGATACGTGGGAACGAGCTCTGATGCATGCCTACAACCTATATCTTACAGAATAGCCCATTCTAGGTGTGAATTTCTAGTGAAATTTACACGAGGATGTTCGTGTGGACTCACAGCACAGCATACTCCGTTTTCACTTTTTTACCGACAGTAAATATTTTTTACCACAGTAAATATTTTTTACCTACAATAAATATTTTTCACCTACATGGTACATACAAATCACTTTTTACCTACAGTAACTTTTTTTACCCATGGTAAATATTTTTTATTGCACCATAAGTATTTGGTAGGTAACAGTTCACTGTTACTAGAAGCAGTGATTGGGCATCAACAATGCAGTTACAGGAGGAGAAAAGGAGAAAATCTTATGGTAAAGGTGAGTCAACAGGGATAAAGACTTTTGAGTTGAAAAGAGACATGCTGATTTTTTCAAAGAACACATGTCAAAAAAAGCCATGGTTGAGGATTTTTTGAGAGTTTGATATTCAGGAGGACCCAACTGCCACCTCCCCCCCGCAGGTCCCCTCCTAACATGTGCAGAACTTCCACTTTCAACAGCCACCTTACCTGCTCTTAAATGCTGGTCAAGGCCTCATCCCCATGTGTCACAATCAGAAAAATCAGCATTTACCCTCCCCTCTCACATCACTCTAGAGAATATCTTGATGGTGACATATCAGGTGACCTCAATCTGTTGACAACCCTAAGCAAAAAGTAACCCCAATCAGCGGATTTAAGCATGTTTATCCCTAATCCTAAACCCTCTCAGAAACCTATATAAGGAGGCCTTCTCTCACTCAAAACCAACACTTCACCCACTTCACCAAGCAACGAAGCTATGACGGCATTGCTCACAACGAGGAGCCATGGATGGAGCTATACTCTCTCTCCCTCTCTCTCTCCCTCTAGTATGCTACGTTACTAGCCCTAAAACCTAAATAAGGAGTCTTCTCTCATGCTCCATGGCCACCATCCTCGCCATCATTCTCTAAGGTATTGATGTGTTGCTAGTAGGATCATACCTACTTGCTGGGTTGATTGTTTTTGACAAGGGATTATGCCATCCTTGGCTTGCTTCTCTATATCCTTGTTATGTATGATCAGATGCCATTGTATTGTTAAGCTGATGTCTTATGTATATATATGCTACATAAGGTCCCTAAGCTTCGCTTCTATGTGTTTTGCCATATGTTTTGATGCCATCATAATGCCAGAAGTCTCACTTGCCTATGTGCACTATGTGTGAGGTCCCTAAACCTCTTAATTTAAGGTGGTGCCCCCTTTGTTTTGTTCTTTGCTTGTTTGTATGAGGCGTGGTTTGTGGAGTGTGCACGAGTACAGAGGCCACCCGATTGCACTGCTCTTTTTCCCGCTATCATTTTGGTGCCCCCACGGAGGAGGGCTACACAGACCTTGAGTCCACAAGCAATGAAGATGTGCAGTCTACAACATGGACGAATGGTGTGAGGAGTTTGCAAATTGGAGAACAGAAGAGGAGGAGGCTTTAGAGGCCTTAAAAGATTTCATCGAGGTCTTGTTACCAGGTTGTAGTGTCATTGAAATTCAAGAAGTAAGTTCTTCTACATGCCTTGTTCGTGATCGTCGCCAAGGAAGGAGAGTGAGAAGAAGAGCTTGATATACCTCTCCTCTCAACCTATGAGTGCTCCAGAAACCTCCAACGCACATGAGCTTGAAATATTCTACATCAACATACACGAAGGTACTGTGACACACATTAAGGGAAGAGAAAGCATCACCAGACCTCTCTTTCCTGAGGAGCCGACTAAGAGGAGGAAGATCACCTATACACCGAAGTGGCCCAAGGCGGCAGTGCGTGCTCAAGCGTAAGGTAACATTTGGCTTAATCTCCTTAATAAGGGATTACATGACCACTACAGGCAAGAAAAAGGCTACTGAGCAACCAACTTCAACCTCCAACTTGCAACCACGACTCTCACCCCTAAATCCTCCTGAAGCAAAGAGGCGAAGGCTTGCCTACAAGATTGCCACCCGTCTGTGAGTGCTCCTAGTGCACTTTGTGAATCTAGACACTGATGGGGGCTTTTCACAAGCCAAGCTCCCATACCCCTCTTCTCTCGTCCCCACCCCATGAAAACCCCTCTTAGGGAAGGAGTGATAAAAGGCATTGGAAAAAGTAAGAAAAAAATAAAGTATGATTATGTAAATATATAAGAAAGGTAAAATAGGTCACCTCATGCCTGCAGGGTAGCCCATCCCCACCTTGCCTCCTTTTTCTTCACTGTTGTCCCGTCGGGTGTCCCTTTTCCTCTCCTCCACTCAAAGGTCAACCCCCTCTCTCTTCCGCTTGTCCTTTCTCCTTTCTCTCTCCCCTCAAGCTACCCCACCTCTCACCAATAATGCATTATAACTCACCAATAATGCACCCTAACTCACATGCAACTTACCCTATCTTCCAAAATAGTATACCCCACCCCCTCTTTCTCTCTCCTATCATATCCCATGACCCAAATACCCCCCTCTCTCTCTAAAGGGCGCCATGTCTCTTGTCTTGTAGCTAAATAACCTCTCCCACACTCACACACACTCAGTTTCACTGAAAAAGGTGCCCACAGACCCATCCCCACCCAGTGGTTACCTGATTTTTCTTGTGTTCACACACATCTGCACACAGATTCACCTCTGAACACACTCCCCTCTCTCCCCTCTTGTAATTACTTTATTCTCCATGTCACCTCTCACTTTTTTTCATCAACCCATCTCTCTCTCTTAGTCTCTCTCTCATAAGACTGCTGTTCTGGCACATATACACACAGCCAGACAAGTGGGGCCCACAGTCACATGGCCTATGTAGATAATGATTTCTTCATTTCTAAATTCTAGAATTTCTCCCCCCTCCTCCCCTATATAAGGAGGGGTCACCATCACACTAAACACACACACCATCACCAAAGAGTACACTATGCACTGTGTGTGCCTAGTGCACACACACACACACCCACACCATCACCATCACCGCAATCACCATGCTCGACTTGAGCATGACCTCTACACCCTTGGGCTATGGAAGATGAAGGGAAACTAAATGAAGGATGATGGCCATAACCCTCGTGCGAGTCTTTGCCATCAACTCCCACGTATCCGCCATGTGCTCTACCACGCTATCCCTTCTCATTCCCCTACCCTATGCTCCCCATTTCATCGCCTTATTCTCTAAATGAAGCTTGAGGTTTTGTGAGTATGTTTTCTTGCAATGTTTTGCCAATGTGAGGTGTGCGGAATCGCCACCTAGTCTTGTGTTTGGAGTGAGCTTGTGTATGTGTGAAGGGTGTACGGATTCGCCATCCTTTTGTGGTGCCTAAGTACTAAGCCGCTATACCCCCTCCCTCACCCTCTCTCTCTCTCACTTGATCTCATTCCCTTTCCTCTTCATCATTACTCCCAAGCATCTATCTCTCTTGGATGAAAACTTTGTTATGGTGGTGTGTTGTTTGCGTCCTAGCCGTTGAAGCTAGGTGGTGCCCCCTGTTTGCTTTACCATGATAGGCTCGAGGCGCGCCATTCGGTCCCCGGTGTTTTAGAGGCCGTCGTGGTTCGGGGTTCTCTTTGCTCCCATCAACACCACCAATCCCAAGCCAACCTCCTGTGCGCGTGAAGATCACTTTGGATATTGTCCAAAGTGCTTTGGAGATTGGGTGAAAAGCCTCCCTGCCCTACCTTTGCTGCTAATTTTCAAGAAGTTATCTCAATCTAAGGAAACTATCTTAGTTGATGATGTGCTGTACATTAATGGTGTCACTTTCATTCGTCATGTTGATTATGGTAATAGCATCCAATTTTTGCTTGCTAAAAGGCTCAGCATTGTACAAAGTGTTGCCATCACGCCTTACGTCTTCACAGATGCATCAGGAAGAGTCGAAGTGATCCGAGGTGCTGACCTTCTGTGGCTGATCACGCTCATTGGTCCCAAGGTGGTGCAACTAAGCTAGGCTCTTGTGTGTAAGTATGGATGCCAATAATGAGAATGATGATCCCCGCATGTTTCCTTTCCATTTTGTGCGTCATATCCGTATGAATATTTGTATTGATAGAAAAATCTTTTATCAGCAAAGAATAGCCCTGTTGTTTGGAGCCGAGAGACTTGGGGAAATCTTGCGCTCTCCTCATCCTGTCATTCTACCCTTACTAGACTATTACCATTCCTTTGATGTGTCGATCTTCATCCTATTTTGAGATAAATTGTGCTAAAGCTCCAAATTGTAATTACCATACTCTATTTTAAAATAAATTGGAGCTGTTTGTGTAATTGTTTACTCTCTCACTTATGGCCTTCCCTAATTTTTATGGTAAGCCTGGGGAGGTTGCTCCAGACTTTTTGGATAATTTGGAAATGGCCTTTCTGGTATCGGGAAGGGATGACGAAGCTACTAAGTTAAGGGCCTTTCCTTTGGTCTTGAGGGAAGGTTCAAAATTATGGTATCAAACTTTGGCACCTGAAGAAAGAAGAGACTGGGAGTCCTTAAAGATGGCCTTCATCGAAGAATTTCGCCGCCATGAGCCCCCAGAGGAGATATGGAGACAGCTCTTAGAGCTACGCCAAACATCACCCAATGACTATAGAAGCTATGAAGGAAAGTTTTCCAACCTGTGGGAGAAATGGTGTGCATCACTAGGTGAAGGAGAAAGGGCGCCAGAATGCCTAAAGAAGGACTGTTTCCTGGCAGGGCTTTACCCCATCCTTCGAGAAAAGGTAAAAGGTAAATTCCCAGATACCTTTGATAAAGCTATGACTTATGCAAGGGAGAAGGATAGGAAGTTAAAATTCCAAGCTCAACTACAAGGGGGAATGGAGCCTCCACCGCTAGCTCAACCTACGGCAAGGGTAGTAGCAGGGACAGGAGCAACATACCAAGAGTCCTCTCAACAAGAATTACTTCAACAAATCACCAATCAACTAGAGAGCTTGTCCATCAATCTGGTTCAAGGTGTAAGGGCTCCCCAACCAGGAAATGAACAAAATAGAAAAGAAGGACAAAGGCAAGCACGTGAGTACATTTGCTACAACTGTGGAGAGGTAGGTCACGGCATGTATTATTGCCCCCATCCACGACGCTATCAAGGAAATGGTAATCAAAGATGGCCTCCTCGCCCGCAAGTCACTCCTCCTCGAGCTAGGCCACTAAATGGAAAAAATGCACACGTGGCTCCACCAATCCAAATATTGAGACCCCCTCCTCCACCACTACAAGCACCAGCAGAGGTCCCTCCACTACCATCGAGAGGGGAGGAAAGGGCTGTCTCTGTCATAAGTCTTGACAATGGTAAGGATAAAGGGAAAGAAAAAATGGAGGAAGCTGTTGCCATGCCAATAAAGAGAGTTAGGAGACAAAGAACTGATGAAATGGAAGCTTCAGAGCCGGATAAAGGGAATGAGGGTTCCTCCCAAGTGATAGGAGACAAGAAAAGGAAGAGTAGGTCAAGGAGGCACATAGGAGTAGAAGACTTTCCACTTGGGGTAGGATCCATACCTTACGACCTGGTAGCAGATGTGAGTAAGCAAGGACCAAAGATTTCATGGCAGCAACTCCTCCACCTTTCCCCAAAGATGCGTAGAACCTAGTCTAAGATGGTCAGCACCAGGAGGGCTAAGGCAAAGTCAGTTGGATCTATTAGTGCAAGAGGCATGAAGGATATCGTGCCAGGCATTGATGCAGAGATTAAGAGTCAGCGAGTCTCCAATGTGTACGTAGATGGTGGAGCCGAGATTTGTGTTATGACAGAGAAATTAATGCACAGGTTGGGTTTGGAAGTAAACGAGAAAACTTCCTTACAAGATAAGATGGCAAATAATGTAAGGGTGGCTTGTGTGGGAAAGGTTAATGGAGTGAAGGTTTCAGCTTTTGGTGTTGCAATCTCAATTGATGCTTATGTGATCCTAACTAAGGGGGAGGGCTATCCGCTAATCCTTGGAAGACCTTGGCTTATGGCTATGAAAGCTAGGCAAGATTGGGAGACAGGTTCCCTTGAGTTGCGACCAAATCATAAGGTAGGTGGCAAGCAACAAAAAATTGTGTATGACATGAAGCAGGGTAGACAACAAGACCTAGAGATGGAGACTTCTATGGATGAATGGAGCACAAGCAGTTGCTCTTCATCTGAGGATGAGTCATCTGAGGAGGATGCTCTGTAAACAAGGAAGAAGCCACAGGCTTAGAGGAGATGCTAGCTAAGGACCTACTAGAAGAAGAGAGAGAACCCTATTTACAGGTACTAAAGAAGCATGCTGGCCTCTTTATAACTGATTACGAGCACATTAAAGGAGTGACGGTAACCCAACACCATATCCAATTAAAGGAAGGTGCCAAACCAGTGGTGCAAAGGCTAAGGAGATTAGGGCTAGTGCAACAAGATGCACTCTTAAAAGAAGTAAAAAGATTACTCAAGGCAGGATCTATCTACCCAGTGGAAGATTCTAAGTGGGTGTCTCCAGTTGTGGTAGCACCAAAGAAAAATGGGAAGTGGAGGGTATGTGTAGATTACAAGCCTCTAAACGCAGCCACAAAAAGGGACCATTTTCCTTTGCCTTTTCAAGATGAAATACTAAATGAAGTGGCTGGTCATGAAAGGTACACAGTGTGTGATGGGTACTCAGGCTACTTCCAAATCAGAATTGCAGATGAAGACCAAAGAAAGACTACCTTCATAACACCTTGGGGGTGTTTTGCTTATAGAGTTATGCCTTTTGGTTTAACTAATGCCCCAGGTACTTTCCAGAGGTTTATGAACTTGGTGTTTCAACCTTACTTTGGTAAGTCCATACGAGTCTTCATTGATGATTTTTGCATTTACAGCTCTAGGGAAGTACATCTGTCCAAGGTTGATGAAGGTTTCGCCCGTCTGGCCCAATTGGGTGGGCAATTGTTAGACAAGTGCCACATAGGTGAGAGCAAGGTCACTCTACTAGGCCATGTTGTGTCTCAAGATGGTATTGAGGCTGACCCTGAAAAGGTAAATACATTGTTAGCTTTACCTACTCCTTCAAACGTGAAGCAACTAGTCTCCTTCATTCAAAAGGTTCGCTACATGGGACGATTCATACATCTCCTTTCTCAGGCAATCTATCCTTTGCAGCAGCTCACTAAACACACTACATTGACATGGAGTGAGGAGGGTGAAAGGTGCTTTCAAGAAGTTAAAACCATTTTGAGCTCATTGCCTGTCGTCCTACAACCCACATGGGGTGAATTATTCTATGTAAATCCTAGCGTAGGTCCAGAAGCTCTAGGAGCTGTCTTGATGCAAAAATACCGAAAGACATCTCTCATGAGACCAGTCTACTTCTCTAGTAGAGTGATGACAGCTGCTGAAAAGGGTTTCAACGCAACTGAGCAATTGGTGCTAGCTCTTAAGTTTGCAGTGGAGAAGTTTCGGGCTTACTTACTTCCGAGACAATTTGTGGTGATCACAACTGAGGAGGTTTTTCCATATGCCCTACAACACATGGAATTGTCTCAAAGAATAGCAAAGTGGGTGGTGCAGCTTCAAGAGTTTGACTACACACTACAAGTAGAGGATTCCACCTGTGCTTGTTTGGCAGAAGTCCTCACACAAAGGTGTTATGAGAAGGCCAAGAAAGAGGCACCTCGTAAGGTACCATCTATCCCAAAGCCTGACGTTCTACTGGGAGCACACAGTCTGTATTTTGATGGGGCTTACAAGAGGACCAAAGACAAGGCATCAGCATGCATAGTAATATTAGGTCCAGAGAAGGAGAAGATCTTTGCAAAAGGGTTTCATCTAAAAGAGGTTCATTCTAACAATGAAGCAGAGTACCATGCCCTTGTTTTAGGGTTGCAATGTTGTCTTTCTCAGGGCATCACAAAGCTAAATGTTTTTGGTGACTCCATGTTGATTGTTAAGCAAATAAGCAAATGGTTGGTGTATGGGCCTGTAAAAATGACAAATTGTCTGTTAAGATGAGGGAAGCAAAGGCCTTGTTGAAGGGTTTTAAAGAAGTTCGAGTGCACTTTGTACCTAGAGATCAAAATCGAGAAGCAGATGCCTTAGCTGGTGAAGAACTACAAACTCTCATAGTAGGTGCTATCCTTGTGAAAAGTCCTTTATACCAGGGAAAGGAGGAGCTACATGATTTACTTTACTTTCTTGAGCATTGTGAAGCACCCTCTGGTATGAGTAAAAGTGAACGTAGGTGGTTGGCAAAAAAGGCTACCAGCTATAGCTTAGTGAATGAGGACTTGTATTGTAGAGGGAAAGATGCTGTCTTAAGGAGAGTTCCTGCATCCCAAGAGATAAAGGATATTTTGTTTAGTTGTCATGAAGGTGTGTGTGGTGGCCACTTTGCACAAGAGATTACTAGAAGAAAGATTTTACAAGCAGGGTTCACGTGGCCAAGCCTCCATCGAGATGTACAACATTGATGCCGCACATGTGAGGTTTGCCAGAAAGCTGGACCAAGGCATCTTACCCATGAAAATCAGCATCCAATCAAAACCTATGGGCCATTTGAAAAATGGGGAATAGATGCAATAGGGCCACTACCTTGCACTCAATCAGGGAAGGAATACATCATTATGGGGGTGGAGTACATGAACAGATGGGCAGAAGCTCGTCCCACAAAGCTCATCACAGCCAAGGACGTGAGTGATTTCATTTTTGAATGCCTTTGTTGCCGTTTTGGCACACCTTTGGAGATTCTCCCGGATAGGGGACCGGGATTTCGAGCTGATGTAGTCGGGCAATTGATGAGCAAGTTAAAAATCAAGCGCAGGCACTCTACACCATACTACCCTCAGTGCAATGGTCTTGTGGAAAAGGTAAATGGTCTTATATGTAAAATCATCACTAAGCAAGTGCATTTACATCCTAAGGCATGGAACAAACACCTAGATGCAGCACTTTGGGCCTACAGAACATCCTTTAAAACATCCTTGGGGTATACACCTTTTCACTTGGTTTACGGGCAAGAGGCACTATTGCCTATAGAAGTGGAGCTAGCGAGCCTCCGAGTTCTAAAAGCACATCAAGAGGATAGTAAAGAGAAGCAGGTGGAAGGAAGAATCATCGATTTGGAGAGGTTAGGGCTAGATCGAGAGTCAGCAGTGAAGTACTATGCAGCCCAGGCAGAGAAGAAACGAAAGAAGTTCACTAGCAACCTTGTCAAGAAAGGTATCAAGGAAGGTTCTTTAGTGCTCAGATACGACAATCGCTTTGATTGCAGGAAGGATGGTAAGTTCTTGCTTAAGTGGGAAGGCCCTTTTGTAGTGATACAGAGGTTCTCAAATGGTAGTTACCAACTAGGTGACCTAGATGGTAAGGTACATCAGACCCCGGTAAATGGTTGCCGATTGAAGGCCTACCAATGTCATCTTTCACAGCCATATGCTGCTGAAATCAATGCTAAGGATGGTTCAGAGGAGAGCTCATCATATTCGAGCTCCAACTAAGGTAACAATCATGTACATAGTCGTTTCAAAAAAAAAAAAAAAAAAGGAAAAAAAGAGAAGAAAAAAAGAAAAACAGAGAATGCTACCAGTGAAAGTGGATATTGACAATGGATGGGGTATGGCTTTCAAGGGTCTAGAAGACCAGTTGTTAGTCATGGATGGATACAATTATTCATCAGAAAGGACTAAACAGGGTGCATCAGCCAAGAAAGCAGTAACATGGCAAATTCAATTGGTACCAGGTGGGTAAGTATTCAAGAGAACCCTATTGTAGCACAACCTACAGCTAGAGGCATCAAATACCTCTAGCTTAAGGGGGAGGGCTATATGATGCATGGTTTTTAGGACCCCTTCTGAAGATGCAATAAAGGCACAGTCAGTTGTTGGGGAGATGAGGATACTCTAGTCCAAGGGATCTCGAAAGAGAAGAAAAATCTACTTCACAAGCACCAAAGAGTAAAAAGTGCCATGGACAGAAGATACGTGGGAACGAGCTCTTATGCATGCCTACAACCTATATCTTACAGAATAGCCCATTCTAGGTGTGAATTTCTAGTGAAATTTACACGAGGATGTTCGTGTGGACTCACAGCACAGCATACTCCGTTTTCACTTTTTTACCGACAGTAAATATTTTTTACCACAGTAAATATTTCTTACCTACAGTAAATATTTTTCACCTGCATGGTACATACAAATCACTTTTTACCTACAGTAACTTTTTTTACCCATGGTAAATATTTTTTACTGCACCATAAGTATTTGGTAGGTAATAGTTCACTGTTACTAGAAGCAGTGATTGGGCATCAACAATGCAGTTACAGGAGCAGAAAAGGAGAAAATCTTATGGTAAAGGTGAGTCAACAGGGATAAAGACTTTTGAGTTGAAAAGAGACATGCTGATTTTTTCAAAGAACACATGTCAAAAGAAGCCATGGTTGAGGATTTTTTGAGAGTTTGATATTCAGGAGGACCCAGCTGCCACCTCCCCCCCGCAGGTCCCCCCCTGACATGTGCAGAACCTCCAGTTTCAACAGCCACCTTACCTGCTCTTAAATGTTGGTCAAGGCCTTATCCCCATGTGTCACAATCAGAAAAATCAGCATTTACCCTCCCCTCTCACATCACTCTAGAGAATATCTTGATGGTGACATATCAGGTGACCTCAATCTGTTGACCACCCTAAGCAAAAAGTAACCCCAATCAGCGGATTTAAGCATGTTTATCCCTACTCCTAAACGCTCTCAGAAACCTATATAAGGAGGCCTTCTCTCACTCAAAACCAACACTTCACCCACTTCACCAAGCAACGAATCTATGACGACATTGCTCACAACGAGGAGCTATGGATGGAGCTCTACTCTCTCTCCTCTCTCTCTCCCTCTAGTATGCTACATTACTAGCCCTAAAACCTAAATAAGGAGTCTTCTCTCATGCTCCATGGCCACCATCCTCGCCATCATTCTCTAAGGTATTGATGTGTTGCTAGTAGGATCATACCTACTTGCTGGGTTGATTGTTTTTGACAAGGGATTATGCCATCCTTGGCTTGCTTCTCTATATCCTTGTTATGTATGATCAGATTCCGTTGTATTGTTAAGCTGATGTCTTGTGTATATATATGCTACATAAGGTCCCTAAGCTTCGTTTCTATGTGTTTTGCCATATGTTTTAATGCCATCATAATGCCAGAAGTCTCACTTGCCTATGTGCACTATGTGTGAGGTCCCTAAACCTCTTAATTTAGGGTGGTGCCCCCTTTGTTTTGTTCTTTGCTTGTTTGCATGAGGCGTGGTTTGTGGAGTGTGCACGAGTACAGAGGCCACCCGATTGCACTGCTCTTTTTCCCGCTATCAGTCAAGAGATTTTTTTATTATCAAAACTCTTTCTTGAGATTTATGGACACTTGTCATGCTAGTTCATTCAATAGTGGATACAAAGGGACACAACTAATCCCTTTTGACTTAGTATATATATTTGTATGTGTGCACATTAACATGCTATTGATTATGTGATAATTTTATTTCTCACAAGTAAAGTCATGTCCTAAGTTCTTATAGTTCGAGCTAAAAGTGGAAATCTTATAGGACAGATGGATGATGACTCAACCTAACAAATGAAAAGCTAAACGTAGCTTGATGTTATGACACCTCCAAGTTTTGAGTCAGACCTCACATATAGAGAGTGACTATTCCGTATAAAGCAATCCAGTAATAGAGAATAATTTATTAACCTCTAATGAGATCAATGTTGCTTCTCCAATATCAAACATGGTGTGTGCCCTACGCCGCACATCTCTTTCATGAAGGTATAAAAGGTTCTAAAATTAACCTTTAGTATCCTTTCAATAGTTCCACAGTACCTGGCTTCAGCACGCACAAAAGTGATGACCCTTGGACCACATAGAGTTAAAGGAAAGGCACTACAAAATAGGAAAATATCTTTTATCAATTACAAAGATAAGATCAATAAAAAACTATACAATATGGTTTAGGTATATGAGTACTCTATATTTGGTATGCAGCCTCGTGCATACTTCCAGTTTGTCGGTGATGTCTTCTCTGTGTGCTGAATGTTTCCAGAATAGAGTAAACCTAATGAATCCAAGATAAGCCCAGATTCACCTTTGAAAGAAAGAGCAAGGTATAAACCCAAAGTAGTCACTCACAAGACAATATAACCATTAAGTCCACCATGCATAGTATTGTTTGCATAATAAAGATACAAAGCTAACAAAAGAAATTGGACGAAAGTAAATTGACGAAAGTAAATCAATGACAATTATACACATCATAGGCAAAATGACCCGATTGTTAAGCTTTGCAAATGTAATAGTTACAACACAATTGTCATTATTAAGAAAATACATGGTTCTCTAACAGTGACAAAAAGATGTATACACGTTGTTGGGAAACAAGCTAACTGAAACACCTCTATAGCGATGTCACCCAAAAGCGTTGAAAGAGAACTACAAGACACCAAAATATTTGCAAAGTAATTTTGAAACACTACAAGTCCAATAGGAGTAGACCCTTGGGGAATTTACTAGCCGTCGCCAACCCAAGAGACTATGTCACATAGGAGCAAAACCCTGTCAAAGCACGGATTTACAGCACATGCCAACAAATGCATATGAATACAAGATACTCTCCTTTAAAAATCAAAAATAACAAACCCAAAATTTCAACATCAGTTCCACATTTCATAGATACATGCCCTCGGAATCTGTCTACACACAGTTTGCCACTAGGCTGCCATAGCCATAACCCTACAGAGAACTAGTCATAACCTGAAGAGAACAACTCCAATTGGGGCACTTTAAATCTTGGAAAAAATATTGAAAAATGACTGACGAGAAAGCTGAAGATGACCAAAATTGATTCCATGCGCCACCATGAGCAAAATTGATGCGAACAGAAAGTTGTCCCAACACGACTACACGTAGAGAAGGCTAGTCGGGGCAAAAAACAGCATCCAAAAGCACCAAGGAAACACAACCAGATCAAACTTGCAAAGTTCTAAACTTTTGATGAACCTTTTAAAGTTTGTACATGAGTTTTAGTTATATACAAGTCTCACTTCAAAAAACTCACTCATAGGCACTTACAGTAGCCCGACAGCTGTCACTAGACTAGCGACTTGCAGTGCATGTACATGTGGTTGCTAATGCAGGCTAAAAATCCCACAAAAAGAAAGCCCACATACCCTTTGACATCGGGCGTCATGTCCGTATGTACAAATTTACAAAAAACGGGGTGTCAGAAATGCGCCCAACAACGTCATCTCATACATGCTAGGACAAAATGAAACTAATGCTATCTGGCTACGGCTAGACTGATGTCATCTAATCAATCGTCTCATCGCGTCCAAGAGGCGTACTTATCAGATTCTGCAAAAAAAACAATAAGACTTTCTGTAAGTATAAACATGTAATTACCAAACAATCTATTTTCTTAGCTTATCATTAAAACACAAAAAATGTAAAAGAGTAAAGTGAAATACTAACCATGCCATCGCGAGAACTTAGAATGTCCATCAGGGCGTTTAAGCCCCTCTACTTGCGTACTCGAGCTTGTACGGTGTGGGATCACATCCTGTCATCAACCACTATTCAAAACATACAAAGAATCCATTATGTTAGAATTTAAAAGTGCAGTTGTAGCTAACAAACCTAAAGAGCAATGCAAAAACACTTACAAAATCAGCCTCAAATTATGTCCACCCGCCCCTCCCCAATTGGTGTGAGCTCCTTACCTCTACTCGTACTTAGACTGCCTCCTCTTGTTGCTTTCACTTGTCAGGATTCTTGCATGCTAATTGCTTTGCATTCTTCCAATCTTATTTGGCTAGCCAATCTGATCTATTCCACCCATGCTTTATTGCTTTTTGTACTTCAAAACGCTTGTCCTTGTAGTATTCGCGCATTTGAACGTTCATCAGGTCTTCATTGAAGCGCTCATCCTGTCTTGACATGAAAAACTCATCATACACCACGTTGATGACTCTGTCTTTTAATTCATTTGGCACTTCACTCCAAGTGTTTAGTATTTGGCACTTCACTCCAAGTGTTTAGTATTTAATGTATAAACTCTTGAGCAAAGACCGAGCATGCACAAGATCACCTTCTTACCTTCATCATCCAAGATGATGCCGTCGTTGATGTCGACCGAGTACGGCAAGCCCTCTAACCTATGAGGCGTGAACCTGTGTGACTCAAAATGGGTCTCTCAAGTAATAGTCACACCAAAGAAGAATGGCAAGTGGAGAGTTTGTGTAGACTATAAACCTCTCAATGCAGCCACAAAGAGGGATCATTTTCCCCTCCCATTCCAAGATAAAATTCTCAATGAAGTGGCAGGTCATGAGAGCTACACAGTATGTGATGGCTACTCAGGCTACTTTCAAATTAGTATTGCATAAGAAGACCAAAAAAAGACAAATTTCATAACACCGTGGGGATGCTTTGCTTACAGAGTGATGCCTTTTGCCCTCACCAACGCTCCGGCCACATTCCAGCGCTATGTGACTTTTGTCTTCCAACCATACTTTGGAACTCAATACGGATCTTCATAGATGACTTTTGCATCTACAGTTTACGCTCCCTCCATTTGAGCAAAGTCTATGATGTCCTGACCAGGCTGCAAACCTTGGGCGGCCAGCTCAACGTGGACAAGTGTCACATTGGTGAAAGCAAGGTCACTCTCCTTGGCCATGTAATTTCAACAAAAGGGATTGAGGTTGACTCTAGCAAGATTCAAGCTTTGGTATCTTTGTCATCACCCACCACAGCTAAGTAGTTGGCCTCTTTCCTTCAGAAGGTAAGATACTTAAGCAGGTTCATTCACTTGCTATCTCAAGTGGTTCTCCCTCTATAACAAGTCACCCAGAGAGATGTCTTATCATGGAGTGAAGAAAATGAGTAGTAGTTGACCGAGGTGAAGCAAATCCTAGCCACGCTTCCCACCATTTCACCTTCCTGATGGGACGAGCCATTTTATGTGAACCCTAGTGTAGGAAGTGATACACTTGGAGCCGTACTAATGCAAAAGGACCCCCAAACTTCTTTCATGTGTTCTATCTACTTCTCTAGCCGTGTCATGACCCCATCAGAAAAGGGATTCATTGTAATTAAGCACATGGTGCTCGCATTAAGGTTTGCTACTAAAAAGTTCCGCTTGTAGGAAGTGATACACTTGGAGTCGTACTAATGCAAAAGGACCCCCAAACTTCTTTCATGTGTTCTATCTACTTCTCTAGCCGTGTCATGACCCCATCAGAAAAGGGATTCATTGTAATTAAGCACATGGTGCTCGCATTAATGTTTGCTACTAAAAAGTTTCGCTTTTATCTGCTGCTAGACCCTTTGTAATTTTGACAATGGAGGAGGTTTTTCCATATGTAATGTGACACATGGATGTCTCATCTAGGATCTTTAAATGGCTGGTTAGATTACAAGAGTTTTACTACACCATGGAGGTAGCAAACTCCACCAGGGCTAGTCTAGCAGGTATTCTTACTCATCGTCAATATGAGAAGAAGATGAAGGTCAACACGGAAGGAAAAAAAAAAGACACCAATGGTAGAAAGTCCTAAGCTAGAAAGAGATCGCTCTCTTTTTGTTGATGGAGCATACAAGAAAGCAGTGGACCAGTCTACAGCTGGCATCATCATTTTCAATGAGCAACAGGAGAGGGTATTCTCCATTGGGCAATTGTTACACTCCCACTCCAACAATGAAGCAGAGTATGTGGATTTAATTCTCGGATTAGAACAGTGTATTTTGCAAGGTATTCAATGCCTAAATGTGTTTGGCGATGCTTTGCTTTATAAACGGCACTTGGGTTTGTAAAAATCAGGTTTTAGTTGGTCAAATACACCAAGTTAAGAATCTTTTAAGAAAGTTTGAAGTAGTGCAATTATTTTATGTCCCTAGAACAAAAAATCAGGAGGCAGATGCTCTAGCCAAGGAAAGAATACAAGACGTTCCCACAGGATAAATTAATCTAAAACTACCCCTCTTTCAAGGTAGTGATGCTATGCCTGATATCATCAGCTTCTTAGATACAAGAGAATGTCCTGAAGGGTACACTAAAGGCCAAAAACTGTGGGTGGTAAGGAAGGATACAAGATACCGCCTTGTAGACAACCACTTGTATTGTAAAGGCAAGGATCACATTCTCAAGCAAGTACCAACCTCCAGTGGGATCACGGAGGTAATCTCAAGTTGCCATGATGGTGTCTGTGGCAATCATTTTGCTTTAGATATCACCAGTAGGAAGATTCTACAGGTAAGATTCTCTTGGCCTAGTCTGAAGAGGGATGTGCATCATTGGTGTAAAACATGCAAGGCTTCTCAAGTGGCCAATGATCGTACACTAACCTATGAGCCACAGACTCCTATCATCTCATATGGTCCGTTTGAAAAAATGGGAAATAGATGCAATCGGTCCTCTACCAAGGGCCCAATCAAGTAAGCTATACATTCTAGTTGGTGTAGACTACATGACCCGATGGGCAGAAGCAGCAGCCACCACCCTCATTACAGCCCAAGAGGTAGCAAAGTTCATATTTGAACACATCTGTTGGCACTCCTCTTGAGATAATATCTAATAGGGGACCATGTTTCAAAGGCGATCTGGTGGGAGAACTGATGAAAAAGCTAGGCATTACATGCCGACATTCCAGACCATACTATCCACAATGCAATGGCCTAGTGGAAAAGGTAAATGACATGATCTATAAAATCATCACAAAGCAGGTGAATAACCACACAGGTGATTGGGATAAACATCTCATGGCCGCTTTATGGGCCTACCAGACGACATTCCGAACATCATTAGGTTTCACCCCTTTTCATCTAGTCTATGGAAAGGAGGCCATTCTACCCATTGAGGTACAGATAGCCAGCTTGCAAGTCATGGCTAGCCAATTATAGTGCCCAATTGTCAATCTCCGCAACCACATCCTGGATCTGGAAATGCTCCAACTAGATAGGGAATATGCAATCAATCACTATGTAGCACAAGCAGAGTGATGCCGGCTCACCTTCAATCAAGGGCTTAAGGAAAAGGGCCTGGAAAAATGCATGTTAGTATTGAGATACACAACAGATTTGACACTAGGAAGGACAAGAAATTTCAACCCAGATAGGAAGGATCATTCATTGTCAAAAGGCGCTATGATAACGCCAATTATAAGTTGATGGAAGAAGATGGGAGAATTCACAAGACTAGAGTCAATGGATGGAGGCTAAAGATGTATTTTCTAAGGTTTGATCCAGAGTTCATGCTAGATATTCCAGAAGAGGGAGAACCCTCCAACTCTGCTACTAAAGAATCAGAGGTAGGGCTAGAAGCATGAATTCCTCTAGCCAGACGGGAGGGCTAATGACGGCCGATTCTCAAAGGGAGAACCCTCCAACTCTGCTACTAAAGAATCAGAGGTAGGGCTAGAAGCATGAATTCCTCTAGCCAGACGGGAGGGCTAATGACGGCCGATTTTCGGAGCCATGGCCGCAAGAACCGACCCCAAGTAGGGGAGAGCACATTACCAAGAAAAACGATAAAAAAATATTTTTTTTTACATTCACTACCCCCTCTAGGCTTAACCACCCGCGGGCCGCCACCAATTTGGCCACACCTCTCTCCATTATCACCAGAAGACAGAGGTCTCTCTCTCTCCTACTCGGCTCCGCCAGTCCACCATCTCTCTCTTATCCGTGCTCCTGTGTCACCTAGCCCAAAGGGCGCATAAAAACACACCACCACTGTCATATTCCACAGGCAGGCCGCCATGCATGAACCAGAGTCAATCTCTCTCTCTTGCATTATTTATACACACACACACTTTAACATTTTTTATTTCCTCTCTCTCTTACCTCTCGCTCATCCATACTCCATCGGCGGGCCCGCCATACCTCACCCCTCCCTCTTCCCTCTCGGCCACACTTCCCCGACCTCACTCTCCCCTCCCTCTCTCCCCTCTTGTTTTCTTCCCCCGGCGGGCCGCCGCTCTCTCTCTCTCTCTCTCTCTCTCTCTCTTTCCCTCACTATCTCTCCCTCCCTCGATTTTCTGTGTGTGTGTGTGTGTGTGTTAGCGGCCCCATGGGCGCATAGAGTAGAATATCTCTCTCTCTCTCTCTCTCTCTCTCTCTCTCTCTCTCTCTCTCTCTCTCTCTCTCTCTCTTAATTCACCCACACATACCCTCTCTCTCTTTCCCCCACTCTCTCTCTCTCTCTTCCCCTCGGTGTAGGAACCCGCCATGCATGTAGAATCTCTCTCTCACTCTCTATATGCACACACACCCATACACCACCCTCATCCCCTACTCTCGCAGGCCACCACCCTTACCCCACCCCGTTGACCTCCTTTCCCCACCCGCTGGATCGTTTTCGGCCAGGCCATCCGAGCCTACGGTCTCTCTCTCTCTTTCTATCTCTCTCACGCACCCTCTGTGAACAGGACCATGTGGGCGCACTCAGTGTCATCCTCTCTCTTCCTCTTATACAAGCCACATAGAAACACACACACACACACCCTCACACACTCCCCTCCCCTGGATCGCTCACCATCTCGCTCTCGCTCTCTCAGCCTGTGCAGGCACCGCCATTACGGAATCTGTCTCTCTCTCTCTCTCATAATATACAACACACACATACACCAACAGACACTCACACACCCTCTCTCAAACCCTCGCCATTCCCCCTCACGCACACACTCACGCCATCTCCACCCCCCGTTCTCTGTAGCAGGGAGCATGTAAAAAAAAGAAGAAGCATAAAATATGTATTACATATATATATGTTTCCTTATACCCCCTGTTCCCACGCACACACTCTCCTGATACATACACACACAATCCCAAGGAATGTGCACACACACTCACAACACTTTTCCTAAAAAAACACTCTCGCACACACAATTACATACATCCACAAGCACACACGCCTACGGGCACTCACATATATAGCACACACGTTTACATGCATGAATATAAACACACTGGACACGCATGCCTATACGCACACACCGAAAAATAATAAAACCAAAGGAGTCACCGTCATCAACAAAAAGGAGAAGAGGCTAAGTCGCGCGCTGTCGACACCGAAACAAGAAAAGATGCTCAAGGCATGCCCCGACCGACCCCAAAAATGAAAAAGGCGCTACATCGATGCACCAGCTAAGGCCACCATTCACTAGCATCGCATCGACGACGCCCTCTTCAGTGAAATCCGTAGATTGTCATCATTTTTCCCAATTTTCAAACCAAAATTGAAAAAATCCCAATTTGTAAATTATCGCCTCCCTGTAGGTGATGGCCACAAAGGCCCACCTCGGAGTTTTCTTTTATAATATTCCCTGAGAAAAAGCAAGGTTCAACCATCTAGGACCCACGGCCTTGCTTTGTCTCCCCGGATTAGGACCCTAAACCTAATTAGATTACCCTAACCTAATGCAGCAAGCATTTATAAAAAGGCACTGACTGGTCACTATCAGGGAGATTCATTTGCCATGTCTACACTTTGACTCCAATGGTCACCACAAACACACTCATGCTAGCAGAAATCCTCGTGTCTATGAGTCACCTCTAGAGAACGCACTATTAGGCTCACTATCTCTCTATATCTTTCTTTCACCATGGTTGCCACCTCGCCGGAAATAAGGTTGCTATAAATATTGCAGGAAAATAGTTTTCCATCACACCCTGAGGGTTTTCATCACCTGCACTCTCTCTCTCTCTCTCTCTCTCTCTCTCTCTCTCTCTCTCTCTCTCTCTCTCTCTCTCTCTCTCTCTCGCTGTGTGTGTGTGTGTGTATATATAGTTTGTGTTATCTCCAATCACGATTGTCCGTGTCCTAGCCGCTCAAAGCTAGGTGGTGCCCCCCTATTCGCTTGCCCCTGGCCGCTCGACGTGCATCAGCTCCTGGCGTTTTGAGGCCGTCGAGGTCCGTGTCTCTCTTTGCGCTCGTCACTATGCTTCATGAACTTCATAGATTGTCTTCTTCAGTGAGGGCGCCCGATGTGCATTAAGTCTAGGTTCACATGTGACACATGCTCTGTGTTCGCTTGTTTGAAGCCCTGCATGTATACACATGACAATAGATAAGCTTGATAAAAACCAAGATTTATAGTGTTTGAGTTTGAGTGTAAATCACCTGAGCATTTTGTTAGTTTTGGATATTCATGCATGGTCCACATTAGAATGCCTTTGATCAAAGCATTCTATCTATCTGTGTATTGGCTCATATCCACCACTTCTATGCAAATCCACAACTTGTAGCTCTTCCAATAGTGGAGCAAGATACACATCCATATTCTTCACTTTATACTGGCCCAGCACAATCAAGCTTAGAAATAGGTGCCCCTTCTTGGTAGTCAACCAGGGGGGAATGTTGTAGTTGACAATGACAATGGGCCATACGCTGTAAGATGTTGATCTCTGACCAAATGGATTTATGCCATCCATAGCCACTCCTATGAGAAAATTTCAAGCTTCCCTGGCAAAATCCATCCATCTATCATCTATATGTTTCCAGGCTGCACAATCTGCAGGAATCTGTAGCACATCATCCGAAGATCTATTCTCCTCGTGCCATGATGTTGTGGCAGCCATGGACTTACATTCAAAGAAACGCTTGATGCGAGAAATCAGAGGAAATGTCTCCAAACCTTTTGTGGAAATTTTTGTCCTTGGAGATTTACTCAATATCTCTCGGAATCACATGTCGAACACTTCTCCATGTCTATGTATTCCCCTCTGAAAAGAATGCAGTCGTTAGGACAAGCGTGAATCAAATCGTAATCCATCCCCAAGTTTTGCAAGATCTTTTTTGCTTCCTCTCTGGAATATGGCATCACATTATGAGCCGGCAGTATGTGCTCTTTGAGCAATCTACGCAACAAAAGAAATACAGTACACTTGTGTAAGTAATCTATCTGATCATTATACATCTAGAGTTTTTTATTAAAGTAGCCACATTGAAATAGATCAATTGAAAAGCCATTGTGACGCTAGTGTCACTCCATCCAGACTTTGCCTGCATGTTGAGAAGAACCAGGAGCGCCTTCAATCTAGACACATGTGCTCCATCATACAATGGCATAACGGCTTCACTTTTCATATCATCATAGATAGGCCTTTTTGTATCCATGATTGTCTTGATCATTTCATCAATGTTGGGCTCAAACATTGCCTCATTGGGAATGTGCATGGTCATGATCATCCTTCGAGCTGTCAGAGGCTACATCTTGTGGCCTCACGTATACTCCTTGACCAAAGTGCCTGCGAGACGAACACGTTGGAGATGGGGAATAGGGAACACACCCATCACACAAAATGTTCGTCTCTCTACAGGCCAGGAATTCCACAACACCCCTAACCTCTCTAATAACACCTTCAAATTGGATAATTTGCACTAACAACTCCACTTTAGCATATAGAACAACCATCTCATACCTTGCAGAAAACACCTTACAGCACAAACGCACCCACACTGCTCAACTCACCCTTTCTGACTCATAGGACACCCCGATTCTGCCCTCTTAGTAACACCCTTCAAGCTGCATGGAAACCCTCTGAAAGCACTGGCAAGTACACAAAGAGCGAAAGAAAAGGAGGGGGATGGCGAGAAGCAACACAAGAAATAGGGGCAAAGGTTTGATAGCATTGAATAGGGAGATAGTACACTCAAGTATGCAAGCTTCCAATACACAGGCTGGCAAACCTCCAATAACTCTCTCTAGCAAAAACTCCCTTCTATGTCCCTTCTATGTCCTTTTATATAAGGCTTGTCTAAGGCCAAAAAAGGAAAAAACAAGGAGCTACCAAGCTCGTACAATTAACTGAAGCTCCCTTTAGAAGTTTTTTTGCATTGCCACCACTTGACCCTTTTAATTTTTTTGGCAATTGCATGGTGCACACTTCTTTGTTCTTTGTCCGCCCTTGCACTTGCCCTTTTGTCTTTGTGGACACCTCTCGGATAGGCTCCCTCTCTCTCATTTGACCCCTCTATTACATGCTCTCTTGCTTGCTTGTCTTGAACCCTTGGGCCGCCTTGGACTCGCTTTCTCTCTCTCTCTCTCTCTCTCTCTCTCTCTCTCTCTCTCTCTCTCTCTCTCTCTCTCTCTCTCTCTCTCTCTCTCTCTACACTAGATGTTGCCGCGGGACTGGCCTCTTGGCTTGCCTTTGACCAGCCTTGTGACCCTCTCCCTCCGGCTCTTCTATCATCTGCCGTGGGACCCTCCCCTTGATGGGAAATAGTGACATCGCTATTGGGGTGGGGAATCCCTTTAACCTCCAAAAGAGGCCCTCGTGGGCACTGGCACAATCGCTTGTGGGATGCCATGTCATTCTACAACACACAGCAACGCCGCTCGACACCAGCCAACGCGCCATCATCTCCAACAGATACAATGGCGGGTCGCCACCCCTGCAGGGCCGCACGCCTCCAACGCAGCGCCCTTCGGGGCTTGCCATCGCGAGGGCACCACGTGACCTCTCTCCCTTGCACATGCCTCAAGTGGAACTCCACTTTGGCCTTATACCCACTCCACTGCCGTGTATATGCGCTTATGGGGCCATTTACTACCACATGGTAGCAGTTGAGGCCCCCCCTCTTGGGGTGAGTTCCAAAGCTCCAAAACCTTTTACAAAAAAACATCCAAACATTTTACAAAAAAACATCCACTTATATTTTTTTCCCCACACTTCACCAACTTGTTGTATTCTAGTCCAGGGTCAGATTCCCCAACCGCAAAGCCCAACCAAAATTTCACTTTGTTGACTTGAAACCCCTCAGCTCTAGCCATACTTTAAGAGTCCTCGAGCCCCCGAACCGATGCCATAAAAAAGCCAATTTTCATCTGCAATCAACTTCAGACACAAACACCCAATCTTCAAACTTCTATATATTTCCTCTCCGGGCTCGGTCTGGCGTGCACTTAATTCCTCCTACCTCCGTATGATGCATACCCTGCTATAGAAACTTTCCGCAACTCAAAAGACGCCAAATTGCATGATTCCCCATGTGGTCAGGTGGGCACCAACCTAGCCCCCGACAAAACTTCAGCTTTTGTCAATAAAATGCAATCCATAGCTCCTATCTGCAACTAAAAAGACTGTTAGGCCCCATAAATCAAGCACTACATGCCTATATCCTAACTTCCACTTGGACCATCTGTCCTCAGCTGCCCTGCCCGACAAGAATCTGCAACACACTGAACCTTCAACCTTCCATAACTTGGGCTCCGTAGCTCTCTTTGATGAGCCATCTGGACCTGGTCCTTCAACACTTCAAGCTCTTCATTCCTGGACCGAAAGACTACACCTCGCATCTCCTTCACTTGCTTCCCAAATTAGCCCCTCATGGAGCCTTCCTTGGCCTATAAACCGCATCAGTCATACACCTCCGCTGCTGCCTGTCAGCCCATGATCTTCCTAGCTGCTCCAACCTTTTTCCAAGCTTCTGCTACTGCACATATCTGCCCATGCCACCTTCTAGGGTGGACACACTTTGGTTGTACCATCATTGCCCACCCCCTAGTTGAGCATTCATGATCAACCATATAAGAGCTTTATTGCCCTACAAACTGCAAACACTGAGCACATTATGAGAAAACCCAAAAAAACTCGACTATATGTACATAGTTTTATTCCTAGCATATGAGAACACTGCTTAGGTTGGTTGCCCAACCCCCTCCATTAGAACTTGATGCACTGCTCGCACCAGCTCTCTCTCAAAATAGAGCTCGAGACGCACCCCATTAACCCTTTTCTCAGAGAAACGACCATCCATCCTTCTTAATGCATAAGTACCATTGGGAAAATCTTGATGGACTTTGTAAGGTCCTGTCCACTTCTTTGAAAGGTGAAGTCAAGATAGCTCTCATACTTCATCACTAGATTGCCCTTTTTAATCAGCTTTTCTGACAAATGTTGGTTGAACTTTGCTACTCTTTTCTCTCGCTGCTTCACATAAAAATCTGTTGGGGTTGCCTCATGATCCATCTTCAAATTTTCAAGATTTGTAATCCTATCCTGCAAAACATCTTGATGAGCTTTATCGATCCACCACAAACCTTTGAGAGCCCCTAACGGCACATATACAAGTAATACAGCGTCCTTGCCATATACCAACTCATAAGAAGTAAAGTTGGTAGCCACCTTATATGAAGTCATGTAAGCCCACAAACATTTGTCAAGATTAGATTCCCACCCTTCAACCTGCTGATAGATGTACTTAGTAAGCATCTTGACTATCTGTCCATTGGCACTTTCCACGAAACCATTGCACTGTGGATGGTATGGAGATGAAAATCGATGTTGAAACCCCAACTTCTCTACTAGGGAATGCACCAAATTACTTTTGAATCCTTTTCCTCAATCCGATATAAGCACCCAAGGTACTCCAAAACAACAACATATGCAATCAAAAACAAACTGAGCAACAGTATGTGCATTTACCTCTTTTACCACTTTAGCCTCCACCCACCTGGTAAGGTAGTCTATGGCTACCACAACATACTTCTTACCACTTGCTGACTTGGGCAATGGACCAATTGCATCCCCCCCCCCCCTCTCTCTCTCTCTCTCTCTCTCTCTCTCTCTCTCTCTCATTCAAAGACACAATGTGTGTGCGTGTGTGTGTTTTTTTTTGTGTATGTGTGTGTGTGTGTGAGAGAGAGAGAGAGAGAGAGAGAGGGGAAGGGCTCTCCTTCCTCTCCTTGTGTGTGTGTGTGTGTGTGTGTACGTGTGTGTGTGTATGGGGGGAAGAGAGAGAGAGAGGGAGAGAACGACTTTACCTATTTCACTTGAGTGCCGAAACTCAGATCTGAGATCTAAGTTTTTGGCGCTCTCGGTTTATTTTTTACCCTTGTCAGCATCTCTATGCAACAAAGAAAATAGTGATGCTGATAGAAACACCCATAGTGACGCTTATAGCGATGGCATTGATTTTGACTTTTGACGTCGCACTGCGAGTATCGCTAATGTGAAGTACCTCTTGTAGTGAGTTGGGACTACATAGCACCACTGCAGATGCCCTGCTTCCTCTTATGCATAGGGAGGCGAAAGTGTTGATATTTGGTTAAGAAAGCACACCCCTAGCTTGGAAATGCAAGCCCATGAGTGATGTGGCAAAAATAAGCCTTTTCACACCATTTTGACCCATTTTTTGACCTTTTGAGGGCCATTTCCAACTAGTTTTGACCCTCGACGGACACTTGTTTGTGGGAAAAATACCAAACGGACTCCAAAAATCTCCAAATTTTTTAGTCTTGATCTTTGATATGTGAAATTCATATTCACATACCAAAATTCTATTTTTGACCAGTTGAAAGGAAATTTCGTGCATCATTGCATATCGACACTACAAATAGACAATCAGAGCATCTGTAAAACTTCTAGGGTGAGATGAGCATACTCACACTTTCAGCTTTAGTTATTTAGATTCTAGAACAATAAAAAATGTACCGTAGATCCCCAAGAAATGCCACTTGGCACCACATCAAAGGCTCTGACACCATGTCTAAATATGTATATGTGCATGAATATCAACACACAAACATGACGATTTACAATGTGTACATTGTCCACGACCATGTTTAATTTGAACCCAATATCAAGTTAGCAAAGATTTCCAATGCATTTATTGACATTTTTGTGTACAAATTTCCTTGGATATAAACACTACTATTTATCAACAGTCCGGAAAGGGCTTTGTGTCCTAGCCTTGTGAGCCAAGTTCAAAGCATAAGCACGAGCCAATAAAGAAGTTACATACGAGAGAAAACAAAGAGAGAGTTTTTATAAAGCCAGAGGTTACAATAGATGGACCAAATGAAGTGCCCAACCACTTGTTTTGACATCCATTGTTCGCCTCTAAATTAGATGAATGATTTCAAGGATTAATCCTACAAATGTAAGACTTGATTATCCAACAATCCCCCCTACTCAAGTATTGCCCACCTATGCGTCAATGGTTTACACAAGATCTGGGGTTAGAAATCTACTTTGTAATCTCTAGCACCTCAAGGCTCAGCCTGAGCTTGAGGTTGTTTTGTAAACTCTATGTTATGCTTAATAGAATCGACTCGCAAATTGTGAGCTTTGCCCCAAAAAAAAAGATGTGGGGGTAATTTGTTATTATCAAAGTGGTGGAAGATTCCCCCCTTGATGTAATGTGAAGGCTTATCTAGCACGTCTGTGTAGGTTCTATAACCATTCTTCGACATGTGTATGCTATGTAGGAAAGGGGATATTTATTTTTATAAAAAGATGAGTTATTATATGCATTTATGAATTTAGCAGTGTGATTGATGGCGAGCTCTAGCTTCATGTCTGCATGTAGACTCCATGCACTCCAAAGTGTTATGTTTGTCCCTTGGTTGAAAAATCCTATAGTTTTTAGAGTGTCTTCAGGCAATTCTTCATCGATGCATGACCGTATATTTAAGGAAATTTGATTCCAAGAGTATAATGTCTATTTGTAGTTTATCCTTCTCTCTAATGTGAAGGCTTATCTAGCCCGTCTGGGAGAATACACAATAGGTATAGGTTCTATAAACATTCTTTGACATGTGTATGCTATGTACCAAAGGAGATCTTTACTACTTATAGAGTCAGTGTCTATTCTTTTTATAGAAAGAAGATTTATTATATGCATTTATAAATTTAGAACTGTTATTGATGTTGAGGTCTAGCTTCGTATTTGCATGTAGACTCCATGCACTCTAAAGTGTTTTGTTTCTCCCTTGATGTTGAGCTCTAGCTTTGTGTCTATATGTAGACTCCATGCACTAGTGTTTTTTTCTCCCTTGGTTGAAAAATCTTCTAGTGTTTGTAGTGTCTTCATGTAGTTTGTCATCAATGCATGGCCACATATTTATGTAATTGCAATTTGTAAACAATAACGCTGTGAGCGGGATGGAAACACACACAACGCTTCTATAATGACCCGACACACACTCTTGGGATGATACACACACACATTTTGGGGCACCACTCGGCTTACACAACCAGCCTGGCCGAGACAGGAAACACACAGACGGAGTGAGAAGAGAGAGATTTCCCACTTGCCCACTCAACACTCACACATACACACTCACACACTCACTCTCAATTCAGCTCAAAGGAGGCAAATTGTTGTTGTTTAGACTCAATGAGGCTCAGCCCAACACCAATGGGGCAAATAGTTTACACAGTATTGAGGAAATACACCAGATACAACCACAAAGTTAAGCAGAGGCTTCACTCACCGGAGAAGATTACACAGAAAAACAGAAAAAAATATGTGAGGAATTTGGCAAAATGGACAGCTCCATTGCATCCGGAACGCCCAAAAACCCCACCCTACAATGTCACAGTGCTCAAATCCGACCTCGAATGAGCAGTTTAGGGCCAAAAAATGCTCCAAAAACAACAAAAACACACTTGCAGCTGTTCCTCCTCTCTTGTCCACGTTTTTTTTGGTCGTCTCTCTGTTTGTTCAGTTCCCACACTTAGCTTTTTTAGTTGGGCACCCGTGGCCTTTTAGATGACCTCAAACGGACCCCGAACAGGCCAAAAACTGACCTCGCAGTGCATAGTTGTCACCTTTTTGCATCATCCGCAAACCTGGCACTCAGTTTTTCCCAATAATGCATCCTGCAACCACGTGAAGTGGCCCCAAAAAATGGTCCTCATGATGACCTTTCTGCATAAGTATCACAAGAAAACACCCACGTCGTGTCCATACTTCTCCACGTGCAAGTATTGACCCTGTTCGACCTCCTGACGCCACTCGATGCCATCTGACGCACCTGCTTACCTCATGTCGTTGGCCCGCGGATAGCTTCCTCGAGAATTTTTACGTGCTACCAACTCCTCCTTATTGTAGAAAAAACACACTGGTATTGATAATAGTGAAAATCGTTGCACTATGTACACCCTGTCCTACCTGTACACACGTGGGCCCCACATAACCACCTGGCTATGGAAATTGGGTAATCCATTATTCGATGCACCATGCATGTATATGTACATATGCGCAATCCCTTGCTCCAAAAAACTCCTGACATAATTTGCCCATCCCCTAGACTGCTAGATCATTCATGATCAGCAGCAGCAAAGAAAGATATGAGACTTGCCGCATCACAAGTCTCCTCATCCCTCACAAACACTGCTTGATCCACAGACAGCTTATCTTGCTCCACAATCACCAATCTAGCATGATACAATTTAAGATGCAATCCATTTACCCTTGACTTATGTAGAACACCATCCAGGTTAGCCAGCTGATATGTGCCATTTGGAAAACACTGCACTACCTTGAAAGGGCCTTCCCACTTAATTTGAAACTTCTTTTGGAAGGTGTTGTCCAGCTCACTGTTGTAGCGCAAAACTAAGTCATGATTCTTGATACCCTTACTTTTGACCTTTTATTTATCTTTGCCAAAGCCTTATCCTGCATCTGTCCATAATGCTCCAATGCGCTCATCCTATCCAACTGAACCTTCTGTAACTATAAGAGCCTCTCTTTGAATGCATTACTAGATGGCCCAAGTAGCTTCTCTAGAATCTTTACTACAGGCAACTCTACTTCCATAGGCAATAGTGCTTCCTTTCCATATACCAAATGAAATGGAGTAAACCCTGTACCTATCTTCACCGAAGTACGGTAAGCCCATAATGCACTAGGCAATTCCAAATCCCAATTCTTTCCTTGGTGCTCTGTCACTTTCGAAAGAATCTGTAACAACTCACCATTGAATCTTTCATTTAAGCCATTACACTGTGGGTAATAAGGAGTGGTATACTGGTGCCTAATCTTCATCTTTGCGCATAAGAAGTCTAGCAGTTTAGCTCCAAATCCTGGCCCCTTATCTGAAAGTAGCTCTAATGGCACCCCAAACTTGCAAAATATTTCATCATACACAAATTTTGCCACATCCTTTGCAGTGATCTGTTTTACTGCTATAGCCTCTACCCATCTAGAGAGATAGTCCACTGCCGTCAAGATATAACTTTTGCCCCTGCTTGTGATAGGTAATGGGCCTATTGCATCAATCCCCCACGTTTCAAACACATCAAACGCCATAATGGTTTTTCGTAGCTCTGGATTCAACACTCTCTTCCCAAATGCTTGACACCTATTGCAAGACCTACACCAATGGTGAACATCCTTGTGCAAACTAGGCCATACATACCCCTCTTGCAAAATCTTATGCAAGGTGATCTTTAGAGCAAAATGGCCACCACATGCGCCTTCATGATTCTCTTCCAACACTCTGTAAAGCTCCTCTCGCCAAGGTACACGTCTCAACACGAGATCAGCCCCTTTCATGTATAAGACATCACCAATCAATTTGTACCTGTATGCTCTACGCACAAAGACATACTTCTTAGACTTCTGAATGTCCTTTGGAATGATTCCTGTTAGCAAAAACTCCTCTTCTTGAGACAAACTTTCCCGGCCATGATAAAGAGGTAAAGTGGTCCTCAACACAAATAGCTCCCCAATCATGCATTGAGCTGCTTCATGTGCCTCTCCATTTAGAGCACGTTCAATGTGTCTGATGATCCATGCTTCGAAAGTTTTTAACAGGTCTTTAATTATGAAGCACATTTCCTTCAATGAGGTGTTCTTACTCTTCCACACACCCAGCACTTGCTTGACCACTAACAAGGCATCACCTTTTATGCTCAACCTTCGAACCCCATGCTTCAAACAAATGTGTAATCCGGCTTCCAGAGTAGCATATTCAGCCTCATTGTTACTATGAGCATCCAATTTGAACCCTCTCTTGCATACTAGCTTCCCCACTGGATCATAAAGTGCTATACCCCGTGAAGCTGCATCATGGCTCTTTCTGTATGAACCATCAAAGAACAACACATGTGCATTGCTGATATGTGGCACTTCTTCAACTACCTTTCTCACCACCTCTTCCTTAACAATAAGGGGATTCTCCTTGTAGGTCAACAAATCAGCTAGGGTAGCCCTTGTACTATCTTCCACTAGAAAAGAGAACTCAAACTCTTGCAGCTCAATTACCCATTTCTTCACCACATTTGACATGTTAGTACCATTAATTAACTGTGGCAAAAAGGCATAAGTCGTCAAGAAAACAAAAGGCCGTGGTAGCAAGTAATGACGAAATCGTCAACAAGCAAATATTACACTGGCCATCACTAGCTCTACTTCAGAGAACTTTCTCTCCGCTACCAACTTCACTCGGCTTTCACAATACACTGGCCTCATATAATGGCTGCCCTTCCCCTTTTGCAATAGCATGGCTCCAATGGCATCATCCCCTAGTGATGGATTTACATAAAAAACTTTCTCCCAATCAGGAGCCTGCATGGCTGACAACCCCCCTAACACCTCTTTCACCTCTTGAAACACTTCTTCACACTTGTCATCCCATTGCAATGGACCATGCTTTGCCACTTGCTGTAATGGATAAAGAAGATGCGAAGACAATGGAATAAACCATGCCATGTACTTCACTTTGTGTATAAAGGTTGCCAATTGCTTCGTACTCATAGGTGATGGAAGAAGAATAATAGACTTAACCTTTTCTGGATCAGCCTCAATGCCATTTTCTGACACCATATGGCCCAATAACATCACCCTTGGCTGTGCTAGATAACATTTCTTTGGATTTAGTTGTCCTCAACATTCATCATATCGAGCCAATACCATCTGCAGCTTCTCATGGTGTTTAGCCCTACTACTATAAACACAGAAGTCATCCATAAAAGCTTTAACACAACTACCAATGAATGGTTCCAACACCCAATTTGCTCTCTCTTGATAGAAGGAAGGTCCATTTGACAACCCAAATGGATATACTATGTAGCAATAGTAGCCCCATGGCGTAATAAAAGTGGTCTTTGTGCGGTCTTTAAGAGAAATCTTCAATTGAAAATAGCATGAAAAACCATCACACACACTGTACCTCTCATAACCTGCCACTGAATCCAAGATCTGATCGATGAATAGAAGAGGATATGGGTTCTTCTTCGTGGCTTCATTTAAGGGTTTAAAATATACACAAATTCTCCACTTCCCATCCTTCTTTGGACTGACTACAACTCGACTCACCCATTCTGTGGTCTCCACAGGGACTATCAACCCTGCCTTCAATAACTTGTCCACCTCTTCTCGCAAGGCTTCCATTTGCTCTTGACCCATCCTTCTTAGCCTTTTCCGCACTAGTTTAGCACCTTCTTTCAGCTCTATATGCATCTCTTCGCCGTTGAACCCTCTGATCTCTTCATATGAAGTAATGAACAAATCAGGAAAACTAGCCAGCATGTGCAAATATATCTCCTTCTTCATAGTTGAGAGGTCTCCACTGATCATTTGTTTCATCAATTCCTGCTTCTTTGAAAATTCAACCTTTGTTTGCATCAGCCCTTCAATCACTTTATAAGGCCCTTCACTTTCATCTTCGACCTCATTTGCAAATGCAACTAAACCAAACTCCTAGATTTCTTTGTCCATCAAAAGAAATGCAACATCAGCATCCTCATCACTGCTTCTAGTGCTATCACTATCCACATCATTCACCGTGGAAGAGTCTTCATCACTAGACTCATCCTCATATTCATAAAGCTCCTCTAATCGTTTCCTTGTGTCCATATTATAAAGCTTCTTGGTACCTATCTTTCCATAGAGACTAATCGTACCATGTTGCCAATCTTGAACAGCTCCCACTGCACGTAACCATGGTCTGCCCAGTATAATAGGATATGCTCCCAACTCTGCTGGCATCACATGAAAATCAACCACTGCCTTTGCATCATATGCCTCCACTTCTAAGCTCTTTACAACACCCAAGCATTTTACTTTTTGATGGTTTGCCAATCTAATCCGGAAACCTGCCACCCCAGCCACTGTGAGACCCATCTTCTCAACGCATGAGTGTGTTATGACGCATATTTGGGCTCCGCCATCCACATAACCTTGTCCCAAATTTTTCCTTTAAAGAGCAAGTACTGTAGATTGTGTGCTCTTTGCTTGATTGTGCCATCTGGATGCTTCAACACTCTGATTGCTTGAGCTATTGGTAGCACTTTTGACTGTTGTGTCGAACTTTTTCTCGCCATTGGTAGGTTGGTGTGCTTGGTGTGGTGGAGTCTTCTGAGACTTAACTCTACATTGCTTAATTGGTTTTCCCATTTGCGACGGAAAAGACAAGTGCTCTTTTCTATTCCAAATCCATTTTGTGCTAGGTTCCTTGCTCGAAGAAGCTCGTCTCTGTGTTTTGACCTTTGGAACCGTCTTTGATTATCTCACTGTTGTTTTGGGCACCCATATTTGAACCGGCTTATCCTTAAGTTGTGCTTTTGGTACCCAAATGTGCTTGACTCTTTGCATGCTACTTGTAGCATTTGATTGTTGAGAGGACGGAGAAGATTGATTACTTCATGGTTTTCTTTGTTGATAATTGCCTTTCCATTCCTCCTTTCTTGGTACAATTGGAACAATGAGTTTTCTGCTTTTAGGTGATAGCTTGAGTTGATTTGTATCCCAATCTGGTATTGCCTTGTATGTCCACATCTAGGGAATTCCAAGAATCATCGTGTCATTCATGTGTTCATTTGGTAAGCATACAAACCAATGAGGACATGAACATCCATGTACTATCACATTCAAGTTGACTACTCCCAATGTTGGTGTTGGATTCTTGCTGCATCATTTTATTGTCGCTATTCCTACTGTCAATGCTTGACTCGTTGCTTTCTTGTATGTGGAATAACTGACTGCATTCACTCTAACTCCTATGTCGACCAAAGCATTTGTGCTATGATTGTTGAGTTGTATTTTGATGCACAGGTCCATTCCGTCTAACCATTCATCATCATCTATTGACACTGCATCTTTAAGCAATTCCCATTGTCAGTCATCTATTTCCAAGGTGTTGATGGGAATCGGTCTCTGTTGATTGTTGAGATCAGCTTTCCGTTTGAGTACCCAAATCCGAGCTTCCTCTTAGGCTTCATCAATAACCTGTTGTCGTTTAATCCTCCTTTTCTTTGTTGCATGCATTCTTTCTAGCAACTCATTGGTTAGTGGAAAATTGTGTTTCTTTAAACGGCATCCACTAATCCAATTAGCCACTGGTTCACCATCTAGGGTGGACAACTTTACTGCTCCACTTGGAGATACATCTTCAATGATAAACGGTCCGTTTCCATTTTTATTAAACTTGGGAATGTGTTGCTTACGGGAATAGACTAAAACTAAGTCCCCTTTCTTGAAGATTTTTGTAATGAGATGGGAATCAAAAAACTACTTTTGTTTCCGCTTTTGTGCATAGATATGAGCTACGGCAGTTAGCCTTTGTTTATCTAGCTTCTCTAGATCTTCTAGTCTTTCTGACAATTCATGTCCAGTCTACTCAAGATTTTTATCTACCCTTAGTGTCAGCAATAGAAATTCTATTGGCAGTATGGCATCAAGACCATAAACAAGGTTAAAGGTGTAGCATTGAAAGTTGTTTTGAATGAAACTCGATAAGCCCAGAGAGCAGCATGGAGATTCATTTCCCAGTCTGTCCTTTCTGAATTAACCACTTAAGTCAATACTGAGCCAATAATTTTGTTCATATGCTCAGCTTGCTCGTTTGATTGTGGGTGATAGTTAGGGAGGTGATTTGTTATGGGTGACCATATAGTCATTAAGCAAAAAATCAATTACCTCGTTGAGGAAATGAGTTCCCCGATCACTGACAATCTCTATTGGCAGTGCATATCTCGTGAATACATACTCATATAAGAATGCGGTAGTGGTTTTGGAATCGTTCTTTTGAGTTTCTTTATCCTCGGCCCACTTAGTCAAATAATCCGTAGCTACAATAATATATTGAGATTTGGTTATATAAGCAGGTGGATGTATTGGCCCAACAAAGTCTATATTCTATTTTTCTCTAGCTCCCATCATTGGTCTTAAGGGCATGCTATCTACACATGTTGGCATTTTTGCTCGTTGACAAGCATCACACCTTTGACCATATTCCTTGGCATCTGCAAAAGATGTTGGCCACCATATGCCTGCCATCAAGATTTCTCTTGTGGTGGTTTCACTAAAAAAGTGATCTCCAGTTAATCCGGCATATGCTTGTTCTATAGTTAGAATATATTCGTCTTCATTTGCACAAAGACGCAGATGTTGATCCTTACCTCTCCAATACAATTGGTTTCCAATAAGAGCATAGTCTCTTGCTTCAGTTTCAATTGATCTTCGACGGTGTTTACTCATATCCTCAGGAAATGTTCATCTTGATAAGTAAGTAGCTAGATAGTGGACGCCACTTTGGAACACGTGACATTTGAAACAATGTTACGTGAGGTATGGGTGTCTGTTTTTGACATTGAGGAAAATCCTTTACAAAAGAGCGAACATCACTCCTCATAGTCGGCCAAAATACTCCAAGTCTCAAAATTTGTCGCATAGTTTGGTCTTCCGCAAAGTGAATTCCTACTGTGGTAATATGTGCTTGACTTAGGTATTGGTCTTTCTCTTCAGGATTAATGCATAAGAGAAATATTACATCTTGATTTCTTTTGTATAGCCTACCATCTAGTAATTGATACATAGCCGATTGCTCAATTAATTCGATTGCAATAGGAAGTGGTATTTGTGAATCCACTTGAGCTATTTTCATCAATGATACCATGTTTTTCGACCATCGAGGTATCATTCCCACAGAGAATAAATAGGCATCTGGTAGATCATCGTCTACCCCTTTAGGTGATTCTCTTGAAACAATCCTTGACAAATGATCTTCTCTTTGATGAGTAGTGCCCTTTTTACAACCACAATGAAATCAAATTCCAAAAGAATGATAAACCATCTCATCTTCATGTGTTGCACAGTTTGTTGAGACCAAGTACAATAAAGCTTGGTGGTCTACAAAGAACACAAATTTGTTTGATAGTAGGTAATGTCTATACTTTTTTATGGCATAGATCACTCCTGATCCTTCCCTTTCGATGGTGGTGTTGTTATTTTCTTCCATGTTCAACTGTCGACTAGCATAAGAAATAGGAAAATCAATTTTCCCATCTCCTGGTTGAGCTAGTATACAACCTATGGCAAAATAGGAAGCATCTACATGTATGTGGAATATCTTATTCCAATCTGGTGCTTCCAATATTGAAGCTGAGGTGAGAGATTATTTCAGTTTCATGAAGGATTCTTCACATGCCTTGGTCCACTCAAAGTGTGTAATCAAGCTATACATAGGTTTTGCAATTATACGTACATGTAAATGAACCGTCTGTAATATCCACAATGCCCCATGAAGGCTTGAACCCCCTTGATTGTTGTTGGTCTAGGCAAATTAGCAATGACATGAATTTTTCCAATATCAGTAGCTATGTGATTTTTATAGACACTATATGTCCAAGAATGTTTCCTTGTCTACCCATGAATGTGCACTTTTTAGGATTTAAGCAAATCCTTTAAAGTCAAAATTTTTTGAGTACCTTTTTGAGGTGCTCAAAATGATCAGCCCGGATTGATGAATGTACGTATAGATCATCCATATACACTTCCAAGAATTTTCTCAGATATTTTTCAAAAGCATGGCTCATCAATTTTTGAAAGGTGGTCGGAGCATTAGTTAACCCAAAGGTCATAACCAGATAGGCAGAAATACCACATTCCATTGCAAAAGCAGTTTTATGTTGATCTTTTGGGTCAATCAAAAGTTGATTGTATTCTGAAAAAGCCATCTAAGAAGATGTAAGCTTCTTTTCCTACAACTTGTTCGAACACCTACTCAGTGATTGGAAGGAAAGTTGTCTCTAATGGTAGCTGCATTCACTTTTTTGAGGTTGACACACACTCGTAATTTTTCATTCTTTTTGGGTACTACCACAATTGGAGACACCCAATCTCTGTGTTCAATTTCATAGATGAATTTAGCTTCCTTTATTTTCTCAATCTCTTCTTTGATTTTCCTAGCAAATGTTTCACTATATATGTATGAACTTTGTCTACTTGGTTTTGCATCATCTCTCATGGGTATGGTATGTTGACAAATTTCTGGATCGATGCCCTTAAGATCCTTGTAAGACCAAGCAAAGATATTTCCATATTATTTTAGTAATATTAGTAAAATCTCTTCTTCATCTTTTGCTAGGTCATTTGCAATGTAGGCAAGCTTAGGTTCTTCCCCTGGTTCACCCAAGTCTATCTTTTTTGTGTTCTTAGGTCCTTCGTAGGACTCACATTATTTTCGTAACTCCCTAACAGGTAGTTCAACTATAATTTTTCTATCTTGGAGAGTATATTTTTTGTAATGGGATGGAACACTCATTACATATTTCTCGTCCTCTCATGTGGTTTCCATTTCGGTCGCATATATCTCCTTTAGAGCTCTTTTTAACTCTTGATATTTCTTTTTTCACTCAACTCGTGTCATGGTTGGCTCCTTGTCATGTTTGCTTGGCTTTGCTTGAGTATCCTTCCTTTTCTTTCTCAATGTTCTCTACATTTTTGAATTTTTTTTTGAAGGATATATGCTAGTGATTTTGTCCTTGACACAATCATGTGCATCTATCTAAATCAAGAGCTGTGTTCTACTAGAGACTGATGGCATAGGTCTAGCTTTCACGTTTCTGGTGTCTCTTTTTTGTCTATACCATTTTTTTCTTCTTGATTTTTGGTTACGAAAGTCAAAAAACTTTTCCCCCCTCCTTTTAGGAGTAGCTTTGCTCTCACATGCTCTTTTTCTGACCCCGAATCTTTTGAGGTAGTTGAGTGTTCGTCTAAGTCATCTGTTGCATCATAGTAGAGGTCTGAAAATACTTGTTGAGCTTTCATCAACTCCTTGGGTTCCTCAGTTTCATCTTCAATGTGGAGGGTTGATATCATTTGGATGAGAATTATGTCGTAGCCATCCTCATTGCACAATTGAGTAGGAATCGACGTATTCACACATACATCCATTGTCGCTAAAATTTGAGTCCACTGAAATGGCTCAAAAAAATGTTTAGGAAAGGGTTCCGGTACATATGCTTCGTCTGTGCAATCCCTTTCTAAGGTGCATTCCTCTTGTTTTAGCTCCCGTTTTTTGAAGCTCCGCACATCTAAATAGGAGTGTCTTTGTTTAACCAAGAAGGAAGCTTAGTTTCAGCCGAAGAGGCCGAATAAAACTCTTGCATGGGCGTTTTCAAGACATCTCTATAAGTGTGATCTTTTAGATTAAGCATTGTTATAGATACCACTTGCTTCAAGTACAGATAGTTTTTCCCCAATCTTGGATAAGCTGTACCTATCGCATGAAAGGTCTTCCCAATATGATCATTTTGTAATTGAGTTTCTTCCTAAAGTCTACTATGGAAAAACTGTGTTGATATTCAATCCCACAGGAATTAGCTATCACTTTCTCTAGCAGTCCTAAGGGTCTTTCAATGTGTCCATCAACCAACTGCAACTTCATTCGAGTTTGTCTAATGGCTGGTTGTCCCTAAGATTCCCATACTACTTTCGTGGCTATGGCTTTGCCTTCCCCGCTATCCAGTATTGCCATGGTTTCAATGTCATTATATTTCACTAGAAGGGTTGTGTTTTCTTCTTCCCTTTTGTATTATTCTCCGACTTTGTTCATTGTAACAGAACAAATATCTTTGTTGTCCATTTCATGTTTCAATTTTTCCAAATCTCTTACGATTAGTCCCGTTATACCCACCTTCTCTAGGCTTTTCTATAGATCATTCCATAAATATGGTCTGAGTTTTAACAGTTCTTCTAAAGTAAGAGTGCATTTGTTAGGTGTAGACATGATTGAATGGGTATTGTCTACTTCTAGAGTCTGTTCCACTCTTTTTTACTTGAGTGGTCTTACATACTATGGATTCTTTGTTATCTCCCAAGTAAGAGGGTAATGTTTTCAAGGTCAATGGTTTCAACATTCCTAAACCTGCAGATCTCCAATCCACATACAAGGATTGTACATGTATGTCCATATCATCAAGTGGTAGGTTGTCTAACCAAACTTTCTTTATAGGAGCTAACTTTAGAGTTAGGCTCCTATCATTGATCTTTTTAAATTTTTCCGATAAGTGTCTTGGCCAGTCTTCCTCTATGAATGGAATTCCGTCTAAGGTATCTTCGTTGTCTGGAACTATAAGTTTTGGCTCTTTTGGATCTAGGTGGGGTTCTACCACCACTTTGGATATTTGTTTAGTGTCTCTTACCACAAGCTCTCTATGTTTTGCGATA
The DNA here is from genome assembly GCF_014529385.1 of Adiantum capillus-veneris. Taxonomy (NCBI): domain Eukaryota; kingdom Viridiplantae; phylum Streptophyta; class Polypodiopsida; order Polypodiales; family Pteridaceae; genus Adiantum; species Adiantum capillus-veneris. The sequence continues at coordinate 66,727,337 of NC_140933.1, forward strand.
CTTTCAAGCTTTGGTTTTTGTTTTTCTAGCATTTCTTGTGTGATTCTTACCAAATTTTGATAAGCTTCAAACTTAGCTACTTCCATGTCTGGAGAAGGATAGTTTATCCATTTGTTTTTCATGTTTTGGCCTTGCTTTTAGTCCTGCTTGGTAAGCCTCTAAGGCTGCATTGATAGGCTCAAAAATTTTATCAACCAAAATTGATCCTCGAAATTTCACGGTTGTCTCTTTGATTTCGCTGTCAAGCTCTTTTACCTTTTCCTAGAATAGCTGTTTTGCTTTCTGCTCAATCTCAGCTCATTGTTTCTGTTTTCTCATCTCATACCTTTTTCTTTTGCTTCTTTTGGTCTTTTGAGAGGAATCTTTTGTAGCTCTGAATCATCAGAGGAGTTATGTTTCTTTTTCTTAGCTTGAGCTCTAGTGATTACCTTGATTGGAACAATCGGTTCACTCTCAGATGAGCTACTAGGTATCACTTGTACTACGTTTACTACTGTTTTTTCCTTGTTCAAAGGATTTTTAGGACAATCTTCTAGGAAGTGTCCTCCCTTTTTGCAACAGTGTATGCAATAAGCTTCAACCGGCTTGAGGTTTTTGTCAGGCTCTAGGAATTCATTTTTCCAATGATCATCTGCACCACAATTGTGACAGTTTTCTATTTTTGGCTTAATCATGGGTCTTATCATAGGAGATATGACACCTTGTTGTGGGTTAGGTCAACACATGAACATCATACACAGCAATAATAACCATCTACTCCACCATACTTCATTAACAACAATTCAGACACAGTAAACATGAATACTCTAAATATCAGAGTAAGCAGAAAATACACTGAATAGTTGCTGCACTGCACCATCATCATCACATTCATATCAGAGAACAGATACCTCGTGCGCAGATACATTCCCCACTTATATAGATAAATCCGACTTAACTACCCAGTCACAAGACATTCAGCAGACTGCAACTGAAATACAGTTACATCCGACTTAGCAAAATACAGCTCAGTAAATATCCGATAAGTCAAAATCCGACTTAGCTATTCAGAGTCAGTTTCTGACATGTGCCTCTCAACACATGGCACGCCCCGGTGGTAGATTTCGCAAAAATCTGACCCGGATCCACATATCCTTGATCAGGAATCCACCCTCTGCTGCACAGCTTCTTCCTTACTCTGGTCCTCAGTATTCACTTTATGATCCACCAGCTCTGCTTCCTTTACTGCATCTGATTCTGCTGCATCATCTTTTCCCATTTCCACCTCTTGTGCTCTATCTGCAATCTCAGTATCGATCTGCTCTTCTGCCACTTTCTCCTCAGCTACATCCTGCATCAAAAAACTATTAGTAAAATTCTCCTCTTTCTTTTCTGACTCTGCAAGCTACTGTCTCTTATTCTCTTCCATCTGCTGAACCTGCTGCTTCAAACAGTCTCTCTCCTTTTGCAATTCCTCCACTTCCTTCAACAATTGTGCTTCTACCTCATGCACTAACCCTGCCTTTAACACCTCATATGGATACTTAATGACAAATCTCATTCTTTCCTTGGTCTTTTGCCACATCTCCTGTGCAACCAAAGCTAACTGCTTCTTGAGAATAGACACTTCTCCTTCTTTCATTAATACTGCACTCAAGCTAATTTCCTCTTGTGCCAACATCTGTTGCTCTAATATCTGCAAAGGTTCCAATCTCAACCTCTGAATCTCCACAGTGACCTGTAACTCTGCATTCCTCTTTGCCATATCTTCCAATTCCAAAGCAACCGCTGCCTCCACTTTCTCAGTCCATTGCTTAAACTCCCCCAATGATCTCTTCACTTTTGCTAAATCCATCTTCTGTTTCCCCACTGTTTCCTCCATATCCTGCTCATACTTTACTTTCATCATAGCTATCTGCTCTTCAAACTCTTTCACCCGTGACACCTGTCCTTTAAACTCCATCAATTTTTCTGCATTCCTTTCAGCTTGCATACTCTGAACCTTCAGCATATTATTCTGCTGCCTCACAAATTCCTGCACCTGCTGCATCAGATATTTGTTCCTGTGTAGTACTGACAACTTTGGAGACTGCTTCTCTGCTGAGACTCTTAAACTTGGTACCACAAACTCCATAGGAACCACAGCTTCCAACCCATACACCAGCTTGAATGGTGTCATACCAGTAGTGACTTTGAAATCTGTTCTAAAGGACCATAAGGCAGAATCCAACTTATCATCCCAATCCTTCTGATTCTCTGTCACAATCTTTTTCAAAATCTTTACCAGTGTTTTGTTAGAGCTCTCAGCCTGACCATTAGCCTGTGGATGATATGCTGTAGACTTCTTGTGCATAATCATATGTGTCCTTGTTAGCTCTGAAATTACTTCATTCAGAAAATGAGTTCCTCTGTCACTTACCAGCTCCACTGGACACCCAAACCTGGTCATAATGTTATGATAAAGAAATCTGGCCACACTTGAAGCTTTATTATCCTTCAATGCTACTGCTTCTACCCACTTAGTGCAATAATCTGTAGCCACTAAAATGTATCTGCATCCCCTCTTGGAAGTTGTTTTGACAGGTCCTACAAAGTCCAAACCCCACTTTTGAAAAGGTTCCAAAGGCAAAATAGGATGATCCCCCATCCTATCCCTGTTTGAATCAGGTTGACCTGTTTTCTGACAAATTACACATCTTTTGGCATAATCATGTGCATCCTTTAAAACTGTAGGCCACCATAATCCAGCCTGCAAAATCTTATTCCCTGTAGTATCTCCAGAGAAATGCCCTCCTGCTGTGCCTGAATGTGCTTCCTGCAAGACTGCACTTTGCTCAAATTCTGGTACACATCTTCTTATCACTTGATCAATGCCTTTCTTATATAGTGCCCCTGCAATAACTAAATAGGGTCTGGTTTTCAGTGCAAATTTTCTTCTCTGATCAGCATTGAACTCCCTTGGTATAGTTCCATCAGTCAAAAACATCAGCAATTGATCATACCAAGACTCAGTCACAGCAGTCTGCACATCAAACAGCTGAGCATCAGGAAGTGCATCATCTACCCCAGTAGGTGCTTCACCTGTTTCAATCCTGCTTAGATAATCTGCAATTACATGCTCCTTCCCAGGAGTATGCTCAATCTGAAAGTCAAACTCCTGCAATAACAACATCCATCTTGCAAGCCTTCCAGTAAGAAGTGGCTTCTTGATCAAATACAACAAGGCCTAATGATCAACATGAAAAACTATCTTGTTCCCCAACAAGTAATGCCTGAACTTATTCAATGCATATACCATCCCTAAAGCTTCTCTTTCTGTCACAGGATAGTTTCTTTCTGCACCTGTGAGAACCCTGCTTGCATAGTACACAGGTCTGAACCATCCCTTCTCCTTCTCCTGCATCAGTACAGCTCCTATTGCTATATCCGACGCATCAACAAACACATGAAAAGGCAATGACCAATCAGGTGGCTGCAAAATTGGTGCTACTGATATCATTTTCTTCAACATCTGAAATGATTTCTGCTGAGGTTCATCCCATACAAATGCCACATCCTTCTTTGTTAATTGAGTTAATGGCAAGCATACATTAGACAAATACCTCAAATATCTGGAGTGCCACTTTGTCTGTCCAACAAACCTCATTAACTCTTTAACATTGGTAGGAACTGGTGCTGCTTGAATGGCTTCTATTTTCTTGACATCTATAGCCATTCCTGCTTCTGACACCACATGTCCTAAAAGTATTCCACTCCTCATAGCAATTACACTTTTATAAGGATTCAGAGCCATCCTGAATTGTCTGCATCTTTCAAAACAGAGCTTCAGATGTAGCAGATGTTTATCCTTCTTTCCAAACACTGAGAAATCATCCACAAAGACTCTCATAAAGTCCTGTAAGTAAGGTTCAAACACCTTATGAGCAACAAAATTAAATGAAGGTGGTCCATTGGTTAACCCAAAACTCATCACTGTGTAGGCAAAGGCTCCCCATTCAGTTATAAAAGCTGTTTTATGTTGATCCGACTCAGCAACACTAATCTGATTATAACCAGAAAATCCATCCAAAAAGCTGTACATTTCATGACCAGCTACTGCATCCAACACAGCATCACAAAATGGCATAGGAAAGGGATCAGTAATGGTTGCTGCATTCAATTTTCTATAATCCACACATACTCTTAAAGCTCCATTTTTCTTTGGCACAACCAGTATAGGAGACAACCATGATACTTCATGTACAGGTTTAATGAACCCTACTGCCAGGAGCTTATCAAGCTCCTCCTTCACCTGTTTGGCAAAGTTAGGATTCATTCTATATCTTTGCTGCACAATTGGTTTTGCACCCTCTTTCAAATTAATCCTATGCTGATGTAGTGCTGGGTCAATGCCTCTCACCTGAGAATAATCCCAAGCAAGCACATCCTTATAATCAACCAATAATTGCAACAGCTGTGCCAGAAATTCCCCTTGAATGTGTGCACTCACTCTGACCATTCTTGGTTCTGCCTCTGTTCCGAAATTTAGCTCCTGAAGCTCCTCCTTTTCTACCCTGCTTGATGCCCCAAACTTCTTTTCATAGATTTTCTCAGCCATATCCCTGGCCTCCTTTTCTTCCTGCTGAATCTGTTCCTTATCAGACATAGCATATTTCTGGTCCACCAACTGTAACAGTTCCTTACCCTGCACTGTCTGTCTTGGTGCTAAACCTGTATCTGGCTCATCCTGTTTCTTACCCTGCTGTAACATGCTTTCCACATCTACTTCAAACACAGGTACAACAGTTGGATTGGCCTTCAAGAACTCTTCCTCTTGGTCATCTGTGACCTCATCAGCAAAATTAATAGTCTGAGCAAACAGTGGTTTCTCACTTAATGGAACCATCTTCCTTCCCCTCATAGGTATGGTTACTTTCTTTTTCCCTTTTTTCAATATGACAACATTTTCTCCCCAGTCCTGTCTTACTTTAGCCAATCTGAACCAAGGCCTTCCTAATAGCATTTCATATGCAGCTGCTGAGTCTGACATTCTGAGTACCACAAAATTAACAAAAAAGGATAATCCTGACACCTAAATTTCCTGTGCTTTGAGAATTCCCAAAGGTTGTACCCTAGATTGGTCTGCCATTTTCACCTGAAAAGGTGCTGGAGCCATAGCTCCCAACTCCATTCTTTTGTACACTGCCTCTGGTAAAATATTCACCCCAGAGCCTCCATCCAATAACACATCATCAAAATTTTCTCCAAGAAAGTGTACTTTAATAACTGGTACCACAAAGTCCACATCTGCTGGATCAATTCTATTTGCTGCTGCTGAATAAAACTGCCTGTCCATTGTGCCAAGTCCATTCAGGTTCTGCAGCTTTCTGAACAATCTGTCTTTGAAAGCTGGAACCAATTGCAACAACTGATCCAAAGATAATTGAAGAGGTGAGCTAATAAGTATTTCAAACCAATCCTTATCCTGTTTATTTTCCATCTCCTTACTCCCTTTATTCTGCTCTTCCTTTTCTTTTGGGTCATCCTCAATATCCACCTGCTTTGCCTGGTGTTTGGCAATCCTTTTTGTAACCTGGTCTCTTACCCTTTTTTGCTCCTTCCAATCCAAAGGTGCTTTATCCTTAGACCTAGTCACTGCTAGAACTTCAACATGATCCTCCTGCACACATTGGTTACAGTCACAAGCCCATTGATGTTCCTCTTCATTCCCTTGCTGCTCCTGTTCTTGGTCAGTATCTTGCATCTGCTTATCCTGAGAAAACACATCAAACAAGATTACATTTGCCTGAGCTGCTGGCTGATTTTGCTGCTGCTGTTGTTGTTGCTGTTGCTGATTTTCAGGTTGATTGGGCTGATTATATCTCACAATGGGCATTCCCCTTTCTTCCCTATGCTTCACCCATAAAGCACAATTGGGACCTACCTAGTGATCTGGTGCACCACAGTACACACAGGGTCTCCTATTATTATTGTTCTCCTACTCTCTCCAAGGAGGTCTAGGAGGTCTTGCCCTCTGAAATGGTGGTCTTCCCCTAAATGGTACTGCTTGATTTGCTCCAATTTCTGGTCTTCCTCTTCCTATGTTAGGTGTTGTCTGCCCTCTATTCTTTGGATTATACCAACAGCTAGCAGTACTATGTCCATCCCTTTCACAAATGTGACAATACACTTTTTCTTTAGGTGCTACAACAGAATAACCAAACTTTTTAAGTTTGCCTACCAAATCTTGCTCAATACTCTGCTTTTGCTTAAATTTCTTCTTCTTACTACTCTTTTTCATCTTTCTTTTTTCTGTTTCCTCATCACTGTCTGATGGTGAGTCTGAATCTGAGTTCCCACTAGAATCTGTGTCTTCAGATGCTTCTTCTGAATCTGAGTCACTGTCTTCTTTTCCTTTTGCTGTGGTCATGCCAAGTCTCTTCTCCACCCTTGCAGCAGCAGTAACAAGGTCATCCAGACCTCCAACAATATCAATGCTAGCTACTGCTCCCTTTAAGCTGCTTCTCAATCCTTTCAAAAAATAACCTGCTAACATTTCATTAGTGGGTCTTTCATTCCCCTGCAATCTTTCTACTAAAATTCTGAACTTCTGTGCATAGTCTTCAACCAGCATCTTATTTTGCTTAATGTCTCTGAGTTTTCTCAGGACATCAGTCGGAGTCTTCTCCTTTCTAAATCTCTGCAGAAATGCCTGCTTCAAAGCATTATAAGTAGCAAAATGTGCAATGCCATATTGGTTTGAACCAACTCATGGCCTTTCCTTCCAATGTGGCAGCAAACTGTTCCATCTTTACTCCATCAGCATACATCACCTGATAGCCACTTGCCTGCCACTTAGTTTCAAACTGTGCCACATGACAGTCAGCATCTTCCTTACTCCCTGCTCTAAACTTGGCTGCCTTGACCTTTGGGTTGGGTGGTGGTTGAGCCATTGGAATGGGTTGTGGTGGTCTCCTAGGTCTTTGCCTGGTAGCCCCCTGAAGTGGGTCAAACTGGATCCTTCTCCTGGTGGTTCTTCTTGCCAGGAATAAAGCTCCAATAAATTGCCTCACTCTCTCTTCTCCTGCTGCTCCTGATCCTACCCCTCCTTGGTCTACAGGTTGCTGCCCCTGAGCATCGGGTGATTGCTGATTGTCATGATCATAGTTAAATGGATCAATGTTTCCAGCCTGTGCTTGAGCCCTTGTGTAGTACACTCTTCCTACTCTCCTGTCTCCCTTTGACATGCATCATTACTTGAAAATAAACGTTAACCCAGCGGGATCGCCAAATGTGTTGTGGGTTAGGTCAACACATGAACATCATACACAGCAATAATAACCATCTACTCCACCATACTTCATTAACAACAATTCAGACACAGTAAACATGAATACTCTAAATATCAGAGTAAGCAGAAAATACACTGAATAGTTGCTGCACTGCACCATCATCATCACATTCATATCAGAGAACAGATACCTCGTGCGCAGATACATTCCCCACTTATATAGATAAATCCGACTTAACTACCCAGTCACAAGACATTCAGCAGACTGCAACTGAAATACAGTTACATCCGACTTAGCAAAATACAGCTCAGTAAATATCCGATAAGTCAAAATCCGACTTAGCTATTCAGAGTCAGTTTCTGACATGTGCCTCTCAACACACCTCGATTAGCTACACAATACATTGGTGCGAGCTCTGGTGGATCATAAGTCACAGGTTCCTCCATTGGCGGTGGATGTGAATTATACCAATCTCCCTCTACCATTACCGTGGATGGACTAGGCTCAGTATAGGATGTAACAGGCACTAGTGCTTGTTCATCTATGACTCATTCAGAATTCATGTACTTGACATGCACTGCACTATGTTCTGGATACGGAGGTTGTTGACCCAACACGGGTTGAGGTCTTTCCATACCCATCGGTGGTCTTTCAGCTTGGGCCATGTTAGGCTACTATCTGTACAATGTGGGTTGTCCTTGTGCTCTCATAGGCATGTACTGAACATTCCCATCATACTTTGTTTGAAAGTAGCACTCATTGGTCTCATGGTTGGTCCATTTATCCTTGATTGCACACCATTTTTGTGGCCTAATTCGTTGCCCCTATTGAGGTATCCCTTGTCCTGGTCTTCTCATAGACGTGCTTTTTGCATGTTGTTCATCATGTCATTCATCCTTTTGAGCATGTCTTCTATGGCTGAAAGCGATGCTACAGTAGCCGTTCCCACTTGTGTTGGTTTAATGGACAATGTTTTCTCACTTTTGGTTATCCTTAGGGACATCTTCTTTGATGAAAATATCACAATTGTCTCCTAAGTCGATCGCATCTGACACACCCGCTTCTAGGGTTATATGCTTCTTGCTATACAGTATAGCATGAAGTTCTTTGTTTAGCAATCCCTCTAGAAAAGATGATATTAGTCGTTCTTTTGCAGGTATCCCTAGCTTAGGGAATCTGGCAATGTATTGCTCATTCGAGTTGGAAAATCTCTAACAGACTCACTTTGTTTCTGTTGAAGCTATAGATTTGGGCTACTATATTGTGTTTGATCCCTGTTTTGGAACAAGCAGGTACAAATCCTTGAGCTAAAGTATTCAAGTCCATGATTGACCTTGATGGAATGTTTTAGAACCATGTTAATGATTTTTCCTTCTAATGTCATTCCAAAACCCTCAAATTGAGTATGGAAATTGAATATACGCTCTGCTCTTATCACTTGCTTAAAGCTTGCTAAGTGGTCGTATGGATCCCTTGATCCACTGTATTTTCTGACCCATTTCTAAAGATCAGCTCTTCTAACACGTTTGTTTGGTTCAACTCCCGGTATCTTGGCAGTTGGTTCTATTCCAAGTCCTTCAAACTAATCTTTCGAAATAGTGACTCATGTAGCCTTGGACTGGCTTTAGTGTCACCCGATTTTCTTCGTGATGAAGTGGTTGCTGGTTTCTTAACATTACTCTCAGAATATCTCTCATGGTGTTCATCTCTTGGAATGGTTTTTGGTCCTTGGCCCAGTATCCAATCCCTTATGAAATACCCTTGGTACTTGGTTTCTTCTACATCCTCAGGAGTCATCATAGCGTAGTTGTTGTTATAACAATCCCTAAACAAGTAGGTTGGTAGATCTGCTGGTCCTTTTTCTTTGATCTTGAAGATATAAATGATCTTCGTGGGTGTTAGTTGTCCTGATTTGGCATGCAAAATCCATATGAGATATTTTACATTTCTATCCTCCCAACAATAGACTCCGATCCTATGAATAATAGTACTAAGCCGTTTCAAAGGCTTCAAGTCAACTTGATCGTATCCCTCAAATTCTAAGGTAGGTGGTCATTCTTTTGCAAGCATATCTGGAATTATGGTATCTACTTCTAACCCCCATTTGTCTATCACGTAGGGTTTTCAACCTGTAAATACTGAGTTCCGTTTCGATCTATGTACATTTTTCCTTGTTTGTTTGCCCTGATTTATTCTTTGAACTCAATACCATGGTCATCAATGCGAATAGCATAGTCTTCATCAGACTCGAGGTAAACCTGAGCTCCATGGCGATTAGTCTTATAAAAGGTGAGTATATGCTTATAGTACATTGTCGTTCCGGTTTCTGAGTGAGTCAAATAAGAAGACATTTCAGATGTCGAATCAAAAAAAGTGTTTGAGACTTCTTCTAGAATAGTATGCAAGAAATTGCCTTGATTTACGCTTTCTTCAGTGGATACTTTACTGGAGGTTTCTCCAAATACACCCTAATTTCCTAGTACGCAACCAGATCTAAGGTTCATAAAGACTTGCTAAGCCCTAGATAGAGTACATACCTTTGGATTGACTTGTTGTCAATTCTTCCACTTGACTGGATTGCACTTTTTGTCAAGCTACCGATTTCTTGTTTGCAACCTGATTCGTGTATAAATTTGATAAAGTTAGTTATTCTTCCACAAAGACTGTATAAGTTTTGCTAACTATTGTGGTTGGTCTATGTGTATCACTTCAATTCAAGCTATGGAAGTCATCAATTGACTTTCAGAATCGACTTTTGCAAGAAATCAAAGGTTAATTTGTAGCTTGGAAACCAATGGAACATGTATCAATTTGGATCCGATTAAACCCAAAATTGCCCGGTGGCTTTGTATTATGCTGGTCTAACATTGTACAAGTTCAAAAGTAAAAAATGATGGCTCTATGTAGCACTAGTAAATAATCGTGATTATTTACTTTTGCCAGTTTTTTGCAAATTTTGGTTAGATTTGCCAAGTATACACTCTGTTAAAGTCTATGGACAAGTTTCAACAAGTTTAGACAAAGTCTGTTCAAGTTTATCATTTGTTTTGTGTCTGCAGACTCTGATTTCAAGAATCTGGCTTAAGTCTCACTTTTGTGATCCATATTTCACCAAAATTTATTTGTGTGGTCTACTTGATATGCTTGACCTTGTGGTATGCTCAAATATGCAAAATTGACAATTCTTGAAGCAGATGTAAATAATCACGATTATTTACTCCATCTATATTTTTGCAAATTTTTTATCCCAACCTTGTCACAGATCTGTTAAGCACCTCAAGTTAAGGTCTCTAGTCAAGTTTCATCAAGTTTGGACAAGTTTTGGTCAAATGGTCATCAATTTTCAGTTTACAGACCGACTTTGCAAATTTGGTCACAATTTTCAATCCAATGATCCAAATCCTACCAATTTTGGTTTGTGGGCTTATTAAAACATGGTAAAGCTAGTGGTATGCCAACATGGTCAAAAAAGGTAAAAAATGGGACAGATATAAATAATCGTGATTATTTACTTTTGGTTGATTTTTTCATCTTTTTGGTCATCTGAGCATATACACATGTTTATCACATCAATATAAGCGTATAAATCAAATTTTATCTAGTTTGGACAAAGTTTTTTCCAATTTATACTCAAGTTTCAGAAAGTCAGTACAAACTTTAGTTTTTACCTAGTTTTTTGCTAGTTTGGTGATCCAAATCTTTTGTGCCTTTACAAAAGTTGTTTGTATACATGCAATGAGTCAATGATATGAACCTTGGTCAAATTTGAGTTGAAAGTCAATAATCACGATTATTAGCTTCAGGCTTGAAATGAACCAATTTTTGCACTTTTTTCAAGGACAATCCTTTTATGAGTTATTTTAAGCCTATGAATCAAGTCAGAACTTAATTTGGCCTAAAATGTGAAGAAAAACTAAATAATGTGAGTTTTGGCCAACTCTTGAAATTTTTACCTCAAAGTGTCCTTGAGCTTACCCACTGGTTCATACAACTTTTAAGCTTACTCCCGAGTTGGATTGAGTGGTTTGGAGTCTTTTCATGCTATTTCTAGCCGTAGACCTAAAATTATGCACTTCAAATAACAACTCCACACTTGATTCTTTCAGAGAGAGCAATGTTTTGAAATCCACCTCGTATCCTACTTACCCTACTCCTAGGTTCTCATGCAAAGGGGTTGTAGAAAGTGTCCACAAACACTCGTTTTCTTGTTTTTTATGGTTTCCTGAGCATTGGCCTTAAGAATTGGCTTGTCTATCAATCATTCTCAAAATCCTACTCTAATCCTACAGTCCTAAAGTCCTAAAGGAACTCGACAAGTACGTTTACTTCCAAGCTACCTCTACACAGCAGAAGACGACAATCTTAAGCTATGCAATTTCTAAAAGAAAGTTTTTGACTCTAGGAGATCCTAGAAGAAGTTAAAGGATAACTTCACCAGATGCTCTGTTTTTTCTTAGTTTAAGTCTCTTTGATCCCCGGAAATGGCGCCATATGTGGGACACGTGTCTAACCGCACCATCCTATCTTATTGAAGGATTAACGAGAACCACCATTAAATTGTCAACCCATGGGACGAAGCTGACTTGACTAGTGTATAGAGGCTATAAGAGGTTGTCAATCTCTAGAAAAACAACTAACAACTCACATCTAACTCAAGCTACACTCAAGTGACTGAAATCACCAAAAGCCAATCGCTCATCGGCAAGCAAATCACATACGTTACAACATCAAATGACATCCAAATGTAATGAAACTTCTAGCAAAAGTTTATAAGACCTAAGTACACATGCTTATGGTCTCAAACCCTACTTTAGGTCAAGTTCCAAAATCGTGATTATTAATAGCAGTAGATTTTTGACCTAGTTGTTTTCGATATAGAATGCACCTAAATGCTTAGCAATGATGCCCCAATACCCCGCCTTTGAAATTTAGGTACTCGCAATGAAGTGTAAATTCCTACTGTTGGACGGGAAAGACTCACGCACCCATGAAGTGCATGCAAACACTACCTAGATCAACATAATGTCAATCGAGGACACAGATGACACGATAGGCACACGGAGGAAATCTCTTTAGCTTGTCAGGCTGAGACCATCCTACACATACAACACTCTGGAAGGCCAACTAAACCACAATCAAGAACCTCACTGCTCTCAACTACACCACCTAACCACATACACATATACGGAAGGTAACTCACCTAATCATGCCAGATTCCTACAAAACTTAAGGAACACCATCCCCTCACTAGGATACACCTGTCCCTAAGCTTTTACACTCAAAACCCGTCTACGGAAAACGCGCAGGATGACAGAGCAGAATTTGGAAAGTGCTCGAAACTGAAATTATGAGTACCTATGCGTAGCTTATGTTGCCACGATTCTATAGACTACTAGTACGCAGAAAACAGACATCGTTTGATACACTTATGACAACAAATAGCTCGTAGATGCGTCGGCATGTGCGCTTTGTCTCGCGTGGAATGCTTGGCGTTGTCGCGTAGCTCTCCTCGAGCCTACAACAATGGTGCAGTTGGATCTCCAATGCGTTGAGCAAGCCGGGCGTAGCGGGAGGATGAAGCTCACACTCACTCTCTTTCTCTCTCACACATAGTAGACGGCAGCGCTCAATTTTGATTATGATTAAAAGTCTTCCTTTACAAAATGACCTAGGTACCTTATATACTAAGGCTACCTTTGGTTTAACCAAAAATGGGGTTGAAAGGGTCAAATGGCTTTGTATTTACAATCTGGAAGTGCCATTGCACCCCGACTTCTGAAACTAGAATAACTACTCATTACAAATGACATTTATAGCCATAATCCGCAGCATTTCATAACTCGCAAAAGATAAGACTTTGGTACGAAACTTGAGTTATGTTCTGTTGTTGACCCAACGGTCAACATTCCTCCCTTCCGCGCTCATGTCGTCCCCGACATGACCTGATTGTCGATGGCGATGTGGTCTTTGCTGTTGTTTTGTTGTTGAAAAGAAAGTATAGACTAAAGCCTTTGGAGTAGCTTGTCTTGGCGCTTCTGGAACAGGTTGTACATACCTCTCCCTAGCATTTTCCATGCTATAATAGCACTCTTCCCCCGTATGGTTCGTCCATTTTCTCTCAATTTCACACCACTTAGGCTCTCCCGAATCAGACCTTACAAGAGGAATCAACCTCTTGACCAAGTTGTCGATAAGCTTTTCTTGATCAATAGGTGCCGTTGGCTTGGCAATGGCCTCACTTATCTGTGAAACACTGTGCTGAGAGGATGTGTCATCTCCTTGACTCTTTAAGTCCTTTTCTTTGTATGCCCCACAGTTATCCACTAGATAAAGAGCTTCTTTGATCAACTCGTTTAACGTCATCCTCCTTATCATATGCAGATCCTTCTGAAGGCCCGCATGTCTCATTCCCTGGATAAAGATTAGCATCAGTCGTGCTTGCGTAGGTAATTCCGCTCTGGGACAGAGCTTAACATATCTCTTGAGTCGTAATGATGCTTTGCGTACTGATTCATCCTCTTTCTGTTTGAATCTTTGGATTTGCGAGCCCGTGTTGTGAGCAATGCCTTTTGGCAAGAATTCTTCAATAAACTCCTCAAACAGCTCATCTAGGGTCTCAAAATCCCATATTTCCACCGAGTCGAACCAAGTAGCTGCATCATCTTCTAGAGTGAATCCAAATCCTGCAAACTGTGTCGCAAAATCTGAAACTTCCTCTGCTCTAATCACTCTTCTAAAAGCCGCTACGTGATCTCTCGGATCTTCATCTCCGGAGTATTTTCTGTTTACCCATTTCTGGAATTGGGATGGTCTAACTCGTGGATTGTCTACAAGTCTAACCACAGACTCTCCCAATCCTTCTCTCGTTATTGCTCTTGCAGGGAATCCTGGTGACTCTCTTCTTGGAATTCCTATAGGAATTCTCGTGTTTTGGTGGAGGCATTTGTGGTCCTTCATTGACCAAATATCCACCTCTTTCTAATACAGTCTGTGGATTTGTGATTTCTACAACTCTGTATTCTTGTCCATACTTGTCGACAACTATAGATCTCCATTGACAGTCGACTCCGTATATGTAGACATATAAGAGCTTGTAATCCGTTATCTCTTCTAGGTATGGATCTGAGAACCTATAAAGATTGACCTCATTGTTGTCAATGTATCTATATAGTCCTTCACTCTCATGACCAATCATCCAAACTCTCTCAACAAGATGGATCTTTTTCAATTGCAAGTTTGGAAGATCCATTGTAGGAGGATATTCCTCTATCGTCGGGATCTCCAATCTTGTGTAAGCTGCGTTTGAATCTAGGGTAGACATGATTTCTGGGCTTAAGATATTTTTCTTGGTTCAAGTAGACTTAGTCCACTATGTTCAAGTGCTTTGGTTAGGGAGGAGTCAAAACTATGTCAAAAACCGCAACCGTTTCCTCACAATTCTCGCAAATTGTCGCTTTCAGACACCCCTGACTTCCGGATGAATTTTGAGGCCTTAAACGATGTTTTTTTCAAAGTAGAACTAAATAGTTGTCGTGGGCATGCATTTAGTTCAAGTTTTTCTCCAAGATGTATAGAGTCGCTCTCAGGCTACGTTTTGATATAAAAACTTTTTCGATGTAATACGGTTTGTGAAAGTTATGGCCAAAATAGTGAAATGCAGTTTAGACTGGTCAAAATGAGTCCAAATTCAATTTTAAAAGAAGATTTGGGATCTCTGTGACACTGTGAACACTTCTGTATGGTCAAAATTACAGCTGGACCCTAAAACTAGCCTTGAGACATCCTACGCGTAGGATGTATATATGCTCAGAATTTAACAAAATTTAGTCCAGAGAGTCCCCTTAAGTCCAGCAACAGAATGGTATGCTCAGAATTTCATTTGGACCTAAAAATGGCCTTGACATCCTATGCGTAGGATGTCTTTTTGCTCAGAATGACTTGAAATTTTCACCCTAGCTTCTCCTTGATGTGCTGATCACAATGGTGTGCTCATAAGTTGGTTTGGAGTCCTAAATCAAGCTGGAGACATCCTACGCGTAGGATGTCTTTTTGCTTTGTTTCAGCTCAAACTTGCACTGTAGCTTCCCCTTGATGTGCTAAACTCACAGCTATTTTTACTTTTTGATTCTGACACCTATAGGTTGGTCAAATGATCAAGAATTTGTTCCAAAAGCCTGATGTCTGTTCTGATGAATTCCTAAGTCAAATCAACTCCAAATTGGACCAAATTTGCCTAGGAGGCTTGCCTAAGGCTATATGACAGCATGCTATGTCCATAGTAGAATTTTGGTTTCAGAATTATGTAGTAGACATCCTACGCATAGGATGTCTTACTGCTCAGAATTTCCCCAAATTTGAACCACAGACTCTCCTTAAGGTGCTGATCACTGTGGTATGCTCATAATTAAGTTTGGAGTGCAAAATCACTATTGGACGGATACGCCGCGACGGACGTCAGCACAGCGAGAACTCACCTAACAAGTAATGTCAGCTAAGGACAAAGCTCGACCCGCAGGCGCATGGAAGCAAGCATAAGATGTCAACTTACACTCGACCGACTTCTAACTAGTTCCTACAGACGCCCCTACCAATTGTCTAAGTCACAGTCTTCAAGAGAACAAAAGAGGATGCTTCCTACAACGCTTGCTAGAGCCGAAAACCTATCAAACACTTCCGAAACACCACAGAACTTGAAGGAGACCCTACGAATACCTATAGGCCACTCTCCCTAAGGTCTGTGAACCAAAGTCACGACCCAAAACACCCGGTGCACAAACACGTAGGATGTCTGGCTGAAATCTGCAAGTCTTCGTTTCCAAAATTTGAAGTGCCTAATGTGTGTTTCTACTCAATGTGAACATGTGGATATGCTGCAATGCAAAATCAGACAACGTATGCTCACCCAAACAACCGATGAAGCTCGTAGAAGAAGCTCCCGAAGCCGGACTGTATGCGCGCAATGTTGGTATCGGCTCGTAGCTCTAGTCGAGGGCAAAACGCTGCACTTCTTCGCACTCGATTCCGACCACCGTAGCATACGTAGCGTCAAGACAAAGCTCACACTCTCTCTCACGTACACAGTACGCTCACTCACAAACTTAAACTTGTTTAAAATGACAAAAGGTCCTTCATTAAGGTCAAAAAGTGATATATATACCTTACAACTTCTCAAACCCTAAAGTTCCAAAATCATCCATCTACTCCTTCTAACTATCAAAACTGGGATACAATCTGGAAACTTCTGTAAGTCCCAATATTTACAAGGTGAAAAACCGGGTTTTCCTCAATGAATGACTAATTACAAAAAATAATAATCCACCGAGTAGTTAGATGCCGTGGGGTGTGTCTAGCTTCTAACATCCCCCCCCTCCTTGTTCATGTCGTCCCCGACATGGCCTTGATCTTTTTGCTTCACCTTATGGTCTCCCGCATCTTTAGCAGCGATTCGTACCGTGCATGTAGATTCAGCATTGTTGGCCCAAAGATGTCTGTATGCATGGTAAAGAACCCCGTGTAGAAAGCTTCTTCAAACGCCTGGAGGTGATAAGATGGGAGAAACATGATTCTTTGATATAATGCATGTATCACCTCCTTGGAAGGTTGACCTGACATATCATACGCACATCTGTATGTGTCCTGGAAGAAGAATATGCTGTTAGTCACCTGTCCTGGCTTGAAGGTTTCAAACACTGCTAGGATGGTTCTGCAAATCTTTCTCATCATGATGCATGTAAGGTCAGGTGAGCCAGTGAACAACTTTATGGCGCCCGTTAGGGTTTTCACCATGTATTGTACACTTATTCTCTCACCTGCCTTCACGCCTGGCAACTTTGGGTAGTTCAGCCAAGTGGGTTGGCTTCTCTGTAAGATTTCGTGTGCTTTCCACGTCCTAACCCTTGGTAGAGGGCAGAAGCTGAGATTGTCCCTGATGTATTTAGGTGCCTCTACCAAGTGTATTAGGTATTGCGGGTACTTGGTAAGCCAAGATTTCCTCCACTTGGGCTGAGAATCTACTATCAGCCTTACTCCTTCTGGCCTCGAGGTGTCTCCGCTGTAGAGAGGGACCGTTGGTTCTTCTCTGATCCGCTGGTTTATTGTTGTCTCTTCATATTTAATCAATGGATATGGGAGAAAGGGTTGTAGCCATTCGCGCCTGAGATTGCTGGCATCAATTTTCTGAATTGTCATTGATTTGAAAACCCTCTGTTCCCATTCCAAGGCCTCTTTGGTGCTCTCTTTAAGCTCTGCCTCTATTGCTTTTCACAATTTTTCCTCTTCTTCTTGTGTTAGATCCTGGGGCTCTTGAGAGCAGTCTACTATGCTTTCCTCTGGCATGGGTGTGTCCACAGGATCCGACACATTGTCGAGGTCAATTCCCTCATTGGCAGCTGGCCCTGAGCTCTCTCGTTCTGCTTGTTGTCGGCTTTTCAACTCCTCTATTTGCGTGAGGAGTGTCTGCTTCTCCGCTTCTGCTTCGCCGCCCATAGTCACGAGGAGGTCATTGAGTTCAACATTTACTTTTTCTACCTCCTCGAGCTTTATCTTGATGCTCGTCAATTCTTCTTGTAGGGCCTTTTGGCTGTCCTCCAATCTGGTTTGCATTGCAATAGAACCTTCAGCCATGATCACCCTCTGCTTCTTCTCGAGAGTCAACTGCTTTTGGAGTTCCTGCATTTTCTCTTCATACATTTGACTCTCCGAAATAATTTGAGTTGAGCTTGTAGCTCTAACTCGCGCAGGTGATGCTCTCAGCCTCTGGATGGTTTGATCTTTGACTTTTACTTGGTCCTTGAGCTCAAGGACTTCATCCAAGCTTGCTTCTTGTTCTATTTCTGCCTTCTCCTTAGCATTCCTCAAGGCCTCTACTTCTTTTGTTTCTTCTGCTAGATGGAGTGTCAGATTATCCCTTTCTTTTTCTGCATCTCACAATGACTTGCTGAGTTGCAGGCACTCTTCTTTAGCTGCTTGCAATTTCTTTGTCGCTGCCTCATTTGCTTCTTCCTTTGTTTGGCAGTTTTGTAGAGCAGTGGCTAGGTTGGCCTGGAGGTTAGCTTCTTTTGCCTATAGTAGATCTCTTTCCATTTTGGTCTTTACTTTAGTGGCTCTTAGAGTTATCAACTCTTCGTCTGATGCAACAGCTTGTGCCCTTATTGCATCTATCATTGTCATCACCACATCCCAATCATTCGAGGGCGGGTGCAGGTCAATCGTGTAGGTAGCAATCTCCTTAAGTTCAACTAGCCGAATGCCTGGCAGCTGTTCTTCACTTCGTGTCCTTGCCAAGTCGAATGCGACTGTGGCGGCTTCTTCCTTTGAATAGCCTGCAGCTAGCAGGTCCAAAAATGCATAGTATGCTTCCTCGAGCTTTTTTTGTTCAGATGCAGGCTTGGCTTCTTCTTTGTGTTCAGGTTCTGTCTTGTGCTCTTTCTCTTCATCGTGGTGTTCTTCTTGCTTGTCTCCGGCCTTCTGATCTTCTGGAGGAGGGCTGCTAGGAGGTGGTGATGGCGGTGGGCTAGGTTTAGGGCTACCTGGTAAAGCTGTAGGTTTGCCCTTGAAATCCCTATCTGCTTTCGTCTTTCTTTCTCTTTCCTTGTTTTCTTGTTCATCTAGCAACGTTTGCCGTATTTGCTCCACTTCTTCCTCGGTGAAAGGGATGTGTGGAATTTTTTCCGTCGCAGCATCAAGAATCTCAAAATTCTAGATATAGTCTTTGAAGTAGTCCCTCTTCACTCTTCTTGAGGATCCGGACATCGACTCAAGGGATGGCTTCCATAATTCGTTTAGATCGCCCTTGAGGGCTCTTTCTGCTCGGAAACTCTCCATTAGCCTCTCGAGTCTAGCCGCTTTTTGTGATCGAGTCTCTTTGACTGGCACTTGAGCAGATTCTTTTTTGCCTTTCTTTTGCTCAGGTTGCTCCTCTTCCACTGGCTCCAGTCGTCTCTTTAACCTTGTAGCCACCCTTGGTGCTCGTTGTGGCTCATCTTCTTTGTCTTCCTTTATCCTTAGCCAGTCATTCTGAGATGGGGGGTCAGGCCACCTTCCCTTGGCATGTAGTGCTGCATAAACTACCTTGGTTATCATCTCTCCTGCCACTATGTAGGTTGTCTTTTTGTTTCCCATATTTACCAGGCTATCTTGTATGTATGCCGCATAATTGATTATCTTTGGGGTGCCCTTCGTCATTGCCCAAGGAAAGGTTGTGGCAATTGCAACTGGTGGCATCCTGTACTTCTGCGGCCTCTTCGTGCACATGTGGAAGTATTGGTTGTACAATTGGCTCATGATCGCCAACTTTGGGTTGGCGATGTCTTCAAAAGTGTAATTAGCCTTTTTCTCTTTGTACACCTTTACTTCATCCCTTCTCTTTGTCACACTGTCTCCCTGATTGGAGAGATCTAGTGTATGGGCGACAACCCTTTCTGTAATAATGATCTCTGTGTTGCGTCTGCCGTGCAAATCCGTCACCTTGGCCACTCCATCTTCTCTAATACTGGTCACAAACTCCCATACTCTTTTGACGTCCACCCCTGCTGGGATTGCTTCAAAATAGTTATGGAGGTCAATTTTCTCCAAGTAGCCGGCCATTTTGCTCCGGAAAAATTCATTGAGCTCCCTTGGCAGCATTGGCAGCTCTATTATATTTCCGTCAGTGTCCTTGGATACTCCTTGGTAGATTTTTAGGTCGTTTGACTCTAGTAGATCTTCCTGTATCCAGGTGCTTGTAGGCTTTAATGTTCCCTGTGGAATGACAAATGGTTCCACCTCGTCTAGATAGTCTTTGATTGTCATTCTCTTCTTCTTTGCTGGTGACTTCGAGGCTGCCATAGACCCTGTTGTACTCAGTAATCCAAAGTTAAGCGTTTTTTTTTTTTTCATATCAGCTGCTAAACTGAGTTTTACTTATCCAAATGACTTGAAAATTGAAATCATAGCTCAAAAGGAACTTGTGAAGCTGTGCATGTGCTCACAGTGCAAATTTGACAAAAAAAAATCCATCTATACATCCTACGCATAGGATGTCTTTTTCTTCAGAACTGGTTCATACTTGACTTGTAGGTAGTGTAAGGCTCATGGAACATGGTTATAAGATTGGATTTGAATTTGGATGTCAAAAAGTGGATTTTTGGGCTGATTTAGGCTTTAAGTCACAATTTTGATGGGTTGAAACTTGGTATATGGGCTCAATGCATCATGGTATTAGCTCCTATGATGTCATTTCTTGCACAGAAGTCTAAATCTAAGCTTAAGACATCCTACGCGCAGGATGTCTTTCTCTTCAGAACTACATGAAACTTGATCAGTGGGTTGTCCTTGACCTGTGGAACATAGCCATGTTCTTGGATTTGTATTTGGATAATATTTGATGCCTATAGGGCTCTATGAGGTGTTTTTGGGCTCAAAAAATGTATCTTGAAGGTGTTGGGGGTCAAAAGTGATTAGAAGGGCTTCAAGCTTGACATATGGGCTCTTGTTGATGAGGTTATTACTTCTAAAATGACAAAACTTCTCCTTCATGCCCAAAAGGTCCATTAGACATCCTACGCGTAGGATGTCTTTTTCTTCATTTTTGCTCCCAGACCACACAGAAAGTTAGCTGATGTGTATGTGAATGTGTTGTGCAAATCTCATGAGATTTGGAAAATATTTGGTAGGTTAATGGCCCTTTAGTGCCTTTATGCGCTATCTTTGCGTTTTTCCATGCATATGAGGTCCAATCTCTTCCAAAGGTGATGAAATTTGGTGTAGGGCTTGTGAATGTCATTCAGAACATGTGCATGGCAAGAATTGTTGGGTTTTGTGCCAAGAATTGCCCTTGAGACATCCTATGCGTAGGATGTCTCCTGGTGATTTTTCTCTTGTTAGTGTTCCCAGTGCTTCCCCTTTGCTCCCCTAAGTCCCTTTTAAGCCTAATTTCAACAAAAAAGTCAATTGGGTAAGTAAAAACTCCCTGTGTGGACTTCAGAGCCTCTGAGCCGTTTTCTGACTTTTGGAGTGCTTTTTGGCGATGAAATTCCTCGATGTTGGTCTTCATAGCTTCCAAATCCTTTGGGGATCCTTTCCGTATGATTTTTGTCGACTTTGGCTTCACCGGAGCTTCATTTGGCAATTTGTCGCTCTAGAAGCACCCGTGGAGGCGTTTACATACCTTTGATGATTTGTGGTGGTCCACCACCAGAGGACTTGGTTGTTGATGGTCTAGAAAAGCCGCTCGTGAAGTTTGGTGGCAAACGGACTTGCGGTTAGGCCACAAGTGCATTTTGATGCTTTGTCTGTCTGATGTCGTTTCTGAGGTTTAGTGTCGCTTCAGGTCACTTTTTGGTCATGCGGGTCATATGGACTTGTGGAGCATGTGGATATGCTCCTACCCGTAAATTTTGGTAGCATTTGATCGCCGTTTCGCCGATTTCCCATTTGGTGGCCTCTTGCGGGTTTCTTGGAATTAGGGTTTTTCCCGATGTTTTCCCACTGCCATTGTCTATTCAGGAAGGGTCTCCTAGACTAGGGTAAGGTGCTGATGAAGTCTTGTTGCTTTCGGGTTAGCCGTTAGGCCGCCATTTCTACTTGTAGGTCTCTACCGCTCGCTTTGTGTGTGACCTCTACGCTAGTTTTCGCGACAGAATGACAAACATGCGCGAAAAACTCAAGGTGGTGATCCTACCTCTCATGTTTGGAGCTGGTCGGGTAGACGTGCGCGTCGTAGAAGCTGCTGGAAGGTCGATCCGCTCTAGGTGGCAGAAGCTCTGTCCACAAGGTCAATAGTGAGAATGAGCTAAAAATGGGGTGAAAAATTCTTATAATGGAGGTCCCCGAACCATTTTTCATGAAATTTGACATGTGCTCCTAGATTTCTGCAAGATGTGGTTTAGGCTCAAAAAATTCTTGATTTGGACTCCATTTGCTCTATTTACCATAAATTTGTCATTTCGGCCAAAACCTGGCCAAAACACACTTTCCACTTCAGTCTCATAATTGCACCCCCACTGTACCGTAGGTTGTTCTTTAGTCACTGGTCATCCCCATATTTTTTGTTTTTTATTACGACTGTTTTTCACTTGCTTTTTGTATTTTTGAAGTTTTTCTGCCGAAAATTAGCAAAATTAAAAGGAAAATAGGAAATCAAACCCAGAAAATCCCCATAATTCATAATAGATCACAAACATCACCGCAACACATTATATACACTCTTATGCAATTTTTGTCGCCAGATTTATCCGTTTTACCAATATTTTGCCTGAAAAATGGCTATTTCTACATATATACACACACCTAGGGGCTTAATTTGGCGTTTGGCCCCATATTCATGTAGCTTCATGCTGTATAAGGGCATATATAGTTGGGTTCCTCCAGAAAATTTCGCAATCAAACGTCAACCCTGAAAATAGTCGAAAATTGTGCCCTTATTTGCTATTTCTGTTATTGTTTCCGCATTGAGAATGCCTCCCCCCCTCCTAGTCGGAGTCCTCCCGGACAACAAGGTTTCGCCTCGGAGTATGTGCCGTGCATAGGTTGAAAAAGTCGTGCTATTGCATGGCCGATTAATGCGGCCCTATTTTATGCATACTCGGTCAATGCATGGAAAAAGTAATGCTGTGTAAGAGAAGGGAATAAGCAAGATGCTTATTGGCATTCGCCGTCGAGGTTTCCTGTTTTCTTGGCAAGTAGCAACTGTAACTCTACTGCTCTTTGTTTAATGGTCTTTTTGGTCAGAGGAAACTGCGTTGCCGACACTGTTGATGGAGTCGTAGCTATTTCGGAGGATGTGATAGCTATGGGCCGTATGGCCTTGGCTTTCCATTAGTAGTGTGGTGCAGCCAACTTTGCTCCTTGTTGGTTTTTCATCGGCACCCACTTATATTTGTTTATCCGGTTGACGTGTAGATGTCTACTTTCCATCGTTGCTTGTACCGTAGGTATTTTCTTTGTCTTTTGCTTTGGTATCCAAATGTGAGTGACATGAGGGTTTTGGCTAATCATTTTCTTTGGAATCCATATCTGCTTGGTTACCTTGGTTTTTGGTTGCACCATCTGCTTTGTTAGAATTCGGTTGTCACATTGTGTTTTCCCCCTCATGGCGTTTCTATCCTTCCGCATCCATACTTGTTTACCTTGTTGTGGTAGTCTAGATTTTTGTAGTGTAGTCGGTGATTTCAGCTGTCTGTGATGAGCATGGTTAGCCGTTAGCTGGTAGTTGGTCTCAGGTTTCGTGTTGATCATTGAGGATATTTGTTCTTTGGTATTTGTTTCCAGTGATTGCATGGCTTGCATTTGATCCAGATGTTCCTTTTGAGCAAAAGCTACCACCTGCTGTTCGTTTTCGTGCTGGATTTTGACCGCCTGTGCTTTCTAGTCTATTTGGACATTGTATTCTTTTTGCCAAGGTTGCCCTAGCAGCATTGGTTGTTGTGTGCTTTCATCCGTCACCACATAGAATTTGTGTGGGTAAATATATTGATGTAACTATATATGCAATATAATCCACCCTAATGTTTTCAATGGATGTGATGTGCTACTTTCCAGCACTTGGGGAGTAGGATGAAGTTGATCTGCGACCTGGAGGTGTTGGTATAATCCGTAAGAGATCAAATTTGCTTGAGCACCCGAATCGAGCAAGGCTGGTGATTCAACTTGATCATTGCCCACCTTGACTGTAATTATTGGCTCGACTGTGTCTTCTTCCAAGTTCATGAGTCGAATGGCATTGATTCTCAATGGTGGTTTACTTTGTTGTTGTTGTCGCAGAAGCCGTATTTTTGCAATGCGTTCTTGTGCTTTGGTTTGAGCTTCCTCCCGTACTCTCTCTTTTTCTTTCATTCTTTGCTTTCCTTTATGAATTTGTTGGAGCATCTCCTGTGTGAGTGGAAGGTGATATCTCCTTAGTCGACACCCACTAATCCAGTTTGGCATTTCTTCACCTGCTAATGTAGCAAGCTTGACGGCCCCACTTTGTGATAGATCATGAATCACAAATGGTCCCATCCCTCGCTTTTTCACTTTCTTGGCATGTTGCTTCAATGTATAAACAAGTACGTAATCTCTTTTTTAAACTCTTTGGTACGCACATGTTTATCAAAAAACTCCTTTTGCCTTCTCTTTTTAGCATAGATCAAAGCGACCGCTCGTAAGTGGAGTTCATCTAGCTTTTCAAGATCATTAATTCTTGAAGAGAGTTCATACCCTGTCCATTCCAAGTTTGTTGCTACACGTAGAGTTGGGATTAAAAACTCTATGGGTAGTATAGCGTTTAGCCCAAACACCATGTTGTATGTTGTTGTTCCTATTGAGGTTTTGTAAGCTACCCTGTATGCCCATAGTGTTGAGTGTAGCTGCTGATCCCAGTCGGTCCTTGAATGTGACACTATTTTAGTGAGGACCGTGCATAGTGTTTTATTTGTGGTCTCCGCTTGCCCATTGTCCTGTGGATGGTATGGTACTGATTTTCGATGTATGACCATGAAATCCTCTAGTAGATATTCAATGACTTCATTGAGGAAGTGTGTTCCACGGTCATTGACAATTTCTATCGGTAACCCGTAACGTACAAAAACATTCTCATACAAAACTTAGGCCATGGTGCGTGCATCAGCTTTTTGTGTTGCTTTGGCTTCGACCCACTTTGTGAGATAATCCGTAGCCACAATGATATATTGGGTATGGGTGCGATATAAGGGGGTGATATAGGTCCCACAAAATCAATTCCCCACTTTGCAAATGCCCTTGCCCACATCATTGGCCTTAATGACATCTCATCTCTTTTGATTGGTACCTTGGTGCGTTGACATGCATCACAACGTTTGACAAACTCTTCGGCATCCATGTGCAATGTAGGCCACCAGATTCCTGCAGTTAAGACAATTTTCACCGTCTTATCGCCCGAAAAATGGCCTCCACTTACTCCGCTATGTGCATGTTCTAGAATCAGCAGGTATTCGCTTTCACTTGCACAGATTCAGAGTTGGTTGTCCTTGCCCCGTTTATAGAGTTGATTTCCAATTAACTGAAAGTCACGAGCTTCCAGCTCTATAGCTTTCTCCCGTGCTCTTGTAGTGTTCTCAGGGAACGTCCTGGTGGTTAGAAAGTCAATGATATATTGACTCCATGCAGGTGCTATGTTCACTCGAAACAATGTTGCGTGATCCAATGGTCGCTTGGCACTACATACTGTACAATTGGTAATGTAAGAATGTGTATCCGCATACATAATTGGCCAATAAACTCCTAATTGTTTTAGTCTTTGGTGTGTTTTCATTGTTGAACAATGAAATGCACAACCCTGGACATGAGCCTCTTCGAGGTAGCACTTGAATTCTTCCGGATTTATACATAATCGTAGGATTAGGTCAGATTCAAGATGATACAGCCGTCCTGCTATCAACTGGAAGTTTTTTGTTTGTAGAATTGTTCGTTGTTTGTTTCTACATCCTGTATTATCAAACTCACTTCCAAAGGATAGAATGCTAACTATTTCCTGAGACCATTTGGGTACCATTTCGATGTTGAAAAGATAAGCATCTGGTATGTCATCATCTACCGCTTGAGGGGCTTCCCTGTTGTGTATTCTTGAAAGATGATCAGCTCGCAGATGAGTTTTCCCCTTTTTGACCACCACTGTGAAGTCAAATTCTAGAAATATAATAAACCAGCATACGATTCTCCCTGTATTGCAAGGTTTATTTACTAGGTATAAAAGAGCTTGATGATTCGTGAAGAACACAAATTTGTTTGCAAGCAAATAATGCCGAAATTTCTTCAGAGCATAAATCATTCCTAACCCTTCCCTTCCGGTGGTTGTGTAGTTCTTTTCTGCACTGTTTAACTGTCGGCTCGCATAGCAAACTGGAAAATCCATTGTTCCGTCTCCAGATTGAGCTAGAATGCTACCAATGGCATATGCCGAAGCATCAATGTGCACATGGAATATCTTGTCCCAAGCTGGTGCCTTTAGCACAGGTGCAGATATAAGGTTTTCTTTCAACCTTTGGAATGAAGTCTCAGACTCATTGGTCCATTCAAAATTGACTAGCAAACGATACAACGGTTCTGCGATAACCGCATACATGTATATGAATCTTTGATAATATCCACAGTGCCCCATGAAGGATTGCACTTGTTTTGCATTAGTAGGCCTGGGTAGGTCTACAATGACTTTGACTTTGTCCAGGTCTGTGGTTATGCCGTTTCTTGAGACAATGTGTCCTAAGATTCGTCCTTGCTTAACCATAAATACACACTTTTCCGGGTTTAGACAGATTCAATATGTTCAACACTTTTCAAAGACTTTTTGCAAATGGTCAATATGTTCTTCTCGCAGAAGAGAGTTTACACATAGGTCATCCATGTAAATTTCTAAGAATATTCTTAGGTATTCCTTGAAAGCGTGAGTCATTAACCTCTGGAAAGTGGCTGGTGCATTTGTTAGGCCAAATGACATAACTCGATATCCATAAATCCCCCATTCTGTGGCAAAAGCTGTTTTGTGTTGATCCTTCCTTGCTATTGCCAATTGGTTGTATCCTGAAAACCCATCCAGAAAGGAATAAGCGCGTTTCCCGGCCACTCGCTCAAGGACATGTTCTGTAATTGGCAAGGGATAATTATCCCTTACGGTTGCCGCATCCACCTTTTTGAGGTTTACGCACACTCGCGGTTTTCCATTCTTCTTGGGAATGACCACAATGGGTGAAACCCATTCTGTATGTTCAGCTTCATAGATGAACTCTGCATCCATCAGCTTATCAATCTCTTCTTTGATTCGTTTGGCAAATGTGTCATTATATGTATAAGGACGTTGTTTGCTAGGTTTTGCATCTGATTTTAAAGGAATTGTATGTTGGCATATTAATGGATCAACTCCTTTAAGGTCTTTATAGGACCAAGCAAACACATCTTTATATTTCATTAGAAGTTGTGTAAGCTGTGCTTCCTCCTCAGGCTCTAAATCATTAGCTATATAGACCGGCTGAGGCTTTTCACCTGGTTCTGCGAGGTCTATTCTTTTTGCGTTTTCAGGCCCGTCGTAAGATTCTTGGTTGGTTCTCTCCCTGATTGGTGGTGTCAAGATGATTTTTCTTTCCTGGATAGTAAATTTCCTATAGTGAGGTGGTACGTCCATGTTGCCCTTTTCTGACTCCCCTTTACCATCACTATCCTCTTCAGTGGTCCACATCTCCCTCAAAGACCGTTTCAGTTCTTGGTATTTCTGTTTACGCTCTAGTTTGGTCCACTCTTGGTATTTTGTTGGTTCTTTTTTTGTTTTTTTAGATTTTTGTGATTTTGTTTGAGCCCGAGCTTTTCTTTCCCGATTCGCTTGTTCTCGCGTTCGTTCTTTTCGATTTTCTGAGAATTTTCCTGATATTTGATCTTTCACACAATCCTCTGCTTTTACAAGCATCAAATAGTGAGTTTTTCCTTTTATCCTGGGCATCAGGTTCTGTCTCACTTTATTTTTGGCTCTTTTCTTCCTATAGCGTTCTTGGCGTCTAGGGTGTTGATTAGCAAAATCATAAAACTTGATATTCTCTGCTTCATTCCCACGCTCACTGGAGGTGTCCGAACACTCATTATCTGCCTCATCATTTACTTCCACTTGCTCAGAAGAGTTGTAAAACTCTTCTTGTTCTGGAGGTGCTACCGTCTCTTTTTCTGGCATCACGCTTACCATGTAATAGGGTAGCACATCGTAACCATCCTTATTGCAAAATTTTGTTGTTGGACTGTCAATAATGGTACATACATCTAACGTTGCCAGTATGTGTTCCCATTCTAGAGGCTCCAAGGCATCTTCAGGGAATGGCTCCGGAATATACTCTTTGTCTTCAATTGCTCTTTCTAAGATGCAATCCTCTTTTCTTAAGCTTCCACAATGTGAAGCTCCGCACATCCATAGCTCTTTTGGTTGCCCCAACCATGCTGGTAGTTCTGATCCTGCTATTGTAGCCGAATCAAACTCTTCCACAGGTGTTTGGTTTACATCCTTGTAACTATGGTCTTTCAAGTGTATTTTAGTTTTCGTCTCGCCATGTCTGAGGTATATGTGGTCATAAGCTCAATCTTGGACCATCTTCACTTGTCGCATGAATGGTCGTCCCACGATTATCTCATAATTGTTCTTTTTGTCGAAATCGACTATTGCAAATGTATGCTCATACTCGATCCCGCACGAAGTGACAATTACCTTTTCCAAGAGTCCGAGAGGCTTCTCCATGAAACCATCTGCCAACTGCAGCTTCATTCGGGTAGCCCTCAAAGCTGGTTTTCCCCATTTTTTCCAGACTTCCTTCGTGGAGATAGCAACTCCCGCTCCACTGTCAAGAATAGCTTTGGAAACCACTCCTTGGAATTCTAGAGGTAGCGTTGTGTTTCCGTCTTCTCCCTCACAATATTCTCCAACCTTATTCAATGGTACCGACCTAGTGTTTAGATTAGGCCTGTCCAACTCCCTGATTCCTTTTTGTAGTTTCAAGGTGGGGTCTTTTACTCCAAATTTTTCCAGGCATTTTCCTACTGTGGTCCACATGTTTGGCCTTAGCTTTAGGAGTTCTGCTAACGTGATTGTGCATGCCACCGGGTTGGCTAACAGCTCAATCAATCCTTGTGAGTCCATCACCTTGTTAAAAGAAAATCTTTGAGATGGAATTGCCCTCACTTCCGACTTAGCTTCGTATTCTCCTAGGTAAGAGGGTAAAGTTCTCAAAGAGTTTGGTTGGCTGTGTCCCGAACTAATAGATCCTTGGTCTCCCCCTTGTGAATGCACCTCAAAGTTTATTTGTGATCTTGCCTCAAATTCTTCAATAGGAGGTAGGATCACATTCTTTCCTTTTCTCGTGCTATTCATGTGATCATTCATTCTATTAGCCTTGTTGGCCTCTCTGATTTGCTTCCACAGATCATCTAGACCATTACCATCATTTCCCATCTCTGCCGATATTCTAGGATGGACCCCTTCACTTGCCCCTTCGGTGGTATTGGGCACTATGATAGGCTCTCCTCTGGACTCATATTCATTAGTGAGTCTTTCCTTTGTTTCCTCATGTTTCTCTATTGTTGGTTGGATGGGGGTTGGAACTGGCACATCATGGCAATTTGCCGGTTTTCCCAACGGATCTTCCATCAATGATTGAGCCGTCTCGATCATCTTTTTACACAAATCCAACCTTTGTTTTTCTATTTCCGCATATGGATATGTCATCCATCTTTGCTCCTGGGTCTGGTTTTTTTTAAGCCAAGCTTCATAAGCTCTTAGAAGCACATCCAGCTGCTCGTTTACTTTGTCTGCTAGCACAGATCCTCCTGATCCTTCACGTTTGGGCTCAGCTATTTCCTTTGGTGCTATGGCTGCTGTGGTGTGTGAGCTTAGGCTGGCTAGATCTTCTAACCGCTCCAACCTGTTCTTTGTATGTTTCAGCTCATCGGATAGGGCGGTTTGGTCTCGTTCTTTCCTGGCTTTCCTACGCGCCTTTCTTGCCTTCCAAGTGCTTCTCGGATTTTTCGTTTATGAACTTTGGGCATCCGTCTTTGGTTCTTCTATTATGGGTTCATTCGTCCTTCTTTGGGCTTGGGACCGTGTCACCGCCTGAACAAGTATGACTATTTCACTTTCTGATACTCCACTGGAAGGTACTGTTTCCAACAGGTTCAAGGTGGTTTTTGCTCCTTTACTCGGGTTTTTAGGGAAATCGGGAATCAAATGAGTAATTCCACATTCTGGGCAATACGCATTGACTCTAATGATTTCATCATGGGGACAGTCTCTCAGCCAATGGTCTCCGCCACACTTGTAACAAGGGCCCTTGGGTTGTTGAGGTGCTCCTTGAGCTCCCCGTTGCTGGTAAGTCTGTCTCTGTCCGCCCATGCCTCCATTTGCTATGAACAACAATGTTCATTCATCTAAGTTATATCTTCCTTCTCCTGCGGCCTGTATAGCAGTTGGAGGTCCTTGATTCCCTATCATGCTCCATGGATCTGGTGTCAAGGGTTCCTCTGGTGGATAATAGATAGGGTTCGCCGCATATCCATTGGGATCCTCATAGTATGCATGCATAGGCACCAAAGCCTTTTCTTCTGGTTCAGTTACCGTTGGGGTGTATCTTACACCAACTGGTCTTAATCCTGGTAGGGGTGGTTGTTGCCCTAACACCGGTTGTGGTCTCTCTACACCTACAGGTCCTGGCAAGTTGCCTGCTTGATATCTAGGCATAGGTGGAACTTGAGGGGAAGCTACAGGAGCTTGGGGAGCATAAGGTCTCTCCCTCACATATCCCTTGTTATAGTAACATTCCTCGGTCCCATGGTTTGTCCATTTTTGTTCAATAGCACACCACTTGGGCGGTTTAGCCTGTGGTTTGGCGTACAAGTTGATCTTTTTTAGCACTTCATCTACAAGCTCTTCTTGGTTTACCGCTATTTCTCCTTTCAGTGTTGTCTTGGAGGACTTGCTCCCACTTTGCTGTGAAGATGAATCTTCATCAAGGTCCTTGAACTCCCCTTCTTTGTAGACCGCACAATTGTCCACAAGGTACAAAGCTTCCTTGGTCAACTCCTTCAACGTAGTGCTCCTCTTCATATGTAATTATTTTTGGAGATCTGCATTCCTTAGTCCTTGGATGAATATCAGCATAAGTCTGGACTCAGTTGGTAGTTCTTCAACAGGACAGAACTTAACATATCTCTTTAGTCTTAGGGATGCCTTCCGTACACATTCTCCATCTTTTTTTTTGAATTTATGGATTTGTGAGCTATTCCCCTTTGAGAGAATTCCTCAATAAAGTCGTCAAACACTTTCTCCATCGACTCAAAGTCTCTACGCTCTACAGAGTCAAACCAAGTTGCAGCATCATCCTCTAGGGTTAGTCCAAACCCTGCGAATTCGGTAGGAAAGTCTAACACCTCTTCAGCTCTAATAACACGTACAAAGGCTGCTACATGATCTCTTGGGTCTCTGTTTCCTATGTATTTCCTGTTTACCCATTTTTGCACTTGAGAAGGTCTAATTCTGCGATGGTCTACAAACCTCATCATGGGATCACCCCTTCCAAGTCTATACCCCTCCTAAGGCCTTTTGTAATAGGCTGGTTCCTCACCCAACGGTGCTCCTAAGCCATAATTTCTAAAGGTTCTCGCCGGAGGTGGTCCTTCTCTTCGAACTCGTTCCATGGGTGGTCCTCCAAGTTCGGTCGACCCTTGTGTCTTTGGCTTACTCTCTGCTTGATACCTTGAATAGTGTGGTGGTTCTTGCAAATCCTTGAGCCCTCGAGCCACTGGATAACCCTCTCGGTTTTTGTCTGGTTCCATTGTCGTACTTTGTCTAAGAAATGCCTGCAATGATGGCTGGTTTACTGGTTGGTCTTGGTTGTTGAATGCTCGCGGTCTGGGGGAATGTGATGTAGCGTCATACTCATCTGAGAATGGATTCGTTGACTTGCTTGGGGTGTGGACGGCTCTCGGCATTTCCTCAGGGGCATATGTTGATGCTCCTGGACCTGTTGCTCTTTCTACTTCCTCTGGGAGAATACGTTGGTATTCTCGCCCATATCTATCAACAAAAACTATGCCCTTCCCCGTAGCAGTTTCATAAGAGAATAAGTAAAGAACTTTGTCTTTGCTTAGTTTGTCTACGTATGGTTCTTTACTGCAAAAGTAAGAGACAATACCCTCGCTCTCGTGTTTGTAGATTCCCACATTCTCGTTATAAGTTGGAACCCTGATTGTTTTCTTATCGTACATAAAAATAGCTCCATGTCGATCAATGTTTGGTGGAGGCTCTTGAGTTTCTGAAATCATTTTCCCTTTAGCCACGTTGTCTCCATATCTGTTGTAATCTTCAGGGTTGCTAACAATTAAATAGTGGTTTCTCTTTTCGTTTCAGAATCTATCTCCATCATCATACACGTGGATTATCTCCAATCTTTGTGCTGGCCTCTCTTCAATACAAATGCACTTGCGACCTCGACAGTCAGAATAGACTAGGGCTCCTCTTGAGTTTGTTCCCTCTAAGAAGATCATAGTAAGCCTCGAATCATTCGAAGGATTTTGGGAGGTACTTCCTCCTCGCATAGGTCCCTCATAGGTGAAACTTCCTGGCTGTTGGCTCCCCATCATGAAGAAAGATTTGTCTGACGACGTGTCAGTATCACTACCTTCCTCAATAATCAGTGCTAGCGGATCTAACCTTGCCTGAGTTACACTCTCTTCAGTGGACACTACGCTAACTTGGTCACCTGCCACTTTCTGGTCTCTAACAATGTATCTTCCTAACCTTAAATTCATCAAACTTATCAATGCAACTTATCACAAGTTCAACCACGAACCTGGCAATGGATCAGTTTCTGCATAACGTCTTGCTTTGTTGCTGAATATACCTGTACACAAGAGTTTTAATTTTGGCAATTGGATCAACGCATTTATCTGTTGGAGGTGATCTTAGTAATGATTGGTATAACTGGAGAGTTAATCTCAACCACTACTGTATTCTATACACTGTTGATGTTCTTGATTAGGTTGCTAATCTGAAACAGTACCCTTCCTTGATGTTGGCCAATTTACATGAAAAAGCTTGAATTCAGTATTTGCTTTGTCAAATGGGCAATAACGGTCCAATTTTACCTCTGAAAGAAGTTCTAGAGCCCTTAATCCAAATAGAACCTCAC
Organism: Adiantum capillus-veneris; assembly: GCF_014529385.1. Classification (NCBI taxonomy): domain Eukaryota; kingdom Viridiplantae; phylum Streptophyta; class Polypodiopsida; order Polypodiales; family Pteridaceae; genus Adiantum; species Adiantum capillus-veneris. Next base: position 66,760,230 of record NC_140933.1, read on the forward strand.
TGTTTAGGCCAAGTCAAATTTTCTCTCCAAAATGCCCCAATAGACATCCTACGCATAGGATGTCTTCTGCTGCATTTAGCCTGGATTTCTGCACTGTATTTTCCCCTTGTTGTGCTGAGCTTACAACTGTTTTTACTTTTTGATTTGGACTTCTAGAAGCTGGTCAATGAGTCAGAAATCTGTTCCGACGGCCTGATGGTGGTGTTGATCAGTCTAATCAACTCCAAATTGGACCAAAATTGACTAGCAGGATTGTTTTAGGCTATATAACCCCTTACAATGCTCAAAGTCCAATTATGGCTTCACTTTCTTGCATTAGACATCCTACGTGTAGAATGTCTTTTTCTTCAAAATGGCTTTAAACTCAAGACTTCAGCTCTTATTGAGCTGCTAATCATCTTGGTATAGTCAGATTTCAGTTTGGAGTCCTAAATCACTCAGTAGACATCCTACGCGTAGAATGTCTTTTTGGCCTGCTTGACCCCAGATTTGTTCCACAGCTTCCCCCTGATGTCAGTATCCTAGTGGTATGCTTAGATCTCAGTTTGGATGTCAAAAGTCTCAAACTTCTGCTGTTTTTCTTCTTTCAGTCAAAAGTGCTAAAGTCCACTTTGAACCCAATTTTCTTACCCGAATGAGGTGAAGACCCTTTCAGTCACTCAATATATCATGCAAGGCACACTCATGCAACCATCTTAAGGTTTTGGTTTCAAGTTGATTCTTTTGCACTAATTGGGTAGGATGTCTAGCAATTTCAGTCTATCTGACCTTCTCCTGTCAAGAGATGGCCAAATTTCCCCTTTGCAGTTGAAATTAGGGTAAACCCTACCTTCAGAACACACTGGTCACCTCAAAATTCCAAAATTCCTCCCAAATTGGCCTGTAGACATACTACGCGTAGGATGTCTCCTGGCTTAAAATTAAAGTTTTTCCTGACAAGAATGCTGTTGATGCTCTTTAGGCCTATCAGAAACACTCACAGTATTCTTTGGACTTCGATTAGGCTTTCAACCACACTTTTACGTCTTTTTGCGTCTTTTACAAACTTGTAATGATTCTACCAAGCAAGTATACATGCATGAAATGCTCTAGATCTGAATCATGATGTTCTACTTACTCTACTCCTACCTACCATGAAGAAATGGTGATAATTGGTGTTTTTGGTTGCCTTTTGGCCTCTCCGGACTCTCAAGCTCTCTTCACACCGCTTCTCCCACTCCCTGTTCCTACTCTAGAACTCGACTACTAACTAAAAAACTTTCTAAGTGTACCTCCTCTACCTCAGTCGAAGGATCTAGGCCAGACATACGCTTCCTAGACTCCCTCTAAGACCTAGAGAGTCCTCCACCCTCTGATCCTATCTAAATGTAAAGCGAGACTCTTGGCAAGCCAAAAATCCCAATCCTCAAGGATTAGTCTCGGTCACCTACCTAAGGTTTTCGTCCCCGGCAATGGCGCCAATGTTGGACGGATACGCTGCGACGGACGTCAGCACAACGAGAACTCACCTAACAAGTAATGTCAGCTAAGGACGAAGCTCAACCAGCAAGCGTGTGGAAGCAAGCATAAGGTGTCAACTTACACTCGATTGACTCCTAACTAGTTCCTACAGAGGCCCCTACCAATTGTCTAAGTCACAGTCTTCAAGAGAACAAAAGATGATGCTTCCTACAACGCTTGCTAGAGCCGAAAACCTATCAAACACTTCCGAAACACCACAAAACTTGAAGGAGACCCTACGAATACCTATAGGCCACTCTCCCTAAGGTCTGTGAACCAAAGTCATGACCCAAAACACCCGGTGCAGAAACATGTAGGATGTCTGGCCGAAATCTGCAGGTCTTCGTTTCTGAAATCTGAAGTGCCTAATGTGTGGTTCTACTCAATGTGAACGTGTGGATATGCTGCAATGCAAAATCGGACAACGCATGCTCACCCAAACAACCGATGAAGCTCGTAGAAGAAGCTCCTGAAGCCGGACCGTATGCGCACAATGTTGGTATCGGCTCGTAGCTCTAGTCGGGGGCAACACGCTGCACTTCTTCGCACTCGATTTCGACCACCGTAGCCCACAATGCGTCAAGACAAAGCTCACACTCTCTCTCACGTACATAGTACGCTCACTCACAAACTTAAACTTGTTTAAAATGACAAAAGGTCCTTCATTAAGGTCAAAAAGTGATATATATACCTTACAACTTCTCAAACCCTAAAGTTCCAAAATCATCCATCTACTCCTTCTAACTATCAAAACTGGGATACAATCTGGAAACTTCTGTAAGTCCCAATATTTACAAGGTGAAAAACCGAGTTTTCCTCAATGAATGACTAATTACAAAAAATAATAATCCACCGAGTAGTTAGATGCCGTGGGGTGTGTCTAGCTTCTAACATCCCCCCCCTCCTTGTTCATGTCGTCCCCGACATGGCCTTGATCTTTTTGCTTCACCTTATGGTCTCCCGCATCTTTAGCAGCGATTCGTACCGTGCATGTAGATTCAGCATTGTCGGCCCAAAGATGTCTGTATGCATGGTAAAGAACCCTGTGTGGAAAGCTTCTTCAAACGCCTGGAGGTGATAAGATGGGAGAAACATGATTCTTTGATATAATGCATGTATCACCTCCTTGGAAGGTTGACCTGACATATCATACGCACATCTGTATGTGTCCTGGAAGAAGAATATGCTGTTAGTCACCTGTCCTGGCTTGAAGGTTTCAAACACTGCTAGGATGGTTCTGCAAATCTTTCTCATCATGATGCATGTAAGGTCAGGTGAGCCAGTGAACAACTTTATGGCGCCCGTTAGGGTTTTCACCATGTATTGTACACTTATTCTCTCACCTGCCTTCACGCCTGGCAACTTTGGGTAGTTCAGCCAAGTGGGTTGGCTTCTCTGTAAGATTTCGTGTGCTTTCCACGTCCTAACCCTTGGTAGAGGGCAGAAGCTGAGATTGTCCCTGATGTGTTTAGGTGCCTCTACCAAGTGTATTAGGTACTGCGCGTACTTGGTAAGCCAAGATTTCCTCCACTTGGGCTGAAAATCTACTATCAGCCTTACTCCTTCTGGCCTCGAGGTGTCTCCGTTGTAGAGAGGGACCGTTGGTTCTTCTCTGATCCGCTGGTTTATTATTGCCACTTCATATTTAATCAATGGATATGGGAGAAAGGGTTGTAGCCATTCACGCCTGAGATTGCTGGCGTCGATTTTCTGAATTGTCATTGATTTGAAAACCCTCTGTTCCCATTCCAAGGCCTCTTTGGTGCTCTCTTTGAGCTCTGCCTCTATTGCTTTTCACAATTTTTCCTCTTTTTCTTGTGTTAGATCCTGGGGCTCTTGAGAGGAGTGTGCTATGCTTTCCTCTGGCATGGGTGTGTCCACAGGATCCGACACATTGTCGAGGTCGATTCCCTCATTGGAAGCTGGCCCTGAGCTCTCTCGTTCTGCTTGTTGTCGGCTTTTCAACTCCTCTATTTGCGTGAGGAGTGTCTGCTTCTCCGCTTCTGCTTCGCCGCCCATAGTCACGAGGAGGTCATTGAATTCAGCATTTACTTTTTCTACCTCCTCGAGCTTTATCTTGATGCTCGTCAATTCTTCTTGTAGGGCCTTTTGGCTGTCCTCCAATCTGGTTTGCATTGCAATAGAACCTTCAGCCATGATCACCCTCTGCTTCTTCTCGAGAGTCAACTGCTTTTGGAGTTCTTGCATTTGCTCTTCATACATTTGACTCTCCGAAATAATTTGAGTTGAGCTTGTAGCTCTAACTCGTGCAGGTGATGCTCTCAGCCTCTGGATGGTTTGATCTTTGACTTTTATTTGGTCCTTGAGCTCAAGGACTTCATCCAGGCTTGCTTCTTGTTCTATTTCTGCCTTCTCCTTAGCATTCCTCAAGGCCTCTACTTCTTTTGTTTCTTCTGCTAGATGGAGTGTCAGATTATCCATTTCTTTTTCTGCATCTCACAATGACTTGCTGAGTTGCAGGCACTCTTCTTTAGCTGCTTGCAATTTCTTTGTCGCTGCCTCATTTGCTTCTTCCTTTGTTTGGCAGTTTTGTAGAGCAGTGGCTAGGCTGGCCTGGAGGTCAGCTTCTCTTTCTTTGTGTCCTTGGCTTTTTGCCTGCAGTAGATCTCTTTCCATTTTGGTCTTTACTTTAGTGGCTCTTAGAGTTATCAACTCTTCGTCTGATGCAACAGCTTGTGCCCTTATTGCAGCTATCATTGTCATCACCACATCCCAATCATTCGAGGGCGGGTGCAGGTCTATCGTGTTGGTAGGAATCTCCTTAAGTTCAACTAGCCGAATGCCGGGCAGCTGTTCTTCACTTCGTGTCCTTGCCAAATCGAATGCGACTGTGGCGGCTTCTTCCTTTGAATAGCCTGCAGCTAGCAGGTCCAAAAATGCATAGTATGCTTCCTCGAGCTTTTTTTGTTCAGATGTAGGCTTGGCTTCTTCTTTGTGTTCAGGTTCTGTCTTGTGCTCTTGCTCTTCATCCTGGTGTTCTTCTTGCTTGTCTCCGGTCTTCTGATCTTCTGGAGGAGGGCTGCTAGGAGGTGGTGATGGCGGTGGGCTAGGTTTAGGGCTACCTGGTAAAGCTGTAGGTTTGCCCTTGAAATCCCTATCTGCTTTCTTCTTTCTTTCTCTTTCCTTGTTTTCTTGTTCATCTAGCAACGTTTGCCGTATTTGCTCCACTTCTTCCTCGGTGAAAGGGATGTGTGGAATGTTTTCTGTCGCACCATCAAGAATCTCGAAATTCTTGATATAGTCTTCGAAGCAGTCCCTCTGCACTCTTCTTGAGGATCCGGACATCGACTCAAGGGATGGCTTCCATAATTCATTTAGATCGCCCTTGAGGGCTCTTTCTGCTCGGAAACTCTCCATTAGCCTCTCGAGTCTAGCCGCTTTTTGTGATCGAGTCTCTTTGACTGGCACTTGAGCAGATACTTTCTTGCCTTTCTTTTGCTCAGGTTGCTCCTCTTCCACTGGCTCCAGTCGTCTCTTCAACCTTGTAGCCACCCTTGGTGCTCGTTGTGGCTCGTCTTCTTTGTCTTCCTTTATCCTTAGCCAGTCATTCTGAGATGGGGGGTCAGGCCACCTTCCCTTGGCATGTAGTGCTGCATAAACTACCTTGGTTATCATCTCTCCTGGCACTATGTAGGTTGTCTTTTTGTTTCCCATCTTTACCAAGATGTCTTGTATGTATGCCGCATAATTGATTATCTTTGGGGTGCCCTTCGTCATTGCCCAAGGAAAGGTTGTGGCAATTGCAACTGGTGGCATCCTGTACTTCTGCGGCCTCTTCGTGCACATGTGGAAGTATTGGTTGTACAATTGGCTCATGATCGCCACCTTTGGGTTGGCGATGTCTTCAAAAGTGTAATTAGCCTTTTTCTCTTTGTACACCTTTACTTCATCCCTTCTCTTTGTCATACTGTCTCCCTGATTGGAGAGATCTAGTGTATGGGCGACAACCCTTTCTGTAATAATGATCTCTGTGCTGGGTCTGCCGTGCAAATCCGTCACCTTGGCCACTCCATCTTCTCTAATACTGGTCACAAACTCCCATACTCTTTTGACGTCCACCCCTGTTGGGATTGCTTCAAAATAGTTATGGAGGTCAATTTTCTCCAAGTAGCCGGCCATTTTGCTCCGGAAAAATTCATTGAGCTCCCTTGGCAGCATTGGTAGCTCTATTATATTTCCGTCATTGTCCTTGAATACTCCTTGGTAGATTTTTAGGTCGTTTGACTCTAGTAGATCTTCCTGTATCCAGGTGCTTGTAGGCTTTAATGTTCCCTGTGGAATGACAAATGGTTCCACCTCGTCTAGATAGTCTTTGATTGTCATTCTCTTCTTCTTTGCTGGTGACTTCGAGGCTGCCATAGACCCTGTTGTACTCAGTAATCCAAAGTTTAGCGTTTTTTGTTTTTTTCATATCAGCTGCTAAACTGAGTTTTACTTATCCAAATGACTTGAAAATTGAAATCATAGCTCAAAAGGAACTTGTGAAGCTGTGCATGTGCTCACAGTGCAAATTTGACAAAAAAAAATCCATCTATACATCCTACGCATAGGATGTCTTTTTCTTCAGAACTGGTTCATACTTGACTTGTAGGTAGTGTAAGGCTCATGGAACATGGTTATAAGATTGGATTTGAATTTGGATGTCAAAAAGTGGATTTTTGGGCTGATTTAGGCTTTAAGTCACAATTTTGATGGGTTGAAACTTGGTATATGGGCTCAATGCATCATGGTATTAGCTCCTATGATGTCATTTCTTGCACAGAAGTCTAAATCTAAGCTTAATACATCCTACGCGTAGGATGTCTTTTTCTTCAAAACTACATGAAACTTGATCAGTGGGTTGTCCTTGACCTGTGGAACATAGCCATGTTCTTGGATTTGTATTTGGATAATATTTGATGCCTGTAGGGCTCTATGAGGTGTTTTTGGGCTCAAAAAATGTATCTTGAAGGTGTTGGGGGTCAAAAGTGATTAGAAGGGCTTCAAGCTTGACATATGGGCTCTTGTTGATGAGGTTATTACTTATGAAATGACAAAACTTCTCCTTCATGCCCAAAAGGTCCATTAGACATCCTACGCGTAGGATGTCTTTTTCTTCATTTTTGCTCCCAGACCACACAGAAAGTTAGCTGATGTGTATGTGAATGTGTTGTGCAAATCTCATGAGATTTGGAAAATATTTGGTAGGTTAATGGCCCTTTAGTGCCTTTATGCCCTATCTTTGTGTTTTTCCATGCATATGAGGTCCAATCTCTTCCAAAGGTGATGAAATTTGGTGTAGGGCTTGTGAATGTCATTCAGAACATGTGCATGGCAAGAATTGTTGGGTTTTGTGCCAAGAATTGCCCTTGAGACATCCTATGCGTAGGATGTCTCCAGGTGATTTTTCTCTTGTTAGTGTTCCCAGTGCTTGCCCTTTGCTCCCCTAAGTCCCTTTTAAGCCTAATTTCAACAAAAAAGTCAATTGGGTAAGTAAAAACTCCCTATGTGGACTTCAGAGCCTCTGAGCCGTTTTCTGACTTTTGCAGTGCTTTTTGGCAATGAAATTCCTCGATGTTGGTCTTCATAGCTTCCAACTCCTTTGGGGATCCTTGCCGTATGATTTTTGTCGACTTTGGCTTCACCGGAGCTTCATTTGGCAATTTGTCGCTCTAGAAGCACCCGTGGAGGCGTTTACATACCTTTGATGATTTGTGGTGATCCACCACTATAGGACTTGGTTGTTGATGGTCTACGAAAGCCGCTCGTGAAGTTTGGTGGCAAACGGACTTGCGGTTTGGCCACAAGTGCATTTTGATGCTTTGTCTGTCTGATGTCTTTTCTGAGGTTTAGTGCCGCTTCAGGTCACTTTTTGGTCATGCGGGTCATATGGACTTGTCGAGCATGTCGATATGCTCCTACCCGTAAATTTTGGTAGCATTTGATCGCCGTTTCGCCGATTTTCCATTTGGTGGCCTCTTGCGGGTTTCTTGGAATTAGGGTTTTTCCCGATGTTTTTCCACTGCCATTGTCTATCCAGGAAGGGTCTCCTAGACTAGGGTAAGCTGCTGATGAAGTCTTGTTGCTTTCGGGTTAGCCGTTAGGCCGCCATTTCTACAATATTTACAAGGTGAAAAATCGGGTTTTCCTCAATGAATGACTAATTACAAAAAATAATAATCCGCCGAGTAGTTAGATGGCGTGGGGTGTGGCCAGCTTCTAACAATCACACATATGACATCCTACGCATAGGATGTATTTTTGGCCTGTTTGACCCCAGACTTGTCCCAGAGCTTCCCCTTGATGTCAGTAACCCAGTGGTATGCTTAGATTTTGGTTTGGATTTCAAAAGTCCCAATTTTTAGCTGTTCTTGCCTTTTTCAGTCAAAAGTATTAAAGTCTGCTTTGAACCCAATTTTCTCACCCAAATGAGCTGAAAACTCTCACATGCATTCAATACAACATTTAGAACATGCATTTGGAGTAATCCTATGGCTTGGTCTCAAAAATTATGCCTTGGACACAGTTTGGGTAGGATGTGTGGCAATTCTCGTCTTTTGGCTTTGATCTGTCAAAATTTGGTCAAATTTCCACTTTCCAGTTGAAAATAGGGTAAAACCTACCTTCTAAACACACTGGTAACCTCAGGATTTCAAAAAAATGCCCAGATCACCCTATAGAGATCCTACGCGTAGGATGTCTACTGCTGATTTTTTGAGACTGAAGTGTCCCTGATGCTTCCTTATGCTCTCAGAAAGTGCAGGTATGCTTTACAATTGCAAAAACATGCAAAAATCACTCAATTAAAGCCTTTTCTGAAATTTTACGTTTTCTGACTCCGCCTTTTGGCTTTTGGTCAACAAAATTAGGGAAAAACACCCAAGTCAATATGTTACTAGGGTAAAACCTACCTTCTAAACCTAGTGGTCAGTCAAAATTTTCAAATTTGGTCTCCAGAACCCCCTTGAGACATCCTACGCGTAGGATGTCTATGTTTACAGAATTGCAGGTTTTCTTCACAGAACCCTTGCATATGCTGTTTTATATGCACAGCATCAGTGAGTCGTACAAAAATGTCCACAACAGCTTGTTTAATGCATTTTTACCCTCAAAAGCACACTTTTCCGTGATTTCAAATGCAATCAAGCACTTTAGCAAATAATTCAGTGTTGAATAGCTCTAGATCAGAATCGGATCACTTACCTAAAGCTACTCCTACAAATCATATGGGGTTTTGCATATATGAGTAGAAAAACGCTTCACTGCCACAAATGGACTAGTAAACGCTTTTATCACCTCACAAATTACTCGACCACCAACAAATACTCTAATCCACTGATCCTAACTAAACGTATCTAGTCGCAGACCCTGGGCAAGATACACGGTTCCTGGCTATCCACTTGATCGCGGAATATCCTCTTCCGGATCCACTTAAGAAAAACGCTTTCTTTAGCCGAAACTAAATCAAGCAACCATCACACGAGTGTTAGTAGGAAACCTACTTCGGTCCTTGTGTCCCCGGCAACGGCGCCAATGTTGGACGGGAAAGACTCACACACCCATGAAGTGCATGCAAGCACTACCTAGATCAACATAATGTCAATCGAGGACACAGATGACACGATAGGCACACGGAGGAAATCTCTTTAGCTTGTCAAGCTGAGACCATCCTACACATACAACACTGTGGAAGGCCAACTAAACCACAATCAAGAACCTCACTGCTCTCAACTACATCACCTAACCACATACACATATACGGAAGGTAACTCACCTAATCATGCCAGATTCATACGAAACTTAAGGAACACCATCCCCTCACTAGGATACACCTGTCCCTAAGCTTCTACACTCAGAACCCTCACTCTAGACCCGTCTGCGGAAAACGTGTAGGATGACAGAGCAGAATTTTGAAAGTGCTCAAAACTGAAATTTAAGAGTACCTATGCGTAGCTTATGTTGCCACGATTCCATAGACTACTAGTACGCAGAAAACAGACATCGTTTGATACACTTACGACCACAAATAGCTCGTAGATGCGTCGGCGTGTGTGCTTTGTCTCACGTGGAATGCTTCGCGTTGTCGCGTAGCTCTCCTCGAGCCTACAACAATGGTGCAGTCGGATCTCCAATGCGTTTAGCGAGCCGGGCATAGCGGGAGGATGAAGCTCACACTCACTCTCTTTCTCTCTCACACACAGTAGACGGCAGCGCTCAGTTTGGATTATGATTAAAAGTCTTCCTTTACAAAATGACCTAGGTACCTTATATACTAAGGCTACCTTAGGTTTAACCAAAAATGGGGTTGAAAAGGTCAAATGGCTTTGTATTTACAATCTGGAAGTGCCATTGCACCCCGGCTTCTGAAACTAGAATAACTACTCATTACAAATGACGTTTATAGCCATAATACGCTGTCGTGCTGTGACATGTACATAGTGGGAACGCATGCTACAAGATCTATCTTGTATTTTTTTAGATACATAATTATATTTCCTATAGTGTACATATGCATATTTAAGTATAATAATAAGCCTTCTATCTCATCCTATTATTTTTCTCAAGGGTAACATATCCTTACTTTACCATCAGAAAATACTATGGGAAAAGCATCAATAGCTCCGCCTCTTTAACTTAGGGCAAAAAACATTGATTCTTTATTTCTACTATTTCATTATCATCTCACACCCTAGCTAGATCCTATATCTAGGTTAAACTCAAATATATATATATTCTATGTATTTTTTATACTTTTCTTATATTTCTTTTTAAATAGCTACTAGAAGAGAATCAAATCCTAGTGGGACACTAGGTGGCATGATTTCAAAGATACACTTATTTTAATGCATTATTGCAAGCATGATTACAAAACTTTGTCAAGGAGCAATGTCATGCTTTCATATGGCATGAGGTGTACTTTGAAATTAAATGAAAGTCTAAGCTAAGGAGACCACATGAAGACTTTTGCTACCATAAATGGACCTTATTTTGATGAATTTTTTACACAAGGTTCCAATCCGAATTGGAAAACAATTTTAAAATGAAAATCGTAGCTAATGAGCTGACGTTTTTGCCCATATTTTTACTTTTTTATTTGGAGCCACGGTTGAGGAGATATGATCAAAATACTGAACCCTAGTCTGCCCACATCATGCAGGGGCAGCTCATTTCCAACTTTTCCAATTCCTGTTCACACTAGCTCCTCTCTTCTTGTGTAAACCCTTGGGGGTTCCGTTCACCTATAAAAGGGGACCTCTTCTTCCTTGGAAGGAACTCAAGCATTCAAGCCATTGATGAGAGGAATTCATGAGGGAGTGAGTAGTAACGCCTAATTGTACTTAGCCATTAACATAAGCCCAAGCCTACACTTTTTCCTAGAAGAAGACTAGTCATTCTTGCAACAAGCTACCCTTGGAAGATCAACTCTAATCAAAGAAGGTCTTACACTTGGTGTATCAATCAAAGTGGAATTCTCCACTCTTCTTCTCTCTCCATCAATAATGGTGTCGAAGGGTTTGTCAAGTAAGATGTGTTCTACATTGATGTTTTCTTGATTTCTTGTTGTTTTCTTTTTCATCTATAATCCAACATATATATATATATATAGATAGATATATATATATATATATATATATATATATATATCTAATCTCATCTCTTTAACCAAATCTATCTCTTTCACTCTTAGTAATTCATCCTCTCTACAAATTTTAGGTTCTCCTTGCTACAGGTATATCTCTCCCCACAGTATCCTTATTGCCGACGGGCAAGAATAGGGCTTGGGAGGGAAACTTCTCTTCTCTTCTCTTCTCTTCTCTCATATCTACATTTCTCACATACTATCCTAGATGAATAACCCACATGATGATAATTTCTATCGCTTTCACTCTGTACGATCTATTAGAATTAACGTATGGATTAGCCGTAAAATACACTTTCAACAACGTATAGTGTTTCTCTTTGGCCCAGAAAGGCTCAATGAAATACTTCTATCACTGGATCCCATGATACTACCTCGCATAGACTATAACTTTTCTTTTGACGTAAGCGTAGTTATCTTGCTATGAACCAAGAGGATTTGTACACACAATTAATCCCAATCACTAGACAAAATATATATATTATGGTAAGCACAAAACTACAATTCCAAAGAACAATTCGTAGCCTATTTGGCCAGCCAAGATTGAATGCCATTAACTCATCTGTTAACCCTTTCATATTACCCATGATACGATATAACCATAGCCTTGATGTTTTCATCTTTGTGTTATTTTGACATTTTCTTTTGTGTTCTTTCTTTGTGCGTGTGAGTGCAAGAGAGAATGGGTGGGCTTCTTTGATTGTACTTCTTTCCAAACCCTAGTCTTCATGGCATCTATGGTTTAACTCCTTCATATAGTTTTTGTCGAGTTCTCTCACAAACTCTCACAGCCATAAGCCAGGTGCCTTCCTAGCAAGACCGCAAATTTCACGACATATTTTTGGTGAATCCGATGCGAAACTGCCAGCGTGAGAGTTTTTGGGTAACCATGGGTGATCATGTTGAGCTACAGGGTATGCATTTTGACCCAACAACAATGCAAATGTTTCAAGCATTTGCAATGTTCATGCAGCAACAACATGCCACTGAAAGAAGGGAGATTTCAGCAACGAAGGCCATACAAGCGATCATCAACAGAATGGATCAATTCAATGGCAAAGATGTAACCAAGTACTTACTCGAGTATGTGAAGGAGATGGAGCTGCATCGCGTGTCAGAAGGTGAGATGATTCAAAGCTTTGAGCTAGTTGTTGCTCCAGAAATTAGGGAGCATGTTAGGGCAATTAAAGACGGGCATGGGAGAAATTGGGAAGAACTCAAAGTAGCTTTAAAGGAGGAATATTTCATGGAGGACTCTGAGAGAGTGACCAAAAGGACATTCTTAGAATGGGTAGTCAAGCCAAAGCAAGAACTATCAATAACACAACTACTTAGGGAATTTGAGCGGCGCTATGCACAACTCACAAGGACAGAAAGGGCCACACTAGATACAGAGAAGACAAATCTTTTCTTACAAGCTGCAGGTAAAGAGTTTCAAGAAAATTTGGAGCTTCTTCTTGAAGATAAAGATGCTGAGCAAGGACTAAAGACCGACTAGAATGAGGTTGAAGGTGCTATCTCACTGCTTGCCAAACGACAAAGAAGAAGGGACAAGATGGTACTAAACACTACAAGTCCTTCCACCTCAACTCCTGACAAAATGGTAAAGCCTACTTTTATCGCTCCTAAGTTTGATGAGTCCATGCTAGATGAGCTTGTGAAGGGAATGCGTGACTTGAAGGTGAAGCTTGGAAAGCTTGAAGAAAAAGGCCAACCATCAGGGCCACTTCCTAGGCAAAGACAATAGCCCAAAGAAGGGTTTGTTAATAAATGTATTTGGTGTGATAGTACAGACCATGTAAGAAGGGATTGTGATGATTTTAGTGATGCTTTGTCAAAAGATGTTGTCTTTTTTAAGGATGGTAAAATCCACTTAAGAGAGACAGGTCTACCCTTGAGAACTAACTTTGGGAAGGGGGGAATGCAAACCTTAGTTGAAGATATGGCAACTAAGCATGCCACCTCTTCAGTTGAGGCAGCTACTTACGGAGTAAAAATTGATCATTTTTGTGATGAAGAGGTGAGTGACCATCATGGTCAAATTTGGCCAAATGTCATGCAATTAGCTAAAAAGGGAAAGCTTACAAATGAGATTCTACATGAAGCAGGTGATTGCATACGTCTAGAAACAGGATGGAATGATCCAGTGGACTCATTGTCAGTGCATGCCTACATTACAAAATGCCAACAAAATGAGGCAATTGTAGAAGAGAAGCGCAGACGTGAGAATGCTGATGAAGGACCATCAAAAAGAGCTTCTAGAACTGGGGGAATAAGTGATTCAATTCCTTCTCAAACACCCTCAACAAAAGGAGCATCTCCACCTGAAGTACTCATGGAGGAGTCTACAACAGGAAAGAAGAAAGAGCCAACGAAAGGTAAGACAAAAGGCCCAACTTATAAACTACAATCTGATATTGAGGTTGCTACAGATTTAAAGAAAGTCTTGGAGGAAAGGATCTTGAATAGCACGATTGAGTTTAATCTGGGAGAAGTTCTTGGCATTGCAAAGCGTGAATTCCATGAGGAGATCATTGACATCATCAAGAGGAAGAGGCAAACCCTTGCTGAAGTTTCTCGTCCACAGGTTGAAGGGGAAACCTCAAAGACACAAGGGATGCAACTGCAAAATAAGGAGAATCATGGAGCTGTGGTAGGATGCTACCAATCTAGTGGGAGAGTGAAGCAAGTGTATTTCTCAAATGATGATGAAGAAGTTGAAGACATTCCTAGGAGTTACTATTCACGAAGTCATTGGGCAAGGGCTACTACAGAAACTTTGGTCAAGGTAGGTGATCTTGAAGAGCCATTTGTTGCCTTGATTGACCATGGTTCATAAATAAACATAATGTCAAAGAGTCTCTACAACAAGTGCAAATGGCCGATGGACACAAGTCATGGCTGGATGGTAAAAGTGGCAAACAATTCATCCGGTGAATTGTATGCAGCATGTCCAGGTGTGAAGGTAACAATAGGTGATGTAAATATTGACCAAAACTTCTTTGTACAGGATACATCTTCATATCATCTCATCCTTGGACAACCCTACATTGTGGGAGTTCGAATGGAAACAAAGGTAATGGACGATGGTTCAGCATATGCTAGGATACATAGCAAAGATGGTAAACGTGCTGTCCAATTTCTCACAGTTTGTGTAAACCATGAAAGAAATCGTGACAACCTCAGAGAACATCCTCTACCAAAGGTAAGCAAAGAGTTTCATGATCATAGAGAAATGATGGGTTTTGGCTAAGTACCATTGTAAAGCGGGATTGCAGTGGTGCAGAAAGAAAAAGGGTCTCGCTTGATCCAAAAATAGGTGAAACTTTCTCGATGAGCTCCTTGGTAACAAGGAATGGATCAGTATGCTTTACAAAACTTGAAAATTTGAAGAGATATAAGAGGCAATATGTGCATAATGTACAAATAGGCATGAAAAAGAGTGGGTTGCTAAAGCCTACTGAAAATGTTTTGGGTTTGTGTGAACAAGTTTCTTTTGTAGATACTATGGGTGAGCTTGATGCTATAATGAGGTCTAGTTTGCATCTTGAAAATGAAGTTGTGGAAGTTTGCTCTATGGAAATGTATCAAGTAATAGAAGCCTTTAAAGAAAGCCAAACAGTTGGCCCAGAAGTCCATGTTGAAACTAAATACAAGAGTGTAGCAAAGAAGGTGAAACCAGTAGCTTCATCCTTACCACACAACAACAAGGAAAAGATTGAACAGGCTTCTTTACAACCAAGTTTTGTCTAATCCTAAAAAGATCGGGCATACCTTCACAAAGGAGTCCTTTCAAGAGTTGCAGATTGGTTGCGAGGAGTTTCTAACACAGGAGGAGACAAAGTGCTTCAAAGAAATGCTTTCAAAGCATGGTAAGGCTTTTGCATTTGAGCCACATGAGATAGGATGTGTTGATCCTTATATTGTAGCTCCTATGGTAATTTTCACAATACCTCATGTGCTTTGGAGTCTGTGGCCTATTCCGGTTCCAAAGGCTCATTTGCCAAAGTTAGTAGAGCTACTGAATGAGAAAATCAAAATCGGAGTCTTGGAGCCTTCTTGTGCTCCATACTCAAACAGGTGGTTCACAGTTCCAAAGAAGAATGGTTCTCTACGCTTCATCCAAGATATGCAACCAGTGAACAAGGTGACAATTAGAAATGTAGGTACAAGTCCAATTGTGGATGAATTTGCAGAGGCGTTTGCAGGGAGGGAAATCTACTCAATGGGGGATATGATCAAAATACTGGACCCTAGTCTGCCCACATCATGCAAGGGCAGCTCATTTCCAACTTTTCCAATTCTTGTTCACACTAGCTCCTCTCTTCTTGTGTAAACCCTTGGGGGTTCCCTTCACCTATAAAAGGGGACCTCTTCTTCCTTGGAAAGAACTCAAGCATTCAATCCATTGATGAGAGGAATTCATGAGGGAGTGAGTAGTAACGCCTAATTGTACTTAGCCATTAACATAAGCCCAAGCCTACACTTTTTCCTAGAAGAAGACTAGCCATTCTTGCAACAAGCTACCCTTGGAAGATCAAATCTAATCAAAGAAGGTCTTACACTTGGTGTATCAATCAAAGTGTAATTCTCCACTCTTCTTCTCTCTCCATCAATAATGGTGTCGAAGGGTTTGTCAAGTAAGATGTGTTCTACATTGATGTTTTCTTGATTTCTTGTTGTTTTCTTTTTCATCTCTAATCCAACATATATATATATATATATCTAATCTCATCTCTTTAACCAAATCTATCTCTTTCACTCTTAGTAATTCATCCTCTCTACAAATTTTAGGTTCTCCTTGCTACAGGTACATCTCTCCCCGCAGTATCCTTATTGCCTACAGGCAAGAATAGGGCTTGGGAGGGAAACTTCTCTTCTCTTCTCTTCTCTTCTCTCATATCTACATTTCTCACATACTAATAACCCACATTATGATAATTTCTATCGCTTTCACTTTGTATGATCTATTAGAATTAACGTATGGATTAGCCGTAAAATACACTTTCAACAACGTATAGTGTTTCTCTTTGGCCCTGAAAGGCGCAATGAAATACTTCTATCACCGGATCCCATCATACTACCTCTCATAGACTATAACTTTTCTTTTGACGTAAGCGTAGTTATCTTGCTCTGAACCAAGAGGATTTGTACACACAATTAATCCCAATCACTAGACAAAATATATATATTATGGTAAGCACAAAACTACAATTCCAAAGAACAATTCGTAGCCTATTTGGCCAGCCAAGATTGAATGCCATTAACTCATCTGTTAACCCTTTCATATTACCCATGATACGATATGACCATAGCCTTGATTTTTTCATCTTTGTGTTATTTTGACATTTTCTTTTGTGTTCTTTCTTTGTGCGTGTGAGTGCAAGAGAGAATGGGTGGGCTTCTTTGATTGTACTTCTTTCCAAACCCTAGTCTTCATGGCATCTATGGTTTAACTCCTTCATATAGTTTTTGTCGAGTTCTCTCACAAACTCTCACAGCCATAAGCCCAGTGCCTTCCAGGCAAGACCGCAAATTTCTCGACAACGCAACATTTCATAACTCGCAAAAGATAAGACTTTGGTACGAAACTTGAGTTATGTTGTGTTGTTGACCCAGCGGTCAACACCTACTTATGATGAAATTTAGGCCATGGTCCGGCGACGCCAAAAGCTACGAATTACTGTGATGTGTTTACGTCAATGCGTACAGCTCTTACCTGCGGTTGCAATGCAATAGAAGCGATTGCAATGTGATAATCGAGGAGGGAGTATGAAGTGCGAGAAGGAGAGAGGTGAGCGTCATTAGCTCACACTATGTATTTCGTTATCCAAAAACTTAATAATAACTTACAAAAATTGGCTTTTATACCTTAGCCAAGGTTTTTGGTGGTCAAAACTAATAATCTGGGAGTTCTATCAAAGATCAGTAATGACAGGTTGATACAATCTGGAAGCTTGTAGCCCGGTCTCATCAATACAAGGTTTATCCAAAAATTAGGAGCAACAATATTCCTGAATTATCAAACTAATAAGTGTTTTTACACTTAGAACTCTGAAAAATGATATCTGTAGTGTTTGTGTTAGCTTGTTGCTAACAAATGACAACTATGGATAGAAAAGCGTTGGTACGATATGAGGATTTACATGCTAGTGACATATTACAAGATACATGCATTGAATCAACTCATTTGGTAGAGCCTATTTCAGAAAAAACAAAAGTATTGCTTTATAAACAGAAACCAAAGATGAACCAACTCATTTGGTAGAGCCTATTTCAGAAAAAACAAAAGTATTGCTTTTTTATAAACAGAAAGCCAAATATGTCTATGAAACCTTTTAAGAAATCCAATCAAGCATCCCTATCATTTGTCCAGCTTGTTTCAACCTTAGATTGCAAAAACTTTATTTTATCGGTACCTTGAACAATTTGAAAATGGGGTTCGATGCTCAGTGCATGGTAATGATGGTTTCATAAGAAAAGGAAGAGACCATACAGAAATAGGAAGGGCCAAAATTCCACATAAGAGTAGAGCTATGGAAAATGGTACTATGGAAACCTTTCTTGCAATACCAAACACATACAAGCAAATAGACATCTTACATGATGTCAATAAAACACTTGAGAGTATGAGTCTCAAGCCAATGTCTAACACTACATTCAATAGGATTTGGAATACATAGTTTTCTAGTGTGGCCTTGTAAAAAACAAGCGAGTTCTCCAAATACGTTGTGTGTAGTTAGAGTAAGTCTCATCTAGAGTCAACAAAGGATGATGAGCTCATTGAACCTTTGAAGGATGAACATATAATTCACATGATGCAATAACAAAGTTGTAGAAATGTGTACTACACCTGGCGTAAGTTCTCCCAATTGCAAAAGGATAAGTATTTATGCACTATACATGATAAAATGGACCAAAAAAAATATAGCAATACCTAGATTGCGCGTGAACTCAAAAGAATATGCGAGTGCATTTTAGTTGCAAGTATCATTAACAGGTATGTTAACACATGGGCATGGTCATGGGATGTATGGTCATTTCTTGTTGAATGGACTATGGCCTTCAGATTTGAATGCTACAATTGATTCCCTTGTATTATGCTTACCAAATTTGGAAAGAATAGAAAACCATGGGCTAGGAGATTTATGCCATGATGGTATGCCACGCAACAATGGAGCATTGTTCAATGCATTGAATTCAAGGATATCTCTAGACCACCAAAACAAAATGGGAAAAGAGCGTGAGAGAAATGCATCAGCAGTAACACAACCATTGGCTATTCAAGGATGAGTGAAGAGATTTCTAACTTGAAATCAGCCTCCTCTCAATGTGTTGTGGATACCATGTCCACTCTCGTGTTTCAAAAATTGCATGAGAATCTCTTCCTACTAGAGCTAGATAATTGTGCAGCAAAGAATACCAATCGATGTTTATTTTCATACTTATCCTTGCTAGTAGCAAAAGGTGTTCTCAAAACTGTGCATTTGGGATTCTTAATGGTGGGTCATACACATGAGAACATAGATGCAATGTTTAGCAGGTTCTCAGAGAGATTGCAAGTAGGAATGACATTCACTTTTCCACATTTGATAAAACATTTTTAAAAATGTGAAAGATCAGCTTCAACACCATTTTTTATGATGTAATTTCTGGACGTCAAATCGTTTGTTAAATGGTACATGTGTGATGGACAAGATTCTCTTGTTGAACACTCTAATCCACTTCAGTTTTGATTCTTTATGCAAGGCTATAGAAATCCTAGTAATGCAGTACAAAATTCACCCCAAATCACCTGATTAGATGCCGAGGGAGTCAGGAATTCAATTGTGGAAAAAAGCTGATCAAGGGAAACCAAAATTTCCAGTTGGCTATCCGGATGTGGTTCCTGTAGTAGACTATGTGAGGGATAGTCCGCTTATTATTTAAGGGATTAAGACATATCTTGAATTTTGGAAAAGATGGACTCTACTAAAGGGAAAGGAGAACAATTCTAAAAAATACATGGAGCTAGTTATTATTTATTGGCTAAAAATAATTACTAAGCCTGAACAACCACCCGATAAACAAACTGGTGAATACACATCATTCTTGCCAAATACTATAGGGAGTCATTGAATGCAGCAGATAGAAAAAGACATAGATGAGTTTCAAGGATATGAAGAATTGAATAATCACTACGTTGGTCCTCAAAGTGCAAGGTCACAGGAAGCTTTTAGGCCTCAAATTGATGTAAGGAAAGGGGGTTTTGTTATTGTGAGACCCGCAGATCCTGAATATCTAATATGGCTAGGCATGTGGACTTAGATCTTGATGTAGACGTTCATTTCCTAACTACAAGAAAGTTTTTATTCAATATTGGGAACCAAAACCTCAAAATAAAAATCCCACAATCCAAAAACAATATTAGGGTTGTTGGAAAAATAATTGGTGGTGTAATCTTGCTGACCTAAAGTGTTGAGAGTGTGTTGATGCAGTTGTGTGGTCCTGAACTCCAAAGTGTGGAAGACTTGTAGAAGCAATTAAAATCCCGTCCAATGCTGTGGAGAAAGCACAAGATAGCTTGATAGGATAAATTGAATAGGATTTCAATTTCATAATGTTTTTTTTCTTGTTATCCATGTTTATGTATGATTTTATAAAGTACTAATTAACACCAACATGAAAATAAAATTTTGGATGGGACAAAAAAGGTGTTCTCAACACTACCATTTTCTTGAGAAGCTATCTCTTTGTATAATGTAACACAAGTCTCCAACAAAAAAATTATCTATGATATACCGAAAATAAATGAAATTTTCCCAAATCAAATGGAAAATAGGAATCCATTGGCATTGAAATCAGTCCCAAAGTTGTGAGATTTTCCCATTTCATCTAAAAGAGTTTTGGGATCATGTTTGCCTATCAAATTCACTTGAGTCATTTAGAGATGACCTATATCAAGGTGAGTGGTTGCTCCTTGGATGCTATTTCAGCACTTTGACAAGGCAAGAAGGGTGGATTCATCAATAGTTCAAAAGAATAGAGAGAAAGGAATATGGATAATTTTTGAAACATGGGTACTTTTGGAAGTGTACAAAAAAAAGAAATGGAATTCCATTGAGAGTCGTGAATGATAAAGATGCTAAAAATGAGCTTAAGAGAAAGTTTCATGAGAGTCTTTATGTTGGACATAGAGGTGTATGGGCCACCTTTACTAAAATGAAAGAGAGGTATTGGTGGAAAGGTATGTATAAAGATCTAGCTCAATTTGTGGAGTCTTGTGAAACATATCAAATGTACGTCATCTTGATAGGCTGCACCCTACTCACCCATTGGCCATGAATTATTAGTAGGAAATAGATCTGGTTACAATTCCATTGGGATTATGGAAAATGAGATACATAGTGCTTGCACGTGAATACTTTACCAACTAAGTTGAAGGTCGTGCTCTAAGAACAAAAAGCGCACAAGGGGTATGTAGGTCCCTTTTGGATAATGTAATTAGTCGTTATGGCTGTGGTGGGAAAATAATAGCGGAGAGTGGTGACTTGGATGTTGACAAAGCAAGGGAGTTTTTCTCTATGCTGAGCATTAAACTTGCTCTCACTATTGCATATAATCCTGAGGGAAATGGTAAATCAGAGTGTGGGCATATAATCACAAAGTGGTAAATGGTAATTCAAAATTTCCATAGTGAGCTACCTCATTCTATAAAAATCACTCAAACACTATGGTTATCATCACCCTTTCACTGTACATAAGCATATATGAGTTAGGGGACTTTCCCCATATCTCCTAAAAAACCCTCAATTAGCTAGTCACTCACTGGGCTAGTTGAGCCAAAAAAATAAATAATAATTAAAAAAAATCATACCATGGCCTAAACATAGGGATCGTTTATATTTTGGTATTTTATTTTAATATATTTATACCCAAGTGTGTGTTTTATTAGGCTATGTAGGCCTTCTTTTATCCTATTGCACCATCGGTATATTTTTTTTGTTGCCGATGTGTACATCCTCTAGTCTCATAAATATTTTCTTCTTTTATACAAACCACCTCCACATTTTCACCCTCACCCTTGTGAACAGAAAAAATCAATTTCTACTCCCTTAGCCACTTTTATTATATAATTTTTATTTACTTGTATTTTCTCTTTCATTACTTGCATACTTTTTCCTCTTTCACCCAAAATAATACAAAAGAGGTACCATATCATATGGTTCCAATATATTTTCCATATCCATAATTCTTCCATATGTTTTCATTATGTACTATTATTCTAACACCATGTGCTCATTGAGCTAAAATCCATGAATAGTCCATACACTAGTTCCACCATGTAAATATTTATTTTTTTCACCAACAATCCTCCTACATGCATGTGTAAAGATAACTTGGATGCTTTGTATCATGATATGACAAAGGAGGGGCTTACTCTTGGATGCATTGTGCAAATTCAACAAAGGAGGGGCCCACTAAAAGACTTTTGCAGGCATTAAAAATATGCTTTTTGGTGAGATGTTTGGCGCTTATCTCCTCTCAAAATTTGAAGAAGTAATCAAGCTATAAAATGTATCCCACAAGTTTTATAATCACCTTAATTTTTTGCATATTTTTTAGAGCTACCATTGGTGACTTATGAATTCTATAGTGGACCGCAGTCTGCCCACTTTTTCTCACAATCACCCATAGTCTTCTCTCACTTCTTTTCACACTTCTACACATACACACACAATCATTTCTTTCAATCTGTCACTCAAACCTGCAACTTTCAAGGCTTATTTTATCTTTCTCACAATTTCCATCTCTCTACTCGATAGCCCAAAAATTATCGTCTCTACACATAGATAGCTCAATTTCTCTCTCTAGAATCAAATTCATATTACCATAACCTCTTCGTGCTTTCACAAAAAGAGAAAAAATCAGCAAATAACCAACCTTAAGCTCTACAAAAGGATAAGCTTGATCATGGAAAATTCAACTTTCCGCTGGTCACAAAAACTACACCGACAAAGTTCTAGAACCGCTTCATTTACTTGAGCAGATTGGTGGAAAATTCCCTTTCATCTTGTGGTTTTGATCAAATTGTGTATATTCTCATCCTTCTCTTACTTTATATCATTGTATAAATCATGTAGTACACCTTGAGTGCATATGCCATGTAATTTTACCCCATCCTACTAACTACACTATAACACTAGTGACTAACCCTTCTTGTAAATTGCACCCTCTACTATCTAGTAGAGTAGCCACATCCAAGTTACTCACCTCTCTCTCCTTTCACTCTCAATAGTTCTTCCCCTTGAGTCCACATCCATGCATCTCAAAGGCAAAGAGAGACCCACTCTCATTTGAAATTCAAAAAGAAATCATAATCCATGTTACTCTTATTAAAATTTATGAGGTTTAATCCTAATCGGGGCTTCCAAAAACCTATAAATAGAACCCCTCTCTTCTTTGTAATGGAAATTTCACACATAACATAGCACTCTCCAACCCTAGTTGTGTGAGGAGATTGTAATATTTGAGAGATCTCTATCACATTACACTCATGTGTGCATAGAGATGCTTTGTGGCTATTGAGAGAAATTGAGTGATGTCCTACTCTCCATCACATTTTTAGCTTTCACTCGCTCATAAATAAGATTAATAGTTTGGGGTACAATTGTGTACAACAGCTATGCCTCTTATCTCCAAAATCAACACGGCACTTTGGTTCCATATCTTGTATAGGGTGAACTTGTTCTCAAGATTATTTGTATGCTTTCATGCCTTGTGGTTTTAAGGGGCTTGTTGAATTTTTTGCCTACAACTAATTGTAAGAGGGTGATGTGGTGAGAGGGCTCCCATAATTAACCCTAAGACAATGGACAAATGGCAATAAGATCGAGCCTTGTGTTGTCTCTCTAATTTCTCTAAGCTAGGAAGCATCTAATCTTGTATGCAAGGACCTCGTTGTTCATGTTTATTTTTACTCTCTACCTTACTCTCTTCAAAATTCCTATGGTTGTGAAGGACTATGCTTGGTGTGTTTGTGTGGCAATTTTGCATTCTTTCTTTTGCGCATTGGGCTACATAGTATTTGCGTCCTAGTTTGCATCCATAACTAGGTGGTGCCCCTTTCTTTTGTTGGGGATGTGGGTTTGTTGTTTTAGTTGCCCTAGCCCCAAATGAGCACCATGGGAGCCTTGAGAAGTGTTTAATGGTTGCTTCTCTTGTTGCCCGCCCAGACCGCCTTAGTTTTGGTGCTCCCACAGAGGACTGTTTATGTATGTTTTTTTGTGTAAGTTCAACCTTTAGAATTGTCGAGTAGTTTGCATGAATTAGGAGAAGTTGTATGATCTTTTCATTCCCATTGCAAGGCAAAAGGTACAAATAATCTTTAGTAATAAGTTGCAATTTCAACATATAGTTTGTAGAATTTTAGGTCCTCTTAGGTTAGCCAAAATAAATGCTTTGGTAAATTCTTATATTTTGCCTCTCATTGGGTACAATCTTAGTTTGGATATATATATATATATATATATATATATATATATATATATATATATATATATATATATATATATATATATATATATGTTATTTTTTAAGAATTAGGTTATATATGGAGCATGGATAATGGCCCAGAAATTTTTCCTTTTTATTTTGCACCACATATTAAGAAAAATATTGCACTCAATAGAAAGATACATTTTCAACAACATATGGTGTTTATGTTTGGGGCTAAAAGAACATCAGAAATTCTTGCATCCACAACCTATCATTCTACCTCTCATCAACTACAACACTTTTTTTTATTTACATATATTCCTCTTATTCTAAAATAAAGTGCAATCCATCAAAATATAGTGTATGTTTGTTTTTTCTTTGTTCAACTTTGTCACACAAAACAAGAAACGATTATGTGTTCTAACAAGGAATGTGTGTGAAGTGAAAGCTCAATTTTGATATATCTAGCCCTATTATCGATTGAGTTGCGAAAGCAGGGAGTAAAGTGTCTCCCTCATAACAAGAGGGTGGTGAAGTGAAGATGAAAGGTCCTACGTGTGGATTCTATTTTCCTCTTGCTGTTGGGCACCAAGGAATACCACAATTTCATCCAAATAGTATGTGCCCTAAGATTGGTAGATAGAGTAAAAATTGGTGTTTGGCAAGTGCATTTCCCCATTGAGAAAGACTCTACTAGAAACTTGCGGTGAGAGTTCATACTTCATAGACTCACATTTGCTGAATTGTTTGCTCATTTACGTCTTATCAATAGTCTTTCTTTCACTTTCAACAAAAGATATAGGGAGCTATTTAGAGGTTGTCTTAGTAAAGAGAGCGTAGAGAAGATTGCAGACTTGTATAAATTCTCATCCTTCTCTACTTTCTATGACACTTTGTTCTTAGAGACATTGTAAAGGTCTTTATGCTTATGAATGATTTAACCATAATCTTAAGGAGTTTTTGTCCAAGAATTTTAGAGCACAAGTGGAGTCTTTAAATCTTGATTGGACTTGATGAGGATGTTCTCTATGAAATTGTGAGAAGGTTGGCTCACTCTGACTATGTGGAACTTGAAAGAAAGGAGCTCCTAGTCAATTGCTACTTTCTCACAGCCTTCAACGAGCATGAAGATCCAGTTTTTATACAAACCGCTTGTGCACTAGGAAATGTAGAGCAAGTGCAACTCATCACTTGGGACGCGGTTGCTCTTTTGGATCCAGAAAATGAAGTTCTAGAGATTTCCATTTATCACCTTAGCTTTGAAGAATTTCAACCCTTCTTAGAGCTCATCAATAGTCTACCTTTTTGTTTTGATCAAATAAATCTAGACCTCATTGAATCTTGGATAGTTGAAGAAAAAAATCGAGAGTGGTACTTTCTTACTTCTTCACTTGTAGGCGAGTGGTTTTGAATCTCTTAATGTATCCCTTGTTGTAACTTGTGTTGTAAATAATAATGGAAAGCCAACACCAAATGTCCAGATATCTTATTTTCTTTGGAGAGCCTGGAGAGGATGCATAATTATTTTTAACAAATTTCAATATGTATTGTAGTGTCAAAAGGATATTAATTGATCAAGAACGTGTAGAAATGTGTAAGGTAGTCCTTGAGAAGATGCTATCAATTGGTTTGAGTCTTTGCCTTAGGAAGTTAAGGGGAATTACACGAAAGTTGTGAATTGCTTCAATAAATACTTCTCTGATCACCAAAACACTAAAAAAACTATGGCAAGACATCGTTTCTCATAAGCAAAAAGACTTAGATGACTACTACTTGTACAAGCAAGAGTTTCTACATCTTTGAGCTCTATGGATACCAAATGTTGCTAGACCTGGTGATGGTGCATAATTTCTAAAGAAGGAGAGGTTCATAGCCGGACTCTTTCCTGATCATAAGGTAAACGTGGAGGCAGATGCACTTGCTACCTTTGATGCAGCTTAAACTAGGGCTATTGAGAAGTATAGGAAACTCAATTGTATAAGAGGAGAGGTTCCAATAGAGGGTTCTAGATCTAGGGGGAAACTGCAAGCATCAACATCCAGAGAGATTCCTTAGGTAAAATATGAGGTGATTGAGAAGCTAAATGAATCTTGAAGCAACTTTTCAATCCACCTTGCACAAAGTGTAGGTCCCAAGGGACAAACGAAGAAATCCATGGAGCGAGAGTCGTGATCTAGGAGACTTTTGCAATTTTGGAATTGTGGAGTGTCTAGAAATGTGATTTATAATTGTCCTTGTCCCCGTGGTGGAGATCCAGAGAGACCTAGCTTGAATTACCTACTAGTGATGAATGTAGGTGAAGGAACTAGTCACCAACCACGGCTTCTATAAAGGCCAAATGGAGCAAGACCACCTCCATGAGGAGTGGAGGAGTTCCACCTTTGCCAGATCCAAATGTGAATGTGGTAGAGGTGAATAGTTCAAATGAGATTGACATAGAAGCAAATGGAATTAAGCATGGACGTGGAGAAGGGAAGGGAAAAGAAGGAGTCACGTCACAAAGCAACCATGGAGCAGAAAAGAACGCAAAGGAGACCAAGAAAGCCAAGCGGAATCAATGTCGTATCAACCTTCAAGACTCTCCCGATGGACATGGTATGACTCATATAACTTGTTGGAAGAGGTAAGCAGTCTTGATATCTCATGGCCTCAGTTTCTTGCATTATGTCCACAAGCTAGGAGGGATTTAAGGAAGGCACATAGCACTAGGAGAAAGGTGACTCTCCCCATGGACATGGTATGACTCATATAACTTGTTGGAAGAGGTAAGCAGTCTTGATATTTCATGGCCTCAGTTTCTTGCACTATGTCCACAAGCTAGGAGGGATTTAACACTAGGTTGGTAATGGGACACTTTTATGTCTTGTGAAGTGACCATTTTCCTTGAATTATTTCAAGAGTTTCAAAATGGATTTGGAGGTGCTATCTGTCTAGAAAGTTGTCTCATGAGCTGAAAAAAACTTGACATTTTTTTGCAATATCAATTCCATCTTTAACCTTGTCCTTGCACAACATTTCACAACCTAAACTGTGTGAAAAAACGGGTCCTGTTTTTGGCTTTTTTCAACTTTTTGCAACTATACCACTCTAGAATTCATGTTTGTGAGGTCTATAATGCTAGATAACTATCTTTAGTAGTCCTCAACATGTCATGATGCTTCTAGGGAGAAATAAATGTTAAAGTTGTAAGTTATGACCAAATTACAAAAATTGTCAAATCCTGTTTTTTAGCCAATTTTAGCTCTTCTATGATTTTTTTGGTGGCTTTCATGATATCCAAATGCAGTTTTGATTCTCTATGTCGCATATTGTAACTTAAAGCTAATATTCCTTGAGTTTTGGGGCACCTAATACCCTATTTTTCATAGTAGACAACGGTGGTTGATTTTTTCAATTATAGAAGAAAACGAAACATTCTAGTATATCAAGTATAGCTTTTTTAATATTGTTAGTTTCTTGTGACAACTACATGAACTTTGTAGGTAGTAACCATATCTAGTCATAAGGATCAAATTTGGCTAGATATTGAATAGTTTCTATGGGATTCTACAACTCATAATGTTGAACCCAGTTTTTTCATGTTTGCTGTATTTAGCACTTCATCTTTGTCCCCAAGATTCCCCTTGGTAAGAGATGTATTATTCTTTTGACATGCTCCATGGCTCCTTATGAACCTAAAGGACAACAGGGAACTAAGAAAACATGCATATATTATTTGTATTGAGCGTGGCTATAGAAACTTTGATGATAGGTTTGCAGAATGGTAAAAGTTCAACTTTTTTGTACCTAATTCTTTTGGCAAAACAAAAAATAGTGAGTGAGAAGCAATCATATGTTCTGATCACCAACCCATTGAAGTTAAGTAGGGAATTTATCTCAAGTCCTACATTGAAGTTAACTAGGGAATTTATCTCAAGTCCTACAAAAATCCCTAATCTTATTTTTATGCAAAAAAACGTAAGAAATGACTGTTTTGATGAAAATGTACTGGTCCATCAACTTTGGAGGCTTGGTGTGACCAAAAGATGAGAAATTTTACAAGTTTCTTATTTTTTCCATGTGTAGTAGGCCTTGAACTATAACCTCATGAAAGGATTTTACAAAATGAGTGGATCTACTATGGTTTTCGAGGTTTTTTTCAAAACCCTGAAAGGACACTTTTATGTCCTGTTAGGTTACTAACCTAGTGTTAAGGAAGGCACATAGCACTAGGAGAAAGGTAAAAGAGAGTGTGCCTATTGTAAAAATTGAACAAGCTGAAATGAATGAGGATATTACACATGTGCTAGATTGTTCCATCAAAGAATATTGGTTAGGAAATGTCTAGTGGAAGGGGTGCACAAATTTGCATCATGACAGAAGGACTCATGCCAAAACTTGGCATGCACATCCATGAGACATCTAAAACCAAAGTGAAAATGGAAAACAATAGCAGGGCTGGGTGTGTAGGCATTTGTAAGAATATTTTTGTGAAGGCCTTTGGAATTAAGAAGTCGGTGGATTTTTATGTTATGTCGACCAAGGAAAGTGGCTATCCATCTATCCTAGGAAGACCATGGCTAATGAAAACGAGATCTTTGCAGGATTGGAAAAGTGGAAATTTGATTTGCAGGAATGAAAACCATAAGAATGTTGTATTTGACATGAAGGAGCAGCGTCAAGAAGAGCTCCATGAAGAATCATTGCAAAGTGATACGGAGGAAGGTTGGACTGATAGCACTTCAGAAGAAGAAGGTAGAAGTAGCACTACAGAAGAGGAGTCTTCCATAGAAGTCATGGGGTTAAGGTTTAAGCCAAGCAACCAAGAGACATCTTGTCAAAGTTTGGAAGAGGGAGGTCCTCAAGATAACCAAGGTGTGCAAGATGAATGAATGTTAGAAGGTATGTTGTCTACTACACTTACAAAGGACAAAAGAGAGTAGTTCGAATGTGTGCTAAGGAATTTTCCTAAGATTTTTGCTAAAGACTACACCGACGTGCGTGGGGTAGATGATGTTCAACATAAGATCGAGCTAAAGCTAGAGGCCATACCTAAGGCTCAAAAGCTACAAAGTCTAGGAGTCATCAAGGAGTATACTTTACTCAAGGAGGTAAGAAAGCTTCTAGCAGCAGGTTTCATTTATCCACTGGAGAATTCAGAGTGGGTCTCACCTATTGTCGTCACTCCCAAGAAGACCGGCAAGTGGTTTGTGTGGATTATCGTCCACTAAATGAGGCAACAAAAACATATCACTTTACCCTCCCATTTCAGGATGAGATACTAAATTAAGTAGCTGGTCACAAGAAGTATTATGTGTGATGGCTATTCAGGTTACTTTCAAATAGGGATTGCATTGGAGGATCAATTGAAAAAAATCCTTCATCACTCCTTGGGGTTGTTATGCTTTTAGCTTCATGCCATTTGGCCTGACAAATGCTCCTGCAACTTTCCAATGTTTCATGAACATGGTGTTTTAAGAATTCTTTGGAAAGTCAATTAGGGTGTTCATTGATGACTTTTGCATTTATAGCTCAAAATCATTGCATCTACAAAAGGTAGAAGAAGGTTTTAAAAAAAATTACGACATGGGAGGTCAACTCAATCCTGACAAATGTCACATAGATGAGAATGAAGTGATCTTGCTTGGTCACAAGGTTTCCTATAAACGCATTGAGGTGGATCCTTCAAAGGAAAAGTCTCTTTTTGAGATCCCATCACCCAAGAATCTCAAAGAGGTCATCTCATTCATTCAAAAATTGAAGTATATGTCATGCTTCATTCACGTAGGTTTGGAGTTGCTTCATCCTTTGCAAAATTTGACATAGCAGGTAGAATTTTCACGGTCTAATGAGCTTGAATAATATTTTTGTAACATCAATTTAATTTTGCAGAACTACCAACACTTATGCCTCCTTGTTGGTAGTACACATTTTTTGTTAGCTCTAGTGTTGGGAAAAAAACAATTGGTGTTGTTTTTCTACAACAAGATCCCCACAAAACCAGGATGCAACCCATCTAGTTTGCTAGTAGATTAATGAATGCTTTGGAGAGAGGCTACATAGAAGCAGAACTCGTGATGCATTTTCTCATGTTTGTGATGAAAAAAGATCCTACTTGCTACCAAAACCTTTTGTAATTCTGACTAAACAAAATCTGTTTTGTTGGGTGTCTTCTCAAATGAACCTTAGTACTAGAATCTCAAAGTGGATTATGGAATTCCAAAAGTTTCAATACTCTTTCAAGATATAAAATAGTTTGCATGTACAATTGGCAAGAAATTCACTTATAGGATGCATGGGAAGGAGATTAAGGTGCCAAAAGTAAGAGCCTACCATTGCCACCACCTAAAATTATTCCTAATGCTTTTACCTTGTTCTTTGATGGATCTTTTTGATGAGCCATAGATAGAGCAGGGGGAGGGCTAGTGTTGCTAAACCCAAGTGGATATGTGGTCATGAAAGAGAAGGTCAATCTACCAGGTTCAACTAGCATCAATAGCCCTCCCCCTGCTCTATCAGAGGAATAGGACACACTGCTTCATGGTTTAAAGATGTGCATTGGCCAAGGTATACAATGTCTCATGGTAAAGGGGGGTGCACTTCTCATTTGTGAAGAAAAATTTAGGCATTTGGGCACGCAAGAATGAAAGCCTGAGGACAAAATTTCATGCCATTTGTAGGTTGTTTAGTCAATGTGAAGAGGTGCAATTGTATCATATTTCTAGAAAACAAAACGCAGATACTGATTTGGTTGCACAGAAAGTAGTTGCATGTGTTAACAAAGAAGTGCATGTTATCATGATCGAAGTATTAGTAAAGCAGCCTGGTTACCAAGGGATGGAATCCTTTGTCCCATTGTGAGCTACATTCTAGAAAGAGAGTTTCTAAAAGACTTTACAAAATCTCAGAAGAGGAGACTCATGAAGAAGGAAAGTGTCTATCTCTTCGTAGAAGGCTTTCTCTATCAAAGAGGGAAGGATCAAATGTGTAGAATAGTACTAACTATCGAGGAACTTCCAGCCATCTAAAAGGTTTGCATGAGGGAGCATGTGGTGGTCATTTTGCCCAAGAGTTAACTGTGAAGAATATTTTTCTTGCGAGGTATGTTTGGCCAAGCTTGCATGTGGATGTCAAGAATTGGTGTAAAAGCTATCACAACTGAGCTAATGGAAATACAAGATTGGAGCATGGTCCAAGGCAAACGGACCCTTTGAAAAATGGGGCATTGATGCCATGGGTCCCATATCTAGAACAAAAAATGGTAAAATCTACACTCTAGTGGCTATAGATTACATGACTAGGTGGGTAGAGGCTCAAAGTGTGGCAAGGGTAAATGGAAAAATAGTGAGCAAGTTTGTCTACACTAATATTTGTTTTAGATATGACATACCCTTGGATATTACTTTTGATAATGGTCTAGGGTTCAGGAAGGGCTTACTCACAGAAGTTTGTGAAGAGCTTCACATTCTACATTGTCATAGCACACCCTACTACCCACATTCAAATGGGCTAGTTGAGAAGGCTAATGGTGTCATTGCAGGCATCTTAGAAACATGGTGAAAAAAAAGACAAAATTATGGGATGACTTCTTGGATGTTCCTTGTGGGCATATCGAACCACACATAGGGAAGACATGGAGTTCACACCATTTCACTTGGTCTATGTTCAAGAGGCTTTACAACCAGTTGAGCTCAACCTTCCAACAATGTGACTTCATGTGGCAAAGTAGCATAAGATAATTAAGAAGTATGGATGGATTGACTTCTTACCTTAGCTGAGATTGAGTGGAAAAGAGAAGCAGATTACGAGTGCTACAAGAGGAAAGCTACACAAGCAAAATAGTAGGTTGACAAGAAACTCAATGACAAAGGAATCAAGGAATTAGAGCTTGTGATAAGGTATGACAATTGACTTGAAAATCATTTTGATGCTAAGTTTGAAACTAGATAGCAGGGACTATACATAGTCCAGAAGGTTTTCAATTCAAATTACTACCAGCTCATGGACATGAATGGTAAAGAGCACTCCAAGAAGGTAAATGGGTAATGGTTAAAACCTTATTTGAGTCGCATTCCACCAAAGGATCTACCAAAGATCTTTCAAAATGCAACTATCTCATGTAAGTTTTGTTGCACGAAGCATGAGTGTAACTCGAGCCAAAATTCCACGGGGCCAAACAATGAAAATCTTGTCCAACACTCCCTTTGGAAAAGATGCTTTATGATGGTACATGAATGTACCATCTTCCTAGGGGAGAGTTAATGATAGACGTTTTTGGCTATTCAAAATTTCCATAGTAAGCTACCTCACCCTACCAAAATCACTCAAACACTATGTTTATCCTCACCCTTTCACTGTACATAGGTGTGTGTGAGTTAGGGGACTTTCTCCATATCTCCTTAGAAACCCTCAATTAGCTAGTCACTAGGCGAGTTGAGCCCAAGAATAAAATAAAAATAATAATAATATTATGGCCTCTTTGTGTATAAATATTTCATTGTGTATAGGGCCTAAATATAGAGATTTTGTATAATTATTTTGGTGTGTGTTTTATTAGGCTATGTATGCCTTCTTTTATCCTCTTGCACCATAAGTATATTTTTGTTGCCGATGTGTACATCCTCTAGTCTCATAAATATTTTTTTCTTTTATATAAATCACCGCCACATTTTCACCCTCAACATTGTGAAAACAAAAAATCAATTTCTACTCCCTTAGTCACTTTTACTATATAATTTTCATTTACTTGCATAATTTTTTCTCTTTCATTTACTTGCATACTTTTTCCTTTTTCACCCAAAATAATACAAAAGAGGGACCATATCATATGGTTCCAATATTTGTTTCCATATCCATAGATCTTCTATATTTTTTTATTATGTACTCATTATTCTAACATCATGTGCTCATTGAGCTAAAATCTATGAATAGTCCATACACTAGTTCCACCATGTATGTATTTCTTTATTCACCAATAATGCTCCTCTATGCATATGAAAAGATAACTTGGATGTTTTGTATCATGATATGACAAAGGAGGGGCCAATTCTTGGATTCATTGTGCAATTTCAACCAAGGAGGGGGCCACTAAAATACTTTTGTAGACAAAAAGAACAATATTTTCGGTGAGATTTTTGGTACCTATCTCCGTTCAAAATTTGAAGAAGGATAGACAAAATGTATCCCACAAGCTAAATAATGACCTCAATGTTTTGCATAATTTTTGGAGCCTTATTCATGCTTTCACAAAAAGAAAAAAAATCAGCAAATAACCAAGCTCAAGCTCTGCAAAAGGAGGAGTTTCATCATGGAAAATTTAACTTTCCCATGGTCACAAAAACTACATTGACAAAATTTTACAACCGCTTCATTCACTGGAGGAGATAGGTAGAAAATTTCCTTTCCATCTTGTGGTCTCCATCAAATTGTGTATATTATTATCCTTCTCTTACTTTTTATCATTGTGTAAATCATGCACTAGTTCCACCATGTATTTATTTCTTTATTCACCAATAATGCTCCTCCATGCATATGAAAAGATAACTTGGATGTTTTGTATCATGATATGACAAAGGAGGGGCCAATTCTTGGATTCATTGTGCAATTTCAACCAAGGAGGGGGCCACTAAAATACTTTTGTAGACATAAAGAACAATATTTTCGGTGAGATTTTTGGTACCTATCTCCGTTCAAAATTTGAAGAAGGATAGACAAAATGTATCCCACAAGCTAAATAATGACCTCAATGTTTTGCATAATTTTTGGAGCCTTATTCATGCTTTCACAAAAAGAAAAAAAATCAGCAAATAACCAAGCTCAAGCTCTGCAAAAGGAGGAGTTTCATCATGGAAAATTTAACTTTCCCATGGTCACAAGAACTACATTGACAAAGTTTTACAACCGCTTCATTCACTGGAGGAGATAGGTAGAAAATTTCCTTTCCATCTTGTGGTCTCCATCAAATTGTGTATATTATTATCCTTCTCTTACTTTTTATCATTGTGTAAATCATGCAATGCACTTTGAGTGTATATTCCATGTAGTTTTATCTCATCCTACTAACTACAAACTACTACCACTAATGACTAACCTTCTTGTAAATTGTACCCTCTATTATCTACTAGAGTAGGCACCTTCAAGCAACTCACCTCTCTCTCCTTTCACTCTCAATAATTCTTCCCCTTGGGCCCACATCCATGTGACTCAAAGGAAAAGAGAGACCTACTCTCATTTGAAATTCAAAAAGAAATCATAATCCATGTTACTCGTAAATAAAATTGATTAGGTTTAATCCTATTCAAGGCTTTCAAAAACCTATAAATAGAGCCCTTCTCTTCTTTGTAATGGGAATTGCACACATAACATAGCACTCTCCAACCCTAATTGTGTGAGGAGATTGTAAACTTTGAGAGCTCTCTATCACATTACACTCATATGTGCATAGAGATGCTTTGAGGCTATTGAGAGGGATTGAGTGATGTCCTACTCTCCATCACATTTGTAGATTCCACTTGTTCATAAATAAGATTGATGAGTGAAAGCATAATTAGGTGGTACACTTTTATGGGTTGATTACTAGTTTTAAATAGCTACACTATTAGATGTGGTACGCGGTAAAATTTTTATAAATTAATTCTAAATTTGGTGCCAAATAGATTTTTAGATTGTCCTCTTCAAGAGCTATCCAATGATATATCACATGCCTTGGGTTCTTCTATCTTTGCCAAACATATTACAACCATTTATTTGCCAAATAGTGATGTCTTAGACAGAGTTTGGTGTCCACCCAGTCATGCTTTCACCCTGATAGTTTTGGGTGCAATTGTGTACAATGGCTATGCCGTTATCTCTCAAAAATCAACTCAACACTCTGGTTCAATGGATTGTATAAGGTGAACTTGTTCTCAAGATTACTTGTATGCATTCATGCCTTGTGGTTATAAGGGGCTTGTTGAATTGTTTTCCTACGAATAATTGTAAGAGGGTGATATGGTGAGAGGGCTCCCATACCCCTAAGACAATGGCAAAATGGTAATAAGATCAATCCTTGTGTTGTCTCTCTAATTTCTCTAAGCTGAGAAGCATCTAATCTTTTTTTCTAGAACTTAGTTGTTCAAGTTTATTTTTACTCTCTACCTTACTCTCTTCAACATCCCTATGGTTGTGAAGGACTGTGTTTGGTGTGTTTGTGTGGAGATTTTTCATTCTTGTCTTTGCACGTTGGGCTACATACTATTGGCGTCCTAGTTCACATTCATAACTAGGTGGTGCCCCTTTCTTTTGTTGGGTTTGTTTGTTTGTTTGTTGTTTTCTTATGTTCTTGTAGTCACCCTAGCCTCAATTGAGCAGAATGGGAGCCTTGAGGATTGTTTAGAGGCCGCTTCTCTTGTTGCCCACCCTGGACCGCCTCAATGCATGGTAAGAAACCGATAATGCCAATTGAAGATGTAATGCCCACATGGAATTTATTGCCTTGGGAAGATGGAATGAGTAGGGAAGGCCTTCTTGTTTTTTGTATACAACTATGATAAAGAAGGCCTCAAGATATTGAGATTGCAGTAGCACGATTAAAATATGCAAGGTTGAAGAAAAAAGATAGATTTGATAAAAGGCACAGGCTCAGACCTAGAGCTATTGATGAAGGTGATTGGGTGTTGCTGTATGATAGTAGTTTTCACAACCAGCATTCAACAATAAGAAAGCTTTCAAAGAGCTGGTTTGGTCCTTATAGAGTTCAACATGTACATGGGAATGGAACTTATACCTTGCATGAGTTAGACAAGATAGAAATGAAGATTCCCATCGAAGGGAAAAGAATCAAGTTATTTAAAAGAAGAGGTCATAGAAATCCATGTGATTCACAAAAAAATCAAAATGAAGGATCTGATGAAAATGGTATGGATGTGGATGAATAACGAGAGGATGATGCACTAGATCTCGTTGAAAGTGATGATGGAATTGACATGTATGGGGACTTAAATGAAGATTGAGACTGTTGTAATAAGATATGTGTGGCACATAGGATCTACATGTTTAGTTGGGGTTGATGTCATGCCCTGGCATGTATATACTGTGAAAATAAAATTATCTACCTCACTCTTAATGTTTTTGATGTGTGGGACCAAATGCTACAATGTACATAGTGTGATATATGCGAAAACAGATACTATGGTTGCAGGCATGTGTATACCTTGCAAGGCGAGGTCAGGGACATGGAACCATGGAATGGTTTAACACATTATAGCATGCATAGTTTTCTTTAGTAATGTACAAATGTCAAGTGTTTTGAAGTGGCACGCTCGTTTTGCCTAGAAAGCTCAATGGGGGTGATGTTGACAAAAAATATGAGATTTCATACCCGGGCATAAAAGGCGTATCTAAAGTGCTTACCAACTGGGAAAGTGAGGATCAACATGAAATTTGAGCTCAATGGGAATTTTCCTAGCTTGTTTGGGCATTTTACGAACAAAAAGGGATTTTTTTGAAAAATGGTCATAAAATGGTATAAAATAGCCTTAAGATAGCAAAAATGGCTCAAAATTCCACATCTACAATCGTGCCATTGTTTCTCAGTATGAGGGAGAAGTTTTAGAGCCAAGAATAAGATCATTTGGGCAGATAAGCAAGGAGATACAGCCATTCCATTACAGGGTGCTCGTGCAGTCTTGTGTTGCTTGCACTACATGTTCGAGGCTATGAGGCCTCCAATTAGGGTTTCCCCTCTTCAAATAACTACTTGGGCATCTCCAATGAAGTACTAAAGCTTCTATGAAATTTCCATGACAAGGAATCAAAGTGTAAATTTAGGGTTCTTAACTGGTCGAATGAGCATTGCATCTATGCAATTGGGAGCGAGGCTGCACCTAATCTATACACACACACACAAGAGTTTTGAGTTAGTATTGATTCTTTGTCAAAGTGGATTTTTAATCGATGGAATTTTGTTCCTTTTGAGTTTTTTTTAAGCTTCAAATCATCTACACCTTGCTTGATTTTGCTAGGAATCCTCACAGTTAGAGACTCGACGCTTTCCTAGCTCTACTACACACTTCTTGACAGCGTGTCGATGCTTGTCTCAAGGCAACGACCGTGGAGGGAGATAAAGTGATGGGGGATCTTGTGACTTGTCTTGTTTTGGTAGTGGGGGGGGGGGAAACAAGGTCCCCTATTTCAGAGCGAGCCGGCCTTAACGTAGAGGATGAGGATATTAACACACCCGTGCTAGACACGCATGGGTGCTACTACAGGGTAAATAGTATGGTGGGAAGGTGTACTTCAATTCAACCTAGGGAATGGTGTTTTGATGCTATTTTTGAGTTCTTATACATTCGATGTATACGGATTGTTTTTTAAATTTTATACACCAAGTGCTCGCTGATCATGCATGCTACATTGACGATGATGGGGGCTTTTCACAAGCCAAGCTCCCATACCCCTCTTCTCTCGTCCCCACCCCATGAAAACCCCTCTTAGGGAGGGAGTGATAAAAGGCATTGGAAAAAGTAAGAAAAAAATAAAGTATGATTATGTAAATATATAAGAAAGGTAAAATAGGCCACCTCATGCCTTTGGGGTAGACCATCCCCACCTTGCCTCCTTTTTCTTCACTGTTGCCCCGCCGGGTGTCCCTTTTCCTCTCCTCCACTCAAAAGGTCAACCCCCTCTCTCTTCCCCTTGTCCTTTCTCCTTTCTCTCTCCCCTCAAGCTACCCCACCTCTCACCAATAATGCATTATAACTCACCAATAATGCACCATAACTCACATGCAACTTACCCTATCTTCCAAAATAGTATACCCCACCCCCTCTTTCTCTCTCCTATCATACCCCATGACCCAAATACTCCCCTCTCTCTCTAAAGGGTGCCATGTCTCTTGTCTTGTAGCTAAATAACCTCCCCCACACTCACACACACTCAATTTCACTTAAAAAGGTACCCACAGACCCATCCCCACCCGGTGGTTACCTGATTTTTCTTGTGTTCACACACATCTGCACACAGATTCACCTCTGAACACACTCCCCTCTCTCCCCTCTTGTAATTACTTTATTCTCCATGTCACCTCTCACTTTTTTTTCATCAACCCATCTCTCTCTCTTAGTCTCTCTCTCATGAGACTGTTGTTCTGGCACATATACACACAGCGAGACAAGTGGGGCCCACAGTCACATGGCCTATGTAGATAATGATTTCTTCATTTCTAAATTCTAGAATTTCTCCCCCCTCCTCCCCTATATAAGGAGGAGTCACCATCATACTAAACACACACACCATCACCAAAGAGTACACTATGCACTGTGTGTGCCTAGTGCACACACACACACCCACACCATCACCATCACTGCAATCACCATGCTCGTCTTGAGCATGACCTCTACACCCTTGGGCTATGGAAGATGAAGGGAAACTAAATGAAGGATGATGGCCATAACCTTCGTGCGAGTCTTCGCCATCAACTCCCACCTATCCGCCATGTGCTCTACCACGCTCTCCTTTCTCATTCCCCTACCCTATGCTCCCCATTTCATCGCCTTATTCTCTAAATAAATCTTGAGGTTTTGTGAGTATGGTTTCTTGCAATGTTTTGCCCATGTGAGGTGTGCGGAATCGCCACCTAGTCTTGTGTTTGGAGTGAGCTTGTGTATGTGTGAAGGGTGTGCGGATTCGCCATCCGTTTGTGGTGCCTAAGTACTAAGCCGCTATACCCCCTCCCTCACCCTCTCTCTCTCTCTCACTTGATCTCATTCCCTTTCTCTTCATCATTACTCCCAAGCATCCATCTCTCTTGGATGAAAACTTTGTTATGGTGGTGTGTTGTTTGCATCCTAGCCGCTGAAGCTAGGTGGTGCCCCGTGTTTGCTTTACCATGACAGGCTCGACGCGCGCCATTCGGTCCCCGGTGTTTTAGAGGCCGTCGGGGTTCGGGGTTCGCTTTGCTCCCGTCATTTGGTGCCCCCACTGAGGATCTTTTCATGAAACCCTTCAATTTACAAGACTGAAACCCCTAAACTATTGTGAATGGATGAATGGCTAGCAGGATTTGCTAATTGGACGACAGAAGAAGAAGAGCTCCAAGCACAACTAGACGAACTCCGCATCTCCATCGAAGCTCGAGTGCCAGGCGCAACGGTAATCAATTTGCAGTGGGAGAGTCAACCAACACGCCAAACCCAGTGGATATACATAGTCCAAGTGCCAAGAAGAAGAAGGAGAAGGTCGAAACCATGTCCGCAACCTACAACCAACCCACAACAACAAAATGGAAGGAGCTCTACACAATAGAGAATCAACACTATTCTACTTTGAGAATCGGGTAACTCAAGTCATCGAGGTAATTATCACAGTCAGTTTTCAAGTCGCACCTGATGCTGCAGCACAGATAACGGAAGCATTGGCTCACACTCTCACTAGAGAAACTAGGGATCTATTGAGTTTGTTTAAGGAAAGAACACCACCCTCTCCCACAAGCTTGAACAGTGACTAAGCACCTCTAAGATTCACATGAATCAGTACAACCTACCTCAAGACAGATCACACATACCAACCCGTGTACGCTCAATCAAGGTAATACTGGATTTGAAGGCTCACTACCAGCACGTCATTGACACCATGCCGGGTGGGGAGCGGTTTTTGGAGGTTCTGGCATTAGACCAACCATTTGTCTTACCTTTGGTACAAGGCAATGTACCGTTTGAAGTTTTAATCTATGTCCTAGTATAAGAGGGTATACACGCCTCCTTGTAAAGAAGAAAAAACTTTTGCAAGTTAAGCAGTGTGTCTTTCTAGCTCTCTCTCAGCAATCATGGCAAGTGTAGCATTTCCAACATTTAAAGGAAAGAAGGGGGAGGATTTGGTAACAAACATCCTAGATGACTTTGAAGTAGCATGTGTAGTGAGCAACAAAGATACGGATGAATCCCGGGTTAGAATCTTTAAGCATCTCATGAAGCTAGAAGCTAGATCATGGTACAATGCACTTCCACAAGCAACCAAGGATGACTAGGAACCCTTAAAAACCGCTTTTAAGAGGCGCTTTGGGGGAGGTACCACTTCAGAAAAGTTGTGCGACAAGTTGAGATACTTGAAGCAGGAGGGTCTTTTAGAATATGCCACCTATGAGTCCAAATTTGTGGATTTGTGGGAATGGTGGGTTGAGTCACGGGCTAGGGGGGAAGCTGCACCCGATTTCCTAAAAAAAGATCGATTCACGCATGGCTTATGGCCGCTTCTCAAGGAGAAGGTGAAAGGTAGATTCCCAGCTACGTACGAGTTAGCCGTTGAGATTGCTCGCCTTAAAGACAAGAAGTTGCGAATGAAAGCCAAAGAAACCGAGTCAACAAAATCAGAAACATCGCGTCGACCAGCAACTATGACAACCACCATTCCACCACCACCACCGGCTCTTGGGGTAAGAGATGACCAACAAGATATGTTGGCCCATATTACTGACCAACTGCAGAATTTGTCTGTTCACTTAATACAAGAAGGGAGGAGTCAAGAAAGAGATCAAGACCCTGGAAGAGCACGACGACAAAATAGGGAGTATCATTGCTACAACTGCGAAGAAGACGGTCACGGTATGTACTACTGTCCCAAACCACGACAAAACTATAATAGAGGAGGTAGGAGGAACCAATTGTCACCCCCTAGAGAAAGAACACCCCCACCCCGAGAACCACCCCCACCAACACAAATTCTACGTCCACCCCAGACACCACTACAAGCATCCATCCCACCTCTTCCACCAGCCCCACCACCTGATCGCCCTATAAACATCATAAGGCTAGAAGAGAAAGGAAAAGCCATAGTAGTGGATCCACCCAGAGCAAAGGAGAGGGACAAGGGTAAGGAGAAGGTAACCTTTTTAGAACCACTTGAAGCCATGACTGTGAAAAGAGCTAGGAGGGAGAAAGCTACACAATCAGATGATGAGAGAAGCATGAGAGGAGAAACTAGCAAGAGGCCATCCAGGCCACGACGCAAATTGGGCATCACCGACTTCCAGCTAGGGGAAAGTTCTAAGCCCTATGATCTAACATTGGATGTGGCAGAGCAAGGACCGAAGATTACATGGCCACAGCTGCTACATCTTACACCAAAAGTAAGGCGACAATGGTCTAAAATGGTAAGTACAAGATGCTCCAAAACAAAGGTAGCCGGAGCAATTTCGGGATGCAACATGGATGACATCCTTCCAATTGTTGACGTAAACATAAGAGGAAAGAGGGTTGGAAACACCTTTATTGATGGAGGTGCACAAATCTGTGTAATGAGCGAAGCTATGATGCTTCGATTAGGGCTCGAGGTTGACAGGCCTTCTCCATGCAAGGCAAAGATGGCAAACAGCGCAAAAGTAAAGTGTGCTAGTGTGGTAAGTGCCGTGAAAATCAAAGCTTTCAACATTGAGGTAGAGGTAGATGTTTTTGTAATGCCTACTAAGGGGGAGGACTATCCATTAATTTTGCGAAGGCCATGGTTGATGGCCATGAAGGCAAAACAGGACTGGGGTACTGGCCTTCTACGCATGACCGGTAAGAAAGGGGAGACAATCTACTACGACATGAGGATATGCAAGCAGAAGCAAATGAATCTGGAAACATCGGCAGATGAAACCACTAGCGAATCTTCCAGTTCTGAGGAGGAGACCACATCCACCGACGAAAGTGACAGTTCCATTGATGTGATGGGTATCATTATGAAGGATCCACAAAGGGTAAGCACAATTGGTGATCCATCACCAAAAGGGCAACCCAATAAAGAGGAGAGCAAATCACCTGGCCTAGGAGGAAGTAGGTTGAAGGGTATGTTGTCTATGGAATTAACACTTGAGGAGAAAGATAGTTTTTTGCAAATGTTGATGGGATTTCCTAACCTGTTCATTGACAACTATGAAAGAATCACAGGCATTACAGTGGTGGAACATCATATTAAGCTGAAGGAAGGGGTAAAACCAGTTGTGCAAAAGCTACAACGACTGGGGGTCATACAAGAAAAGGCACTCTTGGCTGAGGTAAGGAAATTGCTGGAGGCGGGATTCATCTATCCTGTAGAAAACTCAGAATGGGTGTCACCCGTAGTGGTGACGCCTAAAAAGAATGGTAAGTGGAGGGTCTGTGTTGACTACAAACCACTAAATGCAGCTACAAAGAGAGACCACTTTCCTCTCCCTTTCTTGGATGAAATTCTGAATGAAGTAGTGGGTTTTGAATGCTATACCGTCTGTGATGGTTATTCTGGATACTTTCAAATACGCATAGCCTTGGAAGATCAGCTAAAAACCACTTTTATCATGCCATGGGGTTGTTTTGCATATAGGGTTATGCCATTTGGTCTCACAAATGCACCTGCCACATTCCAAAGATATGTCACATATGTTTTTCAACCGTTCTTTGGAACATCCATAAGAGTGTTCATTGATGATTTTTGTATATATAGCTCCCGTATTTCACATTTAGAAAAGGTAACTGAAGGTTTGGCCAGGTTGCAGAGCCTAGGCGGGCAATTAAATGTGGATAGATGTCAGATTGGGGAGAGTAAAGTCATTCTACTAGGCCATGAAATTTCAGCAAGAGGTATCAACGCCGACCCAAGTAAGGTGTCCGTACTCATAGCCCTACCTTCACCAACGACCACACGTCAACTGGTCTCTTTTCTACAGAAGGTGAGGTACTTAAGTAGATTCATACATCTACTATCACAACTTGTTCTACCACTGCAACAACTCACTCAAAGATCAACTTTCACTTGGGATGAGGAAAGTGAACATCACTACAACAAGGTAAAGGAGGTCTTAGCCACTCTGCCAACTATCTCACCACCTAAGTGGGATGAAAAATTCTATGTCACCTCAAGTGTTGGTGATGACTCATTGGGGGTTGTGCTACTCCAAAATGATACGACGACATCTTTCATGAGGCCAATCTACTTCTCTAGTCGAATGATGACAGAAGGAGAGAAAGGTTTCACCCATGTGGAACACTTAGTCCTAGCTCTTAGATTTGCAACTACAAAGTTTAGGTCATATTTGCTGCCTAAGCAATTTGTAATTCTAACCACGGATGAAATATTTTCCTATGTTGTACAACACATGGATGTGTCTGCTAGAATTACTAAATGGCTAGTTCGTCTGCAAGAGTTTGACTACACGGTACAGGTAGAAAGCACGACAAGGGCAAGTTTGGGGGGACTCATGACCTACCAAGTCTTTGAAAGGAAGGAGAAGAAATCTAAGGAAGGAGAAGTCCGATTACCTCCAGTACCACCGATGGTAGAAGGAGCATACTCTGTCTACTTTGATGGAGCCTACAAGCGAGCGTTCGACAAAGCAGCTGCAGGCATAGTGGTCTTTGATGAGAAAGGGACAATGGTATTTTCGTTGGGCCAATTGTTAGATTCACATTATAACAATGAAGCTGAGTATGCAGCACTAACCAAGGGTCTACAATGGTGCATCTCGCAAGGTGTACAACGCCTTAATGTATTTGGGGATGCTCTACTTCTGGTAAGGCAAGTAAATGGAGCATGGACATGCAAGAATCCTAGTTTAAGGACTCACTTAAATGGTGTAAAAACCTTGTTGGGTAAGTTTGAAGAAGTTCAAATACACCATATCCCAAGGGCTCAAAACCAAGAAGCAGATGCCCTAGCAAGTGAAAGACTACAGGAAGTGGTGGTTGGAGCAATAAAACTAAAGCGGAGGTAATGGCCACAAGGTATCGACTCATCAATGACGGTTTGTACCGTAAGGGTAAGGACCAAATACTCAGGAAGGTCCCTCTCTCTCAGGAAATCACGGGAGTAATTTCTAGCTGTCACGACGGGGTTTGTGGTGGTCACTTTGCCCTAGACATAACAAGTAGGAAAATCTTGCAGGCAGGCTTCATATGCCCTAGCCTCAACCGTGATGTACACCACTGGTGCAAAACATGTAAGTTGTGTCAAAAGGCCGGCAGTAGGTCACTTATGCCTGAACCACAGACACCTATTCTCTCATATGGCCCATTTGAAAAATGGGGTATCGATGCCATTGGGCCATTACCTAGGGACAACTCAGGAAAATTCTACATTATCATGGGGGTCGACTACATGACTAGATGGGCACAGGCTATAGCCACCACTAGAATCACAGCGGTAGAGGTAGCTAAATTTATGTACGAGCACATATGCTGTAGGTTTGGCACACCTTTAGAGATCATCTCTAATAGAGGGCCATGTTTCAGAGCAGACTTGGTAGGAG
The DNA here is from genome assembly GCF_014529385.1 of Adiantum capillus-veneris. Lineage (NCBI taxonomy): Eukaryota > Viridiplantae > Streptophyta > Polypodiopsida > Polypodiales > Pteridaceae > Adiantum > Adiantum capillus-veneris. The sequence continues at coordinate 66,804,062 of NC_140933.1, forward strand.
AATTAATGTAGAAACTGAGCATTACAAGGAGGCACTCTTCACCATATTACCCTCAATGTAATGGCCTAGTTGAAAAGGTAAATGGAATGGTTTCTAAAATTATTATCAAGCAGGTAAACAATCATCCTGGAGACTGGGATAAGTATCTACTACAAGCTTTATGGGCCTACAGAACTTCATTTCGTACATCCTTGGGATTCACACCGTATCATCTAGTATTTGGTAAGGAAGCAATCTTGCCCATTGAAGTGCAACTACAAAGTCTCAGAGTAATGGCAAGCCAGCTTCAACAGCCCAACATGCATTTGAGAGATCACATCATCAACTTGGAAAGACTGCAGCTGGACAGAGAAGAAGCAATAAATTATTATGCAGCAAAAGCAGAGCATAGACGGCTTAGCTTTAACGAGCATCTCCGGAAAAAAGAATTGAAGAAAGAAATGTTGGTGCTCCGCTACGACAATCGCTTCGACACGCGCAAGGATAAGAAACTCCTACTCCGATGGGAAGGTCCTTTCATCGTCAGGAAAAAGTATGCCAATGGAAGCTACCAGCTTATGGAGGCTGATGGAAAACTTCATAAAACCAGGGTAAATGGTTGGCGACTTAAACCTTATTTTCTTCGATTTGAACAGGCTCCACCAATTGACATTCCAGATGAGGACACACCATCAGCCGCCACCTCCGACGATAATGATCAAACAGATGAGCTAGAGAGATGAATGCCTCTAGCCAAAAGGGGAGGGCTAATGATGGGGGCTTTTCACAAGCCAAGCTCCCATACCCCTCTTCTCTCGTCCCCACCCCATGAAAATCCCTCTTAGGGAGGGAGTGATAAAAGGCATTGGAAAAAGTAAGAAAAAAATAAAGTATGATTATGTAAATATATAAGAAAGGAAAAATAGGCCACCTCATGCCTTTGGGGTAGCCCATCCCCACCTTGCCTCCTTTTTCTTCACTGTTGCCCCGCCGGGTGTCCCTTTTCCTCTCCTCCACTCAAAAGGTCAACCCCCTCTCTCTTCCCCTTGTCCTTTCTCCTTTCTCTCTCCCCTCAAGCTACCCCACCTCTCACCAATAATGCACTATAACTCAACAATAATGCACCATAACTCACATGCAACTTACCCTATCTTCCAAAATAGTATACCCCACCCCCTATTTCTCTCTCCTATCATATCCCATGACCCAAATACTCCCCTCTCTCTCTAAAGGGTGCCATGTCTCTTGTCTTGTAGCTAAATAACCTCCCCCACACTCACACACACTCAGTTTCACTGAAAAAGGTACCCACAGACCCATCCCCACCCGGTGGTTACCTGATTTTTCTTGTGTTCACACACATCTGCACACAGATTCACCTCTGAACACACTCCCCTCTCTCCCCTCTTGTAATTACTTTATTCTCCATGTCACCTCTCACTTTTTTTTCATCAACCCATCTCTCTCTCTTAGTCTCTCTCTCATGAGACTGCTGTTCTGGCACATATACACACAGCGAGACAAGTGGGGCCCACAGTCACATGGCCTATGTAGATAATGATTTCTTCATTTTTAAATTCTAGAATTTCTCCCCCCTCCTCCCTTATATAAGGAGGGGTCACCATCACACTAAACACACACACCATCACCAAAGAGTACACTATGCACTGTGTGTGTCTAGTGCACACACACACACCCACACCATCACCATCACCGCAATCACCATGCTCATCTTGAGCATGACTCTTACACCCTTGGGCTATGGAAGATGAAGGGAAACTAAATGAAGGACGATGGCCATAACCCTCGTGCGAGTCTTCGCCATCAACTCCCACCTCTCCGCCATGTGCTCTACCATGCTCTCCCTTCTCATTCCCCTACCCTATGCTCCCCATTTCATCGCCTTATTCTCTAAATAAATATTGAGGTTTTGTGAGTATGTTTTCTTGCAATGTTTTGCCCATGTGAGGTGTGCGGAATCGCCACCTAGTCTTGTGTTTGGAGTGAGCTTGTGTATGTGTGAAGGGTGTGCGGATTCGCCATCCTTTTGTGGTGCCTAAGTACTAAGCCGCTATACCCCCTCGCTCACCCTCTCTCTCTCTCACTTGATCTCATTCCCTTTCCTCTTCATCATTACTCCCAAGCATCCATCTCTCTTGGATGAAAACTTTGTTATGGTGGTGTGTTGTTTGCATCCTAGCCGCTGAAGCTAGGTGGTGCCCCGTGTTTGCTTTACCATGACAGGCTCGAGGCGCGCAATTCGGTCCCCGGTGTTTTAGAGGCCGTCGGGGTTCGGGGTTCGCTTTGCTCCCGTCAACGACGTGCTACATGCTAGATTTCCAAATACTCCCGATCAACATTTTTCACAATATTGGCTGAAGGGCTACATAAAAACGTTTTTGAAAACCAAGCAGTCCAATGTACGGTGCACAATGGCCAATCGAGGTAGAGATCTAGATAGGATCTATTGCAGTGGCAACATGGAATATGCGGAGTGGGAGTGGAAAATGCAAGAAAAGAGCGATCACACTGTACCAGGCTCATTCTATAGACAATAACGTGAAGCTCAAGCCTAACAAACTCCCACGAACTATGGCTCGGGATGCAAAGCAACATGGAATGCCAAATATGTAAGATTCATTAAATTATAGCCTAAATTGGTTATTAAAAAGAGTATAGTTGATGATTTGTTATTGTTATTACTAACTTATGAAATATCATTCTTAGTCAACAAACCAGAGAGATGGGTAATTTTTGGGAGCGGCATACAAACTTTAAAACTTGGCGATGGTTGTTTGAGAATAACCACATCTCTCGGGAGCAATTCGACGCAGCAGTTGGATCACTAAAAGCGGTAATGACTTGCAAATGGAGATGGTTCGTTATGTTGCTATCGTAGAGCTTGTACAAAAATCATTCAATGCTTAGTGAATGCTAAACATTTCCAACACACATACACTATCTTAGGGTGTGGAAGACCTCTCACCACAATACCCTCTTACAATGGATACAAAATTGGCAATGAAAACACACTAAAACACTTTCTAAAACAAGATAAACGATAAAACTCAAAGTACACAAGTCACCTTGAATTCACTAAACCGTATTTCACAAGTGAAAGGACGAAGATTTGAACGTTGAATCACGCCTTTGATGCACCAACCCTCAATTTATTAATGATGGAGGAACATATACAATAGTGGTGATAGCCGTTTTTCGGCTCTCCATAATTGCCATAGTAAGTTACTGCACCCTACCAAATTCACCCAAACGCTATGGCTATCCCTACCATTTCACTGTACATAGGCGTGTGTGAGTTACTCCTTATCTCCTTAAAAACCCTCAGCTAGCTAGTCACTAGGCTAATTGAGCCAAAAAAATAAATAAAATCAAAAAAATAAAATATATTATGGCCCATTTGTGTGTAAATATTGCATTATATATATGGCCTAAATATAGGGATTTTTATAATTATTCTAGTATTTTATTTAAATATTTATACTTGGGTGTGTGTTTTATTAAACCTATGTACACCTTCTTTCATCCTCTTACACCATAAGTATTTTGCTAATGTGTACATACTCTAACCTTATATTTTTTCTTTTATACAAATCACCCCCACATTTTCACCCTCAACCTCGTGAAAACAAAAAATTGAATTCTACTCATTGGTCACGTTTATTATATTATTTACTTGCATACCTTTTCCTCTTTCACCCAAAATAATTCAAAGAGGGACCATATCATATGATTCCAATATCTTTCTATATCCATAACTCCTCCATATTTTTCTAACACCATTATGATATGACAAAGGAGGGGCTCACTCTTGGATGCATTGTACAAATTCAACAAAGGAGGGGGCCACTAAAGACTTTTTGTGAAGAAAAAACAGGTCTTTTGGTGGGATTTTTAATATCTATCTCCACTTCGAATTTGGAGCGGTGGTCAAAAGAGAAAATGTAGCCCACGCTCTGAATAATCACCTCAAACTTTTTCATAATTTTTGGAGCTACCAGCAGTGAGATATGAGTTTTTGAGTGGACCCGACTCTGCCCACTTTTCTCACAAGTAGCCCATAGTCTTCTCTCACCTCTTTCCACACTTCTACACACACATACACACATTCCTTTCAATCCCTCACTCAAACCTGCACCTTCAATGGTTTCTCTCACCTTCTTTACCATTAACCTCCCCACTTACTTCCATAGCTCTCATATGAGCTCTCCATGTACATACACCATCTCTATGCCTCTCTCTATTATCTCCAAAGTACAACTCCATCTTACTCCTTATATATATACATAAATTCAGCATGTGTACCATGCTTAACCTCTATAAATCAAGAGATCTCATCAACGGAATCACCATTTTTATCACGATAATCAACCTTGGCGGCGGTGGCGTAAAGAAGGGAGGACCAAGAAGAAGATCGATAGTCATTTTGAGAACCTACACAAGTAAGTCCAAAACTTCTTCAAGCTTCACCATCACAAGGATTTGCTCACTTCATTCAACCATCTTACTTCAACCATTTCCCCCATTCTACCCATTGTAAATATATCATTAACTTTCTAGTGATTACTAACACTAACCACTAACATACTAACACAAAATAGCATTGACCTAACCATAAAAGACACCTCACCTTACCCCTCTCTCTCTCTCTCTCTCTCTCTCTCTCTCTCTCTCTCTCTCCTTACTTACTTTTACCTTATCTACCATAAATAATTCTCTCTTTTGAGCCCACACCCATGACTCAAGCAGACAAAGAAGGCCCGCAATGTTTTGATATTCAAAAAAATCATAATCTTGATTTGTTATCTTATAAATTAGGATTTCCAATAATCTTAATGAGGGGTCTCCAACGTATAAATAGGCCCCTCTTCTTCTTGTAAAACAACCTCCAATATCTCACATAGCACACCAACACTCTATGCGTGAGGAGAGACTTAGGTGTAGCAACCACTTGTGAGCTTCACTCTTGGTGTGAGAGAAGCCTTCAAGCTACACATTGCAAGTGAGAGAGCGTGAGTTCCATAAATCTGAAAACCACTATTGTATATGCTCCTTCATCATCAATAAATTGAGGTTTGGTGCATCAAAGGCATGATTCGACGTTCAAATCTTCGTCCTTCTATTTGTGAAATAGAGTTTGGTGAATTCAAGGTGACTTGTGTATTTTGAGTTCTATCGTTTGATCTTGCTTTGGAAAGTGTTTTAGTGTGTTTTAATTGCCAATTTTGTGTCCATTGTAAGAGGGTATTGTGGTGAGAGGTCTCCCACACCCTAAGACAGTGTGTGTGTGTGTGTTGGCAATGTTTAGCAATCACTAAGCATAGAGTGATTTTTTGTACAAGTTCTACGATAGCATCATAACGAACCATCTCCATTTGCAAGTCACAAATAAGGTATTACGCAAAATCCTTTTCTCTCTCTCTTCCCTTTGCTCTAGCTCTCTCTGGTCCATTTTGTGTGTGTCTTGGTGTGAGGTTGCTTGTGTGTGTTGTGTGGTGCATCTTCTTGGTTGTACCAAATTCTCTCTTGCGTCCTAGTTCGCATACCATAACTAGGTGGTGCCCCTATCTTGTTTGGGTTTGGCTGTGGGTTTGTTTTTTTGTTGTGCTTGTGGTTGCCCCAGCCCCAATTGAGCAGCACGGGAGCCTTGAGGGGTGTTTAGAGGTCGCCTTTCTTGTTGCCCGCCCCGGACCGCCTCAATTTTGGTGCCCCCACGGAGGACGGCTTGTATATTTTTGTGTAGGATCAACCTTTAGACAAGTCAAGTAGTTTTCATGAATCACGAAAATTTGTATGATCCTTTCATTCCCATTGCAAGACAAAAGGTACACATAAATCTTAGTACTAAGTTTCAATTTCAACGAGTAATTCGTAGAATTTTGGGCCCTCGTAGGTTGGCTGAGATAAACGCTTCAGTAAATCCTTTTATTTTGCCTCTTATTAGGTACTACCTTAGTTTGGACGTCTATATTTTTGTTTTGTTTTAAGAATTAGGTCATGAATAGACAATGAATAATGGCCCAGGAATAGAGGTTTTCCCCTTCCATTTCACTCCACACATTAGATTAAACATTGCAATTAGTAGAAAAATCCATTTTCAACAACGTATGGTGTTCATGTTTGGTGCCCAAAGAGTAGGAGAAATTATCGCCTCACCAAACCCTGTCATCCTACCTCTAATTGATTATCATAGGTCATTTGATGTGAATATTTTCATTTTGTTGTAGAATAGATTGCAATTTAGAGAATATTATTGAAAAAAACAAAAAACGTGCGTCACTTTGGAATCAATTCGATGGAGAGCCAACGCCAAATGTCTGGATATCCTCTTTTCTTTAGAGAGCCTGAAGAGGATGCAGAATTATTTTTGGCGAATTTCATGATGTCTTGCTGTATCAAGAGGATAGTAACTGATCAAGAACGTGTAGAGATGTTTGACGTGGTCCTTAGGAAAGTTGTTAGCACTTGGTTTGATTCTTTGCCTGAGGAAGTTAAAGGGAATTACACGGAAGTTGTGAATCATTTTAAGAGGTACTTCTTTGATCCCCAAAACACTCAAAAGCTATGGCAAGATATTGTCTCTCACAAAAAAAAAGACTTAGATGACTACTACATGTATAAACAAGAGTTTCTACGTCTTTGGGCTGTATGGGTGAGAAATGTTTCTAACCTTGGTGATGGTGCAGAGTTCCTAAAGAAAGAGAGGTTCATAGCCCGGACTCTTTCCTGACCTTAAGGTAAAAGTTGAGGCGGGTGCACATGCTACTTTTGATGCAGATGAAACTAGGGCTACTAAGAAATATAAGAAACTCAAGTGCTTAAGGGGGGAGGTTCCAATAGAAGGTCTTAGACCCAAAGGTAAGTCACAAGCATCAACATCTAGGGAGCTTCCTGAGGTAACGGCGGAAGTGATTAAGAAGTTAAATGAATATTTAAGCAGCTTGTCAATTCACCTTGCACAAACTGTAGGTCCCAAGGGACAAGCAAAGAAGTCAGAAGAGCGAGAGCCACCACGACCTAGGAGAGTCTTGCAATGTTGGAATTGCGGAGAGTCTGGACATGGAATGTATAATTGTCCTTGGCCCCGTGGGGAGCCAGGGAGACCTAACTTGAACTACCCAGTGATGAATGCAGGTGAAGGAACTAGTCAACAACCACGGCTTCTACAAAGGCAAAATGGAGCAAGACCACCTCCACAAGGGGTAGAAGGAGTTCCACCTTTGCAAGACCCAAATGTGCATGTGGTAGAGGTGACAAATTCAAGAGAGGTTGACATGGAAGCAAATGGCATTAAGCATGGCCAAGGGAAAGGTAAGGAGAAAGAAGGAGTTACATCACAAAGTGACCATGGACGAGAAAACAAGGCAAAGGAGACCAAGGAAACCAAGAGGACTCGACGTCGTATCAATCTCCAAGACTTCTCTCTTGGACATGGTATGGCTCCATACAACCTATTGGAAAACATGAGAGGTAAGGGTCCTGATATCTCATGGCCTCAATTTCTTGCATTATGTCCACAAGTTCGGAGGGATTTAAGAAGGGCAGTTAGCACTAGGAGAAAGGTCAAAGAGAGTGTGCCTGTTGTAAAAATTGCACAAGCTGAAATGAATGAGGACATTACACCTGTGCTAGATTGTTACATAAAAGGGAGATTGGTTAGGAAAGGTCTAGTGGATGGAGGTGCACAAATTTGCATCATGACAGAGGGACTCATGCAAAGACTAGGCATGCACATCCATGAGACACCTGAAATCAAAGTCAAGATGGCAAACAATAGCAAGGCTAGGTGTGTAGGTATCGGCAAAAAGGTCTTTGTAGAGGCCTTTGGCATTAAGAAGGCGGTGGATTTTTATGTTATGTCGACCAAGGGAAGTGGTTATCCATTTATCCTAGGAAGACCATGGCTAATGAAAATGCGAGCTTTGCAGGATTTGGAGAGTGGAAAATTAATTTGCAAGAACGACAATCATAAGAAGGTTGTCTTTGACATGAAGGAGCAATGGCAAGAGGAGCTCCATGAAGAATCATCTCAAAGTGAGACGGAAGAAGATTGGACTGATAACACTATAGAAGAAGAAAGTAGCGGCAGCATTACTGAAGAGGAGTCTTCCATCAAATTCATGGGGGTAAGGTTTAAGCCAACCAACCAAGAGACCTCTTGTCAATGGTTGGAGGAGGTAGGTTCCCAAGAGAACCAAAATGTGGAAGATGAAGGAATGTTAGAAGGTATGTTGTCTACAACACTTACAAAGGATGAAAGAGAGGAGTTCAAAGGTGTGTTAAGGAAATTTCCTAAGCTTTTTTCTAAAGACTACACCGACGTGCGTGGAGTAGATGATTTTCAACACAAGATTGAGCTAAAGCCAAAGGCCAAACCTAAAGCTCAAAAGCTACGAAGACTAGGAGTCATCAAGGAGCAGGCTCTACTCAAGGAGGTAAGAAAGCTTCTAGCAGCAGGTTTCATTTATCCAGTGGAGAATTCAGAGTGGGTCTCTCCCATTGTTGTCACTCCTAAGAAAAACGGCAAGTGGAGGGTGTGTGTGGATTACCGTCCACTCAATGAGGCAACAAAAAGAGATTACTTTCCCCTCCCATTTCAGGATGAGATACTAAATGAGGTAGTTGGTCATGAAAAGTACACTGTGTGTGATGGCTACTCGGGTTACTTTCAAATAGGTATCGCATTGGAAGATCAGTTAAAAACAACCTTCGTAACTCCTTGGGGTTGTTATGCTTTTAGAGTCATGCCATTTGGTCTGACAAATGCTCCTGCAACATTCCAACGTTTCATGAACATGGTGTTTCAAGCATTCTTTGGAAAGTCAATTAGGGTGTTCATTGATGATTTCTGCATTTATAGCTCAAAATCATTGCATCTACAAAGGGAAGAAGAAGGTTTAAAGAAGCTCTATGACATGGGAGGTCAACTCAACCCCGACAAATGTCACATAGGTGAGGATGAAGTGATCTTGCTTGGTCACAAGGTTTCCTATAAAGGAATTGAGGTGGATCCTTCAAAGGCAAAGGCTCTTATTGAGCTCCCATCACCCAAGAATCTCAAAGAGGTAATCTCATTCATTCAAAAGGTGAAGTATATGTCACGCTTTATTCACTTAGCTTCGGAGTTGCTTCATCCTTTGCAAAAGTTGACACAACAAGTAGAATTTCCATGGTTTGATGAGCTTGAAGAGTACTTTTGTAACATTAAAGTCATTTTGTCAGAGCTACCAACACTCATGCCTCCTTGTTGGGAGTACATATTCTTTGTCAGCTCTAGTGTTGGGAAAGAAACAATTGGTGCGGTTTTGCTACAACAAGATCCCCACAGTACCAGGATGTGACCCATCTACTTTGCTAGTAGGGTCATGAATGCTTTGGAGAGAAGCTACATGGAGGCAGAACTCATGATGCTTGCTCTCATGTTTGCGGTGAGAAAGTTTAGATCCTACTTGCTACCAAAACCTTTTGTAATTCTCACTGCAGAAAATTTGTTTCCTTGGGTGTCATCTCAAATGAATCTTAGCACTAGGATCTCAAAGTGGATTATGGAATTGCAAGAGTTCCAATACTCTTTCAAGGTAGAAGATAGTGTGCGTGCACAATTGGCAGGGATCCTTACTTATAGGGTACATGAGAAGGAGATTAAGGTGCTTAAAGTAAATACCCTACCATTGACACCACCTAAAAGTATTCCTAATGCTTTTACCTTGTTCTTTGATGGAGCTTTTTGACGAGTCACAGGAAAAGCAGGGGGAGGGCTAGTATTGCTCAACCCAAGTGGAGAGGTGGTCATGAAAGAGAAGGTCAATCTACCAGGTTCAACTAGCAACAATGAAGCAGAATACGACACACTACTTCATGGTTTGAAGATGTGCATTGGCCAAGGTATACAACGTCTCATGGTAAAGGGAGATACACTTCTCATTGTTAAATAGATTTTAGGCATTTGGGCATGTAAGAATGAAAGCTTAAGGACCAAAGTTCATGCCATTCGTAGGATGTTTAATCAATTTGAAGAAGTGCAACTATATCATATTCCTAGGAAACAAAATGAAGATGCCGATTTACTTGCACAACAAGCAGTTACATGTGTTGAGAAAGAAGTGCAGGTCATCATGGTGGCAGCAGCTGTCAAGCAACCAAGATACCAGGGATTGGAGTCATTGGCTCCCATTATTGGCTACATTTTGGAGGGCGAGTTTCCACAAGACTTCACAAAGGCTCAAAAGCGGAGGCTCATTAAGAAGTCGAGTTCATATTTGTTTTTGGAAGGTGCCCTTTACCAAAGGGGAAAAGATCAAGTTTGTAGGAGAATACAACCAACCAAGGAGATTCTAGCCATTCTTGAAGGTTTGCATGAGGAAGCGTGTGGTGGTCATTTTTCACAGGAACTCACTGCAAAAAAGATTTTGCTTTCCGGATATGTTTGGCCAAGCTTGCACATTGATGTTCAACATTGGTGTAAAAGCTGTCACAATTGTCAGATTAATGGAAACAAGTGTCTATTACATGGTCCACGTCAGTTAGTCCTTGCAAATGGACCCTTTGAAAAATGGGGCATTGATGCTATGGGTCCTCTGCCTAGAACAAAGAATGGTAAACTCTACTTTCTAGTGGATGTGGACTACATGACTAGGTGGGTAGAGGCTCAAAGTGTGGCAAGGGTAAATGGGAAAACAATGAGAAGATTTTTCTACACTAATATTTGTTGTAGATTTGGCACACCTTTAGAGATTGTCTTGGATAATGGTCCGGGGTTAAAGAAGGGTTTACTCACAGAAGTTTGTGAAGAGCTTCACATTCTACATCGTCATAGCACTCCATACTACCCACAGTCAAATGGTTTGGTGGAGAAGGATAATGGTGTCATTGCAGGAATCATTAGAAAGATGGTGCAAAACTAGACAAAATTATGGGATGACTTCTTGGATGGTGCCTTGTGGGCATATCGAACCACATATAGGGAAGCCACGGAGTTCACACCATTTCCCTTGGTCTATGGTCAAGAGGCTTTGCATCCTATCGAGCTCAACATTCCAACAATGCGACTTCATGGCAAAGGTGCACAAGATGATCAAGAGGTATGGATGGATCGACTTCTTACATTAGTGGAGCTTGAGTGGAAAAGAGAAGCAGCTTACGAGTGCTACAAGAGGAAAGCCACACAAGCGAAAGAAAAGCACGACAAGAAACTAAAGGACAAAGGCATCAAGGAAGGAGAGCTTGTGCTAAGGTTTGACAATCGTTTTGATGCCAAGTTTGAAACTAGATGGCAAGGGCCATACATAGTCAAGAAGGATTTCAATTCAAGTTACTATGAGCTTATGGACTTGAATGGTAAAGAGCACTCCAGGAAGGTAAACGGGTATCGCTTGAAGCCCTATTTGAGTCGCCTTCTACCAAAGGATCTACCAAAGATCTGTCAAGACGCCGCTGTCTCATGTAAGTATTGTTACATGAAGCATGAGTGCAACTCTAGCCAAAATTCTGAGGGCCGAAACAATGATTATCTCGTCAAGGACTCTGAAGCACTCTCTTTGGAAAAGATGCTCTATGATGGTACATGAATATACCATCATCGTGGGGGAGGGCTAATGATAGCCGTTTTTCGGCTCTTTATAATTGCCATAGTAAGTTACTGCACCCTACCAAATTCACCCAAACGCTATGTCTATCCCTACCATTTCACTGTACATAGGCGTGTGTGAGTTACGGGACTTTTTCCATATCTCCTTAAAAACCCTCAGCTAGCAAGTCACTGGGCTAATTGAGCCAAAAAAATAAATAAAATCAAAAAAATAAAATATATTATGGCCCTTTTGTGTGTAAATATTGCATTATATATATGGCCTAAATATAGGGATTTTTATAATTATTCTGGTATTTTATTTAAATATTTATACTTAGGTGTGTGTTTTATTAAACCTATGTACACCTTCTTTCATCCTCTTACACCATAAGTATTTTGCCAATGTGTACATACTCTAACCTTATATTTTTTCTTTTATACAAATCACCCCCACATTTTCACCCTCACCCTCGTGAAAACAAAAAATTGAATTCTACTCATTGGTCACGTTTATTATATTATTTACTTGCATACCTTTTCCTCTTTCACCCAAAATAATTCAAAGAGGGACCATATCATATGACTCCAATATCTTTGCATATCCATAACTCCTCCATATTTTTATTATTATTTTTACTCATTATTCTAACACCATGTACTCATTGAGCTAAAGTCCATGAATAGTCTAGACACTAGTCCCACCATGTATATATTTCTTTATTCACCAATAATCCTCCTCCATGCATGTGTCAAGGGCAACTTGGATGGTTTGTATTATGATATGACAAAGGAGGGGCTCACTCTTGGTTGCATTGTACAAATTCAACAAAGGAGGGGGCCACTGAAGTCTTTTTGTGAAGAAAAAACAGGTCTTCTGGTGGGATTTTTAATATCCATCTCCACTCCGAATTTGGAGCGGTGGTCAAAAGAGAAAATGTAGCCCACGCTCTGAATAATCACCTCAAATGTTTTAATGATTTCTGGAGCTACCAGAGGTGAGATATGATTTTTTGAGTGGACCCCAGTCTTCCCACTTTTCTCACAAGTAGCCCATAGTCTTCTGTCACCTCTTTCCACACTTCTACACACACAGACACACATTCCTCTCAATTCCTCACTCAAACCTGCACCTTCAATGGTTTCTCTCACCTTCTTCACCATTAACCTCCCCACTTACTTCCATAGCTCTCATATGAGCTCTCCATGTACATACACCATCTCTATGCCTCTCTCTATTATCTCCAAAGTACAACTCCATCTTACTCCTTATATATATACATAAATTCAGCATGTGTACCATGCTTAACCTCTATAAATCAAGAGATCTCATCAACGGAATCACCATTTTTCTCACGATAATCAACCTTGGCGGCGGTGGCGTAAAGAAGGGAGGACCAAGAAGAAGATCGATAGTCATTTTGAGAACCTACACAAGTAAGTCCAAAACTTCTTCAAGCTTCACCATCACAAGGATTTGCTCACTTCATTCAACCATCTTACTTCAACCATTTCCCCCATTCTACCCATTGTAAATATATCATTAACTTTCTAGTGATTACTAACACTAACCACTAACATACTAACACAAAATAGCATTGACCTAACCATAAAAGACACCTCACCTTACCTCTCTCTCTCTCTCTCTCTCTCTCTCTCTCTCTCTCTCCTTACTTACTTTTACCTTATCTACCATAAATAATTCTCTCTTTTGAGCCCACACCCATGACTCAAGCAGACAAAGAAGGCCCGCAATGTTTTGATATTCAAAAAAATCATCATCTTGATTTGTTATCTTATAAATTAGGATTTCCAATAATCTTAATGAGGGGTCTCCAACGTATAAATAGGCCCCTCTCCTTCTTGTAAACCAACCTCCAATATCTCACATAACACACCAACACTCTATGCGTGAGGAGAGACTTAGGTGTAGCAACCACTTGTGATCTTCACTCTTGGTGTGAGAGAAGCCTTCAAGCTAGACATTGCAAGTGAGAGAGCGTGAGTTCCATAAATCTCAAAACCACTATTGCATATGCTCCTTCATCATCAATAAATTGAGGCTTGGTGCATCAAAGGCATGATTCGACGTTCAAATCTTCTTTCTTCCATTTGTGAAATAGAGTTTGGTGAATTCAAGGTGACTTGTGTATTTTGAGTTCTATCGTTTGATCTTGCTTTGGAAAGTGTTTCAGTGTGTTTTAATTTCCAATTTTGTGTCCATTGTAAGAGGGTATTGTGGTGAGAGGTCTTCCACACCCTAAGACAGTGTGTGTGTGTGTTGGCAATGTTTAGCAATCACTAAGCATACAGTGATTTTTTGTACAAGTTCTACGATAGCATCATAACGAACCATCTCCATTTGCAAGTCACAAATAAGGTATTACGCAAAATTCTTTTCTCTCTCTCTTCCCTTTGCTCTAGCTCTCTCTGGTCCATTTTGTGTGTGTCTTGGTGTGAGGTTGCTTGTGTGTGTTGTTGGGTGCATCTTCTTGGTTGTACCAAATTCTCTCTTGCGTCCTAGTTCGCATACCATAACTAGGTGGTGCCCATATCTTGTTTGGGTTTGGCTGTGGGTTTGTTGTTTTGTTGTGCTTGTGGTTGCCCCAGCCCCAATTGAGCAGCACGGGAGCCTTGAGGGGTGTTTAGAGGTCCCCTTTTATGTTGCCCGCCCCGGACCGCCTCAGTGGTTTTGAGATTTTGAACTCACTCTCTCTCACTTGCAATGTGTAGCTTGAAAGCTTCGCTCACACCAAGAGTGAAGCTCACAAAGTGGTTGCTACACCTAAGTTTCTCCTCACGCATAGAGTGTTGGGGTGCTATGTGAGATATTGGAGGTTCTTTTACAAGAAGAAGAGGGGCCTATTTATAGGTTGGAGACCCCTCATTAAGATTATTGGAAATCCTAATTTACAAGATAACAAATCAGGATTATGATTTTTTCAGAATATCAAAACATTGCGCGCCTTCTTTGTCTGCTTGATTCATGGATGTGGGCTCAAAAGAGAGCATTATTGATGGTAGATAAGGTGAAAGTAGAGTTTTAAGGAAGGGGAGAGGGGGAGAGAGAGATAGAGAGAGAGAGTTACTATGCACATGTTTTGAGGTGAGGTGTCTTTTATGGTTAGGTCAATGGCTATTTTGTGTTAGTATGTTAGTGGTTAGTGTTAGTAATCACTAGAAAGTTAATGATGTATTTACAATGGGTGGAATGAGGTGGATGGTTGAATGAAGTGAGGAAATTCTTGTCATGGTGAGGCTTGAAGAAGGAATTACTTGTGTAGGTCCCCAAAATGACTATCGATCTTCTTCTTTGTCTTCTCTTCTTTACGCCACCACCGCCAAGTTTGATTATTGCGATGAAAATGGTAATTTGGTTGATGATATCTCTTGATTTGCAGAGGTTAAGCATAGTTTACATGCTGAATTCTATGTATATAGAGAAGGGGTAAGATGAAATTGTACTTTGGAAGTAATAGAGAGAGGCATAGAGATGGTGTATGTACATGGAGAGCTCATATGAGAGCTATGGGAGTAAGAGGGGAGGTTAATGGTGAAGAAGGTGAGAGACACCATTGAGGATGCAGGTTTAAGTGAGAGATTGAGAGGAATGAGTGTGTGTGTGTGTGTGTAGAAGTGTGGAAAGAGGTGAGAGAAGAATAAGGGCTACTTGTGAGAAACGTGGGCAGACTAGGATCCACTCAAAAAATCCTAGCTGACTGGTGTTTGCTTCAAAAATCACCAAAAGTTTTGAGGTGATTATTCTGTTTATGGGCTACATTTTCTCTTTTGACCACCGCTCCAAATTCGGAGTGGAGATGGTGGGTGCCAAAAATCTCACCAAAAAGCCTGTTTTTTATGCCTGCAAAAGTCTTTTAGTGGCCCCCTCCTTTGTTGAATTTGTACAATGCATCCAAGAGTGAGTCCCTCCTTCGTCATATCATAATACAAAGCATCCAAGTTGCCCTTTACACATGCATGGAGGAGGATTATTGGGACTAGTGTATGGACTATTCATGGATTATAGCTCAATGAGCACATGGTGTTAGAATAAAAAATATGGAGAAATTATGGATATGGAAAGATATTAGAATCATATGATATGGTCCCTCTTTGTATTATTTTGGGTGAAAGAGGAAAAGGTATGCAAGTAAATGAAAATAATATAATAAACGTGACTAACACTAGAATGGTAACCTAACAAGACAAGAAATAATATAACCTAACGTGACTAACACTAAAAATCCTTTCATGAGCTTATAGTTCAATAACTACTACATATGGAAAAAATGAGAAACTTGTAATTTTTCTCATCCCTCGGTCACTACAAGCCTCCAAAGTTAATGGACCAGTGCATTTTGCCGAAAACAGCAATTTCTTACGGTTGATTGCATAAAAATAAGAGTGGGGATTTTTGTAGGACATGAGATAAAATGCCCCGTTAACTTCAATGGGTTGGTGACCAAAACATATGGTTTCTTTTACCTCACTAATTTCTTTTGGGCAAAAGAAATAGGTACAAAAAAGTTCCATTTTTGCCATTCTTTGGACCTATCATCAAAGTTTCTATAGTCACGCTCAATACAGATACTATATACATGTTTTCTTAGTTCCCTATGGGCCTTTGGATTCAAAAGGATCCATGGAGCATGTCAAAAGGATAATGGATCTCTTACAATTGGAACCTTGGGGGCAATGATAAAGTGCTAAATACAGCAAACATGCAAAAACTGGGTTTAGCATTATGACCTCTAGAAACCCATAGAAACTACTCAATATCTAGCCAAGTTTGTAGTCTATAATTAGATATGGTTACTACCTACAAAATACACACAATTGGCCTAAGAAACTAGAAATATTGAGAAAGTTATACTTGCTACTCTAAAATGTATCGTATTCTTCAGCAATCAAAAAACTCAACCATCATCATATACTATGCTATATAGCATATTAGGTCTTCCAAAACACAAGGAAGATTAGCTTTATGTTATACATTACACTTACACAATCAAAAGTGGATTTGGATATCAAGAAAGCCACCAAAAAAATCATAAAAGTGCTAATTTTGGCCAAAAAACAAGATTATGCAATTGTTGTAAATTGGTCATAACTTTCAATTTTAACACTTAGCTCTCCCTACAAGCATGAAAACATGTTGAGAACTATGAATGCCTAACCTCTAGCCATCTAAACCTCACAAACATGAAGTCTAGAGTGGTATAGTTGCCAAACATTGAAAAAAAGCCAAAAACAGGATCCGTTTTTTCACACAGTTTAGGTTCAAAAATGTTGTGCAAGAGTAAGGTTAATGGTGAGATCGATACTCCAAAAAAAATGCTAAGTTTTTTTCAGCTAATAAGGCAACTTTGTGGATATATAGCACCTAGAAATTCATTTTCATACTCTTCAAATAAATCAAGCAAAATGGTCACTTAACAGAACACAAAAGTGTCCAAGGACATAAAAGTGTCCTGTTACCATTCTAGTGCTAAGGGAGTAGAAATCATTTTTTGTTTTCACGAAGGTGAGGGTGAAAATGTGGGGGTGATTTGTATAAAAGAAAAATATGACGTTAGAGTATGTACATATTGGCAAAAAATATACTTATGGTGTAAGAGGATGAAAGAAGGCATACACAGGTTTAATAAAACACACACCTAAGTATAAATATTTAAATAAAATACCAAAATAATTATAAAAGTCCCTATATTTAGGCCATATATACAATGCAATATTTACACACAAATAGGCCATAATATATTTTATTTTTTTTATTTTATTTATTTTTTTGGCTCAACTAGCC
This sequence comes from Adiantum capillus-veneris, assembly GCF_014529385.1. Lineage (NCBI taxonomy): Eukaryota > Viridiplantae > Streptophyta > Polypodiopsida > Polypodiales > Pteridaceae > Adiantum > Adiantum capillus-veneris. Next base: position 66,821,428 of record NC_140933.1, read on the forward strand.
CAGTGACTAGCTAGCTTAGGGTTTTAAGAAGATATGGAACAAGCCCCCTAACTCACACATGCCTATGTACAATGAAAAGGTAAGAATATCCACAGTGTTTAGGTGATTTTGGTAGGGTGGGGTAGCTCACTATGGCAATTACAGAGAGCCGAAAAACAGCTACTATCAGTATATTTCAGTCATATATCGACATCCTAACATTATACTAATGTTATGATATCCATTCCTATATAGACATGCATACTGGTTCTTTGGATTTCTATAGGACACTTATTTCTTTCGATATAGTGGTTGGTATCCGTTTGACTTGTTGTAGTGGCCTCGGAGCACTCTATGCTCATAGGTGGCTCCCTTGGGCGGTTTTGTGGACGTTTTTGGTGCTCATGGGTCGTTTGCTAGTGTGAGTGGTTTGAAGGTGATTTTGAAGTGCACTTGTAAGGGTTATTTCTCACACGGTGTACCCTGACGCCCCCCCCCCCCCCTTTTATTGAGAACTATCGAGCACTACCGCTAGTGATAGTGTCCCCCCCAAGCTTGTGAGGATGTGAGAGAGGAGTGGGATTTTGCCTCCAAGGGGCATCAAACCATTCAAAAACTTGCTAATAAAAGTGCTCAAAAGGGCCAATAAGATGTATATTTGTAAAAATGGTCAAAAGTCCTTATAAAAAGTTTCTTTTATCATTTTGGGGGCTCTTTGGACATTTTTGAGCTAGTTTTTATATGTGAAATCTCCTCTTTGCCGTTCCAACCATAGAATGACACTTGAGATGTTGTAAAGGGTTTTTTAATCAACATCAATCCGTGCAAATACACATTTTGGGTGCAAATTCTCCCCTTTCCCCCTTCTCTTTCTCTTGCTATTGTTTTTTCTTTCCACATCGTTGATAGTGTGGAGGTGCGTGTACCCCAAGACCCGTGATGTCTATGCATGTTGAGAGTGAGATAGAGCATTGATGTTTTTTTTGAGAGGGTCAAGATGGACAATGTTCGTGTGTGAGTGCAATATGGTGATCTTGAAGACCGTGTCTGCTTTGGTTTGTGTGAAACTAGTGGTTTTCTAGTGTGAGTGGTTTGGAGGTGATCTTCAGAGGATAGGAGTTCTATGAATTTCCTAAACTATAGTGAGGCATTGTGTTGTGCCATGGGTGTTTTTCCCATTTCCCTTCTCCGCCTTTTGGTGCCCCCACAAGGAAGCTATTGATTGCTCCCGGTTTGACAAAGAAGTATAATTGCATTGTTGAGTTGAACTTGTTTTAATAATCGTTGATAATCCCTTAGTCATAATCTTTGAAGCAGAGTTGTGGCCTATCAAGCCATGGAGCTACAAGACCCAATGCAAAACATAATCTTTGAGACCAGGAGCAGCAACCAAGGATATGAAAAGAAAGCTCAAAAAGTTTGGAAGTGCTTCAATGCCAAATTGAATAGAGCACTATTGTATCTTGCCACAAATGCAAAGTCTCTTTCGCCTCACAATTTGCTTTTCTTGTTTTGCATATCCCCTTGATTAGGCATTCTAAGGTAACAGACAACTCTAACACTACCCACAATGATGAAAATTTTGACATGCAAACTCTTTCAGAATTATTACTCAATTTTTGCATTAATTGTGCGTACTCTAAGGCTTGAATACTTGTAGATTTTAAATTTCTACCTTTGACAGAATCTACAAAATGATCCTCGAAAACAAGGCCAATCTTAAAGCCCTAAGTACGGAAGCCAAATTGAAATATCTTTTTTTTCAAAGGTGTTAACAAGTCAGCTTTTTTATTCCACCAACACATTGTATCAGGCCACACACCCGGGACCATCCTTTGGCTTAAGGCACCACCAAGTGTGCTTAGTGGGGGGTGAACCCACCACCTTGGTGATGCAAGTCCAACCCTCTTCCAACTTAATTAAAATATCTTATAAAGAGTACAACTTTTGTCAAGTGAGAACTATATTTTAAAGACATATATGTGAAAGCTCTAGTTTACACACTTTCATTGTAGATTCAAGCTTCCTTTTATGACTTATTTGTTGCAATTGTATGTGTTGTTGAAATACAATGAGTGTTTAGATCCTAATTGTTTCAATACATGCAAGCCGTTTGAGAAAACTCTATCTTTGTTGCTCATTTTTATGCTTTTTGTTAAATATTTGAATGAAAGGATGATTTAAGAGTGATAAATGGGTAGAACTCTTCAGATAGAGACCTATAATTTGCTATTTTGCAAGACTGCATGAATAAATCACACATGTTTTCACTTTGACATGCAAGTCCAAATTAGTCATGTTTTCCTGTTGTCCGCTTGGTGGGGTGAATCTACATCGCAATCAGATGAGATTTGGACCATTCAATCTATCATTTACTGCTCTTGAGTTGGAATTTTGGATGTGGTTTTTAAACCATGTACAATACATGGTGTAAGATGTTACCTAGGAGGGTATTTAGGTAACCTCCTTACAAAATTCTAAATTAATTTCTTTGATAGAAAGAACCTTAGCATGTATGCCTGACTCAAATACTTCAGCGAGAGAGAGAGAGAGAGAGAGAGAGAGAGAGAGAGAGAGAGAGAGAGAGAGAGAGAGAGAGAGAGAGAGAGAGAGAGAGAGAGAGAGAGAGAGAGAGGGCCATGTCTGGGTCTAGCTTCCCCTAAAACCTAGACATCCCTCCCACTTGATACCAACATCGAGTCAGGACTCTTCCTGCCTCCCATGCCAGTTCAAGGGGGGTCAAAAAGGAAAGAGAGAGAAAAGCAAACCGCAACTTTCTCTATTTTGAAGACTTTCCTTGGTTCTCCAAAAAGGAAGTCATGAGACTAGGGTGTGCTATTGTCCAGGGCCAACTAGTTGAAGCACTCTATTGATCCTCCTTGGTTCAAAGATGAAAACCTCTTTTTCTCAATCAGTGCCAGGTACGGCGGTTATCACATTCGCCTAAGAGAAAGGTTGTTACTTTCCACTCAAAATAGACTCTTAAGAGAACAACATAAAAATTGTGATTCCTACTTTCCACTCAAATAGCCTCTTAAGAGAACAACATAAAAATTGGTAATCAACTTTAGCCAACTAACCCTCGAGGTCCACCCGCCCACCGAACCTTTCAATAAGTGTACATTGCCAAGGTCTTACTACCATACTAGACAAACAATGAAGACAAGCAATGATAATTCAGACATTTCATAAGAGCATGTAAACTCTTGCATATCCTCGCAACAAGGTACACTTATTTGGCATGTTCCCACATTTGGGCTTTTGTTAGATATTTTAATGCATTCTTCCTTTAGTAATTAAGAGATAGCTAGTTATCCTAGCTAAACAAGCAGCACACTTATACCCTTGTCATCCTCCTTCATCAGGTCTCAGATGACTAGGGTCTCTACTGCAAACTTGATAGATCCTTTACACAATTCTCGTTGCTTAATTTAGTGTGGAAAAGGCATAAGTTTGACTTAAGATTCCATTAATTTATACCAAGATGTGGAGCCACAATCCGGGATGGGTTTGGATGAGCGGGATAGCCCTATGGTTCCTAGCCTTTCCAAGTCATTTTCCTTTTTTTTTCAAGCAATTCAACCAAGTTCCTTAATTAAGGTACATCTCCCTTCCAAATCCACGATCCATTCGATCATCCAAACATCTCCTTTTCCATTGGCACCATGCCTACCCGAACTAGGCCGATTTCCAATGATTCTACGGGTACTTCACCCGGCCAAGACATCACACCCATTCATTCCAATCCAAGATATGGAATGAACCCTCGATATTGAAAATCAACCAACGGTTATGAGTCCTAGCCAGAGAGGACCATCCCCCATTAAGTTCCCACAAGGCACATCTGGGCTGGCCTTCTCTCCATTCTCCAATCATTTCAAACAATTTCACACTCAAAAACTTATAATATGTTGTGCTAGGGATATCCATGTCCAATCCGTCTTGGATTCCTTTTTAATCCTAAGGTAAAGATTTTGGTTACCTTCCTTGAGTTAATCTTCTCAGTTCATAGTTTTTTTTTTAAACTTACTCAAATAATGTCCCTTAGAGAAACCAACGTGTTTCAAAAGGTTTTATGATTTGGTTTCACTTCATCCTTTTTGTCAACCTTGGATTTGCGTAGCTAATACGTAATCCCCTTTTTCATCCAATGCAATCCACGGGTCATCTCCATGGAAGTGGGGAGAGTTCGAGTTCCGATCGCCTATGGGGCATCTCCATAGGAGCCATCCCCTGCTCCCCCTCAAAATCCCTTAGAAACAAACTTGAGAGATAAGCAAAAATGATTAAAGTGCTAGCAATGCATTATGCAATGTGAAACATCTTTGACAAATAGTATGTTTGGGAGAAGGTTGTGATGCTTCCTTTCCTACTTTGGTTGAACACAATGAATGCAAGTGAGTCTAGTCATTGAACTTTCCTAACATTATGGTCATGACTACCTTAGTGCAATATCAAGTATAGTTGTGTGAGTGCTATAATGCTTTCAATGTATCTACCATCTTGGAATCCATGGAGAGCGACATTTCTACTAAGAATGAAAGATAAATTTCATTCAAATGTATGAATTCTCAAACCCTATCTTTGTGCATTATTCTTAAGCTTCTTTCTTGTACTTGTGTGCTCACCTTCTAAAATAGAATGAATTGCTTCCAAGGTGAGTGTAGTGTTATGGTCTTCTTATGCATCATGAATGTTACTAAGTGATTAACAATAATGATCCTTATTTAGGATTATGCAAGTACTTAAGTGATTGACAAGTTCTTATGCAAGTTCTTAAGTGATTGATGACATATTCATTCATTCAAGGAAGAATTTGTTCTCTCCCTATACATCCTACAATGTGTAAGACCTAACCAAGTCAATGTTATTATGACTAGCGTAGTATAGGCACTTACCTTCTTTAGGTTGCTTCCTTGATAAGAGGGATTTTGTAGTAAAAAAAGGGAGAGGGACTTGAAGAGGTGTACCTTCTTCTTCTTCTTTCCTTGGCCTCGTCTTCTTCAAATGGATGACCTTCACAAAGGAATGGAGTAGAGAATTTGTCTACAAAACCTCCTTGAGAATCCTCTTACAAGTGTCTTGAAGAGGATGGTAAGGTAAGAGAAAGGATACTCTAAGAAACGTGAGGCTAGTATTAGAGAGAGAGAGATCCTTGTTAGGAAGTAGGATGCTCAAAGGACAAGGAGTGTAAGCTTTCCCTAGATTAGGTAAAGCTTAGCAATCCTCGAAATAGGAGACCAAGGATAAAGGAGAGATGAAGTTCAAAGCTTCATAGCTTATGCTATGTGTACATGTAAGGGAGAAGAGAACTAGACGTTCCCTAGAATAGAAGAGTGGCCTCTTCCTGGGAGGCTATGGAATGTAGAAGCTTAGGGAGGAATGGGAACATGAATGTGTGTGTGTGTGTGTGTGTGTATAATAGACTTGGTTTAGCTATGGCTTCCATAAGCTTTCTCTACAAGCTTACTCTCTAGTGCATCTTGAAGAATGAGGAGAGAGAGAGTGTGTCCAAAAAAATGAGAAGAGAAACCCTCTTTTTATATACATTTTTTATGAGCACTTTCACTTTTCTTGATAACTTATCTCTTTATTGATAAGCTCTTTTATTTAACTTGATAACTTATCTTCTTTATCAAACTTTTGTAACAAGTTACTTATTCCTCTTATCTTTTCTTTTTCACCTTTTCATTCTAATTTTCTTGAAAATAAAAGCTAATTTCACATGCTTTTTCTTACATCATCTTACACTTCACATGATTCTCCTTACACTTTACATGATTCTTCTTACATTTTTCTTACACTTCACATGCTTATTCTTACATTTCACATGAATATCCTTACAATCATCATATCTCTTCTTACAGTTTCTTATCTCTCCTTACACTTCACATACTTCTCCTTACATCTCCCTTAACTTCACATGCTTTTCTTACAACTCCTTATACTTTCACATGTTTTTCTTACAACTATCATGACTCTTCTTACTTCTTACAAGTCCTCTCTTTTGTAAGAAAACATCATAATGAGGTACCTTTGTAAGAAGGTATTATAATGAGGTACTTTTGTAAGAAAAGTAATATGATGAGGTATGTTTGTAAGCAAAATAATATAAGGAGGTATTTTTGAAAAAAAGGTATTTCCCAAAACGGAAAATAAAAATAGAAAGTAAATTTAGTAAGATGAATTTTCCATTGATGCAAAAAAGACAAAAGAGGACTCCTACTTTTTATAGAATCCAATTTTGTCTATAAGAGGCTTTTCACATGCTTCTCTTCGAAAAACTACTTGAACTTTTAAAATTAACAACACATCAAGATTTTTTCATCAATTTGGTAGTGTAAGGATCTCGAGAGGGACCTTAGAGAAGGAGTTTTGGGGGGGGGGGCTGGTTTAGAGGGGTATTGTGCATAGTAGGCTATGGTCCACCCATCTCAGTGTCAATAAAAGGTTCATGCATTAAACCTCATAGATCATGCCTACCTCAAGTAGGATCTCGTGATATGATCAAAACAGCACTGCACCTTCCACAACTTCTTTTCTGCATGTTATACACATGGTTCATCAAAAACTTCTTCAAGCTAGGTGAACTCTTGATGGACCTCACCTCCGAGTTTCCAAGCAAATACACAACCCCCGCATCACTACAGCTCTCTATCCACTCGACTTGATAACTTTAGCCTCTTTACATGCATCACAAGATTATTTATTTGATTCGACCTCAAGCCTCCAGTCATCATATTCACAGCCATTCCTAGAATCCAATGTCTTCTCAAAGACAGCTCCCTTGGCCGATCCGGATGTCTAGAATTCCTCATCTGTTATGGTTAGCACAACAAGACACTCAAACTTCATAATTTTCTCATCAAAACATATGAGCCCTTCACCAACAATAGAATCTCAAACATTTTGCAATAACTATTGCTTAAATCTGTCATTCTCCTACCTCACATCCTTGTAACCATATCTAGCAACACATCTGAACATTTGAATCTCCCTCCCACCAACATGTCTTATAAGGAACCTCTCATGGTCCATGACCTAGGTCACTAGCAACGACTTCACACAAACAACAATTATGACAGCATGCAAAGCAGGCAAGTTCTTCAGTAAAATGCAAGGTATTCCACTATCAATTTTTTTAAATATGAGTGCAATGCCAAGAATACGTGTGACGACCCCACAAGATCTTGCATGACTGCCTTTGACAATTGGCGCCTTAATTCAAAGTCATGTTTCCATGCTGCTCCTTAATGCTATACATACATGATGAAAAGAAGACCTGGTACAAATGCGAGAGGCAGGTATCTCCCTTGTTCAAACTTGAATAATACAAAGCTGAAATAGAGCAAGTCTTTAAGTCCAAACACTAAGAGGAAGGCAAGGCTCATTCCATAAGGGGATCTACCATATCAATACATAATGAGAGTGAGAAAGAATGTAGTGGCAACCATGACTCCAACAACAGCAATACCTGCATATAGAGCAAAAATTGTAAGTAAAATAATAAAAATAATATATGTATATATATATATATACACACACACACACACATATATACCTTCACAAGTTTAGATTGATCTAAACTTACAAACTACGAGAGTGAAGGGAAATACAAAGACCACACGCATAAAAAAAGAGGGAAAATGATTTTTTATATATATATATTTCTTAAACACACACACAATTACTTTCACAAACAAAATAAAACATAAATATAAGATAACATAATAAGAAACATAAAAGTAAAAAGAAGAATCATTGAATTTGGATAGACTCATGCGTGCGTGTGCGCATAGGTGTCATACAAAGGGTTGTCAACATACGGTGTCATACAGAGCATAGGCATATACAAATGCTCTCTCTCTCTCTCTCACACACACACACACATAATATATATATATATATATATAGTTATATATGATATGTGTGTGTGTGTGTATATATATATATGTATGTATGTATGTATGTATGTATCTATCTCTCTTTCTCTCTCACACTCCCTCTCTCTCTCTGCTCTCTCCCACCTCCCTCCCTCCCTCTCTCTCTCTCTCTCTCTCTCTCTCTCTCTCTCTCTCTCTCTCTCTCTCTCTCTCTCTCTCTCTAATGTGGAGGGATGTGGAGGAGAGCAGTGAGTGTGGAAGAGAGAGAGATGGGGAACGTGGGAGGGGAGGGATAAAATTTAAAAAAACAAAAGAGAGAGGGGGGTATCGGAAGGCACTAGCGATATCTCTAGTACCCCCCCTCCCTCTCTCTTTTTTTTACCTCCATCTTCCTCTCTCTTCTCTTCTCTCTCTCCTCTCTCTCTCTCTCTCTCTCTCTCTCTCTCACACACACACACACACATTCCCCCCTCTCCCACTCTCCTCTATTTCTCTCTCCGCACTCTCTCCCTCCCATTCCTCTCTCTCTCTCTCTCTCTCTCTCTCTCTCTCTCTCTCTCCCACCCCCTGTAAGAACCTGGGAGACTAAGACGTGAGATCCACCTCCCTACCACCCTTTATGTAGGCCTGGCTCCTAGCCCTAGCCATAATTGGATCCCCAGTCCACACTTGTCCAGTCCAGACCATTTGGTCTAGTTCCTTGACCCCCTAAGTTATACTTGCCCATAGGACCCTTGTCCTAACATTACTCCCCCCTTGTGAAATAGTTTTCGTCCTCAAAAACAAAAGTAGAAAAATTTGCCTTAGAATTACTAATGTTTTCCCATATGCTCTTATCATATCTTCCATCACCCAATTCACTCATGGTGTCTGGCCATCCATCACAGGATGATCAACTATATGCATAGCATATGCACTGGTGAATTCTCATGCCACTCTAGATAAACCTTTGCTAGGCACTAGGGCCCATAACACCTAGTGTGTATGCATTAGCAAAATGTTATTTGAGCCTGTAGAGCTCAACCGATTTAAATATATAAAGGTTGTACCTGGGATAAAATGTAACCTTAAGGGACATATAGGTACAAAAAATGAACTTTTCATTGATAGCGTTGCTAGTTTAATGAGTCTTACTTGGTACTTGCTACTTTAACATGCCTTACTTGGTAGCTGACAATTTTTGGCCTCTAAAATTCTTCCTCATACCTGGTGCGTTGAAGGGTCTCATGAACGGAATTGACCCGCACCCCTCGGACATTATATCCACACCGGATTATGAGAAGGACGACAGTGTCTTAGTCCCTGAGACTCATATTCTCCTGTTGTGGAATATGTCTCCTTAGTGACGACAAAGAACTTTGACGTTGGTGCAGCCAAAGTTGTTCGAAGCTAGCAGGTAGTCTATGCCAGGCAAAGGGTGTAGTTGAGTGTAGTGCACGAGTGCAGTGCAGAAGGCTAGGACATGTGCCAAGGCCCTAGGCAGCCAAGGGGTAGGGGATGGTTCCCGCATAGAGACAGAGAGAGAGAGAGAGAGATAGAGGCCAAAGGTGGCTGCAGGACTAGGTGCAAAGGGAGGAGTTCCCAGCGGACAAGGTGAAAGAGTGAGAGGGAGCCCGGAGGCCTCCAATGTGTGCAAAGCCAAGCCAAGGCCGAGTGGGACAAGGAAGGAGCAAAGGAGGAGCCGGCAGACTAAGATGGTCAAAAAGTCAAAAAATCAAGCAGTGCAAGGCTTAGCCCAAAGAGGGTAAAAATGAAGGTGAAGGAAAGTAAAAAAATAAAAAACGCGAAGAGGCAATAGCGACATCGCTATTGCCCCCCCCCCCCCCCCCCCCCCCCCCCAAGTTCAAAAGAGAGAAAGGGAGCAGATAGAGCAAGGCGGTGCTCCTCTTCTCGAAAGATACAAAAAATGGGTGCCATATGGACCAATTGAGGAGTAGCTTCCCCAAATTGAAGACCCCCCCCCCCCCCCATAAAAGTCAAAAATTAATCAAATTAGGGGCTTCTTCTCAATTTGTTGGCGTAGATTTTTCGTGGCCTTTTGAGTGCCATTGGAAGCCTGCAAAGTGGAGCTTTTGAAGAGAGGAGTGTACCTATCAAAGCCCTTTGTATCTCTCTTGTGTAAATGGCCATGGTGATGGCAGTGTGAGTTTGTATGATTATTTGGTGAAGTGCAATCGAGCCATTGTTGCCTCATCTCGTTGTTGTTTCTCCTTCCCCCCTTCTCTTTCTCCAGCTTTCACGGTTCTCCTCGGTGCCGGCTGTGTGGAAGTGTGTGCCCCCTCGGACAGATGGTGTTTTGAGTGAGAGAGTGAGATTGAGTTGTTGTGAGTGTGTGTAAGGGTGGAGACAGGTAGTGGTAGTAGGTGTGCCTTTTGTGGTGGATTTGTGGAGTGTGTGAGCAGTGGTGGCAGTTAAGGTGGTGGTCTGCTAGTGTGAGTCATGTGTTCAAAGGTGTTTTTTGAGAGGATAGGGGTGCTATGAATACCCTGAGCTATAGAGAGTCCCTTGTGTTTGTGCCGGGCGTGTTCTCCCATTCTCCCTCTCCATATTCTGGTGCCCCCACGGAGGAGTATGGTGATGCTCCTAGTTGAAGTCGAAGTGGTGATTTTGCTGATTGCGGCCTTTGAAGAGCAGGTGCTGCTAGTGATGGCTTGGATGGGATTTCCTGTGGTTGAAGATGCGAAAACTTGGCTTCAAGACTACGGATTGTTTGTTTTGGAAAGCGGTTTATTGAGACAAGCTGGTGTGGTACAGGTGTTCCCGCTCCTGGTTGGTGGTAAAGGAAAGCTATGGTTTGATAGCCTTGGTAAAGAAGAAAAAGCAGATTGTGAGGCCCTAGAGACGGCTTTTTGGAGAAAATTTGTTGAGGATGCGCAACTCGATGAAGTAAAGCGGAAGCTGGATGGATTGAAACAAAGCTTGGAGGGTGATTTTCAAGTGTTCGAGTGGGAATTAGAAGCCCCTTGCAGAAAATGCCAGTTCTTTGAAATTGTGTAAATTCATGGATTGCCTGCATGAGGAAGTGTGAGATAAATTGGAGATAGATGGCCCAATGTCATATGAGGAGGCAGTAGCTCTAGCAAGAGGGCGAACCAAGAAGATTTTGAAGAAGCGCGAGGCTAGGCAGTGTTTGCAAGGTCTTGTGATGCCAAAGCAATGTGATGCGGTGGTAGCTGAGCCACAAATCGTGCAAAGAGGAGTGTAGGTGTGAGAAGAACCAAGGGTTCTTTGTCTACAGAGAGATAAGATGGTTCCTATGCCAAAGATGCCGGCTAGAGAGGTTCCAATTGTGGAGGAAGTGCAGGTGGTTCCCGAGGGGATAAAGGGTATGATGCCAAGTTCGAGTGCGGCTGTTGAGGCTCCATTGAAGTGCGGAAAAGAGCAAGGAGTGAGGTTTGCAGATGAGGTCGAAGCGGTGAAGATAGAGAAGATTCCCGAGATTGAAACCGAAGAGGAGACTGGGTTGAGTGACAGAAGCTCTATGGACGCAGACACGAGTTGGGAGACCTAGTCGTCCCAATCCAGGTATGATGAGTTCGACCTCTTACATGTGAGTGGAGAGGCAATGAATATGTGCAAGGAGCAACATGAAGTGCAAGCCAAGTCGCTTATTGAAGACTAAGTGGAGCAATTTAGGCCTACAGGTATTGATGTGCAAGTAAAGCTGGTGTGCACTACCATGCTAATGGCCATGCTGATGAAGGTAGCAGTACAGTATTCCATAGTGGTGCAATAGGTGCAAAATTTTTCCAAAAGGGATAGAGCAGTTGTACCTATGGAAGAGGACAAGGCGGATGTGATAGAGAACGAGTTTCTCTCTTCCTTGGCAGAGATTGATGATGCAGCAGTAGAAGAGCAGGTGATTGAAGTCCACAAGCAGGTGGTGCTTATTGACCTTGAAGTGCCAATTGACGAGGAGGAGCTCGACGATGCTAGAATTGAGTTCATGGCAGGTGAGAAGGGCAATGCAGAGTCAAAGTTAGAGGTGCTTCCTACACAGTCAATGCCCTCTATGACAGGTGGTGCAGAATCCAAGGTAGTGTCCAAGCTTTCTAAGGAGGTTTTTGAGTGGTGGTTGAAAGGAATGGTGATAAAAGCAGTTGTGCAGTATGCTGTTGAGAAGGTGCAAGATCTGCTAGATGAGGATCTAGATTTACATGGCTGGGAGGATGTGTCAGGTATGTCTTTGGATGGTGAGCACGAAGCTGCTCTATTAAGTGCTCTTGGAAATGCTTGGTTGCGAGTGGGAAATTTGCCAAGGAGTGCTTGGAGTGGTAGGGGTATGATGTTGGCAATGTGGATATGCAGTTGCGTGTGTGCCTTGGAGTGGCACTATGTTAGATTGTTGCAGGTGGATGGAAGGCACCAATCTAAGGTGTTTGACCCTGGTGGGTGTTGACACGTAAAGCAGGGGGTTGGGAAACCCGCATGAGCAAAGACAGCAGGTTACAGGTGTTAGTTTTGTACATATGAGGTGCTTTTGCAGTGTACAGAGAGTCTGTTTTTGGTGTGCATCTTTTTAGTGCCATAAGGCCATGTGTGGTTGAACATAAATGTTCAACGAGGGGGTGGGTGTCAGGACAAGGGTCCTGTACCCTAACAACTAGGATAGTCATGGACTACGGCCAAGGGTCGGGCTAGGCAGTGTGGACATGGGATCCGTCTAGGGCAAGGGGATAGGAGCCCGCCTATATAAAGGGAGGTTGGGAGGAGGATCCTAGAGTCTAGTTCCTAGTTCTTACACTGGTATCAGAGCCTAGGTGTCTCTTACAATCTCTCTCTTGGCGCGGTCTCTTTAGATCCCTAAAAGCAAGCTATTTTGGTGAGAACAGTGGCTCTTTTGGGGGCTTTTCCAAAAGAAGATAGTTTTTTTCCAAAACGGGACACCTTGCCCATTTGGGAACTGAGTAGGGTGTAGGAAATCGGGAGCTTCTAGGCTTGGGGGGGGCGCCATGGAGCAGTAGACCCGTGTGTTATCACCTTTCGGCCATAGCCAGCCTCGGCGAGCCCCGCCATCATCATCTGGTAGCGCGCAATTTTCATCACGCTGCCTACAACTTTGGCTTCAAAAAAACCACGCTATTTTCACATTTAGGAGGCCTTTGGCCATTGAACTTAAACCTTGTCCACTGCAAGTAGCCTTTCCCACAGGAAATTCAGCAAGTCGAACCGATGAACCAAGCCCGAGCAATTCAAGCAAGGAAAACTCTCGGCTTCGAGTCGAATCTCCCGAGGTCGAGATTACACTCAGTACCTGCAAAAAATTACATCATCTGGAGATTTTTTGAGTGACAACTCCAAGAGTCATCCAAGCAATATAATCGTTGACGGTTCCAACAATTAAGCTTCAACGATTATATTAAGCTTCAACCATACACGGTGGGATGTTCAATTTCAATTAAGCTTCGACTCAAAGGTAAAGCTTCAACAATATACGGGGCATAATTCAATTATGTGCTACGATGACTCACTACTACGACACGGAGTTCGCTATACTTTGCATGAGCTACGAGCATCAGGTATTTTTTCTGAGTACTTCTTACACTGCACTGTGTAGCCATGGATTCGGATATCAACATGACATTCGATTTCGAGAAAAGTACTCCCGATCCTGCCAATGATGGCTCGCGGCCGGATACTCTCAAGGAGAGTACCCGCGACACTACGGCAGGAGAAGATACTTATGAATTGCTCGATATTCAGGAAGTTCGTGCACTTCAGACACGCATGAGAGTCATGGAAGAAAATTTTAAGGCTTTAAATGAAAATGTTACTAAACTTTGCACTTTAGTCATTCAATTGATGCAACAGCAGACTAAGTTCGGCTGACACCCACACGCATGAGCATGTTGGAACACAAGGGCAAGGCCCAATTAATGAAACACTGCATACTCTCACTGCCAAAGAGGTAGATTGTTTGTTGAAGAATTTTAAACCACCAATTTTCAAAGGCGAAGACCGGGACCGCAATAAGGATGCAGTGAACATATTTCTCAATAAATGGGATGGAATTTATCCCTTACGGCACACTCCGGATGCAGTAAGAGCTCTGCAAACGAGCTTAACTCTGGAAGTCAAGGCCTACAAATGGTGGATGTCTCTCAAGGAGAAGAACATCATACCATAGAGTTGGAAAGACTTTGAATCAATGTTTGGCAAGGAATTTTTGCCTACAAACGAGGCTGATCGGGATTGGACTGCTTGGGACACGTGTTCCATGCACCAATTTTCGTCACTCCTCGAACATATCTCTCACTATAGGGACATTATCCTCAAGTTGGAAGGATTGGATACCTTTCAACAGTACGAAGGTTCATACGAGGTCTGACTCCAAAACTTAAGAAGTATGTCAAATCTTAGGACCCTAAAACACTTGAGGAAGCCATAGTGAAAGCAAATATTCATGATGACCCTGATGATAAGAAAACACATAACAGTAACGTGCCTGCTAGTACACATAGTGACACACGCACTTAATACAGGCACAATAAAAGAAAATTTATAGTTGCTAATTTAGATGCATCTAAAAAACCCAAGGGGTCCAGGGGTCCTCTCTCCCCTGAGGATTTTGAAAAGGCCAAGAAAGAGAAGCTATGTTTTCAATGCTTAGGAAGAGGCCATGGCAAAAAGGATTGTCCCAAGGGGAAATCTTCTCTCCAAGGGGAAGGAAAAATCAATGCACATGGTGCAACTACTGCCTCTCAAGTCTTCCTCCAAGTTCTCTACAGTGGAAGTAACACACACTGAGGTGGTGCATGAATGCTATCTCACAACTTCCATGTGGCAACAGACCTTTGGACCACATGAGTTAGTACGTATGCACGGATCTCTATAAGGGCATAAGGTGAGCATCTTGGTAGATGATGGTGCTATGCACAATTTCATCAATTATGGATTGGTGAAAAAGCTCAAACTGCCTCAAACTGCGAGTACCCACCGCTACAAGGTAGCAATGATGAATGGACATGACAGTGAAGTATGGGATACTCAATGCCGAGCTCTTCCATTCGAAGTACAAGGGTACTCTACTTGTTTGGATTTTCAAGTTATGAACATGGAAAGGGCTGATGTGGTTCTTGGTAGGGAGTGGTTGCATAGCCTAGGACCATCGCTAAAGTGTAGATATGAGCACAACGGTTTGATGTTCGATTCCCATGGCACACATGTGTTGTTGTTAGGAGAAAATGATATACCATCATCACCCCACTGATTTGTATTGCCGAGCTTGTGTAGCTCGTTTTTTATAATGAAATAGAACAGGTTTTCTTGTGTTACTCACTATCTCATTTTCTTTTCAACATTGAGTATGTTGAACATTCCTCAACGCCGCATGCTTCTCTCTCCTCTATTCCACCAATTTCTAATTCTATACAAGCAAACGTTGCTAATCAGTTACAAAAATTGTTAAAGGAATTTCAAGATGTTTTTCCTGATGATTTGCCATCAGATTTACCATCAACACGCTCAGTGCAACATGGCATTGATGTGGCTGTAGGCTGTAAACCTATTAGTAAACCACCTTACCGTATGAGTTACTCAGAGGCTACTGAGGTAGAACGCCAGCTTGCTGACTACCTTAGCAGAGGGTTTATTCAACCCAGTTCTTCACCATAGGCTTCGCCTATAATTTTGGTGAAGAAAAAGGACGACAGTATGCGCATGTGCGTAGACTACCGAGGCTTAAATGCAGTTACAGTTAAGAACAAATACCCATTGCCAAGGGTTGATGAGTTATTTGATAAGCTAACTCCTAAATGAATTTTTTCAAAAATTGACTTGAGGTCAAGATATCACCAAGTCCGTATCCGGCTTGCAGATATACCTAAGACTGCATTCCGAACACGGTCTGGACATTACGAGTTTTTGGTGATGCCCTTCGGGTTAACCAATGCGCCCGCGACATTCATGACACTTACGGAAAGTGTCTTGAAACCATATTTGGGCAAATTTGTCATTGTGTTCCTCGATGACATTCTAGTTTATAGTGATTTTGAAGAAGAGCACTTACAACATCTCAGGCAGGTGTTTGAGTTGCTACGTGCAAACAACTTATATGCCAAAGAATCTAAATGTGATTTCCTCAAGGAAGAAATTTATTATTTAGGGCATGTCATTTCAGCTAATGGCCTATACATGGATCAATCCAAAGTGGATAACATCCGAAAATGGCCACTTCCAAAAAATCTGAAAGAATTACAGGTCTTTTTAGGCTTCACAGGTTTTTACCGACGGTTCGTTAAAAACTATGCTCACCTTGCTGTACCTATGACGGACCAACTAAAAGGCAAAGGTAAGGCTTTTCAGTGGGGTTCCGCTCAACAGAAGAGTGGGGTTCCGCTACAACTCCTATACTGGCTATTGTAGATCCTTTGAAACCATTCGTCTTGGAAACGGATGCCAGTGACCGTGCTATTGGAGCCGTCCTGTTACAAGACAGGACAAAGTAAGAAGCTGGATGCAGCTCAGAAGAATTATTCTGCTTACGAACGTGAACTCTATGCAATAGTTTCTTCCTTAAAGACATGGCGTCACTATATGTATGGTGCTCAGTTCAAGCATCAAATGGTTTACACAAAAAACAGATTTAAAGGGTCGAAAAGACAGGTGGGCCGAGATCCTTTAAGAATATGACGCCAAGTTAAGGTATCGCAAAGGACAATACAATATAGTGGTAGATGTTCTCAGTCGAATGCCAAAGATCAATTCGCTCTTGTTCACGGAACTTCGTAGTGAATTTTTAGAATCTCTCAAGGGCAAATATGAGCAAGATGAAACATATTCCAAAGTGTGGAACCATGTTCAAAAGAGGGATCCTTCTCACTCCAATGCGGGTAGTGCACAGCTAACCTCCACACCTAGTTCTCCTTTATCAAGTGATGAACTATAGTGATGGAAGCATTTTATCATCGACAATGGGTACCTACTCCACAAGGGGAGAGTTTGTGTACTGACGGACACAGACATTCGGCGCCAAATTCTTTATGAATGTCACGATAGTCCAAGTGCAGGGCACTCGGGGATTAGAAAAACTTATTCTCTCGTAAGACGACAATTTTACTGGCTAGGCCTACATGGATTTGTTCAAGTGTATGCCTTGCATTGCCAGAAATGTCAAGTTAACAAAGCAAAGCGCCTAAATTCCCAATGGAAAATGGGAAAGTATCTCCATGGATTTCATAGTAGGTTTACCAACCACTATACGAGGTCATGACTTAGTATGGGTGGTGGTAGACAGGTTGACTAAAATCTGTAATTTTATTCCGACCAAATCAACGGTTAGGACACGGGAACTAGCAAGATAATTTGTGGACAATCTATACAAATTGTATGGGCTGCCAAGTAATATTGTTAGTGACCATGACCCAAAGTTTAACAGCCACTTTTGGAGAGTTGTATCTAAACGATTGGATACACAACTCAACCTCAGTACAGCTGACCATCTAGAAACAGATGGTTAAGCGAAACGGGTTAACCAGGTGATAGGGATATGCTTAGAGCATACGTTAGAAAAAAACAGACAAATTGGGAAGAATACTTACCTGTTCTCGAGTTTTCCTACAAAAGTTCTAAGCATGTCACAACAGGCTTCAGTCCTTTCATGCTCATGTACGGGTTTCAACCTAGGTCACCAGTTACGGTGGGGTTGGCAACCGAAACACTCCAACAGGTTAAGGATTTTCTCCAAGACCACATGGATATGCTGAAACTTGCTCCTCAGAATGTCCGACAAGCACAAGATCGGTATAAGAAATACACTGATGAGAAACGTCGGCGAGTTACCTTTGAAGAAGGGGAGGAAGTATTTTTACGGGTGCCAGAACATTTAGAAAGTCCGAAAACTAGACTAACACCCAAATTATCTCCCCGATATTGTGGGCCTTTCAAAATACTCAAGCAAGTTGGTGATCGTGCCTACAAACTACTCCTACCATCACACTCTCGCATTCATACGGTGTTTCATGTAAGCCACCTACGAAAGCGGTTACATGGGGACGACAACGTCATTTACCAATAGGTTTTGGTCGATTACATTGAACCTCCTACGTTACCGCATGAACGTGAACGTGTTATGGATTACCATGAGTTGCATACACGCCATCATGTATGACAACAAGCCTTAATCAAGTGGAAAGACCGACTTGAAGAAGGTGCCACTTGGGAAAACATTAGTGTTCTTAAGAAGAAGTTTCCCACTTTTGTTTTCAAGGACGAAAACTCTTCTTTAAGGGGGGAGTAAGGTCAGTACAAGGGTCCTGTACCCTAACAACTAGGATAGTCATGGACTACGGCCAAGGGTCGGGCTAGGCAGTGTGGACAGGGGATCTGTCTAGGCAAGGGGCTAGGAGCCCGCCTATATAAAGGGAGGTTGGGAGGAGGATCCTAGAGTCTAGCTCCTAGTTCTTACAGTGGGCAATGATGGTGCAGCCAAAGTTAGTCAAAGCTAGCAGGTGGTCTATTCCAGGAAAAGGGTGCAGTCAAGTGCAGTGCAAAAGGCTAGGACGGGTTCCAAGGCCCTAGGCAGCCAAGGGATAGGGGATGGTTTCCGCATAGAGAGAGAGAGAGAGAGAGAGAGAGAGAGAGAGAGAGAGAGAGAGAGAGAGATAGAGGCCAAAGGTGGCCGTAGGATTGGGTGCAAAGGGAGGAGTTCCCGTAGCAGACAAGGTGAAAAAGAGAGAGGGATCTCGGAGGCCTTCAAAGTGTGCAAAGCCAATCCAAGGCTGGGCAAAGGCAAGGCTAAGTGGGCCAAGCAAGAAGCAAAGGATGAGCCGGACTGAGATGGTCAAAAAGTCAAAAAATCAAGCAGTGCAAGGATAAGCCCAAAGAGGGTAAAAATGAAGGTGAAGGAAAGTAAAAAAACTAAAAATTCCAAGAGGCAATAGCGACATCGCTATTGCACCCCCCAAGTGCAAAAGAGAGAAAGGGAGCAGAGAGAGAAAGGCGGTGCCCCCTTCCCAAAAGATACCAAAAATGGGTGCCATATGGACCAATTGAGGAGCAGTTTTCCCAAACTGAAGACTCCTCCTATAAAAGAAAAAAATTAATCAAATTAGGGGCTTCTTCTTAACTTGTTGGCTTAGATGTTTCTTGGCTTTTGAGTGCTCTTGGAGGCCTGCAAAGTAAATCTTTTGAATAGACGAGTGTACCTGTCAAAGCCCTTTGTATCTCTCTTGTGTAAATGGCCATGGTGATGGCAGTGTGAGTCTGTATAAGTGTTTGGTGAAGTGCAATCGAGCCATTTTTACATCGTCTTGTTGTTGTTTCTCCTTCCCCCCTTCTCTTTCTCCAGCTTTCACGGTTCTCCTCGGTGCCGGCTGTGTGGAAATGTGTGCCCCCCCGGCACCGATGGTGTTTTGAGTGAGAGAGTGAGATTGAGTTGTTGTGAGTGTGTGTAAGGGTGGAGACAGGCAGTGGTAGTAGGTGTGCCGTGTGTGGTGGATTTGTGGAGTGTATGAGGAGTGGCAATCGAGCAGGCGATGGTCTACTAGTGTGAGTCGTGTGTTCGAAGGTGTTTTCTGAGAGGATAGGGGTGTTGTGAATACCCTGAGCTATAGAGAGGCCCTTGTGTTTGTGTCGGGCGGGTTCCCCCATTCCCCCTCTCCAATGTCTGTGAAGTACACAAAGTACTTATATGTGGAGATACTTAAACACTCAGTGACAAGAGTGAGAGCGGCCCTCATTATCTTACTCCACGCATGAATTCCTTGAATTCCTACATCTTGGTGACAACCTTTGCCCATGCATATTCCATGAATCTTGAAGCATGTTGGAACAACATGTCTCCTCTAGAAGCCTGAGAATTTGTAGCATAGTTAAACAATACTTGTTCACTAAGACCATGAATTCATCAGCATGACTTAAACTCCTTGAATTGAGTGTCATGATAAAATGATCATGTTCACTTGAGTGTTGGGTTGGAGAAACTTTTCCTCCGGTTTCAAAATATGTCCATAAAATAGTGACATAACTAAATTGTCATGGGTGAGAGATTCCTTACATATAACCATATATGAGCCGAATAACAGTGACAAGATAAATGCCAAAATAAACTATTGATCCCAAAGCTCGAGATAGACTTAATCATAAATGAGCCATCGAAAATAGATGAGGCAACATAAATTCCATAAGAAATCAAGATCATGATTCCAATTAAAAGTGGAAAAAATAAAGGCCAATCCGGTAAATCAAAAATATTGCCATCTATCTGTCAAGATGATAAAAACTCTATATACACAGCATTTGCAACCTTGTGCATAGCTTGTGTAACTGCTCTTGAAACCCAACATTGAAGTGAAACGGTTGATCTTACAAGAAATAAGCTCATACTTGCCTCCTTGTAAGAAACATGACTCATAGCCTAGCTACATGTTAAACAAACGGTGCTTGTCTAACCTTGCTTGTGCTTTAGCTGAGTAAATAGATACATGATGTATCCAATACACTCAGTTGATTCTATACTTGCATCTTGCAAGCCACCAACATTCCATCCATGTGGTGCATACATTGAAGCATACATAACTTCATCTTTACTAAGACTTCTCTCATATGCATGAGTATGATGCATAGGTATCAATGCAATACCTTGCTTACCTCCCTTAATAAGCACCTTTTGTAGCTGTAGGGCATAGTGGAGTATACTATGTGTTTGGAGGTGATAACAACATACAAGTGCCCACCTAGCCAAGGCGCCCGTTGGGTCAGCCGGCCAAAGTTTTGATGTGGTCACATTATTTTTCTGATGTTTAATACATCAAACCGTGTAAAAGTCTAATGAGAATTGCCTATATCAAGTCTGAGTCAAAGATATAATTTTTCCAATGATGTATGTAAAGGTCCATGAGAAGTTGGCCATCGGCCACTTTAGAAAGCCCTAGGTATATAATACACTAAGGTAAGTGGGAAAGGGGAGATCATTTTTTTGAAGATAAGGGACTACTGCGTTACGTACAGAGAGCTTCCTCTTTGCTCAAACTTGTAATCATCGCTTCTGTGGCTACGGTAATCCAAATTCAGTTTTGTTTCTTGCATTGTGTTTCTCTTACTCTACTCTTTCATTCAAGTGTAAGCATTCAAGATTCGGTGAAGGTTTCAAACGCATCCGTTTAGGCCTTAAATCGTTGTTTTGAGTGTTTATATGCGTATTTTATGTTGTTTTGACCTTAGGAGAGGCTTTAGGGACCTAAAAACGACCCTTTAGGATCATCAGTTTACTATTTCTACGTACTGTGGGACGAACCATCGCGATCTTTGTACCTCTTCAGCATGCTGTGAGACAGTGATAGGATATGTTCCTTATAGTCCCCTGTAGCTTCCCTTCAAGTTTTGTGCGATTCCGATATGATTTGCATGGTGAACGAGCGTGATGACTGTAAAGCTGTGTAGAAAGACATAGGCAAATTACTTGGATTTGGTGCGATTGATTTTCTTGTAGAGTTAGTAGTTTCATCTCTTCGAGTTCACTCCATTAGGATTGACACCCTAGTGAGTTTCCATGCCTCATCCGAGTCGCTTCCCCTGTATCGATAAATTTATGTTGATGCTTGAGAGCTATGCTATGGACGTCCGTCGTGGCGACCCGCAAACATTGGCGCCGTTGCCAGGGAATGAATCTTAGGTGATGAGTGACCGAGTGCGTATTCCGAGTTTTCTTATTGTTCCAAAAGATAATTTCCATTCCATTTACATTTCAGTGAAGCATCTAGACAGAGGTTTAGTGCTTAGTGGAGTCTAGGGTCGGGGGACTGGCTAGATCTACTCTTGAGAGATATAGGGAGTTGTGAGTGAGGTTGCTTTAAGCATTTTTTCTCTTCAAATTTCTTTGTATCGATTGACTACTAATCCATCATCCATTTTTTATCCTGTTTGTTTTGTTTGATTCATTTTCTTATGTTCTTTCATTTCTGTACTTAGGAGTAGGATAAGTAAATCACATTCTAGTCAGATTTGGGGCAAAAGATAGAGTCAAAAACACCAGAAAACCATAACTTTGGCAAAAGGGCCATAAGACTGAAATTAAAAAATCTGACCAAACAGAGCTGAAATTGATTCAAATCACAAAGTGGTGGCACCAAACACTGGGAAATACTTCTCAGTGAGAGCCTGTAAAATTTCATTAGATTTGGCCTTTGTACTACGATTGCGATCGGTGTACCTCAGTGTTAGAATTGTACAAGATTTGACATGTGCCTTCGTGATAAGATTCCGAACAAGTTTGTCTAAAACAACCACACCCGAAAACATCAAAAAACAAGAAAATCAGGCCACTTGGACAAAACCAGCTTGACAAACCCAGAAAGTGCAAAATGTTGGCTTTTAGTGATCCAAATGCAAAGTGACTTGGGGAATAGCCTTAGAACACCTGTGTCTACAAGCACACCAAAATTGGTATGATTTGGCCTCTGTACTACGATCGTGATTGGTGTACCTCAGTGTCAGAATTGTACAAGATTTGACATGTGCCTTCCTGATAAGATTCTGAACAAGTTTGTCTAAAACAACCACACCCAAAAACATCAAAAATCAAGGAAATCGGGCCACTTGGGTAAAACTAGCCTGACAAACCCAGAAAGTGCAAAATCTTGACTTTTGGTGATCCAAATGCAAAAAGACTTGGGGGATAGCCTTAAAACATTAGTGTCTACAAGCATGCCAAATTTGGTCTAATTTGGGCTCAGAACTACGATCGCGATCGGTGTACCTAAGTGCCAGATTTTGACCAGATTTCATTTGTGGACTCCCCAAGTATATACAAACATAAAAGTCTAAAGGACCTAGGGTCAAAAACCACAAGAAACAGGTCAAAACCACTGAATACAGATCCAAGTCAAAAATTGCTTAACTGGCATAGAAATTGATTTTCAGTAGACCAAAACACATCAAACTAGGAAGAAACCATACAGAGGGATAGCCTGTACACAGGACAATCCCAGATAGCTTTCAAATCCCAAATCAAGCATCAAAATCAGATCAAACTGACAGATTCTGGAAAACAGACACTTCCAGCCAAGAAATGGTAAATTCTTGACTTTTTTGAGTCCAAATACAAAAAGATTTGACATGTAGTCTTAAAATAGCCTAGTGAACAAGCCGATGAAGTTTCATTCAATTTGGGCTCCAAACTACGATCGCGATTGGTGTACCTCAGTGCCAGATTTTGACCAGACTTTACCCACACATACACCTAGGTTATATAAGATACCAAGAATTTTCAAAATTCAAAAAAAAAAAGCCAAAAACAGCAGAGAGTCAGGAAACCACTGCAGCAGACCAAGAAAATGACTTTTTCTTGTCCAAATTCAAAAAGATTTGGGGAGTAGACTGTACACATCATTGTCTACCATATACACAAGTTTCATCCAATTTGGGCTCAAAGCTACGATCGCGATCGGTGTACCATATTGACATTTTGAGTTGACACTTGGTGAGTAGGTAGCTGATAACTAGACAAACAACTTTCTCAGAAGAACCTGGGTCAAAAAACCAAAAGACAGTTGTCAAATAGGGCAAACACTGATTACTGATCCTTCAGACCAAAATTTTGAGAAAATTCAAGTTTTTGTGATCCAAATGCAAAATGGGTTTGGGAATAGACTATTCATACCCTTGTCTATCAAATCCTAAAATTTCATGCAAAAAGGAGCTGGAACACCGATCGCGATCGGTGTACCTTAGTGACATTTTGGATTGAAAATTTATGTGTAGGTAGCTGACATCTAGTGCAACATATTTTCCAAAAGAAGCAAGGTCAAAAAAGCAAAAGAAAGTGGCCAAACGTCCCAGTTACACAATCAGGCCAATAACTGAAAAACCACCTGGGATTTGGGTTTTCATTGGTCAAAACATCTCCAAATTCAAAAATACAAAGACACTTGGTATCAAGACATCAAGGGCTAGCTACTGTGCAAAAATCTTCCAAATCTGTGACATGGGGTCAACGATCGCGATCCGTGTACCTCTACATAGTGGGGGTATCTGACTTCATAAGTTTGTAGACCTACTTCAGTACATCCCAAATCTCAAGTTTGAGCTAAAAATACCTTCGGGAGGCCAAGATACTGAGACTGTGTTCTGGTCCTGAGACTGTTTTGAGTGCTGTTTCAAGAGCAGTTCACCAAAAGTGCTCTAACTTTTGATAGACAACTCCAAATTGAGTCACGTATAGCTAGGAAGAAAGCTTGCGGGAAATAGCACACACCTAGACCAAGGTTTTGGTTTTAGAGCTGAATTTTTCTAGGTGTCCTAAATCCAAACTTTTAGGGTACCCCAAGACCAATTTCCAGAGACCAAAAAGTAACAAATTCCTAACTTTTTAGAGACTTGACCAGGGGCAAAAAGGGATTGTGTGCACTAAGCCAAGGTGTTCTTATCAAGGACCATCTTGAGAGTATTGAGTGAAGCTTAAACATGACAACTCATCCATCATTAGGGTTTCCCACTCAACTCAGAGCTATGCCACCTACACAAACAACCAGAAATACTGCAACACCCATAACAAGAGGGTTGAGACAAGACCATGAGGCTTATCAATCATATCAAGCCAAACCTCAAGGCATGGCTCATGGATATTTGTCAAGTGATCATGTAGCTCACGAGAAGCCAAACCAATGAGCTAAAATACGGGATTTTGGAAGAGCAAAAGTGGAAATTGCTCGAGACTTAGAGGAAAAGCATCCGGTAATCAACAAACCCAATGTGAGGCTCATCAAAGCCAATGAATTCAAGAGAGTGCTTACAGATTACACTCATGAGGGATTATATAGACTCACAAACGGGGATACATACATCTTCTACAGCTGTGTAGAGCCCAATGCCAGGGAGTTGACCACCCATAAGAACCTCTATGCATTCACATATACAGATGCCAATGGAGTGCAGTTTTAATGGTAGATAAGTATGGAAGAGAGTACAAACTTGTATATCCAATTGACTTAGAGAGATACATATACAAGGGTACTCCGATTCCTACTTACTTTCAGCCAAAAACAATGCCATAGCGCATATCAAAGGGGATTCCACCAGGATTTGCTCCAAGATGAGAAGAAGGAACGAGGGATGTCCTTGTGAGAGACCCCAACACGCTGAGATACATGGTTGAACTAGAACCAATGAGACCATATCAATTGGCCAAATGTGTCAAGAAGAAGTATGATGGATTAAGGGATCCATACGTATACACATCCTTGTTCAAACAAGTGTTAAGAGCCGAACAAGTATTTTATTTTCATACACAGTATGAGGGATTTGGCTTGACCTTGGAAGGGATAGCATTGAATTGGTTCCAACCGCCGTTGGACAAAAATGCCTTCTCAAACATTGAACAACTGCTGCAAGAATTTGTTGTGGAGTTCTCTAAAAGGGGAATCAAGCATAACACAGTGTCCCAAATCTATGCATTCAAGCAAAAAGAAGATGAGAGAGTGAAGGAAGCATCGCTACGCTTCAAACAATATATAGAGAGATGTCCTGAACACGAGTTACCACAGGATGAAAGATTATCAATTCTCTTCATAGAGGGTTTGAAAATTGAAATTCTCAAGAAAGATTTTCACTTAAAAGGATGTACTTCCTTTGAACAAGTCACGAGAGAAGCGTTATACCTAGTTGACAATTGTAAAGCCTATGGCGAGGAAATTGGTGATACAAAGATCACTATGGATAATGCTTCTTTAGCATCTAGTGAAACCAACACAAGGCAAGTGGTTATGTCTCAATTAATAACCAGCCTAGATGAGCTAGCAGCGCAAGTAGCACAATGAATAAAATGGTGTGCCATTGAGCAAAAATGGACCAATCATGAGATGAGTGAGTGCAACTATAATCAAACCTACATGAGGGGGATACTATTTGGACATCAAATAGAAAAACAAATTCCATTACCAAATCATCCACTATTTCAAAATAGGGTTGTACCAAGGGCTTTACAAAGAGCTGAGGTATCACAACCTAGGCTAGGGCAAGAACCTATGAGAAAACTCTATTCATTGAATGAGGACACTCTGATGTTCATAGCCAATCAAGAGCGTAGACTAGACACCATTCTGGCTAAGCAAGAACAACCATCAATTGTGCCACCAGTGACTCAACAAGATGGACCATGCTACAAGTGTGGAAGTAATTATTGGGCCAAGAATTGTTCTCATGTAGAGATAATTGGATATTGTTTGGAGTGTGCCATTACACACGTTGTTCCAAATTGTCCAAAACACCCAAAAAAACAGGTGAAAACAACAATGAATTTTGTGGGAGTGTTACCCTCTCTAAGTGGATCAAAGGCAGAACCCAAAATTCCTGTGAAGGTAGTGACTAGAGCCCAAGCAAAAGAAAATGATGAGGACCAAGCTAATGAGGAGAAAGATCAACAACCCAAACAAGGGGAAACAACTAGTGTGTCAATGAGGACTGGGAGAAAATCCTGGAAAGCCAAAAGAGACAGAATTAAATAAAAAACAATTACAAATCAAACTGCACTACAAACAAAATCACAAGAGACAAAGGAGCAGTTAAAACAAGAACGAGAAAACGAAACGGTGGTGAGCGATAAGAAACCAAGGAAGGTGCCTTCCGGAGGATTGGTGTTGGTAGACAAAGTCCTAGAGCCATTAGATGCTGCATTGGAAGCATATGAGGCTAGATTAAAACCCAACCAAACCCTAGAGCAATGAGGGATGAAATATCCTCATGCTGAGGTAGAGATAGAGAGGTTGAAAATGTGTAAGGAATTGGTAAAAGCTGCACAGGCAATGATGGAGCCTGAAGCACCAATTCCACCTCCAGAAACAAAACCAAAAAATGTTGGATTTGAAATGCCTAAGGCAAAGGTTGTTGAAACATTAACTCAAAGAAACATTGAGCTAGAATCACGAAAGGATGTGCAAGCAAAGACTGCAGCACAAGAAACCAACAGCCTAGATATTCAACTAGATGATCAAGTAGTGGCCAACACCACTAATGATGCAAGGTCAAGATCACAATTTATGGCACCTATCCTAGAGATAGATGATCCATGGCCAAATGAATTGTGGGAAGCAATTAGAAGTGCAAAAGATGGAAGTGTGACTTCCCAATCTACACCCATGATTGAGGTCAATATAGGGCATGAAGTCTATTAGGGAGACATTCAATCTCTAAATGGAGATGCAGGGACGAAAGTTTCAATTGAAAGAAAACTAGAGTCCTTGAAGACCTTACCCTCATACATAGGAGAACATGAGGCAGACTCAAAGGCTAGAGTGGTTCCATCTCAGAGGAAATCCATATCCAAGATGATGGATACAAAGAGTATGCAAGAGTTGATGTCAGCTCCAATACAGTGCACCATTACTCTATCTGAACTGCTTAAGATTAAACCACATGTATGGGATGAATTAGGCAACAATTTAAAATGGGATTAAAGATACCTCTTCAAGATCTATCCTCAAATGAACAATCAAACAAAACTCAACAAGAAAGTGCAAACGCTAAACCTGTGCCAATAAACAAGGTGGGGGAATATTGCGAAGGAGAAGAAGGAAACACCACCTTACCTGTGGAGCACAAAGGAGTTAAAACATTGTCTATACTTGATAGTGGGGCTGGAGTAGCCATAGCCACAAAAGAAATTTGGGAAAAATGGGGTAGACCAGCGCTTAGGAAAACTAGAATGAAGTTGCAACTTGCAGGTGGATACAAGGAAAAACCTCTGGGTATCCTAGAGCAAATTATTGTGGCTTCTTGTGGGATTGAATATAAACATACATTTGCAATAGTAGACTTTGAAAAAGGGAACAATTTTGATATCATTTTAGGAAGACCTTTCATGCGTCAACTTAAGATGGTTCAAGATTGGGGCTATGACTATATCTACTTGAGACATAAAAAGATCACCACAAAAATAAGCATAAAATACCATAGCTATAGAGATGTGAATAGAACTCCTTTAGAAGAGATTGACTCTACTATAGCCAATGGGAAAGAGATACCTGTGTGGCTACAAACCAAACAAGAACTTTGGATGTGTCGTGCTTCGAAGTGTGGAAGCTCAGTGAAGGAGGATTGCATCCTAGAAAGATCAATCAACGATGAAGCTTACATACCGGAACCCTTTCCAGAGCAATTATTTGAACCCTTTGGATGGGATCAAATACTAGTGATTCTTGATGTGTGTGTGAATGAGGTGACTCCGACTAAATTTTGTGATGAGGAAGTGTATGATATAACTCCCGTATTTACGATAAAGGTGTTGAAAGAAGCTAACAAGATTTGTGAGTGTGAAGGCAAAAAAGGTGAAACAGATAGCTACGTCATGGAGCATGATGCCAAAGTGCACATGAAGAAAGCAGGGAAACCACAAGAATATGTCATTATTGACATACCTGAAGAAACAAAGAAGCCGACTCCAGAAAAGGTGCAAATGAAAGTGGATGAAGGAGAAAAGCTTCCAAGTTCAACGGCAAATCTTCAACAAATGCAAGATCAAAAGAAGAACAGGGACAAGGAAGAAGATGGACTATCTCCTATGATGATCAAATTCAATTTATGCGGACAAACAGGGCTCAAGGTTACATGTTCGGCCGCAATAGATCCAGAAGCAACAAAGAATCTAATGATTTATGGAATGTGGATCATGATGGGAAAGCCACCAATCAATGAGCTAGAAGAAACACTTTACACAAGCTCGAAAATGCCGATTCCTAGCTTTGGAGTGGCAGAAGCTGTACTCAAATTGAGTACCGGAGAGTATAAAGATACTTTCCACATAATCAACTCCCATCATATCAAAGAGAGTCTGGTCCTGGCAGAAAGCTGGAGAAACATCTTCTTTCAACAACAATCAAAAGCTTCAACAACAACAACGGTGAGACTCCATGAAGCTTCTCAAATCCATGCAGAGAAGAAATCACCAACCATCACGGAAAAAGGTAAAGCAAAGGTAAACATTGAAGTATATCAACCTCGCCAGACGACTTTACCTTCAACGAGCTTCCATCAAATTTTCCACGAAGACTCTACATCAAGAGCCACACCATCAACAATGCAATGGAAACCAAAGCAAAGAGTCTACCAACCAAAGTTTCCATCACAAAAAAGCATCCAGAAGAAGTGGAAGAATTTCAATCAAGTGTTGGTATCGAAAGTGCACATCCAAGTCAAAGACCCAGTTTGGATACATGAAACACGGGTTCAACCACAACAACAAAAGGTGACAGGGTGGATAGCATCAAATGAGTCAATCACTACTCAAGGCTACTTCCAAGGAAACACTAATGTTTGGGCTAAAAAGCCTAAAGTAGCAGCCTAGAACTACCCACATCAACCAACGAGTTCTACAAGGAACAAGACGCGCTATCAACAAAATAAAAACAACTCAAGCAGGAGAAAGAACAACAAAAAAGAACAGAAGAAAAGACCTTCCAAGAAAGCAACACAACAAGTATGGGTACCAAAGTCAAACTTCAACGAAGCTACCCAACACAAACAGATGCAACAGCAGATGATTCTAGTTAAGCTAATTGAAGCACAAGGATTCTATGAAGGTAACACCCAAATATGGTTACCCAAAGTAGTTGCTCAACCTAGAGCCACTAAGACCAACCAAGTAGCAAAGGACCTCACACAAAGACAATCAACAACAACAAAGATCCAATGGAAATCAAGCACAACCAAGGGAGAAACAACCTCAAAATGGATCCCTCCTCTTCTACTACAAAATCAAGGCTTTTACAATGGAAATCGTCAGGTTTGGATACCAAAGCCTAGTGTCCATCATATTATAGAAGAAGATAAAATGCCAAAGACGATCACACAAGGACCAAAAACAAGATGGGTTCCAAAATTGCTAGTGGAAACTCAATCAGAGAGAACCCACACATCTCGACAATCGCTTCTCATGGAAATTAATGCAAAGGCTACATCAAGCCCTATCAGAGCTGAAGGACTTGTTTTACAAAGAAGTATCAACATACAACAAGCAAGTCAAGAGGAGCCAAAATATGCCAACCTACTCGACAAAATGGTGGCATCCAAAGACCAAAGCAATGATAGAGGCCTTAATCTCAAGAACTTATGGCATTGGGTTTCAGGCCATGAACAGGTAAGTCCAAGTCGCCATTAAAAATACATGGCATAAAAGTCAAGATTTGGGCAGCTGAGCCACTAAATAAGCAAGGCATTAGTCCCAAAGCTTCAAGTAATATTCTCTGTGGTCTAAAAGTCTTAGCTATTCTAGGTATTGCTCAAGGTGGAGGAGTTGAGCATATTTATGTTGTGTCGCTCATGTTGGTATAGGTGAGAATAAGAGTCCAAGTCTATGTATTTTAAGTTTGGTTAAGTGAAGAAGAGAGTCCAAAAGACACTCACGCACTACGCATAGTGAGGAATGAGTGGAGAAGCTTCTACATCGAAAACCCTTCTTGGAAACGTGCAAGCTATTGAGATGTCCGTTGATGTCACATGTGCTACATTTGTTCCTTGAAGCACCCAACAACTCATTTTTCACACCGCATGATTTTCTTGAAAGAACTCTTGTGCGCATATAGAGTGTCCCATAATTGGCACTTACATTAGGCACTTTTCCTTTGTTTCTCCCAAGCAGTCACCTTGCATGATAGGTACTTCCAGTCCAAATGATCAACTCCAATAAGATCGTATACCAAAGGCACTTTTTTCCCACCGGGTTTTTTCCCTTTGGTCATCCAGGTTTTAAGACCCTAATCTAGACCTCATCATCAACTTCTTGTATATATTCCTTCTACATCAACAATAAGGAAAGGGCTACCCAAATCAATCAACAACAACTTGGAGTAAAAACAACAGGTCTCCATATGCTTATCAAGAGCATGTTTTATCTTCAAGGGTGACAACAAATCTCCATACAACAATGTCAAGTCAAAGAATGGACTACAACATCAAGCAATGAGAAATTTAGCAAGCGAGCTATCCACAACAATAAAAAATAGCTCACACATTGCTTCAACATTGGTGACCTATTGCAAACAACTCAAATTGCAGTGGACCTTGAAAGAATATCCATCATAAAGTCCACGCCACAAGGAAAATCAATTCTACACGATCTAACACTTCAACATCCATCTTTACCGGAAGCTAAGATCAACAACCAAGAGGCAAATTCCAACAAGAAGAAACGTTGCCTCGATAATCAAAGCTCAAATCATGTATCAACAACATGACATCTATGCATCACTCAAGGAAGGGTTGAGCGTCATCAATGACAACGATCTTCACAAGATGAAGAACAACCTTGAAGACAAAGCTAAAGACAACCCTATGACAAGACTGCACAAGGTCATGTCAAGGGAGGACACAAGCTAGGAAGGGGGGAGTGTTTGGAGGTGATAACAACATACAAGTGCCCACCTAGCCAAGGCGCCCGTTGGGTCAGCCGGCCAAATTTTTGATGTGGTCACATTATTTTTCCGATGTTTAATACATCAAACCCTGTAAAAGTCTAATGACAATTGCCTATGTCAAGTCTGAGTCAAAGATGTAATTTTTCCAATGATGTATGTAAAGGTCCATGAGAAGTTGGCCGCTGGCCACTTTAGAAAGCCCTAGGTATATAATACACTAAGGTTAGTGGGAAAGGGGAGATCATTTTTTTGAAGATAAGGGACTACTGCGTTACGTACAGAGAGCTTCCTCTTTGCTCAAACTTATAATCATCGCTTTTGTGGCTACAGTAATCCAAATTCAGTTTTGTTTCTTGCATTGTGTTCCTCTTACTCTGCTCTTTCATTCAAGTGTAAGCATTCAAGATTCGGTGAAGGTTTCGAACGCATCCGTTTAGGCCTTAAATCGCTGTTTTGAGTGTTTATATGCATATTTTATGTTGTTTTGACCCTAGGAGAGGCTTTAGGGACCCAAAAACGACCCTTTAGGATCATCCGTTTACTGTTTTTGCGTACTGTGGGACGAACGATCGCGATCTTTGTACCTCTCCAGAATGTTGTGACAATGATAGGATATGTTCCTTATAGTCCCCTGTAGCTTCCCTTCAAGTTTCGTACGATTCCGATATGATTTGCATGGTGAATGGGCGTGATGACTATAGAGTTGTGTAGAAAGACATAGGCAAAGTACTTGTCTTTGGTGCGATTGATTTTCTTGTAGAGTTAGTGGTTGCATCTCTTCGATTTCACTCCATTAGGATTGACACCCCAGTGAGTTTCCATGCCTCATCCGAGTCGCTTCCCCTGTATAGAAAAATTTATGTTGATGCTTGAGAGCTATGCTATGGACGTCCGTCGCAGCCACCCGCAAACACTATGGTACATGGAATTACTTTCAATGCATGCATCACGGATCCTAAGATGTACCTTCCGCAAACATACAAGGGTATACATGTTCTTAAAGGGTTATGTCCTTTGTCATGCATGAAGAAGAGACATCTTGCCACAGATATAAAGCAATCCAAGGTAATTTGTCCATACCATAAGTATATCTTACGTACATGTTTATCTGTTTTATGCACTTCCTCGGCCATCCCACTCAACCATCATCCCATCACTTACACCATATGTAAGGAGATAGAAGGAGATAGACTTAAATACAAGCTTAAAACATAAGCTGCTCTCATGTTAATAATTATGAGCAATCTCTTACACCAAGTCATGCACCTTTGTGCGATGAGATCACAAACAACATGATGTAAACATCCAATAGAGAATTGCGGGCTTCCTTGTGCTCACATATGAGCTTGGGCATGTCGAAGAAAAGCTTGAGAGGTGGGCGAGCATGGAAAGTATCCTTTAAGGTGACCAGTGAGAGGCCAAGGAAGGTGCACCCGCATGAGGCCGTAGGGGGCTCGATTGGGTGCGTTGTAGAAACAAAAAACCATGCCATGGGGGAGCTCTCTTGTTGTTGCCTTCTGTGGCCAGTTTCGTGAATGACTCCCGACGACCCTTGTGTGTGCAAGCAGCAGTTCCCGCGCGGCCGTCATAGAGCTTTTGCCCGATTTTGCTTTTACATGCAACAAATCATGCAAAAAAGCTAGAGCTATCTTTAGCTCCCCTTCTCTCCCTTCTTCCCTCTTTGTATGCACACACAACTTTCCATGAAAGCTTGGCTCCTTCTCCTTCACCTTCAAGAGCTCGTCTTGCACGCATGACCTTCCATGCAAGAGAAAAAGTGAGAGAAGACCTTGGAGCCTTGCTGCTTGCGTCAATGGAAGAGAGAATGAGAACATGTGCGTGCCTTTCACATGATGAGGGAGGATCAAGCCATGTTCCACCTCCATAGCCATGCCCTCCCCTAAGCTCTGATACCAATGTAAGAACCTAGGAGACTAAGACGTGAGATCCACCTCCCTACCCCCCTTTATGTAGGCCTAGCTCCTAGCCCTAGCTTTAATTGGATCCCTTGTCCACACTTGTCCAGTAGAGACCCTATGGTCTCTATGACCCTATTGTCCACACTTGTCCAGTAGAGACCCTATGGTCTAGGTCCTTGACCCCCTAAGTTAGCCTTTCCCGTAGGACCCTTGTCCTGACACCCCCCCCCTCTCTCTCTTTTCTCCCCACATCCCTCCCCTCCACCCCACATGTATCTTTGTGCATGTGTGTGTGTGTGTGTGTGTGTGTATATATACATATACATATACACACACACACACATGTGTGTGTGTATATATATATATGTGTGTAAAATATGTATGTAATATATAGATATGTATATAAATATATATAATATACCTATATATATACACACACACATACATACATGCATACATACATACACACACACGTATATATATAGTAAAGATAATGATGTATGATCTTTGTGTGTGTGTGTGTGTGTGTGTGTGTGTGAGGAGTGAGAGAGAGAGAGAGAGAGAGAGAGAGAGAGAGAGAGAGAGAGAGAGAGAGAGAGTGTGTGTGTGTGTGAGAGAGAGAGAGAGAGAGTGTGTGTGTGTGTGTGT
Organism: Adiantum capillus-veneris; assembly: GCF_014529385.1. Lineage (NCBI taxonomy): Eukaryota > Viridiplantae > Streptophyta > Polypodiopsida > Polypodiales > Pteridaceae > Adiantum > Adiantum capillus-veneris. Next base: position 66,855,199 of record NC_140933.1, read on the forward strand.
TTGTATTATGTTACATAAATTACATAAGGAGTTACAAGAGATCAATGAACTCCTGCATCTTCCTCCTCATGGGACTAGGCATAGCCATTAAAAAAAGAGAGAGAGAGAGTGTGTGTTTGGGTTTGTGTGGGTTAGAAGGTGGGGGTGGGGGGGTGGGTGGGGTGAGAGAAAACAAGGGAGGGACAGAAAGGGGGGGGGGGGGGGGGGGTGTATGTGTGCATGTGCGTGTGTGTGTGTGTGTGTGTGTGTGTGTGTGTGTGTGTGTGTGTGAGAGAGAGAGAGAGAGAGAGAGAGAGAGAGAGAGCCCAACAAAGGCGGGGGGGGGATTTTTTTAAGTGTTAAGCGGGTGCTTCATGCACCCCTTTACATAGGAAAAGGGAAAGAGGATGAAAGAGGGAGAGGAGAAAGGAATTTAACACTTAAAGGAAAAAACAGGGAGGGGGAGGAAGAGCGAGAGAGCAAGTGAGCTGAAGACTGTCAGTCTGTGTGTGTGTGACAATACCGGTGAAGCTTTTTTTACACAAAGCTTTTTATGCAAAGCTAGTTTTCTCGACCTAAACCTTGTTGAGAACTTTTGCATGCTACAACAATTTTTTCTTTGAAGCATATTATGACAGCCACCATATTATCAATGGAAGTTTAGGAGAAGTCTACGTTGGTGAAATTGCATCTGCTTTGAAGTCTATGTTGATGGAATTTTTTACGGTTGTCATATTCTTCTCTAGCAAAGTTTCTAGCTTGATTTTACTAAAAAATCCACCATATTCAAATATAATCGGTGGCACATATATTATCAAAAAGTTTTCTTACAAGCTATATTGGTTTTTAGCCATGGCCATAAGCTTTGATGTGCTTGTTGGTTGCTGACAGAGCTTCTTTTTACCTTCCCCTAAAACACTTGCGGCATCTCCTTTGCTGCAGCTCTTTCATCCATGGTGCATGCAACACTTGCAATGCACTTGACAACATCTACATCATGGTTGAGTTCGACGACGAACAAAGAGAACTTCTTGCAAGTGTCTGCTATTGCCAATACGGTAGCATTTTCTCTCTCTTCCAACCAAGCACACATGTGGGGCTAGTGAACTAGAAGAGCAACAAATTGACTTTGAGCAAGGACTTCCAAGCAGAGTAGACTCCTTCAAATGTTTCTATTGCAAAACACAAAAAAAGAGTTGTTTGTTGGTGATGACCATGGCCTAGTGGACTTCCATGAGTTTAATAAGCTAGTTGCACATCAAACTACATTGGAACATAATTTTTCACAATCAAATAGCAATGTTTCCAATCTTACAATGATGCATAATTAGTCTATGTAATTGCATGGCTAAGCTGCATCAGTTCATCCAACACCTCCCACTACTTAAGGTCGGGGGGCGCGGGGGAGGGGGGAACTCATGTACTACCAGTGACTAAGGTCCCTCCAGTTATATTAACAAGAGAGTCCTCAGCTCCTTATAAAGATCTATTAAGCTTAAGACACTTGTTTATTGCAGAGAAGAGAGTGAATGCAATAAGCATAGAGATAATTCTCACACTTCAAGGCAAGGCTTATATGTGGTGGATACATCTCCAGGAGAAGTGAAACACTCCTACAACTTGGTGGGAATTTGAAAATTGCATTATGCAAAGATTTTTTGCCTCAAAATGAAAATAAAAGATGCTGGCATGCATTGGATAAATATAAGATACGAAAACTTTCCCTAGCACAATATGTTGTCAATTACTGTGATATCATCTCAAAGCTAGATGATATCAATGATTTTCAATAAGTACATGGCTTTTCTTCAAGGTCTTGCTACAGATTTGACAAGCCAATGTTATAACCTGTCACTCCAAGACTCTGTATGAGGCTATAAGAAATGTTTATATTTGTTATCATGCATTGCATGAAGATGATAGCACTCCGACTAAGACACGCTATAAAATTGCGTCACACACGCAGTGACACCCCTCTACATTTAAGAGGAGAAAATTTATGGTTCCTAAAGGAGAGTCCTTCAAAAAGTTCAAGGGATCTAAGGGAGCCCCCTATCAAACAAATAGTTTGAAGGAGCCAAGCAAGAGTGCCTTTGTTTCAATTGCATGGGTAAACAACATGAATAAAGGACTATCCACATAATAAGTCCAAGAATAATGGCAAAGGTAACAAGGTTCATTGAGGAAAAGCTATGCACATGGTGCATGTTCTACCTCTCACCTTTGCTCCAACATATTCACAAGTAGAAATTTCTCAAATGGAGACCATTGACGAAAATGTTGTCTCACTGCCTCTATGATGGAACCTACTTGTGGACCGCATGAACTAGTGAATATAAACGGTAAGATCCATGGTAATAAATCATGAGTTTTTGTAAATGATGGGGCTCTTCATAATTTCCTTAATTACAAGTTGTTAAGTGGCTTGAGTTGCCCAAATCTCTTGGTACCCATCATTACGTGGTTTCCTTCCCTTGGAAATTCAAGGACACACACACACACACACATAGAGGAAGGGAGGGAGGGAGGTGGCAGAGAGCAGAGAGAGAGAGGGAGCGTGAGAGAGAAAGAGAGATACATACATGCATACATACATATATATATATATATACACACACACACATATTATATATAACTATCTATATATATATATATGATTGTGTGTGTGTGTGTGTGTGTGTGTGCGCGAGAGAGAGAGAGGATTTGTAGATGCCTAGGTTCTGTATGACACAGTATGTTTACAACCCTTTTTGTGTGTGATGTGTGATGTGTGTGTGTGTGTGTGTGAGAGAGAGAGAGAGAGAGAGAGAGAGAGAGAGTGCATTTGTAGATGCCTACGCTCTGTATGACACCGTACGTTTACAACCCTTTGTGTGTGTGTGCACGCGCACACGCACACATGAGTCTATCCAAATCCAATGATTCTTCTATTTACTTTTTACTTTCTTATTATGTTATCTTATATTTATGTTTTATTTTGTTTGTGAAAGTAAGTGTGTGTGTGTTTAAGAAATATATATAAAAATATCATTTTCCTCTTTTTTTATGTGTCTTGTCTCTGTATCTCCCTTCAGTCTCGTAGTTTGTAAGTCTAGATCAATCTAAACTTGTGAAGGTATATATGTGTGTCTATATATATATATATATATATATATATATATATATATATAATTTTTATTATTTTACTTACAATTGTTTGCTTTATATGCAAGTATTGTTGTTGTTGGAGTCATGGTTGCCACTACATTCCTTCTCGCTCTCATTATATATTGATATGGCAGATCCCCTTATGGAAATGAGCCTTGACTTCTTCTTAGTGTTTGGACTTATAGACTTGCTCTATTTTGGCGTTGTATTGCTCAATTTTGAACAAGGGGGATACCTACCTCTGGAATTTGTAGCAGGGCTTCTTTTTATCATGTATGTATGGCATTAAGGAGTAGCATGGAAACATGACTTTGAATTAAGGCGCCAACTATCAGAGGCAGTCATGCAAAATCTTGTGGAGTCGTCACACGTATTCTTGGCATTGCACTTATATTTACAAAACTTGATAGTGGAATACCTTGCATTTTTGCGCATAGTCTGAATAACCTGCCTGCTTTGCATGCTGTCATAATTGTTGTTTGTGTGAAGTCATTTCTAGTGACCCGGGTCATGGACCATGAGAGGTTCCTTATAAGACATGTTTGTGGGAGGGAGATTCAAATGTTTAGATGTGTTGCTAGATATGGTTACAAGGATGTGAGGTAGGAGAATGATAGATTTAAGCAATAGTTATTGCAAAATGTTTAAGATTTTATTGTTGGTGAAGGGCTCGTATGTTTTGATCAGACAACTATGAAGTTTGGGTATCTTGTTGTGATTGCCATAATAGATGAGGAATGCTAGACATCCGGATTGACCAAGGGAGCTGTCTTTGAGAAGACATTGGCTTCTAGGAATTGCTGTGAATATGCTGAATGGAGGCTTGAGGTCAAATCAAATAAAGAAGATTGTGATGCATGTAAAGAGGCTAAAGTTATCAAGTCAAGTTTATAGAGAGCTGTAGTGATGCACGGGTTGTGTATTTGCTTGGAAATGCAGAGGTGAGGGCCAGCAAGAGTTCACTTACCTTGAAGAATTTTTTGGTGAACCATGTGTATAACATGTTGAAAAGAAGTTGTGGAAGGTGCATTGCTGTTTTAAACATACCACAAGAGAGCCTACTTGAGGTGGGCATGGTCTATGAGGTTTAATGCATGCACCTTTTATTGACACTGAGATAGGTGGACCATAGCGTACTATGCACAATACCCCTTTTAACCAGCCCCCCTTCCCCCCCAACTCTCTCTAAAAGGTCCCTCTTGATCTCCTTACACTACCAAATTCATGACAAAATCTTCATGTGTTGCTAATTTCAGATGTTTGAGTAGGTTTTTGAAGAGAAGCATGGGAAAAGCCTCTTATGCACAAAATTGTATTCTATAAAAAGTAGGAGTTCTCTTTTGTCTTTTTTCCATTAATGGAAAAGTCATTTTACTAAATTTACTTTCTATTTTTATTTTCCATTTTGGAAAATACCTTTTTTTCAAAAATACCTCATTGGATTATTTTGCTTACAAAAGTACCTCATCATATTACTTTTCTTACAAAAGTACCTCATTCTGTTGTTTTCTTACAAAAGAAAGGACTTGTAAGAAGTAAGAAGAGTCATGATAGTTGTAAGAAAAAGATGTGGAAATGTAAGGAGTTGTAAGAAAATCATGTGAAGTTAAGGGAGATGTAAGGAGAAGTATGTGAAGTGTAGGGAGAGATAAGAAACTTTAAGAAGAGACATGATGATTGTAAGGAAAAGCATGTGAAATTGTTGGGAGAAGAGGGGGAGACGACCGCTTAAACTATTCAACAAAAGATCCCCAGCATCACCATCAACCTGTCCACCTCTTCTTCCAATTTCCAAGCACACACACTCACACCTAGACTATGACACACACACACACAGTAAACATAGAATTGACATAGACATGCTTGTAAGAGAGTGTAAGAGATGGAGACTAGATTAGAGAGCACACAACAAATAACCATAGCATAAGAGAGTAGTGAAGAGAATCTGCAAGAGAAAGGCCTAAATCTAGCCCCAAACTCCACGGCACCCCTCTTGTGGAGTTGGTATTTAATATATTACTTTTGAGTTTAAGGTGCCAAAATTTGAGGCCCCTCTTTTTACAACCACTTCACTTTTGTAAATGAGTGAAGCTCATTAGTTCTTGCATGACCCATAAGGAGAGTTCCCACTACAACTATTTACAAAGCCATAGTGGCTTATTGAAATGATGTTCTAAGATACTGTGCAAATATAAAATGGCCAAGAGTAATTGTCGTCGCCTCTTCATCAATTCCATGCATTCCACTCTACAAAATCATCATCAACTCAATTAGAAAATAAATAGACAGCACATAATTAACCATTACGCCAGCTATCCCAATTGCTGCTAACCACTACAACAGGAGGATGCCCAGTCTCGTAACATCCATCCCACCAAGGATAGTGATAGCCGTTTTTCGGCTCTCCATAATTGCCATAATAAGTTACTCCAGCCTACCAAATTCACCCAAACGCTATGGCTATCCCTACCATTTCACTGTACATAGGCGTGTGTGAGTTAGGGGGCTTTTCCCATATCTTCTTAAAAACCATCACCTAGCTAGTCACTGGGCTATTTGAGCCAAAAAAATAAAAAAAATAAAAAAATAAAAGTATATTATGGCCTCTTTGTGTGTAAATATTTCATTGTATATATGGCCTAAATATAGGGATTTTTTATAATTATTTTGGTATTTTATTTAAATATTTCTACTTAGGTGTGTGTTTTATTAAACCTATGTACACCTTCTTTCATCCTCTTACACCATAATTATATTTTTTGCCAATATGTACATACTCTAACCTCATATTTTTCCTTTATACAAATCACTCCCACATTTTCACCCTCACCCTCGTGAAAACAAAAAATTGATTTCTACTCATTGGTTACGTTTATTATATTATTTACTTGCATACCTTTTCCTCTTTTACCCAAAATAATTCAAGGAGGGACCATATCATATGATTCCAATATCTTTCCATATCCATAACTCCTCCATATTTTTATTATTATTTTTACTCATTATTCTAACACCATGTGCTCATTGAGCTAAAGTCCATGAATAGCCCATACACTAGTCCCACCATGTATATATTTCTTTATTCACCAATAATCCTCCTCCATGCATGGGTCAAGGGCAACTTGGATGCTTTGTATTATAATATAACAAAGGAGGGGCTCACTCTTGGATGCATTGTACAAATTCAACAAAGGAGGGGGACACTAAAAGATTTTTGCAGGCATAAAAAACAGGCTTTTTGGTGAGAATTTTGGCACCTATCTCCACTCCGAATTTGGAGCGATGGTCAAAAGAGAAAATGTAGCCCACGCTCTGAATAGTCACCTCAAATGTCTTCATGATTTTTGGAGCTACCAGCGGTGAGCTATGATTTTTTGAGTGGACCCCAGTCTGCCCACTTTTCTCACAAGTAGCCCTTAGTTTTCTCTCACCCTTCCTCACACTTACTCACTCTTACACATCCCTCCCTCTCCTTCCCTCACTCAAACCTGCAATTTCCATGGCTTCTCCCACCCTCTTCACCATTACCCTTCTCTCTCATCCCTATAGCTCTTTTATGAACCTCTACATACATACACCCTCTCCATGTCTCTCTCTATTGCTTCTATGTTACAATTTCATTTACCTCTCCTAAAAATATCTAAAATTCAGCATCTTAACTATGATAACTTCGAAAAGTTGAGGATTTTTCATCAACAAATCCTCTTTTCATCATGGTGGTCAACCGTGGCGGCCGTGTAAAGAAGCGAAGAAGAGAAGAAGAACAGCGGTCATTTTTTTCCACAATCTACACAAGGGTGAGTTCAAGCTTCTTCAAAGCTTCACCATCTCAATGATTCTCTTTTAATTCACCCCTCTTACTTCATCAAATCAACTCATCCTACCCATTGTAAATATATCACTAACAATTCTAGTGATTATTACCACTAACAACTAACTTCTCTTGTAAAAATGCACCCACACTATCAACATATGGAGTAGGCAACCGCACAAGTAAACCAAATTCACTCACTCCCATGGAAGTTTCTCTCCTTTCACCACATCAATAATTCTCTTACTTGAGCCCACATCCATGTGACTCAAGAGAAAAGAGAGACCCCGTTCTCATTTGAAATTCATAAAAATTCATAATCCTTGATCTTTCCTAATAAAATTGATTAGGCTTAATCCTAATCAAGGCTTCTAAAACCTATAATTACAACCCATTCCTCCTTGTAAAAGACATCACTATACCATTGCACACTAGATTGAGCGTACCACACACCAGTTCTATCTTGGTTGTAAAGAGAGAGTTAGCTTTCTATACACCATCACCTTGGTGCATAGAAAAGCTTGAGCTAGTTTGAGTGAGTGCGAGTAGAAGATATTCTTCCTACCATTGTTGTATCTACCCCAACATCAATGAATTGGTAGTTTTGGGTGCAATTCATGTCCAAAGGCTCACGCTTCTCCTCCAATTTGGCTTGGCAAACTCATTCAGCTTCATAAGGTGACTTGTTTCATTGAAGGTTGTTGTTTTGTTGCTTGTGATTCATTGGCTATTGTTTGGCTACCATTGTAAGAGGGTGGATGGTGAGAGGGCTCCCATAACCCAAAGACAATGTGCTAGTGATGCTATAACCAAATCTTGTCACTTGATTCCGCAAGCTCTAAGTTCCTTTTTGTGCAAAATATAAAGTTGAAGCTAAGTTGTACACCATCTCTCTCTCTCTCTCTCTCTCTCTCTCTCTCTCTCTCTCTCTCTCTCTCTCTCTCTCTCTCTCTCTCTCTCTCTCTATCTATCTCTCTCTGTCGTGTTTTAGTGTGTGAGAGTGTTCCATTGGTGTTAGGGTTAGTGTAAATTCCTTGCTTGTTTGTGGGTTGCTCTAACGATTCTCCTCTTTTGCGTCCTAGTTCGCTCTTAAACTAGGTGGTGCCCCTTGTGTAGTTGGGATTTGGCTGTGGGTTTGTTGTTTTGGTTTGTGTTGTGTTGTGCCCCAGTCCCATTGAGCAGCACGGGAGCCTTGAAGGGTGTCTAGAGGTTGCTCTTCTTGTTGCCCGCCCCGGACCGCCTCAATTTTGGTGCCCCCATTGAGGACAGGCTTGTGTATGTTTTGTGAAGGCTCAACCTTTAGCATAATCAAGTAGGTTGCATGAATCACGAGAATTTGTATGATCCCTTCATTCCCATTGCAAGGCAAAAGGTACACATAATTTTTAGTACTAAGTTGCAATTTCAGCGAGTAATTCGTAGAATTTTAGGTCCTCTTAGGTTGGTAGAGATAAACGCATCAGTAAATCCTTTTATTTTGCCTCTCATTAGGTACGACCTTAGTTTGGACGTCTATATTTTTTTTTTTTTTAAAGAATTAGGTCATGCATAGACCATGGATAATGGCCCAGGAATACAGGTTTTTCCCTTTCATTTCACTCCACACATTAGAGTAAACATTGCAATTAGTAGAAAAATCCATTTTCAACAACGTATGGTATTCATGTTTGGTGCCCAAAGAGCAGGAGAAATTCTCGCGTCACCAAACCCTGTCATTCTACCTCTTATTGATTATCATAGGTCATTTGATGTGAATATTTTTATTTTGTTGTAGAATAGATTGCAATTTAAAAAATATTATTGTGTAAATCTTTTAAAGAAAGAAAAAACAAAAACGCGTCACTTTGAAATCAATTCAATGGAGAGCCAACGCCAAATGTCTAGATATCCTCTTTTCTTTGGAGAGCCTGGAGAGGATGCAAAATTATTTCTAGCGAATTTCAAGATGTCTTCCCGTATCAAGAGGATAGTAACTAATCAAGAACGTGTAGAAATGTTTGAGGTGGTCCTTAGGAAAGATGCTAGTACTTGGTTTGACTCTTTGCCTGAGGAAGTTAAGGAGAATTACACATAAGTTTTGAATCGTTTTAAGAGATACTTCTTTGATCCCCAAAACACTCAAAAACTATGGCAAGACATTGTTTCTCATAAGCAAAAAGACTTAGATGACTACTACTTGAACAAGCAAGAGTTTCTACGTCTTTGGGCTCTATGGATACGAAATGTTGCTAACCCTGGTGATGGTGCAGAATTTCTAAAGAAGGAGAGGTTCATAGCCAGACTCTTTCCTGAACTTAAGGTAAAAGTTGAGGCGGGTGCACCTGCTACCTTTGATGAAGTTGAAACTAGGGCTGCTGAGAAATATAGGAAACTCAAGTGCTTAAGGGGGGAGGTTCCAATAGAAGGTCTTAGACCCAAAGGTAGGTCACAAGCATCAACATCTAAGGAGCTTCCTGAGGTAATGGTGGAAGTGATTGAGAAGTTAAATGAATCTTTAAGCAGCTTGTCAATTCACCTTGCACAAGCCGTAGGTCCAAAGGGACAAGCAAAGAAGTCTGAAGAGAGAGACCCACGACCTAGGAGAGTCTTGCAATGTTGGAATTGCGGTGAGTCTCGACATGGGATGTATAATTGTCCTTGGCCCCGTGGGGAGCCAGGGAGACCTAACTTGAATTACCTAGTGATGAACGAAGGTGAAGGAACTAGTTAGCAACCACGGCTTATACAAAGGCCAAATGGAGCAAGACCACCTCCACAAGGAGTGGAAGGAGTTCCACCTTTGCCAGACCCAAACGTGCATGTGGTAGAGGTGACAAATTCAAGAGAGGTTGACATGGAAGCAAATGGCATTAAGTGTGGCCGAGGGAAAGGTAAGGAGAAAGAAGGAGTTACATCACAAAGTGACCATGGACGAGAAAAGAAGGCAAAGGAGGCCAAGGAAGCTAAGAGGACTCGACGTCGTATCAACCTCCAATACTTTCCTCTTGGACATGGAATGGCTCCATACAACCTGTTGGAAGACATGAGAGGTAAGGGTCCTGATATCTCATGGCCTCAATTTCTTGCATTATGTGCACAAGCTAGGAGGGATTTAACAAGGGCAGTTAGCACTAGGAGAAAGTTAAAAGAGAGTGTGCCTGTTGTAAAAATTGCACAAGCTGAAATGAATGAGGACATTACACCTGTGCTAGATTGTTACATAAAAGGGAGATTGGTTAGGAAAGGTCTAGTGGATGGGGGTGCACAAATTTGCATCATGACAGAGGGACTCATGCAAAAACTAGGCATGCACATCCATGAGACACCTGAAATTAAGGTCAAGATGGCAAACAATAGCAAGGCTAGGTGCGTAGGCATTTGTAAAAATGTTTTTGTGGAGGCCTTTGGCATTAAGAAGGCAGTGGATTTCTATGTCATGTCTACCAAAGGAAATGGTTACCCATTTATCCTAGGGAGACCATGGCTAATGAAAATGCGAGCTTTGCAAGATTGGGAGAGTGGAAAGCTAATTTGCAGGAACGACAATCATAAGAAGGTTGTCTTTGACATGAAGGAGCAACGCCAAGAGGAGCTCCATGAAGAATCATCTCAAAGTGAGACGGAAGAAGGTTGGACCGATAACACTTCAGAAGAAGAAAGTAGCGGCAGCATTACTGAAGAGGAGTCTTCCATCAAATTCACGGGGGTAAGGTTTAAGCCAACCAACCAAGAGACCTCTTGTCAAGGTTTGGAGGAGGTAGGATCCCAAGAGAACCAAAAAGTGGAAGATGAAAGAATGCTAGAAGGTATGCTATCTACAACACTTACAAAGGATGAAAGAGAGGAGTTCAAATGTGTGCTAAGAAAATTTCCTAGGCTTTTTGCTAAAGACTACACCGATGTGCGTGGAGTAGATACTGTTCAACACAAAATTGAGTTGAAGCCAGAGGCCACACCTAAGGCTCAGAAGCTACGAAGGCTAGGAGTCATCAAGGAGCAGGGCTTTACTCAAGGAGGTAAGAAAGCTTCTAGCAGCAGGTTTCATTTATCCAGTGGAGAATTCAGAGTGGGTCTCTCCCGTTGTTGTCACTCCTAAGAAAAACAGAAAGTGGAGGGTGTGTGTGGATTACCGTCCACTCAATGAGGCAACAAAAAGAGATCACTTTCCCCTCCCATTTCAGTATGAGATACTAAATGAGGTAGCTGGTCATGAGAAGTACACTGTGTGTGATGGCTACTCAGCTACTTTCAAATAGGTATCGCATTGGAAGATCAATTGAAAACAACCTTTATCACTCCTTCGGGTTGTTATGCTTTTAGAGTCATGCCATTTGGTCTGACAAATGCTCCTGCAACATTCCAAAATTTCATGAGCATGGTGTTTCAAGCATTCTTTGGAAAGTCAATTAGGGTGTTCATTGATGATTTCTGCATTTATAGCTCAAAATCATTGCATCTACAAAGGGTAGAAGAAGGTTTAAAGAAGCTCTACGACATGGGAGGTCAACTCAACCCCGACAAGTGCCACATAGGTAAGGATGAAGTGATCTTGCTCGGTCACAAGGTTTCCTATAAAGGCATTGAGGTGGATCCTTCAAAGGCAAAGGCTCTTATTGAGCTCCCATCGCCGAAGAGTCTTAAGGAGGTCATCTCTTTCATTCAGAAGGTGAAGTATATGTCACGCTTCATTCACTTAGCCTCGGAGTTGCTTCATCCTTTGCAAAAGTTGACACAACAAGTAGAATTTGCATGGTCTGATGAGCTTGAAGAGTATTTTTGTAACATTAAAGTCATTTTGTCAGAGCTACCAACACTCATGCCTCCTTGTTGGGAGTACACATTCTTTGTTAGCTCTAGTGTTGGAAGGGAAACAATTGGTGCTGTGTTGCTACAACAAGATCCCCACAGTACAAGGATGCGACCCATCTACTTTGCTAGTAGGGTCATGAATGCTTTGGAGAGAGACTACACAGAAGCAGAACTCATGATGCTTTCTCTCATGTTTGCGGTGAGAAAGTTTAGATCCTACCTGCTACCAAAACCTTTTGTAATTCTCACTGCAGAAAATTTGTTCCCTTGGGTGTCATCTCAAATGAATCTTAGTACTAGGATCTCAAAGTGGATTATGGATTTGCAAGAGTTTCAATACTCTTTCAAGGTAGAAGATAGTGTGCGTGCACAATTGGCAGGGATTCTCACTTATAGGGTACATGAGAAGAAAATTAAGGTGCCTCAAGTAAGGACCCCACCATTGCCACCACCAAAAAGTATTCCCAATGCTTTTACCTTGTTCTTTGATGGAGCTTTTCGACGAGCCACAGGGAAAGCAGGGGGAGGGCTAGTGTTGCTCAACCCAAGTGGAGAGGTGGTCATGAAAGAGAAGGTCAATCTACCAAGTTCAACTAGCAACAATGAAGCAGAATACGACAGACTACTTCATGGTTTGATGACGTGCATTGGCCAAGGGATAAAATGTCTCATGGTAAAGGGAGATGCACTTCTCATTGTTAAACAGATTTTAGGCATTTGGGCATGCAAGAATGAAAGCTTAAGGACAAAAGTTCATGCCATTCGTAGGATGTTTAATCAGTTTGAAGAAGTGAAACTATATCATATTCCGAGGAAACAAAATGAAGATGCCGATTTACTTGCACAACAAGCAGTTACATGTGTTGAGAGAGAAGTGCAGGTCATCATGGTGGCAGCAGCTGTCAAGCAACCGAGATACCAGGGATTGGAGTCATTGGCTCCCATTATTGGCTACATTTTGGAGGGTGAGTTTCCACAAGACTTCACGAAGGCTCAGAAGAGGAGACTCATGAAGAAGGCAAGTTTCTATCTCTTCCTAGAAGGCTCCCTCTATCAAAGAGGGAAGGATCAAGTGTGCAGAAGAGTACCAACTATCAAGGAAATTCCAGCCATTCTAAAAGGTTTGCATGAAGAGGCATGTGGTGGTCATTTTGCCCAAGAATCAACTGTGAAGAAGATTTTGCTTGCGGGGTATGTTTGGCCAAGCTTGCATGTGGATGTTCAACATTGGTGTAAAAGCTGTCACAATTGTCAGATAAATGGAAATAGAAGGTTGGTGCATGGCCCGAGGCAAATAGTGCTTGCAAATGGACCCTTTGAAAAGTGGGGCATTGATGCTTTGGGTCCTCTACCTAGGACAAAAAATGGTAAACTCTACATTCTAGTGGCTATAGACTATATGACTAGGTGGGTGGAAGCTCAAAGTGTGGCAAGAGTGAATGAGAGGACAGTTAGCAAGTTTGTGTACACTCACATTTGTTGCAGATTTGGCCTACCTTTGGAGATCGTTTCTGATAATGGTCCAAGATTTAGGAAGGGCTTGCTCATAGAAGTTTGTAATGAGCTTCACATTCTACATCGGCATAGCACACCCTACTATCCTCAATCAAATGGTTTGGTAGAGAGGACTAATGGTGTCATTGCAGGAATCATTAGAAAGATGGTGCAAAACAAGAGAAAATTATGGGATGACTTCTTGGATGGTGCCTTGTGGGCATATCGAACCACATATAGGGAATCCACGGAGTTCACACCATTTCACTTGGTCTATGGTCAAGAGGCTTTGCAGCCTATCGAGCTCAACATTCCAACAATGCGACTTCATGGAAAAGCAGCACAAGATGATCAAGAGGTATGGATGGATCGACTTCTTACGTTAGTGGAGCTTGAGTGGAAAAGAGAAGCAGCATATGAGTGCTACAAGAGGAAATCCACACAAGCGAAAGAAAAGCTCGACAAGAAACTGAAGGACAAAGGCATCAAGGAAGGAGAGCTTGTGCTAAGGTATGACAATCGACTTGACAATCGTTTTGATGCCAAGTTTGAAACTAGATGGCAAGGGCCATACATAGTCAAGAAGGCTTTCAATTCAAGTTACTATCAGCTTATGGACTTGAATGGTAAAGAACACTCCAGGAAGGTAAACGGGTATCGCTTGAAGCCCTATTTGAGTCGCCTTCTACCAAAGGACCTACCAAAGATCTGTCCAAAGGTCGCTGTCTCATGTAAGTATTGTTACATGAAGCACCAATCTAACTCCGGTCAAAATTCCGAGGGGCCAAACAATGAAGATCTTGTCAAGGACTCTGAAGTACTCTCTTTGGAAAAGATGCTTTATGATGGTACATGAATATACCATCATCCTGGGGGAGGGCTAATGATAGCCGTTTTTTAGCTCTCCATAATTGCCATAGTAAGTTACTCCACCCTACCAAATTCACCCAAACGCTATGGCTATCCCTACCATTTCACTGTACATAGGCGTGTGTGAGTTAGGGGGCTTTTCCCATATCTTCTTAAAAACCCTCAGCTAGCTAGTCACTAGGCTAGTTGAGCCAAAAAAATAAAAAACATAAAAAAATAAAAGTATATTATGGCCTCTTTGTGTGTAAATATTTCATTGTATATATGGCCTAAATATAGGGATTTTTTATAATTATTTTGGTATTTTATTTAAATATTTCTACTTAGGTGTGTGTTTTATTAAACCTATGTACACCTTCTTTCATCCTCTTACACCATAATTATATTTTTTGCCAATATGTACATACTCTAACCTCATATTTTTCCTTTATACAAATCACTCCCACATTTTCACCCTCACCCTCGTGAAAACAAAAAATTGATTTCTACTCATTGGTTACGTTTATTATATTATTTACTTGCATACCTTTTCCTCTTTCACCCAAAATAATTCAAGGAGGGACCATATCATATGATTCCAATATCTTTTCATATCCATAACTCCTCCATATTTTTATTATTATTTTTACTCATTATTCTAACACCATGTGCTCATTGAGCTAAAGTCCATGAATAGTCCATACACTAGTCCCACCATGTATATATTTCTTTATTCACCAATAATCCTCTTCCATGCATGGGTCAAGGGAAACTTGGATGCTTTGTATTATAATATGACAAAGGAGGGGCTCACTCTTGGATGCATTGTACAAATTCAACAAAGGAGGGGGCCACTAAAAGACTTTTGCAGGCATAAAAAACAGGCTTTTTGGTGAGAATTTTGGCACCTATCTCCACTCCGAATTTGGAGCGATGGTCAAAAGAGAAAATGTAGCCCACGCTCTGAATAGTCACCTCAAATGTCTTCATGATTTTTGGAGCTACCAGCGGTGAGCTATGATTTTTTGAGTGGACCCTAGTCTGCCCACTTTTCTCACAAGTAGCCCTTAGTCTTCTCTCACCCTTCCACACACCTAATCACTCTTACACATCCCTCCCTCTCCTTGCCTCACTCAAACCTGTAATTTCCATGGCTTCTCCCACCCTCTTCACCATTACCCTTCTCTCTCATCCCTATAGTTCTTTTATGAACCTCTACATACATACACCCTCTCCATGTCTCTCTCTATTGCTTCTATGTTACAATTTCATTTACCTCTCCTAAAAATATCTAAAATTCGGCATCTTAACCATGATAACTTCTGCAAATTGAGGATTTTTCATCAACAAATCCTCTTTTCATCATGGTGGTCAACCGTGGCGGCGGCGTAAAGAAGCGAAGAAGACAAGCGGTCATTTTTCCACAATCTACACAAGGGTGAATTCAAGCTTCTTCAAAGCTTCACCATCTCAATGATTCTCTTTTAATTCACCCCTCTTCCTTCATCAAATCAACTCATCCTACCCATTGTAAATATATCACTAACAATTCTACTGATTATTACCACTAACAACTAACTTCTCTTGTAAAAATGCACCCACTCTATCAACATATGGAGTAGGCAACCACACAAGTAAACCAAATTCACTCACTCCCATGGAAGTTTCTCTCCTTTTACCACATCAATAATTCTCTCACTTGAGCCCACATCCATGTGACTCAAGAGAAAAGAGAGACCCCATTCTCATTTGAAATTCATAAAAATTCATAATCCTTGATCTTTCCTAATAAAATTGATTAGGCTTAATCCTAATCAAGGCTTCTAAAACCTATAAATACAACCCATTCCTCCTTGTAAAAGACATCACTATACCATTGCACCCTAGATTGAGTGTACCACACGCCAGTTCTATCTTGGTTGTAAAGAGAGAGTAAGCTTTCTATACACCATCACCTTGGTGCATAGAAAAGCTTGAGCTAGTTTGAGTGAGTGCGAGTAGAAGATATTCTTCCTACCATTGTTGTATCTACCCCAACATCAATGAATTGGTAGTTTTGGGTGCAATTCATGTCCAAAGGCTCACGCTTCTCCTCCAATTTGGCTTGGCAAACTCATTCAGCTTCATAAGGTGACTTGTTTCATTGAAGGTTATTGTTTTGTTGCTTGTGATTCATTGGCTATTGTTTGGCTACCATTGTAAGAGGGTCGATGGTGAGAGGGATCCCATAACCCAAAGACAATGTGCTAGTGATGCTATAACCAAATCTTGTCACTTGATTCCGCAAGCTCTAAGTTCCTTTTTGTGCGAAATATAAAGTTGAAGCTAAGTTGTACACCATCTCTCTCTCTCTCTCTCTCTCTCTCTCTCTCTCTCTCTCTCTCTCTCTCTCTCTCTCTCTCTCGTGTTTTAGTGTGTGAGAGTGTTCCATTGGTGTTAGGGTTAGTGTAAATTCCTTGCTTGTTTGTGGGTTGCTCTAACGATTCTCCTTTTTTGCGTCCTAGTTCGCTCTTAAACTAGGTGGTGCCCCTTGTGTAGTTGGGATTTGGCTGTGGGTTTGTTGTTTTGGTTTGTGTTGTGTTGTACCCCAGTCCCATTGAGCAGCACGGGCGCCTTGAAGGGTGTCTAGAGGTTGCTCTTCTTGTTGCCCGCCCCGGACCGCCTCAATAGCAACTGTCCTTAGTTGCTCAATAGAGAAATCAACTGGACCGTGAGTGATGGAAAGTGTGGAGAAGGTCGGGAAAGTTCCGAGAAAACTTTTCAGGCATCCATTTGGCATCCTCTCTAGGGTGGCCTTTGAAAGTCAGAAGGCAACGGTTATAAACCATTCCAGTGCGTGTAGTGATGGTCTCATCGTCAACTATTTTATCAGGGATGAGTTGCTCTTCTTGTTCTACAAGTAAAGGTGGGTCTTCATAAATGTGGTGTGTAGGTAGGGGTCCTCAAAATGGGCGTAAAAGACTAATGTGAAAGGAATTGTGAATGCACCAATGTGAAGGTAGTTCTAAACGGAAAGAAACATAATCAATGACACTTGAAATTTTGAAAGGTCCATAAAAATGAGGATAAAGCTTAACAAAGACATTGGTGTCAACACTTTTGATCCTTCGTTTTTCGATGCGAAGTAAAACATGATCACCTTCTTTGAATTGGTGTGCCTTGCGGTGCTTGTTAGTATGCTTGGTGTAAAGTTCTTGGGAGTGTTTAATGGCAGAATGCACACTTGCATAAATATCATGAAAGGCAGTAGTGAAATCATGAGCGGCAGGCACAACATTAGAAAGACGTGAAGCAGGAGTAGGAAGAGAGTAACCATATACAATTTCATATGGAGACTTACCCGTTGCAGTGTGAGTGGTGTTTGTAGAGTGCGCAGATGATGGAGACGGTAGGAAAGAAGACTACACACACACCAACACACATCGAGACACACACACACAATTGTTACCCTGTAGCATCCATTCAACGAGCTGCTCTTCTCTTCTTCTCTTTTGAACTATTATCCAAAGTATATTTACAACATAGTATAGTCAGTGTCCAGCCGCCCATAGCACAATGGACATATTCTTTAACATCATATTCTTTAACACTCCCCCTCAAGCTCAGAGTGAGCTTGCATATGATGGATTCCCAATGCTTCACGAAAGTAGGAAAACTTCTCCTTTCCAAGAGCTTTTGTGAATATATCCGCAACTTGATCATTTGTCTTCACATACACCAAATCAATCTCATTTGCCAAAACTTTTTCTCTAATGAAGTGATAATGTACCTCAATGTGTTTAGTGCGAGCATGGTAGACTGGATTATTTGCCAACATGATGCTGCTAATATTGTCACAATATATAATGACACTGTCAAGATAGCCAAAACCAAATTCTACCATAAGCACTCTCAACCATGACTCTTCACATGCTGCCAAAGCTGCTCCACGATATTCAGCTTCTGTACTTGATAATGCTACAGTTGATTGCTTCTTGCTACTCCAAATTATCATACCATTGCCAATGGAAAATGCATAACCACTTGTAGATCTTCTATCCATAAAATCTCTTGTCCAATCTGCATCTGTGTAACCATAAAGACAAAGCTTCCCATTCTTTTCATAAAACATTCCATAACTGACAGTGGCTTTCACATATCTCATAATCCGTCTCACTGCATCAAGATGACTTTTACATGGATTTTGCATGAATTGACTCACAACACCCACTGCATAACTCAAATCTGGCCTTGTTATTGTCAAGTAAATAAGGCTTCCAACCATCTTGCGATACATAGTGACATCCTCAATGTAAGGTCCATCATCAAACAACTTCACATTTTGATCAAGAGGTGTATCAACCAGTTAGCACGCTGTCATTCCATACTTCTCAAGAATATCCAACGCGTATTGTCTTTGTATCATCCAAATTCCTGATAAAATATTGACAATTTCAATTCCCAAGAAATATCTCAACTCACCAAGGTCCTTCATGTTGAATTCTCTCAACAAACTCTTCTTGACATGCAAAATTTGCTCAGCATGACTTCCAGTGAGAATCAAGTCATCAACATAGATAACAATAACGACGATCTCTCCATCAACATGCTTCAAAAATAATGAGTGATCAGCAGTAGATTGTTTAAATCCAATCTTCTTCAAGAATCTGGTTATCTTTTCACACCAAGTTCTAGATGCTCGCTTCAAACCATACAATGCTTTCTTCAACTTACACACATAATATGGAAACTCTGGATGTTGATAACCCTCTGGCTGTATCATATAAACTTCTTCTTCCAAGTCACCATTCAAGAATGCATTATCAACATCCATTTGCCGTAAGTTCCAACCGAACATACTTGCCATTGCTATCACCAATCTGACTGTTGTCATCTTTGCAACTGGACTAAATGTCTCATCATAATCAAGACCTTTTGTTTGTGCATAACCTTTAGCAACAAGCCTCGCTTTGTATCTTTCCACACTGCCATCTGACTTGCACTTGACTTTGTATACCCATTTTGAACCAATTGCTTTCTTTCCACTTAGCAAGCGAACCAAATCCCAAGTGTCATTCTTCACAAGAGCATCCATCTCATCATCCATAGCTGACTCCCATTCTGATTTTCCGATTGCCTCTTGAAAACATGTAAGCTCTTTATGTTGCACACGTGAAACCATGTATACATAATGTGTATGCATGTAACCATTGTATGTCAATCTATCAATTGGATAACGTACCCTCTCTGATCTTCTCAATTGTGGTGCACTCTTCTCTTCAACTCTTGCATATGGGGGTACATATTTCTCAATATGATTACTGCCAGGTGTCCTCAAATGTGGTAAACCATGATCTTCATTGAGGCTTTCATCTCCAGAACTCTCTTCAACCACTTTCTTCTTGCCTTTCTCGTCTTGCTTCTTATCTCGCAAACGACCGCTCCATGGGTTGACACTTCCTGTACTCTCCTCTGCCATATGTGGTCCTGAAATAGTTCTTGTTGATGGTCCTAGCTTATCAACAACATGACGCACATTCTCTTGCTCTTTATACTCATCTTCTATCATCACTGGCTTTGGTTTATATCATGGTTCATGCTCACAAAATCTGACATCTCTACTGACATAAACCTGTCTTGTGGTAGGATCATAGCACTTGTAACCTTTCTTTTCAACTGGGTAGCCCAAGAATATACACTTCACTGCCTTTGGCTCCATCTTCTTTCTTGCTTCATTTGGCACATGAACATAGCAAACACATCCAAAAACTTTCATGTAGGAAAATGTTGGCTTGATCTCATAAAGTCTCTCATAAGGTGAAATTTCATGAATGGCAGCTGTTGGTGTTCGATTCATAATGTGTACTACTATATGAACTGATTCAGCCCAATATGTTAATGGCATATTCATCTCATTCATCATGGCTCTTGAAATCTCTGCTATGACTCTATTCTTTCTCTCAGCAACTCCATTTTGTTGTGGTGTGTATCTGCAAATAATCTGTCTTCTTATGCCTTGTTCACGTAAGTAATCATCAAAACTGTGTGACATGTACTCTCCCCCTCCATCTGTACGTAGGCATTTAATTTGACAACCATTCTCTTTTTCAACCATAACTTTGAACTCCATGAATACCTCAAATGCATCTGACTTTGCCTTTAGAAAGTAAACCCATGTCATTCTGCTGTAATCATCCGTAAATGTGATAAAATATTGACAACCATTTGGTGTAGCATGATCACAAGGTCCCCAAATATCTGAATGAACAATTTCCAAAGGACTTTGGCTAATTCTCCCCCTCTTTGGAAATGGTAAACGATATTGCTTTCCAAATTGACAAGCTTCACAAACATGATCAAAATTCAATCTGCCAAACTTTGGTAATCCACGTACAATTTGATTTGATTGCATATGCTTTAGTCTTCTAAAATTGACATGACCAATTCTCTTATGCCATAACTTTGCCCAATCATCTTGAGTGGCTGATTTGTTTGCATACAGACCACTGTGTAAACATGGATCTCCAGCTTCCAATGAGAACAAGCGACCTTTCTTTCTTCCACGTGCCAATATCTTGCCTAGTCTGCCTTTGTGAAACTCCTCTATGAAGCAGCCATAACGATTAAAACGGATTTGCAACCCTTGATCTATCATTTGTCCAACTGATGCTAAATTCTTTGTGATTGAAGGCACATATAGAACATCTCCCAATGTGTTGTATGTCCCGTATTTTTGTAGCAATGGAACTGAACCAACATGTGTAATCCGATGCATAGTATCATCACCTGTAGCGACAAACTCATCCTCTTCTAACTTCTCTTTTCTGTCAAACCATTCACCATGATATGTCATATGATTTGTGGCACCACTATCTAAATACCAATCATCTGTATGATGTGGCTCCACCATGCTCCATAGGAAATAAATGTCCACTCGACCTATTGTCATATATATTTTGATCATGAGGATTGTATCCAGCAAAGTTTCCTGCATGTCTGCAATAACCTCGGCCTCTTCCACCACGATCACGATTTTGATTTAGCCTTGTGTGACATTCTCTTTCAAAGTGACCATAAATGCCAAATCAGTTACAATATCCATCTCTTTGAGGATGTACAAATCGTCCACCTCCACGTCCATGAGTTCGGGCTCTCCCTTCGCCTCTTTGGCTATAATCGTTGTAACTTTGACTTTGTTGATTTTGCCATTAACCTCTTCCAACATTGTTTCCACGACCATAGTTTCCTCTTCCACCTCTATTGTTTCCACGACCTCTAGAGTAAAAAACGTGATCTCTGGAAATGTTATTTGATGTAGAAAGACCTGAATTGCCTAACTTCACCTGCTCTTGCAAACAAAGTTTTACTAACTCTTCAAAATGAGGCATGTGTTCTCGAACAGATATAGATGTATCCAAGGACTTATATTCTGGTCGCAAACCATTCAATGTCACTGAAACTAAGTCATCATCTGGAACGTCAATATTAATGCTCGCAAGATCTTCCTGTATTTGCTTTATCTCTGTCACATAATCTGATATGGATCTATTTCCTCGCCATACACAATGTAACATTTGCTTCAAGTGAACTTTTTGTGGTTCTGTATTGGAGCTGTTCATTCTTGCTAGTATCTCCCATGCTTCCTTTGGAGATTGAGCCTTCTTCACATGTGGTATAAAGAAGTCACTAATGCATAGTGAAATCCAATGCATCACTTTCCTTGAATTCTCGATCCACTTCTTGTAAGATTCTACTCGTGCTTGCCATGTTTTATGTGCTTCAACATTCTCTCTATTTGGTTCCAAACCAACCTCGGGACACTCTTGTTCACCTGTAATGTAACCCCATCAACCTCTGCCCATGATAAAGTTCTCCATCCTGTAAGACCATATGCTGTAGTTCTCTCTGGTCAGCTTCTCTCCAACAATCTGTGTGACTTGAGTTGAACTTTCTGCCATCTTCACTCTCTCAATTTCTTTCAAATGATTTTGATAAAATTTCGGCAGAGTTTCGTTTGTATTTGGACAATATCTCAAGTGAAAATCTTAACCAAAGTGCTCATAAACACTGACAGAAAATCTCTCACTGCCAAGGGAAAATCCACTGACTCACTTTGCCACAGACTAACTCAGTACTATGCATAAATACTCTAAAACAATGTCCACATGGACCTGTATGCAAATGCAATCCATACGCTGTCCTGTACCACATATCCATACATCCACCTTCTTCCCATAGTCGTAAACGACATATGAGGTCTTTCGCGGGGCTAGTCGGGGGTTCGCTCCAGTACCTAATCCACCTTGCCAAGGTACCAAAGCTCCCAAGGCAAGGCTTCAAAAAACCTCACTCGACCCTCACAAAGTCTGCAGTTTTCTAAAATACATTGAACGCATATCCATACATAACCACAAAGTACTCAATCTGACAATATAACCGCCTCAACTTCTTTCCACAACCTTTCTTACATAGGCGGCTGTCCATAACGGACCCACAACAACCAAACATAATCTTCGATAGCACAATATCATGATGCAAAAGCTCTATGTCACTCTCCAAAACCTGTGTAAATGCTGAATTCTTCACCTGTAACCTATAAATCTACTGCCGAGTGCAAAATTGAACATCTCCGATGCTTGTGTGAGCTGGCTGTTTGCTGCAGAAAATTGTAGATTTTGGCAAATCTGAGTATGCCAATGCGTCCGGAACGCCCAAAAACATAAAGATAGAGTCCTGGATCACTGTATTCCGAGTTCGGGTGAGGGAGTTATGACAAAAAAACCTCTCTTTTTTGCTGTTTTCCAGAGCTGCGGAAACCTGTGTATTGATTGTAGCTCCTCAAACTGAGCTCTGATACCACTTTGTAGAGTGCGCAGTTGATGAAGAAGGTAGGAAAGAAGACTACACACACACACCAACACACATCGAGACACACACACACAATCGTTACCCTGTAGCAGCCATTCAACGAGCTGCTCTTCTCTTCTTCTCTTTTGAACTATTATCCAAAGTATATTTACAACATAGTATAGTCAGTGTCCAGCCGCCCATAGCACAATGGACATATTCTTTAACAGTGTTGTTGTATGCAAATTGAAAAATATGTAGGTAATCATCCCATTTCTTAGGTTGAGAAGAAACATAAGCCTTTAACAAGTCAATAATAGTGTGGTGGGTGACTTCTATTTGACCATTAGATTCAGGATGAAATGCAGAAGTGAAGTCAAGTGTAGTGCCAAGATTATTAAACACAGTAGTCCAAAAAGCACTACAAAATTTTGAATCTCGATCAGAAATAATCACTTTAGGCAAACCATGATGTGGGAAAACAGTCTTAAGGAACAAAAGTGCTGTTGGATGTGCTATGAGTGTTTTCTTACAGGGAATAAAATATGCTTCTTTAGAGAAACGGTCAATAATAGTCCATATCATGTCATGTTTGTGCATTGTGAGTGGGAAACCAGTAACAAAATCCATTGAAATATGTTCCCAAGGTTTTTCAGGAATGGGGAGAGGGTGTAAAAGTCCCAATTTCTTGCCTGTAGTAGCTGCTTTGATTTTTTTACAAATCAAACAACTTGAAACATACTGTTTAACATCTATTCTCATAGTAGGCCAATAGAAATCACGACATAAATTTTGAAAAGTTGTAGCAAATCCTCTATGTCCAGCATAAGGTGGTTTGTGCAATTCTTCAATAATTAATGTACGGAAAGGTTTAGTCACACACAATTTTTGTTTGAAGTAAAGGAAGTTTTCTTGAGTAGTGTATTTGCGGAATGTGTGTACAGAATTATCAAGCATGTGCAACCATGTCATTTTGAAGTCATCATCATGTGCATAAGTGTCAGGCATAGTGTCAAAGGAAGTTCCGTAATGGTTGATAGATGAGTAAGTGAGGGTCTTCTACTCAAAGCATCAGCTACAACGTTTTCTTTACCAAGTTGGTATTGAATGTTGGGCTGAAAACTTTGAATAAAAGCGGCCCACTTAATATGTCTATCATCTATTAAGGGCTAAGAAAGTAAATATTTGATACTTTGTTGATCATTTTTAATGATCAAGTCAGTACCCATTACATAGTCTTTCCAAATTTTCAGTGCATGTACCACACCAATCAACACTTTATCATAAATACGGAACTTTGCTTCATACGGTTTGAATTTACGACTTTCAAAAGCAATTCGATGGTTATCTTGCATAAGGACTACACTGATACCTTTTCCACTAGCATCAGTGACTACCACAAAGAAAGGTCTTTCAAAATCAGGCAATTGCAATACAGGTGCATTAGTCAAAGCATGTTTGTGTGCATTAAATGAGATTTCTTGCAAATCAGTCCATTCATAAGGCATGTTTTTCTTCAACAAGAGAGTCAAATAATGTGATTTGTAAGAAAAATTATGAACAAATTTTCTGTAACAGCTACAAAGACCAATAAAAGATCGTAGCTCATGCAAGTTTTTGGGTCTAGGCCATGATTGAATGGCTTCAATTTTCTTTGGATCGACATGTATTCCCTTACCTGGTACAATGTGTCCCAAATATTCAATTTCAGATTGGAAAAATGAAGTCTTTTCAGAATTCAAATACAAGTGATTTTGTGCAAGCAGATCGAATACACATATTAAATGTTGTTTATGCTCTTCTTCAGATTTTCAGAATACCAAAATGTCATCAAAAAATATAATCACAAAATCTTGATGGTCAATGAAAATTCTATTCATCATGCGTGTGAAGGTAGCTGGTGCATTTGTCAAACCAAATGGCATGACAAGGAATTCATAGTGTCCAGTTTGTGTTCTAAAAGAAGTTTTGTAAACATCATGTTCAAACATTTTAACTTTATTGTACCCTGATTTGAGGTCAATTTTGCTAAAGATGTTTGCCCCTTTCAGTTTGTCTAATAGATCATCCACTCGAGGAATAGGGAACCTATTCTTAATGGTGATCTTGTTTAAAGCCCTGTAGTCGATACACATACGAAAGGTTCCATTTTTCTTCTTGACAAGAAGTACTTGAGCTCCGTATGGTGAACTACTAGGTCGGATTAGGCCTCGGTCAAGTAAAACAATGATTTGAGTTTGTATCTCCCTGTGTGCGGTTGGATTTACACGATAAGGTGCTCTACAAAGAGATTCACTACCTAGTATAATGTCAATTTTGTGTTCTTCTGGGCATGATGGTGGAATTCCAGGTGGCAGATCATGCATGAAACAATCTTTAAATTGTAAGAGAAATTCATCATGTGTGGAGTTACGTCAAGTTTCAGTTTCAGCAGAAATTTGATTTACAAATACTAGATATGTTTTCCCCTGTTTTCAACTTTCTCTTTTTGCTTGAGTGTGAGAGAGGAGTGGAAATTTTTGATGTGCTAGTGTTGCTTGGATGGAAAAAAAATTATTATTATGAGTGAGAGACATTGTCCGTGTTTTATAATTAATCAACGGGTCAAATTCATGACAAAATGGCATTCCCAAAATCATATCAAGACCATGCAATGGGGCTACCAAAAATATGCGTGCTTGTGTGAATTCACCAATGCAAACTTCAACACTGACTTGAGTTTTACAATTAAAACGTTGATTATTAAAAATAGTTTTGGACCTTGTGAGGTGATGAAATTTCAGAGAGTGATAGTTGTTGTGCCAATCGTGTGAAAATGAAATCATGGCTACAACCATCATCTAACAGAATGGTGACATTTTCACCCTTAACAGTGCCTTGCACTTTAAACAAAGTGTGAGGAGATATAGGAGTACTTGATGATGGGTTGTCATCGTTATCATAATCAGGATCATATCCCTCACCGTAGTTAGCTTCCACTTCATTGTGGTCGGGTGTAGCATCTTCGATGAGGTTAAGAGTAGCTCCGTTGGGGCGGTTGTTGTTGAAGGGTTTTTTACTTGAATTTTTGTTGACTCCATTGGAATGGCCATTGGATTGACCATTGCCCTTAGCATGACGATTTGGGCACTTATCTGCATAGTGACCATACTGAAAGCATTTAAAACACTTCACCTTTTTGTTACCATTAGAATTTGGAGGAGAACGTTGGTTGAAAGAATTGTGGTTGCCTCGTTTTGCTGGGTGTTGTTGTTGTTGTTGCTCGTATGAGGTTGAGCAGTTGTAGGAGAATTGTCGAATCTACATCTTTTGAAAAAAGTACGGCTTTGGTGTTTGTTTCTGTCAAAGTTAGTAGAGAAAGGAGGTCTCTTGTTGCGGTTAGTGTTAGTAGGTTGATCAGTGTGAGAGGAATGTCCACCTTTCTTCTTTTCTGCGTTGAGAGACAAATTAGTAGCCTTTCACAGAGAATCTGGTACGAACATATCTACATCAATACTAATTTGTAGTGCCAAGCCTGATATGTACTTTCACTTCAATTTCCTGCGACTAACATGTTCAATAGCTTGCAATTGAATTAAACAATTCCAAAAATGGTCAGTGTAACCCTGTACATCTTCATTTCTACCCTGTCAAATTAAATCCCACTGACGTCATGCTTTAGCTTTGTAGTATGTGGGAAAAAATTGAGGTAAAAACACTTTTTTAAATGCATTACAGGTGCGTGGTCTTCTTCCATGTTGTTTGGTGGTGTTCCACCACAATGCAGCGCTGCTAGTGAGATGATTTGATGCACACTTTACCATTTCACGCTCGGGAAAGTCTTCATCATGAAAATAGTCATCTAGTTAACTAACCCATGCTAGAACCGTGCTAGCATCTTTAGTGCCATCAAAATCCTTGAAAATGAATACTTTTTTGCTAATTTTGTTTTTCTTGGGTGGCGATGCAGATTCGGTGCGTGCAGAATGCAATAATTTATCTTCAAGTTCTTGCCTTCGCATGCGTTCATATGTGAGTGATTGTTGTAGATTTTGAAGTTGCTCCACAATCGTGGGTGCCTGAGGAAGGTGTGCCATGATTGCGTGGTTTTTATTTTTTTTATTTTTTTTTATTTTCTTTTTAATGGTAATGGTTAAAAAGGCTATTTGGTGATATTCACAGATGCAATATGTGAATAAAGAGTAAAATAAATAACAGAAATTTAATGTACTTAGCTGAGAAATAGAGGTGGTGTCCAATCCGGAATGGCAATGCACTAGGAAATTGCCGGAGAAGTGGACTGTCCGACGATGCTTCACCAAGCCAGTTGAATTTTTTAGCGTCCGGTCTCCCTTATCCTCCCTAAAGAAGACAACAATATCTATTGTAGAAGAAAGTCCGTAGGTTGATAAATTTTTTTATTTTTTTTTTTGGATTAATTTGATGATGTTCGGATTATTGGCAAGTAATTTGGCAGCTCCATTGAGTTAGTCGATGTCAAGGAGGAATTCAGTTGGAAAATTTGACTATTTCCGTTCCAAAATTTGTGGCAATTGTGGGAATTTTTGGTGCCAATGTCGGCCCGTCGACTTCTTGCAAGAAATGGAACTCGGAGCTTTCGGGAAAAACAATTGCCCCTTGGAAGTGAATGGGGCCCGATCAGGTTGGAAGAGTAGGCGAGTGGAGAAGAGGGAGAGAATGGAGATTTTTTAAATGGCAATGGGAGGTCGGTCAAGAACCTCAAGCAAGGAGGGGTGAATTGTCCCTTAGTTTAGGTATGCAATGGATGGCCAACTTGCACGCGGCCTACTTTTTTGGTTTTAACCACACCTTTAAGTAAAGGTGTGTGAACTGGTTGATGGTGAGGATCAACAACGACATCATCGCGAGCAAGGCGCGGGTGATGGAGGATTCTACGGCCACTTTCAGCTCGTATGCAGGAAGGGAAAACGGCTCAACTTCCCAAGGCGCTCCTACCGAGAGTATCAGTGTGAGTTTTGGTGATGGTAGGCTATGGGTCTTGCATGCATGCAAGAGCTCGTTCCGTGAAGCTCCTCATGAAGAAAACGCGACAGTTGAAATTACAGCTAAGACTCCTTTGCATGGAGGATGTTACCGAGAAAGCTAAGATTAGCCGGAAGAGGGTTGAATAATGGAGCTCGACCACTTGATAACCACGTTTCTTTGGCCTTTTCCCTAGAAATCTTTCAAGAGTCGCCTCCTTGCCGATTCTCTTTACCAAATTCAACTTCTCTTCCAAAGTCGTAATTTAAGCTTCTCGACTTCTTTCAATTCTGAGTCTGTTCACTTTCTCGTCTGTATTTTCACGTATACTCAAGATTAGCTAGTGCTTAAATTTAGCTACTAAACATACCCGTTCTTGATCGTCCTGAAGTCGAAACTAGAAACCGGTTGCCAATTAGTTGCCGATTTGCCGCCAATTAATGACCAAGCAAAATTTCTTTTGCAAATTCGATCAATTAGTTTTGGAATTGCCACGAATCCTTGAATCTTTGAATTGCAAAGTTGATGAATTGCAATTTGAATTTGATCGATTCGAGGAATTACTTCTTGAGATTGAAATATAGTGCCAATTTTTGCTCGAACCTGAAGCTCTGATATCACTGTTGGGAGAAGAGGTGGAGATCGACCGCTTAAACTATTCAACAAAATCTCCCAAGCATCACCATCAACATGTCCACCTCTTCTTCCAATTTCCAAGCACACACATTCACACCTAGACTATGACAGACACACACACACACACACAGTAAACATAGAATTGACATAGACATGCTTGTAAGAGAGTGTAAGAGATGTGTAAGAGATGGAGACTAGATTAGAGAGTACATAACAAATAACCATAGCATAAGAGAGTAGTGAAGAGAATCTGCAAGAGAAAGGCCTAAATCTAGCCCCAAACTCCACGGCACCCATCTTGTGGAGTTGGTATTTAATATATTACTTTTGAGTTTAAGGTGCCAAAATTATAGGCCCCTCTTTTTACAACCACTTCACTTTTGTAAATGAGTGAAGCTCATTAGTTCTTGCATGACCCATAAGGGGAGTTCCCACTACAACTATTTACAGAGCCATAGAGGCTTACTGAAATGATGTTCTAAGATACTGTGCAAATATAAAATAGCCAAGAGTAATTGCCGTCGCCTCTTCATCAATTCCCCGAATTCCACTCTACAAAATCATTATCAACTCAATTATAAAATAAATAGACAACACATAATTAACCATTACGCCAGCTATCCCTATTGCAGCTAACCAGTATAAAAGGAGGGTGCCCAGTCTCGTAACAGAAATGTAATGTAATGGAATTGGCCTATTTAATTTGAGAGTAGCAGAAATTAATGAGAGTACTTTTGAGAAATGACTTTGTGAGCATAGCAGGTGAACATATTTGAAGGTAGCAACATAATCATAACAATTAGTTAACTTGGCATGAACAATACTTTTGCAAGAGAGAGAATTTTGAGAATATGACAACAATTGAGGACCGGATTTATGTGGAGCCGGTCCCCCCTCCAATAAACATTTGTATTATGATTTCTCCCATTAAGAGAGACTTGTTACAATACAATCTTTGTGTTCCTTGTGACCTAGGTGATGCAATGAAGATGGAAAGCTTCATGCATCACAAGCATAACATAAACTTGAAGAAAGATTTAACTATCCCAAGCCTCAATCCCAAGACCTCAAACACATTCTAAGGTGGAGAGATCTAGCAGGGAATGAGGGTAGGGAAGAGGAAGAAGAAACATTTCGTAGGAGAAAGAACTAGTTCCTCACTTATCATAACTCTTGTTGCTAGCATACATAATAGCATAGTAATGAAGAAGAACGAGATGACAAGCTTAAGCATTGAAGCATGGCTCTTGGTTGGATTTGCACTCCATATCCAAGAGTGTTGGTGTAGGCTCTCAACCTCTACTTTCTTGGATAAGGAGAGGGAGCTCTTGCACTTTGCATAGCACACAATGAGAGGGTTTGTGAGTGTGTGTGGGTGAGTATACCCCCTAAGCAACCCCCCTCCTTGCTAGGTCTACCCCCTCTTCTAGCTCATCATTGAATCTCATTGGCTCATGCCAAGCCTAGCCAATCACAAGCTTGAGCCATTTCTAGCAATAGGTGTAGTCTTGGGACAACTGCCCCCCTTTTCCCTTTGAGAGAGAGGACTTGATAAATGCAAAAACAATTAGATAATTGTTGTAAACTATCATTGGACCCTTTTTAATCCTAGCCAATAGAGTTCAAGCACCTTATGGAGGTAACATGGGTAGGGGCTTGACATGTGTCCCTGTTGCCTCTTTAAGCTTGGGCTTTCCTTGAGAGTCTGTGTGTGTGTGTGTGTTCTCTCTCTAGCCCCTAAGAAAAGGGCTCGCCCCCCTCTTTGTAGGGATCTTTTTGACCTTTGGTGCTCAAGCACCTTAGTCATCAAGCATGACTACTAGGGGTGTTCCCACAATCATCTCATGCAAGCATGTCAAAGCACCTCAAGAACCTTAATCATGGAGCAGGTCAAGCACCTCAAGCATGACAAGCACCTCGAGCTTGGGCCGGGTTCCCACCTCAAGCTCAGACCTAGCTTAGCTAAGGTCAAAGGACTTTTACACACATTATTGGAGGTCTTCAATGAAGCTAACCCTAAGGTCTTATGCTCCATTTGTTAGCCTTGCTCTTTGTTAGAACATCTATCATTTGGGCCCGTTTACTATTGGCCCCGTGTTGAGATAGATCTATAAGCACATATCTATATATTAACACTTGTTCCCGTTCATTATTGGAGGTCTTCAATGAAGCTAACCCTAAGGTATTATGCTCCATTGGTTATCCTTTCTCTTTGCTAGACCATCTCTCATTTGGGCCCCTTTACTATCGGCCCCGTGTTGAGATAGATCTATAAGCACATATCTATATCTTAACACTTGTTCTCGTTCATTCTCCCACATTAAGTGATCAATTTAATATGAGAAAATAATTTGGGTTGGTTAGATTTTAGATTTTATGACATTACCTCTTTCTTGAAATCATAGTCGTCCTCGACTATGAGGTAGAAGAGATAAAGCCTTAGTCATTAGTCAATTTTACTTAGCGGGTAGAGGATCCCTTTTTACCCTAGGACATCTTTCCAAGATGGATGACTAATCCATTTGGTGTTTGGGAGACATAGCTGCCGCAAGCATGTCTACTCTTTTAGTCCATTTCATTCTCCCAAAGTAGAGTGACAAATTCTACTTGGTGTTTGTGAGACGTCGTCATCACAAACATGATTCTAAGAATGCAAACTAGTTAAATTTGTGCACAATTAAAAAGAGGACTAGTCTTATAAGACAAAAACATGAGTCATTTAAAAGAAATTTGTACATTTTCTTACTCTAATGTAGCATTGTAAGCATTGACAAGGTTCATACTATCCTTAAGCTGTATTCCTTGCATCCATCTAGCATCTTCAAAAGGATAATTTTGAACTTAATAAGATACCGTCGGATAATCTTACCATGTCGTAGTACCTTGTCTTCATGCCGAAGGACAGCTTCGGGTTGTAGCACCTCTTCTTGGTCTTCAACTTCGGGAGGGTCTTCAATAATTGGTTCAGTTGGTGGCTCTCCTTTGTAGGGCTTAAGTCGGCTTACATGAAAGGCATTGTGTATGAGCCAATGGTTGGGCAGCTTGAGTTGATAAGCCATCTCATTGATGGGCTTCAAGATTTGGAAAGGACCATAGTATCTTTTTGCCAGTTTAGCATAATACTTTTGATGGCCCGTAGGATTTTTGCCCATCGTTTGCCTTAATCGAGCCTTAGGAAACTTGAGTAAGACCCAATCATTTTCTTTGAACATTAAGGCTCTTCTGTGCTTATCAGCAGCAGCTTTTTGCCTTTGTTGAGAGATGGATATAGCCTCCCTAATCTTTTGAAAAGATTCTTGTACGTCACGGCTATACTCATCGGCGGCGAAGATCTTCCCATGTACTTTGAGTAGCAAGGGACTTTTAGGCCTCCCTTCAATGATCTCAAAAGGTGCTTTTCCCGTAGAAGTATGTACAGTATTATTGTAGGCATAATCTACAAGAGGTAAGTACTTTTTCCATTGTGAGCGTTGATCTACTTCGGTAACATAAGTTTTGAGTAGATCGAATATCGTAAGATTGGCTATCTCACTTTGGCCATCCGTTTGTGGATGATAGGCCGAAGAAAAATTCAATCTTGTTCCTAGATTTTCAAAGAGACCTTTCCAGAAATTACTAGTCATTCTAGGATCTCTATCTGACACGATGGATGTGGGTAATCCATGGTGCTTGAAAATCTGAGATATGAAGAGAGTTGCCATTTGATGTGCCTTAATAGTCTTTTTGACAGGAATAAAATGTGCTTGCTTGCTAAACCTGTCAACTATTGTCCATATTCCTGTATTCCCATGGATAGACTTGGGTAATCCAAAGATGAAATCCATGGATATACTCTCCCATGGTGAATTTGGAATAGGCAATGGCTGGAGTAATCCAGGTTGCTTCCCTCTATCATACTTGGTCTTTTGGCATACTACACATTTTTAAACATACTCTTGTATGTCCACTTTCATGGTAGGCCAATAGAAGTACGTCTCTACTCCTCAGAGAGTAGGTTCAATGCCTCTATGCCCCGCATATGGAGGAGCATGGGATTCATACATAACTTTATCACGAAGGGAATGGGTAACACATAACCTATTGCCGTGGAGAAGATAACCATCCTGCAAGGTGAATGGTTCCTCTTTCTTCCCCAAAGCAAGGGCTGACATTATGTCTCTAAAGTCCGGGTCAGTAGCATACTCGTCTATCATAGAGGATAGATCATTGTGAGTAGCTATAGACACCGCATTAACTTTGGGTTGACATGAAATTGCATCAGCCACTTGATTGTGCTTACCAGCTATGTGAGCAATATGGAAATTAAATTGTGAAAGAAAATTTTCTTACCTCAATTGTTTGTCGGAAAGCTTGGTTTGCGTCATGAAATACTTGAGACTTTGGTGGTCGGTTCGTAGGATAAATGGAGTCCCCAATAGGTAGTGCTTCCATGTGTCTAGGACATGTAGAACAGCTAAAATCTCTTTCTCATAAATGCCCAAGACTCGTTCATCAATATTGAGGCTTCGGCTCTCATATGCTATGGCATGCCCTTCTTGAAGCAAAACTGCTCCAAGGCAATCACCGCAAGCATCACATTGGACCTCAAATGGCTTTGAGAGATCGAGAAGCACGAGGACTGGTTGGGAAGTAAGCTTCTCTTTGAGCTTTTCAAAAGCATTTTGCTCCTTAGCAGTCCATACAAACTTAACGTTCTTCTTAGTTAAGTCGTGTAGTGGTCCAGCTACTTAAGAGAATTTTGCTATGAAGCGTCTATAGTATGTGCACATACCAACAAAGCTTCTTAGCTCATGTAGATTTATTGGGTTAGGCCATGCTTTTATTACCTCTAACTTTGATGGATCCATTTGGATACCATCTTTAGAGATAATATGACCTAGGTATTGAATCTCTTGAAGGAAGAATTCGCTTTTCTTTTGGTTAAGAAAAAGCCTGTTCTTCCTCAATGCTTGAAAAATCACTTGGAGATGTTGCTTATGTTCCTCCAAAGACTTGGAGTAGATGATGATATCATCAAATAACACTCCAGTGAATTTGCGGTATGGTCTAAAAAATTTCTCCATCAAATGATTGAACGTAGCTGGTGCATTAGTCAATCCAAAAGGCATGACTAGATATTCATAAAGACCAAACGTTGTGCGAAACGCTGTCTTTAAGATATCTTCATCCACTATACTTATTTGATGATAGCCACTCTTTAGGTCAATCCTACTGAAGTAGGTCGAGCCTTGTAGCTTATCAAACAGATCTTCTACCCGAGGTACGGGAAATCTGTTTTTGATAGTGATATGGTTTAGTGCTCGATAGTCCACACACATACGGTATGTACCATCTTTCTTTTTCACTAAAAGGACTGGAGAACAAAAGGGAGAGGAACTAGGCCTCACCATCCCTTTGTCTACCAGCTCTTGTACTTGCCTCGTGATCTCCTCTTGTTGAGCTTGTGAGACACGATAAGGAGGCTTGTTAGGTGGTGAGCTTCCAGGAAGAAGCTCAATACAATGGTCATCATCCCCTCGTTTTATAGGTAAGTCCATAGGGATATCATCGATGAACACATCTTGGAATCCTTTTAGAAAATTAGACAAGTCTAACTCTTCTTGATTCCTACCATTTATATTTGATGAAACATTAGTATCTTTTAGAGACTCTTTGACAAAAATCATGTATGCAGAAAATGAGCTCTTCATTGAATTATCAAAAGCAAGAGGATTTACAAGTGGAATAGTGCGACCACACTCAGTAGCATCTATATACATGTTCTTTCCCCTGTAGGTGAAGTAGATTCTCCTTTCAGGGAACTTCATGTTGACAACCATGCGATCAAACCATGGTGCCCCTAGGATAACATCCTCATGTTGGAGAGGAGAGATGAATAAGTCTTCCTTGTAGACATAGCCTTGGACATGAAGCCTCAACTTCCCAATCAAGGGAGTAACGGAGGCTTGTTGTCCCTTGAACGCTGCATCAGCCACTACTGTATCTCCCATCTCAAAAGCTTGAATGCCCAACTTGGTGGCCAGCTCCATTGATATGAAGTTAAGAGTAGAGCCAGGGTCAAACAATATGAAGGCATCATGCTCTCTTACCTTTCCCCAAGCATAGGAAAGTGATGATCGTTTGCAATGAGCATCCTCTTTTGGAGCTTCGATGGTGGAAGCCCTAGGAGTCTCATTGCGAGTATTCTTCATGGGGATAGCCATGTCCTTGCTCCCCACACTTGAAACACTTATGGTCCTTGCGAAAAGCTTCAAGCTCTTTAGGAGAGAGTTTGTTCTTTGTAAACTCCCTTCTCCTTGGACCAATTGTTGTTGTTGTTGGAATTGACTTGGGAAGTATTTTGAACATTGGTTTTCCCCTCTGCATCATTTTTGTCTTTGTTTTCCATGGGCTTGACATTACGTCTAGCCCCTTGATGGAAATTGATGCGTGAAGCAACCATGGTGTGATGGATTACTTTGCTAATAGTACCAGGCTGTTGAGAGTTGATGTATTCGGCCATCTCTTCGGGTAATCCCACACAGAATTGATGCCTTTGCTCGGCAAAGTTTATCTTTTGAAAGACAGTAGCCTTGAGATGTAAATACCAAAACTTGTCTACATATTTGTGGATAGACTCATGGGAGAGGAGCTTCAAGCTGCGCCATTTGGTAAGCACTTTGTCCTTTGCATCGCTTGCAAGAAATTTCTTCATGATGGAAACTCGTAGAGTTTTCCATGTCCTTGGGGCTTCACCATTTCCACGAAGGCTAGCCCACCACTGACGAGCTGATTTTTGTAAGTGCATAGCTACATGGAGTAGCTTAGAGGACTCTGTGAAGCCCTCATCTCCAAAGGCCGCATCAAATTGCTGGATGAAGGCCAACACTTTGTCGGTAGCACCAAAGGTGCAATCATAGGTGAGAAAAGAGATACTCTTTCCGTCCTCCTTGAAGTTCTTTAGCTTTTGTGACCTTCACCATGCAGGAAATGATTTGCGATGTCCTCCCCTCTTGTATTCTCTAGGAGAATAGCCATAACTTTCGTCGGAAGAGGAGGAAGGTGAAGAAGAAGGAGAAGAGGGTGACCTCTTCCTAGCCCTTTTCTTCCTTTGTTTCCTCTCTTCCCTTTCAGAGTGATGAGGATAAGGACTATTTGTTGATCTTTTCCTCTTGGGAGGAGTGTGCGATCGTCTAGACCGCCGTCTTCGTGGAGCCACATCTTCAGAGGAACTTAAATTGTCATTGCTTTCTTTCTCTTTGGATTCATCCTCTCGAATGGGAGAGAGTCTTCTTTTGGGGGTCTCTTCAAGAGGCCTCCTAAGCTCTCTCTCCTCTTGCAGAGGAGAGGAGAGGAAGGGAAATTCCATAAGCACGAATTTGTTGAGTAACTTCGGCTTGCAAAGCAGGGTTGCCCATAGCTTGCTGCAACCTAGTAACGAGATAATTCACAAACATGGGAGTATCATCATTAGCACCTTCATGTGCAAAATCAAAGCTATCAATGTTCATTCTACTCTCTTGATTATTGTCAGCCATGTTAACAAAATTTATGTATGTACTTAGTGTATGCTTTGGCAATTCAAAACCTTAGTTGCCACTCCTCTTAGCCTTTGAAAATCGGCTCTTAAGTATCTACACCCACGGCTCGAAGTGGTTAATTATAGAGAGTAGAGGAGTAGGTCTAACATAGCAGAGTTGCCAAGGGCTAGCTCCTTTCGGACTTCTTATGGCTCAATAATGGTAAAGCCAAAGGCAAGTCCAAAAAGACTCCATTGTTAAGTCCAAAGCTCCCGAGGTGTGCACCATCCCCCACATAGTGGGCTCAACAAAACCGATATTAGATCCCAGTTCCACTTACCCTAATATATTTAACAGCATCAACCATTTATAGGCTACTTAAGGAACTCTCTTCTTAAGAAAGAAAAGAGAAACCAAATGCTCGTATACCAATGTAATGGAATTGGCCTATTTAATTTGAGAGTAGCAAAAATTAATGAGAGTACTTTTGAGAAATGACTTTGTGAGCATAGCGAGTGAACATAATTGAAGGTAGCAACATAATCATAACAATTAGTTAACTTGGCATGAACAATACTTTTGCAAGAGAGAGAATTTTGAGAACATCACAACAAATGAGGACCGGATTTATGTGGAGCCGGTCCCCCCTCCAATAAACATTTGTATTATGATTTCTTCCATTAAGAGAGACTTGTTACAATACAATCTTTGTGTTCCTTGTGACCTAGGTGATGCAATGAAGATGGAAAGCTTCATGCATCACAAGCATAACATAAACTTGAAGAAAGATTTAACTATCCCAAGACCTCAAACACCTTCGAAGGTGGAGAGAGCTAGCAGGGATTGAGGGTAGGGAAGAGGAAGAAGAAACATTTTGTAGGAGAAACAATTAGTTCCTCACTTATCATAACTCTTGTTGCTAGCATACATAATAGCATAGTAATGAAGAAGAACGAGATGGCAAGCTTAAGCATTGAAGCATGGCTCTTGGTTGGATTTGCACTCCATATCCAAGAGTGTTTGTGTAGGCTCTCAACCTCTACTTGCTTGGAGAAGGAGAGGGAGCTCTTGCACTTTGCATAGCACACAATGAGAGGGTTTGTGAGTGTGTGTGGGTGAGTATACCCCCTAATCAAACCTCCTCCTTGCTAGGTCGACCCCCTCTTCTAGCTCATCCTTGAATCTCATTGGCTCATGCCAATCACAAGCTTGGGCCATTTCTAGCAATAGGTGTAGTCTTGGGACAAGTGCCCCCCTTTCCCCTTTGAGAAAGAGGACTTGATAAATGCAAAAACAATTAGATAATTGTTGTAAATTATCATAGGACCCTTTTTAATCCTAGCCAATAGAGTTCAATCACCTCATGGAGGTAACATGGGTAGGGGCTTGACATGTGTCCCTGTTGCCTCTTTGAGCTTGGGCTTTCCTTGAGAGTGTGTGTGTGTGTTCTCTCTCTAGCCCCTAAGAAAAGGGCTCGCCCCCCTCTTTGTAGGG
The DNA here is from genome assembly GCF_014529385.1 of Adiantum capillus-veneris. Taxonomy (NCBI): domain Eukaryota; kingdom Viridiplantae; phylum Streptophyta; class Polypodiopsida; order Polypodiales; family Pteridaceae; genus Adiantum; species Adiantum capillus-veneris. The sequence continues at coordinate 66,892,705 of NC_140933.1, forward strand.
ATCTTTTTGACCTTTGTTGCTCAAGCATTTTAGCCATCAAGCATGACTAAGCACTTGGACTAGGGGTGTTCCCACAAGCATCTCAAGCAAGCATGTCAAAGAACCTCAAGCACCTTAATCATTCAGCAGGTCAAGCACCTCAAGCACCTTAATCATGCAGCAGGTCTAGTACCTCAAGCACGACAAGCACCTCGAGCTTGGGCCGGGTTCCCACCTCAAGATTAGACCTAGCTTACCCAAGGTCAAAGGACTTTTACACACATTATTGGAGGTCTTCAATGAAGCTAACCCTAAGGTCTTATGCTCCATTGGTTAGCCTTGCTCTTTGCCAGACCATCTCTCATTTGGGCCCCTTTACTATTGACCCCGTGTTGAGATAGATCTATAAGCACATATCTATATCTTAACACTTATTCCCGTTCATTATTGGAGGTATTCAATGAAGCTAACCCTAAGGTCTTATGCTCCATTTGTTAGCCTTGCTCTTTGCTAGACCATCTCTCATTTGGGCCCCTTTACTATTGGCCCCGTGTTGAGATAGATCTATAAGCACACATCTATATCTTAACACTTGTTCCCGTTCATTCTCCCACATTAAGTGATCAATTTAATATGAGAAAATCATTTGGGTTGGTTAGATTTTAGATTTTATGACATGTAAGAATAAGCATGTGAAGGTAAGAAAAATGTAAGAAGAATCATGTGACGTGTAAGGAGAAGTAAGGAGAATCATGTGAAGTGTAAGATGATGTAAGAAAAAGCATGTGAAATTAGCTTTTATTTTCATTAAAATTAGCATGAAAAGGTGATAAGAGGAAAAAGTAACTTGTAGCAAAAGTTTTGATAAAGAAGATAAGTTATCAAGTTAAATAAAAGAGCTTATCAATAAAGGAGATAAGTTATCAAGAAAAGTGAAAGTGCTCATCAAAAATGCATTTAAAAAGAGGGTTTCTCTTCTCATTTTTTTGGACACACACTCTCTCTCCTCATTCTTCAAGATGCATTAGAGAGTAAGCTTGTAAAGAAAGCTTATGGAAGCCATAGCCAAACCAAGTCTATAACACACACACACACACACACACACACATTCATGTTCCAACTCCTCCCTAAGCTTCTCCATTCCATATCCTTCCAAGAAGAGTCCACTCTTCTATTCTAGGGAACTTCTAGTTCTCTTCTCCCTTACATATACACATAGCATAAGCTATGAAGCTTTGAACTTTATCTCCCCTTCATCCTTGGTCTCCTATTTCTAGGATTGCTAAGATTTACCTAATCTAGGGAAAGCTTACACTCCTTGTCCTTTGAGAATCCTACTTCCTAACAAGGATCTCTTTCTCTCTAATACTAGCCTCACTTTTCTTAGGGTATCCTTTCTCTTACCTTACCATCCTCTTCAAGACACTTGTAAGACTATTCTCAAGGAGGTTTTGTAGACGAATTCTCTGCTCCATTCCTTTGTGAAGGTCATCTATTTGAAGAAGATGAGGCCAAGGCAAGAAAAAGAAGAAGGTCCACCTCTTCAAAGCCCTCTCCCCTTCTCTACTACAAAATCCCTCTTATCAAGAAAGTGACCTAAAGAAGGTAAGTGCCTAAACTATACTAGTCATGATAACATTGATTTGGTTAAGTCTTAATCTTTGTAGGATGTATAGGGAGAGAACATATACTTCCTCGAATGAATGAATATGTTGTCAATCACGTAGAAACTTGCATAAGCACTTGTAAATCACTTAAGTACTTTCATAATCCTAAATAAGGATCCTTAATTGTTAATCACTTAATACATTCATGATGCATAAGAAGACCATAACACTACACGCACCTTGGAAGCACTTCATTCCATTTTAGAAGGTGAACACACAAGTACAAGAAATAAGCTTAAGAGTAATGCACAAAGATAGGGTTTGAGCATTCACACATTTGAATGAAATTTATCTTTTATTCTTAGAATAAATGTCCCTCTCACATGGATTCCAAGATGGTAGATAGACTGGAAGCCTTATAGCACTCACACACCATACTTGATATTGCACTAAGGTAGTCATGACCATAATGTTAGGAAAGTTCAATGACTATACTCACTTGCATTCATTGTGTTCAACCAAAGTAGGAAAGGAAGCATTACAACCTTCTCCCAAACAGACTATTTGTCAAAGATGTTTCACATTGCATAATGCATTGCTAGGCAATGTCCGATACATGCATGCTATATATCAATAGATAGCATTTGAAGAGTAGATTCTAAATATCCAAACTCCGACAAGTTTGGATCTTATTTGCAAAAAATTTACCGATCCCCACTTTTTGAAAGCTATGCCACATCAACAATTCTTACAAGGCCCATTTTTGAGGCCAAACTTTTCCTAATGCGTTGTGATACTCTTCCACTTTCCTTTGGGAATCTCTAAAGGATGAAGCCATCCTCCTGTTTTAACCATTTTTCCTGATAACCTGGCGATTTTGGTAGTTGCTTACATGTTCTTGAACATCTTTATGCAAACACGGCCAGTAAAACTGTCTGCATATGAGTGCATAGGTCTTACGTATCTCGGGGTGACCTGCACGAGGATATTGTGACACTCTATAAGATGTGGGGCCGTGAGTTGGAGTTACAAATATGCATACTCTCCCCTTGTGAATTTAGTGCCCATACCCAATGGAAAAGTTTTCCCAACAAGTCAATTTGTTACTTGAGAAGGTGGATCCGTCAAACCACTTGCATATGAGTGGGTGAGATATCACTTAAATACATGGCTCCATATATGAAAATACAATTGATCATGCTCACATTGCCCTTTAATTGTCATACAAGGTTTGGAGTTCTGCTACACATATTGGTGGAGACTATGGCACATCCGCCTCTCCCAAAAGCAACACATGATGGCCATTAGCAAAACATTGGATAGAATTGTGTTCATAACTTTGAGCAAGAGTAGGCCCCAAACCATGCAACCAAGCCCTACTTAGTACATCACTTGGAGATCATAATCATTGTATGTCCTTGAATTTCCAAGGGAAGAAAACCACATAATGATGGGTACCAAGATATTTGGGCAACTCAAGCCACTTAACATCTTGTAATTAAGGAAATTATGAAGAGCCCCATCATTTACCAAAACTCATGATTTATTACCATGAATATTATCGTTGATATGCACTAGTTCATGGGGTCCACAAGTAGGTTGCATCATAGAGGCAGTGAGACAACATTCATCAATGGTCTCGATTTGAGAAATTTCTACTTTTGAATATGTTGGAGCAAAGGTGAGAGGTAAAACATGCACCATGTGCATAGCTTTTCCTCAATCAACCTTGTTACCTTTGGCATTATTCTTGGACTTATAATGTGGATAGTCCTTTATTCATGCTGTTTACCCATGCAATTGAAACAAAGGCACTCTTGCTTGGCTCCTTTAAACTCTTTGTTTGAGAGTGGGCTCCCTTAGATCCCTTGACCTTTTTGAAAGACTCTCCTTTAGAAGCCATAAATTTTTTCCTCTTAAATGTAGAGGTGTGTCACTGCGTGTGTGACGCAGTTTTATAGTGTGTCTTAGTTGGAGTGCTATCATCTTCATGCAACGCATGATAACAAATATACACATTTCTTATAGCCTCAGATAGAGTCTTGGAGTGACAGGTTTTAACATTGGCTTGTCAAATCTGTAGCAAGACCTTGAACAAAAGCATGTGTGTTTGGTTGGAAGAGAGAAAAAATGTTATCATATTGGCAATAGCAGACACTCGCAAGAAGTTCTCTTTGTTCATCGTCGAACTCAACCGTGATGTAGATGTTGTCAAGTGCATTGGAAGTGTTGCATGCACCATGGATCAAAGAGTTGCAGCAAAGGAGATGCCGCAAGTGTTTTAGGGGAAGCTAAAGAGAAGTTGTGACAACAACCAACAAGCACATCAAAGCTTCTGGCGAAGTTGTACCAACAACCAACAAGCACATCAAAGCTTATGGCCATGGCTAAAAACCACTATAGCTTGTAAAAAAACATGTTGATAATAAATGTGCCACCGATTATATTTGAATATGGTGGATTTGTGAGTAAAACCAAGCCAGAAACTTTGCTAGAGAAGAATATGACAACCGTAAAAAATTCCATCAACATAGACTTCAAAGCAAATGCAATTTCACCAACATACACTTCTACTAAACTTCCATTGATAAGATGGCGGCCGTCATACTATGCGTCAAAGCAAAAATTGTTGTAGCGTGCAAAAGTTATTGACAAGGTTGAGGTCAAGAAAGCTAGGCTTGCTCACTTGCTCTCTCGCTCTTCCTCCCCCTCCCTCTTTTTTCCATTAAGTGTTAAATTCCTTTCTCCTCTCCCTCTTTCATCCTCTTTCCCTTTCCCTATGTAAAGGGTTGCATGAAGCAACCCCTTAACACTAAAAAAATGCCCCCCCCCCCCTTTTTGGGGGTCTCTCTCTCTCTCTCTCTCTATCTCTCTCTCTCTCTCTCTCTCTCTCTCTCTCTCTTAATGGCTATGCCTAGTCCCATGAGGAGGAAAACGTAGGAGTTCATTGATCTCTTGTAACTCCTTATGTAATTTATGTAACATAAATCAAACACACACACACTCTCTCTCTCACTCACACACACAACACACACACAAATATCATACATCATTATCTTTTACTATGTGTGTGTGTGTGTATGTATGTATGTATGTGTGTATATATAAAGGTATATTATATATATTTATACATATCTATATATTACATACATATTTTACATATACATATACATATATACACACATGTGTGTGTGTGTGTACATATACATATATACACACACACACACACACACATGCACGCACGCACACAGACACATGTGGGGTGGAGGGGAGGGATCTTGGGAGAAAAAAGAGAGAGGGAGACAGAGAGAGGGGGGGGGGGGGGGGTCAGGACAGGGGTCCTATGGGCAAGGCTAACTTAGGGGGCCTAGACCAAAGGGTCTCGACTGGACAAGTGTGGATTGGGGATCCAATTAGGTCTAGGGCTAGGAGCCAAGCCTACATAAAGGGTGGTAGGGAGGTGGATCTCATGTCTTAGTCTCCTAGGTTCTTACATTGGTACCAGAGCTTAGGGGAGGTCATGTCTATGGAGGTGGAGCATGGCTTCCTCCTCCCTCATCATGTGCAAGGCACACATATGTTCTCATTCTCTCTTCCGTTGACACAAGGAGCAAGGTTCCAAGGTCTTATCTCGCTCTTTCTCTTGCATGGAAGGTCATGCATGCAAGACGAGCTCTTACAGGTGAAGGAGAAGGAGCCAAGCTTTCATGGAAAGCTTTGTGTGCATACAAAGAGGGAAGGAGGGAGAGAAGGGGAGCTAAAGATAGCTGTAGCTTTTTTGCATGAAATGTTGAATGTAAAAGAAAAATCCGGCAAAACATGTGAGGCTCTGTTGTTTTTGTTGCCTCGCTCTACGACGGTCTCGCGTGTTTGTTGCTTGCACACACAAGGTTCGTCGGGAGTCATTCATGAAACTGGCCACAGAAGGAAACAATAGGAGCACCGCCCCCCATGGCATGGTTTTTTGTTTCCGCAGCCAACCCAATCGATCCCCCTATGGCCTCATGCAAGTGCATCTTCCTTGGCCTCAAGCGGCCATCACTGGTCTGTGCAGAATTTTTATTTTTGTTTCATGCTAGGCATCGACAAGGTGACCTTAGAAGCTACTTTCCATGCTGGCCCACCTCAAGCTTTTCTTCGACATGCCCGAGCTCATATGTGAGCACAAGGAAGCCCACAATTCTCTCATGATGCTCAAAGGTCGTTGATGCTGTGTTTATTTTCTTACATGTTGCCGCGCTGATACTTCACAATTCAAGCATGCAGTGCATATGAAAGTTGTTTGACATTTCCGAAGCTTTCAAGCTTGATCGAATCAAGGCGGCACACGAAACCAAAGCTAGTAGTTCTTGCAAATCTTCACAAAAGAGTGCCACAATGCACAATAAATTCAGAATTTTTTCTCGCGTGCAGTAATTTTACTCTTTGCAAGTTTGTGATTTTGTTAAAGTATCAATTTGAATGATAGCATGTATATGGATACAGACAACCATTTTATGCAAGGTTGCAAGGTGCACGGCGCATGCAAGCTATGATGCATCTACGGTAGGATTTGCAACTTACATGCCAAGGCAAGTGCATGCAAACGTCCGCAACGCACTTGCAAAGGGTTCCCAAGTGGAAGCTCCATCTACATGTTTGTATCCATGGTTTGATAAGATTGTCAATTACTGGCTTTACATTCATGGCAATAAAGAAAGTTGTGGAAAATCTCAAGTGTAACCTATAGAGGTATGCATGGCGATGCACAAGATGCACAGGTATGTTTTTAAATTTATGCATGCATGTTGTCAATTTTGCATGCTATTTTTTTATTATATACAAGTGCATGCACAGTGCATGTGATCCAAGTTCTATCAATTTGTCATATCTCTATTGGATGTTTATATCACGTTGTTTGTGATCTCATAGCACAAAGGTGCATGACTTGGTGTAAGAGATTGATCATAATTATTAACATGAGAGAAGATTATGTTTTAATCTTGTATTCAAGTCGATCTCCTTAGACACGGTGTAAGTGATGGGATGATGGTTGACTGAGATGGCCGAGGAGGCAGCAAGCAAGGTCAAGCTTATGCAAGGAGGTAAATCATACTTTTTTGGTTTACGGAGAAGTGCATAAGACACATAAACATGTACATATGATATACTTATGGTATGGAAAAATTACGTTGGATTGCATGATATCCGTGGCAAGATGTCTCTTCTTCATGCATGGCAAAGGAAATAACCCTTTAAGAAGAGGTATACCGTTGTATGTTTGCAGAAGGTACATCTTAGGATCCGTCATGCATGCATTGAAAGTAATTACATGTACCATAGTATACTCCACTATGCCCTACAACTACAAAAGGTGCTTATTAGGGGGAGGTAAGCTAGGTATTGCATTCATACCTATGCATTATACTCATGCATATGAGACAAGTCATAGTACAGATTGAGTTATGTATGCTTCAATGTACGCACCACATGCATGGCATGCTAGTGGCTTGCAAGATGAAACTATAGAGTCACCTGAGTGTATTGGATACATCCTATATCTATTTACTCGGGTAAATCACATGCAAGGTTAGTAGACAAGCACGGTTTGTTTAACATGTAGCTAGGCTATGAGCCATGTTTCTTACAAGGAGGCAAGTATGAGCTTCTTTCTTGTAAGATCAGCCGTTTCACTTCAATGTTGGGTTTCAAGAGCAGTTAGACAAGCTATGCACATGGTTGCAAATGCTGTGTATATAGAGTTTTTATCATCTTGATAGACAGATGGCAATATTTTTGATTTACCGGATTGGCCTTTTATTTTGTCCAGTTTTTATTGGAATCATGATCTTGATTTCTTATGGCATTTATGTTGCCTCATCTATTTTCAATGGCTCATTTATGATTGAGTCTATCTCAAGCTTTGGGATCAATATTTTATTTTGGCATTTATCTTCTCACAAATATTCAGCTCATATATGGTTATATGCAAGGCATCTCTCACCCCTGACGATTTAGTAACGTCACTATTTTATGGACATATTTTGCAACCGGAGGAAAAGTTTCTCCAACCCAACACTCAAGTGAACATGGCCATTTAATCATGATACTCAATTAAAGGAGTTTAAGTGCTAAGTCATGCTGATGAATTCACGTTCTTAGTGAACAAGTATTGTTTAACTATGCTGCAAATTCTCAGCCTTCCAGAGGACACATGTTGTTCCAACATGCTTCAAGATTCATGGAATATGCATGGGCAAAGGTTGTCACCAAGATGTAGGAATCAGGGAATTCACGTGTGGAGTAAGATAATGAGGGCCCCTTGCACTCTTGTCACTGAGCGTTTAAGTATCTCCACATATAAGTACTTTGTGTACTTTACAGACGTCAAAGTTCTTTTTCATCACTTAGGAGACATACTCCACACGCGAAGAATATGAGTCTCAGGGATTAAGAGACTGGCGCCCTTCTTATAATCAGGTGTCGCGATAAAGTCCCAGGGGTGCGGGTCCATTCCGTTCGTGAGACACTTCAATGCACTAGGTATCAGGAACAATTTTAGAGGCCAAAAATTGTCGGGTACCATGTAAGGCTTGTTAAAGAAGCAAGACCAAGTAAGACTCCTTAAATTAGCAAGGCTATCAATGAAAAGTTCATTGTTTGTACCTAGATTCCCTTAAGGTCACATTTTATCCCAGGTACAACCTTTATATATTTAAATCGATTAAGCTCTACAGGCTTAGAAAAGGTTTTGCTAATGCATGCACACTAGGTGTTATGGGCCCTAGCACCTGTTACCATATACATGTGGTAGTGATGTGTGTGAACACACTAGGGCCGCCGGGGCATTTTTTCCCTCTTTAGGAGGTTTTTTCCCCCATGAATTGTATATACGCCCATCACTCTAGGGCTATCTATCTTTCCATTGCACACTAAGTAACACACTCTCTATTGTGTGCCTTGAGCTTCCTTCGTCTTCTCCAAGCTGTGTGTGCTTCTCTGCAACCCTAATTCCAACAATTGGTATAAGAGCAGGTCACATCCTCCCGGGCTTAGTCTCCAGCTGCTCCAGCACACGCCTGCTCACTTTCTCCGATTTCAGTGAGCTTTGGCGAGTGTTCGCAGGTCGACAAATGGCTATTTTGTCATTTTGTGCAAAATTTCTGTCAGTGCCAATTTCTGCATAACAGGTGCTTTATAGTCTTCTACGGTTTGTGCTATATAGCAAAAGTTGTTCCCGCTCCGTTTCTCCTATTTTCGGGCAGTTTTCACATCAGGTGCAGCATTTACCATGGCTGACAACAACAACACAGATGTGTTCAAGATGTTTGCTGCTGAGGACAGGTTGGATGGGGACAACTACCCTATGTGGGCTTATATGATGCAACATGTTCTTGTGTCAAAAGGTGTCTGGAACATTGTGCACGGCATTGATGTACGTCCTAGTTCTAAGGATGTAGGCGATGTTGAGGATGTTGCAGGTCTTGCTGCAAGGATTGCAGCTGTTAGAGTTGTTTTGCCTACGGCAGAACAAGCTCGTTGGGATATTAAGGATGCGCAGGCTCATGCATTGATTGCGTTGTCTGTGAAGCGCACCATTGTTCCCCACATCCGTTCAGCAAAATCTGCAAAACAAGCTTGGGATATTTTAGCAGGTCTTTATGCAAGCCGCAATGAGGCTAAAATTGGTTTGCTGCGTAAAGAGTTGGAGTCCAAGATTATGCATGAGGAAGATGATATGGACACTTTCCTTGCTAGTGTCAAGGATATCAATGAGCAGCTTATTTCTGCAGGTGAAGTCATTTCAGACAGTTCCCTTGTGCAGACTGTTCTTGATGCCTTACCAGATTCCTACCAGACTTTTGCTAGTACTTGGAGACTGATGACCCAAGGAAATCCAGAAGTTGTCAAGTTTGATGCATTATGCACATTGCTGTTGCAAGAGTCACTATCTAGAAAAAACGGGACTAGACAGCGTGCAGTTGAACAGGCTTTTATTGCTTCTCAAAGAAAGGGTGGTAACAGCAATGTAGCCACTTCTTATGGTTCTGCTGCGAGTGGCAAAAATTATATTCCTAATGCTTCTGCTAGCAGTACTTCATCTGGAAATTCTGGTGATAAGGGCAAAAAGAAGATGCGTTGCCATTATTGTAAAGCCAATGATCACTTGATCAAATCGTGTCCTAAGTTGAAGGCCAAAGAGGCTAAGAAGAAAGAGGGTGGTTCCACCGCAAATGCTGGTTCCACTACAAATGCAGCCATTGTTGAGTCTTCTGTGAAAGGAGACTGTAATGCTGATGTTGATGCAGAATGGTCTTTTAGCATAGAGTGCACTTACAATCCTGCTGTCCATGATGCATGCTTGTCAGTTGCTGCAGATTCACATGTGTGGTATTTCGACAGTGGTGCTACAAAGCACATTACCTCACATCATGAATTGTTTACCTCTCTCGAGTCTGTCATGTTAAAGAATATGATGTTAAAGAATATGTCCATTGTGCTATGGGCGGCTGGACACTGACTACACTATGTTTTAAATATACTTTGGATAATAGTTTAAAAGAGAACAAGAGAAGAGCAGCTCGTTGAATGGCTACTACAGGGTAACGATTCTGTGTGTGTGTCTCGATGTGTGTTGGTGTGTGTGTGTAGTCTTCTTTCCTACCTTCTCCATCACCTGCGCACTCTATAAAGTGGTATCAGAGCTCAGTTTGAGGAGCTACAGTCAATACACAGGTTTCCGCAGCTCTGGAAAACAACAAAAAAGAAAGGTTTTTTGGTCATAACTCCCTCACCCGAACTCGGAATACAGTGATCTAGGAGTCTATCTTTATGTTTTTGGGAGTTCCGGACCCATTGGCATACTCAGATTTGCCAAAATCTACAATTTTTTGCAACAAACAGCCAGTTCACACAAGCATAGGAGATGTCCAGTTTTGCACTCGGCAGTAGATTTATAGGTTACAGGTGAAGAATTCAGCATTTACACAGGTTTTGGAGAGCGACATAGAGCTTTTTCATCATGATATTGTGTTATCAAAGATTATGTTTGGTTGTTGTGGGTCCGTTATGGATAGCCGCCTATGTAAGAAAGGTTGTGGGAAGAAGTTGAGGCGGTTATATTGTCAGATTGAGTACTTTGTGGTTATGTACGGATATGCGGTCAATGTATTTTGGAAAACTGCAGCCTTTGTGAGGGTCGAGTGAGGTTTTTTGAAGCCTTGCCTTGGGAGCTTTGGTACCTTGGCAAGGTGGATTAGGTACTGGAGCGAACCCCCGACTAGCCCCGCGAAAGACCTCATATGTCGTTTACGACTATGGGAAGAAGGTGGATGTATGGATATGTGGTACAGGAGAGCGTATGGATTGCATTTGCATACAGGTCCATGTGGACATTGTTTTAGAGTATTTATGCATAGTACTGAGTCAATCTGTGGCAAAGTGAGTCAGTGGATTTTCCCTTGGCAGTGAGAGATTTTCTGTCAGTGTTTATGAGCACTTTGGTTGAGATTGTCACTTGAGATATTGTCCAAATACAAACGAAACTCTGTCAAAATTTTATCAAAATCCTTTGAAAGAAATTGAGAGAGTGAAGATGGCAGAAAGTTCAACTCAAGTCACACAGATTGTTGGAGAGAAGCTGACCAGAGAGAACTACAGCATATGGTCTTACAGGATGGAGAACTTTATCATGGGAAAAGGTTTATGGGATTACATTACAGGTGAACAAGAGTGTCCCAAGGTTGGTTTGGAACTAAATAGAGAGAATGTTGAAGCACATAAAACATGGCAAGCAGGAGTAGAAGCTTACAAGAAGTGGATCGAGAATTCAAGGAAAGTGATGCATTGGATTTCACTATGCATTAGTGACTTCTTTATACCACATGTGAAGAAGGCTCAATCTCCAAAGGAAGCATGGGAGATACTAGCAAGAATGAACAGCTCAAATACAGAACCACGAAAAGTTCACTTGAAGCAAAGGTTACATTGTGTATGGCGAGGAAAAAGATCCATATCAGATTATGTGACAAAGATAAAGCAAATACAGGAAGATCTTGCGAGCATTAATGTTGAAGTTCCAAATGATGACTTAGTTTTAGTGACATTGAATGGTTTGGGACCGGAATACAAGTCATTGGATACATCTATATCTGTTCGAGGACACATTCTTGATTTTGAAGAGCTAGTAGACCTTTGTTTGCAAGAAGAGGTGAAGTTAGGCAAGTCAGGTCCTTCTACATCAAATAACAATTCCAGAGATCAGGTTTTTTACTCTAGAGGTCGTGGAAACAATAGAGGTGGAAGAGGAAACTATGGTCGTGGAAACAATGTTGGAAGAGATCAATGGCAAAACCAACAAAGTCAAAGTTACAACGATTATAGCCAAAGAGGCAGGGGGAGAGCCCGAACTCGTGGACGTGGAGGTGGACGATTTGTACATCCTCAAAGAGATGGATATTGTAACAGATGTGGCATTTATGGTCACTTTGAAAGAGAATGTTATACAAGGCTAAATCAAAATCGTGATCGTGGTGGAAGAGGCCGCGGTTATGGCAGACATGGAGGAAAATTTGTTGGATACAATCCTCATGATCAAAATATATATGACAATAGGTCGAGTGGACATTTATTTCCTATGGAGCATGTTGTTGGAAGCATGGTGGAACCACATCATACAGATGATTGGTATTTAGATAGTGGTGCCACAAATCATATGACATATCATGGTGAATGGTTTGACACAAAAGAGAAGTTAGAAGAGGATGAGTTTGTCGCTACAGGTGATGATACTATGCATCGGATTACACATGTTGGCTCAGTTCCATTGCTAGAAAAAGACGGGACATACAACACATTGGGAGATGTTCTATATGTGCCTTCAATCACAAAGAATTTATCATCAGTTGGACAGATGATAGATCAAGGGTTGCAAGTCCGTTTTAATTGTTATGGCTGCTTCATAGAGGAGTTTCACAACGACAGACCAGGCAAGATATTGGCACGTGGAAGAAAGAAAGGTCGCTTGTTCTCATTGGAAGCTGGAGATCCATGTTTACACAGTGGTATGTATGCAAACAAATCAGCCACTCAAGATGATTGGGCAGAGTTATGGCATAAGAGGATTGGTCATGTCAATTTTAGAAGATTAAAGCATATGCAATCAAATCAAATTGTACGTGGATTACCAAAGTTTGGCAGATTGAATTTTGATCATGTTTGTGAAGCTTGTCAATTTGGAAAGCAATCTCCTTTACCATTTCCAAAGAGGGAGAGAATTAGCCAAAGTCCTTTGGAAATTGTTCATTCAGATATTTGGGGACCTTGTGATCATGCTACACCAAATGGTTGTCGATATTTTATAACATTTACCGATGATTACAGCAGAATGACATGGGTTTACTTTCTAAAGGCAAAGTCAGATGCATTTGAGGTATTCATGGAGTTCAAAGTTATGGTTGAAAAAGAGAATGGTTGTCAAATTAAATGCCTACGTACAGATGGAGGGGGAGAGTACATGTCACACAGTTTTGATGATTACTTACGTGAACAAGGCATAAGAAGACAGATTATTTGCAGATACACACCACAACAAAATGGAGTTGCTGAGAGAAAGAATAGAGTCATAGCAGAGATTGCAAGAGCCATGATGAATGAGATGAATATGCCATTAACATACTGGGCTGAAGCAGTTCATATAGTAGTACACATTATGAATCGAACACCAACAGCTGCCATTCATGAAATTTCACCTTATGAGAGACTTTATGGGATCAAGCCAATAGTTTCCTATATGAAAGTTTTTGGATGTGTTTGCTATGTTCATGTGCCAAATGAAGCAAGAAAGAAGATGGAGCCAAAGGCAGTGAAGTGTATATTCTTGGGATACCCAGTTGAAAAGAAAGGTTACAAGTGCTATGATCCTACGACAAGAAAAGTTTATGTCAGTAGAGATGTCAGATTTTGTGAGCATGAACCATGGTATAAACCAAAACCAGTGATGATAGAAGATGATTATGAAGAGCAAGAGAATGTGCGTCATGTTTTTGATAAGCCAAGACCATCAACAAGAACTATTTCAGGACCACATATGGTAGAGGAGAGTACAGGAAGTGTCAACCCATGGAGCAGTCGTTTGCAAGATAAGAAGGAAGACGAGAAAGGCAAGAAGAAAGTGGTTGAACAGAGTTTTGGAGATGAAAGACTCGATGAAGAGCATGGTTTACCACATCTGAGGACACTTGGCAGTAATCATATTGAGAAATATGTACCCCCATATGCAAGAGTTTAAGAGAAGAGTGCACCACAATTGAGAAGATCAGAGAGGGTGCGTTATCTAGTTGATAGATTGACATACAATGGTTACATGCGTACACATTATGCACACATGGTTTCACGTGTGCAACATAAAGAGCCTACATGTTTTCAAGAGGCAATTGGAAAATCAGAATGGGAGTCAACTATGGATGATGAGATGGATGCTCTTGTGAAGAATGACACTTGGGATTTGGTTCGCTTGCCAAGTGGAAAGAAAGCAATTGGTTCAAAATGGGTATACAAAGTCAAGTGCAAGTCAGATGGTAGTGTGGAAAGATACAAAGCGAGGCTTGTTGCTAAAGGTTATGCACAAACAAAAGGTCTTGATTATGATGAGACATTTAGTCCAATTGCAAAGATGACAACAGTCAGATTGGCGATAGCAATGGCAAGTATGTTCGGTTGGAAGTTACGGCAAATGGATGTGGATAATGCATTCTTGAATGGTGACTTGGAAGAAGAAGTTTATATGATACAGCCAGAGGTTTATCAACATCCAGAGTTTCCATATTATGTGTGTAAGTTGAAGAAAGCATTGTATGGTTTGAAGCAAGCATCTAGAGCTTGGTGTGAAAAGATAACTAGATTTTTGAAGAAGATTGGATTTAAAAAATCTACTACTGATCACTCATTATTTTTGAAGCATGTTGATGGAGAGATCGTCGTTATTGTTATCTATGTTGATGACTTGATTCTCACTGGAAGTCATGCTGAGCAAATTTTGCATGTCAAGAAGAGTTTGTTGAGAGAATTCAACATGAAGGACCTTGGTGAGTTGAGATATTTCTTGGGAATTGAAATTGTCAATACTTTATCAGGAATTTGGATGATACAAAGACAATACGCATTGGATATGCTTGAGAAGTATGGAATGACAGCGTGCAAACCGGTTGATACACCTCTTGATCAAAATGTGAAGTTGTTTGATGATGGACATTACATTGAGGATGTCACTATGTATCGCAAGATGGTTGGAAGCCTTATTTACTTGACAGTAACAAGGCCAGATTTGAGTTATGCAGCGGGTGTTGTGAGTCAATTCATGCAAAATCCATGTAAAAGTCATCTTGATGCAGTGAGACGGATTATGAGATATGTGAAAGCCACTGTCAGTTATGGAATGTTTTATGAAAATAATGGGAAGCTTTGTCTTTATGGTTACACAGATGCAGATTGGGCAGGAGATATTATGGATAGAAGATCTACAAGTGGTTATGCATTTTCCATTGGCAATGGCATGATAAGTTGGAGTAGCAAGAAGCAATCAAATGTAGCATTATCAAGTACAGAAGCTGAATATCGTGGAGCAGCTTTGGCAGCATGTGAAGAGTCATGGTTGAGAGTGCTTATGGTAGAATTTGGTTTTGACTATCTTGATAGTCTCATTATATATTGTGACAATATTAGCAGCATCATGTTGGCAAAGAATCCAGTCTACCATGCTCGCACTAAACACATTGAGGTACATTATCACTTCATTAGAGAAAAAGTTTTGGCAAATGAGATTGATTTGGTGTATGTGAAGACAAATGATCAAGTTGCGGATATATTCACAAAAGCTCTTGGAAAGGAGAAGTTTTCCTACTTTCGTGAAGCATTGGGAATCCATCATATGCAAGGTCACTCTGAGCTTGAGGGGGAGTGTTAAAGAATATGTCCATTGTGCTATGGGCGGCTCGACACTGACTATACTATGTTGTAAATATACTTTGGATAATAGTTCAAAAGAGAACAAAAGAAGAGCAGCTTGTTGAATGGCTGCTACAAGGTAACGATTGTGTGTGTGTGTCTCGATGTGTGTTGGTGTGTGTGTGTAGTCTTCTTTCCTACCTTCTCCATCACCTGCGCACTCTACATGTCCCTCATGGGAATTCGGTCGCTTGTGCCAACAACGCCTCTTATCCAGTTGAGGGAGTTGGAAAGATTGTGCTTACTGCTGCTAATGGCAGTTCTTTCACAATTGTTGATGCACTTTATGTACCTGGGATCAAGAAGAATCTCTTGTCTGTATCCGCACTTGCTAGACTTGGAATTATAGTCAAATTTGTGGATGACAGATGTACTGTTCATGATCTCAGTTTTGGTGATGAAATTGTTGCATCTGGACTTTTGTGCCGTGGGTTGTATAAGCTCACTTTGTATGACAAGTGTGGACAAAATTCTGCAAATGCTGTTGCAGATTCAAGGGCTATTTCGAGTGCAAAACTTTGGCATGCACGTTTTGGTCATCTGAATTTTGCCAGTTTGCTGCGTTTGCAGAAATCTGACATGGTTGCTTCTTTGCCACCTCTTGAAGCACCTGTCAAACATGTTTGTGAAGGCTGTATTTTGGGTATGATGCAGCGTTCTAAGTTTCCAAAGGATGGTTCAGTTCGGGCCACAAGCAGGTTGCAGCTTGTGCATAGTGATGTTTGTAGGCCCATGCAAACTCCGCCCTTGGGCAATTACCTGTACTTCGTGACTTTCATTGATGATTACTCCAGGCATGCATGGGTATTTCCGCTTAAAGCGAAGTCCGAAGTATTTATGTGCTTCAAACAATTTCTGGCTATGGCTGAAAATGTCTCGAAATGTACTATGGGCACTCTCCATTCTGATCGAGGGGGGGAGTATATGTCTCATGAATTTAATGCATTTCTGGCTAGTCGTGGGATAAAACACCAATGTACAGTGCCTTATACACCTCAGCAAAATGGTGTTGCTGAGAGGAAAAACAGGTCACTTATGGAAATGGCACGATGTATGGTCAAAAGTCAAGCTTTACCGCATTCTTTTTTGCTTGAGGCCATCATGTGTGCCACTTATGTACTTAACAAGTGTCCTACGAAAGCTTTGCAGTCTATTACTCCATATGAAGCGTGGCATGATAGAAAGCCTTCTATTGAGCACATGCGTGTTTTTGGTTGTTTGGCATATGCTTTGGTGCCACAAGTGCAGCGCAAAAAATTGGATGATAAGGCTGTCAAATGTATTTTTGTTGGTTATAGTGCTCAAAGCAAAGGTTACAGGTTGTATCATCCGCAAACAAAACGTATTCTGGTTTCTTGGGATGTAGTGTTTGTGGAAGATTTTTTTCAGCCCTTGCTGTCATGTACTAGAGACAGTAATGTAAGCTCACAGGACATTTATGACACTTTGTTGCCTCTTTTCAGTGGTGGAAATACGAATGTAAGTTCCAATGAGGCAAATGTACAGCCTATGGGGGTTTTTGAAAATGTTTTAGATCAGCCTATTACTGATGCAGATGTACATGATGTACTTGATGAGGAAAGGGTGGAAAATGAGCAGGCTATAGGTATGCCAAAATGGTTGGTGCACACTTTGCGTGACAGTAAATTGGATGCACCTTTGTCTAGTCATACTCGTTCAGGCTCTCGCCATGCATCTTATGCATCAGATTGTTATGCTTTGGCTGTGTCTAGCTTACATGATGTTGAGGAGCCTCTGACTTTTGATGAAGCACAGAATTCAGAAAATTGGATGGCTGCCATGCAATGAGAATATGATGCACTTATACAATAATGACACGTGGACTTTATGTGATTTGCCTCCTGGAAAAAAGGCCATTGGTACGAAGTGGGTCTACAAGTTGAAATGCAAACCGGATGGTGAGATTGATCGCCATAAAGCTCGACTTGTGGCAAAGGGTTATGCACAGCAAAAAGGCATAGATTATGAAAAAACTTTTGCTCCCACTTGTGGTATGACTACTGTGCATTTTCTATGTGCATTGGCAGCTCATTTGGTTGGGATGTACATCAATCAGACATTGTTACTGCTTTCTTGAATGGTGACATATTTGAGGAAGTTTATGTAACGCAGCCTCACGGTTTTGTCATAAAAGGACAAGAGGACAAAGTGTGCAAATGTAACAAGGCTTTGTATGGGTTGAAGCAATCTCCTCGTGCTTGGTATGAGAAAGCTGACACTCATTTGGTCAAACAAGGCTTTCGTAACAGTCCAACAGAAAGCACATTGTATGTAAAGCGTGAGGGTGATGTATTTCTCATCGTGGTTCTTTATGTTGATGATTTGCTGATCACTGGACCAAATGAGAGACATATTGCTGAATTCATGGCTGATTTGAATGCTACGTTCAAGATGAAAGATTTGGGGTTGTTGCATCATTACTTGGGTATACAGTTTAAGCATTGTGATGGTGGTATTTCCATGTGTCAGAAAAGTTACATAGAGACATTGCTATGTAAGTTTGGACTTGAGGATTGCAAACCTATTGCCACTCCCATGGAAACAGGTTTGAAGTTGAGTTTACATGATGCTGGCGATCCTGCTGATGTCACTCTTTACCAAACTGCTGTTGGCTGCCTCATTTATGTATGCAACATGAGGCCAGATATTCAATTTGCAGTCTCACAGGTCAGCAGATTTATGCATAGCCCAGGGTCTAAGCATTGGTAGGCAGTCAAGAGGATTTTTCGCTACCTTAGTGGCACTTTACATCTTGGCTTGTTTTATCCCAAGGGGGGATCATTGCCACCAGACTTACATACTTTTTTGGACTCAGATTGGGCTGGTTGTTTTGACACACGAGTGTCCACATCAGGTTTTTGTTTCATGCTTGGAAGTTCATGTATATCATGGTTGAGCAAGAAGCAACCTACTGTGGCCACTTCGAGTTGTGAGGCTGAGTACAGGGCAGTCTTCACAGCTACGGTTGAGTGTGTATGGCTCAGACGCCTTATGGCTGATTTGGGTGTTGGACAGGACACTACCAACACTATCTACACTAACAGTCCGAGCGCATTGGCAGTTGCGAGGAACCCAGTTTTTCATGCTCGCACAAAGCACATTGAGGTGCATTACCACTATGTCAGGGAGAGGCTCTCAGCAGGAGAGATCAGCTTGGCTTATGTGCCAACACAGGACAACCTTGCAGATCTTTTCACAAAGGCATTGTCTCGTGAGAAGCTTGAAGCTTTCCGCAAAGCTTTGGGCTTACTCCCCTTTGTGGACTGATCCTGTCCTCAGGGCATGGCACTTCCCTTTACTCATGTGCCAGCTCTCGTTCACCACATCACTCTAGGGGGGATTTGTTACCATATACATGTGGTAGTGATGTGTGTAAACACACTAGGACCGTCGGGGCATTTTTTCCCTCTTTAGGAGGTTTTTTCCCCTGTGCATTGTATATACGCCCATCACTCTAGGGCTATCTATCTTTCCATTGCACACTAAGTAACACACTCTCTATTGTGTGCCTTGAGCTTCCTTCGTCTTCTCCAAGCTATGTGTGCTTCTCTGCAACCCTAATTCCAACAGCACCTAGCAAAGGTTTATCTAGAATGGCATGAGAATTCACCAGTACATATGCTACACATATAGCTGATCATCTTGTGATGGATGGCCAGACACGATGGGTCAATCGGGTGATGGAAGATATGCTAAGAGCATATGGAAAAACATTAGTACTTCTACGGCAAAGTTTTCTACTTTTGTTTCCGAGGATGAAAACTCTATCACAAGGGGGGAGTAATGTCAGGACAAGGGTCCTACAGGCAAGACTAACCTAGGGGGTCAAGGACCTAGACCAAACAGTCTGGACTGGACAAGTGTGGACTGGCGATCCAATTAGGGCTAGGGCTAGGAGCCAGGCCTACATAGAGGGTGGTAGGGAGGTGGATCTCATGTCTTAGTCTCCTATGTTCTTAGCGAGAGAGAGAGAGAGAGAGAGAGAGAGAGAGAGAGAGAGAGAGAGAGAGAGAGAGAGAGAGAAGGAATGGGAGGAGGGAGGGAGAGAGTGCGGAGAGAGAAATAGAGGAGAGTGGGAGAGGGGGAATGTGTGTGTGTGTGTGTGTGTGTGTGTGTGTGTGTGTGAGAGAGAGAGAGAGAGAGAGAGAGAGAGAGAGAGAGAGAGAGAGAGAGAGAGGAACGTGAGAGAGGGAGAGAGAAGAGAAGAGAGAGATAGAGAAGAGGAGAGAGAGGAAGATGGAGGTTTAAGAAAAAGAGAGGGAGGGGGTTGGGGGGGTACTAGGGATATCGCTAGTGCCTGCCCATACCCCCCTCTCTCTTTTGTTTTTTTTATTGTATCCCTCCCCTCCCACGTTCCCCCATCTATCTCTCTTCCACACTCCACATCCCTCCACATTTGAGAGTGAGAGAGAGAGAGAGAGAGAGAGAGAGAGAGAGAGAGAGAGAGAGAGAGAGAGAGAGAAAGAGAGAGAGGGAGGGAGGTGGGAGAGAGTAGAGAGAGAGAGGGAGGTGAGAGAGAAACAGAGATACATACATACATATACACACACACACACATATCATATATATGATTGTGTGTGTGTGTGTGTGTGTGAGAGAGAGAGAGAGAGAGAGAGAGGATTTGTAGATACCTAGGTTCTGTATGACAGAGTATGTTTACAACCCTTTGTGTGTGTGTGTGTGTGTGTGTGTGTGTGTGTGAGAGAGAGAGAGAGAGAGAGAGAGTGCATTTGTAGATGCCTACGCTCTGTATGACACCGGACGTTTACAACCCTTTGTGTGTGTGTGTGTGCATGCACTACAAGAGGTTGTGTGCTCTTGTGACGCTTTTAGCGACGGAAATACATTGGGTTTTTATAACCCCCAACGTCGCTAAAACCGTCGCTAATAGCGTCGCTACGAGAGCGTCGCTATAACCGTCGCTATAGGCGTCGCTATATGCGTTGCTATGAGCGTCGCTATATAGAGACGGTCATAGCGACGGTTATAGCGACGTTTACACAAAGTCTATAGCGACGCTCATAGAGACGCTACAGAGCCATAAATAGCGATGGTTATAGCGACGCCCGAGAGAAAAAAAAATTTGGTGACATGGCATTGAATGCCCTGCCACCCATCAACCATATTGTACTTAATTCACTTTTTTAAAAAAGTGCAAGGGTAGATAATAGACCCAAAATAGTCACCCACAAGACGCATTGTTTGCAAAATTGACAAGCGTAAAATTGATAATTGTACACATCATAGGCAAAATGAATTGATTGGCAAATGTAATAATGACAATTGTACAACATCATAGGCATAAAGAATTGATTGGCAAAATGAACTGCGGTGACAAATGTAATAATATACATGGTTCAAAAAGACGTATAAAATCCGTCTCATGATACATAAGCTATGAGAAACCCTAAACTAATGCTATCTAGCTACGGCTAAACTGACGTCGTCTAGTCAGACGTCTCATCGCGTCCAAGCGGCGTATCTGTCGCATTCTACAAAAAAAGACAATAAGACAGCTTTCAGTAAGTATAAACATATAACGACATTTATAAAACAATACAAAAAATAGAAAAGAGTAAACCCTAATACTAACCATGCCGCTGCGAGAACTGAGAATGTCCATCAGGGCGTTTAAGCCCTTCCTGCCTGCGTACTCGCGCTCGTACGGTGTGGGATCACGTCCTGTCATCGACCACTGTCAAAACATACAAAGAATTCATTATGTTAGAGTTAAAAAACTCATAAACTATCGCACATAAAGAGCAATGCGAAAACACTTACAAAATCGGCCTCAAATGATGCCCATCCACCGCTCCCCAAGTGGTGCGAGCTCCCTGCCTCTACTCGCGCTCTGGCTGCATCCTTTTGTTGCTTCCACTTGTCGGGATTCTCGTGCGCTGCTTTCTTCGCATTCTTCCAATCTTCTTTGGCCACCCAATCTAGCCTGTTCCACCCATGCTTGATTGCTTTTTTCACTTCGGAACGCTTGTGTTTGCAGTATTCGTGCATTTGAATCTTCATCAGGTCTTCATTGAAGCACTGATCCCGTATTGGAACGGGAAACTCATCATGAAGTATGCTGATGACTCTGTTTTTTAAATCACTTGGTACTTCACTCCATTTGTTTAGTATGTAGTGTCTAAACAGCTGAGAGCAAATACCATGCATGCGCGAGATCACCTTCTTGCCGTCATCATCCATGATGATGCCGCCGCTGAAGTCGACGGAGTAAGGCAAGCCCTCTGGCCGGTGACGCGTGAACCTGGGTGTCCCGACAGGGGTCTCTAGCGGCGTGTCGATGGGGGTACGGACGTCAGGTGTCTCCACCGGCGTTTGGGCCCCGAAGCGAGGAGTGTCGAGTGGGGTGGCCCTTGGCGGAGTAGGTAGAGGTGTGTAGCTGCTAGGAATAGTCAACCGTGCAAAACCTGGCGTAGATGGCGATGCTGTGGCTGGTGTGGGGGCGGGCAAAGAAGGGGAGGGTAAAGAGCCTCGTCGAACACGAAGCGGTGTGGAGGCATCGGTGGCGGAATCCCCACAACAACCGCCACCGCCACCACTAGAGCGCCGGTGTGTAGACGAGTGTGAAGCTCGTCTCGTCGACGCCGAAGCTTCGGAGCGCACCGAATGCTCCGAAATAGAGGGAGATGCGGATGGAGTAGGAACGCGCGATGATGCGCCAGAGCGATGACGCTCCACGTACCACTGTCTCTGCTGCGGTGACAAAGAAGAAACAAACTCCTCATCATCCATACCTGCATTAAACACACGAATATTTAAACTTAATATTGAATGAATAGAGTAGACAATGACGCAAAGACCATTAAATACAATGACGTAATGACGCATATAAATACAATGACGCAATGAATTGAGTGATAGAAGAGGCAAGTCGAAAACTCAGAATTTTCAATCAAAAGATGTGAGCACGAGTAGAAAAGAGCGTTATACACCATGGAAGGTACGTAGAGAGCCAGAGCTTTTACAACACGGAGCAAAATTGTTCAAATACAATATTTGTGGCTTTAAGAGATCTCTCTCTCATCCTCGCATAACTCAGCATAACTTCCTATATCTATATAGAGCTCTTCGTTTAAACACATATCCTCTGTTTCATTTTGTAGCTCCTCTGCATGCACCCCATATAGAGTAGTAGCATCTTGATGCTCGTCTGGCACCACCGTAGCGGCTTCTGATTGAGCATCTTCTCTGATCTCCTCCATTGATGCCGTTGTGATTGGCACATGGTAGCCTTCATACATCCTTGCACTACGAGGGGCTACCTCTATGATGTAACACCAGTTTGATGTAGACTTTGTAGGATGAAATATTACCTGCCAGAGCCACATAACTTACATGAGAGCTTTCAAGCACATAACTTGTAAAAGGGGGATGTTAACTATTTACATACTTACTTGTTCACAATGCTCTGGTAGTACGAAAGTGTCTCTTAGGTCAGTCCATTTCTTAGTAGAATCCACCTCAAGAAAACCAGACTCTCCTCTACGCACAGTAGCGTTGCGACCCTCCATGATTATCTTGAACCATTGCACGTCGAACAAGTCGACAAAAAATCCTCTGTAATCGATCCTCAAAATCTCTTGCAGCGTGCCGAAGTAAGTGAGTTCCACCACCACAGGATCTGCATCAGAGGAACGTCGTCGACTAGACTGTTCAAATTTTGCCATGATTCCACAATCTTGAGTAAAACGCTTTTTGTCGATTCGTTCCACCCTAAAATGTCGACCTTTACACCATGCTGCTGTGTATGACTTATACTACAACGAACAAAGATTATGAGTGGCCGTTCAAACGTTTAGAAATAAAGTCACTAGCATGTCGTACATTGCAAACTTACCTTGGTCGCGCAACCCCGAGAGTACTCCCACTCTTCCTCAGTCACTTCGTCACCGCATTGTTGTGCGCTTTTCAATTGGTTGTGCAACCATCTTAAGCTCATGAAGGTTGGTAGGCTCTCCAGAACCGTCGGATAGTGCATCGGTGGTCGTCTTCCCTGTCTCCACTCGATTCGTGCCCTTTGTCGCTCTTGCTTTGTATCCTCATATTGTGAAATCCACTTTTGCATCACTGGATTGTGAAGCATGCAAAATCGGTTGATTTTAGCCTCTAGATCTTACTTCATCTTCTTCTCAACACCGAGATTGCACATGACAATCCAAGATATGCGCTCATCATCTATGGTTCGCCATAGCGTGTCCCAGGATTTATCAAATCCGTCTAGCCACTCTCCAATGTACACTATGGATTCTGATACCAACCAACCTTCTGCCATGCTACCCTCCGGACGTGCCTTTTGACGCACATATCCCTTAAGCGTTTTCATGAAACGTTCTAAGAAGAACATCCATCTGGAATGAACTGTGCCAGCTATTTCCACCTCATCAACTATGTGAACAAGAAGATGCACCTGAATGGTTAGCATGGTAGTAGGAAAATGTTTCTCAAACATGCACACAAGCTCCGCAGCATTTAGTTTGGCGAATGGTATGGAGTCTTCGTTGATCTCCTTTTGTGAGATCCATTGCACCAGCTTTGTAAGTTTGTAGATTGTGTTACGGATGTCGAGAGACAAACATCCCTCAATGGCAACCGGTAAAATAAACTGTAAAGTATGTGCAGCAATGATATTAAAGTCCACATTTTATGCAATCATATTAAAGTCCACTATGAACGTACCTGACACATTTTATGCCAATCGTGTGACTTCAAACCGGTAAGCTTTCCTTCTTTAGTAAACCACGTTCGGAGCGAGTGCATTACGCCAGTGGGGGTCCGCAAAGATCGAATGGTCTCTTTTACTTTGCGTTCTTGGGCTCTTGTGAAAATCCATGGTGCTTAAGGGAGTTTTATCAATCCATCAGACGCTGTTTGCGGCCAATATTGCTCCATACGATCCACATTTCTAAGGTCAACTCTGGCTCACAAAGTATCTTTCTTACCGGTCAGATGGTCCCATAGTAGATTACCCACATTCTTGAATATGTGCATTGGATCGAGCAAGTGATTGATCATGAGTTGGGGCCAGTATGGTAACTCGTACCATAGAGATAGTCTCTTCATCCCTAGAGGCAATCCGTCATCGCACATCTCCTTCTGCTCTAACCATGCTTGTGCAGACATCCTTAGTGGCTCTCTTCCCAAAAAGCCATCGCGTAACACATGATTCTCTGGAAGATACGCTTGATGACCTTCGTAGATTTGCTTCTTCATTGAGGGCGCCCTACGTGCATTCAGTCTAGGTCCACATGTGACACATACTCTGTATCCGCTTGTTTGAAGCCCTGCATGTATACACATGATAATAGATCAACTATGGGAAAAAACAAGATTTACAGTGTCTGAGTGAGGAGTGTCAATAGATCACCTGAGCATTCTGTTAGCCCGGGATAGTCATGCATGGTCCACATTAGAATGCCTCTAATCAAAGCATTCTGTCGTCCTGTGTGTCGGCTCATATCCACCATCTCTATACCAATCCACAATTGTTGTAGCTCTTCCAATAGTGGACGAAGATACACATCCATATTCCCCACTTTATATCGCCCTGGCACAATCAAGCTTAGCCATAGGTGCCCCTTCTTCGTAGTCAACCACGGGGGAATGTTGTAGTTGACGATGACAACGGGCCATACACTGTAAGATGTTGATCTTTGACCAAATGGATTTACGCCATCCATAGCCAGGCCTAAGCGCAAATTTCGAGCTTCCCTGGCAAAATCCGACCATGTTCCATCTATATGTTTCCAGGCTGCGCAATCTGCAGGAATTCGTAGCACACCATCCGAAGATTTATTCTCCTCGTGCCATGATGCTAGGGCGGCCATGGACTT
The DNA here is from genome assembly GCF_014529385.1 of Adiantum capillus-veneris. Lineage (NCBI taxonomy): Eukaryota > Viridiplantae > Streptophyta > Polypodiopsida > Polypodiales > Pteridaceae > Adiantum > Adiantum capillus-veneris. The sequence continues at coordinate 66,918,143 of NC_140933.1, forward strand.
ACATTCGAAGAAATGCTTGATGCGAGGAAGCAGAGGAAAATGTCGCAAAACCTTTTGTGGAATTTTTGTCCCGTGGAGATCTACTCGATATCTTTCGGAATCACATTTCGGACACTTCTCCATGTCTATGTATTCCCCTCTGAAAAGAATGCAGTCATTAGGACAAGCATGGATAGAATTGTAATCCATCCCCAAGTTTCGCAAAATCTTTCTTTCTTCATCTCGGGAATCTGGCATCACATTGTCAGCTGGTAGTATGTGCTCTTTAACACTAGGTTGGTAATGGGACACTTTTATGTCCTGGGACACTTTTATGTCCTGTTAAGTGACCATTTTCCTTGAATTATGTCAAGAGTTTCAAAATGGATTTTGAGGTGCTATCTATCTAGAAAGTTGTCTCATGAGCTGAAAAAAACTCGACATTTTTTTGGAATATCAATTCCATCTTTAACATTGTCCTTGCACAACATTTCACAAACTAAACTGTGTGAAAAAACGGGTCCTGTTTTTGGCTTTTTTCAACTTTTTGCAACTATACCACTCTAGAATTCATGTTTGTGAGGTCTATAATGCTAGAGAACTATCTTTAGTAGTCCTCAACATGTCCTGATGCTTCTAGGGAGAAATAAATGTTAAAGTTGTAAGTTATGACCAAATTACAAAAATTGTCAAATCCTGTTTTTTAGCCAATTTTAGCTCTTCTATGATTTTTTTGGTGGCTTTCATGATATCCAAATGCAGTTTTGATTTTCTATGTCGCATATTGTAACGTAAAGCTAATATTCCTTGAGTTTTGGGGCACCTAATACCCTATTTTGCATAGTAGACAACGATGATTGATTTTTTCAATTATAGAAGAAAACAAAACATTCTAGTATATCAAGTATAGCTTTTTCAATATTGTTAGTTTCTTGTGACAACTACATGCATTTTGTAGGTAGTAACCATATCTAGTCATAAGGATCAAATTTGGCTAGATATTGAATAGTTTCTAGGGGATTCTACAACTCATAATGTTGAACCCAGATTTTTCATGTTTGCTGTATTTAGCACTTCATCTTTGTCCCCAAGATTCCCCTTGGTAAGAGATGTAATATTCTTTTGACATGCTCCATGGCTCCTTATGAGCCTAAATAACAACAGGGAACTAAGAAAACATGCATATATTATTTGTATTGAGTGTGGCTATAGAAACTTTGATGATAGGTTTGCAGAATGGTAAAAATTCAACTTTTTTGTACCTATTTCTTTTGGCAAAACAAAAAATAGTGAGTGAGAAGCAATCATATGTTCTGGTCACCAACCCATTGAAGCTAACTAGGGAATTTATATCAAGTCCTACAAAAATACCTAATCTTATTTTTATGCAACAAAACGTAAGAAATGACTGTTTTGATGAAAATGTAATGGTCCATCAACTTTGGAGGCTTGGTGTGACCAAAAGATGAGAAATTTTACAAGTTTCTTATTTTTTACATGTGTAGTAGGCCTTGAACTATAACCTCATGAAAGGATTTTAAAAAATGAGTGGATCTACTATGGTTTTGGAGGTTTTTTTCAAAACCCTGAAAGGATACTTTTATGTCCTGTTAGGTTACCAACCTAGTGTTAAGCAATCTACACAACATAAAAATACGATACAGTCGTGTAAAAATCTATCAGATCATTATACATTTAGAGTTTTATTAAAGTTAACTAATTGTAATAGATCACCTGAAAAGCGTTGTGACGCTAGTGTCACTCCATCCAAACTTTGCCTGCATGTTGAGAAGAAGCAGGAGTGCTTTCAATCTAGACATACGTGCTCCATTATACAATGGCGTATCGGCTTCACTTTTCATATCATCATAGATAAGCCTTTCTGAATCCATGATCGTCTCGATCATTTCATCAATCTCGGGCTCAAACATTGCCTCGTTGGGAATGTGCTCTGCATAATCATCCCCCGAGCTGTCAGAGGCTACATCTTGTGGCCTCACATATGCTGCTTGACCAAAGCGCCTGCGAGCACGTCTATTGGGTTGCAAGATTGCTGCTTGTTGGCCAGCGTCAGAGTCCGACGAGTTATAATTGGCAACAACTCGATCTATAATAGATGGATTGAACTCGCCAAATTCGCGAACGTGCTGCAAAGAAACACGTCTTGTCCGTCGCACAGCATGCTTGCATTGATTACAAGGACATAAGACCCTCGTTGAGAGATAGGTTTTTGGGTTGGACGGTCCCACATCCTCGTCACTACTCATAATGAGGATAAAAATCCTATAACCTGGACAACAAATTTAATATTCTATTGGCATTCTTCGTCTTATCTCTCTCTCTCTCTCTCTCTCTCTCTCTCTTTACCTCACATTCTCTAGTCATGTCCAATCCCCGTACACCTCAGTCTAGAGGTGCACGGAGATCAGAACCACCGTGTTATAATCTCGTCTTTATTGGTTAATACCTATATTTGTGGGTACAAGAAATCTACAGACCCACGTCTACATGATACTGCATGTAGTGGACAAAACCCCTTTGCCTCTTCTCTAGATGTAGCACTTCACAGCATCTTAACATCTTTTCACAGTAGATCTTTTCACTGTTCGTCTAACTCTAAACCCTAAGCCATAAGTAATTCTTGCGTGGACTCGATCTAACGTAAATAAGCGTAAATCTAAATAAACGTAAATCTAACTAAAGATAAACCTAAATCTAATTTAACGTAAGTCTACATCTAACCTAATCTTTAACGTCTTTTGGGATAGTTTCCTACGACGTTAAAACTCTCTTCTTCTTGTGTGTGTGTGTGTGTGTGTGTGTGTGTGTGTGTGTGTGTGTGTGTGTGTGTGTGTGTGTGTGTGTGTGTGTGTGTGTGTGTCGGGGTAAACCTAAATAAACCTAAGTCTAATCTAATATAACATAAATCTAAATCTAACGTAAATTATGTTATATTAAAAACAAAGAACTAAACTAATAGGGATTATAAGAACCTCAAAACTGATATAACACATAATTTTTCACATAACTCTGCAAGACTTGGCATTCTCATCACTAAAGATGTGAGAGTTAACTTCCGGCGGTGACGCTGCCTCATCTCCATCCACATCTGACAACAGCAATTGGCCCTTTAGACCGTTCTTGCTCTTGTTACTAACTTTGAAGTTGCTGTTGAATGACTAGAGGTTGTCTAGATGGTCATTGTGTCGGGGATGTAGTGACTCTTGCCACCCTGAAGATCCACCTTCTTCCCTATCTTCTGAAGACATTTCACCAGTACTTTTGGATCGACGGAGCCCACCATGAGTGAAGGCAGCAATACCCTATATTCCATTGAGCGATTTCTTCACCCGCTTCATGCAGGCATCGCAGCCTATGGAGACCTAAATCTAATCTAATATAACGTAAATCTAAATCTAGCGTAAATAAACGTAAATCTAATTCAAAATAAACCTGAATCTAATCTAATTTAACTTAAATAAACCTAAATCTAATTTAACGTAAGTCTACATATAACCTAATCTTTAACGTCTTTCAGGATAGTTTCCTACGACGTTATAACTCTCTTCTTCTTGTGTGTGTGCACGTGTGTGGATGTGTGTGCCAATAAAAAGAGATAAATGGTATAACCTTTCTATCACCCATGCCAAGTATGATAGATTGGTTATGCCATTTCCCTCTTGAATAATAGGTCTTGAGTTCAACTCCTCATCGGCTAGATCTTTAGGTCTTTTAATTTTAATTAGTTTCCTACGACGTTAAATTAGTTTCTCTCTCTTTCTCTCTCAATGTGTGTGCGCTTTTTTGGATCGTATGCATGTTTTCTCTCTCTTTTCCTCTCTCAATGTGTGCGTTTTTTGTTTATGCATGTTCTCTCTCTCTTTTCCTCTCTCAATGCGTGCGTTTTTTGTTTATGCATGCTCTCTCTCTCTTTTCCTCTCTCAATGTGTGTGTGCATTCTTTGTTTATGTATGTGTGTGTGCGTTTTTGTTTATGTTTGTACTCTCTCTCTCTCTCTCTCTCTCTCTCTCTCTCTCTCTCTCTCTCTCTCTCTCTCTCTCTCTCAAAAACACTATGTGTGTGTGTATGTGTGTGTGTGAGAGAGAGAGAGGGAGAGAGAAAGAGGGGAAGGGAACATGAGAGTGAGGAGAGGGAAGGAGCATACCTGGCTCTCCTTCCTCTCCTCGTGTGTGTGTGTGTGTGTGTGTGTGTGTGTGTGTGTGTGTGTGTGTGTGTGTGTGTGTGTGTGTGTGTGTGTGGAGAAGAAAGAGAGAGAGAGAGAGAGAGAGAGAGAGCGTTACCTGCTCCTTGCTTGAGGGCGCCGAAAAACTCAGATCTGAGATCTGAGTTTTTGGGCGCTCTCTGTTATTTTTTAGCCCACTCGGCGTCGCTATGAGCATCGCTATGAGCGTCCCAAATTTACAAAGAAATTTGCGACGCTCATAGCGACGCCGGGATTTTTTTTTTTTGAGCGTCGCTGTGTGAGCGTCGCTAATATGAATAGCCTCTTGTAGTGACGTACACACGCACACATGAGTCTATCCAAATCCAATGATTCTTCTATTTACTTTTTAATTTCTTATTATGTTATCTTATATTTATGTTTTATTTTGTTTGTGAAAGTAAGTGTGTGTGTGTGTGTTTAAGAAATATATATAAAAAAATCATTTTTCCTCTTTTTTTATGTGTCTTGTCTTTGTATCTCCCTTCAGTCTCGTAGTTTGTAAGTCTAGATCAATCTAAACTTGTGAAGGTATATATGTGTGTATATATATATATATTAATTATTTTACTTACAATTGTTTGCTTTATATGCAGGTATTGTTGTTTTTGGAGTCATGGTTGCCACTACATTCCTTCTCGCTCTCATTATGCATTGATATGGCAGATCCCCTTATGGGAATGAGCCTTGCCTTCTTCTTAGTGTTTGGACTTATAGACTTGCTCTATTTCAGCATTGTATTGCTCAAGTTTGAACAAGGGGGATACCTGCCTCTAGCATTTGTAGCAGGACTTCTTTTCATCATGTATGTATGGCATTAAGGAGCAGCATGGAAACATGACTTTGACTTAAGGCGCCAACTGTCAGAGCCAGTCGTGCAAAATCTTGTGGGGTCGTCACACATATTCTTGGCATTTCACTCATATTTACAAAACTTGATAGTGGAGTACCTTGCATTTTTGCGCACAGTCTAAAGAACCTACCTGCTTTGCATTCTGTCATAATTGTTGTTTGTGTGAAGTCATTTCTAGTGACCTGGGTCATGGACCATGAGAGGTTCCTTATAAGACATGTTGGTGGGAGGGAGATTCAAATGTTTAGATGTGTTGCTAGATATGGTTACAAGGATGTGAGTTAGGAGAATGACAGATTTAAGCAATAGTTATTGCAAAATGTTTAAGATTTTATTGTTGGTGAAGGGCTCGTATGTTTTGATCAGACAACTATGAAGTTTGGGTATCTTGTTGTGCTAACCATAACAGATGAGGAATGCTAGACATCCGGATCGACCAAGGGAGTTGTCTTTGAGAAGACATTGGCTTCTAGGAATTTCTCTGAATATGATGACTGGAGGCTTGAGGTCGAATCAAATAAAGAAGCTTGTGATGCATGTAAAGAGGCTAAAGTTATCAAGTCAAGTTTATAGAGCCTGTTGTAGTGATGCAGGGGTTGTGTATTTGCTTAAAAACTCAGAGGTGAGGGCTAGCAAGAGTTCACTTACCTTGAAGAATTTTTTGGTGAACCATGGGTATAACATGCTGAAAAGAAGTTGTGGAAGGTGCAATGCTATTTTAAACATACCACAAGAGAGACTACTTGAGGTGGCATGATCTATGAGGTTTAATGCATGCACCTTTTATTAACACTGAGATGGGTGGACCATAACGTACTATGCACAATACCCCTCTAAACCAGCCCCCCTCCCCCCCCAACTCTCTCTAAAAGGTCCTTCTTGATCTCCTTACGCTACCAAATTGATGACAAAATCTTGATGTGTTGCTAATTTCAAAAGTTCGAGTAGTTTTTTGAGAGAAGCACGGGAAAAGCCTCTTATGCACAAAATTGTATTCTATAAAAAGTTGGAGTCCTCTTTTGTCTTTTTTCCATTAATGGAAAAGTCATTTTACTAAATTTACTTTCTATTTTTATTTTTCATTTTGGGAAATACCTTTTTCTTCAAAAATACCTCATTGGATTATTTTGCTTACAAAAGTACCTCATCATATTACTTTTCTTACAAAAGTACCTCATTATAATACCTTCTTACAAAGGTACCTCATTATGTTTATGTTGTTTTCTTACAAAAGAAAGGACTTGTAAGAAGTAATAAGAGTCATGATAGTTGTAAGAAAAACATGTGGAAATGTAATGAGTTGTAAGAAAAGCATGTGAAGTTAAGGGAGATGTAAGGAGAAGTATGTGAAGTGTAAGGAGAGATAAGAAACTGTAAGAAGAGACATGATGATTGTAAGGAAAAGCATGTGAAATGTAAGAATAAGCATGTGAAGTGTAAGAAAAATATAAGAAGAGTCATGTGAAGTGTAAGGAGAAGTAAGGAGAATCATGTGAACTGTAAGATGATGTAAGAAAAAGCATGTGAAATTAGCTTTTATTTTCAAGAAAATTAGCATGAAAAGGTGAAAAAGAAAAGATAAGAGGAATAAGTAACTTGTTGCAAAAGTTTTGATAAAAAAGATAAGTTATCAAGTTAAATAAAAGAGCTTATCAATAAAGGAGATAAGTTATCAAGAAAGTGAAAGTGCTCATCAAAAATGCATTTAAAAAGAGGGTTTCTCTTCTCATTTTTTTGGACACACACTCTCTCTCCTTATTCTTCAAGATGCATTAGAGAGTAAGCTTGTAAGAAAGCTTTTGGAAGCCATAGCCAAACAAAGTCTATTACACACACACACACACACACACACACACACACACACATTCATGTTCCAACTCCTCCTTAAGCTTCTCCATTCCATAGCCTTCCAAGAATAGGCCACTCTTGTATTCTAGGGAACTTCTAGTTCTCTTCTCCCTTACATATACACATAGCATAAGCTATGAAGCTTTGAACTTCATCTCCCCTTCATCCTTGGTCTCCTATTTCTAGGATTGCTAAGATTTACCTAATCTAGGGAAAGCTTACACTCCTTGTCCTTTGAGCATCCTACTTCCTAACAAGGATCTCTCTTTCTCTCTAATACTAGCCTCACTTTTCTTAGGGTATCCTTTCTCTTACCTTACCATCCTCTTCAAGACACTTGTAAGAGGATTCTCAAGGAGGTTTTGTAGAAAAATTCTCTGCTCCATTCCTTTGTGAAGGTCATCCATTTGAGGAAGATGAGGCAAACGCAAGAAGAAGAAGAAGGTCCACCTCTTCAAAGCCCTCTCCCCTTCTCTACTACAAAATCCCTCTTATCAAGAAAGCGACCTAAAGAAGGTAAGTGCCTAAACTATGCTAGTCATGATAACATTTATTTGGTTTAGTCTTAATCATTGTAGGATGTATAGGGAGAGAACATATACTTCCTTGAATGAATGAATGTGTTGTCAATCACTTAAGAACTTGCATAAGCACTTGTCAATCACTTAAGTACTTTCATAATCCTAAATAAGGATCCTTAATTGTTACTCACTTAGTACATTCATGATGCATAAGAAGACCATAACACTACACTCACCTTGGAAGCACTTCATTCCATTTTAGAAGGTGAACACACAAGTACAAGAAAGAAGCTTAAGAGTAATGCACAAAGATAGGGTTTGAGCATTCACACAATTGAATGAAATTTATCTTTTATTCTTAGAAGAAATGTCCCTCTCACATGGATTCCAAGATGGTAGATAGACTGGAAGCCTTATAGCACTTACACAACCATACTTGATATTGCACTAAGGTAGTCATGACCATAATGTTAGGAAAGTTCAATGACTATACTCACTTGCATTCATTGTGTTCAACCAAAGTAGGAAAGGAAGCATTACAACCTTCTCCCAAACAGACTATTTGTCAAAGATGTTTCACATTGCATAATGCATTTCTAGCACTTTAATCGTTTTTTCTTATCTCTCAATTTTGTTTTTATAGGATTTTCGGGGGGAGCAAGGGATGGCTCCTATGGAGATGCCCCGTAGGTGATCGGAATTGGAACTGCTTCCCGCTTCCATGGAGATGACCCATGGCTTGCATTGGATGACAAAGGGGATTACATATTAGCTAGGAAAATCCGGGGTTAACAAAAAGGATGAAGTGAAACCAACTCGGACAACCTTTTGAAACACGTTGTTTTCTCTATGGGACATTATTTGAGTAAGTAAAAACAAAAAACTAGGAACTAAGAAGATTAACTCAAGGAAGGTAACCAAAATCTTTACACTAGGATTCAAAAGAAATCCAAGATGTATTGGACATGGATAGCCCTAGCACAACATATTATAAGTTTGTGGGTGTGAAATTGTTTGAAATGAGTTGGAGAATGGAGAGAAGGCCAGCCCAGATGCGCCCTGTGCAAACTTGGTCCTGTCTGGCTAACTGATAACCGTTGGTTCATTTTCAAGCTCGGATTCATTCCATATCTTAGATTGGAATGAATGGGTGTGATGTCTCGGCCGGGTGAAGTACTCACGGAATCATTGAAAATCTGCCTAGTTCGGGTAGGCCTGATGCCAATGCAAAAGGAGATGTTTGGATGATCGAAGGGATCATGGATTTGGAAGGGAGATGTACCTTAATTAAGGAACTTGGCTGAATTGATTTTTAAAAAAAGGAAAATGAACTTGGAAAGGCTAGGAACCATAGGGCTATCCGGCTGATCCAAACCCATCCTGGATTGTGGCTCCAAGTTTCGATATAAATTTAAGGAATTTTAAGTAGAGATTATGTCTTTCCCACACTAAACTAAGCAACAAGAATTGTGTAAAGGAGCTACCGAGTTTGCGGCAGTGACCCTAGTCATCTGGGACCTGATGAGGGAGGATGACAAGGGTATAAGTGTGTTGCTTGTTTAGCTAGGATAACTAGCTATCTCTTAATTACTAAAGGAAGAATGAATTAAAATATTTAACAAAAGACCAAAGGCGGGAACATGCCAAATAAGTGTACCTTGTTGAGAGGATATGCAACAATTTACATGATCTTATGAAATGTTTGACTTGTTGTTGCTTGTCTTCATTGTTTATCGAATATGGTAGTAAGACCTCTGCAATGTACACTTACCGAAAGGTTCGGTGGGCAGGCGGACCTGGAGGGTTAGTTGGCCGAATATGATTACCAATTTTTATGTTGTTCTCTTAAGAGTCTATTTGAGTGGAAAGTAACAACCTTCCTCTTAGGCGACTGTGATAACCGGCGTACTCGGCACTGATCGGGAAAAAGAAGTTGTCATCTTTGAACCAAGCAGGATCAATAGAGTGCTTCACTAGTTGGCCCTGGACAATAGCACACCCTACTCTGATGACTTCATTTTTGGGGAACCAAGGAAATTCTACAAAATAGAGAAAGTTGAGAAAGAGAGGTTTGTTTTTCTCTCTCTTTCTTTTTTGAACCCCCTTGAGCTGGCATTGGAGGCAGGAAGAGTCCTGACTCAATGTTGGTCTCAAGTGGGAGGGATGTCTAGGTTTTAGGGGAAGCTAGACCCGGACATGGACCTCTCTCTCTCTCTCTCTCTCTCTCTCTCTCTCACACACACACACACACACACACACACACACACACACACACACACACACACACACACACATGAAAGTATTTGAGTCAGGCATACATGCTAAGGTTCTTCCTATCAAAAAAGTTAATTTAGAATTCTATAAGGAGGTTACCTAAATACCCTCCTAGGTAACATCTTACACCATGTATTGTACATGGTTTAAAAACCACATCCCAAAATTCCAACTCATGAGCAATAAATGACAGATTGAATGGTCCAAATCTCATCTGATTGCGATGTAGATTCACCCCACCAAGCGGACAACAAGAAAACATGACTAATTTGGACTTGCATGTCAAAGTGAAAACATGTGTGATTTATTCATGCAGTCTTGCAAAATAGCAAATTATAGGTCTCTATCTGATGAGTTCTATCCATTTATCACTCTTAAATCATCCTCTCGTTCAAATATTTAACAAAAAGCATAAAAATGAGCAACAAAGATAGAGTTTGCTCAAACGGCTTGCAAGTATTGAAACAACTAGGATCTAAACACTGATTGTATTTCAGCAGCACATACAATTGCAACAAATAAGTCATAAAAGGAAGCTTGAATCTACAACGAAATTTTGTAAACTAGAGCTTTCACACAGATGTCTTTAAGATATAGTTCTCACTTGGCAAAAGTTGTACTCTTTATAAGATATTTTAATTTAGTTCGAAGAGGGTTAGACTTGCATCACCAAGGTGGTGGGTTCAACCCCCACTAAGCGCCCTTGGTGGTACCTTAAGCCAAAGGATGGTTCCGGGTTCGTCGCCTTGATGCACGGTGTTGGTGGAATAAAAAAGCTGACTAGTTAACACCTTTGAAAAAAAACATATTTTAATTTGGCTTCCGTACTTAGGGCTTTAAGATTGGCCTTGTTGTCTAGGATCATTTTGTAGATTCTAGCAAAGGTAGAAATTTAAAATCTACAAGTATTCAGGCCTTAAAGTGTGCAATTAGTGCCAAAATTGAGATCTACAAGTATTTCGACCTTAGAGTATGCACAATTAATGCAAAAATTGAGTAATGATTCAGGAAGAGTTCGCATGTGAAAATTGTTGTCATTGTGGGTAGTGTTAGAGTTGTCTGTTACCTTAGAATGCCTAATCAAGGGGATATGCAAAACAAGAAAAGCAAATTGTGAGGCGAAAGAGACTTTGCATTTGTGGCAAGATACAATAGTGCTCTATTCAATTTGGCATTGAAGCACTTCAAAACTTTTTGAGCTTTCCTTTCATATCCTTCGTTGTTGCTCCTAGACTCAAAGATTATGTTTTGCATTGGGTCTTGTAGCTCCACGGCTTGATAGGCCACAACTGTGCTTCAAAGATTATGACTAAGGGATTATCAACGATGGTTACACTATGCATTGAAGAACATATCCATTGTTACCTTAAGGCATTTTTTTGGCATAGGTTACCCCTCTTTAACCCCACATCAAGGAGGTTAAGCTCACCTACAACCAAGTTCAACTCAACAATGCAATTTTGAAGTTATATTTATTCACCTTATCCATAATGCCCAACAAAGCATCCATTCTTAATATGCTGCAAAACAAAGAAAAAGAAAAAGTTTCAATGACCCAACCATCAAACAAATTTTGCACTTAATGGGCATGCAACCACTTGCTCCTTTTAGTTATTTGTGTTGAAAACTTCACCTGTAATGTCACAAAACATACTTATGCTACATGGATCCTCCATTGCTAGGACTAACTTGTGGTTGGGGCCGTGCAACTTCCACCTCCTACATTGGTAGTTGCTCTCTTGTGGAGAGAGATAATGAGAAATTAGAGTGAAGATTTGCCAATCTATCTAAGAAGTGTGATTATGCCAAAAATAAGGGATCAACACTCATCTCTTGCACCCTAGAAGGAAAAACCTCAATGCCTAAAGTGGAGATCTAGTAATTAAATCATGGTACCTAGAGATAGTTGGTACTAAACTTTGTTCATGGAAGAACAAAGGAGGATTGAACAACTTGAAAGAATTCAAGAACAAGCCAAGGAATTGCAACGAACTATTCTAAGAGAGCTTACATGCAATTATCTCTACCAGACCTTTGAAGACTTCGATATGCATGTGTGCACCTATTTCTATATATGTGGGCTACATACCAATGTAGACATATAATGTATGGCTCTATCAGCATTTTCAATGTATGTATATTATAGGGTGGGAGGGTAGTCATCTGCCAACCACACCCATTCCTCCCCATGTGGTAAGCCTCATCTCTATTTGTACAACCCATAGCCTCTCTCTCTCTCTCTCTCTCTCTCTCTCTCTCTCTCTCTCTCAAATCATTTAATCATTAAAAAAGAGAGAAATATTCATATAGTTAAATTTCAATTTTAAAAAATTAACGTAAATGATATATCAATGTATTTACACCAATTTACAGACATTAATTAACAATATCACCACTAAGATGTGGATTCCTCACCCCATCAATATTTTTCTCTCTCATTTCCCATTAATCAATGTATATATGTACATCTAAATCTATTAAATTATGGGTTCTCATTTTACGAATGTATGTATCTACAAACATATATACAAATTTAGCAAATATGATATTGGTATATATAATCATTGTATGTGGACTTAAAAATGTAAAGACATGGAATAGACATGTGTGTATATTTGCATTTCTTTATAAGTGATCTTTACCATGCTCACCAACAGTGTTCTCAAAAGTATGTGTCACTTCATCCTTGAGTTGGTTCAAAAGTTGAAGTAGCCGGTTGCGAGGGTGGGGAAAGGAGTAAAATCCTCTTGAAATATTAGAAAATAGTGTGAATTTGTGAAATTTTTGGTTTAATTTGCTCAAATTCCTCTTAGGAATATCTCCAAAGGAATTATTGGATGTTTCCAAGAATGACATGTCCCAAACACCGTTCACCAATCAAAAGTTGCTTGTTTTGCATGGCTTATATCTCTCTTCCTAGCTTAAACTAGAATTGACCAAAGTCTTCCCTTTTCTTTCACATGTGTTTAACCAATTCTCCCATGTGTAAACCCATTCACACAACACACATCCCTCTCACTTTTGCTAAGGCATGCGTGGCGTAAGCAAAGGACTGCTATTGCTACCCCCTCTCTATATTGCCCTTATGCTCTCTCCATGAGTTTCCTTTCTCAATGAGATCCTTGCCCTCTCTCATAAGTTCCAAATAGTTAGTCTTTCACATATTAAAATTCTCTCTCTCTCTCTCTCTCTCTCTCTCTCTCTCTCTCTCTCTCTCTCGTGTAAGCAAAGAAACAACTCAATACCATATTGCAATATTCTAGTGTGTGGCCATATTGCTCAAGTCCATGGGGACAACCACTTCTAAAGTGATAAATAGCTTGTCCAAGTTGAAAATTGATTAGTGAGGGAAACTCGCTAAATTTTTGGAAAATTTTAGGAGGTCAAGAACGTGTGTGTGTGTGTGTTTCTTTCTTGGCATGTAGGAGTTACGTACCAGCATGTATCCCACTAGGCCCTATGATGGACTCATTCCTTGGCTCGCTCCCACAAAAATATAGTGTTGTAGCATTTTATGTAGTATTTATCTCAAAGATTTGTTAAGGTAAAATCTTTCTTTTCATTTTTGTCTTGTTGTTTGCTTGCATTCATCATCCATAAACCATATTGTGGTGTAATTACCCTTGGAGTAAATTCCTTTTCAAATTTGAAGAGTAATGTTTGGCACTATATATTACTTCTACATAGTGCATTTGACACCTCTAAAATGTTGGTTACGTGGAAAAAGTGCCATTTACGTCTATGGACCACTTTTTGTACTTTGCAAGGGCCATTTCTTTATAGAAACTTCTAATATTTTGAAGTACTAGATGTAGTTCTGAGCTACCATATACACCTATACACAATCTATCACTATTTCATTTAATGAGTTTGTTGAGAACAATGCGCTATGAGATCTTATATTACTTACCTTTTCAAATACTAATTATCGTTGCTAGGTATTATAAAATTCTCTTATTTTGTACATAGCTCTATGAAATTCTATATAGTTTTGCATTGATATATAGGTTTTTGTGGAGGATAGCAATGTACTGTTATATAGAGATATAGCATTGTGTACTACTATATATATTGTGCAAAGCTATATAGCTATATAGCACTGTGTAATGCTACATAGCCTTTGTGTAGAGCTATATAGCTATATAGCACTTTGTAATGCTACATAGCTTTTGTGCAGAGCTATATAACTATTTAGCTATATAACAACACTGTGTATTGCTACATAAATTTTGTGCAGATCTATATAGCACTATTTTATTCATTATAGCGGTTGAAGTGAACCATTCTTATAGAGATGTATAGCATTTTTTAGTTCCATATGCATTGTTGACATCTAGATGGTATTATCTAGTGATATATACTAGAATATTTAAAGCATTGGTAATCTAGAGATAGATGCAGTGTGTTAGTGGTACGAATTTCTAAACTTGAACATTAGCTGTCTTGATGATCATGTTGTGCGATTTGGCCAAATTGTTTTGCAGACTGAATTCTACTTCAGATTAAAGCATGTCAACTGGAACTCAATCTAGGACAATGCTCTTTTGAGAAGTACAAACCTTTTTCTATGAAGAAAATGAAAGACTTTAACACATGTTGTTGCCAAGCTCATGTTCAAATGTTGTACTTGAAAGAGGCAGTCAATTATGTCAGGTCATAGGGATTTGGCTACCGTGGCACAGCTTGTAAATGTACTAGACAATGCAAGTTCTGCTATATGACAGATGGCGATGAAGAATGCTCAGTAGGAATACGCCTATATAAATGAATCACACAGTTGTGAAAAGAATGCGTGTGTAAGAAGCCCGACGGTAAACTTTACCATAAACTAACCTGCTTAAGGGCACATGTAAGTCATGCGGGATGATCAGGTGGGAGATGTGTGTTTTTGAAAAGAACATAGTGCAACTACCAACAAGTTATGCCTTGTTAAAGTTTTTTTATATGTGGAGCATAGTGATAAGAAGGAAAACTTGGGAAAGCATCTTGGGTTGCAGCAATAGCTGCTACCAACCAGTGAGATGTTGAAGCTTTCAAAAACACATACAAAGAATTCCATTTTACAAAATTTCAGATATAGCTGGCAGGTAAATCAATTTCAATGCTGCATCGATCACTCTCTTTTTGATGTTTTTGTGTCGGTCGTTGACTTTGCTGAAAAATACTCTCTCAAAGAGCATATTGAAGTACAATCACAACATTGGCATACCAACTGATGGGGGCTTTTCACAAGCCAAGCTCCCATACCCCTCTTCTCTCGTCCCCACCCCATGAAAACCCCTCTTAGGGAGGGAGTGATAAAAGGCATTGGGAAAAGTAAGAAAAAAATAAAGTATGATTATGTAAATATATAAGAAAGGTAAAATAGGCCACCTCATGCCTGCGGGGTAGCCCATCCCCACCTTGCCTCCTTTTTCTTCACTGTTGCCCCGCCGGGTGTCCCTTTTCCTCTCCTCCACTCAAAAGGTCAACCCCCCCTCTCTTCCCCTTGTCCTTTCTCCTTTCTCTCTCCCCTCAAGATACCCCACCTCTCACCAATAATGCATTATAACTCACCAATAATGCACCCTAACTCACATGCAACTTACCCTATCTTCCAAAATAGTATACCCCACCCCCTCTTTCTCTCTCCTATCATATCCCATGACCCAAATACCCCCCTCTCTCTCTAAAGGGCACCATGTCTCTTGTCTTGTAGCTAAATAACCTCCCCCACACTCACACACACTCAGTTTCACTGAAAAAGGCGCCCACAGACCCATCCCCACCCGGTGGTTACCTGATTTTTCTTGTGTTCACACACATCTGCACACAGATTCACCTCTGAACACACTGCCCTCTCTCCCCTCTTGTAATTACTTTATTCTCCATGTCACCTCTCACTTTTTTTCATCAACCCATCTCTCTCTCTTAGTCTCTCTCTCATGAGACTGCTGTTCTGGCACATATACACACAGCCAGACAAGTGGGGCCCACAGTCACATGGCCTATGTAGATAATGATTTCTTCATTTCTCAATTCTAGAATTTCTCCCCCCTCCTCCCCTATATAAGGAGGGGTCACCATCACACTAAACACACACACCATCACCAAAGAGTACACTATGCACTGTGTGTGCCTAGTGCACACACACACACCCACACCATCACCATCACCGCAATCACCATGCTCGTCTTGAGCATGACCTCTACACCCTTGGGCTATGGAAGATGAAGGGAAACTAAATGAAGGATGATGGGCATAACCCTCGTGCGAGTCTTCGCCATCAACTCCCACCTATCCGCCATGTGCTCTACCACGCTCTCCCTTCTCATTCTCCTACCCTATGCTCCCCATTTCATCTCCTTATTCTCTAAATAAAGCTTGAGGTTTTGTGAGTATGTTTTCTTGCAATGTTTTGCCCATGTGAGGTGTGCGGAATCGTCGCCTAGTCTTGTGTTTGGAGTGAGCTTGTGTATGTGTGAAGGGTGTGCGGATTCGCCATCCTTTTGTGGTGCCTAAGTACTAAGCCGCTATACCCCCTCCCTCACCCTCTCTCTCTCTCTCTCACTTGATCTCATTCCCTTTCCTCTTCATCATTACTCCCAAGCATCCATCTCTCTTGGATGAAAACTTTGTTATGGTGGTGTGTTTTTTACGTCCTAGCCGCTGAAGCTAGGTGGTGCCCCCTGTTTGCTTTACCATGACAGGCTCGAGGCGCGCCATTCGGTCCCCGGTGTTTTAGAGGTCGTCGGGGTTCGGGGTTCGCTTTGCTCCCGTCATTTGGTGCCCCCACTGAGGATCTTTTCATGAAACCCTTCAGTTTACAAGACTGAAACCCCTAAACTATTGTGAATGGATGAATGGCTAGCAGGATTTGCTAATTGGACGACAGAAGAAGAAGAGCTCCAAGCACAACTAGACGAACTCCGCATCTCCATCGAAGATCGAGTGCCAGGCGTAACGGTAATCGATTTGCAGTGGGAGAGTCAAACAACACGCCAAACCCAGTGGATATACATAGGCCAAGTGCCAAGAATAAGAAGGAGAAGGTCGAAACTATGTCCGCAACCTACAACCAACCCACAACAACAAAATGGAAGGAGCTCTACACAATAGAGAATCAACACTATTCTACTTTGAGAATCGGGTAACTCAAGTCAGTGAGGTAATTATCACAGTCAGTTTTCAAGTCGCACCTGATGCTGCAGCACAGATAACGGAAGCATTGGCTCACACTCTCACTAGAGAAACTAGGGATCTACTGAGTTTGTTTCAGGAAAGAACACCACCCTCTCCCACAAGCTTGGACAGTGACTAAGCACCTCTAAGCTTCACATGAATCAGTACAACCTACCTCAATACAGATCACACATACCAACCCGTGTACGCTCAATCAAGGTAATACTGGATTTGAAGGCTCACTACCAGCACGTCATTGACACCATGCCGGGTGGGGAGCGGTTTTTGGAGGTTCTGGCATCAGATCAACCATTTGTCTTACCTTTGGTACAAGGCAATGTACCGTTTGAAGTTTTAATCTATGTCCTAGTATAAGAGGGTATACACGCCTCCTTGTAAAGAAGAAAAAACTTTTGCAAGTTAAGCAGTGTGTCTTTCTAGCTCTCTCTCAGTAATCATGGCAAGTGTAGCATTTCCAACATTTAAAGGAAAGAAGGGGGAGGATTTGGTAACAGACTTCCTAGATGACTTTGAAGTAGCATGTGTAGTGAGCAACAAAGATACGGATGAATCACGGGTTAGAATCTTTAAGCGTCTCATGAAGCTAGAAGCTAGATCATGGTACAATGCACTTCCACAAGCAACCAAGGATGACTGGGAACCCTTAAAAACCGCTTTTAAGAGGCGCTTTGGGGGAGGTACCACTTCAGAAAAGTTGTGGGACAAGTTGAGAGACTTGAAGCAGGAGGGTCTTTTAGAATATGCCACCTATGAGTCCAAATTTGTGGATTTGTGGGAACGGTGGGTTGAGTCACTGGCTAGGGGGGAAGCTGCACCCGATTTCCTAAAAAAGGATTGGTTCACGCATGGCTTATGGACGCTTCTCAAGGAGAAGGTGAAAGGTAGATTCCCGGCTACGTACGAGTTAGCCGTTGAGATTTCTCGCCTTTAAGACAAGAAGCTGCGAATGAAAGCCAAAGAAACCGAGTCAACAGAATCAGGAACATCGCGTCGACCAGCAACTATGACAACCACCATTCCACCACCACCACTGGCTCTTGGGGTAAGAGATGACCAACAAGATATGTTGACCCATATTACTGACCAACTGCAGAATTTGTCTGTTCACTTAATACAACAAGGGAGGAGTCAAGAAAGAGATCAAGACCCTGGAAGAGCACGACGACAAAACAGGGAGTATCATTGCTACAACTGCGGAGAAGACGGTCACGGTATGTACTACTGTCCCAAACCACGACAAAACTATAATAGAGGAGGTAGGAGGAACCAATTGTCACCCCCTAGAGAAAGAACACCCCCACCCCGAGCACCACCCCCACCAACACAAATTCTACGTCCACCCCAGACACCACTACAAGCATCCATCCCACCTCTTCCACCAGCCTCACCACCTGATCGCCCTGTAAACATCATAAGGCTAGAAGAGAAAGGAAAAGCCATAGTAGTGGATCCACCTAGAGCAAAGGAGAGGGACAAGGGTAAGGAGAAGGTAACCTTTTTAGAACCACTTGAAGCCATGACTGTGAAAAGAGCTAGGAGGGAGAAAGCTACACAATCAGATGATGAGAGAAGCATGAGAGGAGAAACTAGCAAGAGGCCATCCAGGCCACGACGGAAATTGGGCATCACCGACTTCCAGCTAGGGGAAAGTTCTAAGCCCTATGATCTAACATTGGATGTGGCAGAGCAAGGACCGAAGATTACATGGCCACAACTGCTACATCTTGCACCAAAAGTAAGGCGACAATGGTCTAAAATGGTAAGTACAAGACGCTCGAAAACAAAGAAGGCCGGAGCAATTTCGGGATGCAACATGGATGGCATCCTTCCAATTGTCGACGTAAACATAAAAGGAAAGAGGGTTGGAAACACCTACATTGATGGAGGTGCACAAATCTATGTAATGAGCGAAGCTATGATGCTTCGATTAGGGCTCGAGGTTGACAAGCCTTCTCCATGCAAGGCAAAGATGGCAAACAACACAAAACTAAAGTGTGTGGGTGTGGTAAGTGCCGTGAAAATCAAAGCTTTCAACACTGAGGTAGAGGTAGATGTTTTTGTAATGCCTACTAAGGGGGAGGGCTATCCACTAATTTTGGGAAGGCCATGGTTGATGGCCATGAAGGCAAAACAGGACTGGGGTACTGGCCTTCTACGCATGACCGGTAAGAAAGGGGAGACAATCTACTACGACATGAGGATTGGCAAGCAGAAGCAAATGAATCTGGAAACATCGGCAGATGAAACCACTAGCGAATCTTTCAGTTCTGAGGAGGAGACCACATCCACCGACGAAAGTGACAGTTCCATTGATGTGATGGGTATCATTATGAAGGATCCACAAAGGGTAATCACAACTGGTGATCCATCACCAAAAGGGCAACCCAATGAAGAGGAGAGCAAATCACCTGGCCTAGGAGGAAGTAGGTTGAAGGGTATGTTGTCTACGGAATTAACACTTGAGGAGAAAGATAGTTTTTTGCAAATGTTGATGGGATTTCTTAACCTGTTCATTGACAACTATGAAAGAATCACAGGCATTACAGTGGTGGAACATCATATTAAGCTGAAGGAAGGGGTAAAACCAGTTGTGCAAAAGCTACGATGACTGGGGGTCATACAAGAAAAGGCACTCTTGGCCGAGGCAAGGAAATTGCTGGAGGCGGGATTCATCTATCCTGTAGAAAGCTCAGAATGGGTGTCACCCGTAGTGGTGACGCCTAAAAAGAATGGTAAGTGGAGGGTCTGTGTTGACTACAAACCACTAAATGCAGCTACAAAGAGAGACCATTTTCCTCTCCCTTTCTTGGATGAAATTCTGAATGAAGTGGCGGGTTTTGAATGCTATACCGTCTGTGATGGTTATTCTGGATACTTTCAAATACGCATAGCCTTGGAAGATCAACTAAAAACCACTTTTATCACGCCATGGGGTTGTTTTGCATACAAGGTTATGCCATTTTGTCTCACAAATGCACCTGCCACATTCCAAAGATATGTCACATGTGTTTTTCAACCGTTCTTTGGAACATCCATAAGAGTGTTCATTGATGATTTTTGTATATATAGCTCCCGTATTTCACATTTAGAAAAGGTAACTGAAGGTTTGGCCAGGTTACAGAGCTTAGGCAGGCAATTAAATGTGGATAAATGTCACATTGGGGAGAGTAAATTCATTCTACTAGGCCATGAAATTTCAGCAAGAGGTATCAACGCCGACCCAAGTAAGGTGTCCGCACTCATAGCCCTACCTTCACCAACGACCGCACGTCAACTGGTCTCTTTTCTACAGAAGGTGAGGTACTTAAGTAGATTCATACATCTACTATCACAACTTGTTCTACCACTGCAACAACTCACTCAAAGATCAACTTTCACTTGGGATGAGGAAAGTGAACATCACTACAACAAGGTAAAGGAGGTCTTAGACACTCTGCCAACTATCTCACCACCTAAGTGGGATGAAAAATTCTATGTCACCTCAAGTGTTGGTGATGACTCATTGGGGGCTGTGCTACTCCAAAAGGATACGACGACATCTTTCATGAGGCCAATCTACTTCTCTAGTCCAATGATGACAGCAGGAGAGAAAGGTTTCACCCATGTGGAACACTTAGTCCTAGCTCTTAGATTTGCAACTACAAAGTTTAGGTCATATTTGCTGCCTAAGCAATTCGTGATTCTAACCACGGATGAAATATTTCCCTATGTTGTACAACACATGGATGTGTCTGCTAGAATTACTAAATGGCTAGTTCGTCTGCAAGAGTTTGACTACACGGTACAGGTAGAAAGCACGACAAGGGCAAGTTTGGGGGGACTCATGACCTACCAAGTCTTTGAAAGGAAGGAGAAGCAATCTAAGGAAGGAGAAGTCCGATTACCTCCAGTACCACCGATGGTAGAAGGATCATACTCTCTCTGCTTTGATGGAGCCTATAGGCGAGCGTCCGACAAAGCAGCTGCAGGCATAGTGGTCTTTGATGACAAAGGGACAAAGGTATTTTCGTTGGGCCAATTGTTAGATTCACATTCTAACAATGAAGCTGAGTATGCAGCACTAACCAAGGGTCTACAATGGTACGTCTCGCAAGGTGTACAACGCCTTAATGTATTTGGGGATGCTCTACTTCTGGTAAGGCAAGTAAATGGAGCATGGACATGCAAGAATCCTAGTTTAAGGACTCACTTAAGTGGTGTAAAAACCTTGTTGGTTTGAAGAAGTTCAAATACACCATATCCCAAGGGCTCAAAACCAAGAAGCAGATGCCCTAGCAAGTGAAAGACTACAGGAAGTGGTGGTTGGAGCAATAAAACTAAAGCTCCCTCTATTTCAAGGAAGTGATGCCTTACCTGACATCATGCATTTTTTGGAAACAGGGGAATGCCCATCAGATTTAACAAAGGGACAGGAGCAATGGCTGACGCGGAAGGCCACAAGGTATCAACTCATCAATGAAGGTTTGTACTGTAAGGGTAAGGACCAAATACTCAGGAAGATCCCTCTCTCTCAGGAATTCACGGGAGTAATTGCTAGCTGTCACGACGGGGTTTGTGGTGGTCACTTTGCCCTAGACATAACAAGTAGGAAAATCTTGCAGGCAGGCTTCATATGGCCTAGCCTCAACCGTGATGTACACCACTGGTGCAAAACATGTAAGTTGTGTCAAAAGGCCGGCACTAGTTCACTTATGCCTGAACCACAGACACCTATTCTCTCATATGGCCCATTTGAAAAATGGGGTATCGATGCCATTGGTCCATTACCTAGGGCCAACTCTAGAAAATTCTACATTATCATGGGGGTCGACTACATGACTAGATGGGCAGAGGCTACAGCCACCACTAGAATCACAGCGGTAGAGGTAGCTAAATTTATCTACGAGCACATATGTTGTAGGTTTCGCACACCTTTAGAGATCATCTCTGATAGAGGGCCAGGTTTCAGAGCAGACTTGGTAGGAGAATTAATGCAGAAACCGGGCATTACAAGGAGGCACTCTTCACCATATTACCCTCAATGTAATGGCCTAGTTGAAAAGGTAAATGGAATGGTTTCTAAAATTATTACCAAGCAGGTAAACAATCATCCTGGAGACTGGGATAAGTATCTACTACCAGCTTTATGGGCCTATAGAACTTCATTTCGTACATCCTTGGGATTCACACCGTATCATCTAGTATTTGGTAAGGAAGCAATCTTGCCCATTGACGTGCAACTACAAAGTCTCAGAGTAATGGCAAGCCAGCTTCAACAGCCCAGCATGCATTTGAGAGATCACATCATCAACTTGGAAAGACTGCAGCTGGACAGAGAAGAAGCAATAAATTATTATGCAGCACAAGCAGAGCATAGACGGCATTGAAAAAGGTAAGAAAAAAATAAAGTTTGATTATGTAAATATATAAGAAAGGTAAAATAGGCCACCTCATGCCTGCGGGGTAGCCCATCCCCACCTTGCCTCCTTTTTCTTCACTGTTGCCCCGCCGGGTGTCCCTTTTCCTCTCCTCCACTCAAAAGGTCAACCCCCTCTCTCTTCCCCTTGTCCTTTCTCCTTTCTCTCTCCCCTCAAGCTACACCACCTCTCACCAATAATGCATTATAACTCACCAATAATGCACCCTAACTCACATGCAACTTACCCTATCTTCCAAAATAGTATACCCCACCCCCTCTTTCTCTCTCCTATCATATCCCATGACCCAAATACCCCCCTCTCTCTCTAAAGGGCGCCATGTCTCTTGTCTTGTAGCTAAATAACCTCCCCCACACTCACACACACTCAGTTTCACTGAAAAAGGTGCCCACAGACCCATCCCCACCCGGTGGTTACCTGATTTTTCTTGTGTTCACACACATCTGCACACAGATTCACCTCTGAACACACTGCCCTCTCTCCCCTCTTGTAATTACTTTATTCTCCATGTCACCTCTCACTTTTTTTCATCAACCCATCTCTCTCTCTTAGTCTCTCTCTCATGAGACTGCTGTTCTGGCACATATACACACAGCCAGACAAGTGGGGCCCACAGTCACATGGCCTATGTAGATAATGATTTCTTCATTTCTAAATTCTAGAGTTTCTCCCCCCTCCTCCCCTATATAAGGAGGGGTCACCATCACACTAAACACACACACACCATCACCAAAGAGTACACTATGCACTGTGTGTGCCTAGTGCACACACACACACCCACACCATCACCATCACCGCAATCACCATGCTCGTCTTGAGCATGACCTCTACACCCTTGGGCTATGGAAGATGAAGGGAAACTAAATGAAGGATGATGGCCATAACCCTCGTGCGAGTCTTCTCCATCAACTCCCACCTATCCGCCATGTGCTCTACCACGCTCTACCTTCTCATTCTCCTACCCTATGCTCCCCATTTCATCGCCTTATTCTCTAAATAAAGCTTGAGGTTTTGTGAGTATGTTTTCTTGCAATGTTTTGCCCATGTGAGGTGTGCGGAATCGCCACCTAGTCTTGTGTTTTGGAGTGAGCTTGTGTATGTGTGAAGGGTGTGCGGATTCGCCATCCTTTTGTGGTGCCTAAGTACTAAGCCGCTATAGCCCCTCCCTCACTCTCTCTCTCTCTCACTTGATCTCATTCCCTTTCCTCTTCATCATTACTCCCAAGCATCCATCTCTCTTGGATGAAAACTTTGTTATGGTGGTGTGTTGTTTGCGTCCTAGCCGTTGAAGCTAGGTGGTGCCCCCTGTTTGCTTTACCATGACAGGCCTGAGGCGCGCCATTCGGTCCCCGGTGTTTTAGAGGCCGTCGGGGTTCGGGGTTCGCTTTGCTCCCGTCACAACCAATGCTCTATATTGGTGCACATAACCTACCATCACAACAAAGATGATTGATGAAGGCATTAATGTCTACTACAAGCATTGGATATGTTCAGATGGCACTGCATCTCAATTCAAAGCATCAAGGCCAGCCTACTTTGTGGGCAATTAATTGGGTATATTACTAGCACTCAACTACAAATATAAATTATTACCAATATATGTAGTTGTATTTTAATGTGTGATGTTTTGACCCTTCCATGCTTGTAGGTACATCGCACTGACATAGGTGCAAATGACTTGGAACTTCTTTGGGTCTAGATAGGGAAAAGGTGAACATGATGGTGTTGGACCAATGGTTAAGCAGGCTTTATCATAGGAACAAGTAAATCCAAATGGTGTTGTCCTTAAGAATGTAAGGGATGTTATGTCCTATCTCTCGAAGAGACTTGGAAACAACACATTAGGACCAAAAGAGAAGAAAAGATCAAAGAGATTTTTTTGGGAGATAAAGGTTTACTATGTTGACAGGAGCCATACAATTTGAGTTAAAACCATTCAAGGAACATAGAGTATTAATAGTGTATGTGGGTTTTTGACACACAATCCCACAGAGATCAAGCTTTGCAAGTTGTGGTATCATTGTGATGCATGTATGCAGCAGTCCTTGAGTTCTTGTGTAAACAAGACCATCATCTCAAATTGCTCACAAGAAGTTATAGCCAGCTAAGGTGGTATCAAACGATGAAGAACTTCCCATATTGGATCCTATATATGAAGGTTGTGAAGGCTCCCTGGAAGAGTTGCTATCTATTGTTGGTGACAATTTTGCAGTTAACGTTGAACCGCATAACGTGGAAACGGTCAAGTTTTACATTCTCAAATGCTTTGCTACTAAAGTTTAGGCAACCAAATTGGTCAAAGATGCATGGGGTACAATATGCAAAAAGGGGTCTTACTATGTGTCATGATGGTATTTTTGAGAATATTGATGACCAACACTACAAGTTGTTGCATGACAAACTAGTTGCAATCCACTACTCATCTGGTGAGGGCTATCAAATTTCCGATGGAGTTGGTTAATGCTCCTAATTCTGAGATATATGTCATCAACGTAGATGTGTGGGAGTGTATTTACCACAATCTACCTCAAACTGATACCTTGTAGTAGCCATTATGATCTATCATCTTTTGAATGAAACTTCCTATTTTTGACAACAGCTTAGTGTGTCTTTCTTGCCCATCTTTTAGTTCTTGCAAGCATGTTTACTTGCTACTTAAATTACGTAGATTGGGGAAAATTTTTACTCTAGCTATTGATTCTTTAAACCATTTTTTATGATAAATTCTTGTTTCTACTTTCTTGCATAGACAAAAAAATTATGCAATTCTTGTCCACATCGCAACCTAAATAGACCAGCCATGTACTTGTGTGTCGGAATCACTGCATACATATCAAAACAAGGACAACTCAATTCTAATCATAAAGCCATTGCATATTCTCTCACACCATGCATACATGTCAAGAAGGGTACAATACTGGCTAATAGCCATAAAGAGTCGGGGCGAATTTCATTGCCCACAATTTAGTAATATGGATATGTATACAAGTTGCTAGTTGCATTTTTTTATCCAAGCTCAAAAAACATACAATAAACCTCACAACTAATAAATTCATCTAGTGGGCACTTTAGAGACGTCTCAAAGGTATACTCCAGTCGATGTTCAGCACACAGCCAACCCCGCAGCCATGTTGGCAACGTAGTTGTTAGGTACTCTGCATCCTCCCCAATTGAGAGGCTTCCAATCTTTGGGTAAATCAAGTGGTTGGGCCTCTCATATTTGAACATCTTGTAAGCAGTGTGATTGTGTCAGTAGAAGTGTACTCTCGAAGCCATGCCCAAAAGTTAGCCAATGGCTTGAACATGGCACACTTTTTGGTTCCAAGAATCTGTAACCATGGGTAAACTAGACACCTCTCTTGGCCAATAACTTCCTTGAATCCCTCATGTAGCATCGAGAAACGATGGGGAAGCAATGATTTTGCCTTTTGTTGTCCACAGTAACTCCATAAGAAAACACCAAAATGCTGGAACACCCAATCCAAGAATGCTTCTACCCCCTTGCAAATATACACTTTGTAAACTCTCCAAGAGTGTTGAGTTCTCAACATGCAGTTTTCAATCATCGGGGGGTTGATTCTTTGTAGTATATAGTGTGCAGAAAAACCCCGTTAGGATCCAGGATGAGCACCCTCGGATCTTCCTCCAATGGTAGTGGGTCCTGCCATGGATCATCCAAGATATGGTAAAGGACAAGCTCTTTGATGACCTCAATTGATTGCCCTATTTCCTCACCTGCATGGCTTGGATGCATTAGATCCACTTGAAGATACATCCATGCCTCCTGTGACATTAGTCCACACCTTGAAACAACACATTCAAAGCATAGATGAAACCAAGAATGCATGGATGAGATAGATAATGAGATGCAATAGACGTCCTGTCAAAAGTAAATTGATGATGGAACCAATGTTTAGAACAAAAGTGTATTAATAGTTGGAAAAGTAACGATGTTGGCATGAAAACATTGTGGCTTGGGATTTGAATGGCAAGAAGACAACAATGAACGGTACATTGGTTTAGAGGTATTGAAGTTAGGGGTTTCAAAACATGTGTTTTTTTGCCTCCTTCGTTTTCCTCACATTTGTCTTCTTACGTAGCATTTGACTTAATGTAAAGTCATACTCATCCTTTTCATCAACAGTTAGTGACCGCCCAGTATCCTCAGCCTTCTCTTCTGCAAAATTAACATCAATGCATCACTTTCAAGAGTTGTTCCTAGGAAGTGCACCTCCAGTAGATGTGCTTTGCTCTTAGTCGAAAACAATCTCCAATGTGCTTGTCCAGATAGATATCTATGGAGAGGCAATATGTGCAGCTGGTGCACTCTCCACATTACTTTTGGGTAATCACAAAAGCATATTCTACACATGATTTCCCAGAAGCGTTCAAGATAAGAAGCCATCCGATCACATAATCATTGTAGTGAGGATGTAAGTATGCAAGAAGAAGCATTACCCTTGGGATTTTGATTGACATCTAGTAGTTCCACCTTAGTTTCTCATTCCCCTCCTTCTTTAGCTGCTCCTCCCCTCCCTTTTTCAGTTAGCTCGGGTTTTGGTTCCATCCCTTCTTTAGTTGTGTTAGTAGCAACATTTCCACACGGTGTTCGTGGACAAGAAGTATCTTTACCAAAGGGACCACAAGTAGCTTCTTTGTTATTCAAAGCAGTGGGCACCTTCTTTGGTAAGGAAGCATCAACAAAAGGGTCCTTCAAACCAAAACTACATTCATTCCCCTCAGTAGCAACATTTTTATGCAAGGTACTATCCATAGCAATTTCTTTCTTCACAACTTCTTCAACCCTCATCGTCATTGTTGTAGGTTCAAACGATTGCTCTGTCAACCACAGATAAGAGCCCAATTAAACCCATCCAAATTTAATCCTCTATAGATTAGTAACTATTGGGCTCTTATCTGTCAACCACAAATAAGAGCCCAATTAAACCCATCCAACTTTAATCCTCTATAGATTAGTAACTACTTCACTTTTCCCTACCATTGTAGGGACTAGGATCAGATTGGTCATCATCTTCGCTTGTCCGTGCTGCATCCTTGACATTGGCGAGAAAAAATATGGAGTTGGTTCTTTAATAACAAAATTTTCAGCCCTAGTCATAGCATTAGTAAATGTTTTCCCTGGAAAAAGAAAACTAAATTGCATTAGAGCATTGCTAGCAGATTCTGCATAATGTAAGTATGCAATGGCTTCCTCCTACTAGTGGTGAAGGGACTAGGATCAACCTGTCACAACCAAATGCACTCACAGGCACCCTTTTTGGGGATTGGAATGTAGAATCATAATCCATGCCATGAAGGCTAGGTGAGTTGTTGACGCTTTGTGAGAATTGATCTCCAAAATGCACAAATTGTGGATTCATCAAACCATGGACATAAACACAAATATGGCAACAATGGTAGAAGTTCACTTTTGTTGGGGGTATTTACCATACATGCCTCGACTTCTAGCTCACAATCAAGTGCCACACATGTTTTATAGGAATGGACCATGTGTGCAAAACAAAGAAAGTGGTAGCAGCAGTGACCACAAGGAAGTGACATGTTATCTATTGCCTCTCGCACAAATTTAAAATCATAGCAACAACAAGGTGCAGATATTATTATGGCCTTGCAAGCATGACTTGTGTAAGGTGGCCTTTGATGGAACAGAGGGGGTACCTGTTTCAATGGCATTGTTTCCAATGAATTACAAAACTCATATTTATGAACAGTAGACTTGTGCTCAGTCTCTATCAAACTCAGTTCAACCAGTACACACAAACCATAAACATAAGTTTCAATCCATTAGTGAAGAATATTTGATTCAAATATGGCTATCTAGCAATGTTTATTGTCCTATAATGTATTGGTCACCCAATGTCAAGTAGATATTTCCATTCTTCTCAAGTATATAACATCAAAATGGCTACAATATATTGAATCACTATATATCATAGTCTGTAACTATATGAGTGTACTTAGCACTATATACAAAGTGTACAGGCGAATTTATGCTATGTAGTATTATCTAACTATATAAGACTATATCCCTATATAGTTTCTAGAACAATCTAGCACTATTTCATTACTATAAATAGCACTCTATAATTACACCATCACATTACCACTATGTATCTATAGAGAAAATATAAGAACACAGCAATATAGAAGCACTATATAGCACACTCTCTCACTATATGCATTAAACAACTACTATATAAGAGTGTAGAGTGGTATAAACAACTATATAGTGGCACATAATTATATAGTTATATATGCCTATATAATTTATGAAGCAACTTAGCACTACAAGAGTAGTATAAATAGCACTATATAATTATACCTTAGTGGTATGAATTCGTAGAGTCTATAAAAGCAACAGCAATATAGTGCAATATGGTCATGTCTTGCCATGTAGCACTATATAACTATGTCTATATAGTACTACTTAATTACATATTACCATAAAGCTAATAAGTGCTACATAGCTTTCTTGAATACAACATAACTATATATGTATCACACACATTGTTTCATACATTAAATACAATTTACTACATAGGTATGCATATATGTACATAGCTATGCATTGTGAATTATAGCACCACATTTTACTACATAGATATGTGCACCTATATATATAGCTATATATTGTGCATTATAGCTCCACATTACTACATAGATATGCATACTTAGTATATAGCTAAGTAATGTGCATTATAGGTACACACTTTACTACATACTTAGACACACATGTATCTAGCTATGTTTTGATGCACAACACAGTAGCCACTACATCACAATATATATGTGCACATAGAATTATATAGACATGAAGGTTTATAGATTACCATATGACTACAGTTCCCCACATAGCTTTGAGTGGTCATGTGCCACTATAAGTAGATTGTCTTACCTTGGCTTGATCTAGAGAGATTCTCAGTTTAACAATGCCAAATCCTCCAACATCCAACTTTGCAAGCGCCTCTTGTAACTTCAGTACCCTGGATGATTGGGCTCCATGGTTGAAAGAAGGTCTTGGATGGTCTTTGGAAATTCTGTGAGCTCATGCCTGCCCTCCTCTTTGACTATACTCCGTTGAATTCCCTCAACCTCTCTTTGCTTGTCTTCAAGATGAGCTACCACCTTCTTCAAATTTTCTCCATCTATTTCATGTAAATTGCACAACACTATCTTTTCATGGTCATCAAACTTTAAGTGAGTAGGGACCACGTTGGACTTGAATGATGCATGTTTTATAACACTATGCTAGGTAGTAGATTTCTTCCTTGAGAAGGAACTGAAGAATCGACCTCTCTTTGCCTCAACTTGTCCTTTGGCCTCACAAGTACACATGACAACGGTAGCCTCTCACACCCAATTTACCTTCTGATGACCGTTCTCCGTTGCCCCTACGAAGTATTTCCATACAAAACCCCTCACAAACCAATTGGTGAGTTCTTTATTGAAGGGCATCTCTTGGTACACCTTGAGGTGCGGCTCCATGAGCTACACATATAAGTGTTAATGAACCCAGTGACACTTTATTTTTTTGCCTAGTTTAGGTTGCTTTGCACAAGAGAAAATTGATGCCTAGTCCTCATCTGAAATGTCTTCCATTTTGATTGCCCGAGGGTTGACAACCCCATCATACCACCCATGGACCTCTTTCAAGTCATCCTCTGTCTTGCAAAACATTTAAGGCCTATTAAAATGGATCTTGGGAAGGTTAAGGACCTTGAAGGATGTTGCACTACCTTAACACACATGGGATTGTGTTTGGCTACAACCTTTTGTCTCTTAGAGGGGCTTGGTATCACTGGCTTTGTGGGCGTAGCCCGTCTCTTCCTCATGGACATCCTCCAACGTAGAGTTAAATAGACAATGAAGCACCTGCTGCTTCTCTCTCTCTCTCTCTCTCTCTCTCTCTCTCTCTCTCTCTCTCTCTCTCTCTCTCTCTCCATTCAAAAATACTGCTTTGCAACCTCTATGCCTAGTCCTCACTATTGTATCATTATGGGAAGTTTTTATTACTAGTTGCTCTAGTGACACCTATTCCCCCTTTGCACAAGTAGACATAGGAGCTCTCTCTTTTCTCTCTCTCATACATACACACCCACACACACACACACACCTAGTCTGGATTTGGAGAAATTACTCTGCACTGAGTCAAAAAATTACGTGTTGCTGCTAATCTGATTACATGGATCTCTCTCTCTCTCACACACACACATGCACTGTGAAGGTGATGACAATCTCTCTCTCTCTCTCTCTCTCTCTCTCTCTCTCTCTCTCTCTCTCTCTCTCTCTCTCTCTCTCTCTCTCTCTCTCTCTCTCTCTCTCTCTCTCTCTCTCTCTCTCTCTCTCTCTCTCTCTCTCTCTCTCTCTCTCTCTCTCTCTCTCTCTCTCTCTCTCTCTCTCTCTCTGTGTGTGTGTGACTTGAGAATGAAACATGTATGTGTGGCACATGTATGTGTAACTCTAATGAGTGTTGCACGCATCCATGAAAAATCACTACATGTACAAACTCTACCTGCACCCCTTCTAAAGATTATTTGACAAAAACAATCTGCAAGGCAGATTGTTCTTTGTGTACATACTTAGCCTCTGCTTAAACACTGAGATTACAGAAAGTGATAGCTCACAACACTTGTGTGAGTTGGGTGCCCAAAACAATGAAGAATATGTTTTTTGATTTGAATTCTTGGACGCCCTTTAATTTCCAAGAAGGACCTTAGATTTTGGCGCTAAAAAGTTTGACTGTATAGCACTCTTGCTTTACGTTTTAGAACCAAAAAGTGGGCCACCTTACCATGCATCCACCCCATGCCCCATAAATATATATTTGTTCTCGAAAAGTTTGTTGAAACTTGCAAGCTCAAACTGCTAGCTCATTTAAGATAACATCATCCAATTGGCACCCCTGTGAGTTCACCCCCTATAGCAACTTTGTCTTCTTTCTTTTTTTTTTAGCAAAACCCACAATAGGTGGGTGGAAAGATTAGATTAAAGAAAAACCAAAAAAAAACATTATCAGACCTGCCAGGCCACCAACACTTCAGATACATCGAGATCTAACACTTCAGATACATCGTCTAGCAAGGGGAGCCACCCCATCGCAATACAACAGGATCGACTACCGACGTACATCAGCTAACAAGGGGAGCCACCCCATCACACCACAAAAAAAACAGAGCTTACTATCGCAGAAGGTCGAAGTCCAAGCCTCCATCACCTAAGGGCAGTAGAGGTTGCCACCATGAAACTCCCGCTGTCACCGAAAGACATCATGACCCCGATCGTTGTCGTGCACCTCCACTTCCATGATAAGAAAAAGAGCAAAGAAATGCAAGCTAAGCTTCTTTGAAGCCTACTTGATTAATGGTCAGTGATGAGGGCTTGTTAACAGGCCAAGTCTAATGATTAATGTATGTCAGATGCGGCTTTAAAGGGCCAATTGATGCCAAAAAGGAGTATGCTTGAAGTGAGCACATATGTGATTTTATGAGCTAGAACTGCAGTGCTTGAAGTGCTCTACCGTCCTGTCTTTACGGCTCGTCGATTGGAGCTAGTGTGAAGAAGTTATGGCACTTTGAAGTTTAAGTCGATTGCAGATCCGCACCGGATTGGGCAACTACAGTTGAGGTGACAGAAATGAAATGAATGCACGGGCCTGAAGTGCTCACTTTGTGGAGCGCCTCGGTCTTTCCAGATCAGCAACGATCGGAGTTCCGGTTGCCAAGATATTAGCCGTTAAAGATTCACGAGGGGCCAACTCCTTACCAGTTGGGTCCGCTCGGCCGAAGTACCATCTGGGAATTTTATAGCGTTGGCAGGGTTCGCGGATAGGTGCTCGAGGAGAATCTTGTCCAGAATGTCATCACTTGTAGTGCATTGAAAGAGGGGTATGTTGATGGATCCATGCTCGGCACTATCGGGGTCAAGATATATACATTTGATAATGCTTTGATTGAACGAATATACGAAATAATGGATATTGGAAAAATATATTGTGCCAAGAAACTCACTTGCGTGTTTCTTTTGTGAGCTCACTTAAAGACGGTGCTAAGAACAAGTGGGTTACTTGAAAGTGACACATATTCAGTCTATGCTTTACTCAGTATGTATGCCCAAATGTGGTGCCGTTACGAGGGAAGCCAGCTGCTAAAGGGCCACCCAACTTAACCAAGTGGCAAGGCTGCCCGGAAGCCAACGGGGCTATGGCTGCCCAATGGAGAAGCTTGGCAAGCTTTGGCCGATGAGTATGCGTAATATGGCTTACAAAGCCAAAAGGGCGCCCATATAATAAGCCAAGGCCGCCCAATTAAAGGGCATGGCCAATGGCCTCCCAATAAAACCAATAAAGTGTGAAGCCAAGCAAGGAGAGCGAGCAGACAGCGAAAACGAGACTGCGAAGGGGGAGAAAGACTCACAGCAGTCGCAGGTGAGCTCGGACGAGCTCGCGACAGTTTACAAGAAAGGCTCAGAAGCAACTCGCACACAATTTCGGCTCTAATCCCGACAAATTCCGTGCCACTCAAATCTCGGCCTGCCACGTCATAGAGATGATTCTTGCCACGTCAGTAACGGCGGCGCTATTGGCTAATAATAGGAGACTCTTTTTTTTGCATGTGGGTAGGCAAGAAAACGAGGAGAGGGGAAGAGGGGTAAAAGGAGTTGCAGGAGGGGTTAACAAGAAAGCGAAGAAGAGAAGAGCTTGGCAAGGTGAGGCATAACGGAAAGAGCTGCATCTCTCTCGCTCTCGTCCTCGAGGCAAGCAAGCTACTCTCTCTCCCTCTCGAGCTTGAACATACAAAGCAAGGCGATCTATCTCTCTCTCTCTCTCGTTCTTGAGCTAAAGAAGAGGTCCGAAGGAGCTTGGACGAGGAAGCTTGAAAGAGAATCTTGTTGAGGCTTGTCGAGGCAAGCAAGCAAAGCAAAGAAGAAGGATCTTGAAGCTTGGTCAAAGCAAGCAAAGGAGTAAGCCGAGATTAAACAAGCAACCAAGGTTGAAGCAAGCAAGGAGAAGCTTGTCGAGGTTAAAGCAAGCAAGTAAGGTGAGAAGCTCAAGTCGAGGTCAAGGAGGGAAAATTTCTCTCTCTCTCTCTTCCGAGCTTGGACAATAGAATCTCTTGTTCTTGAGCTAAAGAAGGGGCAAGAAGGGATTTGAAGATATTAATTGAAGACATATCAAACAGTAGAACAACCGATCTATGAAAACCGGCACAGTAGGATTT
This sequence comes from Adiantum capillus-veneris, assembly GCF_014529385.1. NCBI lineage: Eukaryota > Viridiplantae > Streptophyta > Polypodiopsida > Polypodiales > Pteridaceae > Adiantum > Adiantum capillus-veneris. The sequence continues at coordinate 66,951,676 of NC_140933.1, forward strand.
TGTTTGTCACCGGCGACTTAAATTAGTTATTTCTTTTTGATGAATCGCGGAGCCGTTAACGGCCCGGGCAATTGTAACGGGAGCCTAAACTCCTTGATTTCAGTGAACCTAAGTGTCGGTTCTGTTAACAGCCCGACTTGGCTATTGCCAACAGAATATACTCAAAGCTTAAATTGATTAATTGAAGGTTACGGTGATTGACAGAGCCTTTTTCACATGTTGTTCTTGTTCTCTTGACACCTCCGACAGCCAGAGGCGCAGCACCTGCCCGGCTCACGTAGCGAACACATATCCCCCGACATCTTTGGTGAACCCGACACGAAACGAGCCGGGGTGGGAGGTAAAGATGGAGGATTTAGAGTAGATGATGAAGATGATTGCAGAATTAAGTGTGAACGATTTTGATGATAAGTCAACAGTTTCCGATTTTTTGAAAATGCTTCAATTGGTTCAAGGATCTCTGCTTGAAATAGAGACCGTAAAGAAGAGAAATCAAATCGATGAAGCTTTGGATGCAGCTTTAGATGTAGTATACGACGAAAGAGGACTCTTTGATGGATACAATCTAGAGGGTTACCTTGAGTGCTATGAGCTGGAAACCAAGGTAAGAGGGATACCAAAAGAGTTGATGATCAAATCTTTTGAGCAGTTAGTGAGTTCAGATGTGAAAGAGCAGATTCAAGAGGTTACCAGAGATTGCAATGACGACTGGGAGTATTTTAAAGAATCTATTGTGCAAGTACGTTATGAGCAGTATGAATGCTATCAAGAACAGAGTTCAAGTCTACCAGACTACGCAGATATTCGAGGACAAGTACGATCAAAGTTAGAAGCTGTGATTGATGAGTTTATTGTGCAGGATGCTACCTTCTTACAGGCTAATGATGAAGACATAGTCAAAGCTGTGTATGCGAAGTTGAGATTTGTAGATGCCTTGCATGAAGTAGAAGTCCTTGAGAGTGAGTCTCTACAGCCTCAACTTACACAGGATGAATTTTTCCAAGAACATATACTTGTAGTACGAGAGGAAAAGAAATCAAGGAATCAAAACAACAAAGTGGCTAGAGCTCAGAAAGAAATTGTGCAAGTGAATGAGTGCAGTCATATTCATGTAGATATGCAAGAAGATGCAGTTATAGCTGATACTTTTGCTATTGAACCAGAATTAGAGAAAAATGTTTTTGATGCAGATTCTACCATAGAGGTGATTGAATATACTGGTACAGGTTTTGCCAAAGAGTTGATTAATGATACATATGCCATAGGTCAAAGTAGGGCTATTGTTGAGAGGAGCAAGACCATGGATTTTGGTATACCAGATTTATGGAATTTGGATGTACCAGATTTGGAGGACTTGACTAAGCAAGAGTATGTGCTTGAAAATTTGCAAAATGTTGATTCAGAGGGGGTGTAGACTCCTTCATTGACAAGTTTTTGGGAAGCACAACTACAAAAGTGGAAAATTGGTCTTGAATGTGATGATAATGAATCAAAGGGGGTGCAGACTCCTTTGACACGCTTCTGTGACCTAGAGCTACTGATTAGGCAGACTGATCCTGAATTTGATGATGGTGATTTAGAGAGGGAGCAAACTTCTTCTCTATCGAGAATCTGTGACACATGGCTCACACTATGGCAGAAAGATAATGAACTTGATGATGCGGATTCAAAGGGGGTTCATAGTGAAGTGCAATCTCTTGTTGATGAATATGATTGGTTTCATTGTGCCGATGATACAGACAGGGCAGTAGATGAAATTTTCAATGTGCATGCTGAACTTTGTGCTACAGAAGTGCAAAGATATCTGGATGAGGGTGAAAGACTTAAAGAACAATTTACAGCAGATGCATTTAGTATGCATGACACATGTGGAAATCTTAGTTTACAACATCCTAAGATGTGCAAGATGGAGGAACCTTCTCTAGCGGTGGACGTAGACCTTATGTGCTTATTGGACGAAGCTTTGGAAGGGTTCTCAAATACAGATGCTAAGGATACCAATCAATCTATATTCATGCATGAGAAAGTTTGTTCAGATGCAGTCGATGATGATCTGATGCAGTTGTTAGATGATGTACTACTTGATTTTGAGCCTCTAGGAGGTAGAGAATTGTTTTCTGATGCATCTTTTGATCCTAATAAAGAAAGTTTTAACAGAGACTTGATGTATTCAGATATGCATGATTGGGATTCCAATACTAGTGAGAGTGACTGTGATTGATGATCGACAATTGGATGAGCCAGTTGCACAGGGGATATGGAAGTATCTGCTGCTACCTAATGCTATATGGAATCTGATATTACCCTATGATGTAGGGAATTTTAAGATAGCTTTTGACGTAGGAGGTGACAGATATATACATGATCTTGGGCAATTGACTTATATGCCATATGATCCAGGCGGTTTGCATGAAGATTTGTGGGTTAATGTATGTTTATGCAGTAATGATTGGAAATTCTTGTATATTCCCTATGATCCTGGAGGATGGTGTAAAATTTTTAAAGGAATGCTCACAATGGGGCAAACGATAAGTTTCCCTTTTGATCCCGGGGGCTATTGAAGTGCAAGTTCCAGATTTGAAGAGTACCAGTTATCTATTGTAGCAGGTTGCATGGTACAAGATTTTGTTTTCTAGATTATGTCGAGTCAGAATAGTTTTTGTTATGCGATCAATAAGCTTACATGGTTGGCTTTCAGATGACTTCTTTGGACAATTGTTGAAGTATCTTTACATCTTTTGAGTTGGTTCTGCTACCAAAACTTGAGGTAAAGGACTTGAAGGCCATTCCGTGTGCAGACAGAGTAAGGCATACTTGAGCTTGACAGGGTTCCTTAAAGAGAGATTAATGATCAAGCCGTGTGCATCATTAACTGGAGCACTTGAGTCAGGCGGGGTTCACTAAACAGGATATCCATAATTGAATCCTTTGAAGATACGACAGATGTGGTTCAGAGATTTTTGATGGGCAGCTACCTAATGATTAAGCTAGAACATTGATGATAGGGTATAAGCCTTATTTCATTTTTTTTTTATGTTTATCAGTTAGGTGAGTGTGATGATGGGGAAGAGCTTAAGGTACCCGTAGCAGATGCAGATTGAAGTGATGTTGGCACAGACCGGAGGCTGTGCAGGTTCAGAGGGGGTGGATGTCGTGCAGCTCCACTTCCATGATAAGAAAAAGAGCAGAGAAATGCAAGCTAAGCTTCTTTGAAGCCTACTTGATTAATGGTCAGTGATGAGGGCTTGTTAACAAGCCAAGCCTAATGATTAATGTATTCTAGATTGGGCTTAAAAGGGCCAACATATGCCTTAATGATGCCAAAAATGAGTATGCTTGAAGTGAGCATAGATACAAGATTATGATCTAGAATTGCACTTCTTGAAATGCTCTATCGGCCTGTCTTTACGGCTCGTCGATTCGAGCTACGATGAAGAAGTTATTGCAGTTTGAAGTTTAAGTCGATTGCACATCCATACCGGATTGGGCAACTGCAGCTGAGGTGACAAAAATGGAATGAATGCACGGGCTTGAAGTGCTCACTTTGTGGAGCGCGTTGGTCTTTTCAGATCAGCATCAGAGTTACGGTTGCCAAGTTATTGGCGTTAAAGATTTTCCAGGGGCCAGTTCCGCACCAGCCCGGTCCACTCGGTTGGAGTGCCATCTCGGAGTTTTTGTCTTTCGTCCGGGTTTTGGAATGCAATCATTACGGGGAAAGGCCAACACTGCTGCGGTTTGCTGGAGAAAAATGACTTGCTAGGTGATGCTTGGCCGAAGTGTATACTAAATGTGATGTTGTTTTACGAGAGCACAAAAAGTGCATGAAGAGCTTCATGTTCCAAATGTGACCTCTCGGAATGCATTGACTGCGGGATATACCCAACGAGGCAGTGCCAAAATATATGCCAAATGTAGAACCCTTATGAATGAAGGGTCATAGCCCATGACCATAAAGGAAGGCCGCCCACTAAGTCCGGACGCCCACCTTGTAAACTAAAGGGTTAGGGTGTGAATCTAAAAAAGAAGGAAGGGCCAAAAGCGTGCAGACAGCGTAGGCGAGTGCAGAGAGGAGGAAAGGAAGCTCGTGGCGGCTTGTAGGAGGCTCGGACAAGGACGAGCATGGAGAAACAAATGCTCAACATGCAGAGGTGACCATGTTTGGTACCGGAATCGTGTCAAACGGTGCTGGTCCGCAGCCGGCCCTGCCACGTCATAGTGCTCGTTCCCATGCCACGTTAGTAGCGGCAGCGCTATTGAAGGGAGAGGGCACGCTAACGATAGGAAGGGCTTTTTGCATGCAGGTATGGAGAATTAACGAGGAGGAGATGAGAAGGGAGGTTAAAAGAGTTGCAAGAGGAGGTAAAGAAGAACCAAGGCGAGGAGAGCCGAGGCGAGGTTTCTCTCTCTCTCTCTCTCCATCTCCAATCAAAGAAAGAGAGGGTTCTCTCTCTCTCTCTCTCTCTCTCTCTCTCTCTCTCTCTCTCTCTCTCTCTCTCTCTCTCTCTCTCAGCCGTTTTTTGACCTAGTAGACAGCAGTCCACTCTTTTGATCATAACTTCTTCATCCGAACTCCGATTTGGGTGATCTATAGCCTCAATCGAAGAGCACGAAGTCCTCTACGCATTGATGTAAAGACACAAATTTTCAGAGTTATGGAAGGCATTTCTGTAGCAGCATTTCCAAAGTGAACAGGTTCAACAAAATTGATTCTCATCTCCAATTTTACATACAATGTCTTCCGGCACTCGCAAGGGTTCTTCTTCTTCAACAAGGTCCACAACCATTGTGGAAAATGATCCAAAATCTCCTAAGTGTGGAGATAGCAACACAACCACCCAACCAACGACATCGGAAACCATGATCATGGCGTACTTGGTATCATTGCAAGAGACCGTAAACAAACAAGGCGAAGACTTACGAGCACTTGCAATGGAGAATGGCACACTAAGAGTCCTTGTGGTTGAGAATGACAATCTCAAGAGGACACTTGAGATGCAAACAACACATTTGATGCAACTTAAAGAGGAAGTCAAGGAATGTAAACGCTCTCTTGTGGACTTGAATGCTTTAAAGGAGCGGATGAGCAAAGTAGAGCATGACCATGTATTGAAAGAGGAGAAATTTGACACTATGAGCCGGGATGTATGCGGCATGAAAAATGTATGCACAAACAAGTCTTGGGCTGATGTATGTGGTAGCAATGTGGTTTCTAATTCCTCACTCATGCAAGCTATGGTTCAAACAAAGAATGTTGAGAATGTGGATGTGGAGGAGTTGAAGGAACGGGAGCGACGTTCCAAGAACATTGTTATTCGTGGAATTCCCGAAGAGAAGTTAGAGACACCTCCTTCTCTTGCCATTGTTATTGAAGATTTCTTCAAAACCCACTTTGGCATGTCCGGAGTTATGGTCTATGGAGCACATAGAGTGGGGAAGCAAGGAGCTCCTCGCTCGGGAGAACGGCCAATTGTATGCACCATGCCAGATGAGACCAAGCGAAAGATTATCCTTGATAATAGTTGGATCTATTTGAGGGATACAAAATGTTTTGTATGTGAAGATCGCACTATTAAGCAACAAAATATGCGTCGCAAGGCATATGAGGAAAAGAATAATAAAAACAAGGAGATCTCTCATGAAGAAAATGTGCCCAAGGAGGAGGCAAGTCTCTCAAGCAAATAGGGATGCGTGACCTATGAGACCGAGTTACAATTGGAAATATGCTTTTGGAATTGTAATGGATACCCATGGAATGCGGGGGTTGGCATTGATGAACTAACAAGCAAAGCCGATGTTGTACTTCTTGTTGAAACTTGGGAGCATGATACACAAAGGATTAACGGCTTGGAGGATTACAATGTACATTAGATTTTGTATCAATTGTGAAAGATGACAAGTACAAACGTTATGTATGGCTGAAAATTATGACACCAAAAAGAGCACCCATTTTTGTAGCCGGTTGCTACATTCCTCATCATGATTCTCCCTTTTATGCTTGCATAGATAGAGATCAACCATTTTCTGATTTGGAAGAGGACATTGCTTATTTCAAAGGTGAAGGTGATGTTATTGTATTTGGGGATATGAATGCTCGCACAAAAACATTGCAACATGATACTCAACAATTTGAAATGCCATACATTTCAAGGGAGTTGGAGGAAGTTCACTTGTATGATCGTACTTCAATGGATGAGAAAGAGCCGTATCACTATGGAAAGTTACTTTTACACATGTGTAATAGCACGAGTATGCTCATTGCCAATGGTGTATCTTTGTGGAGTGGAACCAATGGATTTACATGTAGCAGACATAATGGGGATAGTGTGATTGACTATATGCTACTCTCTGAAGCCATCATGTATCGCATAAAGAGTTTTATATTTGGTCAATGGACCCCGGAATCCGACCATCGCACCTTATGTATTGACCTTTCATGTGGAGAAGCAACTAAGCATGATAATCTCAGCCAAAGGAAAGAGAAGTTATCACTATGTATGGATTTCAAACGGGCACCAATGTACATTGAAATGGTTGAGCAAAAATTATGGATGACAAAGCTTCAATGTGATGCACCATTGGAAACTAAATGGGAAGCTTTCAAGAAATCTATTTGTTCTTGTGCGGAAGAATGCTTTGCCATAAAGCATCTCCGTGGTATCAACAAAGATAGATCACGCAAAAGGTGGTTTGATAAAGAATGTCAAGATGCTCGAAAGTCCTTGATAAAGCTTGATGCAACTATGGACAAAGACAACTATCAAAGTCTTTTGCATATATACAAGGCATTGATTCAAAAGAAGAGAAGAAGATGGGAAGTAAAGCAACAAGAATTTCAAGTCCAAGAAAAGGCACATGCATGTGGAAGATTTTGGAGAAACTTGAGAGGCAAGCGGGTTGAGAATTTTGGTAACTTGAGTCTAGTGGATATGTACACACATTGTAGGCAATTATATGAGCAAGAAAATACTGAAAAAATGCCATTTTATGGTTCACTCCCATGTATGCCGTCTTTTTTTACTATTGAGGATGTATGCGGTGCGCTTGAAAATTTGGCCACTCGCAAAGCGGGAGATCTTCAAGGTATCAAGCCGGAGATGATCAAATGGACAGGAGATTTTACCCATGAGTGGATGTGTGATATGTTCAACCTTGCACTTCAACATGGTATTCCTTATGATTGGAGTACTAATTGGATTAAGCCTTTGCATAAAGGAGGGGATGTAAAGAATGTAAGCAACTACCGGACTATAATGATTGGGTCTCTTATGGAAAAGTTGTTTGGGTGCATAATGGAGATGAAATTGAGTGATTGGGCTGAAGAGAATGACAAGCGTGCAAAGGGACAAGCGGGTTTTCATCGATGTCATAGCACCATTGATCATCTCGTTACTCTTCGTGTTCTCATGGAGGAAAGTCGGTTGAAAGGCAAGCGATTGTATTGTTGTTTTGTGGACTTTAAGAAAGCCTTTGATATGATTCCACGTAACAATTTGTGGAGAAGGATGGAAGAACTCCAAGTGCCAAGTGAGTTTATGCTTGCGGTTTCTCGAATCTATGAGAAGGTGATTTGTCAATTGCGCATGGGAAGAGAAATTTCAGAAATTTTTGTAAGCACTATTGGGGTTAAACAAGGATGTCCATTGTCACCAACTCTCTTTGGTCTATGCATCGATCAATTGGAACAAAGGGTACTTGACTTTATGCAAGAAGAAGGCATTGAAGAGGTCACTATTTGCAATGCGGTAATCATGCTTTTGTTGTATGCGGATGATGTAGTGCTTCTAGCACACACTTTAGAAGATGCACAAAAGCTTATGGTTGTCCTTGCGAACTTTTGCTTGCATAGTGGGCTGATTGTAAATGAATCCAAAAAAAAGGTTATGCTTGTGAAAACCAACCATAAGGAGAAGCCATTCATTGTGTACAATAACGAGACACTTGAAGTTGTTGAGAGCTTTAAGTACCTTGGCCTTGAGGTTCCATCCAATCACAAGTGGCATGAATGTGCTATGCGTCGTTTGGAAGCGGGAAAGAGAGCATATTATGCATTTGAGAACATGTGTAATGCGGGAAACATCAAGTGTTGGGTTCTCAAGAAGTATCTTTTCGATGCATTGGTGACACCGGTTCTTCTTTATGGAGTTGAAGTGTGGGGCGGGAGCATCTCAAAGTCTACTTGGAAAGAGTTTGAGAATGTCCAAAAGCGTTTTCTTACAAACTTTCTCCAAGTTAAGACACAAACACCATATATGCTCCTACTTCTTGAGTCGGGATCTCTTCCAATTGAGGTTATGGGCATGCAAAGGGTTGTGGAGTACATGATAAAGATGCGTCAAAACCCCTCACAATGACTTCCTACAATTGCATGGGAAGCAAGAAAAAAAGTTCAAAAGACGCATAAAAGCAAGATCTTGAGCACGGGATGGATGCAAGACATAAAGAAGTGGTTTGGGAGATGGGATGCATTACACTTACTACATGATGCTTCAATTGACTCTCAAGTGAATGAAGCTTTTCTACAACGCCAATGTATTACGGCTTGGGAGAAATCCGGTGGGTCACGCTTCATACATTACACCACCTATATTGCCCCCAACTACAAAACCATGTTCTTCGCTGAGAGAGGAAACCGTACTCACACTTACATGCTTGAGCCTATTCCCTTATCCGTGATATGCACTATCGCAGCAATTCGGCTTAGCTCCCATCTCCTTCGATGCGAGATAGGGCGTTGGGGCAATGGAGAAGAGTAAAATCGATTGTGCACATTATGCTCACTACAAGTTCGAGAGTCTGAGTACCACACACTACTAGAGTGCTCAGCTTTTGATCACATCCGAACTTGCTTCTCTCACATTTTCAGCCATAACTTAGACCTACACACTTTCCTCTCCCAGCCAAAGTGTGGGCTCTCCATTGCGACTCTCATCACTACAATTTTGAAGCATCGAGAGTCACTCATCAGCCATACATATACTACATCACATGTAACTTTGGTCCCATAGGTCATATTTGACCTTCGAGGACGATAATAAAATCTATCTATCTATCTCTCTCTCTCTCTCTCTCTCTCTCTCTCTCTCTCTCTCTCTCTCTCTCTCTCTCTCTCTCTCTCTCTCTCTCTCTCTCTCTCTCTCTCTCTCTCTCTCTCTCTCTCTCTCTCTCTCTCTCTCTCTCTCTCGGCCATGGCGTCAACGGGGAGATTCGAGGAAAGAAAAGGAGAGACTCTCTTCTCCCCTCTCGAGCTTGAACGAAGAAATCAAAGCAAAGGATAGACTCTCTCTCTCTCCCTCTCGAGCTTGAACAAGAAGCAAGCAAGGGAGTAAACTTGAAGCAAGCAAGGGTGAGCTTGGTCGAAGCAAGCAAGGGAGTAAACTTGAAGCAAGCAAGGGCAAGCTTGGTCAAAGCAAGCAAGGGAGTAAACTTAAAGCAAGCAAGGTTGAGAAGAAGCTTGTCGAGGCAAGCAAGTAGAGCTTGAGAAGAACTTGTCGAGGCCAGCAAGCAAACCAAGGGAGTAAGCTTAAAGCAAGCAAGTTGAGAAGCTGGAGAGTGCATGAAGCATTAAGGAGGAGCTCGGCAACATAAGGTGAGCAAGAAAAGAAGGGGATCCAGGGACTTGAAGGGAAGAATGAAGTCCAAAGGGCAAAGGCAAGAAGAGAGTTGGAGCTCAGCACAGCTTATAGTGTTAGAGAGACAGTGGTTTTTTGAGCTGTTTTTTGGTCTGTTTTTAGTACACCAAAGCCATTTTACAAAGGAGACTCTGCCAAAATTTTTGCAGAATCTGAAGCTTTCTTGGTTCATTTGACATGTTGATATTGGTTCAGAGGTTAGTTTACAGGGGAAACTCTGCCGAATTTTTCCCAAGAAAGTAAACTACTGTGAAGCGTAGCTATGGTTGGATCACAGGACACTGATCTTTACAATATCAAGAAGCTGGATGGAACCAATTTCCCATTGTGGAAGAAGCAGATTTGGCACATGTTGGTACAAAAGAAGCAGATAAAACCTATAAAGCTCAAGGGGATAAAACCAGAAGATATGGACAAAGATGAATGGAGCAAAATGGATGAATTGGCACTTTCTATCATTATGCTGAATTTGGCAGAAATCGTTTACTTCAATGTAGCAGACGAGATGTCGGCTTATCAAGCATGGTTAAAGTTGAGTGATCTTTATGAGAAGCAGAGTGCACCTTCACAGGTATACTGGCTTAAGAAGCTTGTTGACTTGAAGATGAAAGAAGGGACACCTATGTCCAATCATCTGAATGAATTCAACACAATCTATAGTCAGTTGTCAGCTCAAGGTGTCAAGTTTGATGAACCTGTTAGAGCTATGTTCCTGTTGATCACATTGCCGGAAAGTTGGGATACTTTTCGCACAGCTTTGAGTAATTCTGCACCTCCAGATGGTTTGAACATAGCACGTGTAGAAGGAAGTCTGCTTACTGAAGAAACCAATAGAAAGACAATGGACAAAGGCAAAGGAACAGCCTTAGTTGTCAGGTAAAGGACCAAACAAAAGTACAAAGGTGGAAAGAGGAATCAGTCTCGTAGCAAGTCCCGCAGTGCTAAAGGCAATAGTGACATAGAATGCTACCATTAAGGCAAGAAGGGTCACATGAAAAGAGACTGCAGAGAATGGAAAGTAGAAAAAGGCAAAGAGAAAGCTGAAGACCATGGTGAGAAGAACAAGTCCTCAGTGAAGATTCAAGAAATAAATGTGACAAACATTGTTGCAGAGGATGACAGTCTAGTGTCAGGAGACATCTACTTCTTGAAGAATACAATGGACTCAGCTCTTCTTACAGCATCTGATGGAAATGCACTGAGTGACTGGATTATAGACTCAGGGGCATCACTTCATGTGTCTCCAAACAAGGAGTGTTTTACCTCTTATGTGACCACTACAGATCATGTTCGGCTAGGCAATGGGCAGACATGTGGGATCTTAGGTGTTGGAGATGTTCAATTGAAGTTTCAGAATGGCTCTTCTTTCACACTGAAGAATGTGAGACATGTTCCCGCAATTACAAAGATCTTGATCAGCACAGAATTACTTGATGATGCTAGCTACGTCACCACTTTTGGACAGAACATGTGGAAGATATCCAAGGGTTCTATGACAGTAGCACATGGAGTAAAGTCTGGAGGACTTTACATGATTTATGTATCAAATGTCTCTAAAAATGTAATCAATGTAATCGAGCAGCCGAACGTTTCTTTGTGGCATAGCCGGTTAGGACATATGTCCAAGAAGGGAATGGAAATCTTGTCTCGTTCTGGTTATTTGCCTGGCTTTTCATTTAATGATTTTGAATTCTGTGAATATTGTCTGTATGGTAAGCAAACACAGCAGCCACATAAGCATAGAAGCAGTAGAAGAGATACACAGTTGGCACTTGTTCATAGTGATTTTTGTGGACCTATGCCTAACCTATCTCTAGGGGGAGCTTCTTACTTTATGACATTTATAGATGATTACGCGAGGAAAGTATGGGTTTACTTTCTCAAGCACAAGGATGAAGCGTTGAGTGTTTTCAAAACGTTTGTGACAGTTGTGGAGAATCAGAGTGGCAAGAAGCTTAAATTCTTACGCAATTACAATGGTGGAGAGTATGTTTCAAAGGCCTTTCAGGACTTTTGTGAGTCAAAAGGTATAAAACGTGAACTTACTGCTCCTTACAATCCTCCTCAAAATGGTGTTGCTGAGAGGATGAATAGGACCATACAAGAGAAGGTCAGAAGTATGTTGTCTAATGCACAGCTGTCAAATGGTTTTTGGGCTGAAGCTGTATCAACAGCTGTTCATCTTGTAAATAGATCTCCTACCAAGGTTTTGCAGAAGGATTCAGTGCCAAAGATGGTATGGTCAGGAAAAATGCCCTCATACAAGCATCTCAGAGTCTTTGGTTGTGAGGCATATACTCACGTTCCAAAAGAATTTAGGAACAAACTTGAGCCAAAGAGTAGAAAGTGCATCTTTCTAGGCTATGGTAATTCTGGTGAGATGGGGTACAGACTTTGGGATCCCGAATCCAGAAAGGTTGTCCGCAGCAATGATGTTCACTTTAATGAATCCAAATATCATTCTAAACCAGAAAGGGTTGAGGAGATTAGAAGAGTTGTCTTCCAAGAAGATGGACCTGCACGTGCAAGACAAAATGTCAGGGCTCAAGAGGAGCAAGGACAGGATAGAGTGGAACCACAGGTTATGGCTGAGCCTGAGCCACCTATTGTGCGTAGATCTGGACGTGTCACGCGACCTCCTGATAGGTTTGTTCCATCTATGAACTATGTCATGTTGACTGATTGCAATGAGCCTTCATGCTACAAGGAAGCAGTGCAAATGAAGGACTCCGGTAATTGGCAATTGGCCATGCAGTCAGAGATGACAGCTCTGCATAAAAACCAGACATGGAAGCTAGTTAAATTACCACGGGCCAAAAAGGCTCTACCCTGTAAATGGGTTTACAGGTATAAGATCACCGCTCATGATAGTCAGCCAAAGTACAAAGCAAGGCTTGTTGCCAAGGGATTTAAGCAAGAATAAGGCATTGACTTTGAGGAAGTCTTCTCTCCGGTGGTCAAGATAACTACATTGAGATGCTTTCTTGCATTGGTTGCCATATTAGATTTGGTGTTGCACCAAATGGATGTCAAGACAGTGTTCTTGCATGGTGATTTAGATGTGGAAATTTACATGCAGCAGCAAGAAGGTTTTGTTGAGAAAGGCAAGGAAGATTGGGTATGCTAGTTGTTAAAGAGTCTTTATGGCTTAAAACAATCACCGAGGGCATGGTACCATAAATTCCACAAGTTTATGCTTTCTCAAGGCTACAAACGTAGTGAGTTCGATCACTGTCTATATACAAAGAAGGCTAAGGATGGTAGTTGGCTGATCCTTATTTTGTATGTGGATGACATGTTGATTGTGTTGAGATGTCGAGCTCTACACCTTGAGCTGGCATCCACTACGGGTCTTGGCCGCTTACGGCATTTACTCACTGGCGCGTTAGGTGACCGACACGGAGGATCTCTGCCAGTGATTCTACAGCTGGACTACACTTATAGTGCCAGCCTAGTACGCTTCTAGCGAGTTCACACTTAGTGACCGCATGTACATATGTGCTACTTTTCAGCTTTAGCACTTAGTCATTTTGTACTCTCTTTTCTGTGAAGAAGAAGAAGAAGCTTTCCATCTCTGTGTGCTTTGTGCTTGTCTTGTGTAGCTCTCTTGCATCCTCATTCTTTACATGGTATCAGAGCCTGGTGCAGGCAAGAGAGGCTAAGAGAGCAAGAGCATCACAATCCCTTCGTTCGCAATCTACAAGTTTCTGAACAGGTCTCCAAAGTGCAGTATACAGAGATTTACTGTACAAGTACAGTGGTTGTATGTACGCTTGATTGTGGACACTCGTTGAGTGTAGAAAGCGTTACAAGAACCACGATAGCAGGTTCAGCAGATTTGCAGGTTTTTGCAGATTGCAGCTATTTTGTCTTAGTGCTTCAAGATGTCTGACGGTTTCAGTCATATTGTTACTGAGAAGCTTGAGAAAAATAACTACCCTGCATGGAAGTTCAGAATAACAAATTTCCTAAAAGGAAAAGGTTATTGGGACTATGTAGAAGGAGACAATGAAAAGGAACCAGAGATTCCCGAGGCAAATGCTACAGCAGAACAAAGGAAAGCTTTGAGGGACTGGCAACAAGGCCAGAGCAAAGTGATGTATTGGCTTTCTATGAGCATCACAGATGGCATGATGGGCTATCTACAGGATGCTGAAACCCCCGCCATTGCATGGAAAAACTTAGGCAGAGTGTTCGAGGTGAACACCAAGGCCAGGAAGCTTCAACTAAAGTCGGAGCTAAATCAGGTTAAGAGGAACAACCTCTCCATCAATGATTATGCTTTGAAGATCAAGAGTATCATTGAGGCTCTTGGATCTATTAAAGTCTCAGTGGAAGACGATGACATTGTCCGTGCATGCTTGGATGGTCTAGGAGATGAGTATGTACATTTTAGGTATTCCATGAATACAAGAGACGACATCCCCGTGTTCCAAGATTTGATTTCTATGCTTATTCTTGAGGAGAAGAACCTTGACACATCTTCTTCTCATGGCAGAAATAATTCTAAACAGGCCTTCTATTCTAACTCCAACAGAGGTAGAGGTAGAGGTCGTGGTCGAGGCCCAAGGGGTTGCAGGGGCCAATTTCTGGAAGGTCAATCAAATCAAAACAATACAGGTGGCAGGGGAAACCAGTCTCAAGGTAGGGGGAGTCAAAGAGGTCGTGGTGCAGGATCAAGCAGGCAGCAACATACTCCAGATAGTAGAGAATGTTGGACTTGTGGTGAAAGAGGTCACATGTCACGTGACTGTCCAAAGGGAAAAGCAAGTAGAAAGAGAGAACAGGGCAACTATGCATCTACTAGCAGAGATGCAGATGACAGCAAAAACGAGCGCATGCTTGTTATGCAACATGTAATGAATACAATGACTGCAGAGAATTCCACCCAAGATGATGTTTGGTATGTGGATTCAGGTGCCTCTAATCAAATGACGTCTCGTGGAGAGTGGTTTAGAGATATGCGCAAACCAGATGTGTCAGGCTATGTGCAGACAGGAGATGACACAGCTCACCCCATTGCTCATGTAGGGGACATACCTCTAAATACGAAGAGTGGGAAATCAAAGTACTTAGTAGATGTACTTCATGTCCCAAACATTACAAAGAATCTTGTTTCTGTTGGACAAATGGTTGAGCAGGGTTTGCAGGTTCGCTTCAATCCAAATGGCTGTTATGTAGAAGATTTCCAGAATGGCTGTAAGCTGATCATAGAGGGCAAATGTGTGGGCAGAATGTTTACGCTGAATGTAGACATGCCTGAGGTAAAAGCTGCATTATTTGCACAGGGCACAGGTGTTGTGGCTGATGTTGACATTTGGCACAAACGCATTGGCCATGTCAATGAGCAGAGATTGCACAGCATGCAATCAAAACAGATTGTAAAAGGTTTGCCCAAATTCAAGGTGGATGGTATGCATAAAGTGTGTGCAGCATGCCAGTTTGGAAAACAGTCAAAGGTCTCATTTCCACATGAGCGCAATGTATGTAAAAATCCACTTGAGGTGGTGCACACAGATGTTTGGGGTCCAACTGATACTGCAAGTATACATGGTTGCAGGTATTATGTCTCTTTCATTGATGACCATACAAGGAAAGTATGGGTCTACTTCATGCGTAACAAAAGTGAAGTGTTTGGTCACTTTCAAGAATTCAAAGTCATGATTGAGAAGGAGACAGATATGCAAATCAAGACATTGAGGTCAGATGGAGGGGGAGAGTACTTCTCCAATAATTTTTCAGATTTTCTGCGAATGCATGGTATACACAGGCAATTTACATGCAGATATACTCCACAGCAGAATGGGGTCGCAGAAAGGAAAAACAGGCACATTGCAGAGGTTGCACGTGCATTGATGAATGAGAAGAACATGCCTCATCATTTCTGGGCTGAAGCTGTAAATACAGCTGTGTATATTATGAACAGGACACCTATAGCTGCGGTGCATGATGTAACACCTGAGGAAAAGTTTACAGGTACAAAGCCTGATTTGGCACACTTGAAAGTGTTTGGCTGCATAGCTTACGTGCATGTACCAGATGAGTTGCGTAGGAAATTGGATCCTAAAGCAGAGAAATGTATTCTTGTGGGATATTCCCTTGAACAAAAGGGGTACAGGTGCTACAATCCTACTACACGAGAATTACGAGTGAGCAGAGATGTAGTCTTTGATGAGATGAGCAGCTGGTACAGTAATGCACATGGCACTATTGGGGCTGATGTAAAAGATGATGTGGTTGTACAAAATGTGAGGCCACAGTCACAGGTTTTGAGTGGACCACAAGAGTCCTCTTCTCGTGGCTCTGTTGAGAAACCATGGAATGGTAGACTACGTACGCAGGTTACTCCACCAACAGGTACAAGGAATGTATCACGAAAAGGAAAGGAAAAGTTTGATGAACCTCCCTTTATGGTTGATGCATCATCAGGTTTTTCACATGTAGACATGGATTCAGATGGTTCTGAACAAAGTCTTGATGAGGAATTTGGAATTCCGGCTGTCAGGACACCTGGTGTAAGGAAAGTACAAGAAGATGCTAGAGGGCAAAGGAGTGACCCAGGACCGCGCAGATCTAATAGAGTCAGAAATCCAGTTCAGAAATTGACTTATGATGGGTATCTAGCGCATCACCAAGCCTACATGGCTAAGGTGATACAGGATGTGGAGCCCACATGTTTTGAGGATGCAGTTGGAAATGTGCATTGGGATGATGCAATGAATGAAGAGATGGCTGCATTGGAAGCAAATGACACATGGGAGTTGGTGCCATTGCCAAGTGGCAAGAAAGCTATTGGCTGTAAATGGGTGTATAAAACCAAGCATAAGGCTGATGGTAACATTGAGCGTCACAAGGCAAGGCTGGTCGCAAAGGGTTATGCACAGACGTA
This sequence comes from Adiantum capillus-veneris, assembly GCF_014529385.1. Lineage (NCBI taxonomy): Eukaryota > Viridiplantae > Streptophyta > Polypodiopsida > Polypodiales > Pteridaceae > Adiantum > Adiantum capillus-veneris. Next base: position 66,968,194 of record NC_140933.1, read on the forward strand.
TGGCATAGACTATGAGGAGACCTTTGCTCCAGTGGCAAAGATGACGACAGTGAGAGCTGTCATAGCAGTGGCTGCATCTAGAGGATGGATTATGCATCAAATGGATGTAAAGAATGCCTTCTTGAATGGTGAGTTGCAAGAGGAAGTGTATATGGATCAGCCACCTGGTTATGTCGATCCAGGTTACCCAGATTATGTATGCAGGCTTCTCAAAGCTTTGTATGGTTTGAAGCAGGGCTCTAGAGCATGGTATGACAGGATTTCCAAGTATCTTGTCAGTATTGGTTTTAGGAAAGCTCATGCTGATCATTCACTCTATGTACGTGAGAGTGATGTGGGGATTGTGGTCATTACCATATATGTAGATGACCTTATTATTGTTGGTGACAATGCTATGGAGATTGACCATGTGAAGGGTCTTCTCAAACAGGAGTTTGAAATTAAAGATTTAGGCGAGTTGCGCTACTTTCTTGGCATTGAAGTGATCAGGACTCCAGAGGGTGTATGGCTATCACAGAGACAGTATGCTTTGGACATGTTGTCAAAGTATGGTATGGCTTATTGTAAGCCAATTTCTATTCCCTTGGATGTGAATGCCAAGCTGAGTGCAGAGAAGGGTGATGTTGTTGAGGATGTCAACATGTACAGGAAGATTGTGGGTAGTCTAATCTACTTGACTATCACGAGGCCAGACTTGAGCTACACAGTAGGCTTGGAGAGTCAGTTCATGCAACTTCCGAGGAAGCCACATTTGGATGGAGTACGATGCACACTTAGGTATGTGCAAGGTACTCTTGACTACGCATTGTTCTATGCAGCAGATGCACCATTAGCATTGTATGGGTATACAGATGCAGAGTGGGCAGGTAGCATTGTTGATAGGAGATCTACGAGTGGCTTCATGTTCTCTTTTGGGAGTGCTGCTGTTACTTGGAGCAGCAAAAAGCAGCCTACGGTTGCTTTATCGAGCACAGAGGCCGAGTACAGAGGTGCAGCAGTTGCGGCGTGCGAGGTAGCTTGGCTATGCACATTACTTGAGGACTTGGGAGTGCAGGTGGACCAACAGATTTTCATCCATTGTGACAACCTCAGCAGCATGCAGTTGGCTAGGAACCCAGTGTTCCATGCCAGGACCAAACACATAGAGGTCCATTACCACTACGTTCGAGAGCGAGTGTTGGCGGGCGACATCGACTTGGTCTACGTCAGCACAGAGGAGCAGATAGCGGATATCTTTACCAAGGCCCTCGGAGCTGAGAAGCTTCGACGTTTCCGGACTATGCTTGGACTCTGCGACATGCAGAGCTCGAGGGGGAGTGTTGAGATGTCGAGCTCTACACCTTGAGCTGGCATCCACTACGGGTCTTGGCCGCTTACGGCATTTACTCACTGGCGCGTTAGGTGACCGACACGGAGGATCTCTGCCAGTGATTCTACAGCTGGACTACACTTATAGTGCCAGCCTAGTACGCTTCTAGCGAGTTCACACTTAGTGACCGCATGTACATATGTGCTACTTTTCAGCTTTAGCACTTAGTCATTTTGTACTCTCTTTTCTGTGAAGAAGAAGAAGAAGCTTTCCATCTCTGTGTGCTTTGTGCTTGTCTTGTGTAGCTCTCTTGCATCCTCATTCTTTACAGATTGCTGGCAAGCACTTGGAAGAAATTTCAGCTTTGAAGTCAAAGATGGCAAAATCGTTTGACATGAAAGACATGGGTGGGGCAAGTCATATACTTGGTATGCGCATTGAGAGAGATAGATCAAAGAAGTTGATTTGCTTATCTCAAACAGAGTATATTGACAAGGTTTTGCAACGTTTCAATATGGAGAAGGGAAAGGCACTGAGTGTTCCATTGCCACCATATGTGAAACTTAGCAAACAAGATTGTCCTGTGTCTGAGGAAGAACAAGATGAAATGGATAAGATTCCATATGTGTCTGCAGTGGGTAGTTTGATGTATGCAATGATTGCTACTCGCCCAGACATTGCATTTGCAGTGGGAGTAGTAAGTCGATACATGTTGAGGCGGTCCGGGGCGGGCAACAAGAAGAGCAACCTCTAGACACCCTTCAAGGCTCCCGTGCTGCTCAATTGGGTTGGGGTTGGAAAAAAACAACAAACACACACACAAACCCGCAACCTAACCCTACACAAATTTGGGGCACCACCTAGTTTGGATGCGAACTAGGACGCGTAGAGAGAGAGAGAGAGAGAGAGAGAGAGAGAGAGAGAGAGAGAGAGAGAGAGAGAGAGAGCTCGGGCTGCTTTGAAACGTATCGGCAATGATCAAGCAAACACAACTATATATTTAAGAAAGAGAGAGAAAGAGGGAGGGGGTGCTTGTTGCATTAATACCTTCTTACAAATCTGTCATGACAAATCAAAGTGAGATTAGTATTTGTTCAACATAGCTTGCGTAAATTTCACCACAACACATCACAAGAAAAGCCACCCCCAATCACTGTCTTAAGGCCAGGGGAGTCCTCTCCACCCTGTCGCCCTCTTACAGTATGTGGGACTTATGGCTAGATTGATGAAAACACCAGAGAAAAGCTATCAAGAACTTAACAAAAAACACCAAGACACTTACGCATCATTGTTCTCCATTACTTCACGTTGGAAGGGAGACAAAGTATCCAAGCTTAGTCCAAATCCACCCTTCTTGATTCAGCAAATGTTGGGCTTACACTAGTAGGAGAAATGATAGATTTCCTACTCTCAATTGAATGATCACTCTCTCTCTTACAATGGCATAGAGTTCCCTTGCTAATCTCCTATTACAACACAAGCACATGCATAAGACAATGAGCTTCCACTCAAGAGCTCCTTCTAGAGAGGTTGAGCTTGGCTTCTCAAGCTATAGCATAGTGCTCTTGCTTATGTCTCTCCCTTTTGTGCTAGCCACACCCTCCTTTTATAGCAATTTTGAAGGCTAGGGTTACTCCTCTAACCATGGTTGGGTTAGATTTTCAGCCATTTATCTAATTTCTTTTGCTTGGAATTATCAAGAAGTTGGTGGGGAAAGAGAGAGGAGAGAAATGGAGGTGATAGGACTTTTCATAGTGGGTTAGTGTTAGTAGAGTTAGTATTAATTTACAAATGGAATTGGATATTTACAATGGGAGTATCCATGTAGGATACAAATAAGGAAGAAAAACTCTTAAGAGGTAAGAAAAGGTGGATTTCTTACAAGGTTGATGCTCCAAGTGTCTTGAGTAGGGCCAATTTTGACGCTTGCTGACGGTCCATTAGCTTTGACGGTACATTTTTTCTCCACTCTTGACTTTCCTTGAGAGACAAGGTAATTGAAGCTGAGTAATCAACCACCATGATGCTGTCTTTTAAGAGAAGAGGCTGAATTTTGTGGTTTTTTTGATAGATATGGGTAAATTGGAGGAAGAAAAATGAGACTAGGTGGTCAATTTTGGAATGGAATTGTGTGTGGGAGGTATGAGTTCACCATGGTTTCTCTTATTCTTCAAGGTTGAGGAGAAGGTGAGTAGGGTGCAGAGAGGAGGGGTGAGAGAGGTGGAGATGATGAGTGGAGAAGTGTGTGTGAAAGAGGAAAATGATAAACTGGAAGAGAGAGTGTGGCTGCATAACATGGGAAAATTGGGGTCCACTAATAAAATCATAGCTCACAGCTCGTAGCTCAAAAAAATATGAAAAAATTTGAGGCAAAAGTTCAGCCCACTAGCTACAACTTTTGTTTGTATCACCTTTTCAAATTTGGAGAGCAAGTGAACTTTAAAAATTCAACAAAATCGACCGTTTTTTTCCACTGCACAAGGTCCTTGTGGGGTCCTTCTTTGGATGATTCTTTTGAATACCTCCAAGAGTGAGCCCTCCATAGTGCATGTATGCATGCCACCTACCCTTGACCTTATTTGGTAGGCCTATAATTGAAGATATTGTTGAGATTATGATATAAGTGAATAGTACAACTAAGAAAATCAAATATTGAGGGGTCTAAAAAATATGTACATGTCAAATATAAATAATATAAGTGGGAAAAATATAAAGGGGTCAAAAGAAATCTCTCTCATTATGAGGCTACCATAAAAAGATAAATATTTTTGGTGTTCTACTTTTTTAGAAAAAAAAACAAAATAGATGTAGGAAGGGAAAAATCACAATAGTGAAAAAATATACACATAAATAAAACTAGTTTTTTTGGATTTTTGTTGGGGTGGAGTTACACAAAATATAAGAGAAGCTTACATGAAAATATTTCTATATGGAATAAAGAGTATGAAAAATGGTAAGAAAAAATTGTGGTAATGGTGAGGCAATGTACAGAGCATAAATAACACACACCTAGGTAGAAATATTTAAATAAATACCAAAATAATTATGAAAAAATCTTTTATTTAGGCCCTATATACAAAGAAATATTTACATACGCATGGGCCATAATATACTTATATTTTTTATTTTTATTATTTATTTATTTTTTATGGATCAACTAGCCCAATGACTAGGGTTTTTTAAGAAGATATGGGAAAAGTCCCGTGACTCACGCACGCCTATGTACAGTGAAATGGTAGGGATAGCCACAGTGTTTGGGTGATTTTGGTAGGGTGAGGTAACTCACTGTGGCAATTACAAAGAGCCGAAAAACGGCTATCATTAGCCCTCCCCCTGGATGATGGTATATTCATGTACCATCATAGAGCATCTTTTCCAAAGAGAGTGCTTCGGAGTCCTTGACGAGATCTTTATTTTTTGGCCCCTCAGAATTTTGGCTAGAGTTACACTCATGCTTCATGTAACAATACTTACATGAGACAGTGGCCTTTTGACAGATCTTTGGTAGATCCTTTGGTAGAAGGCAACTCAAATAGGGCTTCAAGCGATACCCGTTTACTTTCCTGGAGTGCTCTTTACCATTCAAGTCCATAAGCTGATAGTAACTTGAATTGAAAGCCTTCTTGACTATGTATGACCCTTGCCATCTTGTTTCAAATTTGGCATCAAAACGATTATCGAGTCGATTGTCATACCTTAGCACAAGATCTCCTTCATTGATGCCTTTGTCCTTCAGTTTCTTGTCAAGCTTCTCCTTCGCCTGCATAGCTTTCCTCTTGTAGCACTCGTATGCTGCTTCTCTTTTCCACTCAAGCTCAGCTAAGGTAAGAAATCGATCCATCCATGCTTCTTGATCATCTTGAGCTGCTTTGCCATGAAGTCGCATTGTTGGAATGTTTAGCTCAATTGGCTGTAAAGCCTCTTGACCATAGACCAAGTGAAATGGTGTGAACTCCGTGGCTTCCCTATATGTGGTTCGATACGCCCACAAGGCACCATCCAAGAAGTCATCCCACAACTTTGTCTTGTTTTTTACCATCTTTCTAATGATGCCTGCAATGACACCATTAGCTTTTTCTACCAAACCATTTGATTGGGGATAGTAGGGTGTACTGTGACGATGTAGAATGTGAAGTTCTTCACAGACTTCTGTGAGCAATCCCTTTCTAAACCCTGGACCATTATCAGAAACAATCTCCAAAGGTGTGTCAAATCTACAACAAATGTGAGTGTAGACGAATTTTCTCACTATCTTCTCATTTACCTTTGCCACACTTTGTGCTTCCACCCACCTAGTCATATAGTCTACAACCACTAGAATGTAGAGTTTACCATTTTTTGTCCTAGGCAGAGGACCCATAGCATCAATGCCTCACTTTTCAAATGGTCCATTTGCAAGCACGATTTGCCTTGGACCATAAACCAATCTTCTATTCCCATTTACCTGACAATTGTGACAACTTTTACACCAATGTTGGACATCCACATGCAGACTTGGCCAAACATACCCCGCAAGCAAAATCTTCTTCACAGTTAATTCTTGGGCAAAATGACCACCACATGCTTCTTCATGCAAACCTTTTAGAATGGCTGGAATTTCCTCAATAGTTGGTACTCTTCTGCATACTTGATCCCTCCCTCTTTGATAGAGGGAGCCTTCTAGGAAGAGATATGCGCTTGCCTTCTTCATGAGTCTCCTCTTCTGAGCCTTCGTGAAGTCTTGTGGAAACTCGCCCTCCAAAATGTAGCTAATAATGGGAGCCAATGACTCCAATCCCTGGTATCTTGGTTTCTTGACAGCTGCTGCCACCATGATGACCTGCACTTCTCTCTCAACACATGTAACTGCTTGTTGGGCAAGTAAATCGGCATCTTCATTTTGTTTCCTCGGAATATGATATAGTTGCACCTCTTCAAACTGATTCAACATCCTACGAATGGCATGAACTTTTGTCCTTAAGCTTTCATTCTTGCATGCCCAAATGCCTAAAATCTGTTTAACAATGAGAAGTGCATCTCCCTTTACCATGAGACGTTTTATCCCTTGGCCAATGCACATCTTCAAACCATGAAGTAGTGTGTCGTATTCTGCTTCATTGTTGCTAGTTGAACCTGGTAGATTGACCTTCTCTTTCATGACCACCTCTCCACTTGGGTTGAGCAACACTAGCCCTCCCCCTGCTTTCCCTGTGGCTCGTTGAAAAGCTCCATCAAAGAACAAGGTAAAAGCATTGGGAATACTTTTTGGTGGTGGTAATGGTAGGGTCTTTACTTCAGGCACCTTAATCTCCTTTTCATGCACCCTATAAGTGAGAATCCCTGCCAATTGTGCACGCACACTATCTTCTACCTTGAAAGAGTATTGAAACTCTTGCAACTCCATAATCCACTTTGAGATCCTAGTACTAAGAGTCATTTGAGATGACACCCAAGGGAACAAATTCTCTGCGGTGAGGATTACAAAAGGTTTTGGTAGCAGGTAGGATCTAAACTTTCTCACCGCAAACATGAGAGAAAGCATCATGAGTTCTGCTTCTGTGTAGTCTCTCTCCAAAGCATTCATGACCCTACTAGCAAAGTAGATGGGTCGCATCCTTGTACTGTGGGGATCTTGTTGTAGCAACACAGCACCAATTGTTTCCCTTCCAACACTAGAGCTAACAAAGAATGTGTACTCCCAACAAGGAGGCATGAGTGTTGGTAGCTCTGACAAAATGACTTTAATGTTACAAAAATACTCTTCAAGCTCATCAGACCATGCAAATTCTACTTGTTGTGTCAACTTTTGCAAAGGATGAAGCAACTCCGAGGTTAAGTGAATGAAGCGTGACATATACTTCACCTTCTGAATGAAAGAGATGACCTCCTTAAGACTCTTCGGTGATGGGAGCTCAATAAGAGCCTTTGCCTTTGAAGGATCCACCTCAATGCCTTTATAGGAAATCTTGTGACCGAGCAAGATCACTTCATCCTCACCTATGTGGCACTTGTCGGGGTTGAGTTGACCTCCCATGTCGTAGAGCTTCTTTAAACCTTCTTCTACCCTTTGTAGATGCAATGATTTTGAGCTATAAATACAGAAATCATCAATGAACACCCTAATTGACTTTCCAAAGAATGCTTGAAACACCATGTTCATGAAACGTTGGAATGTTGCAGGAGCATTTGTCAGACCAAATGGCATGACTCTAAAAGCATAACAACCCCAAGGAGTGATAAAGGTTGTTTTCAATTGATCCTCCAATGCAATCCCTATTTGAAAGTAACCTGAGTAGCCATCACACACAGTGTACTTCTCATGACCAGCTACCTCATTTAGTATCTCATCCTGAAATGGGAGGGGAAAGTGATCTCTTTTTGTTGCCTCATTGAGTGGACGGTAATCCACACACACCCTCCACTTTCCGTTTTTCTTAGGAGTGACAACAACGGGAGAGACCCACTCTGAATTCTCCACTGGATAAATGAAACCTGCTGCTAGAAGCTTTCTTACCTCCTTGAGTAAAGCCTGCTCCTTGATGACTCCTAGCCTTCGTAGCTTCTGAGCCTTAGGTGTGGCCTCTAGCTTCAACTCAATTTTGTGTTGAACACCATCTACTCCACGCACATCGGTGTAGTCTTTAGCAAAAAGCCTAGGAAACTTCCTTAGCACACATTTGAACTCCTCTCTTTCATCCTTTGTAAGTGTTGTTGATAGCGTACCTTCCAGCATCCCTTCATCTTGAACACCTTCGTCCTCTTGAGGACCTACCTCCTCCAAGCCTTGACAAGAGGTCTCTTGGTTGCTTGGCTTAAACCTTACCCCCATGACTTCGATGGAAGACTCCTCTTCAGTAATGCTGCTGCTACTTTCTTCTTCTGAAGTGCTATCGGTCCAACCTTCTTCCGTCTCACTTTGAGATGATTCTTCATGGAGCTCCTCTTGGCGTTTCTCCTTCATGTCAAAGACAACCTTCTTATGATTGTCATTCCTGCAAATTAATTTCCCACTCTCCCAATCCTGCAAAGCTCGCATTTTCATTAGCCATGGTCTTCCTAGGATAAATGGATAACCACTTCCCTTGGTCGACATAACATAAAAATCCACCGCTTTCTTAATGCCAAAGGCCTCTACAAAGACATTTTTACAAATTCCTACACACCTAGCCTTGCTATTGTTTGCCATCTTGAATTTGATTTCAGGTGTCTCATGGATGTGCATGCCTAGTCTTTGCATGAGTCCCTCTGTCATGATGCAAATTTGTGCACCCCCATCCACTAGACCTTTCCTAACCAATCTTCCTTTGATGTAACAGTCTAGCATCGGTGTAATGTCCTCATTCATTTCAGCTTGTGCAATTTTTACAACAGGCACACTCTCTTTTACCTTTCTCCTAGTGCTAACTGCCCTTGTTAAATCCCTCCTAACTTGTGGGCATAATGCAAGAAATTGAGGCCATGAAATATCAGGACCCTTACCTCTCATGTCTTCCAACAAGTTGTACAGAGCCATACCATGTCCAAGAGGGAAGTCTTGGAGGTTGATACGACGTCGAGTCCTCTTGGTTTCCTTGGTCTCCTTTTCTTTTTTGCCTTGTCCATGGTCACTCTGTGATGTGACTCCTTCTTTCTCTTTACCTTTCCCTCGGCCACGCTTAATGCCATTGGCTTCCATGTCAACCTCATTTGAATTTGTCACCTCTACCACATGCACATTTGGATCTGGCAAAGGTGGAACTCCTTCTACCCCTTGTGGAGGTGGTCTTGGTCCATTTGGCCTTTGTAGAAGCCTTGGTTGTTGACCAGCTCCTTCTCCTGCATTCATCACTGGGTAATTCAAGTTAGGTCTCCCTAGCTCTCCACGGGGCCAAGGAAAATTATACATCCCATGTCCAGACTCTCCGCAATTCCAACATTGCAAGACTCTCCTAGGTCGTGGATCTCGCTCTTCAGACTTCTTTGCTTGTCCCTTTGGACCTACAACTTGTGCAAGGTGAATTGACAGGCTGCTTAAAGATTCGTTTAACTTCTCAATTACTTCCGCCGTTACCTCAGGAAGCTCCCTCGATGTTGATGCTTGTGACTTACCTTTGGGTCTAAGACCTTCTATTGGAACCTCTCCCCTTAAGCACTTGAGTTTCCTATATTTCTCAGCAGCCCTAGTTTCCGCTGCATCAAAAGTAGCAGGTGCACCCGCCTCAACTTTTACCTTAAGGTCAGGAAAGAGTCCGGCTATGAACCTCTCCTTCTTTAAAAATTCTGCACCATCACCAGGGTTAGCAACATTTCGTATCCATAGAGCCCAAAGACGTAGAAACTCTTGCTTGTACAAGTAGTAGTCATCTAAGTCTTTTTGCTTATGAGAAACAATGTCTTGCCATAGTTTTTGAGTGTTTTGGGGATCAAAGAAGTATCTCTTAAAATGATTCAAAACTTCTGTGTAATTCCCCTTAACTTCCTTAGGCAAAGAGTCAAACCAAGTACTAGCATCTTTCCTAAGGACCACCTCAATCATTTCTACACGTTCTTGATCGATTACTATCCTCTTGATACGGCAAGACATCTTGAAATTTGCTAAAAATAATTCTGCATCCTCTCCAGGCTCTCCAAAGAAAAGAGAATATCCAGACATTTGGCGTTGGCTCTCCATTATTATGAAAGATTACAACACGAGTTACAATAAGGGATACAATAGAGATTTAGAACCACTCGCCTGCAAATGAAGAAGTGAGAAAATACCACTCTAGGTTTTCTTCTTCAGCTATCCAAGCTTCAATAAGGTCTCAATTTGTTTGATCAAAACAAAAAGGTAGACTATTGATGAGCTCTAAGAAGGGTTGAAATTCTTCAAAGCTAAGGCGATAAACAGAAATCTCTAGAACTTCATTTTCTGGATCCAAAAGAGCAACCACGTCCCAAGTGATAAATTGCACTTGCTCTACAATTCCCAACGCACAAGCGGTTTGTATAAAAACTAGATCTTCATGCTCGTCGAAGGCCGTGAGAAAGTAGCAATTGACTAGGAGCTCCTTTCCTTCGAGTTCCACACAGTCGGAGTGAGGCAACCTTCTCACAATTTCATAAAGAACATCCTCATCAAGTCCAATCAAGTTTGCAAGATTTAAAGACTCCACTTGTGCTACAAAATTCCTGGACAAAAACTCCTTAGGATTATGGTTAAATCATTCAAAAGCATAAAGAGATTTACAATGTCTCTATGAACAAAGTGTCATAGAAAGTAGAGAAGGATGAGAATTTATACAAATTTGCAATCTTCTCTATGCTCTCTTTATTAAGACAAGCTCTGAATAGCTCCCTATCTCCTTTGTTGAAAGCGAAAGAAAGACTATTAATAAGACGCAAATGAGGAAAAAATTCACCAAATGTGAGTCTATGAAGCATGAACTCTGGCCGCAAGTTTCCTGAAGAGTCTTCCTCAATGGTGAAATGCACTCGCCAAACGCCAAATTTCACTCTATTTACCAATCTTAGGGCACACACTAGTTGGATGAATGCGCGGTCTTCCTTAGTGCCCAACAACAAGAGGAAAATGGAATCCACGCGTAGGACCTTACGTCTTAACTTCACCACCCTCTTGTTATGAGGGAGACGCCTTACTACTTGCTCCTGCAACTCAATTGGTAATAGAGCTAGATCTCTAAGGATTGAACTTTCACTGCACACACATTCCCAGTTAGAACAAATGATCGTTTTTTTGTTTCTTGTAACAGCTTGGACAAAGAAAAAACAAACATACACACTATTTTGCCGAGCTGCACTTCATTTTAAAATAAAATGAACACATGTACATCAAAAGAAGTGTGGTAGTTGATGAGAGGTAGAATGACAGGGTTTGGTGATGCAAGAATTTCTCCTGCTCTTTGGGCACCAAACATGAACACCATTCGTTGTTGAAAATGGATCTTTCTACTAATTGCAACGTTTATTCTAATGTGTGGAGTAAAATGAAAGGGAAAAACCTCTATTCCTGGGCCATTATCCATGGCCTATGCATGTCCTAATGCTTAAAATAACACAAAAATATAGACGTCCAAGCTAATATCGTACCTAATGAGAGGCAAAATAAAAGGATTTACCGAAGTGTTTATCTCGGCTAACCTAAGAGGACCTAAAATTCTACGAATTACTCGCTGAAATTGCAACTTAGTACTAACAATTATGTGTACCTTTTGCCTTGCAATGGGAATGAAGGGATCATACAAATTCTCGTGATTCATGCAAGCTACTTGATTATGCTAAAGGTTGAGCCTTCACAAAACATACACAAGCCTGTCCTCAGTGGGGGCACCAATTTGAGGCGGTCCGGGGCAAGCAACAAGAAGAGCAACCTCTAGACACCCTTCAAGGCTCCCGTGCTGCTCAATTGGGTTGGGGTTGGAAAAAAACAACAAACACACACACAAACCCGCAACCTAACCCTACACAAATTTGGGGCACCACCTAGTTTGGATGCGAACTAGGACGCGTAGAGAGAGAGAGAGAGAGAGAGAGAGAGAGAGAGAGAGAGAGAGAGAGAGAGAGAGCTCGGGCTGCTTTGAAACGTATCGGCAATGATCAAGCAAACACAACTATATATTTAAGAAAGAGAGAGAAAGAGGGAGGGGGTGCTTGTTGCATTAATACCTTCTTACAAATCTGTCATGACAAATCAAAGTGAGATTAGTATTTGTTCAACATAGCTTGCGTAAATTTCACCACAACACATCACAAGAAAAGCCACCCCCAATCACTGTCTTAAGGCCAGGGGAGTCTTCTCCACCCTGTCGCCCTCTTACAGTATGTGGGACTTATGGCTAGATTGATGACAACACCAGAGACAAGCTATCAAGAACTTAACAAAAAACACCAAGACACTTACGCATCATTGTTGTCCATTACTTCACGTTGGAAGGGAGACAAAGTATCCATTACTTCACGTTGAAAGGAATATTGAGATGCCTGAAAGCTACAAAGAGTATGCGTATATGCTATGGGAGTCAGGAGCTAAGTGTAAAGGGTTTTACAGACTCAGATTATGCAGGTGACTTAGACAACCGAAGGTCTACGTCAGGGTATGTCTTTACATTGGCTGGTGGAGCAGTATCATGGCGTTCTAGATTACAAGATTGTGTTACTCAGTCTACTACAGAGGCTGAATATGTTGCAGCATAAGAGGCATGCAAAGAATCAATTTGGCTTAATCAACTAATAACAGATTTGGGAATCAAAGAAGAGATTCCTGTGTTATATTGTGATAGTGAAAGTGCTATACAATTGGCTCGCAATCCAGTTTATCACTCAAAGACAAAGCATGTGGATGTGAAGTATCATTTCATCAGGGAAATGCTCGAGGATAAGCAACTTCAGCTTGTCAAAGTTCACACCACAGAAAATCCTGCTGATCTACTTACAAAAGGACTTCCCTCAGAGAGATTTGCGCATTTTCGCAAGCAGTTAGGTGTAGGGTAGTACATCACTTCTCTACATCTCTTGTATATTAGCTTGTATAGTAGCTTCTCTCACACTTAAAGTACCACATTGGACTTTAAGTGGGAGGTTGTTGGGGTATAACGCTCAATGTGGTCGCCCAGGTAAGTGGGCGGGCCGCCAGGTATGTACACATATTCTTTTATTAAAACCTAATAAGAACTCACTATGCTCTACACATTACAGTAGAGCGAGTTAACCATATCGTCGTGCTCTTCTTCTCGCATTCTCTCTCGCGTCGCACTTTCGCTCGTACTCCTTCAATCATCTTTGCATTACAAGGTAGCCTATGGCCCTAAGGCTATAGGGTGCTATTTATGATAACAAGGAACCCTATGGTCCTAAGGCCATAGGGTGGTCATGTTGCTTCACTACTACATATACAAGAGCGGAGGGATTTTTACCTTGGTTTTTATGGTGTATGAACCTTTTGATCCGAAGACCGTAATTTGTTATATGCTCTTTTACAAGCTACTACTTACAAAGTGTGGCCTACAATTAGAACCTTTGACCATGAGGTCACTAGTCATAGATTTTTTTAAATATTTTAGAGGATGCATACAATTGCCACCCGATGGCCTTAGGGCCATAAGGTTGCATGTCTACAAAGAATGATATGATGTTACAACCATGAAATTTTTCTTCAACAATGAAAAAACTCTGACCCTAAGATCATAGGATGCTTTGACAAGACCCCTAGCCTTAAGTGGTACAATGTCATATGTGTGACAATAAACCTCATAGCATCACATAGCTTAAACGAATTACATAATATATCAATAACCACATAGCTTTAAAGTTTTACATCATACATCATTTGATCACAAAGCTAAAGGATGACCTTTGTAACCTCATGTCTATGTATAAATTTTCCACTTAAATTAAATTCATTTATTTTGAAAATACTCAAGCTCACAAGTATACACTCTTATGGTCACATAGATAATGGCTGCTCTTTGCCACCATATGTTCATGACATGATATTTACACACTTAAATTTAATTCATCTAATTTGAAAACATTAAAACTCACAAGCGTGCAAAATAGTTTTTAAAAGAAAACAATATTGTTGGTCAATATTTACAAAATCAAAGAGAAACAACAATCTCGATATCATGGGAGAATTGTCGTTGGTTGACCTTCGGAAGCTTGGATCTCTTTGTCATCATCTTTATGGACATTTTGGTTTAAATGGGGATTGAGAGGCTCTTTTTCAACAGTTTCAATAGATTGAACATCTTCTGTACCGATGACCTCACATGAAACATCCTCAATTGCAATATCTTGTTGATGACCTGAAAGTTTAAACAACGCCTACTTTTAGCTTTGAAAATACTTACAAATGTGATGAATTTCTATAATCAAGCACTTAGAAAAAAGATTGAGTATCCAAATGACATATACATGAGAATTAAACTACAATGCTTTATATACTATATGCAAAGTTCACTTAATTGCTCTATACTACCACCCTATGGCCCTAGGTCCATAGGGTGCTCTATATGTTGGTCAAGAATCTTATGGCCCTAGAATCATATGGTGCCCTCTATATTGACAGTTTATAGTTTCATGAATATAAAGTGCTCCATTTCACACATTGGGACTATAGACTTATATTTTTTGCACCTCTATGGAGGTATCTGTAGTCCTTGTGCTATACCAACCTCTCTTTGTTAGTGAAGAATTCTATGGATCTACACGAGTATTTTGTACTACATACATGTACCTCACGTCCATGAGGTGTTCTATTTTGGGTCATTGGGACCATATGATCATTACATTACACATTTGTATTGGCACCTATGAACCTAGTGCCACAAGGTGATTTCTATGCTCAATACAATTCCTATGGCCACCAAATTGACATAAAAGTGCATTATGTACTACCTACATGGTCACCTAACGGCTCTTAAGCCATCAGGTGTAAATAAGGTAGCCTATGTACTATGTATAGCTTCTTTGTACAAACATCATAGGTCCATGGATGATCTTCATGTTGAAAATGAGCCTTATGGTTCTAAGGCCATATGGTGCTATTTATGTCTACAAGGAACCCTATGGCCCCAAGGCCATAGGGTGGTCATGTTGCTTTATGTACTGCAAACAAGACCTTAGGGATTTCCACTTGGTTTTTGTGGTGTATGACCCCTGTGATCATGAGACCATAATTTGTCTACAAGGAACCCTATTGCCCCAAGGCCATAGGGTGGTCATGTTGCTTTATGTATTGCAAACAAGAGCTTATGGATTTACACTTGGTTTTTGTGGTGTATGAACCCTGTGATCATGAGGACATAATTTTTATACAAGGAATCCTATGGCCCCACGGCCATAGGGTGGTCATGTTGCTTTATGTACTGCAAACAAGAGCTTAGGGATTTCCACTTGGTTTTTGTGGTGTATGACCCTGTGATCATGATGCCATAATTTTCTATATGTTCTTCTACAAGCTACTTACAAAGTGTGGTCCACAATTATCACCTTATAATCAAAAGCTCACTAGCAATACACTTTGGATCCCTTTTTTAACGATTCAAAAAAACTCTAAGCAATAAAGTGATCAAATTTATGACCATACGGTGCTCAAATTTATACCAAAAACTATTGACTCACCTCTAAAAATCCACCCTTACGTCCTAGGGCCATACGGTCCTCTCTTTGTTAGTGAAGATCTCTATGGCCCTACAAAAGTACTGTGTACTACATACATGTACCTCATGTCCAAAAGGTGTTCTATTTTGAGACATTGAACCATAGGATCATTATATTTCATATTTGTATTGACAGCCTAAGGTCACCAAAGTGGCCTACAAGAGCATTATGTACTACCTACAAAGTACACTTAATGGATCTTAGGCCATTAGGTGTACATAAGGTTGCTTAGGTTTTATGTAGAAATTCTATGACCATAAGGTGCTATATTTTGAAGCTAAAGACCATAGACTCGTCTCCTTTTTGCCTATGTACTAGCACCATAGAGCCATATTGATCTTAATGTTAACAAGGATCCCTATGGCCATAGGGCCATAGGGTGATGTTTATGATTACAAGAAACCCTATGGACCTCAAGGCCATAGGGTGGTCATATTGCTCTATGTACTACAAACAAGAGCCAGGGATTTTCACCTTACTTTTTGTGGTGTATGATCCCTATGATCCTAAGGCCATAATTTGTTTTTTGTTTTTCTACAAGCTACTTACAAAGTGTGGTCTACATTTGTTACCCTTAAGGTCACTAGCAAGACACTTTGGATCTCTTTTTTTGACAACTTTGGAAAAAATCTAAGCCTTTTAGTTAAGCTATAACATAAAATATTTGACACTCCTATTTAGGATATTTTATTGTTTCATAGAGTCATAACCCTATGGTCTTGAGGCCATAGGGTGTCATGGGAACCATATACTTTGCACCCAATGGTCACACTACCCTATGACCCTAAACTTTAGATTCATGGGTTTCTCTAAATTCTATAAATGCTACATACAATTTCCATAAACCTAAATTGATACAATTTTATCAAGGTCTTATAAACCTAAATTGATAAAATTTTATCAAGGGCTTATAAACCTAAATTGTAAGTGCTCTATTTTGCATCTAAGAACAATATGCTCATCAATTTTTCACTTATACGTCAATAAGGAACCCTATGTCCCTAAGGCCATAAGGTGGTCTAGTTGTGCTACGTACTAGATACAAGATCTGTGTGTGCTACATATTTGCGCCCCTCTATCGCTCTTGCAGCGCCTGTGGTGCCGCCCTCTCATGACATCGAATAGCCGCCCATTGCCGCCCTGTGATGCCGCCCTCTGACGACATCGAATACGCCCGTTGCCGCCCTCTCACGACATCGAATAGCCGCCCGTTGCCACCCTGTGGTGCCATTAGAAAATTTTGGAGGTCATTTGGAGGGCCTTGTAAGAAATTGCATTTCTCTCTCTAGAAACTTCTTTTAAAATACACTTGCACCTTGTGAGTACGTCCAAAAGGACAGCCAGACACTCTAAAAAGTAGATTTATATTCCCAACCGTCCTTGAAAACGGTCACTTTTTTATTTAATACGAGCGTCTTTTTCAGGAGGCAGGTGCAGCGCATTCAATGCAGCTTACGTCATCACTGAAAGTTGAAAAGTCACAAACTGTCATATAGTGATAGATTTTGAGGCTTTTGACACCACCAATGCGTCTGGAACTCCAAAATACCATAAAAACGAATGTCTACTTGTCTCATTCCGACATCCGGAGAGGCAAAAAATGTCAAAAAATCCCAAAAGATGGGCTTTTTACTTAAGGCACGCGAGGAGGCATTCTAAAATTCTAGAATGCCCCTCTGCGTGCCGTTAGTACAAAGTTCCTTTTAGTGATTTTTGGACAATTATCTTTCAAGAAAGCCCATTTTTAGAGGTTTTTTGACATTTTTCCTCTCAAAAAGCTCCCTAAAAGAGGAAAGAAGGGGCGTTTTACTAACGGCGCGCGAGGAGGCATTCCAAAATTTTGGAATGCCCCCTCGCGCGCCGTTAGTAAAATGTTCTTTTAGGGGTTTTTGACATTCTTTGCCTCTTTGGATGTCGGAGCAAGGCAATTGGACATTCATTTCTAGGATATTTGGGCGTTCCGGACGTATTGACAGTATCAAAAGTTTCAAAATCTTCCACCACTTGATAGTTTTGTAACTTTTTGAGTTTTAGTGATGACGTAAGCCGCATCAAATGCACCGCATCTACCTTCTGAAAAAGGTGCTCGCATTAAATGAAAGAGAGTGCTCGTCTTCAAGGACCACTAGATTATTAAATGAGGAGAGGGACACCTCTTATATTTTTGTTAATATCAATCTATTTTTCTACGTAACGTAGGCTCTTTTCTCATTGGAAGAGCTTATTTTCCTCTCTCTTCCAAAAGGCCCTCCAAAAGACCTCCGAAATCTCCTAATGCGCCTCTTTCGCGTTCTCTCTCCCTCTCTACGCAGTGCCTCACAGGTAAGCTCAATCTTTTTTTAAAAAATTTATTTACCGCTCTCTATAAAAAAAATAGTAAAACTATAAAACTATAAAACAGTAAAACTGTAAAATAGTAAAACTGTAAAACATTAAAACTGTAAAACAGTAAAATTGTAAAATAGTAAAACTATAAAACATTAAAACAGAAAAACAGAAAAACAGAAAAGAACTAACCTTTCTGTTGGTGTGAGATAGGTCCTAGAAAGAGGAGATGTGGTAGGGGGTGCGTGAATGACGATGCCACCAGTAGATATTGAAGCCCTTTATGAATGGGGAGAGATGAGAAGAGGGAGATAAATAGTTGTTTGGAGTGAGAGAGAAAGGAGAGTAAGAGAGACAAACACAGGAGAGGAAGCTGAGAGAGAGGGAGGACTGATAATAAGGCCAAATTAACAATTTAAATCCGAGAGAGAGAGAGAGAGAGAGAGAGCATCTTGTGGCCCTGGGGCCGTAGGGTGTCAACGTAGAGCATAGAGTGGTTTAGGGTAGCATAGATCACACCTGGGCCCTGCGCCATAGGGTGTCAATGTAGAGCATTAAGGTTTTTCTAAATTATTGCCATGGAGCATGGCACCTTGTTGTCGTAAAACCATATAAGAAAAACCTAGAGAAATGGTGGTTTCTTATTAGCAAATTGCACAACCGCCATTAGATGCCCATATATAGACCATGGAGAGTTTTCCTTAGTATTCAACAAACCCTATGGCCATAAAGAGAGCATCGTATGGCCATAGGTTGCCAAAAAACCCTCATAGTGGTTTCTAGCATACAGGGTTCCATATAGAGCATAGAGCGGACCCTATGGACTTTAGGCAAAAGGATGCCAATATAGAGCATGGAGAGACTCTTACTAGAATAGAGGGGACCCTATGGCCTTCAAGCCACATGGTGCCAATATAGAGAAAATAGTGTTTTTTATTGACAAATATAGCTCCCTATGGCATACATGGGACCCTATGGCTTGAAGGCCATAGGTTCCTAATATAGAGCATAGAGCATAGAAGATTTTTTTGAAAGAATGAGGGCACCTTGTGGCCTTGGGGCCATAGGATCTTACTAGCATAGAGGGGACCCTACGGCCTTCAGCCCTTGATGGCATAGAGAGAACCCTATGGCCCTGGGTCACTAAAATAAAACTACACATAGAATCTTTAGAAGGGCAGACAAGGTGTGGCTACAAAGGACACCCTATGGTCTTATAGGGTCTTACATCAAAATAGAGGGAATCATATGGCCCCAGGGCACAATATGGCCATAAGGCCATAGGATGTCACTTCATACTAGAGGCCATAGGATCTCATCTCATACTAGAGGGTAACCTATGGCCCTAGGGCACCCTATGTCCATAAGGCCATAGGGTTTCACCTCATACTAAAGAGTAACATATGGCCCTAAGTCACCCTATGACCATAAGGCCATAGGGTGGTCTCACATTGTACTATAGGGTGACCAATGTCCCATCTGGCCATAGGGTGTCAATGTACAATCTCAAGGGTCATAGGGTTCCATATGTTCCTATTGAAGATCCTATGGCCCTAGGGCCATAGGATCACATGGTGCTCTATGTCCAAAAGGAACAATAGGTCCACAAGATCTCTAAAAGGAACAATATAGTTTCCTAGGGCCCTAGGACCACAAGTTGCCCTATGTCCCATCTGGAGATCTTGTGGCCCGAGGGTCATAGGGTGGCAATGTGCAATCTCAAGGGCCATAGTGTTCCCTATGTTCCTTTTGGAGATCTTATGGCCCTAGGGCCCTAGGGGCATGGGGCTGCCATGTTGCCCGTTAATGTGCACCATGGGGTTCCCTATGCTCGTTATGGCCACCCTTGGGCCCTAGCCTGGATGCCCTCCAGTATGATGTGAGACCCTATGGACTTACGGTCACAGGGTGCCATATGTTCCTTTTGAAAACCCTGTGGCCCAAGGTCCATAGGGTGGCGATGTACAATCTCAAGATCCATAGGCTTCCCTATGGTCCATTTAGAGATTCTATGGCACTAGGGCCATATGATCAAAGGATGCCCTATACCGCATCTTAATTCCTTGTGTCCATAGGGTGCCAATGTACAATCTCAAGGGCCATAGGATTCCATAAGTTCCATTTGGAGATCCTATGGCCCTAGGGCCATAGGATCACAAGGTGTCCTATCTCCCATCTGGAGACCTTTGTGGCCTAAGTTCCATAGGGTAAAAGGGTGCCCTATGTTCCATCTAGACACCTTGTGGCCCAAAGGTGATAGGGTAGGAATGTACATTCTCAAGGGCCATAGGGTTCCCTATGTTCCTTTTGGAGATCCTATGGCATTAGATCCATAGGATCTCCAAAAGGAACATAAGGAACCTAGGGCCATAGGATCAAAGGGTGCTATATGTCCCATCTTCAAAACTTGTGGCCCAACGGCCATAGGGTAGGATTGTACAATCTCAAGGGCCATAGAGTTCTCTATGTTCCTTCAACAGATCCTATGGCCCTAGGGCTATAAGATCTCCAAAAGGAACATATGGCCCTACTGCCATAGGATCACAGGGTTTAGGGTGTCCCATCTACAGATCTTGTGGCCCAAGGGCCATAGGGCAGGAATGTACAATTCCAAGGTCCATAGGGTTTTGTATGTTCCTTTTAGAGATCCTATGGCCCTAGGGCGATAACATCTCCACAAGGAACATAAGAAACCTAGAGCCATAGGATCAAAGGGAGCTCCATGTCCCATATGGAGACCTTGTGGCCTAAGGGCCATAGGGTGGGAATGTACAATCTCAAGGGCCATAGGATTCCCTCTGTTCATTTTGGAGATCCTATGGCACTAGGGCCATAGGATCTCCAAAAGAAACATAGGGAACCTAGGGCCATAGGATCAAAGGGTGCCATATGTCCCATCTACAGACCTTGTGGCCCAAGGGCCATAGGGTAGGAATGTACAATCTTAAGGGCCGATCACAGGGTGCCTTGTGTCCCATCTAGAGAGCTTATGGCCCAAGGGCCATAGCGTGGCACTGTACAATCTCAAAGGCCTTAGAATTCTCTTTGTTCCTTATGGGGATCGTATGGCACTAAGGCCATAGGATCTCCAAAAGGAACATAAGGAACCTAGGGCCATAGGATCAAAGAATTCCCTATGTCCCATCTACAAACCTTGTGGCCCAAGGGCCATAGGGTGGGAATGTACAATCTCAAGGGCCATATGCTTCCCTATGTACCTTTTGGATATCCAATGGCCCTAGGGCCATAGGATCACCAAAACAAACATAAGGAACCTAGGGCTCTAGGATCAAAGAATGCCCTATGTCACATCTAGAGACCTTGTGGCCCAAGGGCCATGGGGTGGGAATGTAAAATCTCAAGGGCCATATGGTTCCCTATGTTTCTTTGGGAGATCCAATGGCCCTAGGGCCATAGGATCTCCAAAACAAACATAAGAAATCTATGGCCATAGGATCAAAGGGTGCCTTATGTCCCATCTAGAGACCTTGTGGCCCAAGGGCCATAGCGAGGTAAGGTAAAATCTCAAGGGCCATATTGGTCCATATGTTCCTTTTCGAGATCTTATGGACCTAGGGCCATAGGATCACATGGTGCCTTGTATCCCATCTAGAGAGCTTATGGCCCAAGTGCCATAGGGTGACACTGTACAATCTCAACCGCCCTATGGTTCTCTATGTTTCTTATGGGGATCCTATAGCCCTAGAGCAATAGGATCTCCAAAAGGAACATAAGAAACCTAGGTCCATAGGATCAAAGAATGACCTATGTCCCATCTATAGACCTTGTGGCCCAAGGGCCATAGGATGGGAATGTACAATCTCAAGGGACATATGGTTCCCTATGTTCCTTTTGGAGATCCAATGGCCGTAGGCCCATAGGATCTCCAAAACAAACATAAGGAACCTATGGCCAGAGGATCAAAGGGTGCCTTACGTCCCATCTAGAGACCTTGTGGCCCAAGGGCCATAGGGGGGAAAGGTACAATCTCAAGGGCGATATTGTTCTCTATGTTCCTTTTGGAGATCTTGTGGACCTAGGGCCATATGATCACAGGGTCGCTTGTGTCCCATCTAAAGAGATTATGGCCCAAGGGGCATAGGGTGACATTGTACAATCTCAAGGGGCATATGGATATCTATGTTCCTTATGGGGATCCTATGGCCCTAGGGCCATAAGATCTATAAAATAACCTAGGTCCATAGGATCAAATAATGCCCTATGTCCCACCTACAGACCTTGTGTCCCAAGGACCATAGGGTGGGAATGTACAATCTCGAGGGCCATATGGTTCCCTATGTTCCTTTTGGCGACCAAATGGCCCTAGGTTCGCAAGGGCCATGGGGTGGGAATGTACAATCTCAAGGGCCTCTATGTTCCTTATGGGGATCCTATGGCCCTAGGGCCTTAGGATCTCCAAAAGGAACACAAGGAACCTAGGTCCATAGGATGAAAGAATGCCCTATGTCCCATCGACAGACCTTGTTGCCCAAAGACCATAGGGTGAGAATGTACAATCTCAAGGGACATATGGTTCCTTATGTTCCTTTTGGAGATCAATAGCCCTAAGGCCATAGGATCTCCAAAACAAACATAAGGAACCTATGGCCATATTGTTCCCTATGTTCCTTTTCGACATCTTATGGCCCTAGGGCCATACGATCACAGGGTGCCTTGTTCCTTATGGGGATCCTATGGCCCTAGGTTCCCAAGGGCCATAGGGTGGGAATGTACAATCTCAAGGGCCTCTATGTTCCTTATGGGGATCCTATGGCCCTAGGGCCATAGGATCTCCAAAAGGAACATAAGAAACCTAGGTGCATAGGATGAAAGAATGCCCTATGTCCCATCTACAGACCTTGTGGCCCAAGGGCCATAGGGTGGGAATGTACAATCTCAAAGGACATATGGTTCTCTATGTTCCTTTTGGAGATCCAATGGCCCTAGGGCCATAGGATCTCCAAAACAAACATAAGAAACCTATGGCCAGAGGATGAAAGGCTGCATTATGTCGCAGCTAGACACCTTGTGTCCCAAGGGACATAGGGGGGAAAGGTACAAGCTCAAGGGTCATATTCTTCCCTATGTTCGTTTTCGAGATCTTATGACCCTAGGGCCATAGGATCACAGGGTTCCTTGTGTCCCATCTAGAGAGCTTATGGCCCAAGTGCCATAGGGTGACACTGTACAATCTCAACCGCCCTATGGTTCTCTATGTTTCTTATGGGGATCCTATAGCCCTAGGGCGATAGGATCTCCAAAAGAAACATAAGGAACCTAGGTCCATAGGATCAAAGAATGCCCTATGTTCCTTATGGGGGTCCTATGGCCCTAGGTCCATAGGATCTCCAAAACGAACATAAGGAACCTAGGTCCATAGGATCAAAGAATGCCCTATGTCCCATGTACAAACCTTGTGGCCCAAGGGCCATAGGGTGAAAATGTACAATCTGAAGGGACATATGGTTCCCTATGTTCCTCTTGGAGATCCAATGTCCCTAGGGCCATAGGATCTCCAAAACAAACATAAGGAACCTATGGCCAGAGGATCAAAGGGTGCCTTATGTCCCATCTAGAGACCTTGTGGCCCAAGGGCCATAGGGAGGTAAGGTAAAATCTCAAGGGCAATATTGTTCCCCATGTTCCTTTTTGAGATCTTATGGCCCTAGGGCCATAGGATCACAGGGTGCCTTGTGTCCCATCTAAAGAGCTTATGGCCCAAGTGCCATAGGGTGACACTGTACAATCTCAACCGTTCTATGGTTCTCTATGTTTCTTATGGAGGTCCTAAAGCCCTAGGGCGATAGGATCTCCAAAAGGAACATAAGGAACTTAGGTCCATAGGATCAAAGAATGTTCTATGTCCCATCTATAGACCTTGTGGCCCAAGGGCCATAGGATGGGAATGTACCATCTCAAGGGACATATGGTTCCCTATGTTCCTTTTGGAGATCCAATGGCCCTAGGGCCATAGGATCTCAAAAACAAACATAAGGAACCTATGGCCATAGGATCAAAGGGTGCTTTATGTCCCATCTAGAGACCTTGTGGCCCAAGGGCCATAGGGGAGAAATGTACAATCTCAAGGGCCATATTGTTCCCTATGTTCCTTTTCAAGATCTTCTGGCCCTAGGGCCATAGGATCAGAGGGCCCTTGTGTCCCATCTAGAGAGTTGATGGCCCAAGGGCCATAGGGTGTCACTGTACAATCTCAAAGGCCATAGGGTTCTATGGGTTCCTTATGGGGATCCTATGGCACTAGGGACATAGGATCTCCAAAAGGAACATAAGAAACTTAGAGCCATAGGATGAAAGAATTCCCTATATCCCATGTACAGACCTTGTGACCCAAGGGCCATAGGGTGGGAATGTACAATCTCAAGGGCCATATGGTTCCCTATGTTCCTTCTGGAGATCCAATGGCCCTAGGGCCATAGGTTGTCCAAAACAAACATAAGGAACCTATGGCCAGAGGATCAAAGGGTGCCTTATGTCCCATCTATAGACCTTGTGGCCCAAGGGCCAGATTGTTCCCTATGTTCATTTCTGAGATCTTATGGCCCTAGGGCCATAGGATCATAGGGTGCATTGTGTCCCATCTAGAGAGCTTATGGCCCAAGGGCCATAGGGTGGCACTGTACAATCTCATAGGCCATAGGATTCTCTATGTTCCTTGTGGGGATCCTATAGCCCTAGGGCCATAGGATCTTAAAAAGGAACATAACGAACCTAGGGCTATAGGATCAAAGAATGCCCTATGTCCTACCTACAGACCTTGTGGCCCAAGGGCCATAGGGTGGGAATGTACAATCTCAAGGGCCATATGGTTCCCTATGTTCCTTTTGGAGATCCAATCGCCCTAGGGCCATAGGATCCCCACTGAGGAACATAAGGAACCTATGGCCATAGGATCAAAGAATGCCCTATGTCCCATCTAGAGACCTTGTGGCCCAAGCTCCATAGGGTGGGAATATACAATCTCAAGGGCCATATGGTTTCCTATGTTCCTTTTGGAGATCCAATCGCCTTAGGTCCATAGGATCAAAGAATTTCCTATGTCCCATCTAGAGACCTTTTGGCCCAAGGGCCATAGGGTGGGAATGTACAATCTCAAGGGCCATATGGTTCTCTATCTTCCTTATGGGGATCCTATGGCCCTAGGGCCATAAGATCTTCAAAAGGAACATAAGGAACCTATGGTCATAGGATCAAAGGGTGCCTTATGTCACACATAGGGGGGAAAGGTAAAATCTCAAGGGCCATATTGTTCCCTATGTTCCTTTTGGCGATCTTATTGCCCTAGTGCCATAGGATCACAGGGTGCCTTCTGTCCAATCTAGAGAGCTTATTGCCCAAGGGCCATAGGGTGGCACTGTACAATCTCAAAGGCCATAGGGTTATCTATGTTCCTTATGGGGATCCTATGGCACTAGGTCCATAGGATCTGCAAAAGAAACATAAGGAACCGAGGGCCATAGGATCAAAGAATGCCCTATGTCCTATCTATAGACCTTGTGGCCCAAGGGCCATAGTGTGGGAATGTACATTCTCAAGGGCCATATGGTTCCTTATGTTCCTTTTGGAGATCCAATCGCCCTAGGGCCATAGGATCTCTAAAACAAACATAAGGAACCTATGGCCATAGGATCAAAGGGTGCCTTATGTCCCATCTAGAGACCTTGTGGCCCAAGGGTGATAGGGGGTAAATGTACAATCTCAAGCGCCATATTGTTCCCTATGTTTCTTTTCGAGATCTTTTGGCCCTAGGGCCATAGGATCACATGCTGCCTTGTGTCCCATTTAGAGATCTTATGTCCCAAGGGCCATAGGGTGGCACTGTACAATCTCAAAGGCCATAGGGTTATCTATGTTCCTTATGGGGAGCCTATGGCACTAGGGATGTAGGATCTCCAAAAGGAACGTAAGGAACCTAGGGCCATAGGATCAAAGAATGCCCTATCTCCCATCTAGAGACCTAGTGGCCCAATGGCCATAGGGTGGGAATGTACAATCTCAAGGGCCATATGGTTCCCTATCTTCCTTTTGGAGATCCAATGGCCCTAGGGCCATAGGATCTCCAAAACAAACATAAGGAACCTATGGCCAGAGGATCAAAGGGTGCCTTATGTCCCATCTAGAGACCTTGTGGCCCAAGGGCCATAGGGGGGAAATGTACAATCTCAAGGGCTACATTGTTACCTATGTTCCTTTTCGAGATCTTATGGCCCTAGGGCCATAGGATCACAGGGTGCCTTGTGTCCAATATAGAGAGCTTATGGCCCAAGGGCCATAGGGTGACATTGTACAATCTCAAAGGCCATAGGGTTCTCTATGTTCCTTGTGGGACCCTAGGGCCATAGGATCTCCAAAAGGAACATAAGGAACCTAGGGCCATAGGATCAAAGAATGCCCTATTTCCCATCTAGAGACCTTGTGGTCCAAGGGCCATAGGGTGGGAATGTACAATCTCAAGGGCCATATGTTTCCCTATGTTCCTTTTTGAAATCCAATGCCTCTACTGCCATAGGATCACACGGTGCCCTATGTCCCATCTAGAGATATTACGGGCTAAGGGCCATAGGGGGGAAATGTACAATCTCAAGGGCTATATTGTTCCCTATGTTCCTTTTTGAGATCTTATGGCCCTAGGGCCATAGGATCACAAGGTGCCTTGTGTCCAATATAGAAAGCTTATGGCCCAAGGGCCATAGGGTGGCCTTGTACAATCTCAAAGGCCATAGGGTTGTCTATGTTCCTTATGGGATCCTATGGCCCTAGGGCCATAGGATCTCCAAAATGAACATAAGGAAACTAGGGCCATAGGATCAAAGAATGCCCTATTTTCCATCTAGAGACCTTGTGGCCCAAGGGCCGTAGGGTCGGAATGTACAATCTCAAGGGCCATATGTTTCCCTATGTTCCTTTTGGAAATCCAATGGCTCTACTACCATAGGATCATAGGGTGCCCTATGTCCCATCTAGAGATCTTATGGGCTAAGAGCCATAGGGTGGCAATGTACAATCTCAAAGGCCATAGGGTTCCCTGTGTTCCTTATGGGAATCCTATGGAACTAGGGCCATAGGATCTCCAAAGGAACATAAGGAGCGTAGGGCCATAGGATCAAAGTGTGCCTTATGTCCCATTTGGAGACCTTGTGGCCCAAGGGCCATAGGGTGGGAAGGTACAATCTCAAGGGACATATTGTTCCTTATGTTTCTTTTCGAGATCCTATGGCACTAGATCCATAGGATCTCCAAAAGGAACATAAGGAACCTAGAGCCATATGATCAAAGGATTCTATATGTCCCATCTTGAGACCTTGTGGCCCAAGACCATAGGTTAGGAATAAAAAATATCAAGGGCCATAGGTTTCCCTATGTTCCTTCTAAAGATCCTATGGCCCTACTGCCATAGGATCACAGGGTGCCCTATGTCCCATCTAGAGATCTATAGGGCCATAGAGTTCCCTATGTTCCGTTTGGAGATCCTATGGCCCTAGGGCTGTAAGGGCTGCCATGTTGCCCGTTAATGTGCACCATGGGGTTCCCTATGTTTGTTATGGCCACCCTTGGGCCCTAGGATGCCCTCAAGTATGATGTGAGACCCTATGTACTTAGGGTCACAGGGTGCCCTATGTTCCTTTTGAAGACCCTGTGGCCCAAGGGCCATAGGGTGCCAATGTATAATCTCAAGGTCCATAGGGTTCCATAAGCTCCTTTTGGAGATCCTATGGCCCTATGGCCATAGGATCACAAGGTGTCATATGTCCCATCTGGAGACCTTGTGGCCTAAGGGTCATAGGGTGGCAATGTACAATGTTCAGAGATCAAGCATGGCTAGATAATGTGAGGTAGTTTTCTATTTGACCAGTAGCATTCAATATAGAGACTCTACTTGGGCACCTAGGCCAACCATGTAGCACTAGAGCCATTTATAACAAAGTAATGTTATGCTATTAAGTTTACATAAACTTGGCTAAATCATATTCAAATCGAGCATAAATACAAATAATGTTATATTGTTATGTTTTCAGAGATACGGCTAAATCCTCTTCAATAAAAGAATGCCAAAGTCAGTTGATGCAACAGGCTCCACTCCAAGCCCATGGTATCTAGATTTTCACTTACCAAGTGGTAAATCTGATGAGAGAGTCCACTTGTTCTTTAGTGATAAAGAACAATCTCCCTTCAAAGATTGTGGAATTGTCAAGGAGATAAATAAAGATTGCTCAGATCTTGACATGTCCCCATGTCTTGGTGTGAAATTACAAAACGATGATTGTTACTTGCTAGAGCCCATGGCCTTTGCTTGGGAGTTGCTGAAAGATAGCAGTGATGGAGAGACAATGATAAAGGCAGGGTGGATAGAAATCAGAGAAGATACTCCCAGCGAGAATCTCATGGACATGTTTACTGAAGGCTTCAAGAAAGTTATTCAGTATTTAGCCAGCTTGAAGGCACAGAATAGTAAGAAGCAAAAAAATGAAGGTACAAGTCAAGTTAATCAGAAGAAGACTTTAAAGGAGAGTGAGACGCCCTCAGCCAAAAATAGCACCGAAAATGTGGAGCAAGAAAGTCTTTCACTTGTACCTCTAGAGGCTCCACGTAGGGATGAAGCTAGCTTAACAAAACCTCCTTTAATAACTCCTTCAATAGCAGTAATTGCAGATTCAGCCTTAGTGAAGGTGCTAGCCTCAATTGTTCAGCCGGAAGAAAAAGATCTTGATAAGGATGTTAAGAAGACTTTCAAGAGTGGGCTAGATGGGTACATTGGAATAGAGCACTACTTCAAGTTTGGGGTGCAGTTTACACAACTCATCTCTGTTGACCAATGCAATCTTGCACCTGATCACTTCAAATGTAGGCCATTGTCAGGTGTGTATGTAAAGTTCCTTTTGAGACAATTTGCAAAGCATTCTAGACCAATCTCCAATGCAGCTGACCTTATGCCATATGATCCCATAAAAAAGGAGCCTCTAAAGGCTAATGAAGTACATGCAGACAAGCTGGCAACATACCACTACTGGATTCTTTCTAGTCAACACTCCATAATAGCAGCTAGAGCATTTTTGCGCAACAAGAGCACAAAGTATGCTTCAAGGAGAGAGTTCTACAAATACAGAACTGCAAGGATTGTTGTAGATGCCCCTAAAGAGATTGCAGTGCGAATCTCCAAAATGGAGAACATAGAGACACAGACAACAATGAAAACCCAACCTTATGTGGAGGTCTTGAAGCATGGGCATGGACAGTGGCTAGCATATTCTTGTCCAAAAAAACCAAAGGCAGGTGTTCCCCATGGTCATGAGAGTCGAAAAGATTGGGATGTAAGTTCTATTTCTTGTTTCTCATTTTCTTAATCTACAGTTGTAGATAAAACCTTATTACTTTTTGTTTCTTGTAGGCCTTTGTGATTGTGGCAAACATCACATTTAACCATAGCTCATTTGCGAATAGAGAAGCCCACATGGTCATGTATCCAGAAGACATCTATGAGGAGTGGATAAACATCCTAGAGAACCATCAAGCCTCATTTGCACGTGGACGCCAACCAAGTATAACTACTTTTAGATTCTTACGAGGCTTAGAAGATAACAATGTTAAGCTATTACAATAGGAACTCAAAGAAGAAAAGATTTTCTTGGTGAAGCAACCACATCAACCGGACATGATCGACCTCTCTGCACGTGCAACAAACATAAAACAAATGAAGGTGTTTTTGGCTGAGATGTTCAAGTTATTCAAAGAGCTTGATCCAGTAGAAGCCATTACTTCATGGAAGGAATGTAGATCTCATTATAACATTACAGATGAGATCTACAAATCTCTCTTTATTAGTTGCACCCAATGGCTACATCTTAGGCTTCAAAAAAAAAAGGAGACCCTAGCAATTCCAGAAGTGACCAAGGGATATGTGCAATGGATCATTGCACAAAAGAATGGTTCATCTAGATTACAATTCAGCTTGCCATGGACCATAAAGTGCGTGGGGAAGAATCTAGAAGGCATTGAGTTTCTCCAAGGTGAGAATAATTCTACAGTGCATGTTGGTGTATGTATCATAGACACAACACACAAGGGCACTATATCTAGTGGTTGGAGTGCTGCTCAATTTGGAAAGGTTATTGATGGAGTTTATAGAATAGCACATCAACCATCAGAATTTGTTATTGTTGGTCTAGTCAAGTACCAACATGCTGCTTCAGCTTCAGAAGGAAATCTCTGAAAAAGCAAAATGGTATGAGTTGTATGCTTTGCCTCTTGGCTCTTTAATAGCATCAGGGACCATCCAACCCACTGCTCTTCGTGAAGTAATTTTTGGAGTTTGGGCTTTCTTTAGTCAAGAAGAGCAATTTGCCAATCACTCTAGTCTCAAGGAGTCTCTCTTTCAACCAATGTCTACTCTAGGCATTGACGACGATGAAGAGTTTGATGCTATGACTACCGCCAAATCTTTTTTTGTTCGGCGCGCCATCAAGTGTATTTGTCTCAAAGAGGATGATAAGGTAGTGGACATATTTTCACTTGGTTATGGGACCAAAGAGGCACTTCTACAACAACTAAAGGTGATCTCAGTTGCTTGTACCAATGAGCAAATGACTGAGCTAGAAGCTCTTTGCCATTCTACAATAGATGAAGATGGCGAGCTTAAAAGGTGGGCAGGTTTGGTCTCTACTCCACAAAATGATAATGGCAAGGACTCAGAGAATGAAGAAATCGATGAGCCATTAGATGTTGAGGCTGATGTCATTCTAGAGCTTCTACAGGAAACAGGTTAAGCTAGCCAGAATTTCAATTCTTTCATGATCTTTAGAACATTGGTATTTGGTTTGGTGTTTTTCTTTGACTTTGTAATCTTGAACGTTGATTTTGAAATCTTAAACATTGGTCTGATTTTATTTCACAAAACAGTTGTGTATGCTTATGATTTAGAGTATTTTCTAATGAGATGATTTGAATTGAAGTGTGCAAATATTTCATGAACAAATGGTGCCAAAGAGCAAAGAGCACCTTTTAACCATGTGCCCATAAGATATGTATGCTTGGTAATTAAAGTATCTTCAAAATAGATAAATCAAATATAACCACAAAATATGAAGATGTGAAAGTTTTCTAAATCTTTCTATCAAAGTTTTGAGTAGCATGTGAGTTTGATGTGCCAAATGTTTAGTTTTCATATTTAAAGATTTCTTTTTATTTTGTAACTTGAGTTTATTTTCGATGTTAAGGACAATGTACATTGTCATAAGGCCAAAAGTTGATTTATAAACACAAGAAAATTTTCACTTTATGGTATCAACACCCTGTGGCCGTAAGCCATAGGCTGGATCAAATATATTTACACTTGAATAGATGATGGAGCAATATTTTTTAATGTTCTATCATTATGTACTTTGTGATAAATCTTATGTTTTCAAATAGATTGACACTTGAAAAGATCATGGAACAAGGGTTTATATTGTTTTGGCATTATGTACTAATGGATCCATACTAGAACCCTACGGCCTTATGGCCATAGGGCTCCTTTTTAATGTAAGGATGCAAAAGGATGAGATTATGACCATGGGGCCAAAAAATACAAGTAGAGAGCCATTATTTCATCAAAAGAGGCGTAGGGAGGGCGCATGGAGGGCGTTTAGGAGAGGAGCAAGGAGCGCACACGGAGGGCGTTTAGGAGAGAAGCAAGGAGCGCGCAGAGCTGTGCTTGAGAGAGAAGACCAGGGTTTCGAAAATTTTGAAAAGAAAGAGAGAGAGAGAGAGAGAGAGAGAGAGAGAGAGAGAGAGAGAGAGAGAGAGAGAAAGAAAGAGAGAGATAGAGATTAGGTTAAAATTTAAAATTCAAAATTTGACTTTCAAGTGTTAAACCTAAACTTCCTGCTCTCTTTTATTTTGAATTTTGAAGAGTTTATAATCGTTTTCTTAAGGAGGAGAGTCATACCAAAGGAGTCATAGCAAAAAAAAAAAAAAAAGAGTATAGAATTTTTTTGAAAAATTTACGTGAGACTTTGTCAAT
Source organism: Adiantum capillus-veneris (assembly GCF_014529385.1). NCBI lineage: Eukaryota > Viridiplantae > Streptophyta > Polypodiopsida > Polypodiales > Pteridaceae > Adiantum > Adiantum capillus-veneris. The sequence goes on from NC_140933.1 coordinate 66,999,960, forward strand.
GCCTGTGTCATTTCGCTACGAGTGGAACGACACCCATGGTCGAAATCTCCGTCCCGGGACCAAAATCACATACTGAAAAATACACTAAAAAACATTCAAAATTAGAGAATTTTTCCTCGAAAAAAGTACGATATTTTTTCGTGCAGTATTGATCGGGAGACTTGAAAACACATTTTAGAAAAATTTGGGATAAGCAAAAAAAAAAAAAGGCTTTTTTCGCCACATGCAATTGCGCACTAATTGCACGTGTTTTGAAAGTGTAAGTATACATGCAACATACATGTATATATTTATACAAATAGTATTTAAACAAGCAGGTCATATACTAGAATGGGTTGCAAAGGTGTTGGTGAGTATTTGCGAAGAGGCTTGTAAAGGTGCAATTTGATCACACATTTGATCATGCGATACGTGCACACCATTGTTTTTATGTCCCTTCAAAGACGTAAACATGTCATATGGATGTACATCCACGGGACTACTTGAGACACGGTCTCTAGGTATAATCAATGGTTGTGGCATATTATCAATGAATGTGGATGTGCCACGTGGCATATCGTGCGGCTCATACGTACCCCCTTATGTCTTGGCAGGCTCTAGCTTTCTGAAATCACTATATATAGCACCCTATGGCCCAAAGTCCATAGGATGCATATATAGCTCACCACAAAACACGAATTGAGGAGACCTTGTGGTCATAAATCCATAAGATCTATATATATTTATCTAGAAACATCAACTATAGAATCCTATGGTCTTTTGTCCGTAGGATGCTCATATAGTCATCATGAAACACCTACATATAGGGCCCTATGGACCTAAGTCTATAGGATGTATATATATAATCACTCCCTAGGCTATGGACCTTGTGATCTATATATATTTAGCTAGAAACATCAACTATAGAATCCTATGGTCTTTTGTCCATAGGATGCTCATATAGTCATCATGAAACACCTACATATAGGGCCCTATGGACCTAAGTCTATAGGATGTATATATATAATCACTCCCTAGGCTATGGACCTTGTGATCTATATATATTTAGCTAGAAACATCAACTATAGCATCCTATGGCCTTTTGTCCGTAGGATGTTCATATAGTCATCATGAAACACCTACATATAGGGCCCTATGGACCTAAGGCCATAGGATGTATATATATAATCATATGATTATATATATAATCATATCAATATATCAATTATGATGTATATATATAATCATATGATGTGTATAGTTGCATCACGAAACACCTACATATAGCCTCCTATGGCTCTAATGCCACAGGATGTTAAATACCCATCGTGAGACAACTACAAATAGTGCCCTATGGCCCTCAGGCCATAGGATGTGTACAGTTGCATCGCGAAACACCTACATATAGCATCCTATGGCCCTAAGGCCATAGGATGTTATATACCCATCATGAGACAACTACATATAGTGTCCTATGGCCCTAAAGCCACAGGATGTTATATACCCATCATGAGACAACTACATATAGTGTCCTATGGCCCTTAGGCCATAGGATGTGTACAGCTACATCGCAAAACACCTACATATAGCTCTATATTGGCCATAAGTCCATAGAATGTTATATACCCATCGTGAGATAACTGCATATAGTTCCCTATGGCCCTCAATCCATAGGATGTGTATAGTTGCATCACGAAACACCTACATATAGCATCCTATGGCTCTAATGCCACAGGATGTTAAATACCCATCGTGAGACAACTACAAATAGTGCCTTATGGCCCTCAGGCCATTGGATGTGTACAGTTGCATCGCGAAACACCTACATATAGCATCCTATGGCCCTAAGGCCACAGGATGTTATATACCCATCATGAGACAACTACATATAGTGTCCTATGGCCCTTAGGCCATAGGATGTGTACAGTTGCATTGCAAAACAACTACATATAGCTCTATATTGGCCATAAGGCCATAGAATGTTATATACCCATCGTGAGATAACTACATATAGTGCCCTATGGCCCTCAGTCCATAGGATGTGTATAGTTGCATCACGAAACACCTACATATAGCATCCTATGGCTCTAATGCCACAGGATGTTAAATACCCATCATGAGACAACTACAAATAGTGCCCTATGGCCCTCAGGCCATAGGATGTGTACAGTTGCATCGTGAAACACCTACATATAACATCCTATGGCCCTAAGGCCACATGATGTTATATACCCATCATGAGACAACTACATATAGTGTCCTATGGCCCTTAGGCCATAGGATGTGTACAGTTGCATCGCAAACACCTACATATAGCTCTATATTGGCCATAAGGCCATAGAATGTTATATACCCATCGTGAGATAACTACATATAGTGCCCTATGGCCCTCAGTCCATAGGATGTGTATAGTTGCATCACGAAACACCTACATATAGCATCCGATGGCCCTAAGGCCACAGGATGTTAAATACCCATCGTGAGACAACTACAAATAGTGCCCTATGGCCCTAAGGCCACAGGATGTATATTTACTCAACACAAAACACCTGCATAAAACATCATATGGACTAAAGGCCATATGATTTATACATACTTAATATGAACCACCTACATATAGCATCATATGGCCCTAAGTCCATAGGATTCTGTATACCCATCATGAAACAACCACATATAGTGCCCTCTGTGTATACAATCATAATGAAACACCTACATATATACTCACAATAAAATGATTTTGTGATGGTTTTCTTAACAAATATTTATTGAAACCTTCTTGCAGGTATGGATTTTAATCAAGGTGATAGAGTATGCATGTTTGTAGCCACACAAAAGGTTGCCTTTGGGAGTGTCTATGAGACAAACCCAAATGCATATTGGTGAAGGAAATGTATCGGTGTCAGTTGATTTGTGTTTTCAAAAGAAAGCACTTATTCCATTTCCAACAATGGATGCATTGACAGTGGGAGATGCTTTTCACAGTATTGTGAAATGGAGTACTGGGTTGCTACAACATATGGATGAGATACACTACGAAGGGGTTTCTATGTCTGAGACTCACAAAGGAATGGGAGCATTCGAGGCACAGTCTGATGGAATGAGCTATAGGGAGGTTTGGAAGGATAAGAGAGTTCAACTTTGGGATGAAAGCAAAACACATGTAGTAGCTGAAGGGGTTGTCATGTATGTGTGTCCATTTGATTCCGTGAACTTTTGTGTGCTAGGTGAAGATAACATCGGTATTGGTATTGAAACATCCTATGCTTGTGAGGCTACTATTTCTGCACAATCTGATGTATGCAGCATCAATCTGGTTTGTTGGCCTATCAAGAGAGTGACAACTATGGATGGAAAAGCGTTGTTACAATATGAGGATTTACATGCTAGTGACGCATTACAAGATACATGCATTGAATCAGCTCGTTTGGTAGAGCATATTTCAAAAAAAACAAAAATATTTCTTTATGAATAGGAAGCCAAAAATGTCTATGAAATCTTCTAAGAGATCCAATCAAGCATCCATATCATCTGTCCATCTTGTTTCAACCATAGATTATTTCTCTATGAGGTGATGTCAATATGCCAATAGAGATAAGGTCATGGCTATGCGCAATGAATTTTGGGAACAAAGTTTGCAAAATAGAACCAACTATGTGTATGATACAATGTTGACTGCTTGGCGTGAGAACGAGGCAACTGCAAAGACTTGCTATGTATTTTCTTTTAATGGAAATGAGGTCTGTACTAGAGCTTGGTACGAAATTCATGGCATTCCAAAAACTTCATTTTATCGTTATCGTAAACAGTTTGAAAATGGGATTCGATGCTCAATGCATGGTAATGATGGTGTCATAAGAAAAGGAAGAGACCATACAGAAATGGGAAGGGCATTGATGCGCTCTTTTGTAGATGATAACTCAGAGAAAATGCCACATAAGAGTAGAACTATGGAAGATGGTACCAGAGAAACCTTGCTTGCAATACCAAACACGTACAAGCAAATAGACATCTTACATGATGTCAATAAAACACTCAAGAGTATGTGTCTCAAGCCAATGTCTAGCACTACATTCAATAGGGTTTGGAATACAGAGTTTTCTAATGTGACCTTGTCAAAAACAAGCGAGTTCTCAAAATGTGTTGTGTGTAGTCAGATAAAGTCTCAACTAGAGTCAACAAAGGATGATGAGCTGATTTCACGTTTGAAGGATGAACGTAAAATTCACATGATGCAACAACAAAGCTGTAGAAATGTGTACTACACCTAGCGTAAGTTCTCGCAAATGCAAAAGGATAAGTACTTATGCATTATACATGATAAAATGGACCAAAAGAAGACAGCAATACCTAGATTGCGAGTGAACTTAAAAGACTATGTGAATGCATATAAGTTGCAAGTATCATTAACAGGTATGATAACACATGGGCATGGGCATGGGATGTATGGTCATTTCTCGTTGAATGGTCTATGGCCTTCAGATTCGAATGCTACAATTGGTTCCCTTGCATTATGCTTACAGAATTTGGAAAGAACAGAAAACCATGGGCTAGGAGATTTATGTCATGATGGTATGCCACATAGCAATGTAACATTGTTCAATGCATTGAATTCAAGGACAGCTTTAGACCACCAAAACAGAATGATGAAAGAGCATGAGAGGAATGCATCAGCAGCAGTAACACCACCGTTGGCTATTGAAGGATGTAATGGAGAGATTTCTAACTTGCAATCAGCCTCCTCTCAATGTGTTGTGGATACCATGTCCACTCCCTTGTTTCAAAAATTGCCTGAGAATCTTCTGCTACAGCTAGATAATTGTGCAGGAGAGAATAAGAATCGATATTTGTTTGCATACTTATCCTTGTTAGTAGCAAAAGGTGTTTTCAAAACCATGCATTTGGGATTCTTAATGGTGGGTCATACACATGAGGACATAGATGCAATGTTTAGCAGGTTCTCAGAGAGATTACGAACAGGAATGACCTACACTTTTCCACATTTGATGGAACATTTTCAAAAATGTGAAAGTTCAGCTCCAGCACCATTTTTGATGACGCAAGTTCTTGACTTTAAATCCTTTGTTAAAGGGCACATGTGTGATGGACAAGATGCTCTTGTTGGACACTCTAAGACACTTCAATTTCGTTTCTTTATGCAAGGTGAAATCCCAGTAATGCAGTACAAAATTCACCCCAAATCACCTGATTGGATGCCGAGGGAGTCAGGAATTGAGTTGTGGAAAAAAGATGATCAAGGGAAACCAAAATTGCCAGTAGGTTGTTCAGATGTGGTTCCTATAGCATACTATGTGAGGGATAGTCCGCTTGTTATTCAAGGGATTAAGAAATATCTTGAATTTTGGAAAAGATGGACTCTACTAAAGGGAAAGGAGCACGATTCTACAAAATACATGGAGCCAGTTATTATTTATTGGCAAAAAATAATTAGTGAGCTTGAACAACCAACCAATAAACAACTTGGTGAATATACATCATTTTGGCCAAAGACTACAGGGAGTCATAGAATGCAACAGATAGAGGAAGACACAGATGAGTTTCAAGGATATGAAGAATTGAATGATCACTATGTTAGTCCTCAAAGTGAAAGGCCACAGGAAGCTTTTAGGCCTCAAATTGATGTAAGGAAAGGGGATTTTGTTCTTGTGAGACCCGCAGATCCAAAATATCCGATATGGCTAGGAGTTGCAGAGTCAGATGTTGATGTAGACAGCTCATCTCCTAACTACAAGAAAGTTTTCATTCAATATTGGGCACCAAAACATCGGAAAAAAAATCCCACAATCCAAGAACAATATGAGGATTGTTGGAAAAAGAATTGGTGCTGCAATCTTGCTGACCCAAAGCGTTGGGAGTGTGTTGATTCAATTGTGTGGTCATGGACTCCAAGGGGTGGAAAACTTGTAGAAGCAATTAAAATCCCATCCAATGTTGTGGAGAAAGCACAAGCTAGCTTAATAGGAGAAATTGACTAGCATTTCATTTTCATATATTGTTCTTCTTGCTATCCGTGTATATGTATGTTTTATAAAGTATCAATTAACACCAACATGAAAAAAAAAGGTGTTTCTCAACACCACCATTTTCTTGAGAATCTATCTCTTTGTCTAATGTAGCACAAGTCCTCAAGACAAGTCCCAAAATAATTGAAATTTTCCCAAATCAAATGGGAAATAGGAATCCTTAGGCATTGAAATCAGTCCCAAAGATGTGGAATTTTCCCATTTTATCTAAAAGAGTGTTTCAAGAGAATGTACGCATATATGCATATAATTAGGATATGTATAGTACGTAAGACTTGTATAAATATGGATGCATGTATTTACATACATATATACAAATTTAGCAAATATGATATTGTTATATATTAATCATTGTATGTGCATGAGTTTCCCTTTCTCAATAAGATTCTTTCCCTCTCTCTTAACCAAATACTTTGTCTTTTTCATATTAAAATTCTCTCTCTCTCTCTCTCTCTCTCTCTCTCTCTCTATATATATATATATATATATATATATATATATATATATATATATATATATACATATATATATATATATATAGATATATATTATTTATTTATTGATATTGTGTAAGCAAGAAACAACTCAATACCCTATTGCAATATTCTAGTGCGTGCAGATAGCCCAAAGCTTTGTCATATTTACAACTAATCTCTATTTTTCCTATATTCATAGGTAATCTCACAATCATGCAAAGAGGGTGTAGACGTTGTGATTAAAGCCCAAGTTGCCTCTTATACGGATATGGCCACCCGTCCGCCTAACTCGCTTATCACTAACTCTTTGTATATACTCACTTATACTTGTGTGAATAATAAGATTTGGGAGATAACCCTTCAAATAATTCTCTGCGTACTGTGTAAGCTCTCTGTCTGGGTATCTCTATGTGTGTGTGAGTTGATCTAAGCTCCGCTCCGTGACTTCAATTGGTATCAAAGCAAGGTTCAGTGCATTTTCGCCTAATCGCGCGCGTGCACACTTTTGAGGCAGATTCTAGATCCGGAGCTTGGAAATTCACACTCGGCATTCCGGGAGTATTTCCAGAAGGTAACCTGGGGTTTCACTCCGCTTTTGAAGTGTTTATGCCCTCAAAATTTTGTTTTGAGAACTACATCAAAAGATATGTTTCAGCCGCAAAGAAACCCGTCCGGTGTAGATTGGCAAGCAGGAGGTGGTTGGCATCAATATCGGCATCGACATACATCACTCATTAGTCTTCAAAGCATCATATATAGACCAGGTACACATATATATCATCAGATATATATATTGCAGTCTGCATTGCTACTTCTTGTGCTTGCTAGGTTCCAGGGGAGGTGTGGCCATACGACGGCTTGACACCACTAACATGTATTTCAGATTGATGTACTGTGATTGTGGGTCTACTAGTTGTGAGTCATGCTAGCAGACATACCGCCGCAGCGGTCATAGGACTGTGATTGGTTTATTGTAGGATGTATGCTAGTTCTAGGCAGATTGTTGAACCATCTGAGAGGGTCGTGTGTGAGGTTTTTGGAAGCCAAGCACTGCGGAATGGGTTACCCAATCTGAGGTGGATTAGGGTGTTGGATTTCCCCTCTACACACATCCTCTTCGACGACTTTTATCCCATAGGATGTATGACTTTGTGTAGACACTGGATTGCATCTTATGCGTCAAGCTGTTGAGGCATTGTTCATGGTTCAGTCTTGAGACAGATACAAGTTCTGTGATCGCCCATACAGGAGACAGTGTATGCTTACAGGATAGCATATTACATAAAATTTTAGATTTGTCACTGGTCAGCTATTTATGGTTGTTTTTGAGCTATCTTTCTATTTCTAGAGCTCAGTTTACAGGGGAGCCTCTGTCAAAAATTTTCAAAATACTGACAGTTCTTGAGGAGAGATGTTCAACTTGTTGTTTACAGCTTGTTTATTGTGTACAAAGGCCAATTTACAGGGGAAACTCTGCCGGATTTTCCCAGGAGTAAACAGTTTGGCAGACATGGCATCTTCTCAAAGTGAGACTCTTTACAACATAAAGAAGCTGGATGGCACAAACTTTCCTTTCTAGAATAAGCAGATTTGGCAGGTTTTGGTGCAGAAAAAACAAGTGAAGCCATTGAAGCTCAAAGGGGAGAGACCAGAAGGTATGGCTGAAGATGAGTGGGAAGAGCTTGACGAGTTAGCTTGTTCCACAATCATGTTGACACTAGTAGAAATGTTTACTTCAACATAGCAGAAGAGACTACAGCGTATGGCGTATGGCAAAAGCTATGTGGTATGTACAAGAAGAAAAGTGCTGCTTCTCAGATTTATTGGCTCAAGAAATTGGTGGATTTGAAGATGAAGGCAGGGACATCCATGTCAAATGATCTCAATGAATTTCACACAATTTTTAGCCAGTTAACAGCACAGGAGATAGTCTTTCCAGATTCAGTTAAGGCTATGTTTCTCTTAATCACTTTGCCAGACAGTTGGGATACTTTTCGCACGGCATTAAGTAATTATGTCGCGCCAGAGGGTCTTACAAGTGCCAATGTAGAAGGCAGCTTGCTTACAGAGGAAGTGAACAGGAAGAACATTGACAAAGGCAAAGGCAATAGTGCTTTCCTCGTTCGAGGAAGACAACAGTCTAAAGAGAAGAAGGGTAAGAAGGCAAAAAACCGAAGTAAGTCTCTTGACTCAAAGTCAAAGGATGACATAGAATTCTACCATTGTGTCAAGAAGGGTCACATGAAGAGATATTGTACAAAGAGGAAACAAGAAAAAGGAAAAACAAAGAGTTCTGAGCAAGATGAAAAGAAGAGTTCAGTGAAGATTGAAGAGGTGAATGTCAAAGGATCTGGTTCAGACAGTGATTCTGGTATAGCAGCTGGTGACATCTTCCTCACAAGCAATTTTGATTATGTTTTCTTGACTGCAGAGGATGGACATGCTATGAGTGATTGGATTATCGACTCAGGGGCATCTTTACATGTTTCTCCACACAAAGAGTGGTTTACATCATATGTGGCTACTAAAGATTATGTCAGACTTGGCAATGAGCAGGTTTGCGACATACTTGGAGTGGGAGATGTGCAGTTAAAATTTCAGAATGGTTCTTCTTTATTGCTCAAGAATGTCAAACATGTTCCAACAATTCAAAAAAGCTTGATCAGTACAGGGAAGTTGGATGATGCGGGTTATGTGACAGTCTTTGGAAACATCACTTGGAAGATCTCAAAGTTTCAATGATTGTAGCACATGGCAGCAAGTCAGGAACTATGTACATTTTACATGTTTCAGAGGTCAAATACCATGTAATTAATGTGATTGAGCAACCAAGTGTATCACTCTAGCATCGTAGGCTGGGACATATGTCAAAGAAGGAAATGGACATATTGTCTCGTTCTGGTTATTTGCCTGGTTTCTCATTTCATAATTTTGAGTTTTGTGAGCATTGTGTTTATGGTAAGCAAATACAGGAACCGCATAGATCAAAGGGAAATAGTAAGGATGAATGGTTAGCTCTTGTACACAGTGACTTATGCGGACCAATGCCTAGTTTGTCGCTAGGGGTAGAAACGTACTTTTGTACCTTTATAGACGATTATTCTCGCAGAGTATGGGTTTACTTCTTGAAGCACAAGGATGAGGTGCTCAAGGTCTTTAAGACATTCTTGCAACTTGTGGAGAATCAGAGTGGTCAGAAGCTGAGATGCTTAAGGACAGACAATGGTGGAGAGTACGTTTCCAAGGCTTTCCAGGACTTTTGTGAAGCAAAAGTGATAAAGTGGGAACTTACTGCACCATACAATCCTTCACAAAATGGAGTTGGAGAACGTATGAATAGGACCATACAAGAGAAGTTCATAAGCATGTTGTCAAATGCTGAGTTGCTTGATGGATTTTGGGCGGAAGCAGTGGCTACAGCAGTCCATTTGATCAACAGGTCTCCTAGTAGGGTTCTGGATAAGAGTGAAGTGGCCGAGATGCTATGGACAGGAAAGGCACCTTCGTATAAGCATCTTAGAGTCTTTGGTTGTGAAGCTTATAGCCATATTTCCAAGGATTTGATGAATAAGTTAGAACCAAAGAGCAAGAAGTGTATATTTCTTGGCTACGAAGAATCGGGCATGATGGGTTACCGGCTTTGGGATCCTGAGTCGATAAAAGTTATTCGTAGCAATGATGTGCATTTCAATGAAGCCAAGTTTCACGCTAAGCCAGAGAAGACAGAGGACATCACAAGAGTTGTCTTCAGGGAAGATGGACCTAGTGCTAGCACATCAAGACAGCATGGTCAGGCTCAGGAACAGCCTATAGTGACTAGAGAGGCAGAATCATTTGTGGTGAGACGTTCTGAGCGTGTCTCCAAACCACATGATCGTTATGTGCCACCTCTAAATTATGTCATGCTCACGGATTGTGGAGAACCGTCTTGTTACATTAAGGAGGCATTACAAGTGCTTGACTCGAAAAAATGGAGTTGGCCATGCAATCAGAGATGATAACTCTGCATAAGAATCAAACGTGGGATTTGGTTCAATTGCCAGAGGGCAAGAAAGCTCTACCTTGTAAGTGGGTTTACAGGTATAAGCTTACTCCTCATGATGGACAGCCAAAATACAAAGCACGGTTGGTTGCTAAGGGTTTTAAGCAAGAACACGGAATAGATTTTGATGAAGTCTTTTCACCAGTTGTCAAGATGACAACATTAAGAAGTGTACTTGCTTTGGTTGCCAAACATGATCTGCATTTACATCAAATGGATGTGAAAACGGAATTTCTTCATGGATATTTTCATGAGGAGGTTTATATGCAGCAGCTAGAAGGGTATGTTGAGAAAGGCAAAGAGAAATTGGTATGTCGTTTGAGCAAGAGTCTCTATGGCAAAGAGAAGTTTCACCAATTTATGCTTTCTCAAGAATACAAGAAGTGAGACAGATCATTGCCTATATACTCGACAAGCTAAGGATGGTAGCTTGATAATCTTTATCTTGTATGTGGATGACATGTTACTTGCTGGTAGACAAATGGCAGAAATTTCAGCTCTTAAGTCAAAAATGGCAAAGGTTTTTGACATGATAGACATGGGTGAGGCAAGTCATATATTGCGTATGCGTATCCAGCGAGATAGGTCAAAGAAGATGCTTTACTTATCTCAAGCAGAGTATATTGACAAGGTGTTGCAACGTTTCCATATGGACAGGGGAAAGGCATTGATGACACCATTGTCGTCATACGTGAAACCAAGCAACCAAGATGGCCCACAGTCTGACGTGGAAAAGGTTGAAATGGATATGGTGTTGTATGCGTCTGCATGTGGGTGTTTGATGTATGAAATGATTGCTACACGTCCGGATATCGCATTTGCAGTGGCAGTGGTTAGCAAATATATGTCAAATCCTGACAAGAAACATTGGGAGGCAGTGAAAGGTATCATGAGATACTTGAAACATACAAAGAGTATGCGCATATGCTATGGTAGTCAGGATTTGAGTGTCAGAGGATACACTGACTCAGATTATACAGGAGACTTGTATAAGAGGAGATCTACATCAGGCTATGTCTTTACATTGGCTGGAGGTGCCATATCATGGCGATCTTGATTACAAGATTGTATTACGCAGTCTACTACAGAAGCTGAGTATGTTGCAGCAAATGAGGCATGCAAAGAAGCTATTTGGCTTGGTAGATTGGTAGCAGACTTGGGAATCAAAGTAGATATGCCAGAGTTATATTGTGATAGTCAAAATGCTATACAATTGGCACAGAATCCAGTGTTCCATTCAAAGACTAAGCATATTGATGTGAAATATCACTTCATTACGGAAGTACTTGAAGACAAGCAGATACAACTGATGAAGATCCACACCAAGGACATCCTGCTGATCTACTCACAAAGGGACTTCCAGGAGAGGGTTTTGTGCATTGTCGTGAGTTATATTGGGCATTGGATAGATGGCAGCCATGTAAATATTTGTACATTTATGTTCATAGATTTACAGTTACTTAAAGTGACACATTGGACTTTAAAGTGGGAGGTTGTTGGGATTAAAGCCCAAGTGGCCTCTTATACGGATATGGTCGTCCGCCCGCCTAACTCGCTTATCACTAACTCTTTGTATATACTCACTTATACTTGTGTGAATAATAAGATTTGGGAGATAACCCTTCAAAGAATTCTCTGTGTACTGTGTAAGCTCTCTGTCTGTGTATCTCTGTGTGTGTGTGTGAGTCGATCTAAGCTCCGCTCCACGACTTCAGACGTTATACTAGAGGGTGCCATGGTCAGAATGCATAGAGGAACCAATCATGGAGGTAACACATGCTCCTATACCACTACCCAATAGTCCTAGCAACATGGGTTTTCTCCCCTCCTTATGGTTGCATATGCCATGAACATCACTTGCAGCGAAAGTCGTAGACAAAAGTTTTGGGAGTAACCCAGTACTAGTTATAAGTGAAGTGAATGGATTGCATGCCACAAGAGACATACATTGCTTTATAAATTGTTAGCAAATGCTAACAACATAGATAATTCTCATAGCCAACACTAAATTTTGGAAAGATTCCACTTTTATGAACTTTGGGAATTCTTCCAATTGGGTACCTATAATAAATTAATTTTGATAGACAATTTTTTAGCTTAGATTGAGGTGCTTGCACTTCCTCTTTGTATCTAGTTTGAGTTAATTTTCTTGTTCCAATCACTTTATAATACCTAATTAATTTTCCAAAGTTACTAGCTAAAGTATAAAGGCCAATTTTTGTAAACTTTCATTCTCTTTTAATTAACACTAGGTTGGTAATGGGACACTTTTATGTCTTGAGACACTTTTATGTCCACATGAGTGACCATTTTCCATGATCTATTACAAGAGCTGGAAACTGAATTTTTGAGTGCTCTATATCCACAAAGTTTGCTTATAATCTGAAAAAACCTTGGGATTCTTTTAGGCTACCAATTCCACCTCTAACCTCACTTTTGCAAATACTTTTTCAACTTAAATTGTGATCTTGTGCTTTTTTTTTGGCAATTTTTCAAATTTTTGCAAAAATACCACTCTAAAACTCAACTATGTGAGGTCCAGATTCCTAGTTAGTTAGTATTAGCAATATTCAACATGTATATGTGCATATAAGGAGAAGAAAACTATCCTTTTGACAGTTACAGCCTAGTTATGAAAAATTTTGGATCTTGTTTTTTTGACAAAATTTGCACTTTCACAAAGTTTTTGGTGGCTTAAACGAAATCCAAAGTCAAATGTGATTGTGTAGGTGCACTCCATAACCTAGAGCTATTCTTCCTTTAGTTTTGGGGCATCCAATACCCCATATAGCAAACAAAACAATGATGGTCAAGATTTTTTATGCAACCAGAATTTGAGTCATTTTGAGTAATTAGCAAGTATAGTCTCTAGTATATTGCTAGTTTGATCATCCAAGCGCGTTAGATTTGTTTCTTATATCATTATCTAATCCTAGATCCTAAATTTGCCTATATATTTATGTATTTCTAAGGGATTGCAAACGCACTAGGAAATTGGAAGCCTACTCATTTTTCTCAAAAGTATTGATATTTGAACTTTAAGCTCAAGAAAGGGTTTTTCAAAAAGGCAACGTATGATTGGAGATTTTAAGATTTGTTTGAAACCTTGGAAGGACACTTTTATGTCATGTCAGGTTACTAGCCTAGTGTGGACACCATGAAGTTAGGTTACGAGCCTAGTGTGGACAACATGAAGTCAACAAGTCTTCTGCAACAAGGTCAACACACTGCATCTTCCAAAGCTTTCTACGTGCACTCTACGTGTCTGTTTGTGTTCATGTATGTTGCTTTGCAATCACAAGTGCAAACTCTACATATTACATAAGTATGTTGCAATGTTTCGCTATTTTTGTTGCGCTTGATAAAGTTCATGTTTTTGCATTCTAGAAATTTGTATTGATGAGGTGCTAGGACAATGGGAGACTCTCAAATTAGAGTTCTTCCCAGGAGAGCATCAATCAAAAACCTTCCTTAGGACTTAGTGACTTGCTAGAGCCCATAGCAAGACTACATGTTTTACTCTACATTAGGAGCTAGTGATCTACACACTAGCCATTAAATCCAAGGGAAAAGGTATTAAGATGCCAAGCACCAATTGTATTATACCTAACTCAGTTAACTTTAAACTCCAGCTAGTCTATCAGTTTGAGAAGCAGCCTGAAGTGCCCATTTATGTTGATCTAATGGATTTTTTTTCTAGTAAGAATAGACGATATACTAATTGCATTTGAACAATAGCCTGATGTAAACTACCAAGGACATAGGCATGTGGATAGATAAGGCATTGCTTACTACAATATGGGTCAAATAGTGGGATTAAAACAAGCTATGTGGACATCCCAAAGGCATGGCCTCTTGCATCACCAACGGAACATACAATCGTAAGGCCATTGAAAACTTTGTTAATGCCAACGGTGACACTACAACACTAGTATATTGGATATTGATCAATGATATGGTCCAATTTTTCAATGAGTTAACCATGCTAACGGTCCTTCACCTAAAGAGAATATGATTTACATCTTTGCATTGATGTTAACTCATGAGGCAGGCCGTCTATATAAACAAGTATGGCCAAAGATTTCAATTGATTGAAGCAAGTCAATCATGAGGATTGACCTACACAGGAATCCAGTCATAGATCAGTCTATTCCCATCGAGTGCTCCTATTGTCAACCAAGACCCAAGAGCTTTGAAATCATAGTTTAGAGGTTCTAAAACTTCTTATGGATTAAGAGTTGTAGAACCTATCTCCAGAGTAGAGACTATACGAACCCCAAAAGAAGTCAATTCAATTTTGGCAGTGATAAGGTAATATGGGATTGCTTTAGGGCCAAAAGTTCCATGACTTACACTAACAATATTGCTTGATGAGCCATTAGTCTCTAGATATGTGCATGAGTATGTGAGAAGGGTTAGATCCTCACAATTGCAGAAGTAGGTTAGGTAATCTTTCTTGGGATCTTCCATAATTTCTTCATATACACAAGCACATAGCTAATTTCAGGCAAGTAATAAGAACTGAGAAAGTGCATGACTATCATACTTAATTTGAAGAATTTGGGATGGCCTTAGATTACAAACTTCTATGTGGGTACAATCACTCAAAATTGATCAGTTTGATGATCTTAATCAATTTCTAGAATAATTCATTGAAGAATTCATCTAGAGAGAAATAAAGCACAAAATTTTCTCCCTTATCAACACCTTTAAGCAGTAAGAAAAGAAAATGTTATGATTAACAAAAGATGGATGCTCAATCTAGATAGAAAACAATGGCACTTCAAGTTTACATCGATTGGAATCAAGGATTCCTAGCTAAATACTCTATCCTCCTATGTCGAATGCTTCACAAAGCTATTTCAATAAGGAAAAGAATGGTGGACACGAGGTTAGGAGATGGCATGTAGTAGAAATATTGAGGATATCTTGCACCTTTTTCTCAACTGCCCAACTAGTAGGACAATTCTTCACCCCTTGGTCAAGGCCTTTGGTTTGTGTCTCGAGCTGGAAATAGCTTATAATACAAAATTCCATTAAAGCTTTCTCAGAGGTGTGGAATAAAGTTAGAGAAAAATTCCTATGGATCATCTGGAAGGAAAGGAACAGTATGCTATTTAACAAGGTTTACCAGACATCTGTTGTCTCATGTCAACTTGTAGGTTAACCAACTTTAGCTAGATCAGTGCAGATATTGTTGTATAGCTTGATGAGCTACCCCAAGGTCAAGAATACCCTTACACGATGTAGGTTTGCCTTTTCTCTAACTTAATATATCTATCGTTGTTTATTGGGAGAAAAAAGGAAGGTTGGATCAGCCGGAGGAGAACCAGGAAAGAGACACGGCCAAGCCACTTTTAGTTCCATGGTCGCAATCCATTCCAAGCTGAATTCCCACAATTGAAAGAGCTCTTGGAGCTCACAATCTCTCTCTCTCTCTCTCTCTCTCTCTCTCTCTCTCTCTCTCTCTCTCTCTCTCTCTCTCTCTCTCTCTCTCTCTCTCTCTCTCTCTCTCTCTCTCTCTCTCTCTCTCTCTCTCTCTCTCTCTCTCTCTCTCTCTCTCTCTCTCTCTCTCTCTCTAGCATGTCTGAAGCATCTCTCAGTCCCCCACTCGCGTACCATTGACCACTTTAATTGAAAACATCTAGTGCCACCATCTACCTTCCCGTTGCCATCACACATACAATCGTACAAGCTCCCCTCACACAAAACTTCAAGCATAGGGACGTCATGTGCAGCTCCTCCAAGTGAATTATACCTGCTACAATCCTCTATCCTTGCAAGCTTGTGTCTAGGGATAAAAGCATGAAAAGCACTATAAGTGTCGATCGTCCTCACACATTAGCCTCCAACTCACTATCGTCCATGAGAGGGAGGCAACCGGGCTAAGCTTTTCCAAGATTTTGCAAGGAAGCTCATTGTGACTCTGTTATTAAAAGGGGATAAAACTTTCTACAAGCACCACAACTAGGGATCATTGCTTGCAATCCCACCTAACCCCCACTTTGTAGCACGACAGTAGACACCTTCTATGTATCCCCCCTTCCATGCCTTTTGTCGCTCACATAGTTGCTCACTAGTTTACCGAATTCAAGGCCTCAAGAGGAAAAAGGTAGGGAATTTGTGGGCTCAAAATTCAGCCCCAACTTGACCATCACAACAACAATCTATGGCATGGAACACACTACCAGTTTGTGTTCTGGGCAAGGGTGGGGTGGGCCGTAATGAGTGAACTGAAGCAGCTATCTTGACTAGGACTTGTAGACATTGCTCAAAGGATCTGATGGGAACTTCAATCATATAGTTATGTGTTTGCACAAGCATGCTATTCTAGCATGAATTATCTTGGAGATTCCAACATAATACCATCATTCTATGTACACTGATGACTTCTCAATAAATGGCCACTACTACTGGCAAAGAATCAAAATTTAGCAATCTTTCATAGTACTTTTAATACGAGTTTCTAATTTATGAGTATCTGTCATCAATAGAAAGGTAAGTCATCACTAGGGTCTTAGCCCTTTGGGTAGGCCAAAATTATGTTTATGTCCTGAGCATATACTTTAACATCATCAATAGAAAGGTAAGTCATCACTAGGGTCTTAGCCCTTTGGGTAGGCCAAAATTACGTTTCTGTCCTGAGCATATACTTTAACATGTGATAATATCATAAGGCCTACCTATGGATGGATAGCGATTACTCTATACACAATTGGAACCCCCAAATTTAAGTATTGATAATCAATTTTTTGGCCTGCCAAGTTAAATTTTAAAATAAGTTCACCTAAAATTCCAAAAATTGCCTGCAGAAAGCCAAACGGTAAAATTGCCTCTAAAAATATTTTTGGAAAATTAAAAATTCCCTTTCAATTGTACCTTTACATCTAGCATGGATACATGTACCACGGTTCTCCTCCCCATTCTCCATCTTCTTAATTTAGCTTGATTTAACAATAGAGAGAGAGAGAGAGAGAGAGAGAGAGAGAGAGAGAGAGAGAGAAGAGAGAGAGAGAGAGAGAGAGAGAGATCTTACTCGTGAGACATACACAAGATTTTTTTGACACATTCCTACTAAAAGACCGTTGTGGACTATGACACCATCATGAGCATTGCATGAAGGGACCACATACCTAGTTAGCTAAAGTTGGGGCTAGGGGATTGTTGACAACCCCTTGGATCTAGCTGGGTATGTCATAGCTCAACAACAGAAAGAAAACATTGGGACAAAGGCTATTTTACTCACATGGAAAAATGTTGGAAAACATTTTGTGATAGCAATAGAATAGCACATCGAGTAGGAAGGGCTCTTTGCAAACAAATTATTGCTAGGCAGCAAGCTCTTTCTCTCAAATGAAGCAAACAAAGGACTCCTATTGAAATCACCCTTATCTAGAGCTAGCACTACACACTTGCTCAAACTAGATTTCCATGCCGTTAGAAATTGGTAGTAAAGAGAACAACATCAAAGGTGAGCAAAACACAATGTGTGTCAAAGCAACTTTTGAAATTAGAGGGAGAGGCCTTGATCATCCTAGGAATGGAGTAGTACTTAGACAATGTAGCACACCGCCATTGCCAAGGGGGTATCCCTTTGAACCTAATGGAGAGAAGATGTAGGAACATTCGAGGACATGAATACATGTAAGTACTTCCAAGAGCCAAGAGGTAGTTCTTCAACGTTAATACATCTAATTCCTTACAAGAGCCAAGAAGTAGCTCTTTAGGTGACAAAGATTAAAAAAGTTGAGGGTGGATATCCTTGTATACAGTAATTTTTTTAATTTGGGTAGTCCTTTCCCAACTCCTTGGGACATTTTTGTTGTAATCTTGTTATGTTAATTCATTACACTTTTCTCCAAATATAGAGCGAATAGTTGTTTTGCTATTAAATTCTTGACAATTAAGTGATCGGTCTTTAAAAGCTTGACCAAAACATTGTTTGAAGATTATGCTAAATAAAATTACGTGTGAAAAATTCCTTGTTGTCTCTAACTACTATAGCCCAACTTCTAGAAACCCATTGACTTCTAAATATAAAGTATCACCGTGCCTCAGCCTCAGGGCCCCTTCCCTATTGTGGGTCCCCCCTTCCTTCCCTTCCGCCTTGCAAGACGAAGCGGACAACGCACCCGCCACCCATCCTCCATCCTCTCTCTTGTTGCTTTAGAGAAGTGTTGATCTTTTTTCTCTTTGCCCTAAGTGTTGATCAATCCCGTCTACAACCGCAGCTATATATAAATATAAGCTCGATATGTAGTCCTCCCTCGTATTAGCTCATAATGGTGTTGGAATCCACAACATGCAAATTTTTGTGGGGATGTGTTCAAAACTTCTTGTGAATTAAATCAAAGCCCTTGAGACTTTGACAAACACACAAGTCATGTTGATTAAGCTGCAACCGACAATGCTGCTCCTGTACTACTTGCACCAATATCACAGCTTTTGCAGTCCCAAGCTTTGTAATCCATAGCTCCCATAGGGGTAGCATTGCCACTATTACCATTCCCTACCATATTCATGAGCATTGAAACCATTGAAAAAATATTGAAAAGCAATCTGCTCGAGTGGAACCACCATAGACACCTCATTCAAGGCTTACATGTAGTACAAGACAATTGTCTTTGCTTCCTCGCCCTAGGCGTTCTTTGCACATACGCACTCTATCTGAAGAATGCAATGTTGATGTGCCCTCACAAGGGGCACCACCATTTTTTATTCAATTCACATTTGCATGTAATATGCAACATCACCCTCATCCTCTGCAAGCTACACCTTGTTAACGGCTCTTTCATTGGAAGATGATCCAATAGGCACTCATGAGTAAACAGCTAGCAGACATGGCTATTGTATGCACCTAAGGAAGCACCATACAAGTATGTCAAACTTGTGCATGTGCATCAAGTGAGAGAGCTGAAAGAGGAGAGAGCAACATTATTTGCATATAGGTCGTAAGGGGCTTGGAGCCCAAGCCAAGGGTAGTCAAATTAGGGCTTGAGGAACTTAAAGAGGGACAAATCACTAGAAAGTTTAAAAACCATATTACAAAGCCTCATCTCAAGTTGACTCTAGATGCAATGCAGTGATCCCTTACACAACCTTTGAGTTGAGCCATGCAGCCTTTGGTAAAAGCTAAAGTAATAGACATTTGACAAGCCATATTCGAGAAGAAGTTTTTGGCATTCAATTAGTGCAACAAGCAATTCAACTAGCAACAGACAGAGATGCTTTAGCCCAACGTTCACTCCACATTTTGAGTTTCGTAGTAATATAGAGGAGGAGCAAAACATGTAGTCAAATTAGAGGTTCTACTCTCTTAGCTACATCCCATGCATCAGGCAAGATCATTATCCTTGAAAAAACATTTGGCGGCTATTCGTTATTTTAACAGAGGTAATCATCTCCGAATCCTACTTGCTATATCTCAACACACTTCAACATCTCTCTGCACAAATTCATCAATAATTTATCAAGACACAAAGGGGCTCACTAGTATTCTTGGTAAAAATGAGCTATGTTGGCCTGCCATGGGAATCAGTGCCCATCCTCTGATAGGCACTTATCTATCTAACTAGGCTATGAAGAGGCGATTGGGCATGGTGCCTATGCTGTAGTGTATGAAGTCAAATGGTATGGTCAATAATATGGACACACATAATAATTTTATGGGGTAGATGAAAACTATATCGGGAGGGAAGCAGTTATCCAATCCAGATTGTGGCACCCAAATGTGCTTCAGCTTATCTGTTGCACTTCAAAGCCTTCAAGAAACAAATGCAGCTTTGTGACAGAGTCGATGGACATGGATTTGAGAAGCATGATAGATAGTCCCTACAACAGTGGCTACAATCTATCGTTTTGTATTTTATAGCTATGGATCTTATGCTTCAAACTGCTAAGGGGATGGAGTACCTTCATGGTATGCACATCATGCACCGTGATCTCAAGTCACCCAATTTGCTAGTTAACCACCATGTCCACACTGACGATGTTCAAGATGATGGCCACATGCGAGGGAAGGCGGACTTTGGCATGTCCAAGGTGAGGTATACGAGCACCAATTACACAACTTTGCATGCTAGAACGCCCTACTGGCAAGCCCTTGAGGTTTTGAAAGTTGAAAGCAAGAAAGAGCTTGAAAGAAAGTACACAATGAAAGCAGATGTTTACAGTTTTGCCATGGTGTGTTATGAAATACTCATTGGCAGGATTCCGTTTGATGATGGAAACAAGCTTGAAATGCTTCATAAAAGGTTGCTGAGAGGGGAAAGGTCCATTTTACCAAGAAGTTACCCTCAATATGCTGGCATCAAAACTAGAAAATATGCCTTCTTTTGCTCAAATTATCCAGACATTGCAACACTTAAAGGGCATTCTACTTATGAGTGTTAGTCCATTCTCCTCCTTGGCTCTCATAGACCGATGGTGTTGCCACCATAGAGGATAAGTGAGCAAACCATAGAGGATAAGTGAGCAAACCATAGGTACTCACTTATCCTCTATGGTGTTGCCACCATAGAGGATAAGTGAGCAAACCATAGGTACTCACTGGGTTTCCACAGTGATCAAGAGGGCTGACAACAAATTCTTTGACAATCACATTTGAAATGTCCCAGTACAATTTCATGAAAAGAAAATTGACCACAGGAGTGGCTCATTCTGATGCGAGTATTTGACATTGTGTGCACATGAATGCTCTGTTTTCAGATTTTCAACCTATTTCAAAGGATTTACTGTATCGATTCTATTACAATTTTTGCAGCTAAACTACTAGCTTCAGAGGCCTTGATTCACAATACATCTGTTGTTTTCGGTGCATAAGAGATTGATACAGCTTTGGCTGGAGCTGTCCTTAGTCCTTATGTCCTCTACAGTGGGGGTCTCCTCTCAACATGTGTATGTACCATCGTTTTCCTCTACACTTCCTGTGGACTTTCCAACTATTGCACTGGGGCAACGTTGGGGTGCCGAGAGAGAAGCACAACATCCCGCTCGCTTGACAGAAATTGGTTGTGACAACCTGTTTAGTACAAGGATAGAATAAGATTCACTTCATTAGGATGTAGATGCAAGGCTTTTGCTCGTTGCATCATGTTAGAATAAAGCTTTGTCTATTGCCAAACTGAAGCTCTGTTGATGAATGAATGCTTCAATTTAATCTCAAATTATGGGTTTGACATCCTTTGACAAGGCTCTGGTTTTTTTAGATCTATCAGTTGAAAGCCTCCCACTAGGTATCTGACATGTTACGTATGTAGAGCTTGAGCACGCAACGAGGCACTCTGATTGTCCTAGGACGGGGTGGCACAGGCATTGTCCACAAAGCCATGCTAGTTACTGGGCAAGTTGTGGCTGTTGCTAGCTAGACAATAATTTGGAACCATGCCTGTCAGATTTTTTGGCATTGCAAGATTTCTTCTACATGATGATACTCATGTGACCACAGCTCTAGCCAGAGTCATGGGATATATAGCACCAGAGTATGTTGCAACTCTCAAGTTGGAAACTCCAGCTGACATTTACAGCTTTGGGATTGTGGTATTGGAGCTAGCATGGGGAAAAAGGTACATGGAGTGGAATGCAGAGATTCCTCATATTATTGAGTATTTGTGGACACGATACCGGCAGAAGATACCGGCAGAAGAGACTGTTGAATGCAGTACATCAGAGTCGTAGAGAGGAGGGCTACCACTATGATGAAGAAGAGTTGCAGCACTTGCTCCTCCATGGCCTTTGGGACTTGCATGCACCCATAGTAACCCAAGAGATTGTCCTGACATTAATTTAGTTGTCCGGATTTTGTCGAAGCAAGTAGAGGTAGAGGCACCGTTTCTAGTCCACCTAGCTGACTCCATGGGACCATGTCTGGCAGAGTTGCAAGTTGCAACTTAGTTTTCAGTAGCTTGATAAGTAATCACAGAGTCAGGATTTTCATTGAAAATTTATGAGAAGGCTGACCTTGAGTTTACTTGTGAGCTTGGCTTGGCTTGGCTATGTCGGCAACAATTTCTATGCTGCTACATAAATTCAGTGCTCCAAAACTTTGTGTTGTAATTATAATCATCAAAGGATGCTCAAAGAATCCTTTTTCTTTGACCAAGAGAGTATAGAGTCTAGACGAGTAAATTCTTGGTAGTAGACTAGAGCAAAGTTCATGTTGATAGCTATTTAGCTGTTCAGGATTCCAGGGGACAGTTTCTAGCTGAGCCTCATCTAAATGTAGCATGTCCAAAATGAAGTTGGATGTGACAAGTTTTTAAACTTCATTTCTTCATTCATGAGCCCAAGCACTCTCACAAGAAGATTTAGAAATTTTCTCATGTAGGAAAACGGAGTCTTTTCCAGTGTTTTTCATACAATGAATAACATCATGAGCTTCTGCTCGAGAGGTGGGGGGGCCGGCGGTCCCCTGCCCCCATTCGTACCTAGCTAGGTATGCAGTGCCTCCCTCACAAAAGCTCATGATGTTGAGGTAAGTCACAATGTGGGAGTTATTCTGAGAATTTGTCCAAAACTTATTGTGTCTCCATGCCCTTCATCTATAGGGGGTTTCAATTTTCTGAGGGAAAACTATGAGGTGCTGAGCCCTGCCCTAAATAGGGTGTTCAAATTTTTATTGTCTTGGCTATACTAAATAAAACTATTTTCCCAAGGAACATGACTTACAAGGAACTTTTTTTTTTCTTTTTTCCTTGATTCATTTCTTGGGAGAGAAGTAGACAAGTGTTATTATTTCTTGCCCTCTCTCTCTCATTTTTTTTTAAAAAAAAAGTGCTAGTATTCGCCAGCTTGTCACAACCACACTTTATTCGGCATCAGGCCGCGACGCGCAGACCATCCCTTGCCCACGTCCAAAGCGTGCCCAAGGGGTATTGAACTCACCCCCTAGGGGATGCAAGTCCAATACACTAACCACCTGGGACAACCCACTTGGACGGCTCTTGCCCTCTTTTGAGTTTTCAACATAGAATGTCGGAAAGAAATGGTTTTGGCTATAAAAGGTTCTTTGACAAGGGAATTAAAGATCAAAAATTTATGTAACCTATCGTAAAGCAAAGGATAAATTATAGAGGTTAGCTAAACGTTAAAATTTTGCTTTGAATTGAGTGTTGGAGTGGGTATATTGTGTAGAAATACATAGAAACTTGCAAATGGATACAAGTTGTTGGATTTATCTGGAAGGCCAAGTGTGAACAGAGTAACAAAGTTTTTCTTTGGAAACTGTTGTTTGGTTTCTTGCCAACCGGTGAGAAGGCAAAAGCGAAAGGCTTAGGGGATAGCAGTTGTGTCAGGTGCAAACCTGAGTGAGACAATCACTCACCTGTTGCCCTACCATCATTAGAGCTTATACATGTAAAGTCTATAAGTGGGTGTACAGGCATTTGGACACTCCCTTCTTTAGATGGGATCTTGCCATGGGCTCCAAGTGCCTTGAAAATGAGGATCTCCTAATTAAAGTTTGTATTGTTAGAGCTGCGATTAGGTCTCCCCAATCTTTGAGAAATAAAAATTCTTTCAAAACAATATTAAGTGTATAAGTGAAGGGTGAGTTTAGGAAATGAAAAGACACATGAAGGTGGAAAGTTAAAAGATGAATGAAGGTGGAAAGTCAAAAGATAAATGAAGATAGAAGATGAAAAGTTTATCTGCTCTTTGATTTTTCCTTTAGCATTTTCTTCTAAGTTCTCTTTAGCAATTTCCTCTCTCTCTCTCTCTCTCTCTCTCTCTCTCTCTCTCAATGTTGTAATAATCTTTCTTAGGTAATGATGTTGCAAATCTATGTGCTTCATCATTGCTTGTCGTTACGTGCTATAGATTAACGCATCGTTTTTCTTGTTTTGGAGTGGAATCTTTGAATTAGGAGCACCTTTTAATTTTTTGGAGCCATTAAGAATACCTTTTAATCATCATTCGATATTGAGAGCTCTTTGGCAGTCTAGAAATGAGATTCTTTTTGAGAAAAAGATTGAGCCTCTAGACCCTAGTGGGGTACTAGATACTTGTTGGTGGAAGATCCTCTCTAGAAGAAAGAAGTAGCGAGTCGGTAGTGCGAAGGTTTGGTGTGAAGGAGTACGAGCGGAAGTGCGACGCGAGACAGAGTGCGAGAAGAAGAGCACGACGATATGGTGAACTCGTTCTACTGTAATGTGTAGAGCATAGTGAGTTCTTATTAGGTTTTTACAAAAGAATATGTATACATACGGATTTTTTTACACCATTGGGATTGCTGAATCTTAATATAGTGCTGGGATAGCAGGTGTAAATACCTACCTGTGTATGTATACCCGAGGCCTGATACAACTGTAACTATTGAATTGATGCTATCTTAATTTTACCTTGTGGTGATGTATGGACTGTCTGACGAGGCCTTACATTAACTTAAACAAAATAGTTGAGACCACTATCTCTGGAAATGATACTCAGGACTTGGTTTTTATATATGACCAACCATTTAGATAAACCCACTTGGGAATAGGAAAGTATACCCAAAATTTATTATACTCATCATAGTTAGAACGGGTTTTTTACACTAGTGGATTGCTAATAACTTAAAGTCGGGCTGGGATAGAAGATGTAAATACCTACTGGGTATGTATATCCGAGGCCTAATACAATTTACTCGCTTCTAGTCGAAAAAGCCGACTTTGACTTATGGAATTAAGCTATCTAAAGTTACCCATGTGGTGAGGTGGATTATCCCGACTGGGCTTTTCATTTTCTATTCAGTAGTACTAATCTTTACTATGTAAGCGTGGTATGGAGGTCCTTCTTTGCCTCTACTGCATGCCACCGCTTAGGTTTTGGGGTGTTGTCTGCTATTTTTTGTCTTCCCCGCCTTTTTCCTTGAGTATACGATGCAGAAATGGTGGAATCTCGCCTGTAAGCCCCGATCCTTGGCTGTGATGGATCCCGAGGTATGTGACTGTGCTGGCATCCTCGTTGTGGCTTACATGTCCAACTCAAGGTGTCGCGTTGTTCTACAGAGGAGCATCAATGTATGAATAAGGCTCATAAGGTGAGTACTCATACTCCATAGCTTGCGTGCTCTGTTATCACCTCTCTGCTGATGGTGGCTAGTTCAAAACTTGTGTATTTATGTACTTTTGCTGTTGGCTCAACATGCCAAAAAATCAAAGGAAGCCTTGTGGAGCGGCGTCGTCTCCTAATCTACAGGTTAACAGAAATTTGATTTTTTTGATTCTTGAATATATAAAAAAAGGGAAATCTTTTCTTGCTCTCAAAGACCTAATAAATGGAAAAAACGAGTTAATAGACTTTTTCTTTATTAGAAATTTGTTCCGAGACTGTTCTTAATGGGTTTATTAGGAGAAATGTATGTGGTAGTGTAATTACTTAGGACAGATGAAATGGGTTAGCTTGGACTAATGACTTATATTGCTGTAAACAAGTATATGTAGCCATGCTCAGGAACCTGGCTCTTCCTGTTATGTGAAAACTCATAAAAACGAGGCGAACTACCAAGTATTTTTTTGATGAAGTAATAATCTGGTTCCCGTATAAAGGGGCTGTAAAAACGGTTGTTTTGAGTAAATTTTGTCCTATATACTTTTTTGAAAATGGTAGATTGCCAGGTATGAATTATTACTATCTTATGGCTGCAAAGGAAAAAGATGATGGTGTGTTATTTAAAGGAAATTGGTTGTGCATATTATACGGTTACTCTAGTAAAATTGCTACATACTCAATTGGGTAATGTTACTTATGAAAGGGGTACTACATATCTGAAAATAACCAGACCATATTAGGTATTTTGGTAAAAATCTCACATTATGGGAATCTCCAAATCGACCGAATTCATGTAATTTGGAATTTTCCACTTAAAGTGGGAAAAATTGAGGTGTGTGGCTAGTAAATAAAGTGAAAATCTCATAGGATTGTGGTGTTGATAAACACCAAAAGTCAAGAGGATGTACAACACATGGATTTGAATAATAACTATAAATTACATAAAACAAAGGAAGATACAAAAAAGATTTTGTTTACAAATTGACTAGTATAGTCACAATAGAAGCTCCACATAATTCTACTCCACATTTGATACCATATCTGAACTTTGATCCAAGTGTGGCTGATGTGCACGAGTGAGGCCTTCTTTGGCTTTTAGAGCATGTCTTTCTGGAATCTTTATTCTAGAAAATGGTCCTTCTTTGTTGGGTCTCCAGGACCAAACAATTGCATCTATAGTTTCCCACACTTGTGGGTCCTTATAGTTGACAGCCCAATAACCCTTCCAACAATTACTGTAAGCTTGAGTATCTGTCATCCCACTTTTTCTCGCGCAAGGTGCCCAATATTGAATCAAGAGTTTTCTGTAGTTTGGTGATGTAGGCTCATTATCAATGTCAGATAAAGCCATTGCAAGCCACACTGGATAGATTTCTGTGTCACTCGGAACAAGCATAAGAAAGTCACCTTGGTGCACATCAGACATAGGGTCAAACTCTTCCCTTGGCCTATCTCGTTGAGGCCCACAAAAATGATCGTTCAACTCTTCAAGGCCTAGGAATCTTTCTGCTCCTTGTTGCAAATTCATTGTAGTGCTTTGTAGGTGAGAATATTCTTGAGTTTTTGGCCAAAACATTTCATACAAGACTCCCTCTGATATGATTGCTTTTCCAATCTCTTCAATTACCTTACTCCAATAATCTATCACGGGTCTATAATATCGCGGAATACTTGAACCATTCCCTAAATTTTTCCAAAATTTTATATAGTTCTTTAGCCCCAAAATGACTTCTTCGTGGGCCTTGACATACTCCGCCATTTGTACTAGAGGTGGATCTCCATGTGGTAACATTGGCTTGCCTTCTGTGTCTGTTTTCCAAAGGCGAATACTTCCACTCCAACTTGATACACCTACATGTGCCTTATATTGCATCATTGGTGTCTCATCCTGCATAAAGAACCTGAACTGAAGCGGTTTGGAATGTCCAACAAGTATGTCTTGTCCATCACAAAGATAGCCATCACAATATTGCTTGAAATCGGGGATCTTTGTGAGAAAAAATGGAGCTGGAGATGAAGATGAGCTGTTTCGTAATGTATCCATCAAATGTGGCAAAGTATAGGTTTGTGTAACTCTCAACTTCTCTGAAAACCTACTAAACATGGCGTCTATGTCCTCATGTGTATGCCCAACCATTAAAAATCCCAGCTGGATGGTTTTGAAAACACCCCTTGCAACAAGCATTGACAAATAGGCAAATAAGTATCGATTTTTGTTTTCCCCTGCACAATTATCCAATTGTAGCAACAAGTTCTCTGGCAATCTGCGAAATGTTGACCCCAATTCCTCTTCTGCAATTTCTGACGACTGCACAATGGGCTCTTTTCCATCACTCAAGTTATGGTAGTCCAAAGCATCCCTTGAGTTCAAAGCATGTAGTAGTGAAATATTGCTCCTTGGAAGTCCATTTGTTACTAGATCACCAAGAGGATGCTTATCTATCCTCTCGAGGTTATGTAAACAATTAGCAATTGAGCCAATTGTAAGATTTGGATCAGCTGGCCACAAACCATTCAAGACAAAGTGTCCGTAATGACCTTCTCCATGTCCATGAGTGATCATGCCAATCAATGCCACCTGCAGATTATATCCTGAATCCACACCCTTGGGAACAATGCGTAATCTAGGAATGGCAGTCTTCTTTTGATCCATCTTATCATGGATTATGCATACATATTTTTGTGGTTGAGTTTCTGAATACGTGCGCCATGCATAATATAGGCTTCTGCAACTCTTTTGTTGTGCCATGTGAACTTCTCTCTCCCTCAAGAGAAGAGCTCTCTCTTCAAGAGAAGGTTTAGCTTCTAACCTTGCCTTGATTGAGCTACAAATATTGCACTTAGAGAACTCACTCGTCTTTGTTAAAGTGACATGTGGGTACTCTTTGTTCCAAATTCTACCAAAAGAAGATTGGGATAGCTTCTTCTCATAGCCCATTTGGTCAAGTGTCGTGTTGATTTCACATAAAATATCCACTTGTTTGTATGTTGATGGAATCACCAATTGAGTCTCTCTTGAGCCATCTAGCAGTGTTCTACTTCTATGTGGCATCTTCTCAGAGTTGTTTTCCACAAACTCATTTAGTAGTGCTCTTGCTAAACTAGTATGTTGAAGTCCCCTTCTCAATGTACATGTGTTCCCATGTACATATTGGCGCACACCATTTTCAAAGTTCTCCTTGTATCGATAAAATGATGTCTTTGGTATTCCATGTAGCTCATACCATGCTCTACAACAAACAATAGAGCCATTTAGCCTGAATTGGTATCGTGACTTCTCATCTTTCTGATAACATATAGAAAGAACATCATAAACATAATTAGTGCGTGATTTTTGAGACTCTCCCCAAAATTGTTGTCGTAACCTTGTCACCATATCACGATCTGCAAATTGGCAGCATTTTTGTGCACAACAATCAATGCATGATACCCTTTGAATTGATTTGTTTGAAAGGTAAAAAGTCGAAGCTGGTGCTGCTTTTGATTTTTGAGTCCTGTTCATGAAAGTGTATCGTCTCTTCCTTGACAACTGGACAACATTACTCCCATCAAGTTTTTTTCCAACATTGCCATCGTTGGATACATCCTCATATGTAGCATGCATGCCATCAACAGGAACAAAGCGTTGTAATGGGCTCCCATTCAACATTGTTGTCTGCTTGATGGGCCACTTTAGCAAAGTGATGCTACCCACTTCAACCACATCATCAATGCTTGCATTTTCTCTTTCAATACCCACACCCACACAATCAGGACCAAGTTCCTGAAAGTTGACATAATCATGTGGAAATACATATAAGATGGTCCCTTCATTCATGGTTTGCATCATTGTGTCATCTTTTAAAAGGACCCTCTGATTTCTCCAAGACTCTCGAATCATTGCTTCAAATTCTGGGCTTGTCATAGGTATTGCATCTGTAACTAGAGGATCAGAATGATCATGTTCTTCATCACCATTGTAGCTTTCGTGTGGATCAATTAAGTTCCCATTTAATACAAAAGATTGCAAAAGAAGCTTTGACCATCGAACAACACTCCATAATGAGCCTTGGAGAGATGAAGTATCCATTGTAGGAAAAGGTAGGACCACATCCTTCAAGCATTCCTCCACTAGTATGGAGACATTTCCCAGCCCTATCTTTGTACCACCACAAGTGGAATCTGGATCTGTTCTACACACACAACCAATACCAACGATTTCATTGTCAAGTATCATATGTACTTTCTCCCCAGATTCGAAGTCCATCCTGTAAGTAAAAAGATTACATTGTTAAATCCATAGTTATAGAAAAATACTCTTCAAACCAAAAATCATGCTACAACATGAAAAAGGTTTGCATAGGTTGGACAAGTGGTGAACCTTGAGACCAAATCCTCCTTGCTATATTAATGGAAGCAAGGTTGGACAAGTGGTGGACCTTGAAACCAAAGCCTCTTTGCTATATGAGAGCATAGGTTGGACAAGTGGTGGACCTAGTTGTAATACCCACTGCCACCTATCAACTACTATAGGACTATGCTTTCCAATGTCCAAGTATCCCTTGAGTCTTTCAAGGTTGAACACGTGGTGGACCTTGAAACAAAAATCCCCTTTCTATATCAGAGCATAGCTTGGACAAGTGGTGGACCTAGTTATAATGCCCAATATCCAAGGTGAAATACCTTAGGACTTTGCTACCTTGCTTGCCAATGTTTACGTAGCCCCTCATTTCTTTAATGGAAGTAAGGTTGGACAAGTGGTGGACCTTGAAACCAAAGCCTCTTTGCTATATAAGAGCATAGGTTGGACCTAGTTTTAATACCCACTGCCACCTATCAACTACTATAAGACTATGCTTTCCAATGTCCAAGTATCCCTTGAGTCTTTCAAGGTTGAACACGTGGTGGACCTTGAAACAAAAATCCCCTTTCTATATTAGAAAGGTTGAACACATGGTGGACCTTGAAACGAAAATCCCCTTTCTTTATCAGAGCATAGCTTGACAAGTATCCTTGATTCAAGTTGAACACGTGGTGGACCTTGAAACAAAAATCCCCCATATTAGAAGGTTGAACACATGGTGGACCTTGAAACGAAAATCCCCTTTCTTTATGAGAGCATAGCTTGGACAAGTGGTGGACCTAGTTATAATGCCCATATCCAAGGTGAAACACCTTAGAACCTTGCTACCTTGCTTGCCAATGTTTACGTAGCCCCTCATTTCTTTAATGGAAGCAAGGTTGGACAAGTGGTGGACCTTGAAAGCAAAGCCTCTTTGCTATATGAGAGCATAGGTTGGACCTAGTTGTAATACCCACTGCCACCTATCAACTACTATAGGACTATGCTTTCCAATGTCCAAGTATCCCTTGAGTCTTGCAAGGTTGAACACGTGGTGGACCTTGAAACCAAAATCCCCTTTCTATATCAGAGCATAGCTTGGACAAGTGGTGGACCTAGTTATAAAGCCCCTCCTTTCTTTAATGGAAGAAAGGTTGGAAAAGTGGTGAATCTTGAAACCCAAACCCTTTGGCTATATATAGAGGATATCTTGGACAAGTGGTGGGCTTAGTTGTAGTATCCAATGTCCAAGGTCCAAGGTGAACTATGTAAAGACCTTACTTCCAAAAACAGAGTCGTACAAGTGGTTCTCCTTGAAACCAAAACCTCCTTAGTGTATTAGAACATAGCTTGGAGAAGTGGTGGACTTAGTTGTAATGGTGAATGTCCAAAGCAAACTATTATAGGACCTTGCTTCCCAAATCAAGTTTGGACAAGTGGTGGATCTTGAAACCAAAACCCCCTTACTCTATTAGAGCATAGCTTAGATAAGTGGTGGACCTAGCTGCCATGGAAAATGTTCAATCTGAACTGCTGCAAGACCTTGCTATTAAATGTCTAAGTAGAGCTAGCTTCTTTAATGGAATCAAGGTTGGGAAAGTGGTGCATCTTGAAACCAAAAGCCCTTTATTGTATTAGAGCATAGCTTGGACAAGTGAGGGACCTAGTTTTAATGTGTGATGTCCAAAGAAAAGTATTACAAGACCTTGCTTTCCAATATTTGAATTGGTCAAGTGGTTAAAACTAAGTATAAAACTTTGACCATTTTCTTCTCGAATTGCCAAAAAGCTAGTTTTAGACACCCCTAAATGAAAATGGTTTAGGGTGGCCTTAAACAATGTTTTTTCAAAGACTTGAACAAAAGGGTTGTCGAAGAGTAATGACAATTTATTGTGGCTTGAAGTGCCTGAGTATGTGAAAACAAGCCTAGGTTTTCCACGAGGCAAAAGGTGACATAATAAGAACATTGGAAAGTTAGGATTGACCATGTGGCCTAAACTTTGGCAAGTGAAGTGGTGGCCAAGTTTTGTGGCACAGTGTGCACTTGGTCCTATATGTGTTGACCACTTGGCTAAATCTAGGACCATAAGGCCAAACCTTTGGCACCTTAAATATAGTATGGGACATAATCTAGAACTGCTATAGTAAATTAGTAGTATAGCTAATATGTTAATATTTGTATTATATTTAAGTATATGCTAATATAATTTATGTTCAAAATTTCACTAATGAAGAATGTTCCCATTTAGCACTCCAGATGCGGGGTCTTAGGGCAATGCCACAATGGGGTGACAAGGCAGCGCTTCCACGTGAGGTTTGGGGTAGCGCTCTTGATGGGGATGTGGAATATAGCGCTCTCGATGGCGGGGCTTGGGAGGTTGATTTTGGGATATTGTTCTGGGCGGGGTCCGGGGCAGCTCCCCGGGCGGGGTCAAGGGGGGCATTTTTTTTTTAAAGTGAATTCCTAGTATAGAGTTACGCATGTTTTTCATATTTTCAACCATGATTTCTTTAATTTTGGCCGTGTGAATTGGTTAATTTTTTATATTGCTTTTGTTTTTTTTAATCCTATGATAAAACATGGACTTGTAGCATACGTGGCATTCTAATAAACCCTATCAAGATTAGGCACACAGAGAGCGCACGAGAAACGCACACAGAGAAAGCAGGCGAGCAGCAAAAACACAGAAAGCGCACACGGATCGCACACAGTTGGAGTATACGCGCGCGTAGAGGAGCAAGCTCGGCATCGTACACAACACACAGGTGGAGTGCACAGGATTGAAAGTTCGCGCACAAGATAAAGAAACAGCAGCGTACACAACGCTTTCCAGAAGGGCAGGATCGGGCAGTCTTCTCAGGAGACATTGCACACCTCACGAATAGAGAAAAAACAGGTATTTCTCTCTCTCTCACTCTCTGTCTTTCTCCATATAGAGAAGATGGTTCTCTGTAACTCTTCTTGCACACACACTCTCTCGTCAAAAGACAGAGATACATAGTTTAAAAGTATCCCCGCACACATACACATATTCCCACACATCGTCTTCCTCTCTTCCACATACATAACCACAGTGAAATCTGTTATCTTGCTGTCTCTCTCTTGAAAATACATGCACATATTCCCACACATCGTCTTCCTCACTTCCACATACATAACCACAATGAAATCTGTTATCTTGTTGTCTCTCTCTTGAAAATACGTGCACATATTCCCATACATCGTCTTCCTCTCTTCCACATACATAAACACAGTGAAATTTGTTATCTTTCTCTCTCCTCTCTCTAAAAAACAGGTATTTATCTCTCTCTCTCTCTCTCTATCTATCTATCTCTGTATTTGCTATCTCTCTCTTGAAAATACATGCTCATGTATGTGTGCGTCTGTGTTATCTATGTGTATGTATGTATATTTGTGTTATTTCATTGTAATACTCATACATAATGCAGATACACAATTACACTTAATTACGATATGCACACATAGTATATATACATACATAAATATCACAAATAACTAACACATTGTAATACTAGTAAAATTGAATGGAAGACTTACTTGCGTGATCTGTTAAAGTCGATTCTTGTAGCGAGTTCTGGATGTATGCTGAGCTGATTTTCCTCTAATCCATTTGTAGATATGATTGTAACTTCTGTTTCTCAAAAATAGTAGTGTTGTTTAGTGATACACCTAATGGACATAAATGGTTTAAACTAGGACATGTAGACCAAAAATACGTGTATTTCTTTGGATGAATATATACACTTTTTGGTGACCCTTACCACAAGTGGTGGACCTTGAGACCAATGGACTATAAGGACCTCCAAACAATACCTTGTACACTCAATCCTTCTTGGTATCTAGGTTGGACAAGTGGTGGACCTTGTTCAAATTCTCTAACCACTCTCTCTAACATGGTGACATAATTTAGGTGTGATAAATTCATATCTATGCAAACTAATATCAGTTTAGGCTTGTTAATTTGAATTTGTTTGAATTTATGTACAATATAATGATTTGAGGTTTGCATATTTGAATTTAGGTGGTATAATGATATCTTTTTGTGGTAAACTTGAATTTAAAATCAATTTTGCGTGGAATATTTTAAATTTAAGTAGTAAAATTTAAATTTTTATAAAAAAGTTTGAATTTTAAAATTTGGGCGGGATAGTTTAAAATTTAGGCGGGATATTTAAGATTTGGGAGGGATATTTTAAATTTAGGCGGGAAGGTTTTGAATTTATAGCGAGATCTCCCTTACATAAGAGAGTATAGGTTGGACAAGTGGTGGACCTTCAAGCTAGAGCATCCATGCTACTGGACATGATAGGTAGGGAATCTAGTTGAATATTGTATGTATAATATATATGTAATAGATCTTAGCTTGGACAAGTGGTGGACCTTGGAACCAAACCCCCATGTAAAACCTATCATGGTCACTCCAAGTGGTGAGAAAGAATAACCTTTAAGATGTAGCCTTATAGGTTGGACAAGTGGTGGACCTTAACACCCAGATATTCTTAATATAATGACATAGAGTGGAAAAGTGGTGAATCTTGAGACCAAACCACTCAGGCTACTAGCAATAATAGCTTGGACAAGTGGTGGACCTTGAATGTAAACCCCTC
The DNA here is from genome assembly GCF_014529385.1 of Adiantum capillus-veneris. Lineage (NCBI taxonomy): Eukaryota > Viridiplantae > Streptophyta > Polypodiopsida > Polypodiales > Pteridaceae > Adiantum > Adiantum capillus-veneris. Next base: position 67,034,478 of record NC_140933.1, read on the forward strand.
ATCTACGACATATCGTGGGTTTAATGTTTTTCGATGGAGCCTAGCATCTTGGAGACATGGTGCACCTTGCTTCTCCTCATGTTTCAATGGAGCCTATCTTGGACAAATGGTGGAGCATCCTTCTCTCCATGTTTCAATGGACCCTAGCTTAGACAAGGGGTGGACCTTTGCTTCTCTCTATGTTTCAATAGAGTTAGCTTGGACAAGTGGTGGACCTTGGAACCAAACCCCCATGTAAAACCTATCATGGTCACTCCAAGTAGTAAGAAAGAATAACCTTTAAGATGTAGCCTTATAGGTTGGACAAGTGGTGGACCTTAACACCCACATATTCTTAAAAAAGTGGTGAATCTTGAGACAAAACCACTCAGGCTACTAGCAATAATAGCTAGGGATAACCATTAAGATATAGTCTTTCAAGGGGTGAGAAAGAATAACCATTAAGATATAGTCTTATAGGTTGGACAAGTGGTGGACCTTAACACTCAAATATTCTTAATATAATGACAGAGAGTGGCAAAGTGGTGAATCTTGAGACCAAACCACATATGCTACTAGCGATAATAGGTCGGACAAATTGTGACCTTGAATGTAAACCCCCATCTACGAAATATCGTGGGTTTAATGTATTTCGATGGAGCCTAGCATCTTGGAGACATGGTGCAGCTTGCTTCCTGTCATGTTTCAATGGAGCCTATCTTGGACAAATGGTGGAGCATCCTTCTCTCCATGTTTCAATGGACCCTAGCTTGGACAAGTGGTGGACCTTTGTTTCTCTCTATGTTTCAATAGAGTTAGCTTGGACAAGTGGTGGACCTTGGAACCAAACCCCCATGTAAAACCTATCATGGTCACTCCAAGTGGTAATAAAGAATAACCTTTAAGATGTAGCCTTATAGGTTGGACAAGTGGTGGACCTTAACACGCGCATATTCTTAATATAATGACATAGAGTGGAAAAGTGGTGAATCTTGAGACCAAACCACTCAGGCTACTAGCAATAATAGCTTGGACAAGTGTTGGACCTTGAATGTAAACCCCTCATCTACGACATATCGTGGGTTTAATGTTTTTCGATGGAGCCTAGCATCTTGGAGACATGGTGCACCTTGCTTCTCCTCATGTTTCAATGGAGCCTACCTTGGACAAATGGTGGAGCATCCTTCTCTCCATGTTTCAATGGACCCTAGCTTAGACAAGGGGTGGACCTTTGCTTCTCTCTATGTTTCAATAGAGTTAGCTTGGACAAGTGGTGGACCTTGGAACCAAACCCCATGTAAAACCTATCATGGTCACTCCAAGTAGTAAGAAAGAATAAGCTTTAAGCTGTAGCCTTATAGGCTGGACAAGTGGTGGACCTTAACACCCACATATTCTTAATAAAAGTCGTGAATCTTGAGACCAAACCACCCAGGCTACTAGCAATAATAGCTTGGACAAGTGGTGGACCTTGAATGTAAACCCCTCATCTACGAAATATCGTGGGTTTAATGTATTTCGATAGAGCCTAGCATCTTGGAGACATGGTGCAACTTGCTTCTCGTCATGTTTCAATGGAGCCTATCTTGGACAAATGGTGGAGCATCCTTCTCTCCATGTTTCAATGGACCCTATCTTGGACAAGTGGTGGACCTTTGTTTCTCTCTATGTTTCAATAGAGTTAGGTTGGAGAAGTGGTGGACCTTGGAACCAAACCCCCATGTAAAACCTATCATGGTCACTCCAAGTGGTAATAAAGAATAACCTTTAAGATGTAGCCTTAACACGCGCATATTCTTAATATAATGACATAGAGTGGAAAAGTGCTGAATCTTGAGACCAAACCACTCAGGATACTACCAATAATAGCTTGGACAAGTGTTGGACATTGAATGTAAACCCCTCATCTATGACATATTGTGGGTTGAATGTTTTTCGATGGAGCCTAGCATCTTGGAGAGATGGTTCACCTTGATTCTCCTCATGTTTCAATGGAGGCTACCTTGGACAAATGGTGGAGCATCCTTCTCTCCATGTTTCAATGGACCCTAGCTTAGACAAGGGGTGGACCTTTGCTTCTCTCTATGTTTCAATAGAGTAAGCTTGGACAAGTGGTGGACCTTGGAACCAAACCCCCATGTAAAACCTATCATGGTCACTCCAAGTAGTAAGAAAGAATAACCTTTAAGATGTAGCCTTAAAGGTTGGACAAGTGGTGGACCTTAACACCCACATATTCTTAATAAAAGTGGTGAATCTTGAGACCAAACCACTCAGGCTACTAGCAATAATAGCTAGGGATAACCATTAAGATATAGTCTTTCAAGGGGTGAGAAAGAATAACCATTAAGATATAGTCTTATAGGTTGGACAAGTGGTGGACCTTAACACCCAAATATTCTTAATATAATGACAGAGAGTGGAAAAGTGGTGAATCTTGAGAGCAAACCACTCATGCTACTAGCGATAATAGGTTGGACAAATTGTTGATCTTGAATGTAAACTCCCCATGTACAAAATAACGTGGGTTTAAGGTATTTCGATGGAGGCTAGCATCTTGGAGATATGGTGCAGCTTGCTTCTCTTCATGTTTCAATGGAGTCTATCTTGGACAAATGGTGGAGCATCCTTCTCTCCATGTTTCAATAGACCCTAGCTTAGACAAGTGGTGGACCTTTGCTTCTCTCTATGTTTCAATAGAGTTAGCTTGGACAAGTGGTGGACCTTGGAACCAAACCCCCATGTAAAACCTTTCATGGTCACTCCAAGTGGTCAGAAAGAATAACCATTAAGATATAGTCTTATAGGTTGGACAAGTGGTGGACCTTAATACCCAAATATTCTTAATATAATGACACAGAGTGAAAAAGTGGTGAATCTTGAGACCAAACCCCTCATGCTACTAGCGTTAATAGGTTGGACAACTGGTGGACCTTGAATGTAAACCTTCCATGTTTCAATAGAGTTAGCTTCGACAAATGGTGGAGCATCCTTCTCTCCATGTTTCAATGGAGCCTAGCTTGGACAAGTGGTGGACCTTTGCTTCTCTCTATGAGAAGAATAAAGTTAGCTTGGATAAGTGGTGGACCTTGGAACCAAACCCCTATGTAAAACATATCATGGACATTTCAAGTGGTGAGAAAGAATACCCTTTAAGATATACCCTTATAGGTTGGACAAGTGGTCGACCTTAACACCTAGATCTTCTTTATATAATGACATAGAGTGGAAAAGTGGTGAATCTTGAGACCAAACCACTCATGCTACTAGGGATAATAGCTTGGAAAAGTGACTGACCTTGACGTTAAACCCCACATGTAAACAATATCGTGGGTTTAAGGTATTTCAATGGATCCTAGAATCTTGGAGACATGGTGCAACTTGCTTCTTTTCATGTTTCAATGAAGCCTATCTTCCACCAATGGGGGATCATCCTTCTCTAAATGTCTCAGTGGAGCCTAGCTTGGACAAGTGGTGGACCTTTGCTTCTCTCTATGTTTCCATAGAGTTAGCTTGGACAAGTGGTGGACCTTGAAACCAAACCCCCATGTAAAACATATCATGGTCATTCCAAGTGGTGAGAAATAATACCCTTTAAGATCTAGCCTTATAGGTTGGACAAGTGGTCGACCTTAAAACCTAGATCTTCATAATATAACGACATAGAGTGGAAAAGTGGTAAATCTTGAGACCAAACCACTCATGCTACTAAGATAATAGGTTGGACAAGTGGTGGACCTTGAATGTAAACCCCCCATGTACGAAATATCATGGGTTTAAGGTATTTCAATGGAGCCTAGCATCTTGGAGACATGGTGCAGATTGCTTCCCTTCATGTTTCAATGGAGCCTATCTTGGACAAATGGTGGAGCATCCTTCTCTCCATGTTTCAATGGAGCCTAGCTTGGACAAGTGGTGGACCTTTGCTTCTCTCTATGTTTCAATAGAGTTAGCTTGGACAAGTGGTGGGCCTTGGAACCAAACTCCCATGTAAAACCTATCTTGGTAACTCCAAGTGGTGAGAAAGAATAAAGTTTAAGATATAGCCTTATAGGTTGGACAAGTGGTGGACCTTAGCACCCAGATATTCTTAATAGAATGACATAGAGTGGAAAAATGGTGAATCTTGAGACCAAACCACTCATGCTACTAGAGATAATAGGTTGGACAAGTGGTGGACCTTGAATGTAAACCCCCCATGTACAAAATATCATGGGTTTGAGGTATTTCAATGGAGCCTAGCATCTTGGAGACATGGTGTAGCTTGCTTCTCTTCATGTTTCAATGGAGCGTATCTTGGACAAATGGTGGAGCATCCTTCTCTCCATGTTTCAATGGACCCTAGCTTGGACAAGTGGTGGACCTTTGATTCTCTCTATGTTTCAATAGAGTTAGCTTGGACAAGTGGTGGACCTTGAAACAAAACCCCCATGTAAAACCTATGCTGGTCACTCCAAGTGGTGAGAAAGAATAACCCTTAAGATATAGCCTTATAGGTTGGACAAGTGGTGGACCTTAACACCCAAATATTCTTAATATAATGACATAGAGTGAAAAAGTGGTGAATCTTGAGACCAAACCACTCATGCTACTAGCGTTAATAGGTTGGACAAGTGGTGGACCTTGAATGTAAACCCCCCATGTTTCAATAGAGTTAGCTTCGACAAATGGTAGAGGATCCTTCTCTCCATGTTTCAATGGAGCCTAGCTTGGACAAGTGGTGGACCTTTGTTTCTCTCTATGTTTCAATAGAGTTAGCTTGGACAAGTGGTGGACCTTGGAGCCAAACCCCCATGTAAAACATATCATGGACATTTCAAGTGGTGAGAAAGAATACCCTTTAAGATATACCCTTATAGGTTGGACAAGTGGTCGACCTTAACACCCAGATCTTCTTAACGTAATGACATAGAGTGGAAAAGTGGTGAATCTTGAGACCAAACCACTCATGCTACTAGAGATAATAGGTTGGACAAGTGGTGGACCTTGAATGTAAACTCCCCATGTACAAAATATCGTGGGTTTAAGGTATTTCAATGGATCTTAGCATCTTGGAGACATGGTGCAGCTTGCTTCTCTTCATGTTTCAATGGAGCCTATCTTGGACAAATGGTGGAGCATCCTTCTCTCCATGTTTCAATGGACCCTAGCTTAGACAAGTGGTGGACCTTTGCTTCTCTCTATGTTTCAATAGAGTTAGCTTGGACAAGTGGTGGAACTTGGAACCAAACCCCCATGTAAAACCTATCATGGTCATTCCAAGTGGTGAGAAAGAATACCCTTTAAGATATAGCCTTATAGGTTGGACAAGTGGTGGACCTTAACACCCAGATCTTCTTAATATAATGACATAGAGTGGAAAAGTGGTGAATCTTGACATCAAACCACTCATGCTACTAGTGATAATAGGTTGGACAAGTGGTGGACCTTGAATGTAAACCCCCCATGTACGAAATATCATGGGTTTAAGATATTTCAATGGAGCCTAGCATTTTGGAGACATGGTGCAGCTTGCTTCTCTTCATGTTTCAATCAAACCTGGCTTGGACAAATGGTGGAGCATCCTTCTCTCCATGTTTCAATGGAGCCTAGCTTGGACAAGTGGTGGACCTTTGATTCTCTCTATGTTTCAATAGAGTTAGCTTGGACAAGTGGTGGACCTTGGAACCATACCCCTATGTAAAACCCATCATGTGCATTCCAAGTGGTGGTAAATAATACCATTTAAGATATAGCCTTATAGGTTGGACAAGTGGTGGACCTTAACACCCAGATCTTCTTAATATAATGACATAGAGTGGAAAAGTGGTGAATCTTGAGACCAAACCACTCATGCTACTAGGGATAATAGGTTGGACAAGTGGTGGACCTTGAATTTAAACCCCACATATACAAAATATCATGGGTTTAAGGTATTTCAATGGAGCCTAGCATCTCAAAGACATGGTGCATCTTGCTTCTCTTCATGTTTCAATGGAGCCTATTTTGGACAAATGGTGGAGCATCCTTCTCTCCATGTTTCAATGGACCCTAGATTGGACAAGTGGTGGACCTTTGCTTCTCTCTATGTTTCAATATAGTTAGCCTATATTAGACAATTAGTAGACCTCGAATCTCTCCATGTTGTCTAGAGCTGAGCTTGGACAAGTGGTGGACCTTACTTCTCCCTTCCCTTAGTTTACTAGCTTAAATGATCACTATGTATACTTGCTTAGATCTAGCTTGAACAAGTGGTGGAACTTGTATTCACACAAACTTAATCCATTACAAAAAAGTATATGTTAAAATAACATTTGGTTTTTTTTGTTTCAGGAAAGATGGCTCCAAAAAAACAGGTTGCAAGGGTTGCTGTCTCAGTTGACTATACTTGCAATGATCTTAGGAAATGGTATTTGGACATACATGGTATAGAGGGTGCACAATTTCATAAGGTGCATCTATTTATTGCCAAAAAGGAGAATGACAGCTTGTTTGAAGATGTTGGACAAGTTGTGGAAGCATCTGTCTCTGTAGTTGATAGTCATCCAGAGGTGGAATGCATTGACATTCTAGTTCCAATGAATCTAGAATTTCAACTATCTCCAGGAGCATATGCATTGGAGCGCATGTCTAGAAACAAAGAAGAGACAATGTTTTCTCGAGGATGGAAGTTTGCAGAATCAAATCCAAATATCACAGCAGATCAACTTCAAAGCTCCATCATTGCCACACTACAACGAAAAAAGGTGAAAGCTTCACGACCACCATCCACAAAGAAGCAAGCAAAAGTGCAGAAAGTAGAAGCTAAGCGAACTAGTTCCATTTTGGATGTAGACAAGGCATCTTTGGCATCCTCATCAACAGAGGGTTCAATGTCAAAGATGAGAATTGTGGATCCAGATGTTTTAGAAGCTGAGGCCATGAAAGGACAAGAAAAAGATACAGGTGGAATGAATAAGTACATAAATTATTTTCCTTTCCAATATAGGGAATTTGATATCCCTATTCAAAATTGTTGGCTTGCTCCTGATCACTATAATGCACGTATTATGGATAAAAAACACGCTGAAAGTGTGTTATTTGGATTTTCACGGAGTACGACCAAGCCTGCAGCATGTGCATATTTGATGCCTGTTCGAAATGCAAAATCAAAGAAGGGGACTCCTTTGGCAGTAGAAGAGGTAGAGGAGCAAAAAATTAAAGATTATCATTATTGGATTCTTGATGGGCAGCATTCAATCTATGCTGCAAAAGTTTTGCTTCACAATGAACAAAACAACAAAGAGATCTTTGAAAGACTGATTAGCGTGTATAAATTTAGAAAGGCTCGCATTGTTGTGAATGCTCCTCCATTTGTTGCAACTGCTATATCTGCCATTGCAAATGAGGAGGCTCAGGCATTGTATGTCAAGCAACCTTACAGCCAAATATTGAGACATTTACGGAGTCAATGGATCTTCTCAGGACGACCACCAAAGGCAGCAAGTGGAATTGCAGAGGGACATGCATCTCGTGCCGGATGGGATGTAAGTTATTTTCTTTGTCTTTTTGATAGTGTTTAATTAACAAATCTTGCTCAATAGTTTAATTATTTCTCTATTTCTTTTTAGGCTTTTCTTCGATTGGCAAGAATGAGTGCAGCAGCAAGTTGGATTGCTAAACAGGCACACATGGTCACGTACTCTGATTTAGTTTATGATTGCTGGATAGAAATCATTGAAAATCTAGAAGAGGAGAATAAGAAACCCCCAACAACTGTATTTAGATACCTTTGTGGCCTTGAGGAATCAGAGGTAAAGACTATTCAAGAAGAGATTAGAGATGAGAAGATTTTACTGTCAAAGAGTGCAAAGGATGGTGATGCAACTGACATGTATGATCGAATCAAGCAGTTGAAGCAAGACAAATTGATTCAAGATGCACTTCTTGAAGGCTTCAACAATTTGAATGAGTCTTCACCATGTAAAGACTGGGAGGAGGTGGTCAAAATGTATAACATCAATGATGTTGTTTATAAAACAATTTTAATGCTATGCGAGGAATGGATCAGATCTAGTTTGACGCGTGGAACAAAGAAAATGGCTTTTCCAGATGGAGCAATAAAATACATGCAATGGGCAATTCACCTTCAAAAGGAGAAAACTGAGCCTAGAGATTTGCCATGGTCAATCTATGTGGTGAGCCTACAAATGGAAGGCAATCTCTACTTGATGCGCCACTTCAATAATAAAGTGCCTATTGGCTTATGTGTTTTAGATATGACAAAAAACGTTGGAGGCAATTTGAAGTGGAGTGAGGAGACATTTAACAATGCTTTGGATGGGATCTTGGCTATTGCTGGAGGGTCAACAGATCCTGGATTTGTCTTTCTTGCATTTGTGGATTTCACTAACTTCACAAAATTGCAATGTGCCTTTCACGCCATGGGAGATAATCTGAGCTACCATTGTTGTGGTGCATTGCATCACTTTCCATCAGCTCCTTGCAAAGGAGCAATTCAATTCCTAACAGTTATTGCCTTCTTGGGACAAGGCAATGCATTTGAAGACCTGAGAAGAAGATCAGAGGAACATCCCATGCCAATTGATTGTTCTCTTCTTCAAGTAGCAGATAACGATATGTCAGATTTGCAATATTTGGAGGCCAAAAAAAGAGCTTTGGTCAAGCACTACATTCGTACATATTGTTTTGAAGACCGCAAGCTTGTTGATGTTTTTGGTGATGGCTCCTTGGTTGCACAAGAAGGAATACAACAGAAAAAAGAAGTTATCTGCTTAATTGATAGTGTGGAGGAGGCAAAAAGCGTGGAGACCATGCTGCTAGACTTTGTTAAGTCTCATGAAGATATAGAAAAATGGGCTGGACTTCAACAATCCACTTCGCAATCAGGCGACATTGTGCCTGTTACAGAGGAGTGCTCTCCACAAAGAGAAGAAGAACAACAACAACACCATCCTCTGTCAATGGAGGACTTTTTGGAAATGGAGACACGTATGTTTTGAGTTTCTTGTGCATGTTAGTGTTTCTTGTTACTGATTTGATACTCTTAATGTTAGATTTTGCTTTATATAGTATTGATTGAGTTTGTATTTTTTATCTCAAGCATTCAAGGTTTGAATGTAAATAGTAAATTACTTGAGTTTTTGAATGGTGGATCTGTAGACTAAAACTATAACATTTAATACTCACAAAGACTTAATTACTTAAGAGCTTGAACTCAATAAGTTTTGGACCTTTTATCAATACCCCCTTGATATGATACATTAGATCGTAGCATGGTTAAATGGTGATGCTTCATAAATTGAACCTAGCTTAGACAGGTGCTGGAGCCTAAATTTAAACTAACCTTGCTAGAAGGGAGCTTATGTTTGGACTTTGAGAACTAGCATAAGTAATCAATTAGAGCATAGATTAGACATGTGGTGGTGGCCGGCCTTAGAGACCAAAATCTTAATGAGCTTGGAAAGGTATTTAAGTACTGCAATTTACTTAGTTTTAGTACTCATTAAATGCATAGCTTGACAAAAGGTGGACCTTACATGGATCCTAATTTCAAGAGGTGTGGTAGACCTTCAAAACAAGCTCATATAGCTTGGACATGTGGTAGACCTTGCATGAAGACTAGTTTAGACAAGTGTGGTACACCTTGTAACCAACACCCATTTGTTATATTAGCTTGGACAAGTGGTGGACCTTGCTTTTATGTTTCAATGGAGCATATTTTGGACAGGTGGTAGACCTTGTTTCTCTCCATGCTTCAATGGAGAGAAACTTTAGCTTGGACAAGTGGTGGACCTTGTTTTTATGTTTTAAAGGAGCATATTTCGGACAAGTGGTAGACATAGTTTCTCTCCATGGTTCAATGGAACCCACCTTAGACAAGTGAAGTACCTTGAAACCAAACCCCCATAATACAACCTACTAAATAGGTTGGAAAATTGGTGGGATATGAAACCATCCATGATAGAGCATAGTATAGGTGAAAACGTAGTGGTCCTTATATCAATTACCCATGCATAGCTTGGACAAGTGGTGGACCTTGATTCTCTCTATGTTTCAATGGATCCTATCTTGGACTAGAGATATATCTTACTTAGTTCCATGCTTCAATGGATTGTAGCTTGGATAAGGAGTGGAACTTCAAACAAAACTCCACAGCATAGCATATATTAACAATTCATGGGTTTTATAGAGATTGTCTTGCCTATTTTGGAGAGTTGGTACACCTTTATTCTCCATTCTTCAATGGATCTGAGGTTGGACAAGCGGAGCTGGAGAAGTGGTCAACCTTAAAATGAAACCTCCCATGCTACAACCCATCATAGATCGTATATGTAGTGGACCTTGAAACTCTTTTATGTCCCTAGCTTAGAGAAGCATTGCACTCTTGATTATCTCCATACATGAAGGCAAGGTTGGACAAGTGGTGGACCTTCAAACCAGAATCTCTATGCAATAATAGGCAAGTGGTGGAGCTTGTTTTCTCCATGTTCCAATGGAGCCTAGCTTAGACAAACAATGGAGCTTGCTTCTCTCCATGTTTCAATGGATCCTAGCTTAGAAAAGTGGTGGAGCTTTGCTTCTCTCCATGTTCCAATGGACCATAGCTTAGACAAGTGGTAGACCTTGAAAAACACCCCCGTATACAACATATTATGGGGTTTTCATGTTTCAATGGCTCCTAGCTTGGACAAATGGTAGAGCTTGCTTCTCTTTATGTTTCAATGGATCCAATCTTAGCCAAGGGGTGGACCTTGAAACAAGAATCCCCCCCCCCATGTACAACGTATTATGGGTTTTGAAAGCACTGGGAGAAAATAATAGCTTTGATAAGTGGTGGACCTTGCTTCTCTCCATGCTTCAATGGAGCCGAGGTTGGACACATGTTGGAGAGAAGATGGTTGCCCATGAAATAAGACCATGCATGCTATAATCAATCATATGTTGTACACATGGTGGACCTTGCAATTGTTTTATATGCCTAACTTGGACAAGTGGAGGACCCTTGATTACCTCCAGATATCAACAACAAGCCAAGTTTGGACAAGTGTAGTACCACCAAACCAGAATCTATATGCTACAATAGAGTATAGGTAGGACACGCGATGAACCTTGATATCAAACCATCCATGCTACTAGAGATGATAGGTTTCACATGTGGTGGAACCTTGTATCAATGTTCTATGTGTAGTTTTTGACTAGTGATAGACCTTGAAACTAATCCCTCTAGGCTACAAGAAAAAAGAGATGGATGAGGAGGCTAGACTACTTTTGTTGCATCAATGCATCCCATGTTACCACATATACTATAGGGTTCTTGGATAAGTGTTGGATCTTGTGTCAATGCTCCATGTCTAGCTTGGACAAGTGGTGGACCTTGGTTCTCTCTATGCTTCAAATGGGCAATAGATTGGAGACACAGTGGCCTTTTTTTTCCAATGATTTTATTTTTTGGAAACCTTGGAGGCACCATGTAAGAGGCACTCTAAGTCTTCCATACAATGGACCTATTGGACTATAAAATAATGATATCTTTCTTTGATATTGTCATTATTTTATGCATAATATTTTCTTCTTTTTGCAGACACAAAGGAGTTAAGTGATATAAAAACTAGATGTATTTCACACTATGATTGGCATGAAGATCCTTTTGGGACACCAACTTTTCCTATTCCCAAAGATGTAATTTTCCATATTAACGGTGTGGATTTTGAAGTGCGACTTTCATGTATTGAAGGAGCTGGTTATGGGCTATTTGTGCATACTACCCTGGAAAGTGGTTTGACTATTCTAAACTATGGAGGGCATAAGTATAGATTTCAAGACTGGAAAAAGATATGCAAAATATTTCCAAGAGCTTATAAATATTCTCTTCTAGAGGATCCAAACATAGAAGAAGAGGAAGATCAATCATACATTATTGGTTGTGTAGAAGAAGGAAACGTGTCGGGCTATATAAATAGTTCTCACAGTACAAATGTCTGTCCCAACGTACGCTATACATTTGATCCAAATTTGCCACCTTGGCATAAATGCACCTCTTCACACATCAAGTCAGAAGAATATGGCCATGTATGCATTGAGACTATTTGTCAAGTTGAAGCAGGAGAAGAGTTGTTTGCTGACTATAACTTTACTTGACATTGTAAAGTATTGTACATGGATGGAAATCTCAAGTACATGCATCATTTTCATTTTTCATGGATGAAATCTCAAGTGAATATAACATTTGATTATTGTTTAGTTTATGCTCAACGAGAATCTAGAGTGCTCTTATGCTTTGTGTGTTGTCTAACATATTTGACTACCTTGGCCATAGAATCTTGATTCTACTCTAGATTTGTGATAAATCTTACCAAAATTTAATCAATGTCTAGGTTGGACAAGTGGTGGGGCTTCAAACATTACTGTCTTAAACAAGTGGAGTTATCTTACTTGAATAAGTGGTGGCCTTTGAATCCAAATCTAAGCCAAATCTCTAATTATTTTCTTGTAGTCTAGGTTGGACATTTGGTGGACCTTGTATCCATGTTTCCTCAACAAGGGTGGCTTTTAGTTTTCACTTTAAGTACTCATCTTTAATAAAGTGTAGGATGGAAAATGTTGAGTTAGTAGATTGTATTTTAGACAAGTGGTGTTTGGTGTACGAATGCTGAAAATGGTTGCAAGGATTCTAACAACGACTTTACCTTAAATAAATTTCTTACTAGGAGTTCTACATATAAATATGGTGAATAAAATTCTAGTGGTTTTGAGATACCATTTGTGTGTGTGTTTTCTTAGATTCACAAACTGGGATGGATAATGCTCCTATGGTTCAGTCAACAACTATAGAATCCATAGATTCTATGGTTTCTAAAGTGCCCAAGATGGATGATATTTCTATACTAGAGTCTAGTGTTGTGCAACTTGAGCAAGCTTCCAATAATGAGAACCAAGAAATCGATGCTTCAAAAATGCAACATACATCAAAAGAGACTGAAAAGTCCACTCACGAGCTATTGCCAATTGGTACTACGTCATGTAGCGTAGATGTTGAGAAATCCATGCTTACAATTATATTGGATTTAAATGGTCTATTGTTGAAACGTTCCCCTCAACCATCCTCACACCACAACTCAGTGCAAATGGATTCAAAAAGATATATTATACTCAGGCCAGGTTGCATCCAATTCTTGAAGACTATTTTACAAAGGTTTAATGTTGCAATTTGGTCGACAGCTACTAGGAATAATGTGTATCAAATCCTTGCAGCACTAAACAACTTAGCTGAGGATACATTGCCTTTCTTTGCAATTTGGTCGCAAGATGTTTGCTACACCGCTCAAACTCAAAAATTGTTTAGACCCGACAATCCAAACGTTGAGGCAATGTTCAAGCCTCTAGCCAAAATTGCCATGGGGTTTGAATGTGATCCACAAAGAACAGTGCTTATTGATGACTCTCCTTACAAGGGATGTATTTCACCAGCAAACAATTGCATTTTTCCACCACAATTTGATGCTGAGAAGATGGTTGACAATATGCTCTTGGAGGAGCTACTGCCATACTTGATTCAGCTTGATGAGAGAAGGGATGTGCGTGATTTAATTGCTTCTAATCGTTATGGACAACCTATAGTGACAAATGATAGTGAATACAAACAAATCATGGAGTATTGGAAGCAGAAAAATGATGTTTGGTCAGCTAAGGTGTTCTTTACAAGAAGAATACCACCTGCAAAAGGTGACAGAGATGAAACTATCATTGAAGATGCAAGTGACACAAGCCACCGCAATGAAATGAGAAGAGCCCAAATACAAGAGATCTTGGCAAAGGAGCGTACACCCATTGAAAGCATGAAGGCGTCACAATTGACCACTTTAGCTAGGCAATTGGGTTGTAACACAAAAGGAGTTTTGAAGGCAACCACAGCAAAGGCTTATATAAATAAGGTGAAAGCTGAGAACAATCTTCTAAGGCTGGATAGAAAGCAACCCTAAGGTACTAGTGACATGTCATATATTCTTGATACACATGCTTGAACACTCATGTGCATGGTATCTAACAAATCTTTCTTTTTATTCCTTCTTGCAGGATCTTACAAAGGATACTACTAGATGGAGCTCAATCAATAGAGATTTTGATATTTTTGCTCAAAATAATGAAGCAGTCACCTACATTTTTTGTTTATCAATTTCTTGAGAGACTTTATTTTAGTTTGTAATCATCAAATGAAATGAAAAGTATCCTTCTTATTAAGATTGTTGATCTTTTTCTTGTTCAAACCTTTCAATTGTGATTTATAGTTTTGTTAGCATGAGATTGTGCTTTTTTAGTTTGAAAAAAACTGTCAAAGATCCAAGTCTTTTTGGCTTTACTTAAGTTATTAATTGTGAAAGATCCAAGTCTTTTTGCTTTACTTAAGTTATTGATTGCCTATGTAATAGTCCTTAAAACAATATCGGATGGCTTTCTTGCTCCCATGTCTCACATTGGTCTTTAGGTAAGACAAGTGGTGACCTTGAAAGTATGGTCTCATATCTCGATCAAGTGAAGAGACATGAAGCTTAAATATCACTACTATGTATCTAGTGTTAAACTCCATCGAGACAAAGACTAGATAGCCAAATTGCAGTCGAGTTTAAGTGAAAAATCCATTTGAGCTAAGGTAAAACTTATAGTGCCTCATTTTTCTAGGATTCTACCCCATCAAGGAAGTTAGAATCTAGCACAAACCAATTAAGACTCTTTTGGAGCCTAGATAGGACAATTCGTGGAACTTATGAAACTTATTATTGAGTTAGAGTCTAGTTTAGATAAGCAAAAGATCTTCAAACCAGCACTTGACTTTCTTACTATTCAATATTCAAAGTCCCTTGAGGCTAACAAATTACATACCCACTTGTAACCTAACTAATGAGTAATTATATAGATCTAAGCAAGTATATATAATGAGTCTTCAAACTAATAATCCAAGGGAAGAGAGTAGCAAGGTCCACTACTTGTCCAAGCTCAGCTCTAGACAACATAGAAAGATGCTAGTTCTACTAATTGTCTAATTATAGGCATGGAGAAATGATAGAAGGTTGACCACTTGTCCAACCTATCATCTCTAGTAAGATGGGAGGTTTGGCCTTAAGATTCACCATGTAACCAACCTATACATCATTGTATTATGAAGAGTAAAAAAGCAAAGCTCCACCACTTGTCCAAGCTAGTTCTAAAATCCACATGGAGATAAGCAAGCTCCACCATTTGTCGAATCTCTCTTCCATTAAAACATGAAAAAACTCATCTATGTTGTACAGGGGGACTTTTTTCCAAGGTCCACCACTTGTCCAAGCTAGGATCCCTAGTAGCACGAGTGGTTTGGTCTCAAGATACACCACTTGTACACTCTATGTCATTATATTAAGAAGAACTATGTATTAAGGTCCACCACTTGTCCAACCTATAAGGTTATATCTTAAATGGTATCCTTTCTCACCACTTGAAATGCCCATGATATGTTTTACACGGGGGTTTCATTCCAAGGTCCACCACTTGTCCAAGCTAACTCTATTCAAACATAGAGAGAAGCAAAGGTCCACCACTTGTCCAAGCTAACTCTATTCAAACATAGAGAGAAGCAAAGGTTCACCACTTGTCAAAGCTAGGCTCCGTTGAAGTATGGAGAGAAGTAACCTCCATCATTTTTCCAAGATAGGTGCCATTCAAACATGGAAAGAATCAAGATCTACCATGTCTCCGAGATTCTAGGCTCCATTGAAACACCCTAAAACCATGATATTTTGTACATGGGGTGTTTACATTCAAGGTCTACCACTTCTCTAACGTATTATACCTAGTAGCATGAGTGATTTGGTCTTAAGATTCACCACTTATCCACTCTATGTCATTATATTAAGAATAACTGGGTGTTAAGGTCCACCACTTGTCCAACCTATAAGGGTATATCTTAAATGGTATCCTTCACCACTTGTCAAGGTCCATCACCACTTTTCCAACCTATAAGGTTATATCTTGAATGATATTTTTCCTCATCACTTGTAATGTCCATGCTATGTTTTACAAAGGGGTTTTGTTCCAAGACCCACCACTTGTCCAAGCTAACTCCATTAAAACATAGAGAGAAGCAAAGGTCCACCACTTGTCCAAGATAGGCTCCATTGAAACATGGAGAGAAGGATGATCCACCATTTCTCCAAGATAGGTTCCATTGAAACATTGAGAGAAGCAATCTCCACCATGTCTCCAAGCTAGGCTCCATTGAAATACCCTAAACCCATAATTTTGTACATGAGGGGTTTACATTCAAGGTCCACCACTTGTCCAACCTATTATCCCTAGTAGCAAGAGTGGTTTGGTCTCAAGATTCACCACTTGTACACTCTATGTCATTATATTAAGAAGAAATATGTGTTAAAGTCCACCACTTGTCCAGCCTATAAGGTTATATTTTAAATAGTATCCTTTCTCACCACTTGAAATGCCCATGATATGTTTTACATGGGGGTTTCATTCCAAGGTCCACCACTTGTCCAAGCTAACTCTATTAAAACATATAGAGAAAGAAAGGTCCACCACTTGTCCAAGCTAGGCTCATTGAAACATGGAGAGAAGGAACCTCCACTGTTTCTCCTAGATAGGCTCCATTGAAACATGGAGAGAAATAAGCTCCACCATGTCTCCAAGTTGCTAGGCTCCATTGAAATACCCAATACCCATAATTTTTTGTACATGGGGGGTTTACATTCAAGGTTCACCACTTGTCCAACCTATTATCCCTAGTAGGTTTGGTCTCATGATTCACCACTTGTCCACTCTATGTCATTATATTAAGAGGAATTAGGTGTTAAGGTCCACCACTTGTCCAACCTATAATGTTATAGCTTGAATGGTATTTTTTCTCACCACTTGTAATGCCCATGACATGATTTACATGGGGGTTTTGTTCCAAGGTACACCACTTGTCCAAGATAAATCTATTGAAACATAGAGAGAAACAAAGGTCCACCACTTTTCCAAGCTAGGCTGCATTGAAACATGGACCTTAATACCAAATTATTTCTAGTAGCATGAGTGATATTTTGTACATGGGGCGTTTACATTCAAGGTCCACCACTTGTCCAACCTATTTCCCTAGTAGGTTTGGTCCCAATTTCACCACTTATCCACTCTATGTCATTATATTAAGAATAATTGGGTGTTAAGGTCCACCACTTGTCCAACCTATAAGGTTATATATTGAATGGTATTTTTTCTCACCACTTGTAATGCCCATGATATGTTTTACATGGGGTTTTTGTTCCAAGGTCCACCACTTTTCCAAGATAACTCTATTCAAACATAGAGAGAAACAAAGGTCCACCACTTGTCCAAGCTAGGCTCCATTGAAACATGGAGAGAATGATGCTGCACCATTTATCCAAGATAGGCTGCATTGAAACATGGAGAGAAGCAAGCTTTACCATGTTTCCAAGCTAGGCTCCATTGAAACACTCTAGGGGGTTTTATTTCAAGGCCCACCACTTGTTTAACCTATTATCCCTAGTAGCATGAGTGGTTTGGTTTCAAGATTCACCACTTGTACACTCTATGTCATTATATTGTGTTAAGGTCCACCACTTGTCCAACCTATAAGGTTATATCTTAAATGGTATCCTTTCTCGCCACTTGAAATGCCCATGATATGTTTTACATGGGAGTTTCATTCCAAGATC
This sequence comes from Adiantum capillus-veneris, assembly GCF_014529385.1. Classification (NCBI taxonomy): domain Eukaryota; kingdom Viridiplantae; phylum Streptophyta; class Polypodiopsida; order Polypodiales; family Pteridaceae; genus Adiantum; species Adiantum capillus-veneris. Next base: position 67,052,141 of record NC_140933.1, read on the forward strand.
CACCACTTGTCCAAGCTAACCATATTCAAACATAGAGAGAAACAAAGGTCCACGACTTGTCCAAGCTAGGCTCCATTGAAACATGGAGAGAAGGAACCTCCACCATTTCTCCTAGATAGGCTCCATTAAAACATGGAGAGAAGTAAGTTCCACCATGTCTCCAAGATGCTAGGCTCCATTGAAATACGCAAAACCCATGATATTTTGTACATGGGTGATTTACATTCAAGGTCAACCATTTCTCCAACCTATTATCCCTAGTAGGTTTGGTCTCACAATTCACCACTTTTCCACTATATGTCATTATAATAAGAGGAATTGGGTGCTAAGGTCCACCACTTGTCCAGCCTATAAGGTTATACCTTGAATGGTATTTTTTCTCACCACTTGTAATGCCCATGACATGCTTTACATGGGGGTTTTGTTCCAAGGTTCACCACTTGTCCAAGCAAATTCTATTGAAACATAGAGAGAAACAAAGGTCCACCACTTTTCCAAGCTAGGCTCCATTGAAACATGGACCTTAATACCAAATTATTCCTAGTAGCATGAGTAATATTTTGTACATGGGGGGTTTGCATTCAAGGTCCACCACTTGTCCAACGTACTTTTCCTAGTAGGTTTGGTCGCAAGATTCACCACTTGTCCACTCTATGTCATTATATTAATAATAATTGGGTGTTAAGGTCCACCACTTTTCCAACCTATAAGGTTATATATTGAATGGTATTTTTTCTCACCACTTGTAATGTCCATGATATGTTTTACATGGGGATTTTGTTCCAAGGTCCACCACTTGTCCAAGCTAAATCTGTTCAAACATAGAGAGAAACAAACGTGCACCACTTGTCCAAGGTAGGCTCCATTGAAACATGGAGAGAATGATGCTCCACCATTTATCCAAGATAGACTCCATTGAAACATGGAGAGAAGTAAGCTCCACCATGTTTCCAAGATGCTAGAGTCCATTGAAATACCCAAAACCCCTGATACTTTGTACATGGGGGGTTTACATTCAAGGTCCACCACTTGTCCAACCTATTATCCCTAGTAGCATGAGTGGCTTGGTCTCAGGATTCACCACTTGTCCACTCTATATCATTATATTAAGAAAAATTGGGTTTCCATATCTAAATGGATCTTTGCTTGGATAAGTGGTAGACCTTGAGACCTAAATACCCATTCTACACTAGAGCATTGGTTAAGCCTTATACACTTCAAGCATACCTTTAACAACAAGTAGTAGTTATTAGTTGACTTAAGTCTAGTTGAACTCCATGGTATTGAGACTAAGAGAGAGTGTAGCATAAAAAAGAGTCAGGATTTTAATTTGACTTTCTTTCTATTAATGAGTAGATCATAGATGGATTTTGGTATCTAATAAAACCTTAGGGTAGACAATGTAAAACTCATGTCTATTGTTGTGTTTGCATTAAGTGTTCTTGTTCTTTAATTTCAGAACCATTACAGAAAAATGGATTGGCTATATGCTGGCATAAATTGAAGAAAACTATTGAATTACCCATCCAACCTCCTCCAAGACCTTGTCCAAGGAATGAATCACCTCCTTATCACCTACCACTTGCTTTCAAGGACATCAAAAGAGTACTTATCTTGGATCTAGAGGGGTTACTTCTCAAGACAGTTGAAATGAAACATGGAGATTCTATGCCATCTTGGGCTCAACACATGCGACTTGTGGAGGACAAAGATGAAGTTTATCATGTGGTGCGACCAGACGCACAAAGTTTTTTGGATTTTTGTGCTGAATACTTTGAGCTATGGATATGGAGTTGCTATAACTTAACAAGGGTGCAACGCATCACACAAAAGTGTTTTCCTGAGCAGTATACCAAGTTCAAGGTGTTTATGAGTAACAAAAATTGCCAAAATCCAAATATCATGTTAGGATTTACAAGGGTTTATCACAAAAATCTGAGTGATATTTGGAAGATATTTGAGGATTTGGATGCAAACAATACCTTAATTTTTGATGACACTCCATATAGGGTGATGTGGAACATGCCAGGGACATATCTTATATTTCCAAAGATGTGGAGGCAAACTTCCGAGCAACTTCAAAACTTCTTGCAGAGAACCATAATTCCATGGTTGGTAGGATGGTTGTATGCAAGAGATAAGAGAGTCTATACATACAACACAATTGTAAATCAGTATAGTGATTCTGAGACAAATTATGTCCTTGGTGTGTACTTGTCAACACGAAAGCATTGAATAAATATGGCTATAAGATGCTTTTTTTATTCTAGTGTGTATCTTTCAACATTTGTATAATTTGATATAGTCTTTTTTTTTTTTTAAAGGTGTGTCAATTTTATGAACACTTGAATGGAGTGCACCCTACTCTAAGGGGACTTCAATGTACTATTGGAGTGCATCCTATTGTAAGGGGACTCTGATGTATTGCTAGAGTGCACCCAAATTTTTGGGGACTCATTTTTTATTTGATTGGGGCCTATGTTGGGTCATATAGTAAAAGAAATTCATTTTTTGTCAATTCATATCGAGGTTGCATTTATTTGGAACTATGAAAGAATTGATGTTTGATGTCAAAATAAAACTTGTAAGTGTGGATCAGAGAATTCATGGACTTTAAATATGTGAGAGGGATCTTTTTCTTGGGCACAAATGTTTGCTTCAAGAATTTTGTCATTACATACTTTATGTGAAAGAGTTTTAGAACCTAAAAGACTTTGAAAACAAAACTATGGAATCTAAGTGCATGTATTCTTGAATGGCTTGAAAGTTGATGTATACATGCATGTCGCCTTGATGAAGATTTAGATCTGACAAGATGGAAAGATATAATTCTTGGACGTTACCTTTGTCAATTTGGTAATAACATATTTAACTTTCTTTTAATATGGGTGGAAAAATATATTATTATGTGCATTTGGAACCTAATTGCTTGACCTTCAAACCAAGATTCCTATGTTATTTTTTCATATACTTTTTTGTACTGAATTAAGATTGTGGATGCAAGGTCCACCACTTGTTCAAGCTAGATCTAAGAAAGTATATATACTGAGTCTTCAAACTAGTAAACCAAGGGAAGAGAGAAGCAGGGTCCATCACTTGTCCAAGCTCATCTCTAGACAACATAGAGAGATGTTATGTCTACTAATTGTCCAATATAGTCATGGAGAAATGATAGAAGGTTGATCCACTTGTCCAACCTATCATCTCTAGTAAAATGGGAGGTTTGGCCTTAAGATTCACCATGTAACCAACATATACTTCATTGTATTATGAAGAGTAGAAAAGAAAAGCTCCACCACTTGTCTAAGGTAGTTCCAAAATCAACATGGAGAGAAGAAAGCTTCACCATTTGTCCAAGATAGGTTCCATTAAAACATGGAAAACCTCATATATGTTGTACATGGAAGCTTTTTTCCAAGGTCCACCACTTGTCCAAGCTAGGATCCATTAAAACATGGATAGAAACAAGGCTCCACAACTCGTCCAACCTTTATAGCTGCGAAGTGTACCGGTTGTCTAAACTAGGCATGGGAAAATAATAGAAGGTCCACCACTTATCCAATATATTATCTCTAATAGCATGGGAGGTTTGGTCTCAAGATTTAGGAATTGGCTGACCTGTATTTCATTGTATTATGATGAATTTGGTTTTAAAGTCAACTACTTATCCAAGCTATAAGTTTATATCTTGAATGGTATTCCTTCCCATCACTTAGAAAACCAATGATATGTTGTACATGGGGGGGTTTGTTACAAGGTCCACCACTTGTCCAAGCTAGTTTCATTGAAACATGGATGAAGACAAGCTCCACCATTTGTTAAAGCTAGACTCCATTGAAATCTAGAAAATCCATTCTATGTTGTACATGGGGTTTTTGTTTTAAGGTCCAACACTTGTCCAAGCTAAGATCCATTGAAACATGGAGTAGAGAAACACTCCACCACTTGTCCAAGCTAGGCAACATTGATAGTAGTTGGTTTATTTTGAAGATCCACCACGTGTCTAAGCTAACTCTATTGAAACATAGAGAGAAGCAAAGGTCCACCAACTGTTCAAGCTAGGCTCCATTGAAACATGGACAGAAGCAAGCTCCACCATTTCTCCAAGATAGACTCCATTGAAACATGGAGAGAATCAAAGGTCCACCATTTCTCCAAGCCAAGATCTAGTTGTCCAACCTATAAGGTTATATCTTAAATGGTAATCTTTCTAATCACTTGGAATACCCATGATATGTTTTACATGGGGGTTTTGTTCCAAGATCACCACTTGTCCAAGCTAACTCTATTGAAACATAGAGAGAAGCAAAGGTCCACCACTTGTCCAAGCTAGTCTCCATTGAAACAAGGAGAGAAGCAAGCTCCATCATTTCTCCAAGATAGGCTAGCATGGATAAGTGCACCTTGAAACCAACCTTCCTATGAGGCAATAGAGCATATGCTACATATTTTATGTATGCCCCATGCCTCAAATTAAGAAGTTATAGATTAGAAGTGGACCTTGCTTAAATGTCACATGCAATAAATTAAGGAAAAATAGCCAAGTGGATTGTATTCCTCAATGGATCCTTGCTTTCACAAGTTGTGAACCTTGAGTCACTTTTACATTAACTTGGACAAGTGGTGGACCTAGAAACCAAGCTCTCCATGTTGAGATAAGTTGTAGGTAGGACAGTAGAACATAGACAACGATAATGGATGCAATATACTCCTCTCCTAATAATCCAATTGATTGAAACCATGATATTTTAGTTGTTTTCATTGTGTATTGTATGTGCATAAAGTGGAATGAGACCTTAAGAAAACTCAAATTTTTGACAAAATCTCTATATTTTATACATGATATATTGAAAGTTGTCCAACCTGGGAATTGGGATTTTCCCACTTTACCTAATATGGTCTTAAATCCTGAGTAGTGCACATTCATGGGAGAAAAGGGAAATTTCTTGGACATAAGTGTCTAAAAAGGCTTTAGCTACTAAAAGATATGAGAAGATTCATGTCATTGTTGATTTGCTGAGACCAACAACAGTCAAGGGGGTACAAGCTTTTCATGGGGACATTGTGGATATTACCGACGGTTCATCTACATGTACGCTATAATTGCAAAACCCATGGCATAGCTTGATTTACACACTTTGAATGGACCGTGGATGTGAAGAATCCTTCATGAAGCTTAAGCAAGCTCTCACCTCAGCTCCAATAATGAAAGCACTAGATGGATTAAGGTAATTCCACGTACAGGGTAGATGCTTCAAACTTTGCTATTGGTTGTATACTAGCCCAACCAGGGATGGACAAATTGACTTTCCTATTTCTTATGCTAGCTGACAACTGAACATGGCAGAAAAGAACTACACCACCACCAAAAGAGAAGGACTAGGATGATCTATGCCGTTTTAAAAAGTTATAGACATTACTTATTAGGAAACAATTTTGTGTTCTTTTTGGACCACCAAAACTTTTGTTGTATTTGTGTCAACAAAGCATGCAGCCACAGGAGAGAATCGTGAGATGGTATTTCATCTTTCTTCTCGAATTTGATTTCACTGTGGTTGTAAAAAAAGGCAACTACACATCAATGTGAGATCATTTGTCAAGGATTGTTTCAGGGAAATCACCTAAAGGTATAGACGATGATTCTACCAGTTGCTATTTGTTCTGGACGTGGAAATGATACCTAGATGGTCGGAAAACATTGTGTCACTGATGAAAATAGCTCAAGTGGAATTCACAAATTACCACTTCTATCACAATTGATTTAATCGAGCAGTCGGCTATGTACCAATTACTGATGGAAGATATATAAAAGAAAATCGAGATCGGATAGATTTATGCATTAAATCTGAAGAAAAAAGAACAATCCTAAGTCAATCACATGTTACCATAGTAGGAATTCACTTTGTGGAAGACCAAACTATGCAACGAATCTTAAGACTTGGAGTATTTTTTCCGACCTATTAGAAGGAGTTGTTAGATCTTTTGTAAAAGATTGCCTCAATGTCAAAAAACAAACCACCCACTCCTCATGTAACATTGTTTCAAATGTCATCCTATTACCTAAGCGTGGGTAATTTAATGGTTACTTAACTTATCGAGCCAAACATTTTTCTGAGGATATGAGTATAAAACGTCGTCGAAGAGCAATTGAACCTGAAAGCAAGAGTATAGGCCTCTTATTTGGGAACCAATGTATCGGAGAGGTAAATATTCAACATTTGCGTCTTTGTGCAAATGAAAACGAGTATATTACAATTATAGAAAGCACATGTTGGATTAGCTGGAGGTCACTTTTCTAGTGAGACCACCGCAAGAGCAATCTTGATGGCAGGTCATATGGTGGCCAACACTTTTTGCATATGCCAAAGGAAGATGCTCAAGGTGTGATGCTTGTTAATGAGAAAAATAATATCAACACGAGTAGGACAACATCCTTTAAGGACCAATGATGGGGGCTAGAGTCTTCGCACAAATGGGGATAGATTTTTTTGACCGATGCAGCCACCTACTTATAGACCCAAGCTCAATATATCATTGTAGCTATGGACTATTTGACCAAGTGGGCGAGGCAAAAAAGCGACTCAAAAGAATGATGCCAGAACCAATGGTCCATTCTTATATGAGTATGTATATCACGAGATATGGACTGCCAATAGAATTGTCTGTGATCGGGGAACTCATCTCCTCAATGAGGTAATAGAGTATTTGCTTAATGAGTTTACGGTCATCCATAACAAATCAGCTCCCTATCACCCACAGAAAAATGCAAAAGCTGAGCATACGAATAAAATTCTTAGCTCGATACTGGGACCATAGTGGCTAGTTTAGGAAGGACAGACCAGGAAATGAATCTCCATGCTGCTCTACGTGGGCTTATCGAGTTTCACTCAAAATAGCTCTAAATGCTACACACTTTAAACCTCGTTTATTGGTCTTGTTGCCATACTGCCAATATAATTCTAGTGCCGACATTCGGGTAGCACAGAACCTTGAGTGGACTGGACATGAATTGTCAAAAAGACTTGAATGATTTTAGAAAAAATAATTCTATACATGGAAAGGCTAAACTGCTTGTAAGCTCATATCTTTGCACAAAGTGGAACAAAAAAAAAAAAATTATTCCACTTAATCACAAAAAATTTCAAGAAAGGGGACTTAGTTCTAGACTATTCCCTTAAGCAACACATTTTCCTAAGATTTAAAAAAAGGGAAAAACAAACCATTTATCTTTGAAGATGTATCTCCAGTAAATTGTCCATCCTAGATGGTGATCCTAATGGCTAATGGATTAGTGCGATGTCGTTTTAACAAATACAATTTTCCAGCCTAACAAAGAAATTGCTGAGAGAATACATGCAACCAAACAAGGAAGATCAAACGATGGAGGTAATTGATGAAGCATAAGAGGATGCTAGAGTTCGGGTACCAAGCGTAAAAAAAACAAGACTGCTCTCAAGAATCAACAAATATCGATTCCCTTCAACACTTTTGAACTTGACGATCGACAATTGGGAATCACCAAAGACTCAGTTTCAACAAACAGATGACTGGTTAGATGGAATGGATCTTGCGCATCAAACTACAGCTCAACAATCATAGCACCAGTTCTTTGGTAGACATAGGAGCTAGAGTGAATGCAGTCAGTTATTCACATTCAAAGAGGCAACAAGTCAACATTGACAAACAGGAATCGCGTCAATCAAGGATGGACCACAAGTGAATCCATTCCAACATTGGGACGTATTCAATTGAACGTGCTTAGTTCATGGATGTTCATGTCCGCATCAGTTTGTTTGCTGCAAGATGAACTACATGAATGTGACGTGATTTCTTGGAATTCTTTGGAGCTTGTACATTCCTAGAGATTTATCCTAAGCTACTGGGTTGGTCAACTCTTGCAATAGCTCCCGGGCTATGCCAATACCAATACACACACTACCATGCTACACAGACTACAAGATACATTCACAACCCAAATACCAAAAGACCCGGCTTACCCCATGAGTAATTAAAATTGATTACCATGAAGACAAGCTCAGTTCTATTAATCACATAAGGCGTGTGTATAGATTACAATGGTGCTTGAAGCAGCCATACTCACTCAACCTCATACACCAATACACCACTATTTCTGAGTATTTAGTGACCTTCTTCGTATTCCCACACACCCCCCCCCCCCCCCCCCCAATCATCTGGGTATTCATTTCTTTATACCCTCTGTTCCCACTGTCCCTTTTCTCAGTTCCTCTTCTTGATTCTTGATTCTAACCACCCTTAGTCGTCAGTCAGCCTTTCTTGACTCAAGCCTTAACATTCTTCTCCCCTTCTTGAATCAAGCCTCAACATTCTTTTCCCTTTTTTTGAATTGTGTCCTCTAGTCTAGGGACTTGGTTGGTGGGACAAAATCTTCTAGTCTTTGGTTGAAGTTTCTCTAGAAATCTTCCAGTCTATGGTCTATTGAAACCCTTCCAGCAACTTTAGCTATAGTTGTCCCCTATCTTTGTCCAGCTTCAATCTTACTTATTACCACCTTTGAGGGGTCAATTAACCTCCCTGTCAATCACTACTGGACTTTGACTCTGGGTCATTCTTGCCATGCCCACCCCACTTGGCCTTGGATTTGGCCCTGTTTTTGTTGGCCTCGGCCTCGTGAGTTTCCCTTTATTTTGCAAATATCTGCATAAGGTCTTGTTCATGTTCCGGGTGTTGTCCATTTGCTATTGCTTATCATAAGGTTGCCCCTCTCTGCCACTTCCTTTTCCATATGTTCCACCACCATTTTGATAGGTACATATGAGGCTACGGAGTGCATGAGCAACTAAGAATTAAAGCTCATAATTGTGTCAGAATGCTAATAAATGGATGGAACAGAATCTATACTATATATAATTGAGTTTAAAATCTTCAAAGAAGGAGAGGGCATCCATGTGTCACTCTCTCCTTCATTTCAAGAACCTTAAGAAACATTTGGTTTGAAATGTAAAAGTGAAGGGTAAGTCAAAAGTCATTTTGGTTTGAAATGTAAAAGTGAAGGGTAAGTAGCAAGTGCTATGATGGTAGAACATGAAAAAACTTAGTTTTGACATGAAAAGACTTAGTTTTGAGAAGTGTGATAGTAAAAAATAAAAATACTTAGTTTTGACTTCTTAGTTCTGTCAAAAAGTCACAATACTTAGTACTATATATATTTTTTTATTACTTTTTTTTTAATTTAAACTCTTTAGCAAGGCCATGGAGTTTCACTCCAGCTTTCACTCTTGAAGGGTGATTACTTTTGTTTTTGTAAAAGGTGGCTCTACTTTACAGCTTGGGAAAATAACGAGCTATGTCACGTGTGGATAAGTTGGTATGCCTCGAACGTATATGTGTGTGGGTGTGTATATACGTGTGTGTGTGTGTGTGTGTGTGTGTGTGTGTGTGTGTGTGTGTGTGTGTGTGTGTGTGTGTGTGTGTGTGTGTGTGTGTGTGTGAGTGAGAGAGAGAGAGAGAGAGAGAGAGAGAGAGAGAGAGAGGGAGAGTGGCACATCGTAGGTTTGAGAGAGAGAGAGAGATCATGTTTCATCTTCTACGGCATCGCCGTGTGTGTCACAGGGGAGAGAGAGAGAGAGAGGTATCTTCATTATTTACTGCAGTTCTATGTGTGTGTTGTGTGTGTGTGAGAGAGAGAGAGAGAGAGAGAGAGGGAGGGGTCAATTCCATTCATCTTGATGAGGATGTGCGTGTCTATTTCTATTCGAAAGAGAGAGAGAGAGAGAGAGAGAGAGAAGAGAGAGAGAGAGAGCCATTGATTGGCCTTGCCGCTTGACAAAGAATGCCCCCCTCCCCCCACCCCACACACACACATGCATGTCCGCTACCCTTGATTCCAACGAGCTTCATTTTTTCCTAGCTGTAGCCCTCCACACCACGAGAGAGAGAGAGAGAGAGAGAGTCCCACATCCGTCTCCACACTTTCTTCGTCTTTTTTAGGCCAGTCAGTAGATGCTACAATGTTGAGAGCTCCAACGTGACCATCCAAGCTTTTTAGCTTTCCCAAGTTTTCACATCTTGAACTCTTGACATAGGCAAGAAAAAAGGGGTTCTGCAAGGGGATAGGTGGCATTGCCTACTACTATAGTGCTCACCGCAACGGTCATGCAAGGTGGGTCTTCGATTCAGTGTTTTAAAAAAATGTGTCTCAGCTTACTATCATGCCATTTTCAATTTCAAAAATGCTAGTTGAGGACAAGGGGAAAAGGAAAATTTCCACCCCAAAATAGAGAAAAATAGAGTAAAAAACCTCTAACATAAACCTAATTTTCTACATTTCCTCTTGGAAAATTAAAGGAAAGCAATTTTGTATGTTTGAAAAATAATTTTTCCAAAACACTGATGTGATTGAATTGGAGGATGATCATTGCCAGTGGACCGTATTGGCCTTGGTCTTGGAGTTAGCAATCCTTTGCTCATTTGGATCCTCCTTGGTGTTGCATACCTAATGTGAGAGCTTTGCCTTCCCCTAGAAATGATCACTCCGGTCTCTTATTGTAGGGCTGCCTCCATTGTAGGACTGCCTCCATGTCATTTTGCTTACATTTAGAGCCTGGTCACTTTGGAGCGGCTAAATATCCTTCCAGCTTTGTTTGCAAGTCAAGAAAACCAGTGGCTTGAAAGATTAATGCTTGATTTGACTGAGTGATGAGATAGATCTTGAGCAAGTTCCTGCTAATTGAGAGGGCCTCAAAAGTCAACCATATGAAAGGCTATGCCCGTTTCGAGGCTCTTAACAACCACGATCAGATAGGTAGAGAGAGAACATTCGGCCCGTGAATAGAAAAAAAGTAGGCTTGCTGGTACATGCAACCAGGCTCTTAGCCTCTCACATGATTTATTTTAATACCACAAACTAGACATGCAGCCTGAGAGAGAGAGAGAGAGAGAGAGAGAGAGAGAGAGACGTTTTTCTTTCTATTGGCGTGGTTTGAGACCTGTTAATCTTGAGACCAACTAATCTCTACTCTCAGCTATTAAGTTTAGGCAAACCTTATTCAATCCAAACATTATTGGCAACAAGTCATCATGCTGTCAATCCACAAGAATGTGGATAGTAACTACACTTCATTAGTTGTTCGATCTTACACTCAAAAAGGTAGACATATTGTTGATCCAAAAGGTAGATTTGTGCTTGGTTGATGTGAATGTGGAGGGCATTTAGACCTTGTGTGTTGTCATACATTGTCATCTGGAAAGTAGTTATAGTGGTGGTTGATGCATAAGTGTATTAAAGAGCTATAAAAGCTCACATGAGAATCATAGGCATTTGTCCACATTTGCCCTCCCTATGAAGGGAAGGAGAACAATGGTTGCTTCAATTGATGCACATGTAGCCGCGGCAACGTGTGGATCACATACTAGTTTCCTATTATACAAGCACTAAGATTCACATGGGCTAGCTTAATGTCACATTTCTCGATGTTAGGTGAGGAAAATTTTATATGTTGCACTTGGCATCTCTCACAAGTACCAAGGAAAGCATGGAAGTGTATTGCATGCAACTCTTTTTTGCAAACTTTAATAGCTATTCGTTGTGTATATTTTGTTGTAACTTGTACCTATTTAGGCTATTTCAAAGTCCACTATACCAAGTATTTGTTGGAATTAGGGTTGCAGAGAAACACACACAGCTTGGAGAAGACGAAGGAAGCTCAAGGCACACAATAGAGAGTGTGTTACTTAGTGTGCAATGGAAATATTGATAGCCCTAGAGTGATGGGAGTATATACAATGCACGGGGGGAAAAACCTCCTAAAGAGGAAAAAAATGCCCTGGCGGTCCTAGTGTGTTCACACACATCACTACCACATGCATGTATATGGTAACAAATCCCCCCTGGAGTGATGTGATGAACATGAGCTGGCACATGAGTAAAGGGAAGTGCCATGCCCTGAGGACAGGATCAGTCCACAAAGGGGAGTAAGCCCAAAGCTTTGCGGAAAGCTTCAAGCTTCTCACGAGACAATGCCTTTGTGAAAAGATCTGCAAGGTTGTCCTGTGTTGGCACATAAGCCAAGCTGATCTCTCCTGCTGAGAGCCTCTCCCTGACATAGTGGTAATGCACCTCAATGTGCTTTGTGCGAGCACGAAAAACTGGGTTCCTCGCAACTACCAATGCGCTCTGACTGTCAGTGTAGATAGTGTTCGCAGTGTCCTATCCAACACCCAAATCAGCCATAAGGCGTCTGAGCCATACACACTCAACCGTAGCTATGAAGACTGCCCTGTACTCAGCCTCACAACTCGAAGTGGCCACAGTAGGTTGCTTCTTGCTCAGCCATGATATACATGAACTTCCAAGCATGAAACAAAAACCTGATGTGGACACTCGCGTGTCAAAATAACCAGCCAAATCTGAGTCCGAAAAAGCATGTAAGTATGGCGGCAATGATCCCCCCTTGGGATAAAACAAGCCAAGATGTAAAGTGCCACTAAGGTAGCGGAAAATCCTCTTGACAGCCTGCCAATGCTTAGACCCTGGGCTATGCATAAATCTGCTGACCTGTGAGACTGCAAACTGAATATCCAGCCTCGTGTTGCGTACATAAATGAGGCAGCCAACAACAGTTTGGTAAAGAGTGACATCAGCAGGATCACCAGCATCATGTAGACTCAACTTCAAACCTATTTCCATGGGAGTGGCAATAGGTTTGCAATCCTCAAGTCCAAACTTACATAGCAATGTCTCTATGTAACTTTTCTGACACAAGGCAATACCACCATCACACTGCTTAAACTGTATACCCAAATAATGATGCAACAGCCCCAAATCTTTCATCTTGAAAGTAGCATTCAAATCAGCCTTCAATTCAGCAATATGTCTCTCATTTGGTCCAGTGATCAGCAAATCATCAACATAAAGAACCACGATGAGAAATACATCACCCTCACGCTTTACATACAATGTGCTTTCTGTTGGACTGTTACGAAAGCCTTGTTTGACCAAATGAGTGTCAGCTTTCTCATACCAAGCACGAGGAGATTGCTTCAACCCATACAAAGCCTTGTTACATTTGCGCACTTTGTCCTCTTGTCCTTTTATGACAAAACCACGAGGCTGCGTTACATAAACTTCCTCAAATATGTCACCATTCAAGAAAGCAGTAACAATGTCTGATTGATGTACATCCCAACCAAAATGAGCTGCCAATGCACATAGAAAACACACAGTAGTCATACAACAAGTGGGAGCAAAAGTCTCTTCATAATCTATGCCTTTTTGTTGTGCATAACCCTTTGCAACAAGTCGAGCCTTATGGCGATCGATCTCACCATCCGACTTGTGTTTCAACTTGTAAACCCACTTCGTACCAATGGCCTTTTTGCCAGGAGGCAAATCACATAAAGTCCATGTGTCATTCTCTATAAGTGCATCATATTTTGATTGCATGGCAGCCATCCAATTTTCTGAATTCTGTGCTTCATCAAAAGATAGAGGCCCCTCAACATCATGTAAGCTAGACACAACCAAAGCATAACAATCTGATGCATAAGATCCATGGCGAGAGCCTAAATGAGTATGACTAGACAAAGGTGCATCCAATTTATTGTCACGCAAAGTGTGCACCAGCCATTTTGGCATACCTCTAGCTTGCTCATTTTCAGCCCTTTCCTCATCAAGTACATCATGTACATTTGCATCAGTAATAGGCAGCAAAGTGTCATAAATGTCCTCTGAGCTTACATTACTGTCTCTAGTACATGACAGCAAGGGCTAAACAGAATCTTCCACAAACACAACATCCCGAGAAACCAGATTACGTTTTGTTTGCGGATGATACAACCTGTAACCTTTGCTTTCAGCACTATAACCAACAAAAATACATTTGACAGCCTTATCATCCAGTTTTCTGCGCTGCACTTGTGGCACCAAAGCATATGCCAAACAGCCAAAAACACGCATGTGCTCAATAGAAGGCTTTCTATCATGCCATGCTTCATATGGAGTAATAGACTGCAAAGCTTTCGTAGGACACCTGTTTAGTACATAAGTGGCACACATGATGGCCTCAAGCCAAAAAGTTCACAAACATGTTTGATAGGTGCTTCAAGAGGCGGCAAAGAAGCAACCATAGCAGATTTTTGCAAACGCAGCAAACTTGCAAAATTCAAATGACCAAAATGTGCATGCCAAAGTTTTTCATCTGAAATAGACCTTGAATCTGCAACAGCATTTGCAAAATTTTGTCCACACTTGTCATACAAAGTGAGCTTATACATCCCACGGCACAAAAGCCCAGATGCAACAATTTCATCACCAAAACTGAGATCATGAACTGTACATATGTCATCCACAAATTTGACTACAAGTCCAAGTCTAGCAAGTGCGGATACAGACAAGATATTCTTCTTGATCCCAGGTACATAAAGTGCATCAACAAGTGTGAAGGAACTGCCATTAGCAGCAGTGAGCACAATCTTTCCAACTCCCTGAACTGGATAAGAGGCGTTGTTGGCACAAGTGACTGAATTCCCATGAGGGACAGACTCAAGAGAGGTAAACAATTCACGATGTGAGGTAATGTGCTTTGTAGCACCACTGTCGAAATACCACACATGTGAATCTGCAGCCAACTGACAAGCATGCATCATGGACAGCAGGATTGTAAGTGCACTCTGCGCTAAAAGCCCATTCTACATCAACATGAACAACACAGTCTCCTTTCACAAAAGACTCAACAATGGCTGCATTTGTAGTGGAACCAGCATTTGCAGTGGAACCACCCTCTTTCTTCTTAGCCTCTTTGGCCTTCAACTTAGGACACGACTTGATCAAGTGATCATTGGCTTTACAATAATGGCAACGCATCTTCTTTTTGTCCTTATCACCAGAATTTCCAGACGAATTGCTGCCAGCAGAAGCATTAGGAACATAATTTTTGCCACTCGCAGCAGAACCATAAGAAGTGGCTGCATTGCTGTTACCACCCTTTCTTTGAGAAGTAATAAAAGCCTATTCAACTGCACGCTGTCTAGTCCTGTTTTTTCTGGAAAGTGACTCTTGCAACAGCAATGTGCATAATGCATCAAACTTAACAACTTCTGGATTTCCTTGGGTCATAAGTCTCCAAGTACTAGCAAAAGTCTGGTAAGAATCTGGTAAGGCATCAAGAACAGTCTGCACAAGGGAACTGTGTGAAATAACTTCACCTGCAGAAATAAGTTGCTCATTGATATCCTTGACACTAGCAAGGAAAGTGTCCATATCATCTTCCTCATGCATAATCTTTGACTCCAGCTCTTTACGCAGCAAAGCAATTTTAGCCTCATTGCGGCTTGCATAAAGACCTACTAGAATATCCCAAGCCTGTTTTGCATATTTTGCTGAACGGATGTGAGGAACAATGGTGCGCTTCACAGACAACGCAATCAATGCATGAGCATGCGCATCCTTAACATCCCAACGAGCTTGTTCTGTCGTAGGCAAAACAACTCTAACAGCTGCAATCCTTGCGGCAAGACCTGCAACATCCTCAACATCGCCTACATCCTCAGAACCAGGACGTACATCAATTCCCTTCACAAAGTTCCAGACACCCTTTGACACAAGAACATTTTGCATCATATAATCCCACATAGAGTAGTTGTCCCCATCCAACCTGTCCTCAGTAGCAAACATCTTGAACACATCTGTGTTGTTGTCAGCCATGGTAAATACTGCACCTGATGTGAAAACTGCCCGAAAATAGGAGAAACGGAGTGGGAACAACCTGTGCTATATAGCACAAACCGTAGAAGACTATAAGGCACATGTTATGTAGAAAACGGCACTGACAAAAATTTTGCACAAAATGACGAAATAGCCTGTGCAGTACTGCCTGTAGTGGAAACGGAGGCCGAAATGAGCCCAAATCAAAATTCTGAGTAGACCAAGCTCTTTGAGCTTGCCCACAATTTTTGTCGACCTGCAAACGCTCGCCAAAGCTCACTGAAATCGGAGAAAGTGAGCAGGCGTGTGCTGGAGCAGCTGGCGACTAAGCCCGGGAGGACATGACTTGCTCTGATACCAATTGTTGGAATTAGGGTTGCAGAGAAACACACACAGCTTGGAGAAGACGAAGGAAGCTCAAGGAACACAAGAGAGAGTGTGTTACTTAGTGTGCAATGGAAAGATTGATAGCCCTAGAGTGATGGGCGTATATACAATGCACGGGGGAAAAAACCTCCTAAAGAGAGAAAAAAATGCCCCGGCGGTCCTAGTGTGTTCACACACATCACTACCACATGTATATGGTAACAGTATTGAAGGTTGTGTTATCTTAAGGCTCCCCCAAACCAATAATCTTCTCCATTATTATTTGCCACCTCCATGGTGCAAGAGAGGGGTACTAAGCAAAGTCCTCTACTCCATAGGTATGGCTTTCCTTCTTTCCCTGAATGATTTCTTCCACCCTACAAAAGTCAAGATGGCAAAGACGTTAGCATTTATGTATTATATATTAAAACTTCCCCCATGCCAACAACTTGTGTAAGATCCCAGTGCTTCAAGCTAGAAGCATAGGTGTTGCATTGAATGGAGAGATGTCTTCACGTCGCTCTTGAGATACACCTTCACCTCCTTGCATTTGCAACACAGAGCTTGTCCTTGCTCTTCATGCTCAAGCTTGCCCCGGTGTCATCTAGAACCATCCAAAAAATCCCCCCCCCCCCCCCAACCCCTTTCCCCTTTTGCCTGCTATCTTACTTTTTTCACATCTTACTCAAGAATCTACTATTGATTCTCTAAAAGAAACCCAATTTCAAATCGTGGTAGGTGAAATTGTGGTGATCTACCTAGCTGTGTCACATCATGCACTTGAAATCACAAGGTACCTAAGGCCTTCAAATCTAGTGTGGCTATCGATAAGAAATTTCAACAAAACGTGCCTAATAATCCTGGATCGTCAAAGGGACTCCCAAGACTACGGTATTCCATACGGCCTTGTGATAAATTGGCAAGGCCAACAGTATACTCATGATCACTCTGCATCTCACTGAAGCCTAACTTCTTGACCAACGAATAGTTCAAGAAGTTGTGACTGGCCCCATCGTCTATAACGATAGTGACTCTACGGCCATCTATGGTACCATACATGCGTACCATGTCATGGGGACCTACGCTCGGCTGCCACATCATCGGTGTCACAGAACAAACATGACGCTTGTCACAATGACACACTATCACCTCTCTAAACTCTGTGAACTGAGAGGAAGCCTCTACACCGTATGCAACTGCCTGGAGGATTTGCCATCTCTCTTGGGCTCGCTACCACCTGTGCTAGCTTTTACTTTTGGATAGCTTTTGTGTGTCCCACTTCGTTACAGCTAAAGCAACTACTTTTCTTTCGTGCTTTAGTGTACTGCTCCCTTTTATGGTTTTCCAACTCTCTCTTTTTCTTAAAAGCTCATGGTTTTTTAGACTAGCAACCACCTTGATTTCCCTTGTCTGCCTTATCACCTGGCCGTTCACTACAGAACTCTTTTCTTTTAAAACCTAACCCTTTTTTATCCCCGCTTCATTGTACCCCATCTCGCACACCACCGCGCTTGATGTCATCGTAAATCTCCACACATTTGATGGCCTTAGATAAATCCTTAGGCGCTAACGGCTCAACGTACTCAAGGTAATCGTCTATGAGGCCTCTCTTGAAGCCTTGTAGTTTCTGGAATGCATCGATTCCTTTGAGCTTGAGTACGCTCTCCCTGTAGTCAAAGATGTACTGAGTTAGGGACTTGTTCTCCATAGAATATTTGTCCCACAACTCCCAGCTTCTCTCCGCCTCATAGCTGGCAAGAATTCCTTGTGAAACATCGCCTCAAATTCCATCCAAGTGGCAAGACGAGGTGTTAAACTCATCCACCACTCGTAGGCCTTGCCAGTCAACGACAGGCTAGCCACTACTAAGTGCGCGTGACTAGGTTGCTATCGCAGCGCATGCAAATCAGACCACTTGGCCATGAACATATTCATAGAATCTTTGTTACATTCCGGTTCCTCAACCCCAAAGCTCGGCGGCTTTAGGTCCTTAAGCAGATGCGAGGTTGTCTCTACGGACGGCCTGGCCGGTACATCAACCTGTACCCCTTTTTGAACACTGACGAGGCTACACTCACCCGTGCCACAGGGGGCCGTTTGTCCTAAGGAGTGGGAACAACTAGACGAGGCGGCCGTCAACGCGTCTAATCGTGTGGAGATGCCTTGTAGGATCGTGACAATCTCAGCCTCAATTTTCTAAGGTGGTAAGCTTCACAGAAAAGTAACAATATATCCCGCTCGAGAGCTCCGTCTCAGACAGGAGTATGGTTGGGTCAACAAGGTCATAGTCATCTGGGCCGTAGTCCAAGAGGTCTTCTTCGTCCCCCTTGGCGGCCTCGATGTCCATGTCTTCCGGCTCATTGGCCAGAACAGGGTCGCCAGGTAAGGCGGCCACTATGGGCTCACTGGGTCCAAGCACAGGGTCTTTGGACGTCAAGGGCGCTTGCAAGTCACGTGGCCTGACCGACGAGCATGCCTTGGGACGGGTCATCGTCTGGCGTTTATGGCCAGACAGTTCGGTCGGGGTTAAGCTTGCGACCGAGGAGAGGAGGCTGCAAAAACGTACGGGAGTAGGCGGGTGGGAGACTGAGATCTTCGACAAACATTTTTTAAAAACTTTTCTTTCAAATTAAAAAAATGGGGAAACTAAATTTTTAATGCACACGCTAAAAAAAGAGCGTAGAAAAAAAAGATAGTCACCCCCCTTTGTCTCAATGCGAGAAAAAAATCCCTTCCGACATTCGAAACCTTCGTGCCAAATTTACCGTTGCGGAAAAAATTTCAAATTTGTCGAATTTTCCTCTACAGAAAAATGTACAAGAAGTAATTCTTGCTGGAAATCTTTGCAAAAATTGACCGCTTCACTCTCTTGTGCCCGATTCTCAAGAAAAATTCTTCAGGAACTTTCTCTTAAGCTCGCTGCGGAACTTGGTGGGAAAGCCTTCAAGCTCAAATTGGGAAGTTGGTGGCTCGTGTGAAATGGCTTAAGCTAGTAGCTCAAGGGCTTGTGGAAAAATTACACGAAAAAAAACTGTTTGAAAACTTCCATTGTCGACCTACGCAAGAGAGGGGTGAATCCAGTTGGGGAGGAGAGGGAAGAAGCTAGAATTTTGTGGGAGAAAGAGTCAGAGTGTTGCGCCCCTGGTTCCAAGGGGGAGAGACAAAGATTCGGACAGAGGCTAGGTACGGCTGAGGGGGCGGCAAAACGTGGTGGCCAGTGGCGTTCTCAGGCTTCCGATGTCGTGCCGCTCCGCTCCCATGATAAGAAAATGAGCAAAGGGATGCCAATCATGTGTATTTGAATCCTACATGAATATTCAGTAGTTATAAAGGCTTGCTAACCAGCCAATTTTTAAGCTAGACGTGTGCCAAATGCGGCTCTAAGGGCCAAAATATGTCTTGGTAATTCTAAACAGTGAGTATGCTTGAAGTGGTAATAGTTGGGATTTTATTGCCTAAAGATGAATTACTTAAGGGCTCTACATCCCTGTCTTTACGGCTCATCAATCGGAGCTACAGATAAGAAGTTATGGCAGCTTAAAGTTTGAGTTGATTGGAGATCCATATCGGATTGAGCACCTGCTGATGAAAGGTCAAAGACGATACGCATGCATGGGTCCAAAGTGCGCACTTCCAGGAGCATGTCTGTCTTTCCAGTTTGTCAATCAGGGTTTTGGTTGGCAAGATATGGTCAGTTCAAGTATCGTCGAGGGCCGGTTCCGAACCGCCCTGGTCGCCTTCATCAGTCAAATTCATCAAGTAATTTTTGAGCTTCAGAAAGATTCTAGGGAATGGAGCCGTCAAAGCAGAATTGGTGGAAACTGAATGCCCATCTCCACTAGCAGTGTATTTTCGAGTGGGCGAGTATACAGTCTTAATGCAGTGCGGTGCCCGATATGTATGCCAAATGTGGGCCGATGCGGAAGCATTTTTTATATCTAATGCCTTGCCTTGACGGACATTGATACTTGCATCTTGAAAGCTATGATGCCATTCAAAGCATTAGAACGGGCAACAAGGTGATATTGCTAGTCGAAAATGCTGGAAAATGAAGTCATGAGCGGCATTGCCTTGGTCGATATGTATACCAAATGTGGTGCCCATCAAATATTGGCCAAGGGCCACAACTAAGACCCAATGGCCTCAACCTATGGCCGCCCAAACGCAACCAAAGGGAGGCCGCCCGCCCACTATGGAAGGCCACCCAACAAACTTAAAAAGGGTTTTGAGTGTGAATAAAGGAAAAAAGGAAAAGCATGGCAAGAGGAATCGTGGCGGGCAGCGCAAAGGAGGAAGAAGCATTCGCGCTCGCCTGCGAGATTCTTGGACGAGCGCGCGGAATAAGGAGAAACTGCCCAACCGCCCATGGCGAGCAACTTCGAAACCACTTGCGCGAGTTTTCATGAAGGCCGAAATCTAGCCTGCCATGTCATAGAGTGGGTACCCATTAGCGATATCGCTAATGGGTAGGCCCTTTTTTAGCAAGGGAAAAAGTCCATGCAAGATATAAAGGGAAAGGGGGGCTCTCTTTGAGCTCTCTCGTGTTCGTTTTTTTTAATCCTCTTCCCTTCTCATTGAGCGCCCTCTTCGGAGAGAAAAAGCCTAAGCTCGGATTATTTCCTAAGCTCTTAATCTTAAGCTCTCTCATCGGATTATCATAAGCCCTTAAGCCAAGCTAAGCCTAAACTCATTTTCCATTAAGCATTGCTATGCTAATCCAAGCCTAATCCTAAACTCATTACTCAAGCAAAGCCTAAGCTCGAATTCCCTAATCCAAGCCTAATCTTAAACTCATTAGCCAAGCTTAAGCTCGGATTACCATAATCTCTAAGCCATAATCTCTAAGCCATAATCTCTAAGCCCGTTCAATCCGGAATTAAGCCAGTAACCTTAAACCGAATCGGACCACCCAAGGCCAATTGGAAGTTGAATCTTCTATGCCATAGCGGGAAGAAGCAGAAAGCAGTACAAGGCAGGTCATTATTCATTTTCTTGATTAGCACTTGGATTAAGACACGTTAAACTTTGTAAGGAGCATAAACGCTTCCATTAACATTTGATTAAGCAGGGATACTATTGAGTATTTGGTTTAAGGTAAACTATATGTTTTAAGCTCTGTTCCCATTAATTGTGTCTGCTCCAACTCTGTTCCTTGCACCTCTCACAGTCAGGGACCCGGTGCCTTCCCAGCTCACCTTTCGAATACAAATCCCCCGACATTCCTGGTGAACCTGACGCAAAACGAGTCGGGGTGGGAGGTAAAGATGGAGATTCCATCAAAGTTGATGCAGTTTATTGAAGAATACAATTTCAATAGATTTGATAAAAATCTAGCGACTACAGATTTGTCAAAAATGTTGGGCTTAGTTCAGAGATGTTTGTAAGAAGTAAAAGCTACGAAGATGAAAGAGCGGATTGATGATGCAGTGGAGATGGCACTTGATGGCGTACATGAACAGTATGGAATTTTTCAAGGACATGATCCAGATGGACTCCTTGCATGCTATCAAGCGGAGATGAAGAGCCGAGGAATTCCAGAAGATCGGATGATTTCGACCTTTGAAGAAGTTGTAACCTCCGAGTTTAAAGATAAGGTACGAGAACTGGCCGAAACATATCCCACGCAGTGGGACTATTTTGCAGATGGGTTTGTTCACAAAAGTTCAAAGATTATTGAGTTGGCAACGAAAGAGATTAACGAACGAAGCTAGATGTTTTCTATAAAGAAGAAGGGGATCAAATGCAGTTCCTTAATTATGATCAATTTTGGGATCATATTTCTACAAGAAGTAAAGCCAAGGCAAATACAGCTTTGGAAGTAGCAGATTCAACTTCAAAGGACCATATTTTGAGCAACTTAGCAAAGGTAAATCATGAATTTAATGCTGAAACACAAAATATATGATTTTTTTTCAAAGATTGCTCGGATGGAAGTTACCTCGAATAATGGTTCTAGTGAAGAGCTAGACTGTACAACAAAAAAATTTCAAGCTACTGACCTTGCAAGTTTATCAAGAAGATGAGCCACTACATGCTTTTAATGGATCTATCGGCACTATAGCTAAGCACGGCAGCAGATTTACTACAGATGATTGCATAAATAAAGCTATTATATATACAATAGCTGATGAAGTGGCCGAGATTGTGGACCAAACACAGGATGAACCTGATAATGCCAATGAACCTATGGTTTCTCCCAGCAATATGCTTGTTGATTCTATTATCACAGAAACAGATTCCATAATTGATGATTTTTTAGCCCAATCTGAAGAAGAAGGTTATAGCACTATAGGAGAGCTTTGTGATGCATGTACCCCTTCAGAATGGGTGCCTGATGAACCTTTTCAAAGTTATAATGGCTTGTTAAGTCGCATCGATGCAGATGAGGAAGCAGAGGATGATATTGAAGATTGCCTAGATCATGCTGATAATGAACAGGATATTGACATGGATTGTACATCTATGCTTATATACGGGCTGGAAGAGGAGCCAACTCCTATGGATTTGATGAATGTTGAGACTTCCAAGGGTGATTTTCCCAAGGATGCTATGGATGAAGATCTTTAGATAAAGCTATTCTCCATTATCAAACTCAAAATCCAAGTAAAGATCTCTCTAATGATACAGGTCTAGAAAGTCCTAAAGTTTTTGGTGATGGCTAAATCATCCTTGATACTGCATAAAGTGCACATGGTTTCATTTTCTTGGACAATGTGCCAAATGTGGCTCGATTTGGATACTATTCCTAATAATTCTTATGTTAGTGATGTCCTGGCTACCAAAAAGGAGTCAAAATTCTTTAATTTTTGATGGTAAGGACCTTAAGTTACCAAAAGGATATGAGATGTGGGTGTTGCACTATGCTTCAGGTGAAGCTCTAGTATATTGCGAAGCCCATCAATGCTATGTGATCTTAATGGTATTTGATCCAGGTGATTCAACAGATCTTCAAAAGCAGGTTCACTATGGATGGGTTTTTTTGAGTATATATTGTGGTTTCTTTCTGCTAGATCCAAGAATAGCATATTTGGAGCAGAAATGCTTGAAGTTGATCGATATAGGATATGTATGCTTATGTGGATATTATGTTGCTCCACTATTGGGGCAATTTCTTATTATCCCATTTGATCCTGGGAGCTATTGAAGAGCAACTTGCAAATTCAAAGATATCATTTATTTTCCTCTTTGGACAATTGTTGTAGTATCTTCACATCTTTTGAGATGGTTCTGCCTAATGGTCAAGCCGTGTGCATAAGTAACTGGAGCACTTGAGTCTGGCGGGGTTCACTAAACAGATTTTTTTTAATTGGATGCTTTGGAGATACGACCACTACAGTTCAGAGATTTGTGATGGGACAGCTCCCAGATAATTGAGCTAGACTATTGATGCTTTGATTTACACTTTATTTTGTTTTACATTTCTTTACCAACTACGTGAGCTTGATGACAAGTAACTTAAGGTATTTATAGCAGATGCAGCTTGAAGACCGGTTGGCACAGACCGAAGGCTGTGTAGGTTCAGAGGGGGTGGATGTCGTGCCGCTCCGCTCTTATGATAAGAAAATGAGAAAAGGGATTCCAATCAGGTGTATTTGAATCCTACATGATTATTCAGTAGTTATAAAGGCTTGCCAACAAGCCAATTTTTAAGCTAAACGTGTGCTAGATGCGGCTCTAAGGGCCAAAATATGTCTTTGTAATTCTAAACAGTGAGTATGCTTGAAGTGGTAATAGCTGGGATTTTATTGCCTAAAGATGAATTACTTAAGGGCTCTACATCCCTGTCTTTACGGCTCATCAATCGGAGCTACAGATAAGAAGTTATGGCAGCTTAAAGTTTGAGTTGATTGGAGATCCATATCGGATTGAGCACCTGCTGATGAAAGGTCAAAGACGATACGCATGCATGGGTCCAAAGTGCGCACTTCCAGGAGCATGTCTGTCTTTCCAGTTTGTCAATCAGGGTTTCGGTTGGCAAGATATGGTCAGTTCAAGTATCGTCGAGGGCCGGTTCCGAACCGCCCTGGTCGCCTTCATCAGGTAATTTTTGAGCTTCAGACAGATTCTCGGGAATGGAGCCGTCAAAGCAGAATTGGTGGCAACTGAAGGCCCATATCCACGAGCAGTGTATTTGGAGTGGGCCAGTATACAGGCTTAATGCAGTGCGGTGCCCGATATGTATGCCAAATGTGGGCCGATGCGGAAGCATTTTTTATATCTAATGCCTTGCCTTGACGGACATTGATACTTGCATCTTGAAAGCTATGATGCCATTCAAAGCACTAGAACGGGAAACAAGGTGATATTGCTAGTCGAAAATGATGGAAAATGAAGTCATGAGCGGCATTGCCTTGGTCGATATGTATACCAAATGTGGTGCCCATCAAATATTGGCCAAGGGCCACAACTAAGACCCAATGGCCTCAACCTATGGCCGCCCAAAGGCAACTAAAGGGAGGCCGCCCGCCCACTATGGAAGGCCACCCAACAAACTTAAAAAGGGTTTTGAGTGTGAATAAAGGGAAAAAAGGAAAAGCATGGCAAGAGGAATCGTGGCGGGCAGCGCAGAGGAGGAAGAAGCATTCGCGCTCCCCTGCGAGATGCTTGGACGAGCGCGCGGAAGAAAGAGAAACTGCCCAACCGCCCATGGCGAGCAACTTCGAAACCACTTGCGCGAGTTTTTATGAAGCCCGAAATCCAGCCTGCCACGTCATAAAGTGGGTACCCATTAGCGATATCGCTAATGGGTAGGCCCTTTTTTAGCAAGGAAAAAAGCCCATGCAAGATGTAAAGGGAAAGGGGGGGATCTCTTTGAGATCTCTCGTGTTCTTTTCTTTGAATCCTCTTCCCTTCTCATTGAGGTCTCTCTCCGAAGAGAAAAATCCTAAGCC
The DNA here is from genome assembly GCF_014529385.1 of Adiantum capillus-veneris. Taxonomy (NCBI): domain Eukaryota; kingdom Viridiplantae; phylum Streptophyta; class Polypodiopsida; order Polypodiales; family Pteridaceae; genus Adiantum; species Adiantum capillus-veneris. Next base: position 67,077,080 of record NC_140933.1, read on the forward strand.
TGGATTATTTCCTAAGCTCTTAATCTTAAGCTCTCTCATCGGATTATCATAAGCCCTTAAGCCAATCTAAGCCTTAACTCATTTTCCATTAAGCTTTCCTATGCTAATCCAAGCCTAATCCTAAACTCATTACTCAAGCAAAGCCTAAGCTCAAATTCCCTAATCCAAGCCTATTCTTAAACTCATTAGCCGAGCTTAAGCTTGGATTACCATAATCTCTAAACCCGTTCAATCCAAAATTAAGCCGGTGACCTTAAACCGAATCGGACCACCCCAGTCCAATTGGAAGTTGAAGCTTCTATGCCATAGCGGGAAGAAGCAGAAAACAGTACAAGGCAGGTTATTATTCATTTTCTTGATTAGCACCTATATTAAGACATGTTAAATTTTGTAAGGAGCATAAACGCTTCCATTAACATTTGATTAAGCAGGGATACTGTTGAGTATTTGGTTAAAGGTAACTGTCTGTTTTAAGCTCTATTCCCGTTAATTATGTCTGTTGCAACTCTTTTCGTCGCACCTCTCATAGCCAAGGGCTCGGTACCTTCCCGGCTCACCTTTCGAATACAAATCCCCTGACACAGCTGGCCCTGCACCGGTAGAGCTTAGTGGTTTTCCTCCCCCTCTTGCCCTATTTGCTCCCTTTGCTCTCACCTTCTATCCCTTCTTCTCCTCCCTACTCTCCTCCTCCTCCCTTCCCTCTTCCTTGATTGCCTCTTTCAAGATTTAATGGAAAGCTTCAATTGTTATGGCTGAGAATTCAAACTTGTTACCGAGCTTCAATGGAGACTTCAAAGGCTTCAATTCCCTTACTCCTTCCAATCAAGCTTCTTCAAAGCAAGCTTGCCAAGCTTCAATGGAAACCTTCAACTGATTTCTCTCATGCAAGAGAGGGAAGTAGGGAGAGAGAGATTGACAGTAGATGATAGAGATGGCTGAGATTGATGGCATGAGTGTGAGTGTGAGCAAGACCAAATTCCCTCTGTGTGTGCTTCTTCTCCACTCTCACCTTTTTTGTGTAACTCTCACCCGTCACTCCCTCCTTATCCAAAAAAATAATTAAAGTATTAAAAAATACTCTAATCAATAAGCTGCTAAGGTCCACCGGGCCCGCTTCACGCGCCCATCCCGACCTCACTCTGATACCAATGTTAGAACGATGTAATACCGCTACGAGTACACTGCACAAGCAGGGGGGACGACTCAAGCTCTCCACCCAGCGATAGAGGAGAATGGGGAACACCTCCCCATTCTCGAGCGATATGTGTGTGTGGCTCGCCGTCCACACTAGCCCGGCCGCCCGTGCACTCCGACACGGGCGTCCTCTCTCACTGAACCCCGCAGGACCGCGGTCTTGGAATAGCAGCCACGACCCGATCGCCAATAGTCGTCCTGTCTCACAGCATTACAACCTACGTGAAAAGAGTAAAGATGAATTCTCTTCTCTCTCTTGGGGGTGGAAAAGGCACACACACTACACACAACACACACGTCATTGTGTTAAGCTTTAATGGAAGCTTGATCTTATTCTCCAAGGCATGGGAAGTTGAGAGCCTACACCAACAACTCATGATCATGGGAAGTTGAGAGCCTACACCAACAACTCTTGATCATGGAATGCAAATCCAAGCAAGAGATAAGCTAAAGCATGCTCATCTTCTCTCCATCTTCATTACTATGCTATGTTAAGCTTTAAGAGTAATACATGATGAGAAGAATACTTCTTTCTAGTACGATACATCTTCTTCCCTCAATCTTTCCTTATTCCTTGCTAGCTCTCTCCAACTTTGAAGGTGTTTGAGGTCTTCGGAATGAGGCTTCGGATAAGTTAGTTTGTTGAAAGAAGCATGTTGAGGTGCATGAAGCTTTTCATCTTCATGGCATCCAAATTGTCATAAGGCACACAAAGCTTGTATTGTAAGCAAGTCTCTCTTCATGGGACAACTTATAATACAAAATCCTTTTGGAGGGGAGACCGACTCCAAGTAAATCTGGTCCTCAACTGTTGTCACTTTCTCTCTCTCTCTCTCTCTCTTTCTCTCTCTCTCTCTCTCTCTCTCTCTCTCTCTCTCTCTCTCTCTTACAAGTTATTGTTCTTGCCATGCTAGTTAGATGTGTATCTAATGATGGTATCTCCAACCAAGCACTCGGAATTTGCTTAATGGAAAGCACACTATTGTCAACCAATTTCTATTACACTCAAAGTTATTAGTTCAATTCTGTTACATGGGATATAGCTAGGCTTCGACTGGCCTAGCCTAAAAGATATGTGAGCTGCATCTCAGTGGTGTTTCATGATGTCGCGTGCGACACCCGCGATCCACCTCCTGGGAACCTCTTGTGAACCGGTGCAGGCTGGTACCCTCAAAGGATGACCTTCACTATATGGTTTATCTTGGCATGATCCTACTATGGCCAAGGAACTGTGATGGGGTTAGCGAACTGTAGCTATGCAAGCAGGAGAATTTGCTATCTCATCTCAATGGCGACCACATCCATGTTGGGCTTCCCATCCTCTGTCCGTGTGCTCATGTGCCCTCAAAGGCGTGCGAGGTGTGCCTAGAGGCATGCCTGCATCGAAAAGGAGTCATGAGCAAGGAGGAGGGATCAAAGCATTTGTAGACCCTCCCACATAGCAACCGCACCTCCACCTGATGATCGTTGAGAGGGTCGAGAGAGTCGATGATGACTGGGAGATGGGCCTGCTAACGGGCCTGAGTATCAAGGGGCACTATCGACATGTCCGCTGAGTTAGTCAGCCTAGGTGTCAAAGCAACCATGACTGGGGATCTAGGGCCCACAGGTGTGGCACCCACAGACGTCGTACCCTCTTTTGATCATCTTTTAGAGGAGCTTTTCCATGTCCTTGTATATATGCATTGGATCCACCAAATGGCCGATGAGAAGATCACCCTAGTATGGCAACATATGGAAAATGAACAAGCGCTTCATTCCTAGAATGGGCTATACATCACTTTGCTCCTAGCAACGGCGCACATCTTGAACATGGATAAGATCGCATTTGACACCAAGTTGACCATCACGTAAGTGGTGGTCATCAGGAAGGTAACAATGGTGGCCTTGATAGATAGTCTTTTGAAGCAACCCAGAATAGCGCACATCCAATGAGGACTGGCAAATTGGGCATGCATTGTATCCCAATGTTGTAAGACTTGCATCAAAGAAAATTAGTACTATACGAGCTGGATCACTGCTCAAGTGAAGCAAACTTAGCAAACCACTATTACCAAAACATCCACGGTATCCTGGCCAATCATGCATAGTCCACATAAGGATTCCATGCACCCTTGCATGTAGTTGAGTTGGTTGAGACGCATCTGTAATGTTGATCCCATGCCACAACTCTAGCAATTCCTCCACCAGTGGGTCGAGGTAGACATCCATGTTTTTTACCTTAAACTTCCTAGGCACAATCAAGTCTAATATCAGGTGACCCTTCTTGATAGCAAGCCACGGTGGGAGGTTTTAATTGACAAGGCACACGGGCCAGGTGCTCCATGACAAGCTTCTCAAGTAAAATGGGTTGACTCTATCCATTTCCAGGCCCAATTGCAGGTTGAGTGGTTCACTCATAAAAATAGGCCACGTATCTTCTATGGGCTTCCATGTCCTTGAATCAGTAGGTACCCCATACGCTGCATCAACGGATGTGTTTGTAGCATTCCATCGCATCAACTTGAAATGGAACCACAACAAAACATGCTCTTTATCCTTTGAATAATTGGAAAATTTTGTAGCACTTTAGCTGGCACTGACTCGCCAATGGTATCTTGTTTGTGTCGCATGGTCCGCACTTAGGACATGCAAGACAATCTAAAAATTCATTGCGGAACAAAATTCAATCATTTGGACATGCATGAATTTTGGTGTAGTCCAAGCCAATTGAGGTTAAAAGTCTCTTTACATCTCGCCTGGAGGGAGGCATATCATTTCCATTGGGAAATATTTGATCTCCCAGCAACCTGCTCAATCCATATCAAATTTCTTACCTAAAAAGAGCAATGGCGCTTGCATCTGACCACCCATACATGGACTGCAAATTAAAAAATGAGAGGCAGACACGAAGCATTGACATTTTGACACCTCCAAAGATTGGTGACGTGACAACTTCCTCAACATATCCTCAGGCAATGGGTGTATGCCATTGGGTTATGTGTAATAAGAATTCTCTTCATTCGGTTTGAGGAAGGCGCCCAACATCTCCTCCATGCCATCATTGTCTTGTGTTTCTATACCCTTCCCTTCTTCCCTCGTTGTCTCTGAATAGAATGAACATGGAAGCATGGTTCTTTTTGTTTGTCGTTCCGATGCCAGTGCTAGGTCGCAGAAATCCATTCCCATTCCATAAGAGTTGTATCATTAATTTTTCCCTCATTCTCTATCGAACTCCCCATGCTTGTGCACATGCTCCTTGCATATCCTACGCTTATGCAAGATTTGATACTTGCATAGCGTACATGGACATGCAATCTTTTACTTCATGTTATTTGTGGCTGATGCCATCGATAGTGATAATAATGGATATCTCATTGCATGCATCACAGCTTAAACTACTTCACATTCGCTAGCCATGCCATATCTCCGTATGCCTTGGTCTAGAGGTGTACGGAGATCAAGACCATCAGGTTATAATCTTATCTTGATTGGTCAAAGCCTATATTCATGGGTGACACATATGTGCACACCCAAGTCCACATGACAATGCATGTAGAGGGCAAAACCCCTTAGCCTCCTAGCCTAAACCCCTTGATTAGGACCACACCTAAACCTAAACCTAGACCTAATGCCTAAACTCTAAATTGGACATAAAGCTTGCATCCAAACCTAAACCTAGTATGTAAACCTAAACCCTAAAACTTGAACCTAGACCTATACCTAATAGAAGGCTTAAAGCCTTACCTAAAATCTAAACCTTAACATCAAGTCAATCTAATTTAAACAAATAGAAGATCTCTCTCTCTCTCTCTCTCTCTCTCTCTCTCTCTCTCTCTCTCTCTCTCTCTCTCCCCCAACACAAAGAGCGCATACATGTGTACAGAGAGGTGCTATATGTGCACATGCATGTGTAGGGAGAGGTGCTATACCAATGCACCATAGAGGAAGGGTAAGAGAACTTGTGGGTTTGTTGTGCTTGTGAAATTCGTAGATCTCTCTTCTCTCTATCTCTCTCTCCCTTTTGCAAATGTTCATAAAAAATAATTTCATTTGATTTGATTTCATCTCTCTTCTCTCTCTCTCTCTCTCTCTCTCTCTCTCTCTCTCTCTCTCACACACACACACACACACACACACACACACACAAAATCTCTCTTTCTCACCCTCATGCACTCTCCTCTCTCTCTCCCTCTCTTTTCTCTCTCTCTCTCTCTCTCTCTCTCTCTCTCTCTCTCTCTCTCTCTCTCTCTCTCTCTCTCTCTCTCTCTCTCTCCGAAGGAAGGGATGATATTGGTATTGATTAAGGGAACCTAGATCATCTCAAAAGTTGGGAAACTCAAGTGGCAGAGGAGATCAATCTCATTGAGGAACACCTAACTAGTTTGGATGGTTTGCTTGTCCGGGTCCAAGGTTTTATCAACTCCCTTGAAGATCATAGTTGATTCATTACAAGAATTAACTTAAATTTAGTCAACATTCACCTCCTCCACGAGGTGTTTTTTGTGAAAAATAGATTTACATTTTTTATCATTGGAGAGGGGGAGTAGGGAACACGCCCAACACACCAAATTTTTGCCTCTCTATAGCCCAGGGATTCCACAGCACCCGTAACCTCTCACATAACATCTTCAAATTGGCTAATTTGCACTAACAATCCCACTGTAGCATACCGAACTACCGCCTCGCACCTTGCAAGAAACACCCTTCAGCATAAAACACCCACACTGCTCAACTCACCCTTTCCGACTCATAAAACACCCCAATTCTACCCTCCTAGTGACACCCTTCAAGTTGCAGGCAAACCCTCTGTAAACACCGGCAAGTACACAAGGAGCAAGAAAAAAGAGCGGGGATGGGAGAAGAAACACAAGATGTAGGGGCTAATACTTGGTATTATTGCATAGGGGGGTAGTACAGTAGAATATGCAACTCTAATGGCAAGCTTTGCACTACACAGGCTTGAAACCTTTAATCACTCCCTCTGGCAAAAAAGCCCTTGAAAAATCACTCCTTTTCCCTTTTATAAGACTTGGCTAAGGCTAAAAATGAAAAAAAACATGAGCCATCTAGCTCGTACAACTTAACTGGAGCTTCTTTTAGAAATTCCCATGTGCATAGCTACCACATGGAATTTTCTTGGTGTTTGGCATCTACATGGTGCATACTTACTCAATTTGGTTGCTCGGCTCACCTTTGGGCTCCCATTTTTGACTTGCACTTTGAAGCTTTCAAGTTCCCACATCATCACCTGGCGACACAACAAAGCGCGCCACCGGTGCCATCTCATGGCCCAAAACGACCATAGGTGCACCCACGGGCCGTTGCGAACCACTAGAGGAGCGCCCTCTTGGGGGTTAGCCATAGCTCACACCACACGGGAGTCTCTCCCCTCCTTGATGATCTTTGAGTGGCCATGGGCCACCCCATATACCTCATACCCTGGTAGTCGGCGCCCGCATGTGGGTCTTTTCCGCAGGGCCATGTGGCAGCACCACAGTGCCATAGCCTTTTAAGGCTTTTGAAAAAATTAAAACCCTTTTTTTATTGAACCCTTCTTCCATCCACCTTGCAAGGCCGGCCATTTATGGCTCCAGTGTCGGGTCGGCAGACTGCAAAGCCCGGGTATGACTCCATGTTGTTGAGTGCAAAACCATCTGTCTTCATCGGTCTTTTCATTTCTCTAATCCCCCGTATCGAGGCCGCAAACATTGATCAAATCATCTGCAGTCTAATCGGGACAAATGCACCTAATCTTCCGACTCCAATATCTCCCCGCTCCGGACTCCGTTTGACGTGCAGTCACTTTCGGTTAGCATCATATGCTGCATACTATGTACCAAACACCTGGCAAGCTCATGAAAACACCAGATGGTGCATTTCCCCATGCGGGCAAGTGGGCTCAGAACTAGCCCCCGGAGAAACTTCAATTGACTATATCTTGCTAACCCGAGCTCCGTTTTGCAATCCAAGAAGATAGGTACGCTCCATATCGTGAGCACTACACATATAACGTTTGACCCCTACCCGGGCCAGTTGTCCATAGCTGCGTTGTCCGGCAAAAATCTGCAACACCCTGAACCTTCATCTTTCAATAACTTGGGCTCCATAGCTTAGTTTGATGAGCCATTTGGACCTGCTCCTTCAGCACTTCAAGCTCTACATTACTGGGCCAAAAAATTGCACTTTGCATCTCCTTCATTTGCTTCTCCAATTTAGCCCTCATGGAGCCTTCCTTGGCCTATATATCACATCAGGCATACATACCCACTGCTCCTTGTCAACCCATAATCTTCCTAGCTGCTCCTTCCTTTTGCCAAGCTTCTGCTTGCCTGCACATATCTTTCCATTGCCACCTTCTAGAGTCAACACACTTTGGCTGTACCATCATTGCCCACCCCCCAGTTGAGCATTTATGCTCAACCACATAAGAGCTTGATCACCTTATAAACTGCAAACACTAAACACACTATGAGAAACTTCAAAAAAAATTAGACCTTATGTACACAGTTCTATTCCTTACATATGGGAATATTGTTTAGGTTGGTTGCCCAACCCCCCCCCCCCCCCATAAGAACGTGATGCATTGTTGGCACCAACTCCCTCTCAAAATAGAGCTTGAGACGCAAACCATTAACCCTGTGTTTGAGGAACCAACCATCCATCCTTATTAGTGCATAAGTACCATTGGTAAAAACTTGAACCTTGTAAGGTCCCATCCACTTTTTTTGCAACATTCAAAGGCGTATAGTCTACACATACTCACCATTTTCCATTTTTCTTCGGGGTAATGACAACAGGAGAGACCCACTCAGACTCTTTTACTGGATATATAATACCTTCCTCGAGCAACTTGTTGATCTCTTGCCATAGAGCCTCCTTCTGAATATCTCCCAACCTCCTGAGCTTCTGTGCTTTTGGCATGTATCCTTCTTTAAGTAGGATCTGATGCTCCACTCCTTTAGCTCCCCTCAGATCTTTATACTCTGTTGCAAATAGGTCGGGATAGGATGCACATAGGTCCATGTAGCCTTCCTTCTTCTTCTTTGTTAAATTTGTACCTAGCATATCTTCCACCTCTTTAGCCTTCAGACTACAAACAGGAACTTGCATACCTCTCTTACAATGGTAGAGTCTACTGTGACTCCGAATAAATCTGTATCCAGCTTCAATAAATCCTCGTCACTCTCCTCCTCCTCGACACTGGTCAACCCTTCATGATAAGTAGACTCGGTTTCATACTCATAACTGGTACTGATATCTCGATTATCTCTACCGGCTGATGGATGAAAATGGCTCTCCTTGGTCTTTAGATCCAACACAATTTGTCCTCCATTTTCCCGATCCGGCAAGGTAAACCCCCCTGTCTCCCAATCTTGCTTGGCTCCAATTGCCAACAACCATGGCCTCCCCAATATAATTGGATAAGAATTTTCTCCTGCTTTCATGACAAAAAAAATCGATTAAGCATTCAACTCCCATAACCTTCACCTTCACATCCTGTGCCACTCCTAAACACCGAGCTTTGGCATGGTTGGCCATCCTCATTCTCACATTGGACCTGACAACAGCTTTAATGCCAATATCCCTCATAGCAGATTCAGTAATCACACAGAATTGGGCACCACCATCGATGTAGGCTTGAGCATGTTTCTTCTTCTCAAGCAAAACATCCACCACTAGAAGCACATCGGTCGGACTCCCCACCCTTAAGGCTAGATTCTATACCGCATGCACATCTCCTCCCACTCGAGGAAGCCTCGTACTGACACTGGTTGACCACTGCCTTCTTAACTTAGGGTTTAATGCAAGCAGCTGCCCAAAAGTGATGTTAACCTTTTGATTTTGAACATCTCTTACCAGATCATACTCCGGATTACCGTGTCCCAACTGAAAATCCTTTTGGGTAATTCTTTGTCTTCGCCTTCTTCTGCTTGGCTCTGGCTGCTCTCTACCTTCATTCACCTTTTCTTTCCCCTTCTTTGATCTTGTTTCATGCTCCGTCTCAGTCTCTCTTTCACCTCGTTCTCTTTTGTTGGCCATAATGTCAACGTCCTGCCTGTCAACACCAATAATGTTAACCCTTTGTACTTCATCATTACCTGATGGAGCCGCATGTGCTTGGTTTTCAACTACTTGCTGCTCTCTTTGGCCATTAAACTTGCTTGACCCCTGCCTCAACCAAACAGAGGATACATGCCGCCCCTTTCCCTTGGTGGGCAAGGGCAATCTAGAGCATAGTGACCTTCCTCTCCGCAATTGTAACACCTGCCAGGCAATTGCCTCGCCCTGCCTCTTCCTACCCTTGCTTGACCTCTGTCCATAACACTTAAACGCAACTCTTGCATTTGCTCAGACAAATCTTGAACTGTACGTACCCATTGCTGAGGAACAGTTGCTACCCCTCGATTGGGTTGATTCTCCGTTTGAATTTCGTCTCTCGGACTCGAAGCTGGATTGGGAACCATCGCCTCGTACCCCAACGCACCTTGCTCAATCCTCTGCTTTATTTTTCTAGCTCTTAGGCCGTGCAATAGCAACAGTGCCATTGTAATTCTTCGGGCCCTCGAAATCCACCTTTTCACGAACTTTGGGATGCAAACAAGCCATAAACTTTTCCAATTTAAAGTACTCACCACCATTGACCAACTACATGGCCACTACCAAGTCCCTCCAGCACTCTTCGAAGCGGGCGAGAAAGACGCCAAATTCCTCGTTCATGTCCTGCTTCAAATTTTTCAATCTTGCATCCAAATCGACAGGAGATACATCTTTTCAAAAATCTTGTAGAAAACGGGCCCGCAACGCCGGCCACATAAGTCTTGGCTCTCTCTCTCCAAAGCATAGAACCATGTATTTGCTTTACCCCGCATCAACAACGGAATCGTTTGCATTTTGCTATCTTCATTGGGCATATGCAATGATAGTATATACAACTCAAAATTGGCCATCCACTCTTCCGGATCTTCTGCTCCGGTGAAAACTAGTCCATAACTATGTGTTGCCATCTCTCCTTGATGGAAATAACCGTCTTTCATCAACACCGACGAGCAATCAACTGCTCCTCATTGGGGGCACCAGAAGATGGAGAGGGGGAATAGGGAACACACCCAACACAATGAATGTTTGCCTCTCTGTAGCCTAGGGATTCCACAGCACCCCTTACCTCTCAAATAACACCTTCAAATTGGCTAATTTGCAATAACAATCACACTGTAGTATACTGAACTACCGTCTCGCACCTTGCAACAAACACCATTTAGCATAAACACGCCCACACTGCTCAACTCACCCTTTCCGAGTCACAAAACACCCCAATTCTACCCTCCTAGTGACACCCTTCAAGTTGCAGGCAAACCCTCTGCAAACACCGGCAAGTACACAAGGAGCAAGAAAAAAGAGGGGGGATGGGGAGAAGCAACACAAGATGTAGGGACTAATACTTGGTTTTATTGCACAGGGGGGTAGTATAGTAGAATATGCAACTCTAATGGAAAGCTTTGCACTACACATGCTTGAAACCTTCAATCACTCCCTCTGGCAAAAAAGCCCTTGAAAAATCACTCCTTTTGCCTTTTATAAGGCTTGGCACGCTAAAAATGAAAAAAAAAACATGAGCCATCTAGCTCGTACAACTTAACTGGAGCTTCTTTTAGAAATTCACATGTGCATAGCTACCACTTGGAATTTTCTTGGTGTTTGGCATCTGCATGGTGCATACTTACTCAATTTGGTTGCTCGGCTCACCTTTGGGCTCCCATTTTTGACTTGCACTTTGAAGCTTTCAAGTTCCCTTTTGCTACCTTTTGGTGGGACTCCTCCCCTTGATTGGTTTTACATCTGCCACCCTTCTTTTCTCTCTCTCTCTCTCTCTCTCTCTCTCTCTCTCTCTCTGTGCTGTGGGACACAACCCCTATTAATGCACTGGGGAGGGGGAGGCAATAGCGAGGTCGCTATTGCTCCCTCTCTCTAAGTTCAAAAATCAGGCCTTGCGACCACGGGCACGGATAGCAAATTGGGCCGCCTGCCACATCATCATCTGGCGACACAACAGCGTGCACCACCAGCGCCGTCTCATTGCCCAAAACCGCCAGAGGCACGCCCACGGGCCGCCCCGCACCGCCACGAACCGCTAGAGCAGTGCCCCCTCGGGGGTCCGCCATAGCTCACACCACACGGGAGTATCTCCCCTCCTTGATGACCTTTGAGTGGCCACGGGCCACCCCATATGCCCCATACCCTGGTAGTTTGCGCCCGCATGTGGGTCTTTTCCGCAGGGCCACGTAGCAGCACCACAGTGCCCTAGCCTTTTAAGGCTTTTGAAAAAATGAAAAACCTTTTTTATTGAACCCTTCTTCCATCCACCTTGCAAGGCCTGCCATTTATGGCTCCAGTCTCGGGTCGCCAGACTGCAAAGACCGGGCATGACTCCATGTTGTCGACCGCAAACCCATCCGTCTTCATCGGTATTTTCAGTTCTCTAATCCCCCGAATCGCGGCCGCAAACTTTGATCAAATCTTCTACGATCCAATCCGAACAAATGCACCTAATCTTCCGACTACAATATCTCCCCGCTCCGGACTCCGTTTGACGTGTAGTCACTTCCTGTTAGCATCATACGCTGCATATTATGTACCAAAAACCTTGAGAGCTCATGAAAACACCAGATGGTGCATTTCCCAATGCGGGCAAGTAGGCTCAGAACTGGACCCCGGAAAAACTTCAATTGACTATATCTTGCTAACCCGAGTCCGTTTTTCAATCCGAGAAGACAGGTATGCTCTATACCATGAGCACTACACATATAACGTTGCACCCCTGCCCGGGACACTTGTCCATAGTTGCTCTTTTCGGCAAAAATCTGCAACACCCTGAACCTTCATCTTTCAATAACTTGGGCTCCGTAGCTCAGTTTGATGAGTTGTTTGGACCTGCTCCTTCAGCATTTTAAGCTCTACATTACTTGGCCAAAAAAGTGCACTTTGTATCTCCTTCATTTGCTTCTCCAATTAGCCTCTCATGGAGCCTTCCTTGGCCTATATACCACATGGGGCATACATACGCGTTGCTGCTTGTCAACCCATGATCTTCCTAGCTGCTCCTTCCTTTTGCCAAGCTTCTGCTTGCCTGCACATATCTGTCCATGCGACCTTCTAGAGTCGACACACTTTGGCTATACCATCGTCCCAAGTTATTGGGATCCCATCTTTTTTACCATGTAAGGGCATAAATATATAAGAAGACTCATAAAGTTACATCAGGGTACCCAACAGAGTGCGTGTTGATAATATATACAAAATTTTTCACGTAGGGACTCAAAGTACTTTTCTTTAGAAAATTCCCTCTAGGTCTGGTTGGGCCCATTGTTATATGACTTTGCTTCTCTCTGAATATGATTCTTGTCACGCTTTTAATATAGCAAAAGACAAAAGTGTGGATCAAGTATTTGGCTCTACTTCGATCAGGTTGAAATCTCATGTACTTCCTAGCGTTTTTGCAGATACCTGCCTTACTCCATCAAACTCGTAATCACACTAAATGCCCATATATTTTCACTACATCTATTGGCCAAAACACACTAAATGGTAACCAATCTTTTACTCTAAAATTTTGAGTATGATTCATGTTAGCTCTTTAAGAAGGACCAATGCTCGAGCTCAAAGGAGTCAATTGAAAACAAGCAGACGTGGCACATGAGTTAGCAAAAGTGGTATTTGGCTCCACCTTACACATTGTCATACACCAAAGCATAGTTAACAAAGAGTAGATACACATGAATATAACAAGGGTGTGTTAGTTTTATGGAAATCAACGTTAGATGCACATGAATGTAACAAGGGTGTGTTAGTTTTATGAAAATCAAGGAATTTTGAAACTAGGCTTAAGGGAATGCAAATCATATGTAGGGTGGTGAGATCTATAGTAATAGCTTGCCTCAGAATTTCAAAACGGCTTAGTTACTTTTGCTATAGTTCTTCTTGAGCCCTCATGGTATGATCAACAACGATTCGAAGAGGGTATAATCTCTATTTTTAAAAATAAAAGGCGTGGATCATATTAGAAAGTTAGATATTAAATCGTATACCCTATGAGAGGGGCTACAGAAGCCGATAAGGAATGTTGATCGCTTCCTATACTTTCACATTTAGAAGAGATAATGTAATGGAAATGGCCTATGAAAATGGCTACTTAATGGAAATGGCCTATGAACTTTGAGAGTAGCGGAATTAGGAAAGTAGGTGAAGCACTTCTAAGAGATTACTTTGTGAGCATAGCGGGTGAACTTAATTGATGGTAGCAACATAAACATGGTACTTTGTTAACTTGGCATGAACAATACTTTTGCAAAGAGAGAGTTTAGAGAACATGACAATAGTTGAAGACCGGATTCATATGGAGCCGGTCCCCCCTCCAATGGGCATTTGTATTATAGTTTCTCCCATCAAGAGAGACTTGGTACAATACAATCTTTGTGTTCCTTGTGACCTTGGTGATGCAATGAAGATGGAAAGCTTCATGCATCACAAACATAACATAACATAACATAAACTTGAAGAAAGCATTAACTATCCCAAGCCTCAGTCCCAAGGCCTCAAACACCTTCGAAGGTGGAGAGAGCTAGCGGGGAATGAGGATAGGGAAGAGGAAAAAGAAACATTCAATAGGAGAAAGAAGTAGTTCCTCACTTATAATTACTCTTCTTGCTAGTATACATAATAGCATAGTAATGGAGATGGAGAAGATGGCAAGCTTAAGAATTGAAGCATGACTCTTGGTTGGATTTGGATTCCATAGCCAAGAGTGTTGGTGTAGGATTTCACTCTCACAAGCTTGGAGAAGGAGGTGGTGTTCCTCAAATTTCACCAAGTGAGAATGGTGTCTCCAATGAGTGTGTGTGATGGTGTATATCCCCCTAGCACCACCCTTTCTTGCTTTGGGCGAAAATTCTACTTGCTACAAGCTCATTGGACCCCTCTCCCCTTAGCCAATCACATCCAGCATGCAGTCAAGCATATGGGTAGTCTTTTGACAAGTGTCCTCCTTACCCCTTAGCGAGAGAGAGCTTGAAAATATCTAGATATTTGTTAGGTGGAATTAAAAGCTCATTGGACCCCTCTTTAGCCCAACCAATAGCATTCAA